>NC_133121.1:143511311-145011311 GCF_033568475.1 Henckelia pumila
TCACTGATCTATGAATGTATGCTATGCAATCAATATATATGCAATCAAATACGATGAATACAGGACCCCTTATTTTTTGAAGTGGAGAGATGAGAGGCTGAGAAAGCACTAGAGTTGAAATTCTGTAATCTGGCAATTGAAGCAAGTGAAGAAATCAACCAGGCCTTTGGTACCAAGCATACTCGCGCCCAACCATACGAGTTTCCTAAATTCAAACACTTGCCATTCAGTCTCCAAGAATGGCCCTTAGTCCCCATTTCCTCAAGCCCAGTGAAGCCTGGTAAACTCAACTAGCTAAACTCTCCCTTGCCTTTTCATCTTCACTGTCTTAAGATCTGAGAATCAACCTCTCCAATTTTTTTGAATTGCCAGAATCTCTAGTAAATTTTGGATCAGCCAATGTTCAGAATATATATTGTATTTAGTTTCGGATACAAAATGAAAAAAAAAAAAGAATAAGAAGAAGTGATGCTACCATTGTCTGCTCTTTCCTTCAAATGACATATCATTGGAGTCATCATCAGTAATATCCCAGTCTAGGACCATTGAGCAAATTCCAGCAAGTTTAAGGATCCAATCCTCTGTCATGAGTTTCCCAGATGAAGAGAAGCAGCCCTCCAAGCGACTAAGAGAGCTCTGCGAACACTTCTTCTGGACTTTTTCATCGCTTAAGCTTTGGTCCCAGCGCGACTGTAAGCGCATCTACAGACTCACTGTCTATACACGTTACTAGTTTGTAGTTGAGACTGCAAAACCCAAAGACATTTCAAAGATGGCTAGTTCGTGATCAAACCCACTACCAGCTTTTAAGTAAATTCATCATTAAGAAATCGCGATATAAACATATAACACTCACCAGAATATTCAAATGTAGAATCAGAATAGCAACTGCAGGCGTCTCTTCCAGTGTGCACGTCTTGAGATGTATTAACAAATAATCCATCGCATTCGCTAAACTGTTCTTCGTCTACACCTTTCTAAGAATATTTGCAGAGTCCATCCTCCTAACATACAATACAATTTTTTAAAAAGAATAGCTCCTACGCAGAAATTAAAGTTTAAAATGTCCATAGAATCCATGATATTGTTTCCAGCGACTGGAAAGTACACTGTTGCAAGACCCCAAATGAGTTCAGTCAGCAGTGATAACTGCATCTGACACTGTCTTCAACAAAACAAAAAAAAAATATGCTCACCGGTGAAGTAGATCATGCCCCCAGACTTGACTTGCTCATGTTTATTGAAAGTTCTTTCCTGCCAACTTCTTCATCAGCTTCAATGCAACACAACAACAAAGGCTAAGAGATAACTGTCTTCTCATTATCGTTTCCACTATGAAACCTTTTCAGGAGAAACTGCCAAGACCCCCAAGAGATAGAAAACTCTTTTTGAGTTCTATAATCTCTTCGTTTCCATTTAAAACAACTAGAAGTTGTTCTTAAAGATACATAGGATCATATCTTCATTTTTATATAATGACTTTTCTGAAGAATTTGCCAGCTACTTGAGAGACTACAGCCAAGATATTGCTGAAAGTGGTCACTCTTCCAATTGTCGATAACTCGCTTCAAGATGAGATTGCGTTAGGCGGGTACAGCTTGAATTTGTATATGTTTTTCCGGTGACTGAGACAAGTAGTGCGATCCTGTATTGAACCAGTCAATGATAGCTTCCCGTTCGAAACTTTGACCTGTCTCAAGGCCGTCACTGGATCTTCAAAAATAAGGGGCCAGTCAACAGTGGCATACGATAGTCGCTGGGGATGCTTGAAAGTGCAGGGTGTATCTCTAAACTTTTCATGGATTTCTCCGCTTGTTCTGCAGCTATATAAGAAATCAATACATAAACAATGGTTACAAGACAAGAACCTATGTTGGTATGAATCTATCTTAACTAACCTTGAACATTACTCTCACATTCAATTTGCTGCATCAAGGAAAATATAATAAAATTAGTGGAAGGAACTCGTAATACGTATATTTGCATTAGCCAGGGGACAGAGTATCACCAAGGCTGTAGGGTGTGAATATTTTTTTTGATAACTCTGAGAATTTCGGTATCTTTACATCTAGGCTTTGTTAATCTCCTAATGAACTTTTTGAGTGCGTTTTTCATTGGCTACACATATATCTCCCTGTAAAAAGTTAGAAATTCATGAGAGCTTGCCTGTGTCATAATCGCTAGTAGCAAAAGTTTCGGGGAAGCTTCATTTAATTTACACAACAAACACAATGAATCTTCTGATTTGAGCGAAATTAGAGGCCTACATATTAATGCCTTATGTGATAAACTTTATTAAATTTGCGAACACATACAGGGGTCAGAGATTCGCCTATTGTCTGTGTTCAAAGCATTGATTTGTGATGGTAAATGAATCATAATACGATCAGTTGCTTGTCTTCTGCGGGCAGGACTATTTGAGCTTCTAGCTCTTATTTCAAAGTTCTCCTCTTCATAAATTTCCAGATTCAAACCCCGTTTTACCGTGCCACGACTAAATACTTTCCCATCATAGAGTTATTTTGCTGACCATTGGTCTGAGGTTGAGACTATAACTAGCACGGACTATTTGTGTGGCCGTTGCCCCAGGCCTCCCTTTTTTTGCATCAGTTGTAACAGAGAAAGAAGGAGAATTTTGATCACAGGAGTGAAGGTGCTTCAAGATCCTCAGTTAGCCAATCTTTGTAGATACTTGGCGAATTGGTGTGTTCCTGAAATCCTAAATGTTTCATTATAGACTTTATCAAGATGATTGATGTTTTTTTTGAAACAGGCGAATCTGCCACAGAACGTATCTTCTTTATCCTACCAGAGGCTTCAAATGTAAGAGATTTGCGCCAGAAAGAAAATAACATGGTCCCATAAATCAGGATATACTAAAGCTACTCGTGCCTGGAAAGGAGAATTCACGCGAACACTTGAAGAATATGTATTTGCTCAGGGTAATCTTGTCTCTTCTTTTGTATCACCATAATATCACACTGAGATTACAGATGAGCCACAAGCTGACAATTTCAAATTTGGGATTCCAGACGTATAAACCATCCTTCAAAATCCATTGAATTTAATCCTAGTAAATAATGAAAACGACCCTAAATCATGCATAACTAATTCACATAATTATTTAACCCATAAATCCATAAATTTAAATAATTATAATATCCTAATTATGCAGGCGGATTTATGTAATTAAAAATACCGGGTGTTACAATTCTCCCCCCTTAAATTGAATTTTCGTCCCTCGAAATTAAAGTACTTACGACCGAACAACTCCGGGTAGCGAGTCTCTCATATCCTCCTCGGTCTCCCAAGCTAGACTTCCTCCTCCGAGTTGGGATTCAGCCACTGGAACTTCTGACCATCGGTATGACCCCCCCGTCCTAAGCCTCCGCCTCCTCTTCTAGTCCAACGATCCGCCCCCCACATGGTCTCTCCTCGTAAATACTGATCGGGTGGCAACTGTAAGGGCTCGAAATCCAACACATGCCGAATCGGATTTTTTGAGACATGTCTACCGAAGCATGGATACATGGAAAACGTTGTGCACTGCCGCTAGCCCTGGAGGTAGAGCTAAACGATAGGCCAACGTGCCAACTCGCTCCAATATCTCGAATGGCCCTATATATCTCGGGTTAAGCTTGCCTCTCCGCCCAAAACGCGCTACTCCCTTCATAGGTGACACCTTCAAGAATACGTGATCACCTACCGCGAACTCCAAATCGCGTCGTCTGGCATCCGCATAACTCTTCTGCCGACTCTGCGCTGTCCTCATCCTGTCTCGAATCTGCGTCACAATGTCAGCTGTCTGCTGCACAATCTCTGGACCCAACAAAATCCTCTCTCCAACCTCATCCCAATGCACCGGAGATCTGCATCTCCTCCCATACAGTGCTGCGTATGGAGCCATACCTATAGACGACTGAAAGCTGTTGTTATAGGTAAACTCCACTAATGGCAGTCTAGTCTCCCAAGATCCTCGAAAATCGATGACACAAGCTCTCATGAGATCCTCGAGAACCTGGATCACTCTCTCGGACTGACCATCTGTCTGGGGATGAAAAGCTTTGTACTGAACAAGAGTCTAGTCCCCAAAGCTGTGTGCAGACTCTTCCAAAATGCTGAGGTGAACCTCGGATCTCTGTCTGACCCGATAGACACTGGTATGCCATGCAGTCTAACAATCTCTCTGATGTAAAGCTCTGCATACTGTGTCAAAGTGTAAGTAGTCCTTACCGGCAAGAAATGAGCTGACTTGGTGAGTCTATCCACAATCACCCAAATCGCTGTACACCCTCTAGTACTCCTCGGTTAAGCCAACCACGAAGTCCATCGTAATATTCTCCCACTTCCATTCCGGAATAGGGATAGGTCTAAGAAGTCTGCTGGACGCTGATGCTCTGCTTTGACTTGCTGACAAGTCAAGCACTCTGACACCACTCTCCCGATATCACTCTTCATCCCGGGCCACCAATACGATAACTGTAAGTCTCGGTACATCTTCGTACTTCCGGGTGAATGGAGTACGGAGATGCATGAGCCTCTGCTAGAATCTCGGCTCTCAACTGATCAACGTTCGGTACCCACATCCTCTCACGGTACTGAACGGATGCCATCCTCCACTGTATACAAGAGACTACCTCTGGCCTCATCTCTCTGTCTCCATCGCTGTAGCTCCTCATCAGTGGACTGTCCCTCTCTAATCCGATCTCTCAAAACTGGCTGCACCGTCAACACTGAACAAGCTCGGTGCATGGCCGCTTGGATAGCACTCCAAACCAAACCTCTGAATCTCGGTCTGTAGTGGTAACTGTACAGTCAAACATGATACCACTGACGAACTTTCGACTCAAAGCATCTGCTACAACATTAGCCTTACCCGGATGGTAGCTAATGTCACAGTCATAGTCCTTAACAAGCTCAAGCCATCTGCGCTTGCCTCATGTTCAACTCCTTCTGGGTGAAGAAGTACTTGAGGCTCTTATGATCGGTGAAAATCTTGCACTTCTCGCCGTAAAAGATAGTGCCTCCAGATTTTCAACGCAAATACCACTGCTGCAAGCTCCAAATCATGCGTCGGATAGTTCTGCTCATGAATCTTTCAACTGTCGCGATGCATATGCGATAACTCTGCCACTCTGCATAAGTACTGCGCCCAACCCAAGCTTGGACGCGTCGGTGTACACCACTAACCCCTCATGTGGCACTGTCATAGCTAACACAGGTGCTGAAGTAAGTGCATCCTTCAGCTGATCAAAAACTCCTCTGACAATCTGGACTCCAACTATACTTCGCGTTTTTCTTGGTCAAGGAAGTCAAGGGTACTGCAATAGAGGAAAAACCCTTGATGAACTTCCTATAGTATCATGCTAAACCCAAGAAGCTACGAATCTCCGAAACATTCTTTGGAATCCCCCAATCCCTCACTGCCTGCACCTTGGACTGATCCACTGCAATCCCATCTCTAGAAATAATGTGGCCTAGAAACGCCACCTGCTCCAACCAAAACTCACACTTACTGAACTTTGCAAACAGTCGATGCTCCCTCAAAGTCTGCAAGGCTGTATGCAAATGCTGTGTATGCTCCTCAAAGCTCCTCGAGTAGATCAATATGTCCATCAATAAATACAATGACAAACTGATCTAGATACGGCTGGAAGACACGATGCATGAGATCCATAAAAAACTGCTGGAGCATTGGTCAACCGAAAGGGCATCACCAAAAACTCATAGTGTCCATACCGTGTCCTAAAGGCAGTCTTAGACACGTCTGAATATCTGACTCTCAGCTGATGGTAACCAGATCGCAGATCGATCTTGGAGAATACCGAAGCTCCCTGCAACTGATCGAATAAATCCTCTATCCTCGATAGTGGATACTTATTCTTCACTGTGACTCTGTTGAGCTCTCGGTAGTCAATGCACAATCTCATGCTGCCGTCCTTCTTCTTCACAAAACAACACTGGAGCTCCCCATGGAGAAAAGCTAGGACGAACAAAGCCCTTCTCCAACAACTCTTGAATCTGCTCCTTCAACTCTCTCATCTCTCTAGGAGCAAGTCGATACGGTGCCTTAGAGATCGCCACAGTATCCGGCAACAAAGACCCGACCCGGAACCCACTAGAAACCCTAGCCCGAAACCACCCTCTCTCGTTAGGTCTCGGCCGAGAGCAGCGGGCCTTCTTGGCCTGCTGCCGGTACATCTTCGTACTTCCGGGGTGAATGGAGTACGGAGATGCATGAGCCTCTGCTAGAATCTCGGCTCTCAACTGATCAACGTTCGGTACCCACATCCTCCCACGGTACTGAACGATGCCATCCTCCACTGTATACAAGAGACTACCTCTGGCCTCATCTCTCTGTCTCCATCGCTGTAGCTCCTCATCAGTGGACTGTCCCTCTCTAATCCGATCTCTCAAAACTGGTTGCACCGTCAACACTGACAAGCTCGGTGCATGGCCGCTCGGATATCACTCCAAACCAAACCTCTGAATCTCGGCCTGTAGTGGTAACTGTACAGTCAAACATGATACCACTGATGACTTTCGACTCAAAGCGTCTGCCACTACATTAGCCTTACCCGGATGGTAGCTAATGTCACAATCATAGTCCTTCACAAGCTCAAGCCACCTGCGCTGCCTCATGTTCAACTCCTTCTGAGTGAAGAAGTACTTGAGGCTCTTGTGGTCGGTGAAAATCTTGCACTTCTCGCCGTAAAGATAGTGCCTCCAGATTTTCAACGCAAAAACCACTGCTGCAAGCTCCAAATCATGCGTCGGATAGTTCTGCTCATGAATCTTCAACTGTCGCGACGCATATGCGATAACTCGGCCACTCTGCATAAGTACTGCGCCCAAACCAAGCTTGGACGCGTCGGTGTACACCACTAACTCCTCATGGGGCACTGTCATAGCTAACACTGGTGCTGAAGTAAGTGCATCCTTCAGCTGATCAAAGCTCCTCTGACAGTCTGGACTCCAACTATACTTCGCGTTCTTCTTGGTTAAGGAAGTCAAGGGTACTGCAATAGAGGAAAAACCCTTGATGAACTTCCTATAGTATCCTGCTAAACCCAAGAAGCTACGAATCTCCGAAGCATTCTTTGGAATCCCCCAATCCCTCACTGCCTGCACCTTGGACTGATCCACTGCAATCCCATCTCTAGAAATAATGTGGCCTAGAAACGCCACCTGCTCCAACCAAAACTCACACTTACTGAACTTTGCAAACAGTCGATGCTCCCTCAAAGTCCGCAAGGCTGTATGCAAATGCTGTGTATGCTCCTCAATGCTCCTCGAGTAGATCAATATATCATCAATGAATACAATGACAAACTGATCTAGATACGGCTGGAAAACACGATGCATGAGATCCATAAAAACTGCTGGAGCATTGGTCAACCCAAAGGGCATCACCAAGAACTCATAGTGTCCATATCGTGTCCTAAAGGCAGTCTTAGACACGTCTGAATCTCTGACTCTCAGCTGATGGTAACCAGATCGCAGATCGATCTTGGAGAATACCGAAGCTCCCTACAACTAATCGAATAAATCCTCTATCCTCGGTAGCGGATACTTATTCTTCACTGTGACTCTGTTGAGCTCTCGGTAGTCAATGCACAATCTCATGCTGCAGTCCTTCTTCTTCACAAACAACACTGGAGCTCCCCATGGAGAAAAGCTAGGGCGAACAAAGCCCTTCTCCAACAGCTCCTGAATCTGCTCCTTCAACTCCCTCATCTCTGTAGGAGCAAGTCGATACGGTGCCTTAGAGATAGGCACAGTATCCGGCAACAACTCAATACTGAACTCCACCTCCCTCACTGGTGGAACTCCTGCAACATCGTCAGGAAAAACATCTGGATAGTCACGTACCACCTCTATATCTGATAAAGATCTGCTAGAAACATCTGAGGTAGTGACCACACTAGCCAGAAAACCCTGACATCCACTGCGCAACAGTTTCCTCGCACGGACAAGTGATATCATCTGAGGAATACTGCTAGACTGAGATGCAAAGAAAGTAAACATCTCACCTCCTGCTGGCTTCACTGATACTGTCCTACGTCGGAAATCAATCGAAGCTCCATTAACTGATAGCCAGTCCATACCCAAAATCAAGTCAAACCCAGTCAATGGAAGAACCACTAGATCTGCTCGAATGGAGTGTCCCTGCAGCTCCAATGCCAGATCCCTGATGACACTAGTGGTAGTGATAATCTGTCCGGATGGCATGGTAACATCGTAACCACTGTCTACAACCTCTGGTGTAATGCCTATCCGTCTGATAAAATCCCGGGAGATAAACGAATGCGTGGCTCCTGAATCTAGCAACGCAAACGTGGAGTTGCCTCCAACTAGAATTCTCCCTGCACGCAGAAGATTTCCAACAATTCATACCACTATGCTCCCAAGGTTAAAACACTAAAATCCTTAATTCTAATCACAACGAAACAAAATTCTTATTCTAGCATGCTGATAATTAAACTCATGCAACAGGCATTCAGATATAATCATAATAAACAAAAGCAAAATATGAAAAAAAATTCTAGGGGTTAGGTATACCGGTGATCAAGGAGGTATCTGGGTCTGCCTCCTCAGCCTGCATCACATAAACTCGCCCACTGACATTCTGCCTCTGCGGGCAGTTGGCAATCTGATGCCCTGGCTCCTTGCAACGATAGCAGACTCCTGCTCCCAATAGACACTGCCCGGAATGCATCTTCTGGCACTTCGGACACACTGGATATCTCCCTGGAGTAGGGGCCCCGCCCCTAGTCTGCTGCTGTGGCTTCCCCTGAGGCCTCTGCTGATTCGGGCCCTTAGATGGCCCTATAGACTGCTTCTTCGCAGGTGGCTGCGAAGATGGTCGCTGATACCCTGTCTGCACAAACTGCCTCTTACCCTGCTGCTCTCTCTGTATCTCCCTCCGTCCCTCCTCGGAACGCAAGGCCCTGCTGACTGCAGACTCATATGTAAAGACGTCTGCCATACGTACGTCATGCCTGATCTCAGCCTTCAGGCCCTCAACAAACTGTCGCAGCTTCTCCTGCGGACTATCAGCAATCATGGGTACAAAATGACAGCCCCTCTCATACTGGCTCACGTACTCCACCACAGATCTGTCCCCCTGACGGAGACTCATGAACTCCCGGATCATGCGACTGCGCACATCCTCAGTGAAATACTTGGCGTAGAAGATACTCCTGAACTCAGCCCACGTCAGTGTAGGTAGATGGACTCCTCTGACTGCACCCTCCCACCAAAGGGCTGCATCGCCTTGCATCATATACGTAGCATAGCTCACCCTGTCGGCGTCTGTGATCCCCATATAGTCGAAGGTGGACTCAAGAGAGCGAATCCATCCCTCAGCCACCAAAGGATCGGTGGTCCCCAAAAACTCCTTAGGCCCCTTCTTCTGGAACCTCTCTGCGACGTCCTCCTCGTGGGACAGTCTTGGACGGGCCGCCTGCTGCTCCAGCAAGGCAGTAATACCCGCCATCATCGTGGCACTGGCCTGCTCCAGTGCTGTCATGGGGTGCTGCTGAGGTGGCGGTGGAGGTGGAGGCGGATGTGGAGGTCTCCCACGTCGGTTCACCTGTCTGGGAGGCATTCTGCACCACCACATATTTATTTACGTAAATCGTCATGCATAACTAAGTGTTTAAAATTAAGGCTAACTTAAATTCTAGAAATTTAAATCATACTATAAACATTTAAAACTTACAGACCGGTAGCGTGGATTTCTGAGCTCGCAAAGCAGTAGTGACCCCTCCAAGGACCGTGCTCTGATACCAACTGAAACGACCCTAACTCTCTAATAAATAAATATGCGGAATTTTTTTTTTTTTTTTTTTATACTACTAAATAGAAATATGTACATATATGCCCATACATATATGCACAGAATAAAATACTTAAAATAAATTCATGACTAATTAAATAACAAATAAAAACTGAAGAAAATGAATTCTTTAAAATAATGAAACATCTGAGTCAACCCTAGAATTTAAAAATGTACTGCATAAATAGAATAAATAAAAAGCGTGCATGCACTAAAAATATTTAATAAAATATTCCAACACCTCAACCCTTAAAAAAATAATAAAATGTATCATAAGACATCAGCACGGTGACTCAGAAGCTGTCACGGTCACGGGGCTACTGCAGCGCTACTCATACATCCTCACCACCGGTAGGAGTAACCTGTTCCTCTACGTACTCACCTGCACCATATCAGTGTAGTGAGCCTAGAGGCCCAACATGCATACTAACAAGGGTTTAAAATAATTTAAATCAATTTAATACTAATACATACATATACATGAATGAGCATGCTTAAAAATTACATAACATAAATTACATAATTAAACATACATAACATACATAATATCATACATACATAAGTTGTTGAGCATTTATTTTCTGAACATCGAATGGTCCTATCCGTAAGTGTGACCCATAGTGCGACTGATCAGTCTAAGAAACCATCGTACGAGGCTGGTGGCGAACCACCCATACATAAATGGCAGAAACTGCCCATACATAAATGGCCACACTACTTCAATTTCCACCTAAAATATTTTATTTGCTCAACCATAGAAATTAAATCATAGCATAAAAAATTGATTTCATGAATGCATGTACTTAAATAAATTGTGTGTCCTTCATATATATTTAATTTAATTTTCTTACTAACATATAAATATTAAAATAACTTAAATGCATAAAAATAATTAAATATATAATCAGGACACATGCAATTTTTTTTCTCATGGATGGTTCTGGACTGCTGGCCCTACACTCAAGCCCATTAACTTAACTTAAGACTTGGCCCATAAATCAACCAAAGCCCATTAAGACTAACTTAGGCCCAATAACACTGTCCCTGGCCCAATGGGCCCAAAAGCCCATTAACTTTCATGGGCTCCCAAGCCCATAAAAATTTCTGGCCAACTTAAAAATTTAAATAAAAATTATTGAAAGCCCAAAAATAATTAAAATAACCCAAAATAATTTAATGGAGCCCAAAATAAATTAAATGGTACTAATTAAATTTTTGGGAATTTAATTAGCCCATTTAATTCCTAATTAACTTAAAGACTTAAAAATAAAATACCCGAGCCCAAATAAAATAACCCGGACCCGGACCCACTTAACTTAACCCATATTATTTTAGACCCGACCCGGACCCAAGACCCGACCCGGAACCATCAGAAACCCTAGACCCGAACCCTAGTCTATTCCTCTCTCTCGGCCGCACGGCTCGTGAGCAGCAGGCCTTCACGGCCTGCTGCAGCCCAGCTCCGGCCACCGTGGCCGGAGCCCCGCCGGCAGGACCTCCCCAGGGTCCTGCCGGTTCGAACCACCCCCTGGTCCGAACCCCATGCTGCCCCCTTAGCCTACCCCGAACCCTCTTCCACCATAACCTAAGCTGCGCAGAAAAATGGCCGATCATGGTTCAGTTCGAACCAGCCTGGTCCTAGCCCATTCCAGCCCTTGTCCGACCCTACCATTCGACCTTAGGGACCCCAAAGAACCCTTCTAACCGTGGACCAGCAGTCCACCTAGCCATGGACAAGAAAACGTGCGCATGAATCATCAAAGTGCCAATCGAGTGCAATAGAGAAGGAAATTCGAAAAAAACTTGCTGTCAAAATAATATATTTTGATGTTACACACTCACACGCATACATACACTGATATAGGTTTGAAAAGTGGAAAGAAACATGCCTTAATACCGATTTGAAGAGCTAAACGCGTGTATGACGGGCTTCGGGACGACGGGGCGACGACGGGATGCTTTAGCTTGCTTGGAACCTTTGAAAAATGGCTATGGAGTCTCCTTGGATGTGGCTATCTGATGAAGAAGATGGAGGTGACGGCTGATGCTAGGGAAGAAGGAGTGATCGACTAGAATAGGGATTGGGATATAATTTTAGGTTAATTAGAATATAGGTTAAATAATTTAATAAAAAGGTTTTAAAAATAGTTAAAATACAACTTAACTCTTAAATAAACATTTAAAAATCTGATCACCTAAATAAAATCTCGAAATAATAATTTAGGGGAATTTTAAAAATACTAAAAAGTCAATATTTTGACTAATTTTGGATAAAAAAAATGACCCCTAAAATTAAATAAAATTAAATACTTAAAATTTTGAGATAATAAAACTCAAAATAATATTTTAAGGCTCCAAAAAGGCTCATAAAATAATTTGGCTAGAAAGTTGTCATCTCGTCCGTCCACGGTCCCGTCTACGCAATTAAATAATGAAAATACTAAAAATCATAAAAATCACTAATTATGGGTTAAATGCTTAAAAAATAACTTAAATCATGCATAACTAATTCACATAATTATTTAACCCATAAATCATAAATTTAAATAATTAAATATCCTAATTATGCAGGCGGATTTATGTAATTAAAAATACCGGGTGTTACAATAACACTTAACTGTAACGAAGCTTTTTTCAGTTCTTTTACACTCGCACTGTCCTCTGCTGCTCTTTCCACTGTCTCTATAGCTTGTTCAAGATTTTCTATTACTTTACTTTCAGTATTCAGGCCTTCTTCTAATCCAATGAAATTGAGGGAAGCAAAACTATTGTGACTAAGGGATGTCCTGAAATCTTCGTCCTTAAGAAAACTCCTTATGTATCCGCTCAAGATAGAAATGATGGCCTTAACAGCAGCTTCATCAAGAGCCGGAGTATCCAGCGTCTCTTCAAGATCAGGTTGTTTCATGCTCTTATTTTCGTCAAAGTTTTTCTTAGCGGAGCTCTCGGGGGGTTGGTTCATAATTTTCCAATTGGTTGTGTCGGCGTTTCCTCGCTTGGGTATGGACAGAGGATGGTTGAAAGAGTTAGTCCTATTTTTCTTGTCCTCTACCATATTCTTCCCAGAAAGTTGCATGTATCTCTCCCTTTCCTCATGTTTAGCAGAATTCCTACTCTCATTTTCCTCGTACACATAGAATTTATTCAAGTAAATATCTTTGTATGGGCTGTTATTTCCCACCTCAACTATCTCATATCCCTGTGTCACCTCAGTTATCTCTGAAACTTGTGAATCTGCAGAAGTCCTAACGTTAGACCTTGCGTCATCCCATGAATCTTGGCGACCTCTTCTTTTGAGTTGCACATCATTTTTCCTAGTCTGGGATTCTGAGTCTATCTTCTCCCTTGGGATAAAAGTATCCCTCGGTTTTCTTCCATTAAAACTTTTACTTGTTGAAGCTTCTCCTTTTGAGCTGTATCGAGGTATCTCAGACCGCGATCTCTCCACTTTTTTCACAGTAAGTGAAGAACTGGCTTCATGTCTAACACGCAGAGGCACGCTCGGTCTCCCTTCGAATGTAGAATTTCTTGAAACTATTTTTGTTTTTCTCCTCTGGAATCCTTCCTCTGCCAGAAGATCCTCCAGTGACATGGCCATATCAATTCAATTTATGGTTCCTGCATTTTATGTTAATCAAATCAAATTGCCATCAAATGAAGATTGAAACCTTGAAGCCAATGTAGTGTCATTTTCCTAAAACGCATTAAAGACTAACATATATGTGAAAATTGGGAGGCCAAACTTCTAAATCATCAACATATGAACAATTGTTGCAAAAAATTCATCAAGTTTTCATAATCAACACCTGGTTTTTACTATAGTCAAATTTTTTTAAGGTAGAAATTCATTAAGGTGATACCTGGGAAGGACCGTTGCCAGCAAGAAATTAAAAAGGTAGAAATTCAAGAATGATCAAAGCCCGCTAAAAGACCAGAGGATTCAAAACCCAAAACTTGCACAAAAGGGCCAGTTCAAGAAAATCAAATGCATATTTGTTCGATCTCAAGAACTCACAAGAAAGAATAATAACAAAGATAAAGGTATCAAATTCTCGTCTTGTTCTTGAAAACTCATTCAACTAAATCGAGAGCCTAGGAAACATCCATTTTCCTGCAAGAATTGATTTAAGGTGGAAATTCCAGCACGATATCCAAAGGGGTGTGTGAGTTTATTGGAAACAAAAGAATAATTAAGATTTCGTAGGAACAAACGGAATTCATTGGTTGATAGTGAATTTATTATTTACAAGGAACGAGAAAATAAAAAACACACAGAAAAAGACTCTGCAAGAAGATTGATGGGATGATGTTCGGAGAGACAAATGGAAAGTGCCAATTGAGTGAATTTAATCTTGAAATCTTATTTTATGTAAATCGTTGTTTTCTTGCAGTGCAGGCCATACAGGATTTCAAACCGTTCTAATTGCTGACTCTGTGTATGTCATATTTAATGAATTAGTAAGCGTGTTTCGTAAATTATTGTGTTTATATATATATATATATATATATATATATATATATATACACTAGTATATTTGCACACACGATGTGTGTGACGAATATTTTTTTTATTATACGTAATTTCAATTAAAAAAAATCTAATCAATTTATAGTATAAAAAATAACTTTATTTGGGTCAAGAATAGTAACCAATGCATCATTACTTCCATTAGGTATTTTTCACTCCATTAGTTTTTTTTAAATAATTTAGAATTTGAAAATAGATAAATAAATATAAATTATTATTAATTTTCAAATAAAATGAATGTACTATATATTACATACAAAATTTGGGAAGAAAAATGAGAGAAATAACTAAATGAAAAAAAAGAAAAGAAATAGATAATAGATATATTAAATATATATTATGTTTTTTTTAAAAAAGGCCGACCCGACGGGCTGAATTGGCCAACCCGCCGGGCCGACGGGTTTTAAACTCGTAAACTCGTAACCTGACCGCCTATTGGGTCAATATGATATCAAAACTCGTAAAACTCTTTGTTTATAATCAATTGTTGAGTCGTATGATTTCACCTTTAGAGAAAGGGTCATGCTGGATTAAGATATATTAAACTATCGGATTCCCCTTGTATGTATCAATTTTAAGTCGATTATCTGCGCTCGGTAGAGTCGCTAATTTGGGTTTGGCCCACAAGAAAACCCGCCCCTATCACTAAAAAAAAAAAGCGGGGTTGGCCAGTGTGGGCCTTCGGCCAAGAAGAGATCGGCTCGCCATTTTTTCTAAATTTTTTTAAAAAAATTATGTTGTAATTTTTATATTTAATAATTTATGTATGGTTATAAGTTTTGAAATGATTTATTTATGATTTATATGTTTTAAAACATTTAAATAATTATTATGTTTTAATTGATTAATTTTTAAAAATTATATTATTTATAATGATTTATTTAAGGTTAATGAATTTTTAAATGTGTACATCATTTATAATTATTTATATATGATTTTCTTCCAATTTTTTTAATTATTTGTCAGTTTAGGCTAGTGTATTCCCAACTCGTCGTTATGACGGGTTTGCCCGAATTGAAGCCTTAAAGCCCATGGAAGGCCCGTTGATTGTAACTTAATTATCAATATATATAATAATATTAAACAAGTTAGATATGACAATTTTTAAATAATATTAGTTTTGAAACGTTGTCATAAAATGTAAACCATGCTATTTATATATTTAAAATAAAACATTAGATAAATATAATTAAAATATGAATAAAGGTACTTTCCAAGAAAAACCAATTAATCATACAATCAAGCTATATTTTCAGAGATAAAGATTCTGATCTATTTTTCCGAGATAATCATGCATGCATTGTCCCTTTGTCTAAAAAAATTGTGATGGAAAATACTGATATCTTTAAATTCAACAATTTTAAAATTTGAAATATTTATCTCCAACTAAAAAACTCCTTATGTTCAATTATATGTAAATTTAACGCCAATAATGGAAATGGAACAAAGAAAGACGAATACATTGGTAACAATACGTCTTCGATCAAGATATGACAATCTTTAAATAATATTAGTTGGTTTTTAAAAAAAATAATATTAGTTTTGAAACGTTGT
Organism: Henckelia pumila; assembly: GCF_033568475.1. Taxonomy (NCBI): domain Eukaryota; kingdom Viridiplantae; phylum Streptophyta; class Magnoliopsida; order Lamiales; family Gesneriaceae; genus Henckelia; species Henckelia pumila. The sequence goes on from NC_133121.1 coordinate 143,527,235, forward strand.
CATAAAATGTAAACCATGCTATTTATATATTTAAAATAAAACTTTAGATAACTATAATTAGAATAATAATAAACGTACTTTGAAGAGAAAAAACCAATTAATCAAACAATGAAGCTATATTTTCGGATATTTAAAATTTGAAATATTTATCTGCTTTATCTTTATCTCCTACTCAAATTAAACTCCCTACATGTAAATTTCACGCCAATATTAGAAACGAAACAAAGAAAGACGAATATATACATTAATTGTGTTCGATCAAGATCCTGAAACAGAAATTTTGTAGGCTCTGGGAATCCAATTAATTAGTTTTCTGATGGAGATGGAGTCTAACAATCAACAGTGTCCAATTCCCGCCAATTCGAATCAAGATCGAGATTGGAATAGCCAATTTGAAGCTTTAACTCCGGAAGAATGTGTTTCAAGTATAGACGACAATATTCTACCAAACAACCAACACATAAGCTATCACAGAAGACTTCCAGATGCAGAATATGTTCCGGTTATACTTTCCCCGGGATATTGCTTTCGCCCCGAAGACGATGAACTCATCGTGGACTATTTGAACAAGGAGATCAATAGAGAACGGCCCGAATACATCCGCTGTATCCGCAACGTCAACGTTTACGATCATTCTCCTGAGGATTTGACTCGTACGTATACAATTAATTTTTCTGTTTTCTTTGTAATTGCATTGTTTTGATTAATAATGTTATTCGGATGGATCTTTGTTACAGGGATGTATCAGAGTTTGGGAAAAGGTGAATGGTACTTCTTCACGTCTCGAGAGCGCAAGTATTTGAATGGAAAAAGGCCGAACCGAGCGGCCGGTAACGGGTATTGGAAGGCCACCGTAGCTGATAAAAAAATACTTGCAAATGGCGTGCATGTTGGATTCAAGAAGACTTTAGTGTTTTTCGTAGGGAAGCCCTCCAAAGGCCACAAAACTGATTGGATCATGCACGAGTACGTATCTAACCAGCCTACGACACAAATTAGGACAAGTGCTGATGATGCTATGCGAGTAAGAACTATTTCTATTTGATCTTATTTTTTTTTTTTTTTATCAATATCGATGGATCTGTTTTTAGTCATACGCAAAATTAATTACATGCATATCAATCTAATTGCGGGGTTTGTCATATTCCCACATGTTAATTTGTTTGTTTTCTCTCCTTTACCCTAGCATGCATCTAGGCATATATTTAGGCCGTTATGCAAAACAAATTAATAATGTGTTTGTTTCATAATGTTGCAGCTAGATGATTGTGTTATGTGTCGGATTCACAAGCGTGTGAAAACTGAACACAATCAGCAGCAGCTCAGCCTTGAGGTGACGAATTTCAACGCGCAACAGAATCAGCAGCAGGATATACATGGACAGCAGCTTCATTTCGGCCCGCAAAGTCAGCAGGCAAATACAAATCCAGACGAGGCACAAGCAATCATGGACGAAGACATTTTGCAGTACATTAATTTCGATGAACAGGCGGAGCCCTGGCTTAATTTTTATTATTATTATTAAGTATAGTGATATTTAATGTTAGCAAAATTTGGTCCAGTCCACTTCAACATTTGGCCAACCCACTCCAAGCATTATATTAACACATACCAACTTTAATATTTGATCTAGCCTACTGCTCTTTTTTTATGTTTTTCTTTCTTCGGCCCATATATTGCTAGATTTTTTAATTATTGATTATAAATCATAAAATATGCTATTGAAATTGAGATTTATTTAAATTACAAACTAAAGATTTAGATCTATAAAATCATCAATCAGAGCAGAATATGATAAGAAGATTCAATTAGTGAAATAAGAAAACTACATAAAGTGTTAAAGTTATATAAAAACACCTGCATATTAATTATTTAGTACCCGATTGTGTATTTTGATTTTTAAAAGAAGAAAGCACGATGTTGTTTTCAAGTTGTTCGATGAAATGTTTGAGATGTGAAATTGAGTATTTTTTAACTTTCACATAATCTCAATCCAAGTAAGCAAATTGTAATTAAGCTATGAATTTTTGAGTTACTAAAATATTTCTCTCTTTATCTCGCTAATTCCACATGAATGGTTGGATTCTAGAGCATGGTAGATGTTGTATAAATTCTAGAAGTCTCTACATTAATCGTGTCATAGACATGTGTATAACTCTGTAGAATATACTTGTATATACATGTAACTTGTATAGAATTATGTAGAAGAAATGATCTATAATCGTGTAGATTGTATGAAGCTCAACTATAAAAGGGTGCAAGCCCTCATTTGTAAACCACCAAATTTGAAAGCAATACACAAAATATTATTCAAGCTCTCTTGTGTTCTTACACAATTGACAACTAAATAACCATTTAGAGCTAGTTGGCTAGTCCCTATTAAATTTTGTACAATAGTTGTGATTTTAGAGTAAAACAAAACTATGTTTTCATTTTCTTAAAACCAAAAGCTAGCACATCGATTTGTAAGAAATATTCTCCAAGTAATGATGAGATCTCAAAATAGAGGAAGAGACAGAGTCGTCTGAAACTTGGAACCAGGCAGCCCCCAAGCGTGTTCACATGGGTACATGTTTATCAGCCCAGGATAAAAAAAATTTTCTGGCTACGCCTCTGGATGAACTATTGGAAAAGCAGCAGGAGGCATGGAGTCACATTAATCCTGATTATGGACAGGGAATTATTCTAGAAAATATATATGATGAAAATGAGTTGTATATGAATGACGACAATAGTGTTTTAGTATATGACGAAAATATATATTAACGACAGTATTGAGAAGTGAGCTACCGAGCATTTGCATTTTCTTTATGTTTTGCTAAATCTTATCGGAGTTTTACGGTGCTATGATTTCCTCATTGAGGCTGCTCAGTCTGCGCAACAGGGCACCTATATTTAAGAACACTAGTTAATAAAACGTGCGTTGCACGTGATATACTATCTGACAACGCTTAGTTTTTAGGTTAGTGAAAATTAGATACTTGCAATTCTCCAAGTGAGATAATTAAGTACGCAAGTAATTTAGATATTTATATAGATATATCATGGAAAGCAAAAGATTCATTTCTAATTTAGAAGTTCAAGATCGGAAATAAGTTCGAATATTGAAAAACATATAGTATCAACGCTAAAGTCTTGGAATTAAAAATAAAAAAGCACCATCAATTCTTCTCCAACTTAACTTTCACTATTTGGCGCATGCCTTTGTTGGTTTGTTTGAGATTCTTCAGCCTTTTGTTAAAATCAGCAAGCTTCTCATTATCTTGAATCTCTATAGTATCTTTTTTGGAAGATGACTGGCTTTGGTTTTTCTTCAGTGTTTTCCCCGTAGTCTTCGCGCTTTGTCTAGGCTCATCATGATTATTTATGTCTTTGATACTCTTAGTCTTTATTTTCCTATTATTTGGATTGTTTGTCTTGATTTGTGCTGGTTTCTTGAAACCTTCTCCTATGATCGATAGCATTCCATTTTTGTCCAAGACCGATTTATCTAACTTGAAAAGAAACTTGTGGTTTTCTTTGCTTGGGTGATCCAGTATGTTTCCGTGTTCCATGGGACATTTTTGCTACAATATAAAAAATGGAATTATTGGAAATAATATAAGATAAACTCAAAAGTATAGAAATGGATATTTTAAATCACCTTAGTGTTCATTTCAATGTATTTGTCAATAGAGCAACCAATAAATTCTGCAGCCACTTCTTCGAACAAAGTCACTCTAGCCATTTCATTTTCATCTTGGACGATTATTGTCCTTCGATATCTGAAAAATCACTTGTGAGAGTGTATACACAATAAGTAAATATATATATTTTTAAAAAAATCTATAGTTGAGCATAGTTGCGTACCTTGGTACAACATTTATATTTGGCTTCATACAATTTGTGCATTTAAATTCACCAGTTGTTTTGGTAACAGCTTTGTTACAGTAACCACAAGCCTCATACCACAGGGATTGTTTATTCTCAATTTCCTTGATGGTTGCTTTGATGAAGTAAAAGTTGTGCTATAGGCAATTCCATGCGAACAATGGTCTAAGAAATCACCAACATATAATAGAAATTTGTTTAATTAATTACATATAGCTGCTTGAACTTATGTATAAAATTGAAATTTGTGAATATAAAACATCATCATTACCTGCGGCAAAGTTGTCAACTCATCCTTCAATTGTCGTAGGCTTAGTTGGTTTGACTCTTTTATCATTTTCTCCATCCAAAGTTTATTCAAGCTTTTCTGAGTTGCATTTCTCTTCAACCTATAATTTTGGCGGTGTGTAAATTCAATAGATAGAATTTAATTGTAGGAATGTAATTAATGACATGGTTGCACTATATAGTTTATATTCTAATTGTTTCTCGCCACACTACATATGGCACACAGAGGATTGTTCTATTGCTACTGATCATAAACATGATTCTGGGTTGAAAAACAGAGGATGACTCTATTACCACTGACAAACTTGATTCTAGATGGAAAAAAATAGTAAACTGAGACTCGTCCTCATCACCAAACAAACAGGGGCAGATACATAAGCTTAAAACAGGTTCAACTTAGTCTATGAAGAATGATAAATAATCTGGTAAAGGAAATTAAAAAAAAAGAAAAGTTTAATTTGGTCCACTGGGTCTGCATCGAGAGGAAGATATATGATATAGTTGTTCCACATACATTAATGATTTTAGAATTCAATTTGCAGATATATATTTTTATGTGTGTTATTGATCAATAAGATATGTATGGAAATATATGAAGTGTACCATGAGTTAATATTTTCAGTTTCATCGCACGGGGGATTGATCAACATCGCCGTCTTCGACGTAGATTTCAGCTGTATTCCTGTATTTGATGACAAATTTTATGACAAAATGAGCTAAGTTAGATAGCCACTGTCAAATGAGAGAGGTTAATTTCATGTCTATTTCATGGTATCACTTTGGTATATATTAATTTTCAAATTGCGAAAAGCAATCACTGGATTTTGGTCTTGAATCTGGTGTAGTAATTGTCCTTCATTCAACGCTATATCATCCCATAGCTGTATTGTCATGGGTTCCAACCTGATTCACATACGCGTTAGCTATTTGTAAAATGAGACGAATACAATGTTTCTTTCTATAAACTTACAAAGTGTTTAACATAATTACTTCCCTCCGATGGACAACAGTGTTATCTTCTTTTGTGTAGTTGAACAATGGTCGAACATGCTTGATGATGCCAATTATGTCTGTTTATGTGACAATATATAGATGATTGGAAACTATTGTTTACATTTTAAAATACAATAAAGAAAAGAAAAACTCACTTTGGTCATTAGTATCTGCTTGATTGCTTGCTATATGAGCGAATTCCTTGAACCGAAAATTGATTCTGTCCAGAAAAGGTTCATTTGACAACTCGGTAATTCTAGTTAATTTGTGTTTGCATCGTCAACTCAATCTTTGGATTAACATTTGGATAAGTGAAATTTATCTGTTTCACGGATGGGTTACATATGAGATAGGTTTTTGTTACTATCCAGGAGTTGCTCGAATGTGTTGGCAAAAACTAAGCCATGTATCATCGTTCCCTGCAGTATCCAGACTCATCAGTGTTAGAAAATATGCACGTTGTCCTAAAAAATACGCAATCAATTTTGTTTAACAAAGTTAGCATTTGAAAAAGAGTAACTTGTGCATCCATGAAAATGAGCTTTCGAAGAGTCTTGGAGTTGAGTGTCCTTGAAACTCGATAGCCTTGACGAATAACCAAAACTTTGACGACCACATCTTTTTGACCACGCTGGAGTGTATCAATGAGCATCACATCAAGGTTGGCCATTGATAATTACTTTGTTTTTTTGCAGGTGGGAATTATTTTTTTGGCTGCAAGGTTGGTGTGTGACATGCTACGTTATTTTTTGTCTTATTTATAATCACTAATAATCATTGACACTAATTATTTGTATTGAATTCATTTACGGTTATTTGGATTGATAACAAAATACGTGCTTGCTTTCTCTTCAGCTACCCTAATTATTATATTCACTAAAGTAATAACACGATTGGGTTTTTTAATCAATGATACGTTACTCAAATAATGATCATCACAGAACGTGTTCAGAATTGTGTACTGATATTAATTATATGTGAAAAATATGCGTTTCAGTGAAAGCTTTATAATAGTATCTCTTATCGGAGATATTGGTGTAACTAAAGTATTTGCTATATAGGCAAATTCAAAATGATGAGGAAGAAGTCAATATGTGATCTAGCTTCGGTTCAAGGAATTCGCTCATATAGCAAGCAATCAAGCAGATACTAATGACCAAAGTGAGTTTTTCTTTTCTTTATCGTATTTTAAAATGTAAACAATAGTTTCCAATCATCTATATATTGTCACATGAACAGACATAATTGGCATCATCAAGCATGTTCGACCATTGATCAACTACACAAAAGAAGATAACACTGTTGTCCATCGGAGGGAAGTAATTATGTTAAACACTTTGTAAGTTTATAGAAAGAAACATTGTATTCGTCTCATTTTACAAATAGCTAACGCGTATGTGAATCAGTTTGGAACCCATGACAATACAGCTATGGGATGATATAGCGTTGAATGAAGGACAATTACTACACCAGATTCAAGACCAAAATCCAGTGATTGCTTTTCGCAATTTGAAAATTAATATATACCAAAGTGATACCATGAAATAGACATGAAATTAACCTCTCTAATTTGACAGTGGCTATCTAACTTAGCTGATTTTGTCATAAAATTTATCATCAAATACAGGAATACAACTGAAATCTACGTCGAAGATGGCGATGTTGATCAATCCCCCGTGCGATGAAACTGAAAATATTAACTTATGGTATGTCTGAACTTCATATATTTCCATACATATCTTATTGATCAATAACACATATACAAATATATATCTGCAAATTGAATTCTAAATCATTAATGTATGTGGAACAACTATATCATATATCTTCCTTTCGATGCAGACCCAGTGGACCAATTAAACTTTTCTTATTTTTTTAATTTCCTTTACCAGATTATTTATCATTCTTCATAGACTAAGTTGAACCTGTTTTAAGCTTATGTATCTGCCCCTGTTTTTTGGTGATGAGGACGAGTCTCAGTTTACTATTTTTTCCATCTAGAATCAAGTTTGTCAGTGGTAATAGAGCCATATATCCTCTGTTTTTCAATCCAGAATCATGTTTGTGATCAGTAGCAATAGAACAATCCTCTGTGTGCCATACGTAGTGTGGCGAGAAACAATTAGAATATAAACTATATAGTGCAACTGTGGGGACCTCGGGTTGCTAATCTCATCTTAGGGCAATAAACGATTAATTAACAATTAATCATAGAATAACAGAATATTCAAACCAAGAGCTAATTTTTTTTTAAAAAAAATCTCAGCCCCTCGCTCGATCGGGTAAACTCACCCGATCGAGCGAGCTAGAAACTCCAGATCTCGGGTCTGAATCCATTTTGGCCTCACTCGATCGGTGAACTTCAACCGATCGAGCGGGCAAGAAAAATCATTTCTCTGTTTGCAAAATACAGGCCTCGATCGATCGGTAAAATTCACCCGATCGAGCGGGCTCCAAATTCTGGAAATTCTGCTGCAACATAATGTTGTCAAACTTGGAATATAAAGACATCTAGTCTTATACAAGCTACAAAATAATATACATGCATTGAAAAATAAATCCTAACTCATAAATACATCAATTCATGAATATAAACTAGGATTTACCAAATAGAAACATGTACAAGATTCTTTGTCTTCTAACATGTTATTAACAATACATATCATCTGCTTAAAAACCGAGTCACCACATGCTATATCTTTTCTCATGCTATCCAAGCCAACTCTGGCTTGATCATACCCCAACCTGATGCAATGCACACATACAAACAAAGCAACGGTCGGATAACTCCGGTGAGAATAAATCTCAGTATGAACAACATGCATATACATCATTTAAGCATGTAACTTATTCAATTATGAATGTCATATAATAACATAACATGCTAGCATTTATAAACGCATATTCTAAACCATAGAAATCTCTAGGTTAATGCATAAATGCAATGCTTGTACCAAGGAATAGGCTATCAAATCTGATATCAATAAATCGTAGTTCTGGGATCCCGAGGAAATAAAATCTTCAACAAACACCAACTCACCCAATCGAGGTGAAGTTGAACACTTCATTTCCCCTGACTTTGGTGCAACTATAGTAAGTCTTCTGGATCTTAAAGTAAGTCTACATTCCATGCCACTCAACTACAACCCTCCAAACATCATATGCACTCTAGGCCTTTCAACCCTCTATGCTTTACAGGCTGGAGTTCAAGATGAATGCAACATGTTATGTATGCATTAAATTCTATAAAACACCTTGAACACTTACTCAAATAAACCAACAAAGCAATCAAAGCATCTAATCACATAAGGATATTGACAAATTTGTAAGCATCACATAATACATGTAAAAATGTTCAATACAGAAAATACTATAAATCAAATTAAACAAGTAAACATTTACATAAATATTCTGGGAATTCAAGAAAATAGCTATCTTGAATAATCTATCCCATATATGTAAACATAAACAATAACATATATTAAAACATGCAGGTATGTGATTTTAGGCAACTCGATAATCAGAAACAATCTCGAGTTATTCTGCCCATCTTATTAATGTCTATTCATACCTGTAAATTGGATTCAAACATCTTGAATCTTTTGCCAATGTTGATCATCTCAAAGCTAGCCAAATCGGTCATATAATTCTGCTCATTTCAATCAGTGCTAATTGAAGGTGTTCTTGATTCAATCTTAAACACTTCAAGTCATTAGAACTCGAACTCGTCGATTCGACTTCGATAACTTTAATTCCCAACTGAAATGAAGTATAAACCATGCTCAATATCATTATCAAATCTGATATTTAGTGCTAAGTTCAATCTATAGTTGATATCGGATTGAATTGCAACCTGGCGGCGTAACGGTTCGAAATCGGTAATTCCAAATACATTAACATCAATATCATCACCATCTTAACAATATAACATCATCAATTCTTCAGCTGAATTTTCGAAATATTCAACCCCTAAAAAATCAGATTTTCAAAAATTCTTTCAATATTCCAAAACATGTCCAAACGACGATCTTTTCTCGATCCATCTTAGATATGCTATCGTCGTATATGCTAGAACATGTTTATACAATCAAATATTAATTCTAACAACATCATAAAATTCAAACATGGTATAACTTCATAAAACTTACGTCAAAACGTAGCACTCGGAGCTGTGATCGCAAATATATGTTCAATCGAAAATTCTACCGGGCGGATCGAAAGATATCGGAGCTTAAAGGGACAAAAATGGACTTGGAACCCTTGTTTCTCCATTCCCACGTTTGCTTCTGGAATTTGGGCTGAAAACTGATCAGATTACACGTTTAAAAATACAAGCTGCAAAGAAAATTGAATTTTGGTCCCTGAACTTTGACCTAATTGCAAATCAGTCCCCGGACAAGCGATTTAATTCAATTTCAATCCTAAATAATTTAAGAATAATAGAATTTCATTCTAAACTCTAAATATTCTCAAATTAAATATTCTCGAATTAAAATTAAATCATTTTGGGCCTTATCACATTTTAGTCCTTGAACTACTCAATATTTGCAAATGGGTCCTTGCTCGGATTTCATTCGCAAATTCAATCCTTGATATTTATAATATTGGAATTCACATCTTAAATTCCATAAATATTAAATCAAATATTTTTAATCTTTTTAATTTAAGAATTTTGGATATTAAAATCTTAAAATCCGAAAAATCCTCAAATTAAATATTTCTGACCCGAAATTGAAATCTCTAATTTCCATACATTCTTAAATTCATATTTTCTCTCTTATTTGGAATTTAAATCTTAAATCCCGTAATTAAGAACTTAATATTTTCGGGCCTTACATTTCCTCCCCTCTAAGGAATGATTTCGTCCTCGAAATCGCATTCGATCTGACTGCGGATTCTCATAAGCTGTATAGCTGATTGAAGTAATACTGACTTCAATTCTCTGAGCTTTCGATATCTATTCTGATATCTTCTCTTCTATCATATCTTCATCTTCTTTCTGATTACTTCTGCAATACATATAATCACTGAGTCAACTTATATCTAAGTTGCTCTTTCTCGTGATCTAACTCTGCATTAGTTAGTCTGTCTTGCTTACAATCTTATCGACTTCTGTTGTATCTGAATTGAATGCACATACATATTCTAGCTGATATTCTTCAGCCAATGCATATGGATAACAATTCATCTATCTGACAATTTACGATTGAGTATTAATCAACTAGCTAGATCAAATACTCATAGCTTCTAAAATCTCTTTCTGAACCTAATGATGCTTGGGAAAGAATTTCTTTTCTGATCATTCTGTTCAGGCTTCAAATCTCTATCTGTTACTCATCTACTAGCTCTGTTAATGCTTCTCTATTCTTATTCTGTTCGAAGCAATCTTCACATTCTCTATCGTTTCTTGACTCATATCTGGTCTGATAGCTGATATTTCTGTAAGATTGTTTCAATATAAAGACAATTCTGTGTTTCTGATCAATCAATCATCAAAATATTGTCTTTATATCTATCAAATAGCTGTCATAGGAATCATAGTAATCACGTGGCAAATAATCAATCAACTAGTACCGAATTTAGTACTATAGTTCTGAGCATATCCTCGGAAATCTGGATAATCACATCTGATAGTCCACTAATCAGAGGATGGTATAATGAAATCTCATACAACCAAACACTCAGAACATCTGACAATCAATGCCACAATCTAGAAAACAAATCTAAAGTCTCTATCTTGACAATAGATTTCCATAATTCCTGTAATCTGATCATCTTGCTAAATGCATGACAAGTATCTTTTATGTTTGTATCATATCTAATACAACATATTCATAAATCTGTCGAAATCTACTACACTCTAAACCGCAAAATCATGACGATTCGAGTAGATTCAAACTAAAGTCGTTCACAAAGTTGATCTGTTTTCAACTTTTATGTAACTAATCTGTTACATAAACCACTTGTGTTCTTATTTTTAGCTTCTTTTACTGGAATTTTAGTATTGGTCATGTCAATTCTGTCGTATCTGTTTTTAGTTCTTCTTCCAATACTAATTTCCAAGTACTGACTACGTGTAAGTCATACATGTTTAGACAACTGGATGGATATTAAATCTGTTGTCATATGTCTCTTTCAGAATCTGATATTCCATATCTAGAATATTTGGCATAATCAAATGATTATTCACCGCAAAAATTCATCTATTCTGCTCTGCTGTCTTATCTCTAATCTTAATCTAGCGTTCTCAAGCAATATGGTTTTTTTTATCTTTCCAAAACAATTCAAGTTTAGCTTGGATCGCAACAATTCTGATCGTTTGATTATCTGTCAAGCATAAACATTCAACAAGTATATATCTGTAGTCAATAAATCCAGCAATTAGCTAAAACCCATAAATCTTACTGATGATCTAAATCTGAATTTCTATCAGTTACGAGCCAAATACATCAAGATATACTGAATAAACACATCAAATAATCAATAATTCTCAAATTTCAAATCAAAGGAACTCGCTCAATTCAAAGTCATCCAAAATCAACTATTCTGAATGACAAAATTTGCTAAGTGAAAATAACTCACTTGCATTTCAAAACTCAACGCAAATGAATCAAAACAGACTCTAGCAAAGGAATAAGAGTCAATAAAAATTGATCGAGGTCGAATACAAAAACCTCAAAATCGATAGCAAGAAATTCAAGAATCATGATTTCTATGACGGAATAGCTTCAGCAAAATTGAAGAAAAAGCTCAACTGTAACTGATTTTTCTTATTCTTTATTGATATGAATTCATTTATTAATTTTTAATTCTCAGCTGACAATAGTCGAATATACTCTTTTCGACTTAACTTATTGTCATAGAATTAATCATCATTTCGGTACTACATAACTCTTTTCTACGCAATCTGCTAGTTGTTTCTGAAGTTCTCCAGTTTAAGTAATGCTCTTCTATAAAAGTTGTCATAATACCATTGTACTAGACACCACTCTATATAGAACTGCATTCATGTCGTAGAAAGTCGAAATATGTCATTGAGCTATGTCTGTACATTCTAACCACTGACATATCTGTCAATTCTAGGTTAATTCTGTACTAGTTCAATATATCGACTAGACTTCTACTGACATTCTTCCACGATCAAACATGATATAACCAGTACCGAAATAACAAAATCTAATTTCTGAAACTCATATCATAAATTGCTAGTCATATCTATTTCTTTATCAGTGAACGGATTCAATCAACTGGTAACTGGTACTCAGTTATTGCATTAATATCTATAATGCATTCTAGCTTAATATCTCATGCCTGATATCAGCACATTCAATCTTATTTCCTCAATTCTTTATTTCATCTTCTATGACTAATCTTACAAATGTATTCCATCTACTCAAAGGCAAAATTTCAGCAAATACGATGAATACAGGCTCATCTGATACAGATTATAGCATAACAAATCACAGATCTATGAATGTATGCTATGCAATCAATATATAAGCGGTTAACTAGAATTAACTCACTTACCTATAATATTCTTATCTGATACAACTTGAGCCTTTCAGCTAGGGGATCTATGCTTATATCTCTTCATCTGCTGGCATTTAGACTGACTCGATCTTTGCTGTTATTGTCACTATCGCTTGCTTCATAGCTATACAGCTATGAAAGTTTAGTGAAGGTGATGATTATAGTGATTCCACAATTACAGAGACGTGAATAAAAAAATTCAACTCTGCCTCATGCTACCAGTTCATGATTTCGTTCTTCTATTACTTGCTTGAAATCAACTTATGCTTCTAGTCTGCAAAGTCTACTGTTCTATCTTCTTTAGCATATACGGAAAGAAACAATTCTGTTTACTTACCTGACAAACAATTTCAGTACTTCTTCTGGAAACTTCACCAACTTCTTGCTAAGTTCTGAAGTTGATATAAAATCAAGCTGATTCTATGTTCATCTGAATATTCTTCTCTTGAACAACTGATCCAGCTCTTCAAATCAACTCCTTTCTAGACATAGCATATTCTGTATCTTTCTGAGTTGATGATTCATAGCTTTGGAGTTGTTCAACTCACATACTCCTCAGTGCATCGGCTCAAAAACTTACCTCAACACTGTTCTGTTCTATCTGCGGTTATGTTCTGTCTGAGGTTCTAATGCTATCTGCATAGTCTGTCTTATTCGATAACAGAAGCAATATATATGGCAGAGATTATAAATAAAATACATATACTCTCATGCTTCTGAATAGAACACATGCTTGCAAATTCTCATGCTTTTTCACATATTACATGCTTGCAACGAATTCATTTATTCAAATGAATTCAAGAAATCAGGCATACATATCAGCATATAAGCATGTAATTCTTATCTCAATAAAGCAAGTAGTGTTCAATCAAGCAATCATAGTCGCATATAATTCTGTAAAACAAGTAAAGCATACTCATGCAATACTATCAATGCATGCGACTCAATCTACCCCGCTCAATTTCTATCTTAGTCCAAGACTTTATGCTCTGATACCACCTATTGTGGGGACCTCAGGTTGCTAATCTCATCTTAGGACAATAAACGATTAATTAACAATTAATCATAGAATAACAGAATATTCAAACCAAGAGCTAAATTTTTTTTTTTAAAAAAATCTCAGCCCCTCGCTCGATCGGGTAAACTCACCCGATCGAGCGAGCTAGAAACTCCAGCTCTCGGGTCTGAATCCATTTTGGCCTCGCTCGATCGGTGAACTTCAACCGATCGAGCGGGCAAGAAAAATCATTTCTCTGTTTGCAAAATACAGGCCTCGCTCGATCGGTAAAATTCACCCGATCGAGCGGGCTCCAAATTCTGGAAATTCTGCTGCAACATAATGTTGTCAAACTTGGAATATAAAGACATCTAGTCTTATTCAAGCTACAAAATAATATACATGAATTGACAAATAAATCCTAACTCATAAATACATCAATTCATGAATATAAACTAGGATTTACCAAATAAAAACATGTACAAGATTCTTTGTCTTCTAACATGTTATTAACAATACATATCATCTGCTTAAAACCCGAGTCACTACATGCTATATCTCTTCTCAGGCTATCCAAGCCAACTCTAGCTTGATCATGCCCCAACCTGATGCAATGCACACATACAAACAAAGCAACAGCCGGATAACTCCGGTGAGAATAAATCTCAGTATGAACAACATGCATATACATCATTTAAGCATGTAACTTATTCAATTATGAATGTCATATAATAACATAACATGCTAGAATTTATAAACGCATATTCTAAACCATAAAAATCTCTAGGTTAATGCATAAATGCAATGCATGTACCAAGAAATAGGTTTTCAAATCTGATATCAATAAATCGTAGTTCTGGGATCCCGAGGAAATAAAATCTTCAACAAACACCAACTCACCCAATCGAGGTGAAGTTGAATACTTCATTTCCCCTGACTTTGGTGCAACAATAGTAAGTCTTCTGGCTCTCGAAGTAATTCTACATTCCGTGCCACTCAACTACAGCCCTCCAAACGTCATATGCACTCTAGGCCTTTCAACCCTTTGTGCTTTACAGGCTGGAGTTCAAGATGAATGCAACATGTTCTGTATGTATTAAATGCTATAAAATACCTTGAACACTTACTCAAATAAACCAACAAAGCAATCAAAGCATCTAATCGCATAAGGATATTGACAAATCTGTAAGCATCACATAATACATGTAAAAATGTTCAATACAGAAAATAATATAAATCAAATTAAACAAGTAAACATTTACATAAATATTTTGGGAATTCAAGAAAATAGCTATCTTGAATAATCTATCCCATCTATGTAAACGTAAACAATAACATATATTAAAACATGCAGGTATGTGATTTTAGGCAACTCGATAATCAGAAACAATCTCGAGTTATTCTGCCCATCTTATTAATGTCTATTCATACCTGTGATCTGGATTCAAACATCTTGAATCTGTTTCCAATGCTGATCATCTCGAAGCTAGCCAAATCGGTCATACAATTCTGCACATTTCAATCAGTGCTAATTGAAGGTGTTCTTGATTCAATCTTAAACACTTCAAGTCATTAGAACTCGAACTCGTCGATTCGACTTCGATAACTTCCATTCCCAACTGAAATTAAGTATAAACCATGCTCAATATCATTATCAAATCTGATATTTAGTGCTAAGTTCAATCTATAGTTGATATCGGATTGAATTGCAACCCGGCGGCATAACGGTTCGAAATCAGTAATTTCGAATACATTAACTTCAATATCATCACCATCTTAACAATATAACATCATCAATTCTTCAGCTGAATTTTTGAAATATGCAAACCCTAAAAAATCAGATTTTCGAAAATTTTTTCAATATTCCAAAACATGTCCAAACGACGATCTTTTCTCGATCCGTCTTAGATATGCTATCGTCGTATATGCTAGAACATGTTTATACAATCAAATATTAATTATAACAACATTATAAAATTTAAACATGGTAGAACTTCATAAAACTTACGTCAAAACGTAGCACTCGGAGCTGTGATCGCAAATATATGTTCAATCGAAAATTCTACCGGGCGGATCGAAAGATATCGGAGCTTAAAGGGACAAAAATGGACTTGGAACCCTTGTTTCTCCATTCCCACGTTTGCTTCTGGAATTTGGGCAGAAAACTGATCAGATTACACGTTTAAAAATACAAGTTGCAAAGAAAATTGCACTTTGGTCCCTGAACTTTGACCTAATTGCAAATCAGTCCCCGGACAAGCGATTTAATTCAATTTCAATCCTAAATAATTTAAGAATAATAGAATTTCATTCTAAACTCTAAATATTCTCAAATTAAATATTCTCGAATTAAAATTAAATCATTTCGGACCTTATCGCATTTTAGTCCTTGAACTACTCAATATTTGCAAATGGGTCCTTGCTCGGATTTCATTCGTAGATTCAATCCTTGATATTTATAATATTGGAATTCACATCTTAAATTTCATAAATATTAATTCAAATATTTTTAATCTTTTTAATTTAAGAATTCCGGATATTAAAATCTTAAATTTCGAAAAATCCTCTGACCCGAAATTGAAATCTCTAATTTCCATACATTCTTAAATTCATATTTTCTCTCTTATTTGGAATTTAAATCTTAAATCCCGTAATTAAGAACTTAATATTTTTCGGGCCTTACATTTCCTCCCCTCTAAGAAATGATTTCGTCCTCGAAATCGCATTCGATCTGACTGCGGATTCTCATAAGCTGTATAGCCTACTGAAGTAATATTGACTTCAATTATCTGAGCTTTCGATATCTATTCTGATATCTTCTCTTCTATCGTATCTTCATCTTCTTTCTGATTGCTTCTGCAATACATATAATCACTGAGTCAACTTATATCTAAGTTGCTCTTTCTCGTGATCTAATTCTGCATTAGTTAGTCTGTCTTGCTTACAATCTTATCGACTTCTGTTGTATCTGAATTGAATGCACATACATATTCTAGCTTATATTCTTCAGCCAATGCATATGGATAACAATTCATCTATCTGACAATTTACGATTGAGTATTAATCAACTAGCTAGATCAAATACTTGGAATATAAAGACATCTAGTCTTATACAAGCTACAAAATAATATACATGCATTGACAAATAAATCCTAACTCATAAATACATCAATTCATGAATATAAACTAGGATTTACCAAATAGAAACATGTACAAGATTCTTTGTCTTCTAACATGTTATTAACAATACATATCATCTGCTTAAAACCCGAGTCACCACATGCTATATCTTTTCTCAGGCTATCCAAGCCAACTCTGGCTTGATCATGCCCCAACCTGATGCAATGCACATATACAAACAAAGCAACAGTCGGATAACTCCGGTGAGAATAAATCTCAGTATGAACAACATGCATATACATCATTTAAGCATGTAACTTATTCAATTATGAATGTCATATAATAACATAACATGCTAGCATTTATAAACGCATATTCTAAACCATAGAAATCTCTAGGTTAATGCATAAATGCAATGCTTGTACCAAGGAATAGGCTATCAAATCTGATATCAATAAATCGTAGTTCTTGTAACGCCCAGAAATTCGGCACGTAAATCCGCATGCATAACTAGGGGATTTAATAATTTAAAAATAATGTGAAAATGTGTTAAATTAATTTTATATGTTATTATGTGAATTATGTGATTTATTGGCATGTTATAAATATTGGTTCGGCATTTAAATCGGTATGATGTGATTTAGAATTTATTTGAGAAAGTTTACTTTATGATCGCGTAGGTTGGGCCGTGGACAGACGAGATGTTATTTTCACCCAAATTCTTTTATGAATTTTTAGGAGCTTTAAAATATTATTTTAAGGTATTTTGTCATGAAAATTTTATTATTTAATAATATATTTATTTAAGGATTTATTTTTAGCCAAAATAAGTCATTTTAATGACTTTTATTGATCTTTAAAAATCCTTTAATTCTATATTTCGTGATTTACTATTATATATCAGATTAGTAGATATTTTTAAAAGTTAAAAATCTTATATTTATGTTATATTATCTACCTAATCAATTTATATTAGTTATTATCCTATTTTCTACCTAATCTACCCAATATTAAACCCCTAATTTCTCCCTACCCTACGTCTCTCCCCACTCAGCCGACACCCTTTCTTCCTCACAACCATTCTCACGACTTTTGACAGAAAACACTAGCTCTTAGCCGATCTCTTCAAGGTTTTGGTGTTCTTCGTCATCCCGGCGAGCCCGATACGTGTCGATATCCACGTTTTGTTCAAATCTTCAACAAGGCACGTTTCGAATCCATTCTTGAACACCATTTAAATCACTATACACTGATTTATGCATAAAAGATTGGATGTTTCATGTGTATGTGGTTTTAGAATAAAAATCTTCATGTTCATGCCAAGCATTCACGTTTTACATGTTGGCTTATTTATGCATGATTTTGATCCATGGGCTGTTTGAGGAGCTAACCATCGGTTTAAGGTTTGAGCTAGGGTCCTTAGGGTTGGTTTTGGCTAGGTGGTTCATGGCTGGAAGGGCTGGAGCCATCCTGGAGTCGGCCATGACAGCAGCTACGCGCGAGCAGTGGCATCTGTTGGGTTTAGGGGGCTTGGCCGAGCCATGCATGGGCTTGGCTCGAGTCAGGCCTGGTCTTGGGGATGCACTTGGACCCTGGGGTGGTCCAGATGTCGGAGTTCCGGCCGGTGGTGGCCGGAGCTGGTCAGAAAAGGGAAGGGTGGTGGGATGCGCAGTCTGCGCATCAAAACAGGGAAGGAGGGGATCGGGTGGCTTAGTTAGGGAGCTGGCTGGACCAGGGGTTGGTCTGGTCGGTTCGGCAGGACCCTGGGGAGGTCCTGCGGCGGCGCTCCGGCCATGGGTGGCCGGAGCTGGGCAGTAGGAAGGAGGAAGGAACTGCTCACGGCCGAGAGGTAAGGAAGATGGATGTGTGTGTGCAGGTTGTACGTACTGTTGGGAATTCATTGGTGGGCCGGGCTGGGGTGTTCTTGGGCCGGGCTTGGGTCCTTGGATCCGGGTCCGGTTCGGGTCTAAAATGATGGGTCAAATAATTTTAGTCCGGGTCTAGATTTTTATTATTTAGGCTCGGGTGTTTTTATTTTAATTAAATAAGAGATTAATTAACAATTAATGGGTTTGGAATTGATTAATTAATTAATTGGACTAGGTTAATGGGATTAAATAATTAATGAAGTGAGCCCACTAATTTGTCATGGGTCGTGTGATCCATGAGAATTATTGGGCCAGGTTGTGTCGGGTTTAATAATTTTATCATTTAATTTATAAGTTAATGGTTAGTTAATAATTTTATTAATTTAATTTTAAGTTAATTAGTTAATGGGCCTAAATTATGTTGTTAGTGAGCCCATTAGTTTCTCATGGGCCTGGGGGCCCATGAAGCTTAATGGCCTAGGTCAGGTTAGGCTTTTGGGTTTTTGAGCCAATCTAGGAATTTTTGAGTTTAAGTCTAGTGGTCAGCAGCTCGAACAAGTCCTTGGAAAAATAAATGCCCGTAAATATATATTTAATTCATGCATTCATTTTTATTAGATATATAAGTGTGATTTTTAAGAAAATAAATTAAATATATATTTACGGGCAAATTTTCATGAAATAAAGAAATATGTGAGAATTTTCAAGTTCATGCATCATGTAAAAATTTTTATGATAAGTTTAAATGTATGTTAAGAGAAAAAAATATTTTTATGGAAGTTGAAGTGAAGGTGGAAAGTGATGTGGTTGAAGCCGGGATACTTGGGCCCGGTGACCTTCCTAATGATGTATAAGTATGATGAGCTTATGGATCCAGCTGAGAGGGCTGGTGAAGTGGCAGCACAGAGGTGGAAACCCACCGCCGCGTACGTTGGTTTATAGATTGATCAATCGATTAGTATGATGCCACCGACATGGATACGACTTGTTGAGAACTAAGAAATTATGATAAGTTATTTGATGAGATTTATAAAGTATGATGAATTAGGTTATAACATGATGATTTAGCATTATAATTATTTATTCATGTTTATATGCATATAATTTTAAGATCATGCACGTATATTTATATTCACGTATTTTATATGATGAGTGCTTGTGTGTGGTTTCATTTTGTTATATAATGATAGAACGTGCTGAGCCTCTAGGCTCACTAGATTTAAATGGTGCAGGTGAGCAGAATATTAATGGAGTTAATGTGTTCCCGACTGGCGGCGAGGGCGTATGAGTATCCAAGCGGCTAGAACCCGTGACCATTGCTCTAAGATGATTTTTATGTTGAGATTTAGCACAATCATTTCCGCATATGTTTTATTATTATAGATTTTTAGTATATGCATGGATTTTACATTTAAGTATTTATTTTCTAAGTTTTCATGAATTTTTGTGAAAGAAATATTATTTAGGAGTTTTATTATTATGGAATTCTTATAAATTATTATATAGTATTTAATGTTAGGTATTTATTTGCATGCATTGTACTTTTATTGTATGTATTGTGTATATGTATTTTAAATTAAGTAAAGTTATTTTTATGTATGATATATATATATATGTATGGGCATATATATATTTATATTCATTATTTTATAATTAGAGATTAAAAAAAAAAAATTCACTAGAAGTTCTAGGATGTTTCATTTGGTATCAGAGCCTTGGTCCTTGGAGGGTTACTAGCCTGCTACACGGAGCTCAGAAGCCGCACTGCCAGTCTGTAAGTTTTAAGTGTTTTAAATTTTGATTTATGCATGGGACACATGAGTTATGTTTTTATTTATTTATGAAAATGAGAATTTAAAGTTACGACAGTCTTAAAGTCAAAAATATTAGTTATGCATGGCGATTTACGTAAAGAAATATGTGGTGGTACAGAATGCCTCCGAGACCAGTGAACAGACGTGGGGGACCTCCACCTCCACAGAATCCTCTTTCAGCATTGGAGCAGGCCAATGCGAATATGATGGCTGGGATTACTGCTCTGTTGGAGCAGCAGGCGGCACGTCCGAGGCTTTCACACGATGAGGATGTGGCTGAGCGGTTCCAGAAGAAAGGACCCAAGGAGTTTACAGACACCACTGATCCGCTCATTGCCGAGGGATGGATCCGATCACTAGAGTCTATCTTTGACTACATGGGGATTACAGATGTGGACAGAGTCAAGTGTGCAGTTTATATGATGAGAGGGGATGCAGCCTCGTGGTGGGAAGGCGCTGTTAAAGGCGTGAACCTACCTACTTTGACTTGGATAGAGTTCAGAAGTATGTTCTTTGCCAAGTATTTCACTGAGGATGTGCGCAGCCGCATGATCCGGGAGTTCATGAGTCTCCGTCAGGGGGACAAGTCTATGGTGGAGTACATTACACAGTTCGAGAGGGGGTGTCGCTTCGTACCCCTTATTGCTGACAGTGCACCGGAGAAATTGAGACAGTTTGTTGATGGGCTTAGGGCGGACATCAAGCATGATGTACGCATGTTGGACGTCACCACTTATGAGGCAGCGGTGAGTAGGGCACTACGATCCGAGGAGGGTAGGAAGGATATCTTGAGGGAGCAACAGAGGAAGAGGCAGCTACAAACATCGTACCATGAGTCGTATCCACAGCAGGATGCAAAGAAGCAGTCTACTGGGCCATCGAAAGGCCCAAATCCACTGAGACAGCAAGGAGCTATCGTTCCTCGTGCAGAAGCACTACCTCTCTGCCAGAAATGCCAAAAGCCCCATCCAGGACCGTGTATGAAGGGATCAGGCATGTGCTACCATTGCAAGGAACCGGGACACATTATGCTGCATTGTCCCAAGAAGAATGCTGCTGGACGAGTCTTTGTGATGCAGGCAGAGGAAGCAGCACCGGATACTTTGCGCATCACGGGTAATGTTATTTAATGCATTAAATTTGTCATTTTTGGATTGCTCGATTGGGAACTACACGAGGAAACTTGTTCTTGCCTAGAGTTCATTTCAATTTCGAGGGCGAAATTCCATTTAAGGGGGAGAATTGTAACGCCCAGAAATTCGGCACGTAAATCCGCATGCATAACTAGGGGATTTAATAATTTTAAAATAATGTGAAAATGTGTTAAATTAATTTTATATGTTATTATGTGAATTATGTGATTTATTGGCATGTTTTAAATATTGGTTCGGCAATTAAATCGGTATGATGTGATTTATGAATTTATTTGAGAAAGTTTACTTTATGATCGCATAGGCGGGGCCGTGGACGGACGAGATGTTATTTTCACCCAAATTCTTTTATGAATTTTTAGGAGCATTAAAATATTATTTTAAGGTATTTTGTTAAGAAAATTTTAGTATTTAATAATATATTTATTTAAGGATTTATTTTTAGCCAAAATAAGTCATTTTAATGACTTTTATTGATCTTTAAAAATCCTTTAATTCTATATTTCGTGATTTACTATTATATATCAGATTAGTAGATATTTTTAAAAGATAAAAATCTTATATTTATGTTATATTATCTACCTAATCAATTTATATTAGTTATTATCCTATTTTCTACCTAATCTACCCAATATTAAACCCCAAATTTCTCCCTACCCTACGTCTCTCCCCACTCAGCCGACACCCTTTCTTCCTCACCACCATTCTCACGAATTTTGACAAAAAACACTAGCTCTTAGCCGATCTCTTCAAGGTTTTGGTGTTCTTCGTCGTCCCGGCGAGCCCGATACGTGTCGATATCAACGTTTTGTTCAAATCTTCAACAAGGCACGTTTTGAATCCATTCTTGAACACAATTTAAATCATTATACACTTATTTATGCATAAAAGATTGGATGTTGCATGTGTATGTGGTTTTAGAATAAAAATCTTCATGTTCATGCAAAGCATTCACGTTTTATTTACATGTTGGCTTATTTATGCATGATTTTGATCCATGGGCTGTTCGAGGAGCTAACCATCGGTTTAAGGTTCGAGCTAGGGTCCTTAGGGTCGGTTTTGGCTAGGTGGTTCATGGCTGGAAGGGCTGGAGCCATCCTGGAGTCGGCCATGACAGCAGCTACACGCGAGCAGTGGCATCTGTTGGGTTTAGGGGGCTTGGCCGAGCCATGCATGGGCTTGGCTCAAGTCAGGCCTGGTCTTGGGGATGCACTTGGACCCTGGTGTGGTCCAGATGTCGGAGTTCCGGCCGGTGGTGGCCGGAGCTGGTCAAAAAAGGGAAGGGTGGTGGGATGCGCAGTCTGCGCATCAAAACAGGGAAGGAGGGGATCGGGTGGCTTAGTTAGGGAGCTGGCTGGCCAGGGGTTGGTCTGGTCGGTTCGGCAGGACCCTGGGGAGGTCATGCCGGCGGCGCTTCGGCCATGGGTGGCCGGAGCTGGGCAGTAGGAAGGAGGAAGGAACTGCTCACGGCCGAGAGGTAAGGAAGATGGATGTGTGTGTGCAGGTTGTACGTACTGTTGGGAATTCATTGGTGGGCCGGGCTGGGGTGTTCTTGGGCCAGGCATGGGTCCTTGGATCCGCGTCCAGTTTGGGTCTAAAATGATGGGTCAAATAATTTTAGTCCGGGTCTAGATTTTTATTATTTAGGCTCGGGTGTTTTTATTTTAATTAAATAAGAGATTAATTAACAATTAATGGGTTTGGACTTGATTAATTAATTAATTGGACTAGGTTAATGGGATTAAATAATTAATGAAGTGAGCCCACTAATTTGTCATGGGCCGTGTGATCCATGAGAATTATTGGTCCAGGTTGTGTCGGGTTTAATAATTTTATCGTTTAATTTATAAGTTAATGGTTAGTTAATAATTTTATTAATTTAATTTTAAGTTAATTAGTTAATGAGCCTAAATTATGTTGTTAGTGAGCCCATTAGTTTCCCATGGGCCTGGAAGCCCATGAAGCTTAATGGGTCAGGTCAGGTTAGACTTTTGGGTTTTTGAGCCAGTCTAGGAATTTTTGAGTTTAAGTCTAGTGGTCAGCAGCTCGAACAAGTCCTTGGAAAAATAAATGTCCGTAAATATATTTAATTCATGCATGCATTTTTATTAGATATATAAGTGTGATTTTTAAGAAAATAAATTAAATATATATTTACGGGCAAATTTTCATGAAATAAAGAAATATGTGAGAACTTTCAAGTTCATGCATCATGTAAAAAT
This sequence comes from Henckelia pumila, assembly GCF_033568475.1. Taxonomy (NCBI): domain Eukaryota; kingdom Viridiplantae; phylum Streptophyta; class Magnoliopsida; order Lamiales; family Gesneriaceae; genus Henckelia; species Henckelia pumila. The sequence continues at coordinate 143,551,088 of NC_133121.1, forward strand.
TTTTATGATAAGTTTAAAAGTATGTTAAGAGAAAAAATATTTTTATGGAAGTTGAAGTGAAGGTGGAAAGTGATGTGGTTGGAGGCCGGGATACCTGGGCCCGGTGACCTTCTTAATGATGTATAAGTATGATGAGCTTATGGATCCAGCTGAGAGGGCTGGTGAAGTGGCAGCACAGAGGTGGAAACCCCACCGCCGCGTACGTTGGTTTATAGATTGATCAATCGATTAGTATGATGCCACCGACATGGATATGACCTGTTGAGAACTAAGAAATTATGATAAGTTATTTGATGAGATTTATAAAGTATGATGAATTAGGTTATAGCATGATGATTTAGCATTATAATTATTTATTCATGTTTATATGCATATAATTTTAAGATCATGCACGTATATTTATATTCACGTATTTTATATGATGAGTGCTTGTGTGTGGTTTCATTTTGTTATATAAGGATAGAACGTGCTGAGCCTCTAGGCTCACTAGATTTAAATGGTGCAGGTGAGCAGAATATTAATGGAGTTAATGTGTTCCCGACTGGCGGCGAGGGCGTATGAGTATCCAGGCGGCTAGAACCCGTGACCATTGCTCTAAGATGATTTTTATGTTGAGATTTAGCACAATCATTTCCGCATATGTTTTATTATTATAGATTTTTAGTATATGCATGGATTTTACATTTAAGTATTTATTTTCTAAGTTTTCATGAATTTTTGTGAAAGAAATATTATTTAGGAGTTTTATTATGGAATTCTTACAAATTATTATATAGTATTTAATGTTAGGTATTTATTTGCATGCATTGTACTTTTATTGTATGTATTGTGTATATGTATTTTAAATTAAGTAAAGTTATTTTTATTTATGATATATATATATATATGTATGGGCATATATATATTTATATTCATTATTTTATAATTAGAGATTAAAAAAAAAAATTCACTAGAAGTTCTAGGATGTTTCAGTTCTGGGATCCCGAGGAAATAAAATCTTCAACAAACACCAACTCACCCAATCGAGGTGAAGTTGAATACTTCATTTCCCCTGACTTTGGTGCAACTATAGTAAGTCTTCTGGATCTGAAAGTAAGTCTACATTCCATGCCACTCAACTACAGCCCTCCAAACATCATATGCACTCTAGGCCTTTCAACCCTCTATGCTTTACAGGCTGGAGTTTAAGATGAATGCAACATGTTCTGTATGCATTAAATTCTATAAAAACACCTTGAACACTTACTCAAATAAACCAACAAAGCAATGAAAGCATCTAATCACATAAGGATATTGACAAATTTGTAAGCATCACATAATGTAACACCCGGTATTTTAATTACATAAATCCGCCTGCATAATTAGGATATTTAATTATTTAAATTTATGATTTATGGGTTAAATAATTATGTGAATTATTTATGCATGATTTAAATTTATTTTTTAAGCATTTAACCCATAATTAGTGATTTTTATGATTTTTAGTATTTTTATTGTTTAATCGCGTAGACGGGACCGTGGACGGACGAGATGACAACTTTCCACCCAAATTATTTTATGAGCCTTTTTGGAGCCTTAAATTATTATCTTGAGTTTTATTATCTCAAAATTTTAAGTATTTAATTTTCTTTAATATTAGGGGTCATTTTTTATCCAAAATTAGTCAAAATATTGACTTTTTAGTATTTTTAAAATTTCCCTAAATTAATATTTCGAGATTTTTATTTATGTTATCAGATTTTTTTAAATGTTCAATTAAGAGTTTAAGTTGTATATTAATTATTTAAAACCTTTTTATTTAATTATTTAACCTATATTCTAATTAACCTAAAAATAAAACCTATTCTACCTAAAAACCCTACCTTAGCCGATCACTCTTTCTCTCCTAGCATCAGCCGTCACCTCCATCGTCTTCTTCACTGAACCAACCTCCAAGAACACCATAGCCATTATTTCGAAGGTTCCAAGCAAGCCAAGGCATCCAGTCGTCGTCCCGTCGTCCCGAAGCCCGTCGTACACGTTTCTAACTCTATAAATCGGTATTAAGGCATGTTTTTCTTCACTTTTAAAATCTATATCAGTGTATGTATGCGTGTGGGTGTGTAACATCAGAATCGATCATATTTGACAGCAAGTTTTCGATTTTTCCTCCTCTAATGCTCTCGGTTTTGACATTTGTGATTGCATGCTCACGTTTTTCATGTCAATGGCTAGGTGGGCTGCTGGTCCACGGTTAGAGGGGTTCCTCGGGGTCCCTAGGATGTCTAGATGAGTCGGCCATGGTTGGGTTGGGGCTAGGATTCACGGCCGAACAGGTTTTTCAGAAAGGAAACTAGAGGCTGCGCAGGCTAGGGTTGGTGGAAGAGGGTTCGGGGTAGGCTAAGGGAGCAGCATGGGGTTCGGGCCAGGGGGTGGTTCGAACCGGCAGGACCCTGGGGAGGTCCTGCCGGCGGGGCTCCGGCCACGGTGGCCGGAGCTGGGCTGCAGCAGGCCGTGAAGGCCTGCTGCTCGCGCAGCCGAGGCGGAGGGAAAGAAGGGAGATTAGGGTTTCTGCTCTTGGGTTGTTTGGTGGATCCGGGTCGGGTCAGGTGGTCCGGGTCGGGTCTAAAATAATATGGGTTAAGTTAAGTGGGTCCGGATCCGGGTTATTTTAATTGGGCTCGGGTATTTTTATTTTTAAGTTTTTTAAGTTAATTAGGAATTTAAATGGGCTAATTAAATTCCCAAAAATTTAATTAGTACCATTTAATTTATTTGGGGTCCATTAATTTATTTTGGGTTAATTTAATTATTTTTGGGCTTTTAATAATTTTTATTTAAATTTTTAAGTTGGCCAGAAATTTTTATGGGCTTGGGAGCCCATGAAAGTTATTGGGCCTGTTAATGGGCTTTTGGGCCCATTGGGCCAGGGACAGTGTTGTTGGGCCTAAGTTAGTCTTAATGGGCTTTGGTTGATTTATGGGCCAAGTCTTGAGTTAATGGGCTTGCATGTCTAGGGCCAGCAGCTGTATCAAACCATGAGAAATTGCATGTGTCCTGATTTTATATTTAATTATTTTTATGCATGAAAAGTTATTTGAATATTTATATGATATTAGAAAATAAATTAAATATAAATGAAGGACACACAATTTATTTAAGTACATGCATTCATGAAATCAATTTTTATGCTATGATTTAATTTCTATGGTTGAGCAAATAAAATATTTTAGGTGGAAATTGAAGTAGTGTGGCCATTTATGTATGGGCAGTTTCTGCCATTTATGTATGGGCAGTTTTCTGCCATTTATGTATGGGTGGTTCGCCACCAGCCTCGTACGATGGTTTCTTAGACTGATCAATCGCACTATGGGTCACACTTACGGATAGGACCATTCGATGTTAAGAAAATAGATGCTCAACAATTCTAGTATGTATGATATTAAGTATGTTATGTATGTTTATTTATGCAAGTTAAGTTATGTAATTTTTTTAAGCATGCTCATTCATGTATATGTATGTATTAGTATTAATTGATTTAAATTATTTTAAACCCTTGTTAGTATGCATGTTGGGCCTCTAGGCTCACTACACTGATATGGTGCAGGTGAGTACGTAGAGGAGCAGGTTACTCCTACCGGTGGTGAGGACGTATGAGCAGCGCTGCAGTAGCCCCGTGACCGTGACAGCTTCTGAGTCACCGTGCATGATGTTATGATACATTTTTAATATTTTTATGGGTTGAGTTGTTTGAATATTTTATTAAGTATTTTTAGTGCATGCACACATTTTATTATTTTATTTATGCAGTATATTTTTAATTATAGTGTTGACTCAGATATTTATTTAATTTAAAGAATGCATTTTTATTTAAGTATTTAAATTGTTTAGTTATTTAGTCATGAATTTATTTTAAGTATTTTATACAGTGCATATATGTATGGGCATATATGTACCTATTTTATTTAGTAGTATAAAAAAAAATTTTCCGCATATTTATTTATTATAGAGTTAGGGTCGTTTCAGTTGGTATCAGAGCACGGTCCTTGGAGGGGTCACTACTGCTTTGCGAGCTCAGAAATCCACGCTACCGGTCTGTAAGTTTTAAATGTTTATAGTATGATTTAATTTCTAGAATTTAAGTTAGCCTAAATTTTAAACCACTTAGTTATGCATGGCGATTTACGTAAATAATTATGTGGTGGTGCAGAATGCCTCCCAGACAGGTGAATCGACGTGGGAGACCTCCACATCCGCCTCCACCTCCACCGCCACCTCAGCAGCACCCCATGACAGCACTGGAGCAGGCCAGTGCCACGATGATGGCGGGTATTACTGCTCTGTTGGAGCAGCAGGCTGCCCGTCCCAGACTGTCCCACGAGGAGGACGTCGCAGAGAGGTTCCAGAAGAAGGGGCCTAAGGAGTTTTTGGGGACCACCGATCCGTTGGTGGCTGAGGGATGGATTCGCTCTCTTGAGTCCATCTTCGACTATATGGGGATTACAGACGCCGACAGGGTGAGCTGTGCTACGTATATGATGCGAGGCGATGCAGCCCTTTGGTGGGAGGGTGCAGTCAGAGGAGTCCATCTACCTACACTGACGTGGGCTGAGTTCAGGCGTATCTTCTACGCCAAGTATTTCACTGAGGATGTGCGCAGTCGCATGATCCGGGAGTTCATGAGTCTCCGTCAGGGGGACAGATCTGTTGTGGAGTACGTGAGCCAGTTTGAGAGGGGCTGTCACTTTGTGCCCATGATTGCTGATAGTCCGCAGGAGAAGCTGCGTCAGTTTGTGGAGGGCCTGAAGGCTGAGATCAGACACGACGTGCGTATGGCAGACGTCTTTACATATGAGTCTGCAGTCAGCAGGGCCTTGCGTTCCGAGGAGGGACGGAGAGAGATACAGAGAGAGCAGCTGGGTAAGAGGCAGTTTATGCATACAGGGTATCAGCGACCATCTTCGCAGCCACCTGCGAAGAAGCAGTCTACAGGGCCATCTAAGGGCCCGAATCAGCAGAGGCCTCAGTGGAAGCCACAGCAGCAGACTAGGGGCGGGGCCCCTACTCCAGGGAGATATCCAGTGTGTCCGAAGTGCCAGAAGATGCATTCCGGGCAGTGTCTATTGGGAGCAGGAGTCTGCTATCGCTGCAAGGAGCCAGGGCATCAGATTGCCAACTGCCCGCAGAGGCAGAATGTTAGTGGGCGAGTTTACGTTATGCAGGCTGAGGAGGCAGACCCAGATACCTCCTTGATCACCGGTATATCTAACCCCTAGAACTTTTTGAATTCTTTGCTTTTGTTTAATTGCGATCATATCTGAATGCCTGTTACATGAGTTTAATTATCAGCATGCTAGAATAAGAATTTTGTTTCTTTGTGATTAGAATTAAGGTATTGTAGTGTTTTAACCTTGGGAGCATAGTGGTATGAATTGTTGGGAATCTTCTGCGTGCAGGGAGAATTCTAGTTGGAGGCAACTCCACGTTTGCGTTGCTAGATTCAGGAGCCACGCATTCGTTTATCTCCCGAGATTTTATCAGACGGATAGGCATTTCACCGGATGTTGTAGACAGTGGTTACGATGTTACCATGCCATCCGGACAGATTATCACTACCACTAGTGTCATCAGGGATCTGGCATTGGAGTTGCAGGGACACTCCATTCGAGCAGATCTAGTGGTTCTTCCATTGACTGGGTTTGACTTGATTTTGGGTATGGACTGGCTATCAGTTAATGGAGCTTCGATTGATTTCCGACGTAGGACAGTGTCAGTGAAGCCAGCAGGGGGTGAGATGTTTACTTTCTTTGCATCTCAGTCTAGCAGTATTCCTCAGATGATATCACTTGTACGTGCGAGGAAACTGTTGCGCAATGGATGTCAGGGTTTTCTTGCTAGTGTGGTCACTACCTCAGACGTTTCTAGCAGATCTTTATCAGATATAGAGGTGGCACGTGACTATCTAGATGTTTTTCCTGACGATGTTGCAGGAGTTCCACCAGTGAGGGAGGTGGAGTTCAGTATTGAGTTGTTGCCGGATACTGTGCCTATCTCTAAGGCACCGTATCGACTTGCTCCTACAGAGATGAGAGAGTTGAAGGAGCAGATTCAGGAGCTGTTGGAGAAGGGCTTTGTTCGTCCTAGCTTTTCTCCATGGGGAGCTCCAGTGTTGTTTGTGAAGAAGAAGGACGGCAGCATGAGATTGTGCATCGACTACCGAGAGCTCAACAGAGTCACAGTGAAGAATAAGTATCCGCTACCGAGGATAGAGGATTTATTCGATCAGTTGCAGGGAGCTTCGGTATTCTCCAAGATCGATCTGCGATCTGGTTACCATCAGCTGAGAGTCAGAGATTCAGACGTGTCTAAGACTGCCTTTAGGACACGGTATGGGCACTATGAGTTCTTAGTGATGCCCTTTGGGTTAACCAATGCTCCAGCAGTGTTTATGGATCTTATGCATCGTGTCTTCCAGCCGTATCTAGATCAGTTTGTCATTGTATTCATTGATGACATATTGATCTACTCGAGGAGCATTGAGGAGCATACACAGCATTTGCATACAGCCTTGCAGACTTTGAGGGAGCATCGACTGTTTGCAAAGTTCAGTAAGTGTGAGTTTTGGTTGGAGCAGGTGGCGTTTCTAGGCCACATTATTTCTAGGGATGGGATCGCAGTGGATCAGTCCAAGGTGCAGGCAGTGAGGGATTGGGGGATTCCAAAGAATGCTTCGGAGATTCGTAGCTTCTTGGGTTTAGCAGGATACTATAGGAAGTTCATCAAGGGTTTTTCCTCTATTGCAGTACCCTTGACTTCCTTAACCAAGAAGAACGCGAAGTATAGTTGGAGTCCAGATTGTCAGAGGAGCTTTGATCAGCTGATGGATGCACTTACTTCAGCACCTGTATTAGCTATGACAGTGCCACATGAGGAGTTAGTGGTGTACACCGACGCGTCCAAGCTTGGGTTGGGCGCAGTACTTATGCAGAGTGGCAGAGTTATCGCATATGCGTCGCGACAGTTGAAGATTCATGAGCAGAACTATCCGACGCATGATTTGGAGCTTGCAGAAGTGGTATTTGCGTTGAAAATCTGGAGGCACTATCTTTACGGCGAGAAATGCAAGATTTTCACCGATCACAAGAGCCTCAAGTACTTCTTCACCCAGAAGGAGTTGAACATGAGGCAGCGCAGATGGATTGAGCTTGTTAAGGACTATGACTGTGACATTAGCTACCATCCGGGTAAGGCTAATGTAGTGGCAGATGCTTTGAGTCGAAAGTCATCAGTGGTATCATGTTTGACTGTACAGTTACCACTACAGACCGAGATTCAGAGATTTGGTTTGGAGTGCTATCCGAGCGGCCAGGCACCGAGCTTGTCAGTGTTGACGGTGCAGCCAGTTTTGCGAGATCGGATTAGAGAGGGGCAGTCCACTGATGAGGAGCTACAGCGATGGAGACAGAGAGATGAGGCCAGAGGTAGTCTCTTGTATACAGTGGAGGATGGCATCGTTCAGTACCGTGGGAGGATGTGGGTACCGAACGTTGATCAGTTGAGAGCCGAGATTCTAGCGGAGGCTCATGCATCTCCGTACTCCATTCACCCCGGAAGTACGAAGATGTACCGAGACTTACAGTTATTGTATTGGTGGCCTGGGATGAAGAGTGACATCGGGAGAGTGGTGTCAGAGTGCTTGACTTGTCAGCAAGTCAAAGCAGAGCATCAGCGTCCAGCAGGACTTCTTAGACCTCTCCCTATTCCGGAATGGAAATGGGAGAATATTACGATGGACTTTGTGGTTGGCTTACCGAGGAGTACCAGAGGGTGTACAGCGATTTGGGTGATTGTGGATAGACTCACCAAGTCAGCTCATTTCTTGCCGGTAAGGACTACTTACACTTTGACACAGTATGCAGAGCTTTACATCAGAGAGATTGTTAGACTACATGGCATACCAGTGTCTATCGTATCAGACAGAGATCCGAGGTTCACTTCAGCGTTTTGGAAGAGTCTGCACACAGCTTTGGGGACTAGACTCTTGTTCAGTACAGCTTTTCATCCCCAGACAGATGGTCAGTCCGAGAGAGTGATCCAGGTTCTCGAGGATCTTCTGAGAGCTTGTGTCATCGATTTTCGAGGATCTTGGGAGACTAGACTGCCATTAGTGGAGTTTACCTATAACAACAGCTTTCAGTCGTCTATAGGTATGGCTCCTTATGCAGCACTTTATGGGAGGAGATGCAGATCTCCGCTGCATTGGGATGAGGTTGGTGAGCGGATTTTGTTGGGTCCAGAGATTGTGCAGCAGACAGCTGACATTGTGACGCAGATTCGAGACAGGATGAGGACAGCGCAGAGTCGGCAGAAGAGTTATGCGGATGCCAGACGACGCGATTTGGAGTTCGCGGTAGGTAATCACGTATTCCTGAAGGTGTCACCTATGAAGGGAGTAGCGCGTTTTGGGCGGAGAGGCAAGCTGAATCCGAGGTATATAGGGCCATTCGAGATCTTGGAGCGAGTTGGCACGTTGGCCTATCGTTTAGCTCTACCTCCAGGGCTAGCGGCAGTGCACAACGTTTTTCATGTATCCATGCTTCGGAGATATGTCTCCAATCCGTCGCATGTGTTGGATTTCGAGCCCTTGCAGTTGCCACCAGATCTTGTATACGAGGAGAGACCAGTGCGGATTTTGGCTAGAGAGGAGCGGAGGCTTAGGACGCGGGTTATACCGATGGTCAGAGTCCAGTGGCTGAATCACTCGGAGGAGGAAGCTACTTGGGAGACCGAGGAGGATATGAGGACTCGCTACCCGGAGATGTTCGGGTAAGTACTTCAATTTCGAGGACGAAATTCAATTTAAGGGGGGGAGAATTGTAACACCCGGTATTTTAATTACATAAATCCGCCTGCATAATTAGGATATTTAATTATTTAAATTTATGATTTATGGGTTAAATAATTATGTGAATTATTTATGCATGATTTAAATTTATTTTTTAAGCATTTAACCCATAATTAGTGATTTTTATGATTTTTAGTATTTTTATTGTTTAATCGCGTAGACGGGACCGTGGACGGACGAGATGACAACTTTCCACCCAAATTATTTTATGAGCCTTTTTGGAGCCTTAAATTATTATCTTGAGTTTTATTATCTCAAAATTTTAAGTATTTAATTTTATTTAATTTTAGGGGTCATTTTTTATCCAAAATTAGTCAAAATATTGACTTTTTAGTATTTTTAAAATTTCCCTAAATTAATATTTCGAGATTTTTATTTATGTTATCAGATTTTTTTAAATGTTCAATTAAGAGTTTAAGTTGTATATTAATTATTTAAAACCTTTTTATTTAATTATTTAACCTATATTCTAATTAACCTAAAAATAAAACCTATTCTACCTAAAAACCCTACCTTAGCCGATCACTCTTTCTCTCCTAGCATCAGCCGTCACCTCCATCGTCTTCTTCACTGAACCAACCTCCAAGAACACCATAGCCATTATTTCGAAGGTTCCAAGCAAGCCAAGGCATCCCGTCGTCGTCCCGAAGCCCGTCGTACACGTTTCTAACTCTATAAATCGGTATTAAGGCATGTTTTTCTTCACTTTTAAAATCTATATCAGTGTATGTATGCGTGTGGGTGTGTAACATCAGAATCGATCATATTTGACAGCAAGTTTTCGATTTTTCCTCCTCTAATGCTCTCGGTTTTGACATTTGTGATTGCATGCTCACGTTTTTCATGTCCATGGCTAGGTGGGCTGCTGGTCCACGGTTAGAGGGGTTCCTCGGGGTCCCTAGGATGTCTAGATGAGTCGTCCATGGTTGGGTTGGGGCTAGGATTCACGGCCGAATAGGTTTTTCAGAAAGGAAACTAGAGGCTGCGCAGGCTAGGGTTGGTGGAAGAGGGTTCGGGGTAGGCTAAGGGAGCAGCATGGGGTTCGGACCAGGGGGTGGTTCGAACCGGCAGGACCCTGGGGAGGTCCTGCCGGCGGGGCTCCGGCCACGGTGGCCGGAGCTGGGCTGCAGCAGGCCGTGAAGGCCTGCTGCTCGCGCAGCCGAGGCGGAGGGAAAGAAGGGAGATTAGGGTTTCGGCTCTTGGGTTGTTTGGTGGATCCGGGTCGGGTCAGGTGGTCCGGGTCGGGTCTAAAATAATATGGGTTAAGTTAAGTGGGTCCGGGTCCGGGTTATTTTAATTGGGCTCGGGTATTTTTATTTTTAAGTTTTTTAAGTTAATTAGGAATTTAAATGGGCTAATTAAATTCCCAAAAATTTAATTAGTACCATTTAATTTATTTGGGGTCCATTAAATTATTTTGGGTTAATTTAATTATTTTTGGGCTTTTAATAATTTTTATTTAAATTTTTAAGTTGGCCAGAAATTTTTATGGGCTTGGGAGCCCATGAAAGTTATTGGGCCTGTTAATGGGCTTTTGGGCCCATTGGGCCAAGGACAGTGTTGTTGGGCCTAAGTTAGTCTTAATGGGCTTTGGTTGATTTATGGGCCAATTCTTGAGTTAATGGGCTTGCATGTCTAGGGCCAGCAGCTGTATCAAACCATGAGAAATTGCATGTGTCCTGATTTTATATTTAATTATTTTTATGCATGAAAAGTTATTTGAATATTTATATGATATTAGAAAATAAATTAAATATAAATGAAGGACACACAATTTATTTAAGTACATGCATTCATGAAATCAATTTTTATGCTATGATTTAATTTCTATGGTTGAGAAAATAAAATATTTTAGGTGGAAATTGAAGTAGTGTGGCCATTTATGTATGGGCAGTTTCTGCCATTTATGTATGGGCAGTTTTCTGTCATTTATGTATGGGTGGTTCGCCACCAGCCTCGTACGATGGTTTCTTAGACTGATCAGTCGCACTATGGGTCACACTTACGGATAGGACCATTCGATGTTAAGAAAATAGATGCTCAACAATTCTAGTATGTATGATATTAAGTATGTTATGTATGTTTATTTATGCAAGTTAAGTTATGTAATTTTTTTAAGCATGCTCATTCATGTATATGTATGTATTAGTATTAATTGATGTAAATTATTTTAAACCCTTGTTAGTATGCATGTTGGGCCTCTAGGCTCACTACACTGATATGGTGCAGGTGAGTACGTAGAGGAGCAGGTTACTCCTACCGGTGGTGAGGACGTATGAGCAGCGCTGCAGTAGCCCCGTGACCGTGACAGCTTCTGAGTCACCGTGCATGATGTTATGATACATTTTTAATATTTTTATGGGTTGAGTTGTTTGAATATTTTATTAAGTATTTTTCGTGCATGCACACATTTTATTATTTTATTTATGCAGTATATTTTTAATTATAGTGTTGACTCATATATTTATTTAATTTAAAGAATGCATTTTTATTTAAGTATTTAAATTGTTTAGTTATTTAGTCATGAATTTATTTTAAGTATTTTATACAGTTCATATATGTATGGGCATATATGTACCTATTTTATTTAGTAGTATAAAAAAAAATTTTCCGCATATTTATTTATTATAGAGTTAGGGTCGTTTCACATAATACATGTAAAAATGTTCAATACAGAAAATACTATAAATCAAATTAAACAAGTAAACATTTACATAAATATTCTGGAAATTCAAGAAAATAGCTATCTTGAATAATCTATCTCATATATGTAAACGTAAACAATAACATATATTAAAACATGCAGGTATGTGATTTTAGGCAACTCGATAATCAAAAACAATCTCGAGTTATTCTGCCCATCTTATTAATGTCTATTCATACCTGTGAATTGGATTCAAACATCTTGAATCTTTTGCCAATGTTGATCATCTCAAAGCTAGCCAAATCGGTCATATAATTCTGCTCATTTCAATCAGTGCTAATTGAAGGTGTTCTTGATTCAATCTTAAACACTTCAAGTCATTAGAACTCGAACTCGTCGATTCGACTTCGATAACTTTCATTCCCAACTGAAATGAAGTATAAACCATGCTCAATATCATTATCAAATCTGATATTTAGTGCTAAGTTCAATCTATAGTTGATATCGGATTGAATTGCAACCCGGCGGCGTAACGGTTCGAAATCGGTAATTTCGAATACATTAACATCAATATCATCACCATCTTAACAATATAACATCATCAATTCTTCAGCTGAATTTTCGAAATATTCAACCCCTAAAAAATCAAATTTTTTAAAATTCTTTCAATATTCCAAAACATGTCCAAACGACGATCTTTTCTCGATCCATCTTAGATATGCTATCGTCGTATATGCTAGAACATGTTTATACAATCAAATCTTAATTCTAACAACATCATAAAATTCAAACATGGTAGAACTTCATAAAACTTACGTCAAAACGTAGCACTCGGAGCTGTGATCGCAAATATATGTTCAATCGAAAATTCTACCGAGCGGATCGAAAGATATCGGAGCTTAAAGGGACAAAAATGGAATTGGAACCCTTGTTTCTCCATTCCCACGTTTCCTTCTGGAATTTGGGCAGAAAACTGATCAGATTACACGTTTAAAAATACAAGTTGCAAAGAAAATTGAATTTTGGTCCCTGAACTTTGACCTAATTGCAAATCAGTCCCCGGACAAGCGATTTAATTCAATTTTAATCCTAAATAATTTAAGAATAATAGAATTTCATTCTAAACTCTAAATATTCTCAAATTAAATATTCTCGGATTAAAATTAAATCATTTTGGGCCTTATCACATTTTAGTCCTTGAACTACTCAATATTTGCAAATGGGTCCTTGCTCGGATTTCATTCGCAAATTCAATCCTTGATATTTATAATATTGGAATTCACATCTTAAATTCCATAAATATTAATTCAAATATTTTTAATCTTTTTAATTTAAGAATTCCGGATATTAAAATCTTAAAATCCGAAAAATCCTCAAATTAAATATTTCTGACCCGAAATTAAAATCTCTAATTTCCATACATTCTTAAATTCATATTTTCTCTCTTATTCGGAATTTAAATCTTAAATCCCGTAATTAAGAACATAATATTTTCGGGCCTTACATTTCCTCCCCTCTAAGGAATGATTTCGTCCTCGAAATCGCATTCGATCTGACTGCGGATTCTCATAAGCTGTGAAACGACCCTAACTCTATAATAAATAAATATGCGGAAAATTTTTTTTTATACTACTAAATAAATATATGTACATATATGCCCATACATATATGCACCAAATAACATACCTAAAATAAATTCATGATTAAATAAATAAACAATTTAAATACTTAAATAAAATGCATTCTTCAAAAATAATTAAACATCTGAGTCAACTCTAGAATTAAAAATATACTGCATAAATAAAATAATTAAAATGCGTGCATGCACAAAAAAAATGTTTAATAAAATATTCCAACACCTCAACCCTTAAAAAAATATAAAAATGTATCATGAGACATCAGTACGGTGACTCAGAAGCTGTCACGGTCACGGGGCTACTGCAGCACGGCTCATACATCCTCACCACCGGTAGGAGTAACCTGTTCCTCTACGTACTCACCTGCACCATATCAGTGTAGTGAGCCTAGAGGCCCAACATGTATACTAACAAGGGTTTAAAATAATTTAAATCACTTTCATATTAATACATACATATACATGAATGAGCATGCTTAAAAATTGCTTAACATAAATTACATAAATAAACATACATAACATACATAATATCATACATACATAAGTTGTTGAGCATTTATTTTCTGAACATCGAATTGTCCTATCCGTAAGTGTGACCCATAGTGCGACTGATCAGTCTAAGAAACCATCGTACGAGGCTGGTGGCGAACCACCCATACATAAATGGCAGAAAACTGCCCATACATAAATGGCAGAAACTGCCCATACATAAATGGCCACACTACTTCAATTTCCACCTAAAATATTTTATTTGCTCAACCATAGAAAATTAAATCATAGCATAAAAATTGATTTCATGAATGCATGTACTTAAATAACTTGTGTGTCCTTCATTTATATTTAATTTATTTTCTAATATCATATAAATATTCAAATAACTTTTCATGCATAAAAATAATTAAATATAAACTCAGGACACATGCAATTTCTCATGGATGGTTCTGGACTGCTGGCCCTACACTCAAGCCCATTAACTTAACTTAAGACTTGGCCCATTAAGACTAAATTAGGCCCAATAATACTGTCCCTGGCCCAATGGGCCCAAAAGCCCAAAGACAGGCCCAATAACTTTCATGGGCTCCCAAGCCCATAAAAATTTTTGGCCAACTTAAAAATTTAAATAAAAATTATTAAAAGCCCAAAAATAACTAAAATAACCCAAAATAATTTAATGGACTCCAAATAAATTAAATGGTACTAATTAAATTTTTGGGAATTTAATTAGTCCATTAAATTCCTAATTAACTTAAAAACTTAAAAATAAAAATACCCGAGCCCAACTAAAATAACCCGGACCCGGACCCACTTAACTTAACCCATATTATTTTAGACCCGACCCGGACCCAAGACCCGACCCGGAACCCACTAGAAACCCTAGCCCGAAACCACCCTCTCTCGTTAGGTCTCGGCCGAGAGCAGCAGGCCTTCTTGGCCTGCTGCCGGCCGGCTCCGGCCGCCCCTGGCCGGAGCGCCGCCGCCCGGACATAGCCCACGTCCGGGCGGACCTAACCTGTCCAGGCCCCAGCCCCCATGCACGCCCAAACCAGGAACCCGAAGCCTCTTACTCGAACCCTAGCCTGCGCCTGTCTGCACCTCTCTAGCGTAAAACCCTTCGGCCGAGCCCTTCTCAGCCTCAAGCCATGACATAGCTCGATCCTTAGGCACCCTAGGATCTTACCTGACCGAACCCTTAGCCCCGAACCAAGCATGGAGAGGAAAAACGTGAGTTATGCACATGAAATCGAAGCACAAGGCACAAACAACCATATAAAAATCGATTTTCTGAAAAGTGCTTAAAAGATTCAGATGTCTACTATAATTTACATGATATATATACTGATATAGCGAAAAAAAATAAGAAAAGAACATGCCTTTCACCGTAGGTATGGATTTAACACGCGTAGGACGGACTTCGGGACGCCGGGACGACGATGGCTTGCTTGGAACCTTGAAAACCGAGGCTATGGTGTTCTTGGAGGTTGGTTTGGTGAGGAAGAAGATGGAGGTGACGGCTGATGCTAGGGGGAGAAAGAAAACAATCGGCTAAGGTAGGGTTTTTGGTAGAATAAGTCTAATTTTAGGGTTAATTAAAATATAGGTTAACTAATTAAATAAAAAGGTTTTAAATAAATAATATACAACTTAAACTCTTAAATAAACATTTAAAAATCTGATCACCTAAATAAAATCTCGAAATAATAATTTAGGGGAATTTTAAAAATACTAAAAAGTCAATATTTTGACTAATTTTGGATAAAAATGACCCCTAAAATTGAATAAAATTAAATACCTAAAATTTTGAGATAATAAAACTCAAAATAATATTTTAAGGCTCTAAAAAGACTCATAAAATAATTTGGCTAGAAAGTTGTCATCTCGTCCGTCCACGGTCCCGTCTACGCGATTAAATAATAAGAATACTAAAAATCATAAAAATCACTAATTATGGGTTAAATGCTTAAAAATAACTTAAATCATGCATAAATAATTCACATAATTATTTAACCCATAAATCATAAATTTAAATAATTAAATACCTAATTATGCAGGCGGATTTATGTAATTAAAAATACCGGGTGTTACAATTCTCCCCCCCTTAAATTAAATTTCGTCCTCGAAATTAAAGTACTTACCCGAACATCTCCGGGTAGCGAGTCCTCATATCCTCCTCGGTCTCCCAAGTAGCTTCCTCCTCCGAGTGATTCAGCCACTGGACTCTGACCATCGGTATGACCCGCGTCCTAAGCCTCCGCTCCTCTCTAGCCAAGATCCGCACTGGTCTCTCCTCGTATACAAGATCTGGTGGCAACTGCAAGGGCTCGAAATCCAACACATGCGACGGATTGGAGACATATCTCCGAAGCATGGATACATGGAAAACGTTGTGCACTGCCGCTAGCCCTGGAGGTAGAGCTAAACGATAGGCCAACGTGCCAACTCGCTCCAAGATCTCGAATGGCCCTATGTATCTCGGATTAAGCTTGCCTCTCCGTCCAAAACGCGCTACTCCCTTCATAGGTGACACCTTCAAGAATACGTGATCACCTACCGCGAACTCCAAATCGCGTCGTCTGGCATCCGCATAACTCTTCTGCCGACTCTGCGCTGTCCTCATCCTGTCTCGAATCTGCGTCACAATGTCAGCTGTCTGCTGCACAATCTCCGGACCCAACAAAATCCTCTCTCCAACCTCATCCCAATGCACCGGAGATCTGCATCTCCTCCCATACAGTGCTGCATATGGAGCCATACCTATAGACGACTGAAAGCTGTTGTTATAGGTAAACTCCACTAATGGCAGTCTAGTATCCCAAGATCCTCGAAAATCGATGACACAAGCTCTCAAGAGATCCTCGAGAACCTGGATCACTCTCTCGGACTGACCATCTGTCTGGGGATGAAAAGCAGTACTGAACAAAAGTCTAGTCCCCAAAGCTGTGTGCAGACTCTTCCAAAACGCTGAGGTGAACCTCGGATCTCTGTCTGACACGATAGACACTGGTATGCCATGCAGTCTAACAATCTCTCTGATGTAAAGCTCTGCATACTGTGTCAAAGTGTAAGTAGTCCTTACCGGCAAGAAATGAGCTGACTTGGTGAGTCTATCCACAATCACCCAAATCGCTGTACACCCTCTAGTACTCCTCGGTAAGCCAACCACGAAGTCCATCGTAATATTCTCCCACTTCCATTCCGGAATAGGGAGAGGTCTAAGAAGTCCTGCTGGACGCTGATGCTCTGCTTTGACTTGCTGACAAGTCAAGCACTCTGACACCACTCTCCCGATATCACTCTTCATCCCGGGCCACCAATACGATAACTGTAAGTCTCGGTACATCTTCGTACTTCCGGGGTGAATGGAGTACGGAGATGCATGAGCCTCTGCTAGAATCTCGGCTCTCAACTGATCAACGTTCGGTACCCACATCCTCCCACGGTACTGAATGATGCCATCCTCCACTGTATACAAGAGACTACCTCTGGCCTCATCTCTCTGTCTCCATCGCTGTAGCTCCTCATCAGTGGACTGTCCCTCTCTAATCCGATCTCTCAAAACTGGCTGCACCGTCAACACTGACAAGCTCTGTGCATGGCCGCTCGGATAGCACTCCAAACCAAACCTCTGAATCTCGGTCTGTAGTGGTAACTGTACAGTCAAACATGATACCACTGACGACTTTCGACTCAAAGCATCTGCTACAACATTAGCCTTACCCGGATGGTAGCTAATGTCACAGTCATAGTCCTTAACAAGCTCAAGCCATCTGCGCTGCCTCATGTTCAACTCCTTCTGGGTGAAGAAGTACTTGAGGCTCTTATGATCGGTGAAAATCTTGCACTTCTCGCCGTAAAGATAGTGCCTCCAGATTTTCAACGCAAATACCACTGCTGCAAGCTCCAAATCATGCGTCGGATAGTTCTGCTCATGAATCTTCAACTGTCGCGACGCATATGCGATAACTCTGCCACTCTGCATAAGTACTGCGCCCAACCCAAGCTTGGACGCGTCGGTGTACACCACTAACTCCTCATGTGGCACTGTCATAGCTGACACAGGTGCTGAAGTAAGTGCATCCTTCAGCTGATCAAAACTCCTCTGACAATCTGGACTCCAACTATACTTCGCGTTCTTCTTGGTCAAGGAAGTCAAGGGTACTGCAATAGAGGAAAAACCCTTGATGAACTTCCTATAGTATCCTGCTAAACCCAAGAAGCTACGAATCTCCGAAACATTCTTTGGAATCCCCCAATCCCTCACTGCCTGCACCTTGGACTGATCCACTGCAATCCCATCTCTAGAAATAATGTGGCCTAGAAACGCCACCTGCTCCAACCAAAACTCACACTTACTGAACTTTGCAAACAGTCGATGCTCCCTCAAAGTCTGCAAGGCTGTATGCAAATGCTGTGTATGCTCCTCAATGCTCCTCGAGTAGATCAATATGTCATCAATAAATACAATGACAAACTGATCTAGATACGGCTGGAAGACACGATGCATGAGATCCATAAAAACTGCTGGAGCATTGGTCAACCCAAAGGGCATCACCAAAAACTCATAGTGTCCATACCGTGTCCTAAAGGCAGTCTTAGACACGTCTGAATATCTGACTCTCAGCTGATGGTAACCAGATCGCAGATCGATCTTGGAGAATACCGAAGCTCCCTGCAACTGATCGAATAAATCCTCTATCCTCGGTAGTGGATACTTATTCTTCACTGTGACTCTGTTGAGATCTCGGTAGTCAATGCACAATCTCATGCTGCCGTCCTTCTTCTTCACAAACAACACTGGAGCTCCCCATGGAGAAAAGCTAGGACGAACAATGTAAGGCCCGGGATTAATGGATATTAATCCGAATTTATTTAATTTTAATCCGAGTATATTTAATTTGGGAATAATTAGAGTTTTGATTTAAATTCTAATATTCTTAAATTATTTAGGATTGAAATTGAATAAAACTAAGGGCTGAGGACTGAATTGCAATTTCCGAAGAATGGAGGGACTAAAGTGCAATTTCCTCTTAACTTATCTGATTTGCTATATTTAGGAGAGGTAAAAACGTGTAAGAAGGAAAAAAAAGAAATCAGAATTCAGAAATTCAGAACCGAGCACACCCGATTCCTTCCATTTCCTTTACAAGTTTGATTTTCTTTTCGCGATAACTTTTGCTACGGTTGTCTGATTTCGATTCCGTTGGATGTTCTGGAATCCTTACGACGAGGGCTTCGATCTCGTGTAAGTTTTATGCTCTGTTATGTTGATTTCGAAATCATTATAGGGCAGAGATCAGATTCTGAACTTGTATGCTTGTTCTTGAACTTGTTATGATTATCTATTGAAACCGGCTTGATGAACTTGCGATAGTTGTATTCGATTTTGATTCCAGCAAGTGAACCAACTGTTATGGACATTTATATGTTGTTTTAAAGGTTATATATCAGCTGGTTTATGAGTTGTGATGTACGTATGATTGAAGAATTTGATAGAAATGGTTTGCGATACCGTATCGGTTACCGATTTTGAATCACTACGCCGTTTAGTCGAGTTGTTGGACTGTGTTGATAGCCAAGTTTGAAACTGAATATGTTATGGAGATTTTATGGTTGTTATAGCAATTTTCTTGTTCAATTTCAGTTGAAGAAACAGCACAAACGACACAAGACTTCGACCTTGTACCGAAGAAGTGTTCTTGAGGTTTGAAATGCGATTGGGCGATGAATTCCTTATGGTTTTGACTTGTTTCTGAAGCGATAAGGTGAAATGAAGTTTGATATGTATATCTTGATTATCTTTTACAGATTTGAAGAGCTCAGAATCCGATAAACGAAGGTATAATGACGACATCGTTTTGAAAGGGACTTTGAAACTCAAGATCGACGTTTCTTGAGTTGGCCCGATAAAATCACATACTTGTTTTGATTTGATTTGATTTCGATGTTGTCGATCCATCACAGGTAGTGGATCTTTATATTCGAGTGGATATATTGATAGATTGAATTGATTATATGCCAGGTTACGATTAACCTGATTTTCGAGTCGATTATATCTCGATAGATGGATATCCATGTCAAGATCGCATACGAATCTTGATGGCTTCGAAGTTTAATGAATCAATTCCTATACGAAGAGCGTATTACTCTATTTGATTGAGTCGAGTGTTAAATAGAGTCGATATGATTTATTTAACGCTTTCGATATGTCGATTATACTGAGATTGTATCTCACCGGAGTGTATCCGGCTGTTGTCTTGTTTTGTATGTGTGCATGACAACAGAGGGGGCAGAAGCTGGTCATCGACGTCATTGACAGCTGGGATAAAGAGTCGAGCATGTGAGGACTCGGGTTGTAGATGATACTTTGATCTTTTAGATGTTTGGTTTCCTTGGTTTTGAACATATGTATTACGATGGGAAAACATGTATCAAACTTGATCTAGTTTAAGTTGTTGTCGTTTTGTGATCTTTTAGCGACTTGGATGATGTAAGAAAATACATGTACCATTGTATGAGACTTTGTTTAGATGTATTTGAATATGTTCAGATCTAAAAACCAGGTTTGGAGAAGTTAAGAAGCAAGCTTGGGAGCCATGTTTTTCGAGGGAAAAACTCTGTCCAGGACTGTGCCCGAGCTGCCAAAAACAGCAGCCCGAGCGCAGCCCAGGAAGAACTTTCACTTTGTTAGCAACATGGTGCGCCCGAGCGGCGCTTTATGGCCGCTCGAGCGCACCCCATTTTAAAAAAAAAAAAAAAAAAAAATTTTTTTTTGGTTCTTGGCTTGGCTTGTTACTTCATCCTTCCTTGTTTGACTAATGATACTTAATCATTATTGCCCTTAGAATGAGATTAACAACCCGAGGTCCCCACAACAGGTGGTATCAGAGCGTAGGTTCTGGACTGAACTAGATGAGAGGGGTAGATCGAGTCTTCTATTCTGATTTATTTATTCTTGATGCGTGTTTATTATTTGAAGTAATAGCATGAATTGAATGAGTATGAATCAGAACTCGATCTCTTGAGAAGGCATTCAGTGCTAATCAGAGGAGGGACTGAAACAGAAATGTATTACGATATGATGAACTGTTCACTGATCTATTTGATTATCAGATATGTCACGAAGACCAGGACGACCACCACTGAGACCGTCAGTGACTACTCCTTTGCCGGTCACTACTCAGTTGCCAAAACAGACAAATGCTGCACAACCGGTAATACAGCCAGTGACAGTGCCAGAACATGGACAGAGTAGTACTTCTGTTGATTTATATGGTGAAGCTACTCCGATGGAAAAACTTCTGAAGCGATTCCAGTCGTTTAAACCACCGACACTGCAAGGGACTGAGAATGCTATAGAATGTGAAAGCTGGCTGGAAGACATAGAACAGATGTTTGAGTCACTTGATTATGTTGATGAAAGACGAGTAAGATTAGTCATTTACCAACTTCATGGCATAGCAAAGAACTGGTGGATAGCAACGAAGAAAGCATATGAAAGCCAAAGTACCGCTATTACTTGGAATTTATTTCGAACTGCTTTCTTTCAACGTTTCTTTCCTGTATCTTATCGAAAGGACAAAGGAGCGGAGTTTGCGAGTTTGCAACAAGGCCAAATGAATATCGAAGATTATGTTGCAAAATTCACAAGCTTGATGAAGTTTGCTCCTCATGTTGCTGCCAGTGACGAAGCACAAGCCGATCAGTTTATCAATGGCTTGAATCCTGACGTGTTTATGTTAGTGAATGCCGGAAGACCGAATACTTTTGCCGATGCTCTTAATCGTGCAAAAGGTGCTGAAGCTGGGATATTGAAGCACCGAAGAGCCCAGTTTGTTCCTCAATCTGTTCCTCAACCTATGAAGCAACCAGAACAGTCACCGACTCCACAGCCACCTCGATTCGAAGCTGGAGGTAGTAGTGGTGGGAAGAAAAGCTTCTTTAGAAGTAAAAGCAAACAGTTCAAGAGAGCAGGTAGTGGTAGTTCCTCAAGTTCCAGTGGTTCTCGACAGTCTCGATCTGGACAGAGGTATGATAGTTGTACTAAGTGTGGAGGTCGCCATCCCACTGAACAGTGCCGAGGTATTTTTGGGAGCTGTCATATTTGCAACAAAACTGGACATTATGCAAGAGTATGTCCACAGAGAGGAGTTGAAGGTGCTCAGGGTACTGGATCAGTGAGATCAATAGCTCAGACTGAAAGGCAAGGAACTACTGTGCATTCTTTTCAGTCACAACCTGCATCACAAGGAAGAGGAGGAAGTCAGATAGTGAACCAACCTCCGAGACAACAAGCAAGAGTGTTTGCACTAACAGAAGAGCAAGCACAGGCGGCACCTGATGATGTTATAGCAGGTAACTGTTATCTTTCTGGTTATCCTGCATACGTTTTATTTGATACTGGTGCGTCACACACTTTCATTTCTGAACACTTTGTTGCATTACATTCATTACCTGTGGAAGTATTAGATAATGTAGTTTCTATATCTTCACCGTTGGGAAAAGGTATAGTATCAGTGAAATCTGTGCGAAGTTGTATACTACAGTACGAAGGGAATGAAGTTGAACTTGACTGTATTGTTCTTGGATTATCTGATTTTGATTGTATTATTGGCATCGATATACTTACCAAGTACAGAGCTACAGTCGACTGTTTTCAGAAGATAGTAAGATTCAGACCACTGATGACCGATGAATGGAAATTCTTTGGTAAGGGTTCAAGATCTAGAATTCCTTTGATTTCTGCTATTGTTATGACTGACTTGTTACATAAAGGAGCAGAAGGATTTCTGATCTATGCTGTTGATGTACTGAAGAGTAGTCCGAAGTTATCTGATATACCGGTGGTGAGCGAATTTACAGATGTATTCCCTGACGAGATTCCGGGATTGCCACCATACAGAGAGGTAGACTTCAGTATCGAATTGATGCCAGGTACACAGCCGATATCGAAAGCACCTTACCGTATGGCACCGATTGAACTGAAAGAATTGAAAGACCAACTTGAAGATTTGTTGGCCAAGGGTTATATCAGACCGAGCGTATCTCCTTGGGGTGCTCCGGTTTTATTTGTCAGAAAGAAGGACGGATCGATGAGATTGTGTATTGACTACCGGCAATTGAATAAAGCAACGATAAAGAATCGTTATCCTTTACCACGTATCGATGATTTATTTGATCAATTGCAGGGATCGTCAGTATATTCGAAGATTGATCTTCGATCCGGTTATCATCAACTGAGGGTACGAGATGAAGATATCCAGAAAACTGCATTTCGAACCAGGTATGGACATTACGAATTTATTGTCATGCCTTTTGGTTTAACGAATGCACCAGCAGTATTTATGGGATTGATGAATAGGGTATTTCAAAGATATCTAGATGATTTTGTGATAATATTTATTGATGATATCTTGATTTATTCTAAGACTATGAATGAACATGCTGGTCATCTCCGAACTGTATTGAAAACCTTGAGAGCAGAAAAGTTATATGCCAAGTTATCCAAATGTGAGTTTTGGTTGCAGCGAGTCGTGTTTCTTGGTCATATTATTTCAGGAGATGGTATATCAGTTGATCCAAGCAAAGTAGAAGCTGTGATTAATTGGCAAAGACCGACGTCTGTGCCAGAAATTCGAAGTTTTATGGGCTTAGCTGGTTACTATCGTCGATTCATTCGAGATTTTTCATCGATAGCGAAGCCTATTACACAGCTTACACAGAAGAATGCACCATTTGTTTGGTCTGAAGCATGTGAAAGAAGTTTTGTAGAGTTGAAGAAACGATTGACTACATCGCCAATTTTGACAATCCCTACAGGTACTGGTGATTTTGTTGTTTATTGTGATGCTTCTCACCAGGGATTGGGATGTATTTTGATGCAGAGAGGACATGTTGTCGCTTATGCTTCTCGACAACTGAAACCACACGAAGTTAGGTATCCAATTCATGATCTGGAGTTGGCTGCAATCGTCTTTGCATTGAAAATTTGGCGACATTACTTATATGGCGAGAGGTTTGAAATCTTTTCTGATCACAAAAGCCTGAAGTATCTGTTTTCTCAATCTGAATTGAACATGAGACAACGACGATGGCTTGATTTATTGAAGGATTTTGATTGTGAAATCAAATATTATCCGGGAAAATCTAACGCAGCAGCAGATGCCCTGAGTAGAAAAGTATGTGCTCTATCTTTATCTACTATAGGTGTATCTAATTTGATTGAGAATTGTTGTGTTTCTGGATATGTATTTGAGACAGATAGAAGGCCTATGCGAGTTTATGCAATCAGTGCTGAACCAGAGTTGTTGATTCAGATAAAAGAAGCACAGAAATCTGATTTGAATGTTCAGAAATCGATTGAAATGATCAGATCAGGACATCAGTCTGAATACAAGGTTAGTAATGATGATATTTTGTATGTGAATAACCGAATAGTTGTTCCAGATATTTCAGACTTGAGACAGAAGATTTTGAAAGAAGCCCACTGTAGTCGATTCAGTATTCATCCTGGAGGCAGAAAGATGTACAACGACTTGAAGAGTCAGTACTGGTGGAAACAAATGAAGTCTGATGTGACTGAATTTGTATCCAAATGTTTAAATTGCCAACAGGTGAAGGCTGAAAGAAAGAAACCGGGTGGCTTATTACAGAGTTTGTCCATTCCTGAATGGAAATGGGATCACATTTCCATGGACTTTGTAACGAAGTTGCCAAGATCATCTCGAGGATGCGATGCTGTTTGGGTAATCGTCGACAGATTGACGAAATCTGCGTGCTTTATTCCATATCGAATGACTTATCGTCATGATCAGATGGCAGATCTCTATATTCAAGAAGTAGTAAGACTACATGGTGTGCCAAAGTCGATCGTATCAGATCGTGATCCAAGGTTTACATCACATTTTTGGCATAGCCTACAGGAAGCTCTAGGTACGCGTTTACATTTGAGTACCGCTTATCATCCTCAAACAGACGGTCAATCTGAACGAACTATTCAGACACTTGAGGATATGCTTAGAGCTGTTGTTCTTGATTTTGGTGTTTCATGGCAGAATTCTATACCACTTGTTGAATTCTCTTATAACAACAGTTATCAGACGAGTATAGAGATGGCACCATTCGAAGCATTGTATGGGAAGAAGTGTCGATCGCCTTTATATTGGGATGATGTGTCTGAAGTACCTGAGTTAGGGCCGGATATGATTAGACAGATGACTGAGAAAGTGAAACTGATACAGCAGCGAATGAAAACAGCACAGCACAGACAGAGCAGATATGCGAATGTACGAAGACGGCCGTTATATTTTGATCAGGGAGATAGAGTGTTTCTGAAGATTTCACCATTCAGGGGCACAGTTCGATTTGGCAAACGAGGAAAATTATCTCCAAGGTATATTGGGCCGTATGAGATTCTCGAGAAGGTAGGCAATCTAGCTTATCGTCTCGCTCTTCCTATGTCTTTGTCTGGTATACATGATGTCTTTCATGTATCGATGTTGCGGAAGTATATAGCTGATGCATCTCATGTCATTCAATTTGACGAAGCTGAGTTGGATGATACTCTCAGTTATTTCGAACAGCCTATTCAGATACTTGACAGAAAGACGAAGCAACTCCGAACGAAGACCATTCCATTGGTGAAGATTCAATGGAATCGACACGGGGTTGAAGAGGCGACTTGGGAAGTTGAAGAAGATATGAAGCAGCGATTTCCCTATCTTTTCCACTGATGTGAGTGCTTATTATGTATTCAGGTATTATTTTGATTATGAGCATGACGACTGCATATCTATACTGTTTATGAATTCGAGGACGAACTCATGTCTTAGTGGGGGAGAAATGTAAGGCCCGGGATTAATGGATATTAATCCGAATTTATTTAATTTTAATCCGAGTATATTTAATTTGGGAATAATTAGAGTTTTGATTTAAATTCTAATATTCTTAAATTATTTAGGATTGAAATTGAATAAAACTAAGGGCTGAGGACTGAATTGCAATTTCCGAAGAATGGAGGGACTAAAGTGCAATTTCCTCTTAACTTATCTGATTTGCTATATTTAGGAGAGGTAAAAACGTGTAAGAAGGAAAAAAAAGAAATCAGAATTCAGAAATTCAGAACCGAGCACACCCGATTCCTTCCATTTCCTTTACAAGTTTGATTTTCTTTTCGCGATAACTTTTGCTACGGTTGTCTGATTTCGATTCCGTTGGATGTTCTGGAATCCTTACGACGAGGGCTTCGATCTCGTGTAAGTTTTATGCTCTGTTATGTTGATTTCGAAATCATTATAGGGCAGAGATCAGATTCTGAACTTGTATGCTTGTTCTTGAACTTGTTATGATTATCTATTGAAACCGGCTTGATGAACTTGCGATAGTTGTATTCGATTTTGATTCCAGCAAGTGAACCAACTGTTATGGACATTTATATGTTGTTTTAAAGGTTATATATCAGCTGGTTTATGAGTTGTGATGTACGTATGATTGAAGAATTTGATAGAAATGGTTTGCGATACCGTATCGGTTACCGATTTTGAATCACTACGCCGTTTAGTCGAGTTGTTGGACTGTGTTGATAGCCAAGTTTGAAACTGAATATGTTATGGAGATTTTATGGTTGTTATAGCAATTTTCTTGTTCAATTTCAGTTGAAGAAACAGCACAAACGACACAAGACTTCGACCTTGTACCGAAGAAGTGTTCTTGAGGTTTGAAATGCGATTGGGCGATGAATTCCTTATGGTTTTGACTTGTTTCTGAAGCGATAATGTGAAATGAAGTTTGATATGTATATCTTGATTATCTTTTACAGATTTGAAGAGCTCAGAATCCGATAAACGAAGGTATAATGACGACATCGTTTTGAAAGGGACTTTGAAACTCAAGATCGACGTTTCTTGAGTTGGCCCGATAAAATCACATACTTGTTTTGATTTGATTTGATTTCGATGTTGTCGATCCATCACAGGTAGTGGATCTTTATATTCGAGTGGATATATTGATAGATTGAATTGATTATATGCCAGGTTACGATTAACCTGATTTTCGAGTCGATTATATCTCGATAGATGGATATCCATGTCAAGATCGCATACGAATCTTGATGGCTTCGAAGTTTAATGAATCAATTCCTATACGAAGAGCGTATTACTCTATTTGATTGAGTCGAGTGTTAAATAGAGTCGATATGATTTATTTAACGCTTTCGATATGTCGATTATACTGAGATTGTATCTCACCGGAGTGTATCCGGCTGTTGTCTTGTTTTGTATGTGTGCATGACAACAGAGGGGGCAGAAGCTGGTCATCGACGTCATTGACAGCTGGGATAAAGAGTCGAGCATGTGAGGACTCGGGTTGTAGATGATACTTTGATCTTTTAGATGTTTGGTTTCCTTGGTTTTGAACATATGTATTACGATGGGAAAACATGTATCAAACTTGATCTAGTTTAAGTTGTTGTCGTTTTGTGATCTTTTAGCGACTTGGATGATGTAAGAAAATACATGTACCATTGTATGAGACTTTGTTTAGATGTATTTGAATATGTTCAGATCTAAAAACCAGGTTTGGAGAAGTTAAGAAGCAAGCTTGGGAGCCATGTTTTTCGAGGGAAAAACTCTGTCCAGGACTGTGCCCGAGCTGCCAAAAACAGCAGCCCGAGCGCAGCCCAGGAAGAACTTTCACTTTGTTAGCAACATGGTGCGCCCGAGCGGCGCTTTATGGCCGCTCGAGCGCACCCCATTTTAAAAAAAAAAAAAAAAAAAAAATTTTTTTTTGGTTCTTGGCTTGGCTTGTTACTTCATCCTTCCTTGTTTGACTAATGATACTTAATCATTATTGCCCTTAGAATGAGATTAACAACCCGAGGTCCCCACAAACAAAGCCCTTCTCCAACAACTCTTGAATCTGCTCCTTCAACTCTCTCATCTCTCTAGGAGCAAGTCGATACGGTGCCTTAGAGATAGGCACAGTATCCGGCAACAAGACCCGACCCGGAACCCACTAGAAACCCTAGCCCGAAACCACCCTCTCTCGTTAGGTCTCGGCCGAGAGCAGCAGGCCTGTATGGAAATATATGAAGTTCAGACATACCATAAGTTAATATTTTCAGTTTCATCGCACGGGGGATTGATCAACATCGCCGTCTTCGACGTAGATTTCAGCTGTATTCCTGTATTTGATGACAAATTTTTTGACAAAATGAGCTAAGTTAGATAGCCACTGTCAAATGAGAGAGGTTAATTTCATGTCTATTTCATGGTATCACTTTGGTATATATTAATTTTCAAATTGCGAAAAGCAATCACTGGATTTTGGTCTTGAATCTGGTGTAGTAATTGTCCTTCATTCAACGCTATATCATCCCATAGCTGTATTGTCATGGGTTCCAACCTGATTCACATACGCGTTAGCTATTTGTAAAATGAGACGAATACAATGTTTCTTTCTATAAACTTACAAAGTGTTTAACATAATTACTTCCCTCCGATGGACAACAGTGTTATCTTCTTTTGTGTAGTTGAACAATGGTCGAACATGCTTGATGATGCCAATTATGTCTGTTTATGTGACAATATATAGATGATTGGAAACTATTGTTTACATTTTAAAATACAATAAAGAAAAGAAAAACTCACTTTGGTCATTAGTATCTGCTTGATTGCTTGCTATATGAGCGAATTCCTTGAACCGAAAATTGATTCTGTCCAGAAAAGGTTCATTTGACAACTCGGTAATTCTAGTTAATTTGTGTTTGCATCGTCAACTCAATCTTTGGATTAACATTTGGATAAGTGAAATTTATCTGTTTCACGGATGGGTTACATATGAGATAGGTTTTGTTACTATCCAGGAGTTGCTCGAATGTGTTGGCAAAAACTAAGCCATGTATCATCGTTCCCTGCAGTATCCAGACTCATCAGTGTTAGAAAATATGCACGTTGTCCTAAAAAATACGCAATCAATTTTGTTTAACAAAGTTAGCATTTGAAAAAGAGTAACTTGTGCATCCATGAAAATGAGCTTTCGAAGAGTCTTGGAGTTGAGTGTCCTTGAAACTCGATAGCCTTGACGAATAACCAAAACTTTGACGACCACATCTTTTTGACCACGCTGGAGTGTATCAATGAGCATCACATCAAGGTTGGCCATTGATAATTACTTTGTTTTTTTGCAGGTGGGAATTATTTTTTTGGCTGCAAGGTTGGTGTGTGACATGCTACGTTATTTTTTGTCTTATTTATAATCACTAATAATCATTGACACTAATTATTTGTATTGAATTCATTTACGGTTATTTGGATTGATAACAAAATACGTGCTTGCTTTCTCTTCAGCTACCCTAATTATTATATTCACTAAAGTAATAACACGATTGGGTTTTTTAATCAATGATACGTTACTCAAATAATGATCATCACAGAACGTGTTCAGAATTGTGTACTGATATTAATTATATGTGAAAAATATGCGTTTCAGTGAAAGCTTTATAATAGTATCTCTTATCGGAGATATTGGTGTAACTAAAGTATTTGCTATATAGGCAAATTCAAAATGATGAGGAAGAAGTCAATATGTGATCTAGCTTCGTCTATCTTAAAGTTATATTGGATGTTGTTTTAATTAAAGTGAGTCGTTAAGTTTGGTTAACAATTAAATATATACGTATAAACTTGGGTTGAATGTACTTTGTATACAATTTATATGGATGGATTGGTAATTAAATTGTGTTGGTTAATTGGAAAGTGCGCATATACATTAAAATATAAACTCATTCATTTATTCAATTTTTTATTATGTGGAAAATGGCAGTAGCCACCGGCCCACCAAATTATACTCTGTAAGTTACATTAAGTTGATATAGTAATCTTTCGCGTGTCATTTGAGCGTAGTATAATTGAGGTAGTGTGAATTTAGAAGACATAAAATTGACAATTGGAATTTTTTTAAAAAGTAGAGAAATGGTGGATATAAATCAAGATGAAAATAGAAATAAAAATTAATATTTGTTTCAATAATTTTTTTATAACTAATGTTATTTAAATATTTAATTATAAATTTTGTGTAACTAATATTTTAGATAATAATTTAGAAATTGAAACTATTAAAGAATTTAGTAAATACTAAATTAATCAGTCAAAGTCTCAAAGAGAAAGTATCAATTTATATGATAAAAAATGGAATGCTGATATAATATATATACATACTACAGCTGGAAAAGTTTTAATAGGTTGTTATTTGGGACAATGCTACATATACATTGAAGATTACATATTGATTTATACGATATATCTGAAATAACTAAATTATCTTAATGGTTTTTTGCATGATATGATCCTTTATTTTTTATAAAAATAAAGTGTAAGAATAATTATGTATTTTCAAATACAATGCATAAATCAATGTATAATTCTCAATGTATATGTAATAATTTTCCTTTACTTTATATATGTTGTATATAGTATTAGTATTTAATTTTAATAATTTATTGGACACTTGGACAAATATACATTATTTTAGAGATACACATAATAATGAGAAAACACTAAATTTTAATAGAATGTGATATTATCAAAGTTGTCACCAATATGATCTTTGGAATGATGTGTCTCAAGTCTAAAAATTTATTATTAAATGTTTTCTTTAATATGAAAACCAGTGAAAAATTAAGGATATATTTTTTTTTTTACAAAAAAATGCATTGAAACAGTTAAAAAAGAAAAAAATAGTAAATTAATTTGAAAAATTTTGTAATCGGGTCAATTCATGGTCAAAAAAATAAAATACCGTAAATACTGGCATCACAATGCATGCATTTACAACATGGATTAGATAGAAGCTGTTTGGAGAAAAAAATTTAAAACATTGAGAACATATCAGGTTATTAAATTTCTATAGGATTTTATGATAATTAAGTTTTTCACATGTGATGGATACTAATAGTCCAACTCTGATCTACAATGTCATAGTTTGTATTTGTAAATCATTTTATTTGAACAAAATGATGATTGAAGTAAGCATTCCGAAATTTGTATTGTCAAAAAGATGATAACTAAACTCAAAGCTTTGCCAAAAGTGCATTTTAATTCATAATATTGGTGTGACTGTTTATTGCAATATTAGAGTTTTTTGTGATAGAAGAAATTTATTCGTAGTTAAAGCGGAATAGCGCAAATAAAGACATTAGCAAACCTGATGGCTTATATGGACCTTGTGTATGAGATATCTCACTAAATTTTGTTATGCCAATACAAGAAAAGTTTCCTTGATTTTTAATTTGCGTTGAGAAAAAGAAAAAAATAAAAAAAACCTAAAGAATGATAATTAATTTATGAACCAGTCATAGCTATTTGCTCAAGAAGAATAGCAATGCACAACTACAAGCGTTCTTTAAGCAGATGAAAATCAGCTTTTTGCAATCAAGAAAGATAAACTAATTTTTTGTAAAGAAAATACTATAAGTCTACTCGATCCACATACATAATTATTAAATAATTTTTTTTACTATTAATATTTATTTTAATAGTATTTTAAAAAATAACAATAGTAAAATTTCTCATTCCTCAATAAAATTTCATTTTTTTTTTATCAAAATTTGAAGTGGCCATCGAGTTTCAAGGACACTCAACTCCAAGACTCTTCGAAAGCTCATTTTCATGGATGCACAGGTTACTCTTTTTCAAATGCTAACTTTGTTAAACAAAATTGATTGCGTATTTTTTAGGACAACGTGCATATTTTCTAACACTGATGAGTCTGGATACTGCAGGGAACGATGATACATGGCTTAGTTTTTGCCAACAGATTCGAGCAATTCGAGCAACTCTTGGACAGTAACAAAACCTATCTCATATGTAACCCATCCGTGAAACAGATAAATTCCACTTATCCAAATGTTAATCCAAAGATTGAGTTGAAGAATGCAAACACAAATTAACTAGAATTACCGAGTTGTCAAATGAACCTTTTCTGGACAAAATCGATTTTCGGTTCAAGGAATTCGCTCATATAGCAAGCAATCAAGCAGATACTAATGACCAAAGTGAGTTTTTCTTTTCTTTATCGTATTTTAAAATGTAAACAATAGTTTCCAATCAACTATATATTGTCACATGAACAGACATAATTGGCATCATCAAGCATGTTCGACCATTGATAAACTACACAAAAGAAGATAACACTGTTGTCCATCGAGGGAAGTAATTATGTTAAACACTTTGTAAGTTTATAGAAAGAAACATTGTATTCGTCTCATTTTACAAATAGCTAACGCGTATGTGAATCAGTTTGGAACCCATGACAATACAGCTATGGGATGATATAGCGTTGAATGAAGGGCAATTACTACACCAGATTCAAGACCAAAATCCAGTGATTGCTTTTCGCAATTTGAAAATTAATATATACCAAAGTGATACCATGAAATAGACATGAAATTAACCTCTCTCATTTGACAGTGGCTATCTAACTTAGCTCATTTTGTCATAAAATTTATCATCAAATACAGGAATACAACTGAAATCTACGTCGAAGACGGCGATGTTGATCAATCCCCCGTGCGATGAAACTGAAAATATTAACTTATGGTATGTCTGAACTTCATATATTCCATACATACATATCTTATTGATCAATAACACACATACAAATATATATCTGCAAATTGAATTCTAAAATCATTAATGTATGTGGAACAACTATATCATATATCTTCCTTTCGATGCAGACCCAGTGGACCAATTAAACTTTTCTTATTTTTTTAATTTCCTTTACCAGATTATTTATCATTCTTCATAGACTAAGTTGAACCTGTTTTAAGCTTATGTATCTGCACCTGTTTGTTTGGTGATGAGGACGAGTCTCAGTTTACTATTTTTTCCATCTAGAATCAAGTTTGTCAGTGGTAATAGAGCCATCCTCTGTTTTTCAATTCAGAATCATGTTTGTGATCAGTAGCAATAGAACAATCCTCTGTGTGCCATACGTAGTGTGGCGAGAAACAATTAGAATATAAACTATATAGTGCAACTGTGGGGACCTCGGGTTGCTAATCTCATCTTAGGGCAATAAACGATTAATTAACAATTAATCATAGAATAACAGAATATTCAAACCAAGAGCTAAATTTTTTTTTTTTGAAAAATCTCAGCCCCTCGCTCGATCGGGTAAACTCACCCGATCGAGCGAGCTAGAAACTCCAGATCTCGGGTCTGAATCCATTTTGGCCTCACTCGATCGGTGAACTTCAACCGATCGAGCGGGCAAGAAAAATCATTTCTCTGTTTGCAAAATACAGGCCTCGATCGATCGGTAAAATTCACCCGATCGAGCGGGCTCCAAATTCTGGAAATTCTGCTGCAACATAATGTTGTCAAACTTGGAATATAAGGACATCTAGTCTTATACAAGCTACAAACTAATATACATGCATTGACAAATAAATCCTAACTCATAAATACATCAATTCATGAATATAAACTAGGATTTACCAAATAGAAACATGTTCAAGATTCTTTGTCTTTTAACATGTTATTAACAATACATATCATCTGCTTAAAACCCGAGTCACCACATGCTATATCTCGTCTCATGCTATCCAAGCCAACTCTGGCTTGATCATACCCCAACCTGATGCAATGCACACATACAAACAAAGCAACAGTTGGATAACTCCGGTGAGAATAAATCTCAGTATGAACAACATACATATACATCATTTAAGCATGTAACTTATTCAATTATGAATGTCATATAATAACATAACATGCTAGCATTTATAAACGCATATTCTAAACCATAGAAATCTCTAAGTTAATGCATAAATGCAATGCTTGTACCAAGGAATAGGCTATCAAATCTGATATCAATAAATCGTAGTTCTGGGATCCCGAGGAAATAAAATCTTCAACAAACACCAACTCACCCAATCGAGGTGAAGTTGAATACTTCATTTCCCCTGACTTTGGTGCAACTATAGTAAGTCTTCTGGATCTTAAAGTAAGTCTACATTCCATGCCACTCAACTACAACCCTCCAAACATCATATGCACTCTAGGCCTTTCAACCCTCTGTGCTTTACAGGCTGGAGTTTAAGATGAATGCAACATGTTCTGTATGCATTAAATTCTATAAAACACCTTGAACACATACTCAAATAAACCAACAAAGCAATCAAAGCATCTAATCACATAAGTTTATTGACAAATTTGTAAGCATCACATAATACATGTAAAAATGTTCAATACAGAAAATACTATAAATCAAATTAAACAAGTAAACATTTACATAAATATTCTGGGAATTCAAGAAAATAGCTATCTTGAATAATCTATCCCATATATGTAAACGTAAACAATAACATATATTAAAACATACAGGTATGTGATTTTAGGCAACTCGATAATCAGAAACAATCTCGAGTTATTCTGCCCATCTTATTAATGTCTATTCATACCTGTGAATTGGATTCAAACATCTTGAATCTTTTGCCAATGTTGATCATCTCAAAGCTAGCCAAATCGGTCATATAATTCTGCTCATTTCAATCAGTGCTAATTGAAGGTGTTCTTGATTCAATCTTAAACACTTCAAGTCATTAGAACTCGAACTCGTCGATTCGAATTCGATAACTTTCATTCCCAACTGAAATTAAGTATAAAACATGCTCAATATCATTATCAAATCTGATATTTAGTGCTAAGTTCAATCTATAGTTGATATCGGATTGAATTGCAACCCGGCGACGTAACGGTTCGAAATCGGTAATTCCGAATACATTAACATCAATATCATCACCATCTTAACAATATAACATCATCAATTCTTCAGCTGAATTTTCGAAATATTCAACCCCTAAAAAATCAGATTTTCAAAAATTCTTTCAATATTCCAAAACATGTCCAAACGACGATCTTTTCTCGATCCATCTTAGATATGCTATCGTCGTATATGCTAGAACATGTTTATACAATCAAATCTTAATTCTAACAACATCATAAAATTCAAAAATGGTAGAACTTCATAAAACTTACGTCAAAACGTAGCACTCGGAGCTGTGATCGCAAATATATGTTCAATCGAAAATTCTACCAGGCGGATCGAAAGATATCGGAGCTTAAAGGGACAAAAATGGACTTGGAACCCTTGTTTCTCCATTCCCACGTTTGCTTGTGGAATTTGGGCTGAAAACTGATCAGATTACACAATTAAAAATACAAGTTGCAAAGAAAATTGAATTTTGGTCCCTGAACTTTGACCTAATTGCAAATCAGTCCCCGGACAAACGATTTAATTCAATTTCAATCCTAAATAATTTAAGAATAATAGAATTTCATTCTAAACTCTAAATATTCTCAAATTAAATATTCTCGAATTAAAATTAAATTATTTTGGGCCTTATCACATTTTAGTCCTTGAACTACTCAATATTTGCAAATGGGTCCTTGCTCGGATTTCATTCGCAAATTCAATCCTTGATATTTATAATATTGGAATTCACATCTTAAATTCCATAAATATTAATTCAAATATTTTTAATCTTTTTAATTTAAGAATTTTGGATATTAAAATCTTAAAATCCGAAAAATCCTCAAATTAAATATTTCTGACCCGAAATTGAAATCTCTAATTTCCATACATTCTTAAATTCATATTTTCTTTCTTATTTGGAATTTAAATCTTAAATCCCATAATTA
This sequence comes from Henckelia pumila, assembly GCF_033568475.1. Taxonomy (NCBI): domain Eukaryota; kingdom Viridiplantae; phylum Streptophyta; class Magnoliopsida; order Lamiales; family Gesneriaceae; genus Henckelia; species Henckelia pumila. Next base: position 143,586,448 of record NC_133121.1, read on the forward strand.
AGAACTTAATATTTTCGGGCCTTACATTTCCTCCCCTCTAAGGAATGATTTCGTCCTCGAAATCGCATTCGATCTGACTACGGATTCTCATAAGCTGTATAGCTGATTGAAGTAATACTGACTTCAATTCTCTGAGCTTTCGATATCTATTCTGATATCTTCTCTTCTATCGTATCTCCATCTTCTTTCTGATTGCTTCTGCAATACATATAATCACTGAGTCAACTTATATCTAAGTTGCTATTTCTCGTGATCTAACTCTGCATTAGTTAGTCTGTCTTGCTTACAATCTTATCGACTTCTGTTGTATCTGAATTTAATGCACATACATATTCTAGCTGATATTCTTCAGCCAATGCATATGGATAACAATTCATCTATCTGACAATTTACGATTGAGTATTAATCAACTAGCTAGATCAAATACTCATAGCTTCTAAAATCTCTTTATGAACCTAATGATGCTTGGGAAAGAATTTCTTTTCTGATCATTCTGTTCAGGCTTCAAATCTCTATCTGTTACTCATCTACTAGCTCTGTTAATGCTTCTCTATTCTTATTCTGTTCGAAGCAATCTTCACATCCTCTATCGTTTCTTGACTCATATCTGGTCTGATAGCTGATATTTCTGTAAGATTGTTTCAATATAAAGACAATTCTGTGTTTCTAATCAATCAATCATCAAAATATTGTCTTTATATCTATCAAATAGCTGTCATAGGAATCATAGTAATCACGTGGCAAATAATCAATCAACTAGTACCGAATCTATTACTATAGTTCTGAGCATATCCTCGGAAATCTGGATAATCACATCTGATAGTCCACTAATCAGAGGATGGTATAATGAAATCTCATACAACCAAACACTCAGAACATCTGACAATCAATGCCACAATCTAGAAAACAAATCTAAAGTCTCTATCTTGACAATAGATTTCCATAATTCCTGTAATCTGATCATCTTGCTAAATGCATGACAAGTATCTTTTATGTTTGTATCATATCTAATACAACATATTCATAAATCTGTCGAAATCTACTACACTCTAAACCGCAAAATCATGACGATTCGAGTAGATTCAAACTAAAGTCGTTCACAAAGTTGATCTGTTTTCAACTTTTATGTAACTAATCTGTTACATAAACCACTTGTGTTCTTATTTTTAGCTTCTTTTACTGGAATTTTAGTATTGTTAATGTCAATTCTGTCGTATCTTTTTTCAGTTCTTCTTCCAATAATAATTTCCAAGTACTGACTACGTGTAAGTCATACATGTTTAGACAACTAAATGGATATTAAATCTGTTGTCATATGTCTCTTTCAGAATCTGATATTCCATATCTAGAATATCTGGCATAATCAAATGATTATTCACCGCAAAAATTCATCTATTCTGCTCTGCTGTCTTATCTCTAATCTTAATCTAGCGTTCTCAAGCAATATGGTTTTTTTTTATCTTTCCAAACCAATTCAAGTTTAGCTTGGATCGCAACAATTCTGATCGTTTGATTATCTGTCAAGCATAAACATTCAACAAGTATATATATGTACTCAATAAATCCAGCAATTAGCTAAAACCCATAAATCTTACTGATGATCTAAATCTGAATTTCTATCAGTTACGAGCCAAATACATCAAGATATACTGAATAAACACATCAAATAATCAATAATTCTCAAATTTTAAATCAAAGGAACTCGCTCAATTCAAAGTCATCCAAAATCAACTATTCTGAATGACAAAATTTGCTAAGTGAAAATAACTCACTTGCATTTCAAAACTCAACGCAAATGAATCAAAACAGACTCTAGCAACGGAATAAGAGTCAATCAAAATCGATCGAGGTCGAATACAAAAACCTCAGAATCGATAGCAAGAAATTCAAGAATCATGATTTTTATGATGGAATAGCTTCAGCAAAATTGAAGAAAAAGCTCAACTGTAACTGATTTTTCTTATTCTTTATTGATATGAGTTCATTTATTAATTCTTAATTCTCAGCTGACAATAGTCGAATATACTCTTTTCGACTTAACTTATTGTCATAGAATTAATCATCATTTCGGTACTACATAACTCTTTTCTACGCAATCTGCTAGTTGTTTATGAAGTTCTCCAGTTTAAGTAATGCTCTTCTATAAAAGTTGTCATAATACCATTGTACTAGACACCACTCTATATAGAACTGCATTCATGTCGTAGAAAGTCAAAATATGTCATTGAACTATGTCTGTACATTCTAACCACTGACATAGCTGTCAATTCTAGGTTAATTCTGTACTAGTTCAATATATCGACTAGACTTCTACTGACATTCTTCCACGGTCAAACGTGATATAACCAGTACCGAAATAACAAAATCTAATTTCTGAAACTCATATCATAAATTGCTAGTCATATCTATTTCTTTATCAGTGAACGGATTCAATCAACTGGTAACTGGTACTCAGTTATTGCATTAATATCTATAATGCATTCTAGCTTAATATCTCACGCCTGATATCAGCACATTCAATCTTATTTCCTCAATTTTTTATTTCATCTTCTATGACTAATCTTACAAATGTATTCCATCTACTCAAAGGCAAAATTTCAGCAAATACGATGAATACAGGCTCATCAGATACAGATTATAGCATAACAAATCACTGATCTATGAATGTATGCTATGCAATCAATATATAAGCGGTTAACTAGAATTAACTCACTTACCTATAATATTCTTATCTGATACAACTTGAGCCTTTCAGCTAGGGGATCTATGCTTATATATCTTCATCTGCTGGCGTTTATACTGACTCGATCTTTGCTGTTATTGTCACTATCGCTTGCTTCATAGCTATACAGCTATGAAAGTTTAGTGAAGGTGATGATTATAGTGATTCCACAATTACAGAGACGTGAATAAAAAAATTCAACTCTGCCTCATGCTACCAGTTCATGATTTCGTTCTTCTATTACTTTCTTGAAATCAACTTATGCTTCTAGTCTGCAAAGTCTACTGTTCTATCTTCTTTAGCATATATGGAAAGAAACAATTCTGTTTACTTACCTGCCAAACAATTTCAGTACTTCTTCTGGAAACTTCACCAACTTCTTGCTAAGTCCTGAAGTTGATATAAAATCAAGCTGATTCTATGTTCATCTGAATATTCTTCTCTTGAACAACTGATCCAGCTCTTCAAATCAACTCCTTTCTAGACATAGCATATTCTGTATCTTTCTGAGTTGATGATTCATAGCTTTGGAGTTGTTCAACTCACATACTCCTCAGTGCATCGGCTCAAAAACTTACCTCAACACTGTTCTGTTCTATCTGCGGTTATGTTCTGTCTGAGGTTCTAATGCTATCTGCATAGTCTGTCTTATTCGATAACAGAAGCAATATATATGGCAGAGATTATAAATAAAATACATATACTCTCATGCTTCTGAATAGAACACATGCTTGCAAATTCTCATGCTTTTTCACATATTACATGCTTGCAACGAATTCATTTATTCAAATGAATTCAAGAAATCAGGCATACATATCAGCATATAAGCATGTAATTCTTATCTCAATAAAGCAAGTAGTGTTCAATCAAGCAATCATAGTCGCATATAATTCTGTAAAACAAGTAAAGCATACTCATGCAATATTATCAATGCATGCGACTCAATCTACCCCGCTCAACTTCTATCTTAGTCCAAGACTTTATGCTCTGATACCACCTATTGTGGGGACCTCAGGTTGCTAATATCATCTTAGGACAATAAACGATTAATTAACAATTAATCATAGAATAACAGAATATTCAAACCAAGAGCTAATTTTTTTTTTTTTTTAAAAAATCTCAGCCCCTCGCTCGATCGGGTAAACTCACCCGATCGAGCGAGCTAGAAACTCCAGCTCTCGGGTCTGAATCCATTTTGGCCTCGCTCGATCGGTGAACTTCAACCGATCGAGCGGGCAAGAAAAATCATTTCTCTGTTTGCAAAATACAGGCCTCGCTCGATCGGTAAAATTCACCCGATCGAGCGGGCTCCAAATTCTGGAAATTCTGCTGCAACATAATGTTGTCAAACTTGGAATATAAAGACATCTAGTCTTATTCAAGCTACAAAATAATATACATGCATTGACAAATAAATCCTAACTCATAAATACATCAATTCATGAATATAAACTAGGATTTACCAAATGAAAACATGTACAAGATTCTTTGTCTTCTAACATGTTATTAACAATACATATCATCTGCTTAAAACCCGAGTCACCACATGCTATATCTCTTCTCAGGCTATCCAAGCCAACTCTAGCTTGATCATGCCCCAACCTGATGCAATGCACACATACAAACAAAGCAACAGCCGGATAACTTCGGTGAGAATAAATCTCAGTATGAACAACATGCATATACATCATTTAAGCATGTAACTTATTCAATTATGAATGTCATATAATAACATAACATGCTAGCATTTATAAACGCATATTCTAAACCATAAAAATCTCTAGGTTAATGCATAAATGCAATGCATGTACCAAGAAATAGGTTATCAAATCTGATATCAATAAATCGTAGTTCTGGGATCCCGAGGAAATAAAATCTTCAACAAACACCAACTCACCCAATCGAGGTAAAGTTGAATACTTCATTTCCCCTGACTTTGGTGCAACAATAGTAAGTCTTCTGGCTCTCGAAGTAATTCTACATTCCGTGCCACTCAACTACAGCCCTCCAAACGTCATATGCACTCTAGGCCTTTCAACCCTCTGTGCTTTACAGGCTGGAGTTCAAGATGAATGCAACATGTTCTGTATGTATTAAATGCTATAAAACACCTTGACCACTTACTCAAATAAACCAACAAAGCAATCAAAGCATCTAATCACATAAGGATATTGACAAATCTGTAAGCATCACATAATACATGTAAAAATGTTCAATACAGAAAATAATATAAATCAAATTAAACAAGTAAACATTTACATAAATATTTTGGGAATTCAAGAAAATAGCTATCTTGAATAATCTATCCCATCTATGTAAACGTAAACAATAACATATATTAAAACATGCAGGTATGTGATTTTAGGCAACTCGATAATCAGAAACAATCTCGAGTTATTCTGCCCATCTTATTAATGTCTATTCATACCTGTGATCTGGATTCAAACATCTTGAATCTGTTTCCAATGCTGATCATCTCAAAGCTAGCCAAATCGGTCATACAATTCTGCACATTTCAATCAGTGCTAATTGAAGGTGTTCTTGATTCAATCTTAAACACTTCAAGTCATTAGAACTCGAACTCGTCGATTCGACTTCGATAACTTCCATTCCCAACTGAAATGAAGTATAAACCATGCTCAATATCATTATCAAATCTGATATTTAGTGCTAAGTTCAATCTATAGTTGATATCGGATTGAATTGCAACCCGGCGGCATAACGGTTCGAAATCGGTAATTTCGAATACATTTACTTCAATATCATCACCATCTTAACAATATAACATCATCAATTCTTCAGCTGAATTTTTGAAATATGCAAACCCTAAAAAATCAGATTTTCGAATTTTTTTTAAATATCCCAAAACATATCCAAACGACGATTTTTCTCGATCCGTCTTAGATATGCTATCGTCGTATATGCTAGAACATGTTTATACAATCAAATCTTAATTCTAACAACATTATAAAATTTAAACATGGTAGAACTTCATAAAACTTACGTCAAAACTTAGCACTCGGAGCTGTGATCGCAAATATATGTTCAATCGAAAATTCTACCGGGCGGATCGAAAGATATCGGAGCTTAAAGGGACAAAAATGGACTTGGAACCCTTGATTCTCCATTCCCACGTTTGCTTCTGGAATTTGGGCAGAAAACTGATCAGATTACACGTTTAAAAATACAATTTGCAAAGAAAATTGCACTTTGGTCCCTGAACTTTGACCTAATTGCAAATCAGTCCCCGGACAAGCGATTTAATTCAATTTCAATCCTAAATAATTTAAGAATAATAGAATTTCATTCTAAACTCTAAATATTCTCAAATTAAATATTCTCGAATTAAAATTAAATCATTTCGGACCTTATCGCATTTTAGTCCATGAACTACTCAATATTTGCAAATGGGTCCTTGCTCGGATTTCATTCGCAAATTTAATCCTTGATATTTGTAATATTGGAATTCACATCTTAAATTTCATAAATATTAATTCAAATATTTTTAATCTTTTTAATTTAAGAATTCCGGATATTAAAATCTTAAAATCCGAAAAATCCTCAAATTAAATATTTCTGACCCGAAATTGAAATCTCTAATTTCCATACATTCTTAAATTCATATTTTCTCTCTTATTCGGAATTTAAATCTTAAATCCCGTAATTAAGAACTTAATATTTTCGGGCCTTACATTTCCTCCCCTCTAAGGAATGATTTCGTCCTCGAAATCGCATTCGATCTGACTGCGGATTCTCATAAGCTGTATAGCTGATTGAAGTAATACTGACTTCAATTCTCTGAGCTTTCGATATCTATTCTGATATCTTCTCTTCTATCGTATCTTTATCTTCTTTCTGATTGCTTCTGCAATACATATAATCACTGAGTCAACTTATATCTAAGTTGCTCTTTCTCGTGATCTAACTCTGCATTAGTTAGTCTGTCTTGCTTACAATCTTATCGACTTATGTTGTATCTGAATTGAATGCACATACATATTCTAGCTGATATTCTTCAGCCAATGCATATGGATAACAATTCATCTATCTGACAATTTACGATTGAGTATTAATCAACTAGCTAGATCAAATACTCATAGCTTTTAAAATCTCTTTCTGAACCTAATGATGCTTGGGAAAGAATTTCTTTTCTGATCATTCTGTTCAGGCTTCAAATCTCTATCTGTTATTCATCTACTAGCTCTGTTAATGCTGCTTTATTCTTATTCTGTTCGAAGCAATCTTCACATTCTCTATCGTTTCTTGACTCATATCTGGTCTGATAGCTGATATTTCTGTAAGATTGTTTCAATATAAAGACAATTTTGTGTTTCTAATCAATCAATCATCAAAATATTGTCTTTATATCTATCAAATAGCTGTCACAGGAATTATAGTAATCACGTGACAAATAATCAATCAACTAGTAGCGAATCTAGTACTATAGTTCTGAGCATATCCTCGGAAATCTGGATAATCACATCTGATAGTTTACTAATCAGAGGATGGTATAATGAAATCTCATACAACCAAACACTCAGAACATCTGACAATAAATGCCACAATCTAGAAAACAAATCTAAAGTCTCTATCTTGACAATAGATTTCCATAATTCCTGTAATCTGATCATCTTGCTAAATGCATGACAAGTATCTTTTATGTTTGTATCATATCTAATACAACATATTCATAAATCTGTCGAAATCTACTACACTCTAAACCGCAAAATCATGACGATTCGAGTAGATTCAAACTAAAGTCGTTCACAAAGTTGATCTGTTTTCAACTTTTATGTAACTAATCTGTTACATAAACCACTTGTGTTCTTATTTTTAGCTTCTTTTACTGGAATTTTAGTATTGGTAATGTCAATTCTGTCGTATCTGTTTTTAGTTCTTCTTCCAATACTAATTTCCAAGTACTGACTACGTGTAAGTCATACATGTTTAGACAACTGGATGGATATTAAATCTGTTGTCATATGTCTCTTTCAGAATCTGATATTCCATATCTAGAATATTTGGCATAATCAAATGATTATTCACCGCAAAAATTCATCTATTCTGCTCTGCTGTCTTATCTCTAATCTTAATCTAGCGTTCTCAAGCAATATGGTTTTTTTTTTATCTTTCCAAACCAATTCAAGTTTAGCTTGGATCGCAACAATTCTGATCGTTTGATTATCTGTCAAGCATAAACATTCAACAAGTATATATCTGTAGTCAATAAATCCAGAAATTAGCTAAAACCCATAAATCTTACTGATGATCTAAATCTGAATTTCTATCAGTTACGAGCCAAATACATCAAGATATACTGAATAAACACATCAAATAATCAATAATTCTCAAATTTCAAATCAAAGGAACTCGTTCAATTCAAAGTCATCCAAAATCAACTATTCTGAATGAAAAAATTTGCTAAGTGAAAATAACTCACTTGCATTTCAAAACTCAACGCAAATGAATCAAAACAGACTCTAGCAAAGGAATAAGAGTCAATCAAAATTGATCGAGGTCGAATACAAAAACGTCAAAATCGATAGCAAGAAATTCAAGAATCATGATTTCTATGATGGAATAGCTTCAGCAAAATTGAAGAAAAAGCTCAACTGTAACTGATTTTTCTTATTCTTTATTGATATGAATTCATTTATTAATTCTTAATTCTCAGCTGACAATAGTCGAATATACTCTTTTCGACTTAACTTATTGTCATAGAATTAATCATCATTTCGGTACTACATAACTCTTTTCTACGCAATCTGCTAGTTGTTTATGAAGTTCTCCAGTTTAAGTAATGCTCTTCTATAAAAGTTGTCATAATACCATTGTACTAGACACCACCCTATATAGAACTGCATTCATGTCGTAGAAAGTCGAAATATGTCATTGAACTATGTCTGTACATTCTAACCACTGACATAGCTGTCAATTCTAGGTTAATTCTGTACTAGTTCAATATATCGACTAGACTTCTACTGACATTCTTCCACGGTCAAACGTGATATAACCAGTACCAAAATAACAAAATCTAATTTCTAAAACTCATATCATAAATTGCTAGTCATATCTATTTCTTTATCAGTGAACAGATTCAATCAACTGGTAACTGATACTCAGTTATTGCATTAACATCTATAATGCATTCTAGCTTAATATCTCACGCCTGATATCAACACATTCAATCTTATTTCCTCAATTCTTTATTTCATCTTCTATGACTAATCTTGGAAATTTATTCCATCTACTCAAAGGCAAAATTTCAGCAAATACGATGAATACAGGCTCATCAAATACAGATTATAGCATAACAAATCACTGATCTATGAATGTATGCTATGCAATCAATATATATGCAATCAAATACGATGAATACAGGCTTATTTTTTGAGTGGAGAGATGAGAGCTGAGAAAGCATAGAGTTGAAATTCTGTATCTGGCAATGAAGCAAGTGAAGAACTCAACCAGGCCATTGTTACCAAGCATACTCGGACCAAATCCGAGTTCCCTAAATTCAAACACTTGCATACAGTCTCCAAGAAAGGCTTAGTCCCATCCTCAAGCAGTGAAGCTGATAAACTCACTAGCCAACTCTCCCTTGCCTTTTCCTCTTCACTGTCTTTGATCTGAGAATCAACCTTCGAATTTTTTGAATTGCCAGAATTCTAGTAAATTTTGGCAGCCAATGTTCAGAATATATAATTTATTTAGTTGGATACAAAATGAAAAAAAAAATAAAGAAGAAGTGATGTACCATTGTCGCTTTTCCATCAAATGACATATCATAGGAGTCATCATCAGTAATATCCCAGTCAGGACCATTGAGAAATCCAGCAAGTTTAAGGATCCAATCCTCTGTCATGAGTTTCCCAGATGAAGAGAAGCAGCCTCCAAGGACTAAGAGAGCTCTGGAACACTTCTTCTGGACTTTTTAATCCATTAAGCTTTGTCCCAGAGCGACTGTAAGCGCATCTACCGCCTCTTGTCTATACACGTTACTCGTTTGTAGTTGAGACTGCAAACCCAAAGACATTTCCAAGATGGCTAGTTTGAGATCAAACCCACTACAGTTTAAAGAAGATTCATCATTAAGAAATCGGATAAACTATAACACTCACCAGAATATTCAAATGTAGAATCAGAATAGCAACTGCAGGCGTCTCTTCCAGTGTGCACGTCTTGAGATGTATTAACAAATCATCCATCGCATTCGCTAACTGTTCTTCGTCTACACCTTCTAAGAAAATTTGAGAATCCCTCCTCCTAACATACAATACCATTTTTTAAAAAGAATAGCTTCGAGAAATAAAGTTTAAAATGTCATAGAATCCATGATATTGTTTCCAGGACTGGAAGTACCTGTTCAAGCAAATGAGTTTAGTCAGCAGTGAAACTGCATCTGACACTGTCTTCAACTGCTCAAAGTAAAGTAGATCAAGCAGACTTGACTTGCTCATGTTTATTGAAAGATCATTCCTGCACTCTTCATTAGCTTCAATGCAACACAACAACAAAGGTAAGATAAACGTCTTCTCCTTATCGTTTCCACTATGAAACCTTTTCAGGAGAAACTGCAAGCCCCCAAGAGATAGAACTCTTTTTGAGTTCTCTACTCTCTTCGTTCCATTTAAAACAACAAGAAGTTGTTCCAAGATACATATGATCATATCATCATTTAATATAAATGAATTTTCTGCAGAATTTTCAACTACTTGAGAGACTACAGCCAAGATATGCTGAAAGTGGTCACTCTTCCAATTGTCGATAACACGCTTCAAGATGAGATTGGTAGGCGGTACAGCTTGAAGTTGTAACGTTTTTCCGGTGACTGGACAAGTAGTGGATCCTTTAATGAACCAGTTAATGATAGCTTCCCATTCGAAACTTTGACCTGTCTCAAGGGTCACTGGATCTTCAAAAATAAGGCCAGTCAAGTGGCAAACGAAGTCGCTGCGGATGCTTGAAAGTGCAGGTTTATCTCTAAACTTTTCATGATTCTCCGCTTGTTCTGCATTATATAAGAAATAATACATAAACAATGGTTACAAGAAGAACCTATGTTGGTATGAATCTATCTTCACTAACCTTGAACATTACTCTCACATTCAATTTGCTGCATCAAGGAAAATATAAAAAAATTAGTGGAAGGAACTCGTAATACGTATATTTGCATTAGCAGTGGACAGAGTATCACCAAGGCTGTAGGGTGTGAATATTTTTTTGATAACTCTGAGAATTTCTGTATCTTTCATCAGGCTTTGTTACTCCTAATGAACTTTCTGAGTGCGTTTCATTGGCTACACATATATCTCCCTGTAAAAAGTTAGAAATTCATGAGAGCTTGCTGTGTCATATCGCAAGTAGCAAAGTTTCGGGGAAGCTTCATTAATTTACACAACAAACACAATGAATCTTCAATATTTGAGGAAATTAGAGCCTACATATTAATGCCTTATGTGATAAATTATTAAAATTTGGAACACATACAGGTAGAGATTCGCTGTTTGGTTCAAAGCATTGATTTGTGCTGGTAAATGAATCATATAATATCAGTTGCTTGTCTTCTGGGGCAGGACTATTTGAGCTTCTAGCACTTATTTCAAAGTTCTCCTCTTCATAAATTTCCAGTTCAAACCCCATTTTACGTGCACGGCTAAATACTTCATCATAGAGTTTTTTGCTGACCATTGGCTGAGGTGAGACATAACTAGCAGGACTATTTGTGTGGCCGTGCAGGCCTCCCTTTGGCATCAGTTGAACAGAGAAAGAAGGAATTTTGATCACAGGGAGTGAAGGTGCTTCAAGATCCTCAGTTAGCCAATCTTTGTAGTACTTGGCAAATTGGTGTGTTCCTGAATCCAATGTTTCATTATAGACTTTATCAAGAAGATTGATGTTTTTTGAAACAGGCAAATCTGCCACAGAACGAGCATCTTTATCATACCAGAGCTTCAAATGTAAGAGATTTGGCAGAAAAACATGGTCCCATAAATCAGGTAACAAAGCTACTCGTGCCTGGAAAGGAGAATCACGGAACACTTGAAGAATATGTTTTGCGGTAATCTTGTCCTTCTTTTGTATCACATATATCACACTGAGATACAGATGAGCACAAGCTGAAAATTTCAAATTTGGGATTCCAGACGTAAAACCATCCTTCAAATCCTTTGAATTTAATCCAGTAATAACACTTAACTGTAACGAAGCTTTTTTCAGTTCTTTTACACTCGCACTGTCCTCTGCTGCTCTTTCCACTGTCTCTATAGCTTGTTCAAGATTTTCTATTACTTTACTTTCAGTATTCAGGCCTTCTTCTAATCCAATGAAATTGAGGGAAGCAAAACTATTGTGACTAAGGGATGTCCTGAAATATTCGTCCTTAAGAAAACGCCTTATGTATCCGCTCAAGATAGAAATGATGGCCTTAACAGCAGCTTCATCAAGAGCCGGAGTATCCAGCGTCTCTTCAAGATCAGGTTGTTTCATGCTCTTATTTTCGTCAAAGTTTTTCTTAGCGGAGCTCTCGGGGGGTTGGTTCATAATTTTCCAATTGGTTGTGTCGGTGTTTCCTCTCTTGGGTATGGACAGAGGATGGTTGAAAGAGTTAGTCCTATTTTTCTTGTCCTCTACCATATTCTTCCCAGAAAGTTGCATGTATCTCTCCCTTTCCTCATGTTTAGCAGAATTCCTACTCTCATTTTCCTCGTACCCATAGACTTTATTCAAGTAAATATCTTTGTATGGGCTGTTATTTCCCACCTCAACTATCTCATATCCCTGTGTCACCTCAGTTATCTCTGAAACTTGTGAATCTGCAGAAGTCCTAACGTTAGACCTTGCGTCATCCCATGAATCTTGGCGACCTCTTCTTTTGAGTTGCACATCATTTTTCCTAGTCTGGGATTCTGAGTCTATCTTCTCCCCTGGGATAAAAGTATCCCTCGGTTTTCTTCCATTAAAACTTTTACTTGTTGAAGCTTCTCCTTTTGAGCTGTATTGAGGTATCTCAGACCGCGATCTCTCCACTTTTTTTCACAGTAAGTGAAGAACTGGCTTCATGTCTAACACGCAGAGGCACGCTCGGTCTCCCTTCAGATGTAGAATTTCTTGAAACTATTTTTGTTTTTCTCCTCTGGAATCCTTCCTCTGCCAGAAAATCCTCCAGTGACATGGCCATATCAATTCAATTTATGGTTCCTGCATTTTATGTTAATCAAATCAAATTGCCATCAAATGAAGATTGAAACGTTGAAGCCAATGTTGTGTCATTTCCTAAAACACATTAAAGACTAACATATATGTGAAAATTGGGAGGCCAAACTTCTAAATCATCAACATATGAACAATTGTTGCAAAAAATTCATCAAGTTTTCATAATCAACACCTGGTTTTTATCTGAATGACTGAAACTATAGTCAAATTTTTTTAAGGTAGAAATCCATTAAGGTGATACCTGGGAAGGACCGTTGCCAGCAAGAAATTAAAAAGGTAGAAATTCAAGAATGATCAAAGCCCGCTAAAAGACCAGAGGATTCAAAACCCAAAACTTGCACAAAAGGGCCAGTTCAAGAAAATCAAATGCATATTTGTTCGATCTCAAGAACTCACAAGAAAATCAAATGCATATAAAAAAATTTTTTATATATGATTTTCTTCCAATTTTTTTAATTATTTGTTAGTTTAGGCTAGTGTATTCCCAACTCGTCGTTATGACGGGTTTGCCCGAATTGAAGCCTTAAAGCCCATGGAAGGCCCGTTGATTGTAACTTAATTATCAATATATATAATAATATTAAACAAGTTAGATATGACAATTTTTAAATAATATTAGTTTTGAAACGTTGTCATAAAATGTAAACCATGCTATTTATATATTTAAAATAAAACATTAGATAAATATAATTAAAATATGAATAAAGGTACTTTCCAAGAAAAACCAATTAATCATACAATCAAGCTATATTTTCAGAGATAAAGATTCTGATCTATTTTTCCGAGATAATCATGCATGCATTGTCCCTTTGTCTAAAAAAATTGTGATGGAAAATACTGATATCTTTAAATTCAACAATTTTAAAATTTGAAATATTTATCTCCAACTAAAAAACTCCTTATGTTCAATTATATGTAAATTTAACGCCAATAATGGAAATGGAACAAAGAAAGACGAATACATTGGTAACAATACGTCTTCGATCAAGATATGACAATCTTTAAATAATATTAGTTGGTTTTTTAAAAAAATAATATTAGTTTTGAAACGTTGTCATAAAATGTAAACCATGCTATTTATATATTTAAAATAAAACTTTAGATAACTATAATTAGAATAATAATAAACGTACTTTGAAGAGAAAAAACCAATTAATCAAACAATGAAGCTATATTTTCGGATATTTAAAATTTGAAATATTTATCTGCTTTATCTTTATCTCCTACTCAAATTAAACTCCCTACATGTAAATTTCACGCCAATATTAGAAACGAAACAAAGAAAGACGAATATATACATTAATTGTGTTCGATCAAGATCCTGAAACAGAAATTTTGTAGGCTCTGGGAATCCAATTAATTAGTTTTCTGATGGAGATGGAGTCTAACAATCAACAGTGTCCAATTCCCGCCAATTCGAATCAAGATCGAGATTGGAATAGCCAATTTGAAGCTTTAACTCCGGAAGAATGTGTTTCAAGTATAGACGACAATATTCTACCAAACAACCAACACATAAGCTATCACAGAAGACTTCCAGATGCAGAATATGTTCCGGTTATACTTTCCCCGGGATATTGCTTTCGCCCCGAAGACGATGAACTCATCGTGGACTATTTGAACAAGGAGATCAATAGAGAACGGCCCGAATACATCCGCTGTATCCGCAACGTCAACGTTTACGATCATTCTCCTGAGGATTTGACTCGTACGTATACAATTAATTTTTCTGTTTTCTTTGTAATTGCATTGTTTTGATTAATAATGTTATTCGGATGGATCTTTGTTACAGGGATGTATCAGAGTTTGGGAAAAGGTGAATGGTACTTCTTCACGTCTCGAGAGCGCAAGTATTTGAATGGAAAAAGGCCGAACCGAGCGGCCGGTAACGGGTATTGGAAGGCCACCGTAGCTGATAAAAAAATACTTGCAAATGGCGTGCATGTTGGATTCAAGAAGACTTTAGTGTTTTTCGTAGGGAAGCCCTCCAAAGGCCACAAAACTGATTGGATCATGCACGAGTACGTATCTAACCAGCCTACGACACAAATTAGGACAAGTGCTGATGATGCTATGCGAGTAAGAACTATTTCTATTTGATCTTCTTTTTTTTTTTTTTTTTTTTATCAATATCGATGGATCTGTTTTTAGTCATACGCAAAATTAATTACATGCATATCAATCTAATTGCGGGGTTTGTCATATTCCCACATGTTAATTTGTTTGTTTTCTCTCCTTTACCCTAGCATGCATCTAGGCATATATTTAGGCCGTTATGCAAAACAAATTAATAATGTGTTTGTTTCATAATGTTGCAGCTAGATGATTGTGTTATGTGTCGGATTCACAAGCGTGTGAAAACTGAACACAATCAGCAGCAGCAGCTCAGCCTTGAGGTGACGAATTTCAACGCGCAACAGAATCAGCAGCAGGATATACATGGACAGCAGCTTCATTTCGGCCCGCAAAGTCAGCAGGCAAATACAAATCCAGACGAGGCACAAGCAATCATGGACGAAGACATTTTGCAGTACATTAATTTCGATGAACAGGCGGAGCCCTGGCTTAATTTTTATTATTATTATTAAGTATAGTGATATTTAATGTTAGCAAAATTTGGTCCAGTCCACTTCAACATTTGGCCAACCCACTCCAAGCATTATATTAACACATACCAACTTTAATATTTGATCTAGCCTACTGCTCTTTTTTTATGTTTTTCTTTCTTCGGCCCATATATTGCTAGATTTTTTAATTATTGATTATAAATCATAAAATATGCTATTGAAATTGAGATTTATTTAAATTACAAACTAAAGATTTAGATCTATAAAATCATCAATCAGAGCAGAATATGATAAGAAGATTCAATTAGTGAAATAAGAAAACTACATAAAGTGTTAAAGTTATATAAAAACACCTGCATATTAATTATTTAGTACCCGATTGTGTATTTTGATTTTTAAAAGAAGAAAGCACGATGTTGTTTTCAAGTTGTTCGATGAAATGTTTGAGATGTGAAATTGAGTATTTTTTAACTTTCACATAATCTCAATCCAAGTAAGCAAATTGTAATTAAGCTATGAATTTTTGAGTTACTAAAATATTTCTCTCTTTATCTCGCTAATTCCACATGAATGGTTGGATTCTAGAGCATGGTAGATGTTGTATAAATTCTAGAAGTCTCTACATTAATCGTGTCATAGACATGTGTATAACTCTGTAGAATATACTTGTATATACATGTAACTTGTATAGAATTATGTAGAAGAAAGGATCTATAATCGTGTAGATTGTATGAAGCTCAACTATAAAAGGGTGCAAGCCCTCATTTGTAAACCACCAAATTTGAAAGCAATACACAAAATATTATTCAAGCTCTCTTGTGTTCTTACACAATTGACAACTAAATAACCATTTAGAGCTAGTTGGCTAGTCCCTATTAAATTTTGTACAATAGTTGTGATTTTAGAGTAAAACAAAACTATGTTTTCATTTTTTTAAAACCAAAAGCTAGCACATCGATTTGTAAGAAATATTCTCCAAGTAATGATGAGATCTCAAAATAGAGGAAGAGACAGAGTCGTCTGAAACTTGGAACCAGGCAGCCCCCAAGCGTGTTCACATGGGTACATGTTTATCAGCCCAGGATAAAAAAATTTTCTGGCTACGCCCCTGGATGAACTATTGGAAAAGCAGCAGGAGGCATGGAGTCACATTAATCCTGATTATGGACAGGGAATTATTCTAGAAAATATATATGATGAAAATGAGTTGTATATGAATGACGACAATAGTGTTTTAGTATATGACGAAAATATATATTAACGACAGTATTGAGAAGTGAGCTACCGAGCATTTGCATTTTCTTTATGTTTTGCTAAATCTTATCGGAGTTTTACGGTGCTATGATTTCCTCATTGAGGCTGCTCAGTCTGCGCAACAGGGCACCTATATTTAAGAACACTAGTTAATAAAACGTGCGTTGCACGTGATATACTATCTGACAACGCTTAGTTTTTAGGTTAGTGAAAATTAGATACTTGCAATTCTCCAAGTGAGATAATTAAGTACGCAAGTAATTTAGATATTTATATAGATATATCATGGAAAGCAAAAGATTCATTTCTAATTTAGAAGTTCAAGATCGGAAATAAGTTCGAATATTGAAAAACATATAGTATCAACGCTAAAGTCTTGGAATTAAAAATAAAAAAGCACCATCAATTCTTCTCCAACTTAACTTTCACTATTTGGCGCATGCCTTTGTTGGTTTGTTTGAGATTCTTCAGCCTTTTGTTAAAATCAGCAAGCTTCTCATTATCTTGAATCTCTATAGTATCTTTTTTGGAAGATGACTGGCTTTGGTTTTTCTTCAGTGTTTTCCCCGTAGTCTTCGCGCTTTGTCTAGGCTCATCATGATTATTTATGTCTTTGATACTCTTAGTCTTTCTTTTCCTATTATTTGGATTGTTTGTCTTGATTTGTGCTGGTTTCTTGAAACCTTCTCCTATGATCGATAGCATTCCATTTTTGTCCAAGACCGATTTATCTAACTTGAAAAGAAACTTGTGGTTTTCTTTGCTTGGGTGATCCAGTATGTTTCCGTGTTCCATGGGACATTTTTGCTACAATATAAAAAATGGAATTATTGGAAATAATATAAGATAAACTCAAAAGTATAGAAATGGATATTTTAAATCACCTTAGTGTTCATTTCAATGTATTTGTCAATAGAGCAACCAATAAATTCTGCAGCCACTTCTTCGAACAAAGTCACTCTAGCCATTTCATTTTCATCTTGGACGATTATTGTCATTCGATATCTGAAAAATCACTTGTGAGAGTGTATACACAATAAGTAAATATATATATTTTTTAAAAAATCTATAGTTGAGCATAGTTGCGTACCTTGGTACAACATTTATATTTGGCTTCATACAATTTGTGCATTTAAATTCACCAGTTGTTTTGGTAACAGCTTTGTTACAGTAACCACAAGCCTCATACCACAGGGATTGTTTATTCTCAATTTCCTTGATGGTTGCTTTGATGAAGTAAAAGTTGTGCTATAGGCAATTCCATGCGAACAATGGTCTAAGAAATCACCAACATATAATAGAAATTTGTTTAATTAATTACATATAGCTGCTTGAACTTATGTATAAAATTGAAATTTGTGAATATAAAACATCATCATTACCTGCGGCAAAGTTGTCAGCTCATCCTTCAATTGTCGTAGGCTTAGTTGGTTTGACTCTTTTATCATTTTCTCCATCCAAAGTTTATTCAAGCTTTTCTGAGTTGCATTTCTCTTCAACCTATAATTTTGGCGGTGTGTAAATTCAATAGATAGAATTTAATTGTAGGAATGTAATTAATGACATGGTTGCACTATATAGTTTATATTCTAATTGTTTCTCGCCACACTACATATGGCACACAGAGGATTGTTCTATTGCTACTGATCATAAACATGATTCTGGGTTGAAAAACAGAGGATGACTCTATTACCACTGACAAACTTGATTCTATATGGAAAAAATAGTAAACTGAGACTCGTCCTCATCACCAAACAAACAGGGGCAGATACATAAGCTTAAAACAGGTTCAACTTAGTCTATGAAGAATGATAAATAATCTGGTAAAGGAAATTAAAAAAATAAGAAAAGTTTAATTTGGTCCACTGGGTCTGCATCGAGAGGAAGATATATGATATAGTTGTTCCACATACATTAATGATTTTAGAATTCAATTTGCAGATATATATTTGTATGTGTGTTATTGATCAATAAGATATGTATGGAAATATATGAAGTGTACCATGAGTTAATATTTTCAGTTTCATCGCACGGGGGATTGATCAACATCGCCGTCTTCGACGTAAATTTCAGCTGTATTCCTGTATTTGATGACAAATTTTATGACAAAATGAGCTAAGTTAGATAGCCACTGTCAAATGAGAGAGGTTAATTTCATGTCTATTTCATGGTATCACTTTGGTATATATTAATTTTCAAATTGCGAAAAGCAATCACTGGATTTTGGTCTTGAATCTGGTGTAGTAATTGTCCTTCATTCAACGCTATATCATCCCATAGTTGTATTGTCATGGGTTCCAACCTGATTCACATACGCGTTAGCTATTTGTAAAATGAGACGAATACAATGTTTCTTTCTATAAACTTACAAATTGTTTAACATAATTACTTCCCTCCGATGGACAACAGTGTTATCTTCTTTTGTGTAGTTGAACAATGGTCGAACATGCTTGATGATGCCAATTATGTCTGTTTATGTGACAATATATAGATGATTGGAAACTATTGTTTACATTTTAAAATACAATAAAGAAAAGAAAAACTCACTTTGGTCATTAGTATCTGCTTGATTGCTTGCTATATGAGCGAATTCCTTGAACCAAAAATTGATTCTGTCCAGAAAAGGTTCATTTGACAACTCAGTAATTCTAGTTAATTTGTGTTTGCATCGTCAACTCAATCTTTGGATTAACATTTGGATAAGTGAAATTTTTTTTTTTTACGGATGGGTTACATATGAGATAGGTTTTGTTACTATCCAGGAGTTGCTCGAATGTGTTGGCAAAAACTAAGCCATGTATCATCGTTCCCTGCAGTATCCAGACTCATCAGTGTTAGAAAATATGCACGTTGTCCTAAAAAATACGCAATCAATTTTGTTTAACAAAGTTAGCATTTGAAAAAGAGTAACTTGTGCATCCATGAAAATGAGCTTTCGAAGAGTCTTGGAGTTGAGTGTCCTTGAAACTCGATAGCCTTGACGAATAACCAAAACTTTGACGACCACATCTTTTTGACCACGCTGGAGTGTATCAATGAGCATCACATCAAGGTTGGCCATTGATAATTACTTTGTTTTTTTGCAGGTGGGAATTATTTTTTTGGCTGCAAGGTTGGTGTGTGACATGCTACGTTATTTTTTGTCTTATTTATAATCACTAATAATCATTGACACTAATTATTTGTATTGAATTCATTTACGGTTATTTGGATTGATAACAAAATACGTGCTTGCTTTCTCTTCAGCTACCCTAATTATTATATTCACTAAAGTAATAACACGATTGGGTTTTTTAATCAATGATACGTTACTCAAATAATGATCATCACAGAATGTGTTCAGAATTGTGTACTGATATTAATTATATGTGAAAAATATGCGTTTCAGTGAAAGCTTTATAATAGTATCTCTTATCGGAGATATTGGTGTAACTAAAGTATTTGCTATATAGGCAAATTCAAAATGATGAGGAAGAAGTCAATATGTGATCTAGCTTCGTCTATCTTAAAGTTATATTGGATGTTGTTTTAATTAAAGTGAGTCGTTAAGTTTGGTTAACAATTAAATATATACGTATAAACTTGGGTTGAATGTACTTTGTATACAATTTATATGGATGGATTGGTAATTAAATTGTGTTGGTTAATTGGAAAGTGCGCATATACATTAAAATATAAACTCATTCATTTATTCAATTTTTTATTATGTGGAAAATGGCAGTAGCCACCGGCCCACCAACTTATACTCTGTAAGTTACATTAAGTTGATATAGTAATCTTTCGCGTGTCATTTGAGCGTAGTATAATTGAGGTAGTGTGAATTTAGAAGACATAAAATTGACAATTGGAATATTTTTAAAAAGTAGAGAAATGGTGGATATAAATCAAGATGAAAATAGAAATAAAAATTAATATTTGTTTCAATAATTTTTTTATAACTAATGTTATTTAAATATTTAATTATAAATTTTGTGTAACTAATATTTTAGATAATAATTTAGAAATTGAAACTATTAAAGAATTTAGTAAATACTAAATTAATCAGTCAAAGTCTCAAAGAGAAAGTATCAATTTATATGATAAAAAATGGAATGCTGATATAATATATATACATACTACAGCTGGAAAAGTTTTAAGAGGTTGTTATTTGGGACAATGCTACATATACATTGAAGATTACACATTGATTTATACGATATATCTGAAATAACTAAATTATCTTAATGGTTTTTTGCATGATATGATCCTTTATTTTTTATAAAAATAAAGTGTAAGAATAATTATGTATTTTCAAATACAATGCATAAATCAATGTATAATTCTCAATGTATATGTAATAATTTTCCTTTACTTTATATATGTTGTATATAGTATTAGTATTTAATTTTAATAATTTATTGGACACTTGGACAAATATACATTATTTTAGAGATACACATAATAATGAGAAAACACTAAATTTTAATAGAATGTGATATTATCAAAGTTGTCACCAATATGATCTTTGGAATGATGTGTCTCAAGTCTAAAAATTTATTATTAAATGTTTTCTTTAATATGAAAACCAGTGAAAAATTAAGGATATATTTTTTTTTTACAAAAAAATGCATTGAAACAGTTAAAAAAGAAAAAAATAGTAAATTAATTTGAAAAATTTTGTAACCGGGTCAATTCATGGTCAAAAAAATAAAATACCGTAAATACTGGCATCACAATGCGTGCATTTACAACATGGATTAGATAGAAGCTGTTTGGAGAAAAAAATGTAAAACATTGAGAACATATCAGGTTATTAAATTTCTATAGGATTTTATGATAATTAAGTTTTTCACATGTGATGGATACTAATAGTCCAACTCTGATCTACAATGTCATAGTTTGTATTTGTAAATCATTTTATTTGAACAAAATGATGATTGAAGTAAGCATTCCGAAATTTGTATTGTCAAAAAGATGATAACTAAACTCAAAGCTTTGCCAAAAGTGCATTTTAATTCATAATATTGGTGTGACTGTTTATTGCAATATTAGAGTTTTTTGTGATAGAAGAAATTTATTCGTAGTTAAAGCGGAATAGCGCAAATAAAGACATTAGCAAACCTGATGGCTTATATGGACCTTGTGTATGAGATATCTCACTAAATTTTGTTATGCCAATACAAGAAAAGTTTCCTTGATTTTTAATTTGCGTTGAGAAAAAGAAAAAAATAAAAAAACCTAAAGAACGATAATTAATTTATGAACCAGTCATAGCTATTTGCTCAAGAAGAATAGCAATGCACAACTACAAGCGTTCTTTAAGCAGATGAAAATCAGCTTTTTGCAATCAAGAAAGATAAACTAATTTTTTGTAAAGAAAATACTATAAGTCTACTCGATCCACATACATAATTATTAAATAATTTTTTTTACTATTAATATTTATTTTAATAGTATTTTAAAAAATAACAATAGTAAAATTTCTCATTCCTCAATAAAATTTCATTTTTTTTTTATCAAAATTTGAAGTGGCCATCGAGTTTCAAGGACACTCAACTCCAAGACTCTTCGAAAGCTCATTTTCATGGATGCACAGGTTACTCTTTTTCAAATGCTAACTTTGTTAAACAAAATTGATTGCGTATTTTTTAGGACAACGTGCATATTTTCTAACACTGATGAGTCTGGATACTGCAGGGAACGATGATACATGGCTTAGTTTTTGCCAACAGATTCGAGCAATTCGAGCAACTCCTGGACAGTAACAAAACCTATCTCACATGTAACCCATCCGTGAAACAGATAAATTCCACTTATCCAAATGTTAATCCAAAGATTGAGTTGAAGAATGCAAACACAAATTAACTAGAATTACCGAGTTGTCAAATGAACCTTTTCTGGACAAAATCGATTTTCGGTTCAAGGAATTCGCTCATATAGCAAGCAATCAAGCAGATACTAATGACCAAAGTGAGTTTTTCTTTTCTTTATCGTATTTTAAAATGTAAACAATAGTTTCCAATCATCTATATATTGTCACATGAACAGACATAATTGGCATCATCAAGCATGTTCGACCATTGATAAACTACACAAAAGAAGATAACACTGTTGTCCATCGAGGGAAGTAATTATGTTAAACACTTTGTAAGTTTATAGAAAGAAACATTGTATTCGTCTCATTTTACAAATAGCTAACGCGTATGTGAATCAGTTTGGAACCCATGACAATACAGCTATGGGATGATATAGCGTTGAATGAAGGACAATTACTACACCAGATTCAAGACCAAAATCCAGTGATTGCTTTTCGCAATTTGAAAATTAATATATACCAAAGTGATACCATGAAATAGACATGAAATTAACCTCTCTCATTTGACAGTGGCTATCTAAATTAGCTCATTTTGTCATAAAATTTATCATCAAATACAGGAATACAACTGAAATCTACGTCGAAGACGGCGATGTTGATCAATCCCCCGTGCGATGAAACTGAAAATATTAACTTATGGTATGTCTGAACTTCATATATTTCCATACATATCTTATTGATCAATAATACACATACAAATATATATCTGCAAATTGAATTCTAAAATCATTAATGTATGTGGAACAACTATATCATATATCTTCCTTTCGATGCAGACCCAGTGGACCAATTAAACTTTTCTTATTTTTTTAATTTCCTTTACCAGATTATTTATCATTCTTCATAGACTAAGTTGAACCTGTTTTAAGCTTATGTATCTGCACCTGTTTGTTTGGTGATGAGTACGAGTCTCAGTTTACTATTTTTTCCATCTAGAATCAAGTTTGTCAGTGGTAATAGAGCCATCCTCTGTTTTTCAATCCAGAATCATGTTTGTGATCAGTAGCAATAGAACAATCCTCTGTGTGCCATACGTAGTGTGGCGAGAAACAATTAGAATATAAACTATATAGTGCAACTGTGGGGACCTCGGGTTGCTAATATCATCTTAGGGCAATAAACGATTAATTAACAATTAATCATAGAATAACAGAATATTCAAACCAAGAGCTAAAATTTTTTTTTTTTTGAAAAATCTCAGCCCCTCGCTCGATCGGGTAAACTCACCCGATCGAGCGAGCTAGAAACTCCAGCTCTCGGGTCTGAATCCATTTTGGCCTCGCTCGATCGGTGAACTTCAACCGATCGAGCGGGCAAGAAAAATCATTTCTCTGTTTGCAAAATACAGGCCTCGCTCGATCGGTAAAATTCATCCGATCGAGCGGGCTCCAAATTCTGGAAATTCTGCTGCAACATAATGTTGTCAAACTTGGAATATAAAGACATCTAGTCTTATTCAAGCTACAAAATAATATACATGCATTGACAAATAAATCCTAACTCATAAATACATCAATTCATGAATATAAACTAGGATTTACCAAATGAAAACATGTACAAGATTCTTTGTCTTCTAACATGTTATTAACAATACATATCATCTGCTTAAAACCCGAGTCACCACATGCTATATCTCGTCTCATGCTATCCAAGCCAACTCTGGCTTGATCATACCCCAACCTGATGCAATGCACACATACAAACAAAGCAACAGTTTGATAACTCCGGTGAGAATAAATCTCAGTATGAACAACATACATATACATCATTTAAGCATGTAACTTATTCAATTATGAATGTCATATAATAACATAACATGCTAGCATTTATAAACGCATATTCTAAACCATAGAAATCTCTAAGTTAATGCATAAATGCAATGCTTGTACCAAGGAATAGGCTATCAAATCTGATATCAATAAATCGTAGTTCTGGGATCCCGAGGAAATAAAATCTTCAACAAACACCAACTCACCCAATCGAGGTGAAGTTGAATACTTCATTTCCCCTGACTTTGGTGCAACTATAGTAAGTCTTCTGGATCTTAAAGTAAGTCTACATTCCATGCCACTCAACTACAACCCTCCAAACATCATATGCACTCTAGGCCTTTCAACCCTCTGTGCTTTACAGGCTGGAGTTTAAGATGAATGCAACATGTTCTGTATGCATTAAATTCTATAAAACACCTTGAACACATACTCAAATAAACCAAAAAAGCAATCAAAGCATCTAATCACATAAGTTTATTGACAAATTTGTAAGCATCACATAATACATGTAAAAATGTTCAATACAGAAAATACTATAAATCAAATTAAACAAGTAAACATTTACATAAATATTCTGGGAATTCAAGAAAATAGCTATCTTGAATAATCTATCCCATATATGTAAACGTAAACAATAACATATATTAAAACATGCAGGTATGTGATTTTAGGCAACTCGATAATCAGAAACAATCTCGAGTTATTCTGCCCATCTTATTAATGTCTATTCATACCTGTGAATTGGATTCAAACATCTTGAATCTTTTGCCAATGTTGATCATCTCAAAGCTAGCCAAATCGGTCATATAATTCTGCTCATTTCAATCAGTGCTAATTGAAGGTGTTCTTGATTCAATCTTAAACACTTCAAGTCATTAGAACTCGAACTCGTCGATTCGACTTCGATAACTTTCATTCCCAACTGAAATTAAGTATAAAACATGCTCAATATCATTATCAAATCTGATATTTAGTGCTAAGTTCAATCTATATCGGATTGAATTGCAACCCGGCGGCGTAACGGTTCGAAATCGGTAATTCCGAATACATTAACATCAATATCATCACCATCTTAACAATATAACATCATCAATTCTTCAGCTGAATTTTCGAAATATTCAACCCCTAAAAAATCAGATTTTCAAAAATTCTTTCAATATTCCAAAACATGTCCAAACGACGATCTTTTCTCGATCCATCTTAGATATGCTATCGTCGTATATGCTAGAACATGTTTATACAATCAAATCTTAATTCTAACAACATCATAAAATTCAAACATGGTAGAACTTCATAAAACTTACGTCAAAACGTAGCCCTCGGAGCTGTGATCGCAAATATATGTTCAATCGAAAATTCTACCAGGCGGATCGAAAGATATCGGAGCTTAAAGGGACAAAAATGGACTTGGAACCCTTGTTTCTCCATTCCCACGTTTGCTTGTGGAATTTGGGCTGAAAACTGATCAGATTACACGTTTAAAAATACAAGTTGCAAAGAAAATTGAATTTTGGTCCCTGAACTTTGACCTAATTGCAAATCAGTCCCCGGACAAACGATTTAATTCAATTTCAATCCTAAATAATTTAAGAATAATAGAATTTCATTCTAAACTCTAAATATTCTCAAATTAAATATTCTCGAATTAAAATTAAATCATTTTGGGCCTTATCACATTTTAGTCCTTGAACTACTCAATATTTTCAAATGGGTCCTTGCTCGGATTTCATTCGCAAATTCAATCCTTGATAATTATAATATTGGAATTCACATCTTAAATTCCATAAATATTAATTCAAATATTTTTAATCTTTTTAATTTAAGAATTTTGGATATTAAAATCTTAAAATCCGAAAAATCCTCAAATTAAATATTTCTGACCCGAAATTGAAATCTCTAATTTCCATACATTCTTAAATTCATATTTTCTTTCTTATTTGGAATTTAAATCTTAAATCCCGTAATTAAGAACTTAATATTTTCGGGCCTTACATTTCCTCCCCTCTAAGGAATGATTTCGTCCTCGAAATCGCATTCGATCTGACTACGGATTCTCATAAGCTGTATAGCTGATTGAAGTAATACTGACTTCAATTCTCTGAGCTTTCGATATCTATTCTGATATCTTATCTTCTATCGTATCTTCATCTTCTTTCTGATTGCTTCTGCAATACATATAATCACTGAGTCAAATTATATCTAAGTTGCTCTTTCTCGTAATCTAACTCTGCATTAGTTAGTCTGTCTTGCTTACAATCTTATCGACTTCTGTTGTATCTGAATTTAATGCACATACATATTCTAGCTGATATTCTTCAGCCAATGCATATGGATAACAATTCATCTATCTGACAATTTACGATTGAGTATTAATCAAGTAGCTAGATCAAATACTCATAGCTTCTAAAATCTCTTTCTGAACCTAATGATGCTTGGGAAAGAATTTCTTTTCTGATCATTCTGTTCAGGCTTCAAATCTCTATCTGTTACTCATCTACTAGCTCTGTTAATGCTTCTCTATTCTTATTCTGTCCGAAGCAATCTTCACATCCTCTATCGTTTCTTGACTCATATCTGGTCTGATAGCTGATATTTCTGTAAGATTGTTTCAATATAAAGACAATTCTGTGTTTCTAATCAATCAATCATCAAAATATTGTCTTTATATCTATCAAATAGCTGTCATAGGAATCATAGTAATCACGTGGCAAATAATCAATCAACTAGTACCGAATCTATTACTATAGTTCTGAGCATATCCTCGGAAATCTGGATAATCACATCTGATAGTCCACTAATCAGAGGATGGTATAATGAAATCTCATACAACCAAACACTCAGAACATCTGACAATCAATGCCACAATCTAGAAAACAAATCTAAAGTCTCTATCTTGACAATAGATTTCCATAATTCCTGTAATTTGATCATCTTGCTAAATGCATGACAAGTATCTTTTATGTTTGTATCATATCTAATACAACATATTCATAAATCTGTCGAAATCTACTACACTCTAAACCGCAAAATCATGACGATTCGAGTAGATTCAAACTAAAGTCGTTCACAAAGTTGATCTGTTTTCAAGTTTTATGTAACTAATATGTTACATAAACCACTTGTGTTCTTATTTTTAGCTTCTTTTACTGGAATTTTAGTATTGTTAATGTCAATTCTGTCGTATCTGTTTTCAGTTCTTCTTCCAATAATAATTTCCAAGTACTGACTACGTGTAAGTAATACATGTTTAGACAACTGAATGGATATTAAATCTGTTGTCATATGTCTCTTTCAGAATCTGATATTCCATATCTAGAATATCTGGCATAATCAAATGATTATTCACCGCAAAAATTCATCTATTCTGCTCTGCTGTCTTATCTCTAATCTTAATCTAGCGTTCTCAAGCAATATGGTTTTTTTTTATCTTTCCAAACCAATTCAAGTTTAGCTTGGATCGCAACAATTCTGATCGTTTGATTATCTGTCAAGCATAAACATTCAACAAGTATATATATGTACTCAATAAATCCAGCAATTAGCTAAAACCCATAAATCTTACTGATGATCTAAATCTGAATTTCTATCAGTTACGAGCCAAATACATCAAGATATACTGAATAAACACATCAAATAATCAATAATTCTCAAATTTTAAATCAAAGGAACTCGCTCAATTCAAAGTCATCCAAAATCAACTATTCTGAATGACAAAATTTGCTAAGTGAAAATAACTCACTTGCATTTCAAAACTCAACGCAAATGAATCAAAACAGACTCTAGCAACGGAATAAGAGTCAATCAAAATCGATCGAGGTCGAATACAAAAACCTCAGAATCGATAGCAAGAAATTCAAGAATCATGATTTTTATGATGGAATAGCTTCAGCAAAATTGAAGAAAAAGCTCAACTGTAACTGATTTTTCTTATTCTTTATTGATATGAGTTCATTTATTAATTCTTAATTCTCAGCTGACAATAGTCGAATATACTCTTTTCGACTTAACTTATTGTCATAGAATTAATCATCATTTCGGTACTACATAACTCTTTTCTACGCAATCTGCTAGTTGTTTCTGAAGTTCTCCAGTTTAAGTAATGCTCTTCTATAAAAGTTGTCATAATACCATTGTACTAGACACCACTCTATATAGAACTGCATTCATGTCGTAGAAAGTCGAAATATGCCATTGAACTATGTCTGTACATTCTAACCACTGACATAGCTGTCAATTCTAGGTTAATTCTGTACTAGTTCAATATATCGACTAGACTTCTACTGACATTCTTCCACGGTCAAACGTGATATAACCAGTACCGAAATAACAAAATCTAATTTCTGAAACTCATATCATAAATTGCTAGTCATATCTATTTCTTTATCAGTGAACGGATTCAATCAACTGGTAACTGGTACTCAGTTATTGCATTAATATCTATAATGCGTTCTAGCTTAATATCTCATGCCTGATATCAGCACATTCAATCTTATTTCCTCAATTCTTTATTTCATCTTCTATGACTAATCTTACAAATGTATTCCATCTACTCAAAGGCAAAATTTCAGCAAATACGATGAATACAGGCTCATCAGATACAGATTATAGCATAACAAATCACTGATCTATGAATGTATGCTATGCAATCAATATATAAGCGGTTAACTAGAATTAACTCACTTACCTATAATATTCTTATCTGATACAACTTGAGCCTTTCAGCTAGGGGATCTATGCTTATATATCTTCATCTGCTGGCGTTTAGACTGACTCGATCTTTGCTGTTATTGTCACTATCGCTTGCTTCATAGCTATATAGCTATGAAAGTTTAGTGAAGGTGATGATTATAGTGTTTCCACAATTATAGAGACGTGAATAAAAAAATTCAACTCTGCCTCATGCTACCAGTTCATGATTTCGTTCTTCTATTACTTTCTTGAAATCAACTTATGCTTCTAGTCTGCAAAGTCTACTGTTCTATCTTCTTTAGCATATATGGAAAGAAACAATTCTGTTTACTTACCTGCCAAACAATTTCAGTACTTCTTCTGGAAACTTCACCAACTTCTTGCTAAGTCCTGAAGTTGATATAAAATCAAGCTGATTCTATGTTCATCTGAATATTCTTCTCTTGAACAACTGATCCAGCTCTTCAAATCAACTCCTTTCTAGACATAGCATATTCTGTATCTTTCTGAGTTGATGATTCATAGCTTTGGAGTTGTTCAACTCACATACTCCTCAGTGCATCGGCTCAAAAACTTACCTCAACACTGTTCTGTTCTATCTGCGGTTATGTTTTGTCTGAGGTTCTAATGTTATCTGCATAGTCTGTCTTATTCGATAACAGAAGCAATATATATGGCAGAGATTATAAATAAAATACATATACTCTCATGCTTCTGAATAGAACACATGCTTGCAAATTCTCATGCTTTTTCACATATTACATGCTTGCAACGAATTCATTTATTCAAATGAATTCAAGAAATCAGGCATACATATCAGCATATAAGCATGTAATTCTTATCTCAATAAATCAAGTAGTGTTCAATCAAGCAATCATAGTCGCATATAATTCTGTAAAACAAGTAAAGCATACTCATGCAATACTATCAATGCATGCGACTCAATCTACCCCGCTCAACTTCTATCTTAGTCCAAGACTTTATGCTCTGATACCACCTATTGTGGGGACCTCAGGTTGCTAATCTCATCTTAGGACAATAAACGATTAATTAACAATTAATCATAGAATAACAGAATATTCAAACCAAGAGCTAATTTTTTTTTTTTTTTAAAAAAAAATCTCAGCCCCTCGCTCGATCGGGTAAACTCACCCGATCGAGCGAGCTAGAAACTCCAGCTCTCGGGTTTGAATCCATTTTGGCCTCGCTCGATCGGTGAACTTCAACCGATCGAGCGGGCAAGAAAAATCATTTCTCTGTTTGCAAAATACAGGCCTCGCTCGATCGGTAAAATTCACCCGATCGAGCGGGCTCCAAATTCTGGAAATTCTGCTGCAACATAATGTTGTCAAACTTGGAATATAAAGACATCTAGTCTTATTCAAGCTACAAAATAATATACATGCATTGACAAATAAATCCTAACTCATAAATACATCAATTCATGAATATAAACTAGGATTTGCCAAATAAAAACATGTACAAGATTCTTTGTCTTCTAACATGTTATTAGCAATACATATCATCTGCTTAAAACCCGAGTCACCACATGCTATATCTCTTCTCAGGCTATCCAAGCCAACTCTAGCTTGATCATGCCCCAACCTGATGCAATGCACACATACAAACAAAGCAACAGCCGGATAACTCCGGTGAGAATAAATCTCAGTATGAACAACATGCATATACATCATTTAAGCATGTAACTTATTCAATTATGAATGTCATATAATAACATAACATGCTAGCATTTATAAACGCATATTCTAAACCATAAAAATCTCTAGGTTAATGCATAAATGCAATGCATGTACCAAGAAATAGGTTATCAAATCTGATATCAATAAATCGTAGTTCTGGGATCCCGAGGAAATAAAATCTTCAACAAACACCAACTCACCCAATCGAGGTAAAGTTGAATACTTCATTTCCCCTGACTTTGGTGCAACAATAGTAAGTCTTCTGGCTCTCGAAGTAATTCTACATTCCGTGCCACTCAACTACAGCCCTCCAAACGTCATATGCACTTTAGGCCTTTCAACCCTCTGTGCTTTACAGGCTGGAGTTCAAGATGAATGCAACATGTTTTGTATGTATTAAATGCTATAAAACACCTTGAACACTTACTCAAATAAACCAACAAAGCAATCAAAGCATCTAATCACATAAGGATATTGACAAATCTGTAAGCATCACATAATACATGTAAAAATGTTCAATACAGAAAATAATATAAATCAAATTAAACAAGTAAACATTTACATAAATATTTTGGAAATTCAAGAAAATAGCTATCTTGAATAATCTATCCCATCTATGTAAACGTAAACAATAACATATATTAAAACATGCAGGTATGTGATTTTAGGCAACTCGATAATCAGAAACAATCTCGAGTTATTCTGCTCATCTTATTAATGTCTATTCATACCTGTGATCTGGATTCAAACATCTTGAATCTGTTTCCAATGCTGATCATCTCAAAGCTAGCCAAATCGGTCATACAATTCAGCACATTTCAATCAGTGCTAATTGAAGGTGTTCTTGATTCAATCTTAAACACTTCAAGTCATTAGAACTCAAACTCGTCGATTCGACTTCGATAATTTCCATTCCCAACTGAAATGAAGTATAAACCATGCTCAATATCATTATCAAATCTGATATTTAGTGCTAAGTTCAATCTATAGTTGATATCGGATTGAATTGCAACCCGGCGGCATAACGGTTCGAAATCGGTAATTTCGAATACATTTACTTCAATATCATCACCATCTTAACAATATAACATCATCAATTCTTCAGCTGAATTTTTGAAATATGCAAACCCTAAAAAATCAGATTTTCGAAATTTTTTTCAATATCCCAAAACATGTCCAAACGACGATTTTTCTCGATCCGTCTTAGATATGCTATCGTCGTATATGCTAGAACATGTTTATACAATCAAATCTTAATTCTAACAACATTATAAAATTTAAACATGGTAGAACTTCATAAAACTTACGTCAAAACTTAGCACTCGGAGCTGTGATCGCAAATATATGTTCAATCGAAAATTCTACCGGGCGGATCGAAAGATATCAGAGCTTAAAGGGACAAAAATGGACTTGGAACCCTTGATTCTCCATTCCCACGTTTGCTTCTGGAATTTGGGCTGAAAACTGATCAGATTACACGTTTAAAAATACAATTTGCAAAGAAAATTGCACTTTGGTCCCTGAACTTTGACCTAATTGCAAATCAGTCCCCGGACAAGCGATTTAATTCAATTTCAATCCTAAATAATTTAAGAATAATAGAATTTCATTCTAAACTCTAAATATTCTCAAATTAAATATTCTCGAATTAAAATTAAATCATTTCGGACCTTATCGCATTTTAGTCCTTGAACTACTCAATATTTGCAAATGGGTCCTTGCTCGGATTTCATTCGCAAATTTAATCCTTGATATTTGTAATATTGGAATTCACATCTTAAATTTCATAAATATTAATTCAAATATTTTTAATCTTTTTAATTTAAGAATTCCGGATATTAAAATCTTAAAATCCGAAAAATCCTCAAATTAAATATTTCTGACCCGAAATTGAAATCTCTAATTTCCATACATTCTTAAATTTCATATTTTCTCTTTTATTTGGAATTTAAATCTTAAATCTCGTAATTAAGAACTTAATATTTTCGGGCCTTACATTTCCTCCCCTCTAAGGAATGATTTCGTCCTCGAAATCGCATTCGATCTGACTGCGGATTCTCATAAGCTGTATAGCTGACTGAATTAATACTGACTTCAATTCTCTAAGCTTTCGATATCTATTCTGATATCTTCTCTTCTATCGTATCTTCATCTTCTTTCTGATTGCTTCTGCAATATATATAATCACTGAGTCAACTTATATCTAAGTTGCTCTTTCTCGTGATCTAATTCTGCATTAGTTAGTCTGTCTTGCTTACAATCTTATCGACTTCTGTTGTATCTGAATTGAATGCACATACATATTCTATCTTATATTCTTCAGCCAATGCATATGGATAACAATTCATCTATCTGACAATTTACGATTGAGTATTAATCAACTAGCTAGATCAAATACTCATAGCTTCTAAAATCTCTTTCTGAACCTAATGATGCTTGGGAAAGAATTTCTTTTCTGATCATTCTGTTCAGGCTTCAAATCTCTATCTGTTATTCATCTACTAGCTCTGTTAATGCTGCTTTATTCTTATTCTGTTCGAAGCAATCTTCACATTCTCTATCGTTTCTTGACTCATATCTGGTCTGATAGCTGATATTTCTGTAAGATTGTTTCAATATAAAGACAATTTTGTGTTTCTAATCAATCAATCATCAAAATATTGTCTTTATATCTATCAAATAGCTGTCACAGGAATTATAGTAATCACGTGACAAATAATCAATCAACTAGTAGCGAATCTAGTACTATAGTTCTGAGCATATCCTCGGAAATCTGGATAATCACATCTGATAGTTTACTAATCAGAGGATGGTATAATGAAATCTCATACAACCAAACACTCAGAACATCTGACAATAAATGCCACAATCTAGAAAACAAATCTAAAGTCTCTATCTTGACAATAGATTTCCATAATTCCTGTAATCTGATCATCTTGCTAAATGCATGACAAGTATCTTTTATGTTTGTATCATATCTAATACAACATATTCATAAATCTGTCGAAATCTACTACACTCTAAACCGCAAAATCATGACGATTCGAGTAGATTCAAACTAAAGTCGTTCACAAAGTTGATCTGTTTTCAACTTTTATGTAACTAATCTGTTACATAAACCACTTGTGTTCTTATTTTTAGCTTCTTTTACTGGAATTTTAGTATTGGTAATGTCAATTCTGTCGTATCTGTTTTTAGTTCTTCTTCCAATACTAATTTCCAAGTACTGACTACGTGTAAGTCATACATGTTTAGACAACTGGATGGATATTAAATCTGTTGTCATATGTCTCTTTCAGAATCTGATATTCCATATCTAGAATATCTGGCATAATCAAATGATTATTCACCGCAAAAATTCATCTATTCTGCTCTGCTGTCTTATCTCTAATCTTAATCTAGCGTTCTCAAGCAATATGGTTTTTTTTTATCTTTCCAAACCAATTCAAGTTTAGCTTGGATCGCAACAATTCTGATCGTTTGATTATCTGTCAAGCATAAACATTCAACAAGTATATATCTGTAGTCAATAAATCCAGCAATTAGCTAAAACCCATAAATCTTACTGATGATCTAAATCTGAATTTCTATCAGTTACGAGCCAAATACATCAAGATATACTGAATAAACACATCAAATAATCAATAATTCTCAAATTTCAAATCAAAGGAACTCGCTCAATTCAAAGTCATCCAAAATCAACTATTCTGAATGACAAAATTTGCTAAGTGAAAATAACTCACTTGCATTTCAAAACTCAACGCAAATGAATCAAAACAGACTCTAGCAAAGGAATAAGAGTCAATCAAAATTGATCGAGGTCGAATACAAAAACCTCAAAATCGATAGCAAGAAATTCAAGAATCATGATTTCTATGATGGAATAGCTTCAGCAAAATTGAAGAAAAAGCTCAACTGTAACTGATTTTTCTTATTCTTTATTGATATGAATTCATTTATTAATTCTTAATTCTCAACTGACAATAGTCGAATATACTCTTTTCGACTTAACTTATTGTCATAGAATTAACAATCATTTCGGTACTACATAACTCTTTTCTACGCAATCTGCTAGTTGTTTCTGAAGTTCTCCAGTTTAAGTAATGCTCTTCTATAAAAGTTGTCATAATACCATTGTACTAGACACCACTCTATATAGAACTGCATTCATGTCGTAGAAAGTCGAAATATGTCTGTACATTCTAACCACTGACATAGCTGTCAATTCTAGGTTAATTCTGTACTAGTTCAATATATCGACTAGACTTCTACTGACATTCTTCCACGGTCAAACTTGATATAACCAGTACCAAAATAACAAAATCTAATTTCTGAAACTCATATCATAAATTGCTAGTCATATCTATTTCTTTATCAGTGAACAGATTCAATCAACTGGTAACTGATACTCAGTTATTGCATTAACATCTATAATGCATTCTAGCTTAATATCTCACGCCTGATATCAACACATTCAATCTTATTTCCTCAATTCTTTATTTCATCTTCTATGAATAATCTTGGAAATGTATTCCATCTACTCAAAGGCAAAATTTCAGCAAATACGATGAATACAGGCTCATCAAATACAGATTATAGCATAACAAATAACTGATCTATGAATGTATGCTATGCAATCAATATATATGCAATCAAATACGATGAATACAGGCTTATTTTTTTAGTGGAGAGATGAGAGCTGAGAAAGCATAGAGTTGAAATTCTGTATCTGGCAATGAAGCAAGTGAAGAACTCAACCAGGCCATTGTTACCAAGCATACTCGAACCAAATCCGAGTTCCCTAAATTCAAACACTTGCATACAGTCTCCAAGAAAGGCTTAGTCCCATCCTCAAGCAGTGAAGCTGATAAACTCACTAGCCAACTCTCCCTTGCCTTTTCCTCTTCACTGTCTTTGATCTGAGAATCAACCTTCGAATTTTTTGAATTGCCAGAATTCTAGTAAATTTTGGCAGCCAATGTTCAGAATATATAATTTATTTAGTTGGATACAAAATGAAAAAAAAATAAAGAAGAAGTGATGTACCATTGTCGCTTTTCCATCAAATGACATATCATAGGAGTCATCATCAGTAATATCCCAGTCAGGACCATTGAGAAATCCAGCAAGTTTAAGGATCCAATCCTCTGTCATGAGTTTCCCAGATGAAGAGAAGCAGCCTCCAAGGACTAAGAGAGCTCTGGAACACTTCTTCTGGACTTTTTAATCCATTAAGCTATGTCCCAGAGCGACTGTAAGCGCATCTACCACCTCTTGTCTATACACGTTACTCGTTTGTAGTTGAGACTGCAAACCCAAAGACATTTCCAAGATGGCTAGTTTGAGATCAAACCCACTACAGTTTAAAGAAGATTCATCATTAAGAAATCGGATAAACTATAACACTCACCAGAATATTCAAATGTAGAATCAGAATAGCAACTGCAGGCGTCTCTTCCAGTGTGCACGTCTTGAGATGTATTAACAAATCATCCATCGCATTCGCTAACTGTTCTTCGTCTACCCCTTCTAAGAAAATTTGAGAATCCCTCCTCCTAACATACAATACCATTTTTTAAAAATAATAGCTTCGAGAAATAAAGTTTAAAATGTCATAGAATCCATGATATTGTTTCCAGGACTGGAAGTACCTGTTCAAGCAAATGAGTTTAGTCAGCAGTGAAACTGCATCTGACACTGTCTTCAACTGCTCAAAGTGAAGTAGATCAAGCAGACTTGACTTGCTCATGTTTATTGAAAGATCATTCCTGCACTCTTCATTAGCTTCAATGCAACACAACAAAGGTAAGATAAACGTCTTCTCCTTATCGTTTCCACTATGAAACCTTTTCAGGAGAAACTGCAAGCCCCCAAGAGATAGAACTCTTTTTGAGTTCTCTACTCTCTTCGTTCCATTTAAAACAACAAGAAGTTGTTCCAAGATACATATGATCATATCATCATTTAATATAAATGAATTTTCTGCAGAATTTTCAACTACTTGAGAGACTACAGCCAAGATATGCTGAAAGTGGTCACTCTTCCAATTGTCGATAACACGCTTCAAGATGAGATTGGTAGGCGGTACAGCTTGAAATTGTAACGTTTTTCCGGTGACTGGACAAGTAGTGGATCCTTTATTGAACCAGTTAATGATAGCTTCCCATTCGAAACTTTGACCTGTCTCAAGGGTCACTGGATCTTCAAAAATAAGGCCAGTCAAGTGGCATACGAAGTCGCTGCGGATGCTTGAAAGTGCAGGTTTATCTCTAAACTTTTCATGATTCTCCGCTTGTTCTGCATTATATAAGAAATAATACATAAACAATGGTTACAAGAAGAACCTATGTTGGTATGAATCTATCTTCACTAACCTTGAACATTACTCTCACATTCAATTTGCTGCATCAAGGAAAATATAAAAAAATTAGTGGAAGGAACTCGTAATACGTATATTTGCATTAGCAGTGGACAGAGTATCACCAAGGCTGTAGGGTGTGAATATTTTTTTTGATAACTCTGAGAAATTCTGTATCTTTCATCAGGCTTTGTTACTCCTAATGAACTTTCTGAGTGCGTTTCATTGGCTACACATATATCTCCCTGTAAAAAGTTAGAAATTCATGAGAGCTTGCTGTGTCATATCGCAAGTAGCAAAGTTTCGGGGAAGCTTCATTAATTTACACAACAAACAAAATGAATCTTCAATATTTGAGGAAATTAGAGCCTACATATTAATGCCTTATGTGATAAATTATTAAAATTTGGAACACATACAGGTAGAGATTCGCTGTTTGGTTCAAAGCATTGATTTGTGCTGGTAAATGAATCATATAATATCAGTTGCTTGTCTTCTGGGGCAGGACTATTTGAGCTTCTAGCACTTATTTCAAAGTTCTCCTCTTCATAAATTTCCAGTTCAAACCCCATTTTACGTGCACGGCTAAATACTTCATCATAGAGTTTTTTGCTGACCATTGGCTGAGGTGAGACATAACTAGCAGGACTATTTGTGTGGCCGTGCAGGCCTCCCTTTGGCATCAGTTGAACAGAGAAAGAAGGAATTTTGATCACAGGGAGTGAAGGTGCTTCAAGATCCTCAGTTAGCCAATCTTTGTAGTACTTGGCAAATTGGTGTGTTCCTGAATCCAATGTTTCATTATAGACTTTATCAAGAAGATTGATGTTTTTTGAAACAGGCAAATCTGCCACAGAACGAGCATCTTTATCATACCAGAGCTTCAAATGTAAGAGATTTGGCAGAAAAACATGGTCCCATAAATCAGGTAACAAAGCTACTCGTGCCTGGAAAGGAGAATCACGGAACACTTGAAGAATATGTTTTGCGGTAATCTTGTCCTTCTTTTGTATCACATATATCACACTGAGATACAGATGAGCACAAGCTGAAAATTTCAAATTTGGGATTCCAGACGTAAAACCATCCTTCAAATCCTTTGAATTTAATCCAGTAATAACACTTAACTGTAACGAAGCTTTTTTCAGTTCTTTTACACTCGCACTGTCCTCTGCTGCTCTTTCCACTGTCTCTATAGCTTGTTCAAGATTTTCTATTACTTTCAGTATTCAGGCCTTCTTCTAATCCAATGAAATTGAGGGAAGCAAAACTATTGTGACTAAGGGATGTCCTGAAATATTCGTCCTTAAGAAAACGCCTTATGTATCCGCTCAAGATAGAAATGATGGCCTTAACAGCAGCTTCATCAAGAGCCGGAGTATCCAGCGTCTCTTCAAGATCAGGTTGTTTCATGCTCTTATTTTCGTCAAAGTTTTTCTTAGCGGAGCTCTCGGGGGGTTGGTTCATAATTTTCCAATTGGTTGTGTCGGTGTTTCCTCTCTTGGGTATGGACAGAGGATGGTTGAAAGAGTTAGTCCTATTTTTCTTGTCCTCTACCATATTCTTCCCAGAAAGTTGCATGTATCTCTCCCTTTCCTCATGTTTAGCAGAATTCCTACTCTCATTTTCCTCGTACCCATAGACTTTATTCAAGTAAATATCTTTGTATGGGCTGTTATTTCCCACCTCAACTATCTCATATCCCTGTGTCACCTCAGTTATCTCTGAAACTTGTGAATCTGTAGAAGTCCTAACGTTAGACCTTGCGTCATCCCATGAATCTTGGCGACCTCTTCTTTTGAGTTGCACATCATTTTTCCTAGTCTGGGATTCTGAGTCTATCTTCTCCCTTGGGATAAAAGTATCCCTCGGTTTTCTTCCATTAAAACTTTTACTTGTTGAAGCTTCTCCTTTTGAGCTGTATTGAGGTATCTCAGACCGCGATCTCTTCACTTTTTTTCACAGTAAGTGAAGAACTGGCTTCATGTCTAACACGCAGAGGCACGCTCGGTCTCCCTTCAGATGTAGAATTTCTTGAAACTATTTTTGTTTTTCTCCTCTGGAATCCTTCCTCTGCCAGAAAATCCTCCAG
This sequence comes from Henckelia pumila, assembly GCF_033568475.1. Lineage (NCBI taxonomy): Eukaryota > Viridiplantae > Streptophyta > Magnoliopsida > Lamiales > Gesneriaceae > Henckelia > Henckelia pumila. Next base: position 143,625,671 of record NC_133121.1, read on the forward strand.
TGACATGGCCATATCAATTCAATTTATGGTTCCTGCATTTTATGTTAATCAAATCAAATTGCCATCAAATGAAGATTGAAACGTTGAAGCCAATGTTGTGTCATTTTCCTAAAACGCATTAAAGACTAACATATATGTGAAAATTGGGAGGCCAAACTTCTAAATCATCAACATATGAACAATTGTTGCAAAAAATTCATCAAGTTTTCATAATCAACACCTGGTTTTTATCTGAATGACTGAAACTATAGTCAAATTTTTTTAAGGTAGAAATCCATTAAGGTGATACCTGGGAAGGACCGTTGCCAGCAAGAAATTAAAAAGGTAGAAATTCAAGAATGATCAAAGCCCGCTAAAAGACCAGAGGATTCAAAACCCAAAACTTGCACAAAAGGGCCAGTTCAAGAAAATCAAATGCATATTTGTTCGATCTCAAGAACTCACAAGAAAGAATAATAACAAAGATAAAGGTATCAAATTCTCGTCTTGTTCTTGAAAACTCATTCAACTAAATCGAGAGCCTAGGAAACATCCATTTTCCTGCAAGAATTGATTTAAGGTGGAAATTCCAGCACGATATCCAAAGGGGTGTGTGAGTTTATTGGAAACAAAAGAATAATTAAGATTTCGTAGGAACAAACGGAATTCATTGGTTGATAGTGAATTTATTATTTACAAGGAACGAGAAAATAAAAAACACATAGAAAAAGACTCTGCAAGAAGATTGATGGGATGATGTTCGGAGAGACAAATGGAAAGTGCCAATTGAGTGAATTTAATCTTGAAATCTTATTTAATGTAAATCGTTGTTTTCTTGCAGTGCAGGCCATACAGGATTTCAAACCGTTCTAACTGCCGCCTCTGTGTATGTCATATTTACTGAATTAGTAAGCGTGTTTCGTAAATTATTGTGTTTATATATATATATATATATATATATATATATATATATATATATACTAGTATATTTGCACACATGATGTGTGTGACGAATATTTTTTTTATTATATGTAATTTCAATTAAAAAAAATCTAATCAATTTATAGTATAAAAAATAACTTTATTTGGGTCAAGAATAGTAACCAATGCATCATTACTTCTATTAGGTATTTTTCACTCCATTAGTTTTTTTTAAATAATTTAGAATTTGAAAATAGATAAATAAATATAAATTATTATTAATTTTCAAATAAAATGAATGTACTATATTACATACAAAATTTGGGAAGAAAAATGAGAGAAATAACTAAATGAAAAAAAAGAAAAGAAATAGATAATAGATATATTAAATATATATTATGTTTTTTTTAAAAAAGGCCGACCCGACGGGCTGAATTGGCCAACCCGCCGGGCCGACGGGTTTTAAACTCGTAAACCCGTAACCTGACCGCCTATTGGGTCAATATGATATCAAAACTCGTAAAACTCTTTGTTTATAATCAATTGTTGAGTCGTATGATTTCACCTTTAGAGAAAGGGTCATGCTGGATTAAGATATATTAAACTATCGGATTCCCCTTGTATGTATCAATTTTAAGTCGATTATCTGCGCTCGGTAGAGTCGCTAATTTGGGTTTGGACCGTCAAGCAAACCCGCCCCTATCACTAAAAAAAAAAGCGGGGTTGGCCAGTGTGGGCCTTCGGCCAAGAAGAGATCGGCTCGCCATTTTTTCTAATTTTTTTTTAAAAAATTATGTTGTAATTTTTATATTTAATAATTTATGTATGGTTATAAGTTTTGAAATGATTTATTTATGATTTATATGTTTTAAAACATTTATATAATTATTATGTTTTAATTGATTAATTTTTAAAAATTATATTATTTATAATGATTTATTTAAGGTTAATGAATTTTTAAATGTGTACATCATTTATAATTATTTATATATGATTTTCTTCCAATTTTTTTAATTATTTGTCAGTTTAGGCTAGTGTATTCCCAACTCGTCGTTATGACGGGTTTGCCCGAATTGAAGCCTTAAAGCCCATGGAAGGCCCGTTGATTGTAACTTAATTATCAATATATATAATAATATTAAACAAGTTAGATATGACAATCTTTAAATAATATTAGTTTTGAAACGTTGTCATAAAATGTAAACCATGCTATTTATATATTTAAAATAAAACATTAGATAAATATAATTAAAATATGAATAAAGGTACTTTCCAAGAAAAACCAATTAATCATACAATCAAGCTATATTTTCAGAGATAAAGATTCTGATCTATTTTTCCGAGATAATCATGCATGCATTGTCCCTTTGTCTAAAAAAATTGTGATGGAAAATACTGATATCTTTAAATTCAACAATTTTAAAATTTGAAATATTTATCTCCAACTAAAAAACTCCTTATGTTCAATTATATGTAAATTTAACGCCAATAATGGAAATGGAACAAAGAAAGACGAATACATTGGTAACAATACGTCTTCGATCAAGATATGACAATCTTTAAATAATATTAGTTGGTTTTTAAAAAAATAATATTAGTTTTGAAACGTTGTCATAAAATGTAAACCATGCTATTTATATATTTAAAATAAAACTTTAGATAACTATAATTAGAATAATAATAAACGTACTTTGAAGAGAAAAAACCAATTAATCAAACAATGAAGCTATATTTTCGGATATTTAAAATTTGAAATATTTATCTGCTTTATCTTTATCTCCTACTCAAATTAAACTCCCTACATGTAAATTTCACGCCAATATTAGAAACGAAACAAAGAAAGACGAATATATACATTGTGTTCGATCAAGATCCTGAAACAGAAATTTTGTAGGCTCTGGGAATCCAATTAATTAGTTTTCTGATGTAGATGGAGTCTAACAATCAACAGTGTCCAATTCCCGCCAATTCGAATCAAGATCGAGATTGGAATAGCCAATTTGAAGCTTTAACTCCGGAAGAATGTGTTTCAAGTATAGACGACAATATTCTACCAAACAACCAACACATAAGCTATCACAGAAGACTTCCAGATGCAGAATATGTTCCGGTTATACTTTCCCCGGGATATTGCTTTCGCCCCGAAGACGATGAACTCATCGTGGACTATTTGAACAAGGAGATCAATAGAGAACGGCCCGAATACATCCGCTGTATCCGCAACGTCAACGTTTACGATCATTCTCCTGAGGATTTGACTCGTACGTATACAATTAATTTTTCTGTTTTCTTTGTAATTGCATTGTTTTGATTAATAATGTTATTCGGATGGATCTTTGTTACAGGGATGTATCAGAGTTTGGGAAAAGGTGAATGGTACTTCTTCACGTCTCGAGAGCGCAAGTATTTGAATGGAAAAAGGCCGAACCGAGCGGCCGGTAACGGGTATTGGAAGGCCACCGTAGCTGATAAAAAAATACTTGCAAATGGCGTGCATGTTGGATTCAAGAAGACTTTAGTGTTTTTCGTAGGGAAGCCCTCCAAAGGCCACAAAACTGATTGGATCATGCACGAGTACGTATCTAGACTACTAAATGCGGAAAAACTTTTTTTTTTTTTTTATACTATACTATATACATATACGCCCATACATATATGTATAAACTTTAAAAATAATATTACAAATAATAACTCGCTTAATAAAATAATAAACATTTATTTGATAAAATCTTGAGTCGTGCAATAGATAAAATAATGTATATAATGAAAATTTATAACTTATGTCTACTAAAATCATGAAAAATCAATAAGTATTCATAACCACTGAAAACATAAAAATATCCTGAATATATAACTCATGCATAAATAAAATCCTAGCGAGACGGTCACGGGGCCACTGCCATGCTCGCTCATACGTCCTCGCCACCGGTAGGAGCTACATCATACTCACCTGCACCATATAAGCGTAGTGAGCCTAGGGGCTCAACATGTCTAATCCTTTATATCAAGGTTAAAAATAATGCATCACGTAGATACTAATACATATACATGTACATGATCATGCATGGAAACATTTTCATAACATAAACGCTGAATCATGAATCATAAACATAACATAACTTTCTTCATCATACATAACATAATTGAGCATGTCATAAACATAAAAACTGAGTATGGTCATATCCATGAATGTGACTAATAACTGTGCCGACTGATCAGTCTAAAAAACCATCGTACGTGGCGGTGGATAAATCCACCTCTATGCTGGTAGTAAACTACCTCTGTGCCAGTGGTAAAACCCACTTCTATGCCGGTAGTAGAACTACCTCTGTGTCAGTGGTAAAACCCACTTCTATGCTGTCACATCACTTCAATTTCCATAAAAATATTTTTCATGCTCAATTCTTAATCATAAACACATCATAAAATATTTCATGTATGCATGCACTTAAAATATGTCCGTAATATATATTTAATTAATTTTAATAATAAATATACTTTTACTTAAAATAGACTTCATGCATAAAAATAATTAAATATATATTCCGGACTTAGTTTATTTTCATGGATTGGTCCAGACTGCTGGTCTCTCTACTAAACCCCTTAACTGACTTAAAGCCTGTTAACTAACTTAAAGCCCATAATTAAATAACTAATTTTAAAAAATATAATTTTTACTAAAATAAAATACTTAAATGTTATTGGGCTTAAATAAAAATATTTAGGCCCAATAACTAATTAATACATAAAAATTCCTAGACTGGCCCAATAAAATCACTGACTAGCCCAAAAATTCCGATGGGCCCACGGGCCCATAAAATTATTGGGTTAACTTAAAAATAATTTTAAAAGCCCAAATAAAATTATTTGGAGGCCCAAATAATTTTCTAACTAATTAAATGGCCCAAACAACCAATTAAATCATTAAATATTTTAAAATTAAAATACTCGAGCCCGGCCTACCTAGCCCGGACCCGAACCTGCCTGACCCGACCCTAGACCCTACTGACCCAACCCACTACCCTGACCCGACCCGGAACCACCCAGAATCCCCCTACCCGACGCCCCCCTCTCCTTGCCCTCGGCTGCGCGAGCAGCAGCCCTTCAGGGGCTGCTGCCGCCTCGCTCCGGCCGCCCCTGGCCGAAGCGCCGCCGGCAGGACCTTCCCAGGGTCCTGCCGGTTCGAACCCAGCCTTGGCTCGGCTGGGTCATGGCCTAGCATGACCAGCCGAGCCCCCCTTCCACTAAACCCTAAACTGCCGCCTCCCATGACCAAACCTTGCACCAGCTTGAACCCAGCCGTGAACCAGCCTGAACCCCTGGACCCAGCTCGACCCTAGGCACCCTAGGACACCCCTTGACCAAGCCACAACCTCTGGACCAAACCATGCAACAGAAACGTGGACCATGACATGAAACAATCAACAATCATGCATCAAACATAAATAAACTAGCATAAATTCGAAACATTCATATGGAATCTGAGAAGAAAAACATCATGTCTGGTTAATAGCTTATATGGTGGCCAAAAGAAGGAAATATACATGCCTTTAATTTTTATTTGACAACGAACGATGCGTTTACGGGACTCCGGGACGACGAACCTCTAAAATAACTCAAAGAACTCGAAGCTTTCGGCTGTGGGGCTGTTGTTTCTGTTGAAGCCGATGAAGGAGAAGGTGAGGGAGAGGAGGGAGGCGGCTTAGACGTGAGTTTAGAGTGTAGGGTTTGGTTTAGGATAATTTTTGAATAATAATTATTAACTAATTAATATAGATAATATACCATAGAAAAATATAATTTAAAACTCTCTAATAATAATAAAAATCTGATAAAATATCTCCTAATCTCGAAATTATTAAATAGGCAAATTTTAAAAATTAATAAAAGTCAATAAAGAGACTAATTTTGGCTAAAAATAAACCCTTAAATAAATATATAATTAAATACTAAAATTTTCTTGATTAAATACCTTAAAATATTATTTTAAGGCTTGTAAAACTCATAAAATAATTTTGGCTAAATATTTTGGTATCTCGTCCGTCCACGGTCCCGTCTACGCGATCAAAACCAATTAATTTCCATAAATCACAAAAATCACTAATTTTGGGTTAAATGCTAAAATAACTTAAATCATGCATATAAATCACATAATAACACATAAATTCACTTAACCCTTATTTTAAAATTAATTTCTCCTAATTATGCATGCGAATTTACGTATTAAAATTTCCGGGTGTTACAATTCTCCCCCCCTTAAATTGAATTTCGTCCTCGAAATTCGACGGATCAAATTCTAATAACGGAGTTTTTTCAAAAATCCAAATCACTAAACTCATTATCACATATCTAGTTCCCAAGTTTCGGTATCCCAAAAGCAATGCTTCTGCTGCGCACTCTGATAAACAAAATAATTTTAACTTCCCCAAAGTTCCCTTAAAAGAATAGGTTAGGGCATACCGGACATCAAAGAGGTGTTTGGGTCTGCCCCAGCTGCTTGCATGACAAACACCCTCCCTGTGGTGTTCTTCTTCCTTGGACAATTTATGGACATGTGCCCTGGCTCCTTGCAATGGAAACACACATTCGACCCACTCAGGCACAGACCCGAATGTGGTTTCTGACACTTCGGGCAAAGTGGTACTCCTCCTGCCTTAGGGGCCCCGCCCCTCTGTTGCTGCTGCTGCTGACCCTGCTGACTCTGCTGGTTAGGGTCCGTAGATGGCCCTGTGTACTGCTTCTTCGTGGGTGGCTGCGAAGATGGTTGATAAGATTCCAGCTGGAGCTGTCTCTTACGCTGCTGTTCCTTCTGGATCTCTCTCCGACCCTCCTCGGAATGCAAGGCTCTACTCACTGCAGACTTGTATGTAAAGACGTCTTCCATATGCACATCATGCCTGATCTCAGCCATCAGGCCCTCCACAAACTGTCGCAGCTTCTCCTGCGGACTGTCAGCAATCATGGGCACAAAGTGACAGCCCCTCTCAAACTGGCTCACATACTCCACAACAGACCTGTCCCCCTGACGGAGACTCATGAACTCACGGATCATGCGGCTGCGCACATCCTCAGTAAAGTACTTGGCATAGAAGATACGCCTAAACTCCGTCCACATCAGTGTGGGCAAGTGAACTCCCCTAACTGCACCCTCCCACCAAAGGGCTGCATCCCCTCTCATCATGTACGTCGCACAGTTCACCCTGTCGGTGTCTGTGATCCCCATGTAATCAAAGATGGACTAAAGAGAGCGAATCCATCCCTCAGCCACCAAAGGATCGGTGGTCCCAGCAAACTCCTTAGGTCCCTTCTTCTGGAACCTCTCAGCCACGTCCTCCTCATGGGATAGTCTGGGACGTGCAGCCTGCTGCTCCAACAGAGCAGTAATCCCTGCCATCATCGTAGCACTGGCCTGCTCCAGTGCTGTCATAGGGTTCTGCGGAGGTGGCGGTGGAGGTCTTCCGCGTCTATTCATCTGTCTGGGAGGCATTTTGTACCACCACATATTTCTTTACGTAAATCGCAATGCATAACTAAGGGTTTCAAAAATCTTACTGAACATGAAATACTTAAAATTAATACATATGCTCCTTCTAAATCTTATTAAAACATTTAAAACTTACAGACCAGTAGCAGGATTTCTGAGCTTCACGTGGCAGATGGACACCCTCCGAGGACCGCGCTCTGATACCAATTGAAACACCCTAGAACTACTAAATGCGGAAAAACTTTTTTTTTTTTATTACTATACTATATACATATATGCCCATACATATATGTATAAACTTTAAAAATAATATTACAAATAATAACTCGCTTAATAAAATAATAAACATTTATTTGATAAAATCTTGAGTCGTGCAATAGATAAAATAATGTATATAATGAAAATTTATAACTTATGTCTACTAAAATCATGAAAAATCAATAAGTATTCATAACCACTGAAAACATAAAAATATCCTGAATATATAACTCATGCATAAATAAAATCCTAGCGAGACGGTCACGGGGCCACTGCCATGCTCGCTCATACGTCCTCGCCACCGGTAGGAGCTACATCATACTCACCTGCACCATATAAGCGTAGTGAGCCTAGGGGCTCAACATGTCTAATCCTTTATATCAAGGTTAAAAATAATGCATCACGTAGATACTAATACATATACATGTACATGATCATGCATGGAAACATTTTCATAACATAAACGCTGAATCATGAATCATAAACATAACATAACTTTTTTCATCATACATTGTAACACCCGGTATTTTTAATTACATAAATCCGCCTGCATAATTAGGATATTTAATTATTTAAATTTATGATTTATGGGTTAAATAATTATGTGAATTATTTATGCATGATTTAATTTATTTTTTTAGCATTTAACCCATAATTAGTGGTTTTTATGATTTTTAGTATTTTTATTATTTAATCGCGTAGACGGGACCGTGGACGGACGAGATGACAACTTTCTAGCCAAATTATTTTATGAGCCTTTTTGGAGCCTTAAAATATTATTTTGAGTTTTATTATCTCAAAATTTTAAGTATTTAATTTTATTTAATTTTAGGGGTCATTTTTTATCCAAAATTAGTCAAAATATTGACTTTTTAGTATTTTTAAAATTCCCCTAAATTATTATTTCGAGATTTTATTTAGGTGATCAGATTTTTTTAAATGTTTATTTAAGAGTTAAGTTGTATTTTAATTATTTTAAAACCTTTTTATTTAAATAGTTAACCTATATTTTTAATTAACCCTAAAATTAAACTTATTCTACCAAAAACCCTACCTTAGCCGATTGTTTTCTTCTTCCCACTAGCATCAGCCGTCACCTCCATCTTCTTCCTCACTGAACCAACCTTCAAGGAGACTCCATAGCCATTTTCGAAGGTTCCAAGCAAGCCATCGTCGTCCCGGCGTCCCGAAGTCCGTCCTACGCGTGTTAAATCCTTATCTTCGGTGGAAGGCATGTTCTTTTCTTATTTTTTTGCTATATCAGTATATATATCATGTATATTACAGTAGACATCCGAATCTTTTAAGGACTTTTCAGAAAATCGTTTGAAGTTTGTTGTTGGTGCATTACCTTCGAATTTCATGGCATGTTCACGTTTTTTTTTCTATCCATGCATGGTTCGGCTGATGGCTAGGCTTTCGGGGGTGTGGGAACGTGGTCTGGGCTCGAGTGGCTCGAGTGGTTCGAGCCAAACGAGCCCAGGTGGTCACCTTGTTCAGCAATGGGTTCGGCCGAGTAGCAGTTTAGGGTTCTAGGTTTGGAGGCATCGGGTTCAACGTGGGGGCAGCATGGGGTTCGGACCAGGGGGTGGTTCGAACCGGCAGGACCCTGGGGAGGTCCTGCCGGCGGGGCTCCGGCCACGGCGGCCGGAGCTGGGCTGCAGCAGGCCGGGAAGGCCTGCTGCTCAAGCTTCGGCGGCCGAAGGAGTAGGAAAGCTAGGGTTCGGGTCTAGGGTTTCTGATGAGTCCGGGTCGGGTCTTGGGTCCGGGTCGGGTCTAAAATAATATGGGTTAAGTTAAGTGGGTCCGGGTCCGGGTTATTTTAGTTGGGCTCGGGTTATTTTTATTTTTAAGTTTTAAGTTAATTAGGAATTAAATGGGCTAATTAAATTCCCAAAAATTTAATTAGTACCATTTAATTTATTTGGAGTCCATTAAATTATTTTGGGTTATTTTATCTATTTTTGGGCTTTCAATAATTTTTATTTAAATTTTTAAGTTGGCCAGAAATTTTTATGGGCTTGGGAGCCCATGAAAGTTATTGGGCTTTTGGGCCCATTGGGCCAGGGATAGTGTTATTGGGCCTAAGCTAGTGTTAATGGGCCAAGTTTTAAGTTAATGGGCTTGAGTGTAGGGCCAGCAGTCCAGAACCATCCATGAGAAAATTGCATGTGTCCTGATTATATATTTAATTATTTTTATGCATTTAAGTTATTTTAATAGTTATATGTTAGTAAGAAAATTAAATTAAATATATATGAAGAACACACAATTTATTTAAGTACATGCATTCATGAAATCAATTTTTTATGCTATGATTTAATTTCTATGGTTGAGCAAATAAAATATTTTAGGTGGAAATTGAAGTAGTGTGGCCATTTATGTATGGGCAGTTTCTGCCATTTATGTATGGGAAGTTTCTGCCATTTATGTATGGGTGGTTCGCCACCAGCCTCGTACGATGGTTTCTTAGACTGATCAGTCGCACTATGGGTCACACTTACGGATAGGACCATTCGATGTTCAGAAAATAAATGCTCAACAACTTATGTATGTATGATATTATGTATGTTATGTATGTTTATTTATGTAATTTATGTTATGTAATTTTTAAGCATGCTCATTCATGTATATGTATGTATTAGTATTAAATTGATTTAAATTATTTTAAACCCTTGTTAGTATGCATGTTGGGCCTCTAGGCTCACTAGACTGATATGGTGCAGGTGAGTACGTAGAGGAACAGGTTACTTCTACCGGTGGTGAGGATGTATGAGCCGTGCTGCAGTAGCCCCGTGACCGTGACAGCTTCTGAGTCACCGTACTGATGTCTTATGAAACATTTTTATATTTTTTTTAGGGTTGAGGTGTTGGAATATTTTATTAAATATTTTTAGTGCATGCACGTTTTTTTGTATTTATTTAATTTATGCAGTATATTTTTAATTCTAGGGTTGACTCAGATGTTTAATCATTTTAAAGAATGCATTTTATTTAAGTATTTAAATTGTTTATTTATTTAATCATGAGTTTATTTTAAGTATCTTATGCAGTGCATATATGTATGGGCATATATGTACATAATTTTATTTAGTAGTATAAAAAAAAAAAAAAAAAAAATTTCCGCATATTTATTTATTAGAGAGTTAGGGTCGTTTCAGTTGGTATCAGAGAACGGTCCTTGGAGTGGTCACTACTGCTTTGCGAGCTCAGAAATCCACGCTACCGGTCTGTAAGTTTTAATGTTTATAGTATGATTTAAATTTCTAGAATTTAAGTTAGCCTTAATTTTAAACACTTAGTTATGCAAGGCGATTTACGTAAATAAATATGTGGTGGTGCAGAATGCCTCCCAGACAGGTGAATCGGCGTGGGAGACCTCCACATCCGCCTCCACCTCCACCGCCACCTCAGCAGCACCCCATGACAGCACTGGAGCAGGCCAGTGCCACGATGATGGCGGGTATTACTGCCTTGCTGGAGCAGCAGGCGGCCCGTCCCAGACTGTCCCACGAGGAGGACGTCGCAGAGAGGTTCCAGAAGAAGGGGCCTAAGGAGTTTTTGGGGACCACCGATCCTTTGGTGGCTGAGGGATGGATTCGCTCTCTTGAGTCCATCTTCGACTATATGTGGATCACAGACGCCGACAGGGTGAGCTGTGCTACGTACATGATGCGAGGCGATGCAGCCCTTTGGTGGGAGGGTGCAGTCAGAGGAGTCCATCTACCTACACTGACGTGGGCTGAGTTCAAGCGTATCTTCTACGCCAAGTATTTCACTGAGGACGTGCGCAGCCGCATGATCCGTGAGTTCATGAGTCTCCGTCAGGGGGACAGGTCTGTGGTGGAGTATGTGAGCCAGTTTGAGAGGGGCTGTCATTTTGTGCCCATGATTGCTGATAGTCCGCAGGAGAAGCTGCGACAGTTTGTTGAGGGCCTGAGGGCTGAGATTAGACATGACGTACGTATGGCAGACGTCTTTACCTATGAGTCTGCAGTCAGCAGGGCCTTGCGTTCCGAGGAGGGACGGAGGGAGATACAGAGAGAGCAGCAGGGTAAGAGGCAGTTTGTGCAGACAGGGTATCAGCGAGCATCTTCGCAGCCACCTGCGAAGAAGCAGTCTACAGGGCCATCTAAGGGCCCGAATCAGCAGAGGCCTCAGGGGAAGCCACAGCAGCAGACTAGGGGCGGGGCCCCTACTCCAGGGAGATATCCAGTGTGTCCGAAGTGCCAGAAGATGCATTCCGGGCAGTGTCTATTGGGAGCAGGAGTCTGCTATCGTTGCAAGGATCCAGGGCATCAGATTGCCAACTGCCCGCAGAGACAGAATGTTAGTGGGTGAGTTTACGTTATGCAGGCTGAGGAGGCAGACCCAGATACCTCCTTGATCACCGGTATACCTAACCCCTAGAACTTTTTCAATACTTTGCTTTTGTTTATTATGATTATATCTGAATGCCTGTTGCATGAGTTTAATTATCAGCATGCTAGAATAAGAATTTTGGTTTCTTTGTGATTAGAATTAGGGATTTTAGTGTTTTAACCTTGGGAGCATAGTGGTATGAATTGTTGGGAATCTTCTGCGTGCAGGGAGAATTCTAGTTGGAGGCAACTCCACGTTTGCGTTGCTAGATTCAGGAGCCACGCATTCGTTTATCTCCCGGGATTTTATCAGACGGATAGGCATTACACCAGAGGTTGTAGACAGTGGTTACGATGTTACCATGCCATCCGGACAGATTATCACTACCACTAGTGTCATCAGGGATCTGGCATTGGAGCTGCAGGGACACTCCATTCGAGCAGATCTAGTGGTTCTTCCATTGACTGGGTTTGACTTGATTTTGGGTATGGACTGGCTATCAGTTAATGGAGCTTCGATTGATTTCCGACGTAGGACAGTATCAGTGAAGCCAGCAGGAGGTGAGATGTTTACTTTCTTTGCATCTCAGTCTAGCAGTATTCCTCAGATGATATCACTTGTTCTTGCGAGGAAACTGTTGCGCAGTGGATGTCAGGGTTTTCTGGCTAGTGTGGTCACTACCTCAGATGTTTCTAGCAGATCTTTACCAGATATAGAGGTGGTACGTGACTATCCAGATGTTTTTCCTGACGATGTTGCAGGAGTTCCACCAGTGAGGGAGGTGGAGTTCAGTATTGAGTTGTTGCCGGATACTGTGCCTATCTCTAAGGCACCGTATCGACTTGCTCCTACAGAGATGAGAGAGTTGAAGGAGCAGATTCAGGAGCTGTTGGAGAAGGGCTTTGTTCGCCCTAGCTTTTCTCCATGGGGAGCTCCAGTGTTGTTTGTGAAGAAGAAGGACGGCAGCATGAGATTGTGCATTGACTACCGAGAGCTCAACAGAGTCACAGTGAAGAATAAGTATCCACTACCGAGGATAGAGGATTTATTCGATCAGTTGCAGGGAGCTTCGGTATTCTCCAAGATCGATCTGCGATCTGGTTACCATCAGCTGAGAGTCAGAGATTCAGACGTGTCGAAGACTGCCTTTAGGACACGGTATGGACACTATGAGTTTTTGGTGATGCCCTTTGGGTTGACCAATGCTCCAGCAGTTTTTATGGATCTCATGCATCGTGTTTTCCAGCCGTATCTAGATCAGTTTGTCATTGTATTCATTGATGACATATTGATCTACTCGAGGAGCATTGAGGAGCACACACAGCATTTGCATATAGCTTTGCAGACTTTGAGGGAGCATCGACTGTTTGCAAAATTCAGTAAGTGTGAGTTTTGGTTGGAGCAGGTGGCGTTTCTAGGCCACATTATTTCTAGAGATGGGATTGCAGTGGATCAGTCCAAGGTGCAGGCAGTGAGGGATTGGGGGATTCCAAAGAATGCTTCGGAGATTCGTAGCTTCTTGGGTTTAGCAGGATACTATAGGAAGTTCATCAAGGGTTTTTCCTCTATTGCAGTACCCTTGACTTCCTTGACCAAGAAGAACGCGAAGTATAGTTGGAGTCCAGATTGTCAGAGGAGTTTTGATCAGCTGAAGGATGCACTTACTTCAGCACCGGTGTTAGCTATGACAGTGCCACATGAGGAGTTAGTGGTGTACACCGACGCGTCCAAGCTTGGTTTGGGCGCAGTACTTATGCAGAGTGGCAGAGTTATCGCATATGCGTCGCGACAGTTGAAGATTCATGAGCAGAACTATCCGACGCATGATTTGGAGCTTGCAGCAGTGGTATTTGCGTTGAAAATTTGGAGGCACTATCTTTACGGCGAGAAGTGCAAGATTTTCACCGACCATAAGAGCCTCAAGTACTTCTTCACCCAGAAGGAGTTGAACATGAGGCAGCGCAGATGGCTTGAGCTTGTTAAGGATTATGATTGTGACATTAGCTACCATCCGGGTAAGGCTGATGTAGTGGCAGATGCTTTGAGTCGGAAGTCGTCAGTGGTATCATGTTTGACTGTGCAGTTACCACTACAGACCGAGATTCAGAGATTTGGTTTGGAGTGCTATCCGAGCGGCCATGCACCGAGCTTGTCAGTGTTGACGGTGCAGCCAGTTTTGAGAGATCGGATTAGAGAGGGACAGTCCACTGATGAGGAGCTACAGCGATGGAGACAGAGAGATGAGGCCAGAGGTAGTCTCTTGTATACAGTGGAGGATGGCATCGTTCAGTACCATGGGAGGATGTGGGTACCGAACGTTGATCAGTTGAGAGCCGAGATTCTAGCAGAGGCTCATGCATCTCCGTACTCCATTCACCCCGGAAGTACGAAGATGTACCAAGACTTACAGTTATCGTATTGGTGGCCCGGGATGAAGAGTGACATCGGGAGAGTGGTGTCAGAGTGCTTGACTTGTCAGCAAGTCAAAGCAGAGCATCAGCGTCCAGCAGGACTACTTAGACCTCTCCCTATTCCGGAATGGAAGTGGGAGAATATTATGATGGATTTCGTGGTTGGCTTACCGAGGAGTACTAGAGGGTGTACAGCGATTTGGGTGATTGTGGATAGACTCACCAAGTCAGCTCATTTCTTGCCGGTAAGGACTACTTACACTTTGACACAGTATGCAGAGCTTTACATCAGAGAGATTGTTAGACTGCATGGCATACCAGTGTCTATCGTGTCAGACAGAGATCCGAGATTCACCTCAGCGTTTTGGAAGAGTCTGCACACAGCTTTGGGGACTAGACTTTTGTTCAGTACAGCTTTTCATCCCCAGACAGATGGTCAGTCCGAGAGAGTGATCCAGGTTCTCGAAGATCTTTTGAGAGCTTGTGTCATCGATTTTTGAGGATCTTGGGAGACTAGACTGCCATTAGTGGAGTTTACCTATAACAAAAGCTTTCAGTCGTCTATAGGTATGGCTCCATATGCAGCACTTTATGGGAGGAGATGCAGATCTCCGGTGCATTGGGATGAGGTTGGAGAGAGGATTTTGTTGGGTCCAGAGATTGTGCAGCAGACAGCTGACATTGTGACACAGATTCGAGATAGGATGAGGACTGCGCAGAGTCGGCAGAAGAGTTATGCAGATGCCAGACGACGCAATTTGGAGTTCGCGGTAGGTGATCACGTATTCCTGAAGGTGTCACCTATGAAGGGAGTAGCGCGTTTTGGGCGGAGAGGCAAGCTTAATCCGAGATACATAGGGCCATTCGAGATCTTGGAGCGAGTTGGCACGTTGGCCTATCGTTTAGCTCTACCTCCAGGGCTAGCGGCAGTGCACAACGTTTTCCATGTATCCATGCTTCGGAGATATGTCTCCAATCCGTCGCATGTATTGGATTTTGAGCCCTTACAGTTGCCACCAGATCTTGTTTACGAGGAGAGACCAGTGCGGATTTTGGCTAGAGAGGAGCGGAGGCTTAGGACGCGGGTCATACCGATGGTCAGAGTCCAGTGGCTGAATCACTCGGAGGAGGAAGCTACTTGGGAGACCGAGGAGGATATGAGGACTCGCTACCCGGAGATGTTCGGGTAAGTACTTTAATTTCGAGGACGAAATTCAATTTAAGGGGGGGAGAATTGTAACACCCGGTATTTTTAATTACATAAATCCGCCTGCATAATTAGGATATTTAATTATTTAAATTTATGATTTAAGGGTTAAATAATTATGTGAATTATTTATGCATGATTTAATTTATTTTTTTAGGATTTAACCCATAATTAGTGGTTTTTATGATTTTTAGTATTTTTATTATTTAATCGCGTAGACGGGACCGTGGACGGACGAGATGACAACTTTCTAGCCAAATTATTTTATGAGCCTTTTTGGAGCCTTAAAATATTATTTTGATTTTTATTATCTCAAAATTTTAAGTATTTAATTTTATTTAATTTTAGGGGTCATTTTTTATCTAAAATTAGTCAAAATATTGACTTTTTAGTATTTTTAAAATTCCCCTAAATTATTATTTCGAGATTTTATTTAGGTGATCAGATTTTTTTAAATGTTTATTTAAGAGTTAAGTTGTATTTTAATTATTTTAAAACCTTTTTATTTAAATAGTTAACCTATATTTTTAATTAACCCTAAAATTAAACTTATTCTACCAAAAACCCTACCTTAGCCGATTGTTTTCTTCTTCCCACTAGCATCAGCCGTCACCTCCATCTTCTTCCTCACTGAACCAACCTTCAAGGAGACTCCATAGCCATTTTCGAAGGTTCCAAGCAAGCCATCATCGTCCCGGCGTCCCGAAGTCCGTCCTACGCGTGTTAAATCCTTATCTTCGGTGGAAGGCATGTTCTTTTCTTATTTTTTTGCTATATCAGTATATATATCATGTATATTACAGTAGACATCCGAATCTTTTAAGGACTTTTCAGAAAATCGTTTGAAGTTTGTTGTTGGTGCATTACCTTCGAATTTCATGGCATGTTCACGTTTTTTTTTTCTATCCATGCATGGTTCGGCTGATGGCTAGGCTTCCGGGGGTGTGGGAACGTGGTCTGGGCTCGAGTGGCTCGAGTGGTTCGAGCCAAACGAGCCCAGGTGGTCACCTTGTTCAGCAATGGGTTCGGCCGAGTAGCAGTTTAGGGTTCTAGGTTTGGAGGCATCGGGTTCAACGTGGGGGCAGCATGGGGTTCGGACCAGGGGGTGGTTCGAACCGGCAGGACCCTGGGGAGGTCCTGCCGGCGGGGCTCCGGCCACGGCGGCCGGAGCTGGGCTGCAGCAGGCCGGGAAGGCCTGCTGCTCAAGCTTCGGCGGCCGAAGGAGTAGGAAAGCTAGGGTTCGGGTCTAGGGTTTCTGATGAGTCCGGGTCGGGTCTTGGGTCCGGGTCGGGTCTAAAATAATATGGGTTAAGTTAAGTGGGTCCGGGTCCGGGTTATTTTAGTTGGGCTCGGGTATTTTTATTTTTAAGTTTTAAGTTAATTAGGAATTAAATGGGCTAATTAAATTCCCAAAAATTTAATTAGTACCATTTAATTTATTTGGAGTCCATTAAATTATTTTGGGTTATTTTATCTATTTTTGGGCTTTCAATAATTTTTATTTAAATTTTTAAGTTGGCCAGAAATTTTTATGGGCTTGGGAGCCCATGAAAGTTATTGGGCTTTTGGGCCCATTGGGCCAGGGATAGTGTTATTGGGCCTAAGCTAGTGTTAATGGGCCAAGTTTTAAGTTAATGGGCTTGAGTGTAGGGCCAGCAGTCCAGAACCATCCATGAGAAAATTGCATGTGTCCTGATTATATATTTAATTATTTTTATGCATTTAAGTTATTTTAATAGTTATATGTTAGTAAGAAAATTAAATTAAATATATATGAAGGACACACAATTTATTTAAGTACATGCATTCATGAAATCAATTTTTTATGCTATGATTTAATTTCTATGGTTGAGCAAATAAAATATTTTAGGTGGAAATTGAAGTAGTGTGGCCATTTATGTATGGGCAGTTTCTGCCATTTATGTATGGGCAGTTTCTGCCATTTATGTATGGGTGGTTCGCCACCAGCCTCGTACGATGGTTTCTTAGACTGATCAGTCGCACTATGGGTCACACTTACGGATAGGACCATTCGATGTTCAGAAAATAAATGCTCAACAACTTATGTATGTATGATATTATGTATGTTATGTATGTTTATTTATGTAATTTATGTTATGTAATTTTTAAGCATGCTCATTCATGTATATGTATGTATTAGTATTAAATTGATTTAAATTATTTTAAACCCTTGTTAGTATGCATGTTGGGCCTCTAGGCTCACTACACTGATATGGTGCAGGTGAGTACGTAGAGGAACAGGTTACTTCTACCGGTGGTGAGGATGTATGAGCCGTGCTGCAGTAGCCCCGTGACCGTGACAGCTTCTGAGTCACCGTACTGATGTCTTATGAAACATTTTTATATTTTTTTTAGGGTTGAGGTGTTGGAATATTTTATTAAATATTTTTAGTGCATGCACGTTTTTTTGTATTTATTTAATTTATGCAGTATATTTTTAATTCTAGGGTTGACTCAGATGTTTAATCATTTTAAAGAATGCATTTTATTTAAGTATTTAAATTGTTTATTTATTTAATCATGAGTTTATTTTAAGTATCTTATGCAGTGCATATATGTATGGGCATATATGTACATAATTTTATTTAGTAGTATAAAAAAAAAAAAAAAAAATTCCGCATATTTATTTATTAGAGAGTTAGGGTCGTTTCATACATAACATAATTGAGCATGTCATAAACATAAAAACTGAGTATGGTCATATCCATGAATGTGACTAATAACTGTGCCGACTGATCAGTCTAAAAAACCATCGTACGTGGCGGTGGATAAATCCACCTCTATGCTGGTAGTAAACTACCTCTGTGCCAGTGGTAAAACCCACTTCTATGCCGGTAGTAGAACTACCTCTGTGTCAGTGGTAAAACCCACTTCTATGCTGTCACATCACTTCAATTTCCATAAAAATATTTTTCATGCTCAATTCTTAATCATAAACACATCATAAAATATTTCATGTATTCATGCACTTAAAATATGTCCGTAATATATATTTAATTAATTTTAATAATAAATATACTTTTACTTAAAATAGACTTCATGCATAAAAATAATTAAATATATATTCCGGACTTAGTTTATTTTCATGGATTGGTCCAGACTGCTGGTCTCTCTACTAAACCCCTTAACTGACTTAAAGCCTGTTAACTAACTTAAAGCCCATAATTAAATAACTAATTTTAAAAAATATAATTTTTACTAAAATAAAATACTTAAATGTTATTGGGCTTAAATAAAAATATTTAGGCCCAATAACTAATTAATTCATAAAAATTCCTAGACTGGCCCAATAAAATCACTGACTAGCCCAAAAATTCCGATGGGCCCACGGGCCCATAAAATTATTGGGTTAACTTAAAAATAATTTAAAAAGCCCAAATAAAATTATTTGGAGGCCCAAATAATTTTCTAACTAATTAAATGGCCCAAACAACCAATTAAATCATTAAATATTTTAAAATTAAAATAATCGAGCCCGGCCCACCTAGCCCGGACCCGAACCTTCCTGACCCGACCCTAGACCCTACTGACCCGACCCACTACCCTGACCCGACCCGGAACCACCCAGAATCCCCCCTACCCGACGCCCCCCTCTCCTTGCCCTCGGCTGCGCGAGCAGCAGCCCTTCAGGGGCTGCTGCCGCCTCGCTCCGGCCGCCCCTGGCCGGAGCGCCGCCGGCAGGACCTTCCCAGGGTCCTGCCGGTTCGAACCCAGCCTTGGCTCGGCTGGGTCATGGCCTAGCATGACCAGCCGAGCCCCCCTTCCACTAAACCCTAAACTGCCGCCTCCCATGACCAAACCTTGCACCAGCTTGAACCCAGCCGTGAACCAGCCTGAACCCCTGGACCCAGCTCGACCCTAGGCACCCTAGGACACCCCTTGACCAAGCCACAACCTCTGGACCGAACCATGCAACAGAAACGTGAACCATGACATGAAACAATCAACAATCATGCATCAAACATAAATAAACTAGCATAAATTCGAAACATTCATATGGAATCTGAGAAGAAAAACATCATGTCTGGTTAATAGCTTATATGGTGGCCAAAAGAAGGAAATATACATGCCTTTAATTTTTATTTGACAACGAACGATGCGTTTACGGGACTCCGGGACGACGAACCTCCAAAATAACTCAAAGAACTCGAAGCTTTCGGCTGTGGGGCTGTTGTTTCTGTTGAAGCCGATGAAGGAGAAGGTGATGGAGAGGAGGGAGGCGGCTTAGACGTGAGTTTAGAGTGTAGGGTTTGGTTTAGGATAATTTTTGAATAATTATTATTAACTAATTAATATAGATAATATACCATAGAAAAATATAATTTAAAACTCTCTAATAATAATAAAAATCTGATAAAATATCTCCTAATCTCGAAATTATTAAATAGGCAAATTTTAAAAATTAATAAAAGTCAATAAAGAGACTAATTTTGGCTAAAAATAAACCCTTAAATAAATATATAATTAAATACTAAAATTTTCTTGATTAAATACCTTAAAATATTATTTTAAGGCTCGTAAAACTCATAAAATATTTTTGGCTAAATATTTTGGTATCTCGTCCGTCCACGGTCCCGTCTACGCGATCAAAACCAATTAATTTCCATAAATCACAAAAATCACTAATTTTGGGTTAAATGCTAAAATAACTTAAATCATGCATATAAATCACATAATAAAACATAAATTCACTTAACCCTTATTTTAAAATTAATTTCTCCTAATTATGCATGCGAATTTACGTATTAAAATTTTCGAGTGTTACACAGAAAGTCAGCAGGCAAATACAAATCCAGACGAGGCACAAGCAATCATGGACGAGGAAATTTTGCAGTACATGAATATCGATGAACTATTTGAAAGCCTGGACAGTAATCCGATGAATATGCAGCAACCAATCATGGACATTTTGCAACAGAACCAATTGGCAATGCAATACGAGATATGGCCGAATCTTCCAACTCTGGAGCAGAATCATGGACACATTGGTACTAATCAGCAGCAGCAGCTCAGCCTTGAGGTGACGAATTTCAACGCGCAACAGAATCAGCAGCAGGAAATACATGGACAGCAGCTTCATTTCGGCCCGGAAAGTCAGCAGGCAAATACAATCCAGACGAGGCACAAGCAATCATGGACGAAGACATTTTGCAGTACATTAATTTCGATGAACACGCGGAGCCCTGGCTTAATTTTTATTATTATTATTAAGTATAGTGATATTTAATGTTAGCAAAATTTGGTCCAGTCCACTTCAACATTTGGCCAACCCACTCCAAGCATTATATTAACACATACCAACTTTAATATTTGATCTAGCCTACTGCTCTTTTTTTATGTTTTTCTTTCTTCGGCCCATATATTGCTAGATTTTTTAATTATTGATTATAAATCATAAAATATGCTATTGAAATTGAGATTTATTTAAATTACAAACTAAAGATTTAGATCTATAAAATCATCAATCAGAGCAGAATATCATAAGAAGATTCAATTAGTGAAATAAGAAAACTACATAAAGTGTTAAAGTTATATAAAAACACCTGCATATTAATTATTTAGTACCCGATTGTGTATTTTGATTTTTAAAAGAAGAAAGCACGATGTTTTTTTCAAGTTGTTCGATGAAATGTTTGAGATGTGAAATTGAGTATTTTTTAACTTTCACATAATCTCAATCCAAGTAAGAAAATTGTAATTAAGCTATGAATTTTTGAGTTACTAAAATATTTCTCTCTTTATCTCGCTAATTCCACATGAATGGTTGGATTCTAGAGCATGGTAGATGTTGTATAAATTCTAGAAGTCTCTACATTAATCGTGTCATAGACATGTGTATAACTCTGTAGAATATACTTGTATATACATGTAACTTGTATAGAATTATGTAGAAGAAAGGATCTATAATCGTGTAGATTGTATGAAACTCAACTATAAAAGGGTGCAAGCCCTCATTTGTAAACCACCAAATTTGAAAGCAATACACAAAATATTATTCAAGCTCTCTTGTGTTCTTACACAATTGACAACTAAATAACCATTTAGAGCTAGTTGGCTAGTCCCTATTAAATTTTGTACAATAGTTGTGATTTTAGAGTAAAACAAAACTATGTTTTCATTTTTTTAAAACCAAAATCTAGCACATCGATTTGTAAGAAATATTCTCCAAGTAATGATGAGATCTCAAACCATGATGAACACCCCGCTAAGTATCAAAGAGTGAAAGAGTTGATATTAATGTTAGTATTTATGTTCAACTAGATCCGGCAATGCGTACTCTAATATGACAATATCCTGTCAATGAAATAGATGCTATACATGTTTATCAGCCCAGGATAAAAAAATTTTCTGGCTACGCCCCTGGATGAACTATTGGAAAAGCAGCAGGAGGCATGGAGTCACATTAATCCTGATTATGGACAGGGAATTATTCAAGAAAATATATATGATGAAAATGAGTTGTATATGAATGATGACAATAGTGTTTTAGTATATGACGAAAATATATATTAACGACAGTATTGAGAAGTGAGCTACCGAGCATTTGCATTTTCTTTATGTTTTGCTAAATCTTATCGGAGTTTTACGGTTCTATGATTTCCTCATTGAGGCTGCTCAGTCTGCGCAACAGGGCACCTATATTTAAGAACACTAGTTAATAAAACGTGCGTTGCACGTGATATACTATCTGACAACGCTTAGTTTTTAGGTTAGTGAAAATTAGATACTTGCAATTCTCCAAGTGAGATAATTAAGTATGCAAGTAATTTAGATATTTATATAGATATATCATGGAAAGCAAAAGATTCATTTCTAATTTAGAAGTTCAAGATCGGAAATAAGTTCGAATATTGAAAAACATATAGTATCAACGCTAATGTCTTGGAATTAAAAATAAAAAAGCACCATCAATTCTTCTCCAACTTAACTTTCACTATTTGGCGCATGCCTTTGTTGGTTTGTTTGAGATTCTTCAGCCTTTTGTTAAAATCAGCAAGCTTCTCATTATCTTGAATCTCTATAATATCTTTTTTGGAAGATGACTGGCTTTGGTTTTTCTTCAGTGTTTTCCCCGTAGTCTTCGCGCTTTGTCTAGGCTCATCATGATTATTTATGTCTTTGATACTCTTAGTCTTTCTTTTCCTATTATTTGGATTGTTTGTCTTGATTTGTGCTGGTTTCTTGAAACCTTATCCTATGATCGATAGCATTCCATTTTTGTCCAAAACCGATTTATCTAATTTGAAAGAAACTTGTGGTTTTCTTTGCTTGGGTGATCCAGTATGTTTCCGTGTTCCATGGGACATTTTTGCTACAATATAAAAAATGGAATTATTGGAAATAATATAAGATAAACTCAAAAGTATAGAAATGGATATTTTAAATCACCTTAGTGTTCATTTCAATGTATTTGTCAATAGAGCAACCAATAAATTCTGCAGCCACTTCTTCGAACAAAGTCACTCTAGCCATTTCATTTTCATCTTGGACGATTATTGTCATTCGATATCTGAAAAATCACTTGTGAGAGTGTATACACAATAAGTAAATATATATATTTTTTAAAAAATCTATAGTTGAGCATAGTTGCGTACCTTGGTACAACATTTATATTTGGCTTCATACAATTTGTGCATTTAAATTCACCAGTTGTTTTGGTAACAGCTTTGTTACAGTAACCACAAGCCTCGAACCACAGGGATTGTTTATTCTCAATTTCCTTGATGGTTGCTTTGATGTAGTAAAAGTAGTGCTATAGGCAATTCCATGCGAACAATGGTCAAAGCAATCACCAACATATAATAGAAATTTGTTTAATTAATTACATATAGCTGCTTGAACTTATGTATAAAATTGAAATTTGTGAATATAAAACATCATCATTACCTGCGGCAAAGTTGTCAGCTCATCCTTTGAAACGACCCTAACTCTATAATAAATAAATATGCGGAATTTTTTTTTTTTTTTATACTACTAAATAAAATATGTACATATATGCCCATACATATATGCACAGAATAAAATACTTAAAATAAATACATGACTAAATAAATAAACAATTAAATACTTAAGAAAATGCATTCTTTAAAAATAATTAAACATCTGAGTCAACCCTAGAATTAAAAATATACTGCATAAATAAAATAAATAAAAGAGTGCATGCACTAAAAATATTTAATAAAATATCCAAAAACATCAACCCTTAAAAATATTCCAAATGTATCATGACAACATGCACGGTGACTCAGAAGCTGTCACGGTCACGGGGCTACTGCAGCGCTGCTCATACGTCCTCACCACCGGTAGGAGTAACCTGCTCCTCTACGTACTCACCTGCACCATATCAGTGTAGTGAGCCTAGAGGCCCAACATGCATACTAACAAGGGTTCAAAATAATTTAAAACAATTTAATACTAATACATACATATACATGAATGAGCATGCTTAAAAAATTACATAACATAACTTACTTAAATAAACATAAATAACATAATACATAACATACATACTTGAGTTGTTGAGCATTTATTTTCTTAACATCGAATGGTCCTATCCGTAAGTGTGACCCATAGTGCGACTGATCAGTATAAGAAACCATCGTACGAGGCTGGTGGCGAACCACCCATACATAAATGGCAGAAACTGCCCATACATAAATGGCAGAAACTGCCCATACATAAATGGCCACACTACTTCAATTTCCACCTAAAATATTTTATTTGCTCAACCATAGAAATTAAATCATAGCATAAAAATTGATTTCATGAATGCATGTACTTAAATAAATTGTGTGTCCTTCATATATATTTAATTTAATTTTCTTACTAACATATAAATATTAAAATAACTTAAATGCATAAAAATAATTAAATATATAATCAGGACACATGCAATTTTCTCATGGATGGTCCTGGACTGCTGGCCCTACACTCAAGCCCATTAACTTAAATCTGGCCCATTAACATACTTAAGCCCAATATCTTAAACTTTAAGCCCAATTAATTAATCTAAGCCCAATTAAATTAATTAGGCCCATTAAAATTACACTAAGTCCAATAACACTTAAATTGGCCCATTGGGCCCAAAAACCCAAAGAATGGCCCATTAACTTTTATGGGCCCAAAAGCCCATAAAATTAATGGGCTAACTTAATTAAAATTTTAAAAGTTCAAATAAAATTATTTGGGAGTCCAAATAATTTTATTTCAATTAAATTGACTCAAAAACCCAATAATTCTTAAAATATTTTAAAAATAAAAAGACTCGAGCCCGGCCCACCAAACCCGGACCCGAACCACCTGACCCGACCCTAGACCTATACGACCCGACCCAAACACCCAGACCCGACACAGGCCCCTAAACCCAGCCCAACCCGATGGCCCCCTCTCCCAATTTCCCTCGGCTGCGTGCAGCAGCCCTTCGAGGCTGCTGCCGCGCCAGTCCGGCCACCCCTGGCCGGACCATCGCCGGCATGACCCTCCCAAGGTCCTGCCGGACCTAACCTGCTCGGTGGTCCAACCCCATGCAGCCCAACCCCCCGAGCCACCACCTCTTTCTCCCGAACCCTAATCTGCGCACGTCTCCACCATCTGCTGATGTAGCTCCTGTCCAGCCCTACCTTGGCTCGATCCCCTGACCACAGCCGACTCTAGAGACCCTGAGGCATCCTATGACACTTGAACCAGCAGCTAGAACCCATCATGGCTCAAGAAAAACGATGCAATAAGAAACAAATCCAACATAACATGATACAAACCTTCATCCGACTGTTTTCTGAAAAGTTTAAAAAAAATATTCTGATGCCCACGCACACACACGCATATACACTGGTATTGTACGAAAAATAGAAGAGAATTCATGCCTTTCACCGTAGATGACGAGAAAAGACGAGCGTGGGACGGTTCCGGGACGACGGGACGAAAATACGGGCTTTTGGAGCTTCGAAACTCTTGGCTATGGCTTCTCTGGGACTGCTGGGTCGAGAGGATGAAGAACAATGAGTGGGGGTGGCGGCTGAAGTTGAGAGTGACGTGAGGTTTGGGTGGGGTTGGGTAGATTTAGGTTTTAAATATTTAAGAAAAAAAAATGGGTTTTTAGATTAATAAATAAAATAATATAAAATTTAAACATTCTAATAAAAATCTAAATCGAAAACTTAAATTAAAACTTTATAAAAATCCCGAAATTAAGAATTAGGGGAATTTTAAAGATAATTAAAAATCATTATTTTGGATAATTTTGGATAAAAATGACCCCTAAAATTAAATAAAATTAAATACTTAAAATTTTGAGATAATAAAACTCAAAATAATATTTTAAGGCTCCAAAAAGGCTCATAAAATAATTTGGCTAAAAAGTTGTCATCTCGTCCGTCCACGGTCCCGTCTACGCGATTAAACAATAAAAATACTAAAAAACATAAAAATCACTAATTATGGGTTAAATGCTTAAAAATAAATTAAATCATGCATAAATAATTCACATAATTATTTAACCCATAAATCATAAATTTAAATAATTAATATCCTAATTATGCAGGCGGATTTATGTAATTAAAAATACTGGGTGTTACAATTCTCTCCCCCTTAAATTAAATTTCGTCCTCGAAATTAAAGTACTTACCCGAACAACTCCGGGTAGCGAGTCCTCATATCCTCCTCGGTCTCCCAAGTAGCTTCCTCCTCCGAGTGATTCAGCCACTGGACTCTGACCATCGGTATGACCCGCGTCCTAAGCCTCCGCTCCTCTCTAGCCAAGATCCGCACTGGTCTCTCCTCGTAAACAAGATCTGGTGGCAACTGCAAGGGCTCGAAATCCAACACATGCGACGGGTTGGAGACATATCTCCGAAGCATGGATACATGGAAAACGTTGTGCACTGCCGCTAGCCCTGGAGGTAGAGCTAAACGATAGGCCAACGTGCCAACTCGCTCCAAGATCTCGAATGGCCCTATATACCTCGGATTCAGCTTGCCTCTCCGTCCAAAACGCGCGACTCCCTTCATAGGTGACACCTTCAAGAATACGTAATCACCTACAGCGAACTCCAAATCGCGTCGTCTGGCATCTGCATAACTCTTCTGCCGACTCTGCGCTGTCCTCATCCTGTCTCGAATCTGCGTCACTATGTCAGCTGTCTGCTGCACAATCTCCGGACCCAACAAAATCCGCTCGCCAACCTCATCCCAATGCACCGGAGATCTGCATCTCCTCCCATAAAGTGCTGCATATGGAGCCATACCTATAGACGACTGAAAGCTGTTGTTATAGGTAAACTCCACTAATGGCAGTCTAGTCTCCCAAGATCCTCGAAAATCGATGACACAAGCTCTCAGAAGATCCTCGAGAACCTGGATCACTCTCTCGGACTGTCCATATGTCTGGGGATGAAAAGCTGTACTGAACAAGAGTCTAGTCCCCAAAGCTGTGTGCAGACTCTTCCAAAACGCTGAGGTGAACCTCGGATCTCTGTCTGACACGATAGACACTGGTATGCCATGCAGTCTAACAATCTCTCTGATGTAAAGCTCTGCATACTGTGTCAAAGTGTAAGTAGTCCTTACCGGCAAGAAATGAGCTGACTTGGTGAGTCTATCCACAATCACCCAAATCGCTGTACACCCTCTAGTACTCCTCGGTAAGCCAACTACAAAGTCCATCGTAATATTCTCCCACTTCCATTCCGGAATAGGGAGAGGTCTAAGAAGTCCTGCTGGACGCTGATGCTCTGCTTTGACTTGCTGACAAGTCAAGCACTCTGACACCACTCTCCCGATGTCACTCTTCATCCCGGGCCACCAATACAATAACTGTAAGTCTCGGTACATCTTCGTACTTCCGGGGTGAATGGAGTACGGAGATGCATGAGCCTCTGCTAGAATCTCGGATCTCAACTGATCAACGTTCGGTACCCACATCCTCCCACGGTACTGAACGATGCCATCCTCCACTGTATACAAGAGACTACCTCTGGCCTCATCTCTCTGTCTCCATCGCTGTAGCTCCTCATCAGTGGACTGTCCCTCTCTAATCCGATCTCTCAAAATTGGCTGCACCGTCAACACTGACAAGCTCGGTGCATGGCCGCTCGGATAGCACTCCAACCCAAACCTCTGAATCTCGGTCTGTAGTGGTAACTGTACAGTCAAACATGATACCACTGACGACTTCCGACTCAAAGCATCTGCCACTACATTAGCCTTACCCGGATGGTAGCTAATGTCACAATCATAATCCTTAACAAGCTCAAGCCATCTGCGCTGCCTCATGTTCAACTCCTTCTGAGTGAAGAAGTACTTGAGGCTCTTGTGGTCGGTGAAAATCTTGCACTTCTCGCCGTAAAGATAGTGCCTCCAGATTTTCAACGCAAATACCACTGCTGCAAGCTCCAAATCATGCGTCGGATAGTTCTGCTCATGAATCTTCAACTGTCGCAACGCATATGCGATAACTCTGCCACTCTGCATAAGTACTGCACCCAAACCAAGCTTGGACGCATCGGTGTACACCACTAACTCCCCATGTGGCACTTTCATAGCTAACACAGGTGCTGAAGTAAGTGCATCCTTCAGCTGATCAAAGCTCCTCTGACAATCTGGACTCCAACTATACTTCGCGTTCTTCTTGGTTAAGGAAGTCAAGGGTACTGCAATAGAGGAAAAACCCTTGATGAACTTCCTATAGTATCCTGCTAAACCCAAGAAGCTACGAATCTCCGAAGCATTCTTTGGAATCCCCCAATCCCTCACTGCCTGCACCTTGGACTGATCCACTGCAATCCCATCTCTAGAAATAATGTGGCCTAGAAACGCCACCTGCTCCAACCAAAACTCACACTTACTGAACTTTGCAAACAGTCGATGCTCCCTCAAAGTCTGCAAGGCTGTATGCAAATGCTGTGTATGCTCCTCAATGCTCCTCGAGTAGATCAATATGTCATCAATAAATACAATGACAAACTGATCTAGATACGGCTGGAAGACACGATGCATGAGATCCATAAAAACTGCTGGAGCATTGGTCAACCCAAAGGGCATCACCAAAAACTCATAGTGTCCATACCGTGTCCTAAAGGCAGTCTTAGACACATCTGAATCTCTGACTCTCAGCTGATGGTAACCAGATCGCAGATCGATCTTGGAGAATACCGAAGCTCCCTGCAACTGATCAAATAAATCCTCTATCCTCGGTAGTGGATACTTATTCTTCACTGTGACTCTGTTGAGCTCTCGGTAGTCAATGCACAATCTCATGCTACCGTCCTTCTTCTTCACAAACAACACTGGAGCTCCCCATGGAGAAAAGCTAGGACGAACAAAGCCCTTCTCCAACAGCTCCTGAATCTGCTCCTTCAACTCTCTCATCTCTGTAGGAGCAAGTCGATACAGTGCCTTAGAGATAGGCACAGTATCCGGCAACAACTCGATACTGAACTCCACCTCTCTCACTGGTGGAACTCCTGCAACATCGTCAGGAAAAACATCTGGATAGTCACGTACCACCTCTATATCTGATAAAGATCTGCTAGAAACATCTGAGGTAGTGACCACACTAGCAAGAAATCCCTGACATCCATGGCGCAACAGTTTCCTCGCACGAACAAGTGATATCATCTGAGGAATACTGCAAAACTGAGATGCAAAGAAAGTAAACATCTCACCTCCTGCTGGCTTCACTGACACTGTCCTACGTCGGAAATCAATCGAAGCTCCATTAACTGATAGCCAATCCATACCCAAAATCAAGTCAAACCCAGTCAATGGAAGAACCACTAGATCTGCTCGAATGGAGTGTCCCTGCAACTCCAATCCCAGATCCCTGATGACACTAGTGGTAGTGATAATCTGTCCGGATGGCATGGTAAGATCGTAACCACTGTCTACAACCTCTGGTGTAATGCCTATCCGTCTGATAAAATCCCGGGAGATAAACGAATGCGTGGCTCCTGAATCTAGCAACGCAAACGTGGAGTTGCCTCCAACTAGAATTCTCCCGGTAATCAAGGAGGTATCTGGATCTGCCTCCTCAGCCTGCATCACGTAAACTCGCCCACTGACATTCTGCCTCTGCGGGCAGTTGGCAATCTGATGCCCTGGCTCCTTGCAGCGATAGCAGACTCCTGCTCCCAAAAGACACTGCCCGGAATGCATCTTCTGGCACTTCGGACACACTGGATATCTCCCTGGAGTAGGGGCCCCGCCCCTAGTCTGCTGCTGTGGCTTCCCCTGAGGCCTCTGCTGATTCGGGCCCTTAGATGGCCCTGTAGACTGCTTCTTCGCAGGTGGCTGCGAAGATGGTCGCTGATACCCTGTCTGCACAAACTGCCTCTTACCCTGCTGCTCTCTCTGTATCTCCCTCCGTCCCTCCTCGGAACGCAAGGCCCTGCTGACTACAGACTCATAGGTAAAGACGTCTGCCATACGTACGTCATGTCTAATCTCAGCCCTCAGGCCCTCAACAAACTGTCGCAGCTTCTCCTGCGGACTATCAGCAATCATGGGCACAAAATGACAGCCCCTCTCATACTGGCTCACATACTCAACCACAGATCTGTCCCCCTGACGGAGACTCATGAACTCTCGGATCATGCGACTGCGCACGTCCTCAGTGAAATACTTGGCGTAGAAGATACGCCTGAACTCAGCCCACGTCAGTGTAGGTAGATGGACTCCTCTGACTGCACCCTCCCACCAAAGGGCTGCATCGCCTCGCATCATATACGTAGCACAGCTCACCCTGTCGGCGTCTGTGATCCCCATATAGTCGAAGATGGACTCAAGAGAGCGAATCCATCCCTCAGCCACCAACGGATCGGTGGTCCCCAAAAACTCCTTAGGCCCCTTCTTCTGGAACCTCTCTGCGACGTCCTCCTCGTGGGACAGTCTGGGACGGGCAGCCTGCTGCTCCAACAGAGCAGTAATACCCGCCATCATCGTGGCACTGGCCTGCTCCAGTGCTGTCATGGGGTGCTGCTGAGGTGGCGGTGGAGGTGGATGTGGAGGTCTCCCACGTCGATTCACCTGTCTGGGAAGCATTCTGCACCACCACATATTTATTTACGTAAATCGCCTTGCATAACTAAGTGTTTAAAATTAAGGCTAACTTAAATTCTAGAAATTAAATTATACTATAAACATTTAAAACTTACAGACCGGTAGCGTGGATTTCTGAGCTTGCATAGCAGTAGTGACCCCTCCAAGGACCGTGCTCTGATACCAACTGAAACGACCCTAACTCTATAATAAATAAATATGCGGAAATTTTTTTTTTTTTTTTTATACTACTAAATAAAATATGTACATATATGCCCATACATATATGCACAGAATAAAATACTTAAAATAAATACATGACTAAATAAATAAACAATTAAATACTTAAGAAAATGCATTCTTTAAAAATAATTAAACATCTGAGTCAACCCTAGAATTAAAAATATACTGCATAAATAAAATAAATAAAAGAGTGCATGCACTAAAAATATTTAATAAAATATCCAAAAACAT
This sequence comes from Henckelia pumila, assembly GCF_033568475.1. Lineage (NCBI taxonomy): Eukaryota > Viridiplantae > Streptophyta > Magnoliopsida > Lamiales > Gesneriaceae > Henckelia > Henckelia pumila. The sequence continues at coordinate 143,656,821 of NC_133121.1, forward strand.
CAACCCTTAAAAATATTCCAAATGTATCATGACAACATGCACGGTGACTCAGAAGCTGTCACGGTCACGGGGCTACTGCAGCGCTGCTCATACGTCCTCACCACCGGTAGGAGTAACCTGCTCATCTACGTACTCACCTGCACCATATCAGTGTAGTGAGCCTAGAGGCCCAACATGCATACTAACAAGGGTTCAAAATAATTTAAAACAATTTAATACTAATACATACATATACATGAATGAGCATGCTTAAAAAATTACATAACATAACTTACTTAAATAAACATAAATAACATAATACATAACATACATACTTGAGTTGTTGAGCATTTATTTTCTTAACATCGAATGGTCCTATCCGTAAGTGTGACCCATAGTGCGACTGATCAGTCTAAGAAACCATCGTACGAGGCTGGTGGCGAACCACCTATACATAAATGGCAGAAACTGCCCATACATAAATGGCAGAAACTGCCCATACATAAATGGCCACACTACTTCAATTTCCACCTAAAATATTTTATTTGCTCAACCATAGAAATTAAATCATAGCATAAAAATTGATTTCATGAATGCATGTACTTAAATAAATTGTGTGTCCTTCATATATATTTAATTTAATTTTCTTACTAACATATAAATATTAAAATAACTTAAATGCATAAAAATAATTAAATATATAATCAGGACACATGCAATTTTCTCATGGATGGTCCTGGACTGCTGGCCCTACACTCAAGCCCATTAACTTAAATCTGGCCCATTAACATACTTAAGCCCAATATCTTAAACTTTAAGCCCAATTAATTAATCTAAGCCCAATTAAATTAATTAGGCCCATTAAAATTACACTAAGTCCAATAACACTTAAATTGGCCCATTGGGCCCAAAAACCCAAAGAATGGCCCATTAACTTTTATGGGCCCAAAAGCCCATAAAATTAATGGTCTAACTTAATTAAAATTTTAAAAGTTCAAATAAAATTATTTGGGAGTCCAAATAATTTTATTTCAATTAAATTGACTCAAAAACCCAATAATTCTTAAAATATTTTAAAAATAAAAAGACTCGAGCCCGGCCCACCAAACCCGGACCCGAACCACCTGACCCGACCCTAGACCTATACGACCCGACCCGGACACCCAGACCCGACACAGGCCCCTAAACCCAGCCCAACCCGATGGCCCCCTCTCCCAATTTCCCTCGGCTGCGTGCAGCAGCCCTTCGAGGCTGCTGCCGCGCCAGTCCGGCCACCCCTGGCCGGACCATCACCGGCAGGACCCTCCCAAGGTCCTGCCGGACCTAACCTGCTCGGTGGTCCAACCCCATGCAGCCCAGCCCCCCGAGCCACCACCTCTTTCTCCCGAACCCTAATCTGCGCACGTCTCCACCATCTGCTGATGTAGCTCCTGTCCAGCCCTACCTTGGCTCGATCCCCTGACCACAGCCAACTCTAGAGACCCTGAGGCATCCTATGACACTTGAACCAGCGGCTAGAACCCATCATGGCTCAAGAAAAACGATGCAATAAGAAACAAATCCAACATAACATGATACAAACCTTCATCCGACTGTTTTCTGAAAAGTTTAAAAAAAATATTCTGATGCCCATGCACACACACGCATATACACTGGTATTGTACGAAAAATAGAAGAGAATTCATGCCTTTCACCGTAGATGATGAGAAAACACGAGCGTGGGACGGTTCCGGGACGACGGGACGAAAATACGGGCTTTTGGAGCTTCGAAACTCTTGGCTATGGCTTCTCTGGGACTGCTGGGTCAAGAGGATGAAGAACAATGAGTGGGGGTGGCGGCTGAAGTTGAGAGTGACGTGAGGTTTGGGTGGGGTTGGGTAGATTTAGGTTTTAAATATTTAAGAAAAAAAAATGGGTTTTTAGATTAATAAATAAAATAATATAAAATTTAAACATTCTAATAAAAATCTAAATCGAAAACTTAAATTAAAACTTTATAAAAATCCCGAAATTAAGAATTAGGGGAATTTTAAAGATAATTAAAAATCATTATTTTGGCTAATTTTGGATAAAAATGACCCCTAAAATTAAATAAAATTAAATACTTAAAATTTTGAGATAATAAAACTCAAAATAATATTTTAAGGCTCCAAAAAGGCTCATAAAATAATTTGGCTAAAAAGTTGTCATCTCGTCCGTCCACGGTCCCGTCTACGCGATTAAACAATAAAAATACTAAAAAACATAAAAATCACTAATTATGGGTTAAATGCTTAAAAATAAATTAAATCATGCATAAATAATTCACATAATTATTTAACCCATAAATCATAAATTTAAATAATTAATATCCTAATTATGCAGGCGGATTTATGTAATTAAAAATACTGGGTGTTACATCCTTCAATTTTCGTAGGCTTAGTTGGTTTGACTCTTTTATCATTTTCTCCATCCAAAGTTTATTCAAGCTTTTCTGAGTTGCATTTCTCTTCAACCTATAATTTTGGCGGTGTGTAAATTCAATAGATAGAATTTAATTGTAGGAATGTAATTAATGACATGGTTGCACTATATAGTTTATATTCTAATTGTTTCTCGCCACACTACATAAGGCACACAGAGGATTGTTCTATTGCTACTGATCACAAACATGATTCTGGGTTGAAAAACAGAGGATGACTCTATTACCACTGACAAACTTGATTCTAGATGGAAAAAATAGTAAACTGAGACTCGTCCTCATCACCAAACAAACAGGGGCAGATACATAAGCTTAAAACAGGTTCAACTTAGTCTATGAAGAATGATAAATAATCTGGTAAAGGAAATTAAAAAAATAAGAAAAGTTTAATTTGGTCCACTGGGTCTGCATCGAGAGGAAGATATATGATATAGTTGTTCCACATACATTAATGATTTTAGAATTCAATTTGCAGATATATATTTGTATGTGTGTTATTGATCAATAAGATATGTATGGAAATATATGAAGTGTACCATGAGTTAATATTTTCAGTTTCATCGCACGGGGGATTGATCAACATCGTCGTCTTCGACGTAGATTTCAGCTGTATTCCTGTATTTGATGACAAATTTTATGACAAAATGAGCTAAGTTAGATAGCCACTGTCAAATGAGAGAGGTTAATTTCATGTCTATTTCATGGTATCACTTTGGTATATATTAATTTTCAAATTGCGAAAAGCAATCACTGGATTTTGGTCTTGAATCTGGTGTAGTAATTGTCCTTCATTCAACGCTATATCATCCCATAGCTGTATTGTCATGGGTTCCAACCTGATTCACATACGCGTTAGCTATTTGTAAAATGAGACGAATACAATGTTTCTTTCTATAAACTTACAAAGTGTTTAACATAATTACTTCCCTCCGATGGACAACAGTGTTATCTTCTTTTGTGTAGTTGAACAATGGTCGAACATGCTTGATGATGCCAATTATGTCTGTTCATGTGACAATATATAGATGATTGGAAACTATTGTTTACATTTTAAAAAACAATAAAGAAAAGAAAAACTCACTTTGGTCATTAGTATCTGCTTGATTGCTTGCTATATGAGCGAATTCCTTGAACCGAAAATTGATTCTGTCCAGAAAAGGTTCATTTGACAACTCGGTAATTCTAGTTAATTTGTGTTTGCATCGTCAACTCAATCTTTGGATTAACATTTGGATAAGTGAAATTTATCTGTTTCACGGATGGGTTACATATGAGATAGGTTTTGTTACTATCCAGGAGTTGCTCGAATTGCTCGAATGTGTTGGAAAAAACTAAGCCATGTATCATCGTTCCCTGCAGTATCCAGACTCATCAGTGTTAGAAAATATGCACGTTGTCCTAAAAAATACGCAATCAATTTTGTTTAACAAAGTTAGCATTTGAAAAAGAGTAACTTGTGCATCCATGAAAATGAGCTTTCGAAGAGTCTTGGAGTTGAGTGTCCTTGAAACTCGATAGCCTTGACAAATAACCAAAACTTTGACGACCACATCTTTTTTACCACGCTGGAGTGTATCAATGAGCATCACATCAAGGTTGGCCATTGTTAATTACTTTGTTTTTTTGCAGGTGGGAATTATTTTTTTGGCTGCAAGGTTGGTGCGTGACATGCTACGTTATTTTTTGTCTTATTTATAATCACTAATAATCATTGACACTAATTATTTGTATTGAATTCATTTACGGCTATTTGGATTGATAACAAAATACGTGCTTGCTTTCTCTTCAGCTACCCTAATTATTATATTCACTAAAGTAATAACACGATTGGGTTTTTTAATCAATGATACGTTACTCAAATAATGATCATCACAGAACATGTTCAGAATTGTGTACTGATATTAATTATATGTGAAAAATATGCGTTTCAGTGAAAGCTTTATAATAGTATCTCTTATCGGAGATATTGGTGTAACTAAAGTATTTGCTATATAGGCAAATTCAAAATGATGAGGAAGAAGTCAATATGTGATCTAGCTTCGTCTATCTTAAAGTTATATTGGATGTTGTTTTAATTAAAGTGAGTCGTTAAGTTTGGTTAACAATTAAATATATACGTATAAACTTGGGTTGAATGTACTTTGTATACAATTTATATGGATGCGTTGGTAATTAAATTGTGTTGGTTAATTGGAAAGTGCGCATATACATTAAAATATAAACTCATTCATTTATTCAATTTTTTATTATGTGGAAAATGGCAGTAGCCACCGGCCCACCAACTTATACTCTGTAAGTTACATTAAGTTGATATAGTAATCTTTCGCGTGTCATTTGAGCGTAGTATAATTGAGGTAGTGTGAATTTAGAAGACATAAAATTGACAATTGGAATATTTTTAAAAAGTAGAGAAATGGTGGATATAAATCAAGATGAAAATAGAAATAAAAATTAATATTTGTTTCAATAATTTTTTTATAACTAATGTTATTTAAATATTTAATTATAAATTTTGTGTAACTAATATTTTAGATAATAATTTAGAAATTGAAACTATTAAAGAATTTAGTAAATACTAATCAGTCAAAGTCTCAAAGAGAAAGTATCAATTTATATGATAAAAAATGGAATGCTGACATAATATATATACATACTACAGCTGGAAAAGTTTTAATAGGTTGTTATTTGGGACAATGCTACATATACATTGAAGATTACACATTAATTTATACGATATATCTGAAATAACTAAATTATCTTAATGGTTTTTTGCATGATATGATCCTTTATTTTTTATAAAAATAAAGTGTAAGAATAATTATGTATTTTCAAATACAATGCATAAATCAATGTATAATTCTCAATGTACATGTAATAATTTTCCTTTACTTTATATATGTTGTATATAGTATTAGTATTTAATTTTAATAATGTATTGGACACTTGGACAAATATACATTATTTTAGAGATACACATAATAATGAGAAAACACTAAATTTTAATAGAATGTGATATTATCAAAGTTGTCACCAATATGATCTTTGGAATGATGTGTCTCAAGTTTAAAAATTTATTATTAAATGTTTTCTTTAATATGAAAACCAGTGAAAAATTAAGGATATATTTTTTTACAAAAAAATGCATTGAAACAGTTAAAAAAGAAAAAAATAGTAAATTAATTTGAAAAATTTTGTAACCGGGTCAATTCATGGTCAAAAAAATAAAATACCGTAAATACTGGCATCACAATGCGTGCATTTACAACATGAATTAGATAGAAGCTGTTTGGAGAAAAAAATTTAAAACATTGAGAACATATCAGGTTATTAAATTTCTATAGGATTTTATGATAATTAAGTTTTTCACATGTGATGGATACTAATAGTCCAACTCTGATCTACAATGTCATAGTTTGTATTTGTAAATCATTTTATTTGAACAAAATGATGATTGAAGTAAGCATTCCGAAATTTGTATTGTCAAAAAGATGATAACTAAACTCAAAGCTTTGCCAAAAGTGCATTTTAATTCATAATATTGGTGTGACTGTTTATTGCAATATTAGAGTTTTTTGTGATAGAAGAAATTTATTCGTAGTTAAAGCGGAATAGCGCAAATAAAGACATTAGCAAACCTGATGGCTTATATGGACCTTGTGTATGAGATATCTCACTAAATTTTGTTATGCCAATACAAGAAAAGTTTCCTTGATTTTTAATTTGCGTTGAGAAAAAGAAAAAAATAAAAAAACCTAAAGAACGATAATTAATTTATGAACCAGTCATAGCTATTTGCTCAAGAAGAATAGCAATGCACAACTACAAGCGTTCTTTAAGCAGATGAAAATCAGCTTTTTGCAATCAAGAAAGATAAACTAATTTTTTGTAAAGAAAATACTATAAGTCTACTCGATCCACATACATAATTATTAAATAATTTTTTTTACTATTAATATTTATTTTAATAGTATTTTAAAAAATAACAATAGTAAAATTTCTCATTCCTCAATAAAATTTCATTTTTTTTTATCAAAATGTGAAGTGGCCATCGAGTTTCAAGGACACTCAACTCCAAGACTCTTCGAAAGCTCATTTTCATGGATGCATAGGTTACTCTTTTTCAAATGCTAACTTTGTTAAACAAAATTGATTGCGTATTTTTTAGGACAACGTGCATATTTTCTAACACTGATGATTCTGGATACTGCAGGGAACGATGATACATGGCTTAGTTTTTGCCAACAGATTCGAACAATTCGAGCAACTCCTGGACAGTAACAAAACCTATCTCATATGTAACCCATCCGTGAAACAGATAAATGATCCACTTATCCAAATGTTAATCCAAAGATTGAGTTGACGATGCAAACACAAATTAACTAGAATTACCGAGTTGTCAAATGAACCTTTTCTGGACAAAATCGATTTTCGGTTCAAGGAATTCGCTCATATAGCAAGCAATCAAGCAGATACTAATGACCAAAGTGAGTTTTTCTTTTCTTTATCGTATTTTAAAATGTAAACAATAGTTTCCAATCATCTATATATTGTCACATGAACAGACATAATTGGCATCATCAAGCATGTTCGACCATTGATCAACTACACAAAAGAAGATAACACTGTTGTCCATCGGAGGGAAGTAATTATGTTAAACACTTTGTAAGTTTATAGAAAGAAACATTGTATTCGTCTCATTATACAAATAGCTAATGCGTATGTGAATCAGTTTGGAACCCATGACAATACAGCTATGGGATGATATAGCGTTGAATGAAGGACAATTACTACACCAGATTCAAGACCAAAATCCAGTGATTGCTTTTCGCAATTTGAAAATTAATATATACCAAAGTGATACCATGAAATAGACATGAAATTAACCTCTCTCATTTGACAGTGGCTATCTAACTTAGCTCATTTTGTCATAAAATTTATCATCAAATACAGGAATACAACTGAAATCTACGTCGAAGATGGCGATGTTGATCAATCCCCCGTGCGATGAAACTGAAAATATTAACTTATGGTATGTCTGAACTTCATATATTTCCATACATATCTTATTGATCAATAACACATATACAAATATATATCTGCAAATTGAATTCTAAAATCATTAATGTATGTGGAACAACTATATCATATATCTTCCTTTCGATGCAGACCCAGTGGACCAATTAAACTTTTCTTATTTTTTTAATTTCCTTTACCAGATTATTTATCATTCTTCATAGACTAAGTTGAACCTGTTTTAAGCTTATGTATCTGCCCCTGTTTGTTTGGTGATGAGGACGAGTCTCAGTTTACTATTTTTTCCATCTAGAATCAAGTTTGTCAGTGGTAATAGAGCCATATATCCTCTGTTTTTCAATCCAGAATCATGTTTGTGATCAGTAGCAATAGAACAATCCTCTGTGTGCCATACGTAGTGTGGCGAGAAAATATTAGAATATAAACTATATAGTGCAACTGTGGGGACCTCGGGTTGCTAATCTCATCTTAGGGCAATAAACGATTAATTAACAATTAATCATAGAATAACAGAATATTCAAACCAAGAGCTAAATTTTTTTTTTAAAAAATCTCAGCCCCTCGCTCGATCGGGTAAACTCACCCGATCGAGCGAGCTAGAAACTCCAGATCTCGGGTCTGAATCCATTTTGGCCTCACTCGATCGGTGAACTTCAACCGATCGAGCGGGCAAGAAAAATCATTTCTCTGTTTGCAAAATATAGGCCTCGATCGATCGGTAAAATTCACCCGATCGAGCGGGCTCCAAATTCTGGAAATTCTGCTGCAACATAATGTTGTCAAACTTGGAATATAAAGACATCTAGTCTTATACAAGCTACAAAATAATATACATGCATTGACAAATAAATCCTAACTCATAAATACATCAATTCATGAATATAAACTAGGATTTACCAAATAGAAACATGTACAAGATTCTTTGTCTTCTAACATGTTATTAACAATACATATCATCTGCTTAAAACCCGAGTCACCACATGCTATATCTTTTCTCATGCTATCCAAGCCAACTCTGGCTTGATCATACCCCAACCTGATGCAATGCACACATACAAACAAAGCAACAGTCGGATAACTCCGGTGAGAATAAATCTCAGTATGAACAACATGCATATACATCATTTAAGCATGTAACTTATTCAATTATGAATGTCATATAATAACATAACATGCTAGAATTTATAAACGCATATTCTAAACCATAAAAATCTCTAGGTTAATGCATAAATGCAATGCTTGTACCAAGGAATAGGCTATCAAATCTGATATCAATAAATCATAGTTCTGGGATCCCGAGGAAATAAAATCTTCAACAAACACCAACTCACCCAATCGAGGTGAAGTTGAATACTTCATTTCCCCTGACTTTGGTGCAACTATAGTAAGTCTTCTGGATCTTAAAGTAAGTCTACATTCCATGCCACTCAACTACAACCCTCCAAACATCATATGCACTCTAGGACTTTCAACCCTCTGTGCTTTACAGGCTGGAGTTCAAGATGAATGCAACATGTTCTGTATGCATTAAATTCTATAAAACACCTTGAACACTTACTCAAATAAACCAACAAAGCAATCAAAGCATCTAATCACATAAGGATATTGACAAATTTGTAAGCATCACATAATACATGTAAAAATGTTCATTACAGAAAATACTATAAATCAAATTAAACAAGTAAACATTTACATAAATATTCTGGGAATTCAAGAAAATAGCTATCTTGAATAATCTATCCCATATATGTAAACGTAAACAATAACATATATTAAAACATGCAGGTATGTGATTTTAGGCAAATCGATAATCAGAAACAATCTCGAGTTATTCTGCCCATCTTATTAATGTCTATTCATACCTGTGAATTGGATTCAAACATCTTGAATCTTTTGCCAATGTTGATCATCTCAAAGCTAGCCAAATCGTTCATATAATTCTGCTCATTTCAATCAGTGCTAATTGAAGGTGTTCTTGATTCAATCTTAAACACTTCAAGTCATTAGAACTCGAACTCGTCGATTCGACTTCGATAACTTTAATTCCCAACTGAAATGAAGTATAAACCATGCTCAATATCATTATCAAATCTGATATTTAGTGCTAAGTTCAATCTATAGTTGATATCGGATTGAATTGCAACCTGGCGGCGTAACGGTTCGAAATCGGTAATTCCGAATACATTAACATCAATATCATCACCATCTTAACAATATAACATCATCAATTCTTCAGCTGAATTTTCGAAATATTCAACCCCTAAAAAATCAGATTTTCAAAAATTCTTTCAATATTCCAAAACATGTCTAAACGACGATCTTTTCTCGATCCATCTTAGATATGCTATCGTCGTATATGCTAGAACATGTTTATACAATCAAATCTTAATTCTAACAACATCATAAAATTCAAACATGGTATAACTTCATAAAACTTACGTCAAAACGTAGCACTCGGAGCTGTGATCGCAAATATATGTTCAATCGAAAATTCTACCGGGCGGATCGAAAGATATCGGAGCTTAAAGGGACAAAAATGGACTTGGAACCCTTGTTTCTCCATTCCCATGTTTGCTTCTGGAATTTGGGCTGAAAACTGATCAGATTACACGTTTAAAAATACAAGCTGCAAAGAAAATTGAATTTTGGTCCCTGAACTTTGACCTAATTGCAAATCAGTCCCCGGACAAGCGATTTAATTCAATTTCAATCCTAAATAATTTAAGAATAATAGAATTTCATTCTAAACTCTAAATATTCTCAAATTAAATATTCTCGAATTAAAATTAAATCATTTTGGGCCTTATCACATTTTAGTCCTTGAACTACTCAATATTTGCAAATGGGTCCTTGCTCGGATTTCATTCGCAAATTCAATCCTTGATATTTATAATATTGGAATTTACATCTTAAATTCCATAAATATTAATTCAAATATTTTTAATCTTTTTAATTTAAGAATTTTGGATATTAAAATCTTAAAATCCGAAAAATCCTCAAATTAAATATTTCTGACCCGAAATTGAAATCTCTAATTTCCATACATTCTTAAATTCATATTTTCTCTCTTATTTGGAATTTAAATCTTAAATCCCGTAATTAAGAACTTAATATTTTCGGGCCTTACATTTCCTCCCCTCTAAGGAATGATTTCGTCCTCGAAATCGCATTCGATCTGACTGCGGATTCTCATAAGCTGTATAGCTGATTGAAGTAATACTGACTTCAATTCTCTGAGCTTTCGATATCTATTCTGATATCTTCTCTTCTATCATATCTTCATCTTCTTTCTGATTACTTCTGCAATACATATAATCACTGAGTCAACTTATATCTAAGTTGCTCTTTCTCGTGATCTAACTCTGCATTAGTTAGTCTGTCTTGCTTACAATCTTATCGACTTCTGTTGTATCTGAATTGAATGCACATACATATTCTAGCTGATATTCTTCAGCCAATGCATATGGATAACAATTCATCTATCTGACAATTTACGATTGAGTATTAATCAACTAGCTAGATCAAATACTCATAGCTTCTAAAATCTCTTTCTGAACCTAATGATGCTTGGGAAAGAATTTCTTTTCTGATCATTCTGTTCAGGCTTCAAATCTCTATCTGTTACTCATCTACTAGCTCTGTTAATGCTTCTCTATTCTTATTCTGTTCGAAGCAATCTTCACATTCTCTATCGTTTCTTGACTCATATCTGGTCTGATAGCTGATATTTCTGTAAGATTGTTTTAATATAAAGACAATTCTGTGTTTCTAATCAATCAATCATCAAAATATTGTCTTTATATCTATCAAATAGCTGTCATAGGAATCATAGTAATCACGTGGAAAATAATCAATCAACTAGTACCGAATCTAGTACTATAGTTCTGAGCATATCCTCGGAAATCTGGATAATCACATCTGATAGTCCACTAATCAGAGGATGGTATAATGAAATCTCATACAACCAAACACTCAGAACATCTGACAATCAATTCCACAATCTAGAAAACAAATCTAAAGTCTCTATCTTGACAATAGATTTCCATAATTCCTGTAATCTGATCATCTTGCTAAATGCATGACAAGTATCTTTTATGTTCGTATCATATCTAATACAACATATTCATAAATCTGTCGAAATCTACTACACTCTAAACCGCAAAATCATGACGATTCGAGTAGATTCAAACTAAAGTCGTTCACAAAGTTGATCTGTTTTCAACTTTTATGTAACTAATCTGTTACATAAACCACTTGTGTTCTTATTTTTAGCTTCTTTTACTGGAATTTTAGTATTGGTAATGTCAATTCTGTCGTATCTGTTTTTAGTTCTTCTTCCAATACTAATTTCCAAGTACTGACTACGTGTAAGTCATACATGTTTAGACAACTGGATGGATATTAAATCTGTTGTCATATGTCTCTTTCAGAATCTGATATTCCATATCTAGAATATTTGGCATAATCAAATGATTATTCACCGCAAAAATTCAACTATTCTGCTCTGCTGTCTTATCTCTAATCTTAATCTAGCGTTCTCAAGCAATATGGTTTTTTTTAATCTTTCCAAACCAATTCAAGTTTAGCTTGGATCGCAACAATTCTGATCGTTTGATTATCTGTCAAGCATAAACATTCAACAAGTATATATCTGTAGTCAATAAATCCAGCAATTAGCTAAAACCCATAAATCTTACTGATGATCTAAATCTGAATTTCTATCAGTTACGAGCCAAATACATCAAGATATACTGAATAAACACATCAAATAATCAATAATTCTCAAATTTCAAATCAAAAGAACTCGCTCAATTTAAAGTCATCCAAAATCAACTATTCTGAATGACAAAATTTACTAAGTGAAAATAACTCACTTGCATTTCAAAACTCAACGCAAATGAATCAAAACAGACTCTAGCAAAGGAATAAGAGTCAATCAAAATCGATCGAGGTCGAATACAAAAACCTCAGAATCGATAGCAAGAAATTCAAGAATCATGATTTCTATGATGGAATAGCTTCAGCAAAATTGAAGAAAAAGCTCAACTGTAACTGATTTTTCTTATTCTTTATTGATATGAGTTCATTTATTAATTCTTAATTCTTAGCTGACAATAGTCGAATATACTCTTTTCGACTTAACTTATTGTCATAGAATTAATCATCATTTCGGTACTACATAACTCTTTTCTACGCAATCTGCTAGTTGTTTCTGAAGTTCTCCAGTTTAAGTAATGCTCTTCTATAAAAGTTGTCATAATACCATTGTACTAGACACCACTCTATATAGAACTGCATTCATGTCGTAGAAAGTCGAAATATGTCATTGAACTATGTCTGTACATTCTAACCACTGACATAGCTGTCAATTCTAGGTTAATTCTGTACTAGTTCAATATATCGACTAGACTTTTACTGACATTCTTCCACGGTCAAACGTGATATAACCAGTACCGAAATAACAAAATCTAATTTCTGAAACTCATATCATAAATTGCTAGTCATATCTATTTCTTTATCAGTGAACGGATTCAATCAACTGGTAACTGGTACTCAGTTATTGCATTAATATCTATAATGCATTCTAGCTTAATATCTCATGCCTGATATCAGCACATTCAATCTTATTTCCTTAATTCTTTATTTCATCTTCTATGACTAATCTTACAAATGTATTCCATCTACTCAAAGGCAAAATTTCAGCAAATACGATGAATACAGGCTCATCAGATACAGATTATAGCATAACAAATCACAGATCTATGAATGTATGCTATGCAATCAATATATAAGCGGTTAACTAGAATTAACTCACTTACCTATAATATTCTTATCTGATACAACTTGAGCCTTTCAGCTAGGGGATCTATGCTTATATATCTTCATCTGCTGGCGTTTAGACTGACTCGATCTTTGCTGTTATTGTCACTATCGCTTGCTTCATAGCTATACAGCTATGAAAGTTTAGTGAAGGTGATGATTATAGTGTTTCCACAATTACAGAGACGTGAATAAAAAAATTCAACTCTGCCTCATGCTACTAGTTCATGATTTCATTCTTCTATTACTTGCTTGAAATCAACTTATGCTTCTAGTCTGCAAAGTCTACTGTTCTATCTTCCTTAGCATATACGGAAAGAAACAATTCTGTTTACTTACCTGCCAAACAATTTCATTACTTCTTCTGGAAACTTCACCAACTTCTTGCTAAGTTCTGAAGTTGATATAAAATCAAGCTGATTCTATGTTCATCTGAATATTCTTCCCTTGAACAACTGATCCAGCTCTTCAAATCAACTCCTTTCTAGACATAGCATATTCTGTATCTTTTTGAGTTGATGATTCATAGCTTTGGAGTTGTTCAACTCACATACTCCTCAGTGCATCTGCTCAAAAACTTACCTCAACACTGTTCTGTTCTATCTGCGGTTATGTTCTGTCTGAGGTTCTAATGCTATCTGCATAGTCTGTCTTATTCGATAACAGAAGCAATATATATGGCAGAGATTATAAATAAAATACATATACTCTCATTCTTCTGAATAGAACACATGCTTGCAAATTCTCATGCTTTTTCACATATTACATGCTTGCAACGAATTCATTTATTCAAATGAATTCAAGAAATCAGGCATACATATCAGCATATAAGCATGTAATTCTTATCTCAATAAAGCAAGTAGTGTTCAATCAAGCAATCATAGTCGCATATAATTCTGTAAAACAAGTAAAGCATACTCATGCAATACTATCAATGCATGCGACTCAATCTACCCCGCTCAACTTCTATCTTAGTCCAAGACTTTATGCTCTGATACCACCTATTGTGGGGACCTCAGGTTGCTAATCTCATCTTAGGACAATAAACGATTAATTAACAATTAATCATAGAATAACAGAATATTCAAACCAAGAGCTAAATTTTTTTTTTTTAAAAAAAATCTCAGCCCCTCGCTCGATCGGGTAAACTCACCCGATCGAGCGAGCTAGAAACTCCAGCTCTCGGGTTTGAATCCATTTTGGCCTCGCTCGATCGGTGAACTTCAACCGATCGAGCGGGCAAGAAAAATCATTTCTCTGTTTGCAAAATACAGGCCTCGCTCGATCGGTAAAATTCACCCGATCGAGCGGGCTCCAAATTCTGGAAATTCTGCTGCAACATAATGTTGTCAAACTTGGAATATAAAGACATCTAGTCTTATTCAAGCTACAAAATAATATACATGAATTGACAAATAAATCCTAACTCATAAATACATCAATTCATGAATATAAACTAGGATTTACCAAATAAAAACATGTACAAGATTCTTTGTCTTCTAACATGTTATTAACAATACATATCATCTGCTTAAAACCCGAGTCACCACAGGCTATATCTCTTCTCAGGCTATCCAAGCCAACTCTAGCTTGATCATGCCCCAACCTGATGCAATGCACACATACAAACAAAGCAACAGCCGGATAACTCCGGTGAGAATAAATCTCAGTATGAACAACATGCATATACATCATTTAAGCATGTAACTTATTCAATTATGAATGTCATATAATAACATAACATGCTAGCATTTATAAACGCATATTCTAAACCATAAAAATCTCTAGGTTAATGCATAAATGCAATGCATGTACCAAGAAATAGGTTTTCAAATCTGATATCAATAAATCGTAGTTCTGGGATCCCGAGAAAATAAAATCTTCAACAAACACCAACTCACCCAATCGAGGTGAAGTTGAATACTTCATTTCCCCTGACTTTGGTGCAACAATAATAAGTCTTCTGGCTCTCGAAGTAATTCTACATTCCGTGTCACTCAACTACAGCCCTCCAAACGTCATATGCACTCTAGGCCTTTCAACCCTCTGTGCTTTACAGGCTAGAGTTCAAGATGAATGCAACATGTTCTGTATGTATTAAATGCTATAAAACACCTTGAACACTTACTCAAATAAACCAACAAAGCAATCAAAGCATCTAATCACATAAGGATATTGACAAATCTGTAAGCATCACATAATACATGTAAAAATGTTCAATACAGAAAATAATATAAATCAAATTAAACAAGTAAACATTTACATAAATATTTTGGGAATTCAAGAAAATAGCTATCTTGAATAATCTATCCCATCTATGTAAACGTAAACAATAACATATATTAAAACATGCAGGTATGTGATTTTAGGCAACTCGATAATCAGAAACAATCTCGAGTTATTCTGCCCATCTTATTAATGTCTATTCATACCTGTGATCTGGATTCAAACATCTTGAATCTGTTGCCAATGCTGATCATCTCGAAGCTAGCAAAATCGGTCATACAATTCTGCACATTTCAATCAGTGCTAATTGAAGGTGTTCTTGATTCAATCTTAAACACTTCAAGTCATTAGAACTCGAACTCGTCGATTCGACTTCGATAACTTCCATTCCCAACTGAAATTAAGTATAAACCATGCTCAATATCATTATCAAATCTGATATTTAGTGCTAAGTTCAATCTATAGTTGATATCGGATTGAATTGCAACCCGGCGGCATAACGATTCGAAATCGGTAATTTCGAATACATTAACTTCAATATCATCACCATCTTAACAATATAACATCATCAATTCTTCAGCTGAATTTTTGAAATATGCAAACCCTAAAAAATCAGATTTTCGAAATTTTTTTCAATATTCCAAAACACGTCCAAACGACGATCTTTTCTCGATCCGTCTTAGATATGCTATCGTCGTATATGCTAGAACATGTTTATACAATAAAATCTTAATTATAACAACATTATAAAATTTAAACATGGTAGAACTTCATTAAACTTACGTCAAAACGTAGCACTCGGAGCTGTGATCGCAAATATATGTTCAATCGAAAATTCTACCGGGCGGATCGAAAGATATCGGAGCTTAAAGGGACAAAAATGGACTTGGAACCGTTGTTTCTCCATTCCCACATTTGCTTCTGGAATTTGGGCTGAAAACTGATCAGATTACACGTTTAAAAATACAAGTTGCAAAGAAAATTGCACTTTGGTCCCTGAACTTTGACCTAATTGCAAATCAGTCCCCGGACAAGCGATTTAATTCAATTTCAATCCTAAATAATTTAAGAATAATAGAATTTCATTCTAAACTCTAAATATTCTCAAATTAAATATT
This sequence comes from Henckelia pumila, assembly GCF_033568475.1. Taxonomy (NCBI): domain Eukaryota; kingdom Viridiplantae; phylum Streptophyta; class Magnoliopsida; order Lamiales; family Gesneriaceae; genus Henckelia; species Henckelia pumila. Next base: position 143,673,459 of record NC_133121.1, read on the forward strand.
CTCGAATTAAATTTAAATCATTTCGGACCTTATCGCATTTTAGTCCTTGAACTACTCAATATTTGCAAATGGGTCCTTGCTCGGATTTCATTCGCAGATTCAATCCTTGATATTTATAATATTGGAATTCACATCTTAAATTTCATAAATATTAATTCAAATATTTTTAATCTTTTTAATTTAAGAATTCCGGATATTAAAATCTTAAAATCCGAAAAATCCTCAAATTAAATATTTCTGACCCGAAATTGAAATCTCTAATTTCCATACATTCTTAAATTCATATTTTCTCTCTTATTCGGAATTTAAATCTTAAATCCCGTAATTAAGAACTTAATATTTTCGGGCCTTACATTTCCTCCCCTCTAAGGAATGATTTCGTCCTCGAAATCGCATTCGATCTGACTGCGGATTCTCATAAGCTGTATAGCTGACTGAAGTAATATTGACTTCAATTATCTGAGCTTTTGATATCTATTCTGATATCTTCTCTTCTATCGTATCTTCATCTTCTTTCTGATTGCTTCTGCAATACATATAATCACTGAGTCAACTTATATCTAAGTTGCTCTTTCTCGTGATCTAATTCTGCATTAGTTAGTCTGTCTTGCTTACAATCTTATCGACTTCTGTTGTATCTGAATTGAATGCACATACATATTCTAGCTTATATTCTTCAGCCAATGCATATGGATAACAATTCATCTATCTGACAATTTACGATTGAGTATTAATCAACTAACTAGATCAAATACTTGGAATATAAAGACATCTAGTCTTATACAAGCTACAAAATAATATACATGCATTGACAAATAAATCCTAACTCATAAATACATCAATTCATGAATATAAACTAGGATTTACCAAATAGAAACATGTACAAGATTCTTTGTCTTCTAACATGTTATTAACAATACATATCATCTGCTTAAAACCCGAGTTACCACATGCTATATCTCTTCTCAGGCTATCCAAGCCAACTCTGGCTTGATCATGCCCCAACCTGATGCAATGCACACATACAAACAAAGCAACAGTCGGATAACTCCGGTGAGAATAAATCTCAGTATGAACAACATGCATATACATCATTTAAGCATGTAACTTATTCAATTATGAATGTCATATAATAACATAACATGCTAGCATTTATAAACGCATATTCTAAACCATAGAAATCTCTAGGTTAATGCATAAATGCAATGCTTGTACCAAGGAATAGGCTATCAAATCTGATATCAATAAATCGTAGTTCTTGTAACGCCCAGAAATTCGGCACGTAAATCCGCATGCATAACTAGGGGATTTAATAATTTTAAAATAATGTGAAAATGTGTTAAATTAATTTTATATGTTATTATGTGAATTATGTGATTTATTGGCATGTTTTAAATATTGGTTCGACATTTAAATCGGTATGATGTGATTTATGAATTTATTTGAGAAAGTTTACTTTATGATCGCGTAGGCTGGGCCGTGGACGGACGAGATGTTATTTTCACCCAAATTATTTTATGAATTTTTAGGAGCTTTAAAATATTATTTTAAGGTATTTTGTCAAGAAAATTTTATTATTTAATAATATATTTATTTAAGGATTTATTTTTAGCCAAAATAAGTCATTTTAATGACTTTTATTGATCTTTAAAAATCCTTTAATTCTATATTTCGTGATTTACTATTATATATCAGATTAGTAGATATTTTTAAAAGTTAAAAATCTTATATTTATGTTATATTATCTACCTAATCAATTTATATTAGTTATTATCCTATTTTCTACCTAATCTACCCAATATTAAACCCCTAATTTCTCCCTACCCTACGTCTCTCCCCACTCAGCCGACACCCTTTCTTCCTTACCACCATTCTCACGACTTTTGACAGAAAACACTAGCTCTTAGCCGATCTCTTCAAGGTTTTGGTGTTCTTCGTCGTCCCAGCGAGCCCGATACGTGTCGATATCCACGTTTTGTTCAAATCTTCAACAAGGCACGTTTCGAATCAATTCTTGAACACCATTTAAATCATTATACACTGATTTATGCATAAAAGATTGGATGTTGCATGTGTATGTGGTTTTAGAATAAAAATCTTCATGTTCATGCCAAGCATTCACGTTTTATTTACATGTTGGCTTATTTATGCATGATTTTGATCCATGGGCTGTTCGAGGAGCTAACCATCGGTTTAAGGTTCGAGCTAGGGTCCTTAGGGTTGGTTTTGGCTAGGTGGTTCATGGCTGGAAGGGCTGGAGCCATCCTGGAGTCGGCCATGACAGCAGCTACGCGCGAGCAGTGGAATCTGTTGGGTTTAGGGGGCTTGGCCGAGCCATGCATGGGCTTGGCTCGAGTCAGGCCTGGTCTTGGGGATGCACTTGGACCCTGGGGTGGTCCAGATGTCGGAGTTCCGGCCGGTGGTGGCCGGAGCTGGTCAGAAAAGGGAAGGGTGGTGGGATGCGCAGTCTGCGCATCAAAACAGGGAAGGAGGGGATCGGGTGGCTTAGTTAGGGAGCTGGCTGGACCAGGGGTTGGTCTGGTCGGTTTGGCAGGACCCTGGGGAGGTCCTGCCGGCGGCGCTCCGGCCATGGGTGGCCGGAGCTGGGCAGTAGGAAGGAGGAAGGAACTGCTCACGGCCGAGAGGTAAGGAAGATGGATGTGTGTGTGCAGGTTGTACGTACTGTTGGGAATTCATTGGTGGGCCGGGCTGGGGTGTTCTTGGGCCGGGCTTGGGTCCTTGGATCCGGGTCCGGTTCGGGTCTAAAATGATGGGTCAAATAATTTTAGTCCGGGTCTAGATTTTTATTATTTAGGCTCGGGTGTTTTTATTTTAATTAAATAAGAGATTAATTAACAATTAATGGGTTTGGACTTGATTAATTAATTAATTGGACTAGGTTAATGGGATTAAATAATTAATGTAGTGAGCCCACTAATTTGTCATGGGCCGCGTGATCCATGAGAATTATTGGGCCAGGTTGTGTCGGGTTTAATAATTTTATCGTTTAATTTATAAGTTAATGGTTAGTTAATAATTTTATTAATTTAATTTTAAGTTAATTAGTTAATGGGCCTAAATTATGTTGTTAGTGAGCCCATTAGTTTCTCATGGGCCTGGGGGCCCATGAAGCTTAATGGGCTAGGTCAGGTTAGGCTTTTGGGTTTTTGAGCCAATCTAGGAATTTTTGAGTTTAAGTCTAGTGGTCAGCAGCTCGAACAAGTCCTTGGAAAAATAAATGTCCGTGAATATATATTTAATTCATGCATTCATTTTTATTAGATATATAAGTGTGATTTTTAAGAAAATAAATTAAATATATATTTACGGGCAAATTTTCCTGAAATAAAGAAATATGTGAGAATTTTCAAGTTCATGCATCATGTAAAAATTTTTATGATAAGTTTAAATGTATGTTAAGAGAAAAAAATATTTTTATGGAAGTTGAAGTGAAGGTGGAAAGTGATGTGGTTGGAGGCCGGGATACTTGGGCCCGGTGACCTTCCTAATGATGTATAAGTATGATGAGCTTATGGATCCAGCTGAGAGGGCTGGTGAAGTGGCAGCACAGAGGTGGAAACCCCACCGCCGCGTACGTTGGTTTATAGATTGATCAATCGATTAGTATGATGCCACCGACATGGATACGACTTGTTGAGAACTAAGAAATTATGATAAGTTATTTGATGAGATTTATAAAGTATGATGAATTAGGTTATAACATGATGATTTAGCATTATAATTATTTATTCATGTTTATATGCATATAATTTTAAGATCATGCACGTATATTTATATTCACGTATTTTATATGATGAGTGCTTGTGTGTGGTTTCATTTTGTTATATAATGATAGAACGTGCTGAGCCTCTAGGATCACTAGATTTAAATGGTGCAGGTGAGCAGAATATTAATGGAGTTAATGTGTTCCCGACTGGCGGCGAGGGCGTATGAGTATCCAGGCGGCTAGAACCCGTGACCATTGCTCTAAGATGATTTTTATGTTGAGATTTAGCAAAATCATTTCCGCATATGTTTTATTATTATAGATTTTTAGTATATGCATGGATTTTACATTTAAGTATTTATTTTCTAAGTTTTCATGAATTTTTGTGAAAGAAATATTATTTAGGAGTTTTATTATTATGGAATTCTTATAAATTATTATATAGTATTTAATGTTAGGTATTTATTTGCATGCATTGTACTTTTATTGTATGTATTGTGTATATGTATTTTAAATTAAGTAAAGTTATTTTTATGTATGATATATATATATATATGTATGGGCATATATATATTTATATTCATTATTTTATAATTAGAGATTAAAAAAAAAAAAAATTCACTAGAAGTTCTAGGATGTTTCATTTGGTATCAGAGCCTTGGTCCTTGGAGGGTTACTAGCCTGCTACACGGAGCTCAGAAGCCGCACTGCCAGTTTGTAAGTTTTAAGTGTTTTAAATTATGATTTATGCATGGGACACATGAGTTATGTTTTTATTTATTTATGAAAATGAGAATTTAAAGTTACGACAGTCTTAAAGTCAAAAATATTAGTTATGCATGGCGATTTACGTAAAGAAATATGTGGTGGTACAGAATGCCTCCGAGACCAGTGAACAGACGTGGGGGACCTCCACCTCCACAGAATCCTCTTTCAGCATTGGAGCAGGCCAATGCGAATATGATGGATGGGATTACTGCTCTGTTGGAGCAGCAGGCGGCACGTCCGAGGCTTTCACACGATGAGGATGAGGATGTGGCTGAGCGGTTCCAGAAGAAGGGACCCAAGGAGTTTACAGACACCACTGATCCGCTCATTGCCGAGGGATGGATCCGATCACTAGAGTCTATCTTTGACTACATGGGGATTACAGATGTGGACAGAGTCAAGTGTGCAGTTTATATGATGAGAGGGGATGCAGCCTCGTGGTGGGAAGGCGCTGTTAGAGGCGTGAACCTACCTACTTTGACTTGGATAGAGTTCAGAAGTATGTTCTTTGCCAAGTATTTCACTGAGGATGTGCGCAGCCGCATGATCCGGGAGTTCATGTGTCTCCGTCAGGGGGACAAGTCTGTGGTGGAGTACATTACACAGTTCGAGAGGGGGTGTCACTTCGTACCCCTTATTGCTGACAGTGCACCGGAGAAATTGAGACAGTTTGTTGATGGGCTTAGGGCGGACATCAAGCATGATGTACGCATGTTGGACGTCACCACTTATGAGGCAGCGGTGAGTAGGGCACTACGATCCGAGGAGGGTAGGAAGGATATCTTGAGGGAGCAACAGAGGAAGAGGCAGCTACAAACATCGTACCATGAGTCGTATCCACAGCAGGATGCAAAGAAGCAGTCTACTGGGCCGTCGAAAGGCCCAAATCCACTGAGACAGCAAGGAGCTATCGTTCCTCGTGCAGAAGCACTACCTCTCTGCCAGAAATGCCAGAAGCCCCATCCAGGACCGTGTATGAAGGGATCAGGCATGTGCTACCATTGCAAGGAACCGGGACACATTATGTTGCATTGTCCCAAGAAGAATGCTGCTGGACGAGTCTTTGTGATGCAGGCAGAGGAAGCAGCACCGGATACTTTGCGCATCACGGGTATTGTTATTTAATGCATTAAATTTGTCATTTTTGGATTGCTCGATTGGGAACTACACGAGGAAACTTGTTCTTGCCTAGAGTTCATTTCAATTTCGAGGACGAAATTCCATTTAAGGGGGAGAGAATTGTAACGCCCAAAAATTCGGCACGTAAATCCGCATGCATAACTAGGTGATTTAATAATTTTAAAATAATGTGAAAATGTGTTAAATTAATTTTATATGTTATTATGTGAATTATGTGATTTATTGGCATGTTTTAAATATTGGTTCGACAATTAAATCGGTATGATGTGATTTATGAATTTATTTGAGAAAGTTTACTTTATCATCGCGTAGGCGGGGCCGTGGACGGACGAGATGTTATTTTCAACCAAATTCTTTTATGAATTTTAGGAGCTTTAAAATATTATTTTAAGGTATTTTGTCAAGAAAATTTTAGTATTTAATAATATATTTATTTAAGGATTTATTTTTAGCCAAAATAAGTCATTTTAATGACTTTTATTGATCTTTAAAAATCCTTTAATTCTATATTTCGTGATTTACTATTATATATCAGATTAGTAGATATTTTTAAAAGATAAAAATCTTATATTTATGTTATATTATCTACCTAATCAATTTATATTAGTTATTATCCTATTTTCTACCTAATCTACCCAATATTAAACCCCTAATTTCTCCCTACCCTACGTCTCTCCCCACTCAGCCGACACCCTTTCTTCCTCACCACCATTCTCACGAATTTTGACAGAAAACACTAGCTCTTAGCCGATCTCTTCAAGGTTTTGGTGTTCTTCGTCGTCCCGGCGAGCCCGATACGTGTCGATATCAACGTTTTGTTCAAATCTTCAACAAGGCACGTTTTGAATCCATTCTTGAACACCATTTAAATCATTATACACTTATTTATGCATAAAAGATTGGATGTTGCATGTGTATGTGGTTTTAGAATAAAAATCTTCATGTTCATGCAAAGCATTCACGTTTTATTTACATGTTGGCTTATTTATGCATGATTTTGATCCATGGGCTGTTCGAGGAGCTAACCATCGGTTTAAGGTTCGAGCTAGGGTCCTTAGGGTTGGTTTTGGCTAGGTGGTTCATGGCTGGAAGGGCTGGAGCCATCCTGGAGTCGACCATGACAGCAGCTACGCGCGAGCAGTGGAATCTGTTGGGTTTAGGGGGCTTGGCCGAGCCATGCATGGGCTTGGCTCAAGTCAAGCCTGGTCTTGGGGATGCACTTGGACCCTGGTGTGGTCCAGATGTCGGAGTTCCGGCCGGTGGTGGCCGGAGCTGGTCAGAAAAGGGAAGGGTGGTGGGATGCGCAGTCTGCGCATCAAAACAGGGAAGGAGGGGATCGGGTGGCTTAGTTAGGGAGCTGGCTGGACCAGGGGTTGGTCTGGTCGGTTCGGCAGGACCCTGGGGAGGTCCTGCCGACGGCGCTCCGGCCATGGGTGGCCGGAGCTGGGCAGTAGGAAGGAGGAAGGAACTGCTCACGGCCGAGAGGTAAGGAAGATGGATGTGTGTGTGCAGGTTGTACGTACTGTTGGGAATTCATTGGTGGGCCGGGCTGGGGTGTTCTTGGGCCGGGCTTGGGTCCTTGGATCCGGGTCCGGTTCGGGTCTAAAATGATGGGTCAAATAATTTTAGTCCGGGTCTAGATTTTTATTATTTAGGCTCGGGTGTTTTTATTTTAATTAAATAAGAGATTAATTAACAATTAATGGGTTTGGACTTGATTAATTAATTAATTGGACTAGGTTAATGGGATTAAATAATTAATGTAGTGAGCCCACTAATTTTGTAACACCCGGTATTTTTAATTACATAAATCCGCCTGCATAATTAGGATATTTAATTATTTAAATTTATGATTTATGGGTTAAATAATTATGTGAATTATTTATGCATGATTTAATTTATTTTTTTAGCATTTAACCCATAATTAGTGGTTTTTATGATTTTTAGTATTTTTATTATTTAATCGCGTAGACGGGACCGTGGACGGACGAGATGACAATTTTCTAGCCAAATTATTTTATGAGCCTTTTTGGAGCCTTAAAATATTATTTTGAGTTTTATTATCTCAAAATTTTAAGTATTTAATTTTATTTAATTTTAGGGGTCATTTTTTATCCAAAATTAGTCAAAATATTGACTTTTTAGTATTTTTAAAATTCCCCTAAATTATTATTTCGAGATTTTATTTAGGTGATCAGATTTTTTTAAATGTTTATTTAAGAGTTAAGTTGTATTTTAATTATTTTAAAACCTTTTTATTTAAATAGTTAACCTATATTTTTAATTAACCCTAAAATTAAACTTATTCTACCAAAAACCCTACCTTAGCCGATTGTTTTCTTCTTCCCACTAGCATCAGCCATCACCTCCATCTTCTTCCTCACTGAACCAACCTTCAAGGAGACTCCATAGCCATTTTCGAAGGTTCCAAGCAAGCCATCGTCGTCCCGGCGTCCCGAAGTCCGTCCTACGCGTGTTAAATCCTTATCTTCGGTGGAAGGCATGTTCTTTTCTTATTTTTTTGCTATATCAGTATATATATCATGTATATTACAGTAGACATCCGAATCTTTTAAGGACTTTTCAGAAAATCGTTTGAAGTTTGTTGTTGGTGCATTACCTTCGAATTTCATGGCATGCTCACGTTTTTTTTTCTATCCATGCATGGTTCGGCTGATGGCTAGGCTTCCGGGGGTGTGGGAACGTGGTCTGGGCTCGAGTGGCTCGAGTGGTTCGAGCCAAACGAGCCCAGGTGGTCACCTTGTTCAGCAATGGGTTCGGCCGAGTAGCAGTTTAGGGTTCTAGGTTTGGAGGCATCGGGTTCAACGTGGGGGCAGCATGGGGTTCGGACCAGGGGGTGGTTCGAACCGGCAGGACCCTGGGGAGGTCCTGCCGGCGGGGCTCCGGCCACGGCGGCCGGAGCTGGGCTGCAGCAGGCCGGGAAGGCCTGCTGCTCAAGCTTCGGCGGCCGAAGGAGTAGAAAATCTAGGGTTCGGGTCTAGGGTTTCTGATGAGTCCGGGTCGGGTCTTGGGTCCGGGTCGGGTCTAAAATAATATGGGTTAAGTTAAGTGGGTCCGGGTCCGGGTTATTTTAGTTGGGCTCGGGTATTTTTATTTTTAAGTTTTAAGTTAATTAGGAATTAAATGGGCTAATTAAATTCCCAAAAATTTAATTAGTACGATTTAATATATTTGGAGTCCATTAAATTATTTTGGGTTATTTTATCTATTTTTGGGCTTTCAATAATTTTTATTTAAATTTTTAAGTTGGCCAGAAATTTTTATGGGCTTGGGAGCCCATGAAAGTTATTGGGCTTTTGGGCCCATTGGGCCAGGGATAGTGTTATTGGGCCTAAGCTAGTGTTAATGGGCCAAGTTTTAAGTTAATGGGCTTGAGTGTAGGGCCAGCAGTCCAGAATCATCCATGAGAAAATTGTATGTGTCCTGATTATATATTTAATTATTTTTATGCATTTAAGTTATTTTAATAGTTATATGTTAGTAAGAAAATTAAATTAAATATATATGAAGGACACACAATTTATTTAAGTACATGCATTCATGAAATCAATTTTTTATGCTATGATTTAATTTCTATGGTTGAGCAAATAAAATATTTTAGGTGGAAATTGAAGTAGTGTGGCCATTTATGTATGGGCAGTTTCTGCCATTTATGTATGGGTGGTTCGCCACCAGCCTCGTACGATGGTTTCTTAGACTGATCAGTCGCACTATGGGTCACACTTACGGATAGGACCATTCGATGTTCAGAAAATAAATGCTCAACAACTTATGTATGTATGATATTATGTATGTTATGTATGTTTATTTATGTAATTTATGTTATGTAATTTTTAAGCATTCTCATTCATGTATATGTATGTATTAGTATTAAATTGATTTAAATTATTTTAAACCCTTGTTAGTATGCATGTTGGGCCTCTAGGCTCACTACATTGATATGGTGCAGGTGAGTACGTAGAGGAACAGGTTACTCCTACCGGTGGTGAGGATGTATGAGCCGTGCTGCAGTAGCCCCGTGACCGTGACAGCTTCTGAGTCACCGTACTGATGTCTTATGAAACATTTTTATATTTTTTTAGGGTTGAGGTGTTGGAATATTTTATTAAATATTTTTAGTGCATGCACGTTTTTTTTGTATTTATTTAATTTATGCAGTATATTTTTAATTCTAGGGTTGACTCAGATGTTTAATCATTTTAAAGAATGCATTTTATTTAAGTATTTAAATTGTTTATTTATTTAATCATGAGTTTATTTTAAGTATCTTATGCAGTGCATATATGTATGGGCATATATGTACATAATTTTATTTAGTAGTATAAAAAAAAAAAAAAAAAATCCGCATATTTATTTATTAGAGAGTTAAGGTCGTTTCAGTTGGTATCAGAGCACGGTTCTTGGAGGGGTCACTACTGCTTTGCGAGCTCAGAAATCCACGCTACCGATCTGTAAGTTTTAAATGTTTATAGTATGATTTAATTTCTATAATTTAAGTTAGCCTTAAATTTTAAACACTTAGTTATGCAAGGCGATTTACGTAAATAAATATGTGGTGGTGCAGAATGCCTCCCAGACAGGTGAATCGACGTGGGAGACCTCCACATCCACCTCCACCTCCACCGCCACCTCAGCAGCACCCCATGACAGCACTGGAGCAGGCCAGTGCCACGATGATGGCGGGTATTACTGCCTTGCTGGAGCAGCAGGCTGCCCGTCCCAGACTGTCCCATGAGGAGGACGTCGCAGAGAGGTTCCAGAAGAAGGGGCCTAAGGAGTTTGTGGGGACCACCGATCCGTTGGTGGCTGAGGGATGGATTCGCTCTCTTGAGTCCATTTTCGACTATATGGGGATCACAGACGCCGACAGGGTGAGCTGTGCTACGTATATGATGCGAGGCGATGCAGCCCTTTAGTGGGAGGGTGCAGTCAGAGGAGTCCATCTACCTACACTTACATGGGCTGAGTTCAGGCGTATCTTCTACGCCAAATATTTCACTGAGGATGTGCGCAGTCGCATGATCCGAGAGTTCATGAGTCTCCGTCAGGGGGACAGATCTGTGGTGGAGTACGTGAGCCAGTATGAGAGGGGCTGTCATTTTGTGCCCATGATTGCTGATAGTCCGCAGGAGAAGCTGCGACAGTTTGTTGAGGGCTTGAGGGCTGAGATCAGGCATGACGTACGTATGGCAGACGTCTTTACCTATGAGTCTGCAGTCAGCAGGGCCTTGCGTTCCGAGGAGGGACGGAGGGAGATACAGAGAGAGCAGCAGGGTAAGAGGCAGTTTGTGCAGACAGGGTATCAGCGAGCATCTTTGCAGCCACCTGCGAAGAAGCAGTCTACAGGGCCATCTAAGGGCCCGAATCAGCAGAGGCCTCAGGGGAAGCCACAGCAGCAGACTAGGGGCGGGGCCCCTACTCCAGGGAGATATCCAGTATGTCCGAAGTGCCAAAAGATGCATTCCGGGCAGTGTCTATTGGGAGCAGGAGTCTGCTATCGCTGCAAGGAGCCAGGGCATCAGATTGCCAACTGCCCGCAGAGACAGAATGTTAGTGGGCGAGTTTACGTTATGCAGGCTGAGGAGGCAGACCCAGATACCTCCTTGATCACCGGTATACCTAACCCCTAGAACTTTTTCAATACTTTGCTTTTGTTTATTATGATTATATCTGAATGCCTGTTGCATGAGTTTAATTATCAGCATGCTAGAATAAGAATTTTGGTTTCTTTGTGATTAGAATTAGGGATTTTAGTGTTTTAACCTTGGGAGCATAGTGGTATGAATTGTTGGGAATCTTCTGCGTGCAGGGAGAATTCTAGTTGGAGGCAACTCCACGTTTGCGTTGCTAGATTCAGGAGCCACGCATTCGTTTATCTCCCGGGATTTTATCAGACGGATAGGCATTACACCAGAGGTTGTAGACAGTGGTTACGATGTTACCATGCCATCCGGACAGATTATCACTACCACTAGTGTCATCAGGGATCTGGCATTGGAGCTGCAGGGACACTCCATTCGAGCAGATCTAGTGGTTCTTCCATTGACTGGGTTTGACTTGATTTTGGGTATGGACTGGCTATCAGTTAATGGAGCTTCGATTGATTTCCGACGTAGGACAGTATCAGTGAAGCCAGCAGGAGGTGAGATGTTTACTTTCTTTGCATCTCAGTCTAGCAGTATTCCTCAGATGATATCACTTGTTCTTGCGAGGAAACTGTTGCGCAGTGGATGTCAGGGTTTTCTGGCTAGTGTGGTCACTACCTCAGATGTTTCTAGCAGATCTTTATCAGATATAGAGGTGGTACGTGACTATCCAGATGTTTTTCTTGACGATGTTGCAGGAGTTCCACCAGTGAGGGAGGTGGAGTTCAGTATTGAGTTGTTGCCGGATACTGTGCCTATCTCTAAGGCACCGTATCGACTTGCTCCTACAGAGATGAGAGAGTTGAAGGAGCAGATTCAGGAGCTGTTGGAGAAGGGCTTTGTTCGCCCTAGCTTTTCTCCATGGGGAGCTCCAGTGTTGTTTGTGAAGAAGAAGGACGGCAGCATGAGATTGTGCATTGACTACCGAGAGCTCAACAGAGTCACAGTGAAGAATAAGTATCCACTACCGAGGATAGAGGATTTATTCGATCAGTTGCAGGGAGCTTCGGTATTCTCCAAGATCGATCTGCGATCTGGTTACCATCAGCTGAGAGTCAGAGATTCAGACGTGTCGAAGACTGCCTTTAGGACACGGTATGGACACTATGAGTTTTTGGTGATGCCCTTTGGGTTTACCAATGCTCCAGCAGTTTTTATGGATCTCATGCATCGTGTTTTCAAGCCGTATCTAGATCAGTTTGTCATTGTATTCATTGATGACATATTGATCTACTCGAGGAGCATTGAGGAGCACACACAGCATTTGCATATAGCTTTGCAGACTTTGAGGGAGCATCGACTGTTTGCAAAGTTCAGTAAGTGTGAGTTTTGGTTGGAGCAGGTGGCGTTTCTAGGCCACATTATTTCTAGAGATGGGATTGCAGTGGATCAGTCCAAGGTGCAGGCAGTGAGGGATTGGGGGATTCCAAAGAATGCTTCGGAGATTCGTAGCTTCTTGGGTTTAGCAGGATACTATAGGAAGTTCATCAAGGGTTTTTCCTCTATTGCAGTACCCTTGACTTCCTTGACCAAGAAGAACGCGAAGTATAGTTGGAGTCCAGATTGTCAGAGGAGCTTTGATCAGCTGAAGGATGCACTTACTTCAGCACCGGTGTTAGCTATGACAGTGCCACATGAGGAGTTAGTGATGTACACCGACGCGTCCAAGCTTGGTTTGGGCGCAGTACTTATGCAGAGTGGCAGAGTTATCGCATATGCGTCGCGACAGTTGAAGATTCATGAGCAGAACTATCCGACGCATGATTTGGAGCTTGCAGCACTGGTTTTTGCGTTGAAAATCTGGAGGCACTATCTTTACGGCGAGAAGTGCAAGATTTTCACCGACCACAAGAGCCTCAAGTACTTCTTCACCCAGAAGGAGTTGAACATGAGGCAGCGCAGATGGCTTGAGCTGGTTAAGGACTATGACTGTGACATTAGCTACCATCCGGGTAAGGCTAATGTAGTGGCAGATGCTTTGAGTCGAAAGTCGTCAGTGGTATCATGTTTGACTGCACAGTTACCACTACAGACCGAGATTCAGAGATTTGGTTTGGAGTGCTATCCGAGCGGCCATGCACCAAGCTTGTCAGTGTTGACGGTGCAGCCAGTTTTGAGAGATCGGATTAGAGAGGGACAGCCCACTGATGAGGAGCTACAGCGATGGAGACAGAGAGATGAGGCCAGAGGTAGTCTCTTGTATACAGTGGAGGATGGCATCGTTCAGTACCGTGGGAGGATGTGGGTACCGAACGTTGATCAGTTGAGAGCCGAGATTCTAGCAGAGGCTCATGCATCTCCGTACTCCATTCACCCCGGAAGTACGAAGATGTACCGAGACTTACAGTTATCATATTGGTGGCCCGGGATGAAGAGTGACATCGGGAGAGTGGTGTCAGAGTGCTTGACTTGTCAGCAAGTCAAAGCAGAGCATCAGCGTCCAGCAGGACTACTTAGACCTCTCCCTATTCCGGAATGGAAGTGGGAGAATATTACGATGGATTTCGTGGTTGGCTTACCGAGGAGTACTAGAGGGTGTACAACGATTTGGGTGATTGTGGATAGACTCACCAAGTCAGCTCATTTCTTGCCGGTAAGGACTACTTACACTTTGACACAGTATGCAGAGCTTTACATCAGAGAGATTGTTAGACTGCATGGCATACCAGTGTCTATCGTGTCAGACAGAGATCCAAGATTCACCTCAGCGTTTTGGAAGAGTCTGCACACAGCTTTGAGGACTAGACTTTTGTTCAGTACAGCTTTTCATCCCCAGACAGATGGTCAGTCCGAGAGAGTGATCCAGGTTCTCGAAGATCTTTTGAGAGCTTGTGTCATCGATTTTCGAGGATCTTGGGAGACTAGACTGCCATTAGTGGAGTTTACCTATAACAACAGCTTTCAGTCATCTATAGGTATGGCTCCATATGTAGCACTTTATGGGAGGAGATGCAGATCTCCGGTGCATTGGGATGAGGTTGGAGAGAGGATTTTGTTGGGTCCAGAGATTGTGCAGCAGACAGCTGACATTGTGACACAGATTCGAGATAGGATGAGGACTGCGCAGAGTCGGCAGAAGAGTTATGCAGATGCCAGACGACGCAATTTGGAGTTCGCGGTAGGTGATCACGTATTCCTGAAGGTGTCACCTATGAAGGGAGTAGCGCGTTTTGGGCGGAGAGGCAAGCTTAATCCGAGATACATAGGGCCATTCGAGATCTTGGAGCGAGTTGGCACGTTGGCCTATCGTTTAGCTCTACCTCCAGGGCTAGCGGCAGTGCACAACGTTTTCCATGTATCCATGCTTCGGAGTTATGTCTCCAATCCGTCGCATGTATTGGATTTTGAGCCCTTACAGTTGCCACCAGATCTTGTATACGAGGAGAGACCAGTGCGGATCTTGGCTAGAGAGGAGCGGAGGCTTAGGACGTGGGTCATACCGATGGTCAGAGTCCAGTGGCTGAATCACTCGGAGGAGGAAGCTACTTGGGAGACCGAGGAGGATATGAGGACTCGCTACCCGGAGATGTTCGGGTAAGTACTTTAATTTCGAGGACGAAATTCAATTTAAGGAGGGGAGAATTGTAACACCCGGTATTTTTAATTACATAAATCCGCCTGCATAATTAGGATATTTAATTATTTAAATTTATGATTTATGGGTTAAATAATTATGTGAATTATTTATGCATGATTTAATTTATTTTTTTAGCATTTAACCCATAATTAGTGGTTTTTATGATTTTTAGTATTTTTATTATTTAATCGCGTAGACGGGACCGTGGACGGACGAGATGACAACTTTCTAGCCAAATTATTTTATGAGCCTTTTTGGAGCCTTAAAATATTATTTTGAGTTTTATTATCTCAAAATTTTAAGTATTTAATTTTATTTAATTTTAGGGGTCATTTTTTATCCAAAATTAGTCAAAATATTGACTTTTTAGTATTTTTAAAATTCCCCTAAATTATTATTTCGAGATTTTATTTAGGTGATCAGATTTTTTTAAATGTTTATTTAAGAGTTAAGTTGTATTTTAATTATTTTAAAACCTTTTTATTTAAATAGTTAACCTATATTTTTAATTAACCCTAAAATTAAACTTATTCTACCAAAAACCCTACCTTAGCCGATTGTTTTCTTCTTCCCACTAGCATCAGCCGTCACCTCCATCTTCTTCCTCACTGAACCAACCTTCAAGGAGACTCCATAGCCATTTTCGAAGGTTCCAAGCAAGCCATCGTCGTCCCGGCGTCCCGAAGTCCGTCCTACGCGTGTTAAATCCTTATCTTCGGTGGAAGGCATGTTCTTTTCTTATTTTTTTGCTATATCAGTATATATATCATGTATATTACAGTAGACATCCGAATCTTTTAAGGACTTTTCAGAAAATCATTTGAAGTTTGTTGTTGGTGCATTACCTTCGAATTTCATGGCATGCTCACGTTTTTTTTTCTATCCATGCATGGTTCGGCTGATGGCTAGGCTTCCGGGGGTGTGGGAACGTGGTCTGGGCTCGAGTGGCTCGAGTGGTTCGAGCCAAACGAGCCCAGGTGGTCACCTTGTTCAGCAATGGGTTCGGCCGAGTAGCAGTTTAGGGTTCTAGGTTTGGAGGCATCGGGTTCAACGTGGGGGCAGCATGGGGTTCGAACCAGGGGGTGGTTCGAACCGGCAGGACCCTGGGGAGGTCCTGCCGGCGGGGCTCCGGCCACGGCGGCCGGAGCTGGGCTGCAGCAGGCCGGGAAGGCCTGCTGCTCAAGCTTCGGCGGCCGAAGGAGTAGGAAAGCTAGGGTTCGGGTCTAGGGTTTCTGATAAGTCCGGGTCGGGTCTTGGGTCCGGGTCGGGTCTAAAATAATATGGGTTAAGTTAAGTGGGTCCGGGTCCGGGTTATTTTAGTTCGGCTCGGGTATTTTTATTTTTAAGTTTTAAGTTAATTAGGAATTAAATGGGCTAATTAAATTCCCTAAAATTTAATTAGTACCATTTAATTTATTTGGAGTCCATTAAATTATTTTGGGTTATTTTATCTATTTTTGGGCTTTCAATAATTTTTATTTAAATTTTTAAGTTGGCCAGAAATTTTTATGGGCTTGGGAGCCCATGAAAGTTATTGGGCTTTTGGGCCCATTGGGCCAGGGATAGTGTTATTGGGCCTAAGCTAGTGTTAATGGGCCAAGTTTTAAGTTAATGGGCTTGAGTGTAGGGCCAGCAGTCCAGAACCATCCATGAGAAAATTGCATGTGTCCTGATTATATATTTAATTATTTTTATGCATTTAAGTTATTTTAATAGTTATATGTTAGTAAGAAAATTAAATTAAATATATATGAAGGACACACAATTTATTTAAGTACATGCATTCATGAAATCAATTTTTTATGCTATGATTTAATTTCTATGGTTGAGCAAATAAAATATTTTAGGTGGAAATTGAAGTAGTGTGGCCATTTATGTATGGGCAGTTTCTGCCATTTATGTATGGGCAGTTTCTGCCATTTATGTATGGGTGGTTCGCCACCAGCCTCGTACGATGGTTTCTTAGACTGATCAGTCGCACTATGGGTCACACTTACGGATAGGATCATTCGATATTCAGAAAATAAATGCTCAACAACTTATGTATGTATGATATTATGTATGTTATGTATGTTTATTTATGTAATTTATGTTATGTAATTTTTAAGCATGCTCATTCATGTATATGTATGTATTAGTATTAAATTGATTTAAATTATTTTAAACCCTTGTTAGTATGCATGTTGGGCCTCTAGGCTCACTACACTGATATGGTGCAGGTGAGTACGTAGAGGAACAGGTTACTCCTACCGGTGGTGAGGATGTATGAGCCGTGCTGCAGTAGCCCCGTGACCGTGACAGCTTCTGAGTCACCGTACTGATGTCTTATGAAACATTTTTATATTTTTTTAGGGTTGAGGTGTTGGAATATTTTATTAAATATTTTTAGTGCATGCACGTTTTTTTTGTATTTATTTAATTTATGCAGTATATTTTTAATTCTAGGGTTGACTCAGATGTTTAATCATTTTAAAGAATGCATTTTATTTAAGTATTTAAATTGTTTATTTATTTAATCATGAGTTTATTTTAAGTATCTTATGCAGTGCATATATGTATGGGCATATATGTACATAATTTTATTTAGTAGTATAAAAAAAAAATAAAATTTCCGCATATTTATTTATTAGAGAGTTAGGGTCGTTTCAAATTTGTCATGGGCCGTGTGATCCATGAGAATTATTGGGCCAGGTTGTGTCGGGTTTAATAATTTTATCGTTTAATTTATAAGTTAATGGTTAGTTAATAATTTTATTAATTTAATTTTAAGTTAATTAGTTAATGGGCCTAAATTATGTTGTTAGTGAGCCCATTAGTTTCTCATGGGCCTGGGGGCCCATGAAGCTTAATGGGCTAGGTCAGGTTAGGCTTTTGGGTTTTTGAGCCAATCTAGGAATTTTTGAGTTTAAGTCTAGTGGTCAGCAGCTCGAACAAGTCCTTGGAAAAATAAATGTCCGTAAATATATATTTAATTCATGCATTCATTTTTATTAGATATATAAGTGTGATTTTTAAGAAAATAAATTAAATATATATTTACGGGCAAATTTTCCTGAAATAAAGAAATATGTGAGAATTTTCAAGTTCATGCATCATGTAAAAATTTTTATGATAAGTTTAAATGTATGTTAAGAGAAAAAAATATTTTTATGGAAGTTGAAGTGAAGGTGGAAAGTGATGTGGTTGGAGGCCGGGATACTTGGGCCCGGTGACCTTCCTAATGATGTATAAGTATGATGAGCTTATGGATCCAGCTGAGAGGGCTGGTGAAGTGGCAGCACAGAGGTGGAAACCCCACCGCCGCGTACGTTGGTTTATAGATTGATCAATCGATTAGTATGATGCCACCGACATGGATACGACTTGTTGAGAACTAAGAAATTATGATAAGTTATTTGATGAGATTTATAAAGTATGATGAATTAGGTTATAACATGATGATTTAGCATTATAATTATTTATTCATGTTTATATGCATATAATTTTAAGATCATGCACGTATATTTATATTCACGTATTTTATATGATGAGTGCTTGTGTGTGGTTTCATTTTGTTATATAATGATAGAACGTGCTGAGCCTCTAGGATCACTAGATTTAAATGGTGCAGGTGAGCAGAATATTAATGGAGTTAATGTGTTCCCGACTGGCGGCGAGGGCGTATGAGTATCCAGGCGGCTAGAACCCGTGACCATTGCTCTAAGATGATTTTTATGTTGAGATTTAGCACAATCATTTCCGCATATGTTTTATTATTATAGATTTTTAGTATATGCATTTATTTTACATTTAAGTATTTATTTTCTAAGTTTTCATGAATTTTTGTGAAAGAAATATTATTTAGGAGTTTTATTATTATGGAATTCTTATAAATTATTATATAGTATTTAATGTTAGGTATTTATTTGCATGCATTGTACTTTTATTGTATGTATTGTGTATATGTATTTTAAATTAAGTAAAGTTATTTTTATGTATGATATATATATATATATATGTATGGGCATATATATATTTATATTCATTATTTTATAATTAGAGATTAAAAAAAAAAAATAATTCACTAGAAGTTCTAGGATGTTTCATTTGGTATCAGAGCCTTGGTCCTTGGAGGGTTACTAGCCTGCTACACGGAGCTCAGAAGCCGCACTGCCAGTTTGTAAGTTTTAAGTGTTTTAAATTATGATTTATGCATGGGACACATGAGTTATGTTTTTATTTATTTATGAAAATGAGAATTTAAAGTTACGACAGTCTTAAAGTCAAAAATATTAGTTATGCATGGCGATTTACGTAAAGAAATATGTGGTGGTACAGAATGCCTCCGAGACCAGTGAACAGACGTGGGGGACCTCCACCTCCACAGAATCCTCTTTCAGCATTGGAGCAGGCCAATGCGAATATGATGGATGGGATTACTGCTCTGTTGGAGCAGCAGGCGGCACGTCCGAGGCTTTCACACGATGAGGATGAGGATGTGGCTGAGCGGTTCCAGAAGAAGGGACCCAAGGAGTTTACAGACACCACTGATCCGCTCATTGCCGAGGGATGGATCCGATCACTAGAGTCTATCTTTGACTACATGGGGATTACAGATGTGGACAGAGTCAAGTGTGCAGTTTATATGATGAGAGGGGATGCAGCCTCGTGGTGGGAAGGCGCTGTTAGAGGCGTGAACCTACCTACTTTGACTTGGATAGAGTTCAGAAGTATGTTCTTTGCCAAGTATTTCACTGAGGATGTGCGCAGCCGCATGATCCGGGAGTTCATGTGTCTCCGTCAGGGGGACAAGTCTGTGGTGGAGTACATTACACAGTTCGAGAGGGGGTGTCACTTCGTACCCCTTATTGCTGACAGTGCACCGGAGAAATTGAGACAGTTTGTTGATGGGCTTAGGGCGGACATCAAGCATGATGTACGCATGTTGGACGTCACCACTTATGAGGCAGCGGTGAGTAGGGCACTACGATCCGAGGAGGGTAGGAAGGATATCTTGAGGGAGCAACAGAGGAAGAGGCAGCTACAAACATCGTACCATGAGTCGTATCCACAGCAGGATGCAAAGAAGCAGTCTACTGGGCCGTCGAAAGGCCCAAATCCACTGAGACAGCAAGGAGCTATCGTTCCTCGTGCAGAAGCACTACCTCTCTGCCAGAAATGCCAGAAGCCCCATCCAGGACCGTGTATGAAGGGATCAGGCATGTGCTACCATTGCAAGGAACCGGGACACATTATGTTGCATTGTCCCAAGAAGAATGCTGCTGGACGAGTCTTTGTGATGCAGGCAGAGGAAGCAGCACCGGATACTTTGCGCATCACGGGTATTGTTATTTAATGCATTAAATTTGTCATTTTTGGATTGCTCGATTGGGAACTACACGAGGAAACTTGTTCTTGCCTAGAGTTCATTTCAATTTCGAGGACGAAATTCCATTTAAGGGGGAGAGAATTGTAACGCCCAGAAATTCGGCACGTAAATCCGCATGCATAACTAGGTGATTTAATAATTTTAAAATAATGTGAAAATGTGTTAAATTAATTTTATATGTTATTATGTGAATTATGTGATTTATTGGCATGTTTTAAATATTGGTTCGACAATTAAATCGGTATGATGTGATTTATGAATTTATTTGAGAAAGTTTACTTTATCATTGCGTAGGCGGGGCCGTGGACGGACGAGATGTTATTTTCACCCAAATTCTTTTATGAATTTTTAGGAGCTTTAAAATATTATTTTAAGGTATTTTATCAAGAAAATTTTAGTATTTAATAATATATTTATTTAAGGATTTATTTTTAGCCAAAATAAGTCATTTTAATGACTTTTATTGATCTTTTCCTTTAATTCTATATTTCGTGATTTACTATTATATATCAGATTAGTAGATATTTTTAAAAGATAAAAATCTTATATTTATGTTATATTATCTACCTAATCAATTTATATTAGTTATTATCCTATTTTCTACCTAATCTACCCAATATTAAACCCCTAATTTCTCCCTACCCTACGTCTCTCCCCACTCAGCCGACACCCTTTCTTCCTCACCACCATTCTCACGAATTTTGACAGAAAACACTAGCTCTTAGCCGATCTCTTCAAGGTTTTGGTGTTCTTCGTCGTCCCGGCGAGCCCGATACGTGTCGATATCAACGTTTTGTTCAAATCTTCAACAAGGCACGTTTTGAATCCATTCTTGAACACCATTTAAATCATTATACACTTATTTATGCATAAAAGATTGGATGTTGCATGTGTATGTGGTTTTAGAATAAAAATCTTCATGTTCATGCAAAGCATTCACGTTTTATTTACATGTTGGCTTATTTATGCATGATTTTGATCCATGGGCTGTTCGAGGAGCTAACCATCGGTTTAAGGTTCGAGCTAGGGTCCTTAGGGTTGGTTTTGGCTAGGTGGTTCATGGCTGGAAGGGCTGGAGCCATCCTGGAGTCGGCCATGACAGCAGCTACGCGCGAGCAGTGGAATCTGTTGGGTTTAGGGGGCTTGGCCAAGCCATGCATGGGCTTGGCTCAAGTCAGGCCTGGTCTTGGTGATGCACTTGGACCCTGGTGTGGTCCAGATGTTGGAGTTCCGGCCGGTGGTGGCCGGAGCTGGTCAGAAAAGGGAAGGGTGGTGGGATGCGCAGTCTGCGCATCAAAACAGGGAAGGAGGGGATCGGGTGGCTTAGTTAGGGAGCTGGCTGGACCAGGGGTTGGTCTGGTCGGTTCGGCAAGACCCTGGGGAGGTCTTGCCGACGGCGCTCCGGCCATGGGTGGCCGGAGCTGGGCAGTAGGAAGGAGGAAGGAACTGCTCACGGCCGAGAGGTAAGGAAGATGGATGTGTGTGTGCAGGTTGTACGTACTGTTGGGAATTCATTGGTGGGCCGGGCTGGGGTGTTCTTGGGCCGGGCATGGGTCCTTGGATCCGCGTCCGGTTTGGGTCTAAAATGATGGGTCAAATAATTTTAGTCCGGGTCTAGATTTTTATTATTTAGGCTCGGGTGTTTTTATTTTAATTAAATAAGAGATTAATTAACAATTAATGGGTTTGGAACTTGATTAATTAATTAATTGGACTAGGTTAATGGGATTAAATAATTAATTAAGTGAGCCCACTAATTTGTCATGGGCCGTGTGATCCATGAGAATTATTGGGCCAGGTTGTGTCGGGTTTAATAATTTTATCATTTAATTTATAAGTTAATGGTTAGTTAATAATTTTATTAATTTAATTTTAAGTTAATTAGTTAATGGGCCTAAATTATGTTGTTAGTGAGCCCATTAGTTTCCCATGGGCCTGGAAGCCCATGAAGCTTAATGGGCCAGGTCAGGTTAGGCTTTTGGGTTTTTGAGCCAGTCTAGGAATTTTTAAGTTTAAGTCTAGTGGTCAGCAGCTCGAACAAGTCCTTGGAAAAATAAATGTCCGTAAATATATATTTAATTCATGCATGCATTTTTATTAGATATATAAGTGTGATTTTTAAGAAAATAAATTAAATATATATTTACGGGCAAATTTTCATGAAATAAAGAAATATGTGAGAATTTTCAAGTTCATGCATCATGTAAAAATTTTTATGATAAGTTTAAATGTATGTTAAGAGAAAAAATATTTTTATGGAAGTTGAAGTGAAGATGGAAAGTGATGTGGTTGGAGGCCGGGATACCTGGGCCCGGTGACCTTCTTAATGATGTATAAGTATGATGAGCTTATGGATCCAGCTGAGAGGGCTGGTGAACTGGCAGCACAGAGGTGGAAACCCCACCGCCGCGTACGTTGGTTTATAGATTGATCAATCGATTAGTATGATGCCACCGACATGGATACGACCTGTTGAGAACTAAGAAATTATGATAAGTTATTTGATGAGATTTATAAAGTATGATGAATTAGGTTATAGCATGATGATTTAGCATTATAATTATTTATTCATGTTTATATGCATATAATTTTAAGATCATGCACGTATATTTATATTCACGTATTTTATATGATGAGTGCTTGTGTGTGGTTTTATTTTGTTATATAAGGATAGAACGTGCTGAGCCTCTAGGCTCACTAGATTTAAATGATGCAGGTGAGCAGAATATTAATGGAGTTAATGTGTTCCCGATTGGCGGCGAGGGCGTATGAGTATCCAGGCGGCTAGAACCCGTGACCATTGCTCTAAGATGATTTTTATGTTGAGATTTAGCACAATCATTTCCGCATATGTTTTATTATTATAGATTTTAGTATATGCATGGATTTTACATTTAAGTATTTATTTTCTAAGTTTTCATGAATTTTTGTGAAAGAAATATTATTTAGGAGTTTTATTATGGAATTCTTATAAATTATTATATAGTATTTAATGTTAGGTATTTATTTGCATGCATTGTACTTTTATTGTATGTATTGTGTATATGTATTTTAAATTAAGTAAAGTTATTTTTATTTATGATATATATATATATATATATATATATGTATGGGCATATATATATTTATATTCATTATTTTATAATTAGAGATTAAAAAAAAAATTCACTAGAAGTTCTAGGATGTTTCAGTTCTGGGATCCCGAGGAAATAAAATCTTCAACAAACACCAACTCACCCAATCGAGGTGAAGTTGAATACTTCATGTCCCCTGACTTTGGTGCAACTATAGTAAGTCTTCTGGATCTGAAAGTAAGTCTACATTCCATGCCACTCAACAACAGCCCTCCAAACATCATATGCACTCTAGGCCTTTCAACCCTCTGTGCTTTACAGGCTGGAGTTCAAGATGAATGCAACATGTTCTGTATGCATTAAATTCTATAAAACACCTTGAACACTTACTCAAATAAACCAACAAAGCAATCAAAGCATCTAATCACATAAGGATATTGACAAATTTGAAAGCATCACATAATACATGTAAAAATGTTCAATACAGAAAATACTATAAATCAAATTAAACAAGTAAACATTTACATAAATATTCTGGGAATTCAAGAAAATAGCTATCTTGAATAATCTATCCCATATATGTAAACGTAAACAATAACATATATTAAAACATGCAGGTATGTGATTTTAGGCAACTCGATAATCAGAAACAATCTCGAGTTATTCTGCCCATCTTATTAATGTCTATTCATACCTGTGAATTGGATTCAAACATCTTGAATCTTTTGCCAATGTTGATCATCTCAAAGCTAGCCAAATCGGTCATATAATTCTGCTCATTTCAATCAGTGCTAATTGAAGGTGTTCTTGATTCAATCTTAAACACTTCAAGTCATTAGAACTCAAGCTCGTCGATTCGACTTCGATAACTTTCATTCCCAACTGAAATGAAGTATAAATCATGCTCAATATCATTATCAAATCTGATATTTAGTGCTAAGTTCAATCTATAGTTGATATCGGATTGAATTGCAACCCGGCGGCGTAACGGTTCGAAATCGGTAATTCCGAATACATTAACATCAATATCATCACCATCTTAACAATATAACATCATCAATTCTTCAGCTGAATTTTCGAAATATTCAACCCCTAAAAAATCAGATTTTCGAAAATTCTTTCAATATTCCAAAACATGTTCAAACGACGATCTTTTCTCGATCCATCTTATATATGCTATCGTCGTATATGCTAGAACATGTTTATACAATCAAATCTTAATTCTAACAACATCATAAAATTCAAATATGGTAGAACTTCATAAAACTTACGTCAAAACGTAGCACTCGGAGCTGTGATCGCAAATATATGTTCAATCGAAAATTCTACCGAGCGGATCGAAAGATATCGGAGCTTAAAGGGACAAAAATGGACTTGGAACCCTTGTTTCTCCATTCCCACGTTTGCTTCTTGAATTTGGGCAGAAAACTGATCAGATTACACGTTTAAAAATACAAGTTTCAAAGAAAATTGAATTTTGGTCCCTGAACTTTGACCTAATTGCAAATCAGTCCCCGGACAAACGATTTAATTTAATTTCAATCCTAAATAATTTAAGAATAATAGAATTTCATTCTAAACTCTAAATATTCTCAAATTAAATATTCTCGGATTAAAATTAAATCATTTTGGGCCTTATCACATTTTAGTCCTTGAACTACTCAATATTTGCAAATGGGTCCTTGCTCGGATTTCATTCGCAAATTCAATCCTTAATATTTATAATATTGGAATTCACATCTTAAATTCCATAAATATTAATTCAAATATTTTTAATCTTTTTAATTTAAGAATTCCGGATATTAAAATCTTAAAATCCGAAAAATCCTCAAATTAAATATTTCTGACCCGAAATTAAAATCTCTAATTTCCATACATTCTTAAATTCATATTTTCTCTCTTATTCGGAATTTAAATCTTAAATCCCGTAATTAAGAACTTAATATTTTCGGGCCTTACATTTCCTCCCCTCTAAGGAATGATTTCGTCCTCGAAATCGCATTCGATCTGACTGCGGATTCTCATAAGCTGTATAGCTGATTGAAGTAATACTGACTTCAATTCTCTGAGCTTTCGATATCTATTCTGATATCTTCTCTTCTATCGTATCTTTATCTTCTTTCTGATTGCTTCTGCAATACATATAATCACTGAGTCAACTTATATCTAAGTTGCTCTTTCTCGTGATCTAACTCTGCATTAGTTAGTCTGTCTTGCTTACAATCTTATCGACTTATGTTGTATCTGAATTGAATGCACATACATATTCTAGCTGATATTCTTCAGCCAATGCATATGGATAACAATTCATCTATCTGACAATTTACGATTGAGTATTAATCAACTAGCTAGATCAAATACTCATAGCTTTTAAAATCTCTTTCTGAACCTAATGATGCTTGGGAAAGAATTTCTTTTCTGATCATTCTGTTCAGGCTTCAAATCTCTATCTGTTACTCATCTACTAGCTCTGTTAATGCTGCTCTATTCTTATTCTGTTCGAAGCAATCTTCACATTCTCTATCGTTTCTTGACTCATATCTGGTCTGATAGCTGATATTTCTATAAGATTGTTTCAATATAAAGACAATTCTGTGTTTCTAACCAATCAATAATCAAAATATTGTCTTTATATCTATCAAATAGTTGTCATAGGAATCATAGTAATCACGTGGCAAATAATCAATCAACTAGTACCGAATCTAGTACTATAGTTCTGTGCATATCCTCGGAAATCTGGATAATCACATCTAATAGTCCACTAATCAGAGGATGGTATAATGAAATCTCATACAACCAAACACTCAGAACAT
This sequence comes from Henckelia pumila, assembly GCF_033568475.1. Taxonomy (NCBI): domain Eukaryota; kingdom Viridiplantae; phylum Streptophyta; class Magnoliopsida; order Lamiales; family Gesneriaceae; genus Henckelia; species Henckelia pumila. Next base: position 143,699,592 of record NC_133121.1, read on the forward strand.
CTGACAATCAATGCCACAATCTAGAAAACAAATCTAAAGTCTCTATCTTGACAATAGATTTCCATAATTCCTGTAATCTGATCATCTTGCTAAATGCATGACAAGTATCTTTTATGTTTGTATCATATCTAATACAACATATTCATAAATCTGTCGAAATCTACTACACTCTAAACCGCAAAATCATGACAATTCGAGTAGATTCAAACTAAAGTCGTTCACAAAAATTGATCTGTTTTCAACTCTTATGTAACTAATCTGTTACATAAACCACTTGTGTTCTTCTTTTCTGCTTCTTTTACTGGAATTTTAGTATTGGTAATGTCAATTCTGTCGTATCTGTTTTCAGTTCTTCTTCCAATACTAATTTCCAAGTACTGACTACGTGTAAGTCATACATGTTTAGACAACTGAATGGATATTAAATCTGTTGTCATATGTCTCTTTCAAAATCTGATATTCCATATCTAGAATATCTGGCATAATCAAATGATTATTCACCGCAAAAATTCATCTATTATGCTCTGCTGTCTTATCTCTAATATTAATCTAGCGTTCTCAAGCAATATGTTGTTTTTATCTTTCCAAACCAATTCGAGTTTAGCTTGGATCGCAACAATTCTGATCGTTTGGTTATCTGTCAAGCATAAACATTCAACAAGTATATATCTGTACTCAATAAATCCAGCAATTAGCTAAAACCCATAAATCTTACTGATGATCTGAATCTGAATTTCTATTAGTTACAAGCCAAATACATCAAGATATACTGAATAAACACATCAAATAATCAATAATTCTCAAATTTCAAATCAAATGAACTCGCTCAATTCAAAGTCATCCAAAATCAACTATTCTGAATGACAAAATTTGCTAAGTGAAAATAACTCACTTGCATTTCAAAACTTAACGCAAATGAATCAAAACAGACTCTAGCAAAGGAATAAGAGTCAATCAAAATCGATCGAGGTCGAATACAAAAACCTCAGAATCGATAGCAAGAAATTCAAGAATCATGATTTCTATGATGGAATAGCTTCAGCAAAATTGAAGAAAAAACTCAACTGTAACTGATTTTTCTTATTCTTTATTGATATGAGTTCATTTATTAATTCTTAATTCTCAGCTGACAATAGTCGAATATACTCTTTTCGACTTAACTTATTGTCATTGAATTAATCATCATTTCGGTACTACATAACTCTTTTCTACGCAATCTGCTAGTTGTTTCTGAAGTTCTCCAGTTTAAGTAATGCTCTTCTATAAAAGTTGTCATAATACCATTGTACTAGACACCACTTTATATAGAACTGTATTCATATCGTAGAAAGTCGAAATATGTCATTGAACAATGTCTGTACATTCTAACCACTGACATAGCTGTCAATTCTAGGTTAATTCTGTACTAGTTCAATATATCGACTAGACTTCTACTGACATTCTTCCACGGTCAAACGTGATATAACCAGTACCGAAATAACAAAATCTAATTTTTGAAACTCATATCATAAATTTCTAGTCATATCTATTTCTTTATCAGAGAACGGATTCAATCAACTGGTAACTGGTACTCAGTTATTGCATTAATATCTATAATGCATTCTAGCTTAATATCTCACGCCTGATATCAGCACATTCAATCTTATTTCCTCAATTTTTTATTTCATCTTCTATGACAAATCTTACAAATGTATTCCATCTACTCAAAGGCAAAATTTCAGCAAATACGATGAATACAGGCTCATCAGATACAGATTATAGCATAACAAATCACAGACCTATGAATGTATGCTATGCAATCAATATATAAGCGGTTAACTAGAATTAACTCACTTACCTATAATATTCTTATCTGATACAACTTGATCCTTTCAGCTAGGGGATCTATGCTTATATATCTTCATCTGCTGGCGTTTAGACTGACTCGATCTTTGCTGTTATTGTCACTATCGCTGGCTTCATAGCTATACAGCTATGAAAGTTTAGTGAAGGTGATGATTATAGTGTTTCCACAATTACAGAGACGTGAATAAAAAAATTCAACTCTGCCTCATGCTACCAGTTCATGATTTCGTTCTTCTATTACTTGCTTGAAATCAACTTATGCTTCTTGTCTGCAAAGTCTACTGTTCTATCTTCTTTAGCATATACGGAAAGAAACAATTCTGTTTACTTACCTGCCAAACAATTTCAGTACTTCTTCTGGAAACTTCACCAACTTCTTGCTAAGTCCTGAAGTTGATATAAAATCAAGCTGATTCTATGTTCATCTGAATATTCTTCTCTTGAAAAACTGATCTAGCTCTTCAAATCAACTCCTTTCTAGACATAGCATATTCTGTATCTTTCTGAGTTGATGATTCATAGCTTTGGAGTTGTTCAACTCACATACTCCTCAGTGCATCGGCTCAAAAAACTTACCTCAACACTGTTCTGTTCTATCTGCGGTTATGTTCTGTCTGAGGTTCTCATGCTATCTGCATAGTCAGTCTTATTCGATAACAGAAGCAATATATATGGCAGAGATTATAAATAAAATACATATACTCTCATGCTTCTGAATAGAACACATGCTTGAAAATTCTCATGCTTTTTCACATATTACATGCTTGCAACGAATTCATTTATTCAAATGAATTCAAGAAATCAGGCATACATATCAGCATATAAGCATGTAACTCTTATCTCAATAAAGCAAGTAGTGTTCAATCAAGCAATCATAGTCGCATATAATTCTGTAAAACAAGTAAAGCAAACTCATGCAATACTATCAATGCATGCGACTCAATCTACCCCGCTCAACTTCTATCTTAGTCCAAGACTTTATGCTCTGATACCACCTACTGTGGGGACCTCAGGTTGCTAATCTCATCTTAGGACAATAAACGATTAATTAAAAATTAATCATAGAATAACAGAATATTCAAACCAAGAGCTAAATTTTTTTTTTTTTTTTAAAAAAAATCTCAGCCCCTCGCTCGATCGGGTAAACTCACCCGATCGAGCGAGCTAGAAACTCCAGCTCTCGGGTCTGAATCCATTTTGGCCTCGCTCGATCGGTGAACTTCAACCGATCGAGCGGGCAAGAAAAATCATTTCTCTGTTAGCAAAATACAGGCCTCGCTCGATCGGTAAAATTCACCCGATCGAGCGGGCTCCAAATTCTGGAAATTCTTCTGCAACATAATGTTGTCAAACTTGGAATATAAAGACATCTAGTCTTATTCAAGCTACAAAATAATATACATGCATTGACAAATAAATCCTAACTCATAAATACATCAATTCATGAATATAAACTAGGATTTACCAAATAAAAACATGTACAAGATTCTTTGTCTTCTAACATGTTATTAACAATACATATCATCTGCTTAAAACCCGAGTCACCACATGCTATATCTCTTCTCAGGCTATCCAAGCCAACTCTAGCTTGATCATGCCCCAACCTGATGCAATGCACACATACAAACAAAGCAACAGCCGGATAACTCCGGTGAGAATAAATCTCAGTATGAACAACATGCATATACATCATTTAAGCATGTAACTTATTCAATTATGAATGTCATATAATAACATAACATGCTAGCATTTATAAACGCAGCATAAATGCAATGCATGTACCAAGAAATAGGTTATCAAATCTGATATCAATAAATCGTAGTTCTGGGATCCCGAGGAAATAAAATCTTCAACAAACACCAACTCACCCAATCGAGGTGAAGTTGAATACTTCATTTCCCCTGACTTTGGTGCAATAATAGTAAGTCTTCTGGCTCTCGAAGTAATTCTACATTCCTTGCCACTCAACTACAGCCCTCCAAACGTCATATGCACTCTAGGCCTTTCAACCCTCTGTGGTTTACAGGCTGGAGTTCAAGATGAATGCAACATGTTCTGTATGTATTAAATGCTATAAAACACCTTGAACACTTACTCAAATAAACCAACAAAGCAATCAAAGCATCTAATCACATAAGGATATTGACAAATCTGTAAGCATCACATAATACATGTAAAAATGTTCAATACAGAAAATAATATAAATCAAATTAAACAAGTAAACATTTACATAAATATTTTGGGAATTCAAGAAAATAGCTATCTTGAATAATCTATCCCATCTATGTAAACGTAAACAATAACATATATTAAAACATGCAGGTATGTGATTTTAGGCAACTCGATAATCAGAAACAATCTCGAGTTATTCTGCCCATCTTATTAATGTCTATTCATACCTGTGTTCTGGATTCAAACATCTTGAATCTGTTGCCAATGCTGATCATCTCAAAGCTAGCCAAATTGGTCATACAATTCTGCACATTTCAATCAGTGCTAATTGAAGGTGTTCTTGATTCAATCTTAAACACTTCAAGTCATTAGAACTCGAACTCGTCGATTCGACTTCGATAACTTCCATTCCCAACTGAAATGAAGTATAAACCATGCTCAATATCATTATCAAATCTGATATTTAGTGCTAAGTTCAATCTATAATTGATATCGGATTGAATTGCAACCCGGCGGCATAACGGTTCGAAATCGGTAATTTCGAATACATTAACTTCAATATCATCACCATCTTAACAATATAACATCATCAATTCTTCAGCTGAATTTTCGAAATATGCAAACCCTAAAAAATCAGATTTTCGAAATTTTTTTCAATATTCTAAAACATGTCCAAACGACGATCTTTTCTCGATCCGTCTTAGATATGCTATCGTCGTATATGCTAGAACATGTTTATACAATCAAATCTTAATTATAACAACATTATAAAATTTAAACATGGTAGAACTTCATAAAACTTACGTCAAAACGTAGCACTCGGAGCTGTGATCACAAATATATGTTCAATCGAAAATTCTACCGGGCGGATCAAAAGATATCGGAGCTTAAAGGGACAAAAATGGACTTGGAACCCTTGTTTCTCCATTCCCACGTTTGCTTCTGGAATTTGGGCTGTTTAAAAATACAATTTGAAAAGAAAATTGCACTTTGGTCCCTGAACTTTGACCTAATTGCAAATCAGTCCCCGGACAAGCGATTTAATTCAATTTCAATCCTAAATAATTTAAGAATAATAGAATTTCATTCTAAACTCTAAATATTCTCAAATTAAATATTCTTGAATTAAAATTAAATCATTTCGGACCTTATCGCATTTTAGTCCTTGAACTACTCAATATTTGCAAATGGGTCCTCGCTCGGATTTCATTCGCAAATTCAATCCTTGATATTTATAATATTGGAATTCACATCTTAAATTTCATAAATATTAATTCAAATATTTTTAATCTTTTTAATTTAAGAATTCCGGATATTAAAATCTTAAAATCCGAAAAATCCTCAAATTAAATATTTCTGACCCGAAATTGAAATCTCTAATTTCCATACATTCTTAAATTCATATTTTCTTTCTTATTCGGAATTTAAATCTTAAATCCCGTAATTAAGAACTTAATAATTTCGGGCCTTACATTTCCTCCCCTCTAAGGAATGATTTCGTCCTCGAAATCGCATTCGATCTGACTGCGGGTTCTCATAAGCTGTATAGCTGACTGAAGTAATACTGACTTCAATTCTCTGAGCTTTCGATATCTATTCTGATATCTTCTCTTCTATCGTATCTTCATCTTCTTTCTGATTGCTTCTGCAATACATATAATCACTGAGTCAACTTATATCTAAGTTGCTCTTTCTCGTGATCTAATTCTGAATTAGTTAGTCTGTCTTGCTTACAATCTTATCGACTTCTGTTGTATCTGAATTGAATGCACATACATATTCTAGCTTATATTCTTCAGCCAATGCATATGGATAACAATTCATCTATCTGACAATTTACGATTGAGTATTAATCAACTAGCTAGATCAAATACTCATAGCTTCTAAAATCTCTTTCAGAACCTAATGATGCTTGGGAAAGAATTTCTTTTCTGATCATTCTGTTCAGGCTTCAAATCTCTATCTGTTATTCATCTACTAGCTCTGTTAATGCTGCTTTATTCTTATTCTGTTCGAAGCAATCTTCACATTCTCTATCGTTTCTTGACTCATATCTGGTCTGATAGCTGATATTTCTGTAAGATTGTTTCAATATAAAGATAATTTTGTGTTTCTAATCAATCAATCATCAAAATATTGTCTTTATATCTATCAAATAGCTGTCACAGGAATTATAGTAATCACATGACAAATAATCAATCAACTAGTACCGAATCTAGTACTATAGTTCTGTGCATATCCTCGGAAATCTGGATAATCACATCTGATAGTTTACTAATCAGAGGATGGTATAATGAAATCTCATACAACCAAACACTCAGAACATCTGACAATAAATGCCACAATCTAGAAAATAAATCTAAAGTCTCTATCTTGACAATAGATTTCTATAATTCCTGTAATCTGATCATCTTGCTAAATGCATGACAAGTATCTTTTATGTTTGTATCATATCTAATACAACATATTCATAAATCTGTCGAATTTACTACACTCTAAACCGCAAAATCATGACGATTCGAGTAGATTCAAACTAAAGTCGTTCACAAAGTTGATCTGTTTTCAACTCTTATGTAACTAATCTGTTACATAAACCACTTGTGTTCTTTTTTTCTGTTTCTTTTACTGGAATTTTAGTATTGGTACTGTCAATTCTGTCGTATCTGTTTTCAGTTCTTCTTCCAATACTAATTTCCAAGTACTGACTACGTGTAAGTCATACATGTTTAGACAACTGAATGGATATTAAATCTGTTGTCATATGTCTCTTTCAGAATCTGATATTCCATATCTAGAATATCTGGCATAATCAAATGATTATTCACCGCAAAAATTCATCTATTCTGCTCTGTTGTCTTATCTCTAATCTTAATCTAGCGTTCTCAAGCAATATGTTGTTTTTATCTTTCCAAACCAATTCGAGTTTAGCTTGGATCACAACAATTCTGATCTGATTATCTGTCAAGCATAAACATTCAACAAGTATATATCTGTACTCAATAAATCCAGCAATCAGCTAAAACCCATAAATCTTACTGATGATCTGAATCTGAATTTCTATCAGTTACGAGCCAAATACATCAAGATATACTGAATAAACACATCAAATAATCAATAATTCTCAAATTTCAAATCAAAGGAACTCGCTCAATTCAAAGTCATTCAAAATCAACTATTCTGAATGACAAAATTTGCTAAGTGAAAATAACTCACTTGCATTTCAAAACTCAATGCAAATGAATCAAAACAGACTCTAGCAAAGGAATAAGAGTCAATCAAAATCGATCGAGGTCGAATACAAAAACCTCAAAATCGATAGCAAGAAATTCAAGAATCATGATTTCTATGATGGAATAGCTTCAGATAAATTGAAGAAAAAGCTCAACTGTAACTGATTTTTCTTATTCTTTATTGATATGAGTTCATTTATTAATTCTTAATTCTCAGCTGACAATAGTCGAATATACTCTTTTCGACTTAACTTATTGTCATAGAATTAATCATCATTTCGGTACTACATAACTCTTTTCTACGCAATCTGCTAGTTGTTTCTGAAGTTCTCCAGTTTAAGTAATGCTCTTCTATAAAAGTTGTCATAATACCATTGTACTAGACACCACTCTATATAGAACTGAATTCATGTCGTAGAAAGTCGAAATATTTCATTGAACTATGTCTGTACATTCTAACCACTGACATAGCTGTCAATTCTAGGTTAATTCTGTACTAGTTCAATATATCGACTAGACTTCTACTGACATTCTTCCACGGTCAAACGTGATATAACCAGTACCAAAATAACAAAATCTAATTTCTGAAACTCATATCATAAATTGCTAGTCATATCTATTTCTTTATCAGTGAACGGATTCAATCAACTGGTAACTGGTACTCAGTTATTGCATTAACATCTATAATGCATTCTAGCTTAATATCTCACGCCTGATATCAACACATTCAATCTTATTTCCTCAATTCTTTATTTCATCTTCTATGACTAATCTTGGAAATGTATTCCATCTACTCAAAGGCAAAATTTCAGCAAATACGATGAATACAGGCTCATCAGATACAGATTATAGCATAACAAATAACTGATCTATGAATGTATGCTATGCAATCAATATATATGCAATCAAATACGATGAATACAGGCTTATTTTTTGAGTGGAGAGATGAGAGCTGAGAAAGCATAGAGTTGAAATTCTGTATCTGGCAATGAAGCAAGTGAAGAACTCAACCAGGCCATTGTTACCAAGCATACTCGGACCAAATCCGAGTTCCCTAAATTCAAACACTTGCATACAGTCTCCAAGAAAGGCTTAGTCCCATCCTCAAGCAGTGAAGCTGATAAACTCACTAGCCAACTCTCCCTTGCCTTTTCCTCTTCACTGTCTTCGATCTGAGAATCAACCTTCGAATTTTTTGAATTGCCAGAATTCTAGTAAATTTTGGCAGCCAATGTTCAGAATATATAATTTATTTAGTTGGATACAAAATGAAAAAAAAGAAAAAGAAAGAAGAAGTGATGTACCATTGTCGCTCTTCCATCAAATGACATATCATAGGAGTCATCATCAGTAATATCCCAGTCAGGACCATTGAGAAATCCAGCAAGTTTAAGGATCCAATCCTCTGTCATGAGTTTCCCAGATGAAGAGAAGCAGCCTCCAAGGACTAAGAGAGCTCTGGAACACTTCTTCTGGACTTTTTCATCCGTTAAGCTTTGTCCCAGAGCGACTGTAAGCGCATCTACCGCCTCCTGTCTATACACGTTACTCGTTTGTAGTTGAGACTACAAACCCAAAGACATTTCCAAGATGGCTAGTTTGTGATCAAACCCACTACAGTTTAAAGAAAATTCATCATTAAGAAATCGGATAAACTATAACACTCACCAGAATATTCAAATGTAGAATCAGAATAGCAACTGCAGGCGTCTCTTCCAGTGTGCACGTCTTGAGATGTATTAACAAATCATCCATCGCATTCGCTAACTTTTCTTCGTCTACACCTTCTAAGAAAATTTGAGAATCCCTCCTCCTAACATACAATACCATTTTTTAAAAAGAATAGCTTCGAGAAATAAAGTTTAAAATGTCATAGAATCCATGATATTGTTTCCAGGACTGGAAGTACCTGTTCAAGCAAATGAGTTCAGTCAGCAGTGAAACTGCATCTGACACTGTCTTCAACTGCTCAAAGTGAAGTAGATCAAGCAGACTTGACTTGCTCATGTTTATTGAAAGATCATTCCTGCACTCTTCATTAGCTTCAATGCAACACAACAACAAAGGTAAGATAAACGTCTTCTCCTTATCGTTTCCACTATGAAACCTTTTCAGGAGAAACTGCAAGCCCCCAAGAGATAGAACTCTTTTTGAGTTCTCTACTCTCTTCGTTCCATTTAAAACAACAAGAAGTTGTTCCAAGATACATATGATCATATCATCATTTAATATAAATGAATTTTCTGCAGAATTTGCAACTACTTGAGAGACTACAGCCAAGATATGCTGAAAGTGGTCACTCTTCCAATTGTCGATAACACGCTTCAAGATGAGATTGGTAGGCGGTACAGCTTGAAATTGTAACGTTTTTCCGGTGACTGGACAAGTAGTGGATCCTTTATTGAACCAGTTAATGATAGCTTCCCATTCGAAACTTTGACCTGTCTCAAGGGTCACTGGATCTTCAAAAATAAGGCCAGTCAAGTGGCATACGAAGTCGCTGGGGATGCTTGAAAGTGCAGGTTTATCTCTAAACTTTTCATGATTCTCCTCTTGTTCTGCATTATATAAGAAATAATACATAAACAATGGTTACAAGAAGAACCTATGTTGGTATGAATCTATCTTCACTAACCTTGAACATTACTCTCACATTCAATTTGCTGCATCAAGGAAAATATAAAAAAATTAGTGGAAGGAACTCGTAATACGTATATTTGCATTAGCAGTGGACAGAGTATCACCAAGGCTGTAGGGTGTGAATATTTTTTTTGATAACTCTGAGAATTTCTGTATCTTTCATCAGGCTTTGTTACTCCTAATGAACTTTCTGAGTGCGTTTCATTGGCTACACATATATCTCCCTGTAAAAAGTTAGAAATTCATGAGAGCTTGCTGTGTCATATCGCAAGTAGCAAAGTTTCGGGGAAGCTTCATTAATTTACACAACAAACACAATGAATCTTCAATATTTGAGGAAATTAGAGCCTACATATTAATGCCTTATGTGATAAATTATTAAAATTTGGAACACATACAGGTAGAGATTCGCTGTCTGGTTCAAAGCATTGATTTGTGCTGGTAAATGAATCATATAATATCAGTTGCTTGTCTTCTGGGGCAGGACTATTTGAGCTTCTAGCACTTATTTTGTAACACCCGGTATTTTTAATTACATAAATCCGCCTGCATAATTAGGATATTTAATTATTTAAATTTATGATTTATGGGTTAAATAATTATGTGAATTATTTATGCATGATTTAATTTATTTTTAAGAATTTAACCCATAATTAGTGATTTTTATGATTTTTAGTATTTTTATTATTTAATCGCGTAGACGGGACCGTGGACGGACGAGATGACAACTTTCTAGCCAAATTATTTTATGAGCCTTTTTGGAGCCTTAAATTATTATTTTAAGTTTTATTATCTCAAAATTTTAAGTATTTAATTTTATTTAATTTTAGGGGTCATTTTTATCCAAAATTAGACAAAATATTGACTTTTTAGTATTTTTAAAATTCCCCTAAATTAATATTTCGAGATTTTATTTTATGTTATCAGATTTCTAAAGTTTAATTAAGAGTTTAAGTTGTATATTAATTATTTAAAACCTTTTTATATATTTAATTATTTAACCTATATTCTAATTAACCTAAAAATAAAACCTATTCTACCTAAAACCCTATTCTAGCCGATCACTCCAAGCTCCCAGCCGTCACCCCACTGTTCATCATCTTCTCCAATCGGTCTTCAGCCCTAAAACTCCATAGGAGGTCGGTTTTCAAGGTTCCAAGCAAGCCAAAGTCGTCCCGTCGTCCCGAAGTCCTTCCTACACGTGTTAAATCCATATCTACGGTGTTAAGGCATGAATTCTTTCCTATTTTCGTACAATATCAGTATATATTATGTGGATTATGGTAGGCATCGAAATTCTTTTAAATATTTTTCAGAAATTCGATTGAAGGTTGGTTTTGGTGCATGTTCTTCGAGTTTCATATGTATGCTCACGATTTTTCCTCTCCATGCTTGGTTCGGGGCTGAGGGTTCGGTCAGGTAAGGTCCTAGGGTGTCTAAGGCTCGAGCCATGGCAGGGCTTGAGGCTGAGAAGGGTTGGAACGAACAGTTTTGGAGCAAGGAAGCGCAGCCGAGTCAGTTTAGGGTTTGGGGAGAAAGGCTGCGGCTCGGTGGTTCCTGGCTGCATGGGGGCTGGGGCCTGGTTGGGTTAGGTCCGCCCGGACGTGGGCTACGTCCGGGCGGCGGTGCCCCGGCCAGGGGCGGCCGGAGCCGGCCGGCAGCAGGCCAAGAAGGCCTGCTGCTCTCGGCCGAGGAGAATGGAGAAGGGGGCGGTCGGGTTCTAGGGTTTGAGGGTGGTTCGGGTCGGGTCAGGGGTCCGGGTCGGGTCAGTAGGTTAGTGGGTTAAGTTAGGTGGGTCCGGGTCCGGGTTATTTTATTTGGGCTCGGGTATTTTTATTTTTAAGTCTTTAAGTTAATTAGGAATTAAATGGATTAATTAAATTCCCAAAAATTTAATTAGTACCATTTAATTTATTTGGGATTCCATTAAATTATTTTGGGTTATTTTATTTATTTTTGGGCTTTTGATAATTTTATTTTAAAGTTTTAAGTTGGCCAGAAATTTTTATGGGCTTGGGAGCCCATGAAAGTTATTGGGCCTGTTAATGGGCTTTTGGGTCATTGGGTCAGGGACAGTGTTATTGGGCCTAATTTAGTCTTAATGGGCTTTGGTTGATTTATTGGGCCAAGTCTTAAGTTAATGGGCTTGAGTGTAGGGCCAGCAGTCCAGAACCATCCATGAGAAATTGCATGTGTCCTGAGTTTATATTTAATTATTTTTATGCATGAAAAGTTATTTGAATATTTATATGATATTAAAAAAAAAATAAATTAAATATAAATGAAGGACACACAATTTATTTAAGTACATGCATTCATGAAATCAAATTTTATGCTATGATTTAATTTCTATGGTTGAGCAAATAAAATATTTTAGGTGGAAATTGAAGTAGTGTGGCCATTTATGTATGGGCAGTTTCTGCCATTTATGTATGGGCAGTTTTCTGCCATTTATGTATGGGTGGTTCGCCACCAGCCTCGTACGATGGTTTCTTAGACTGATCAGTCGCACTATGGGTCACACTTACGGATAGGACCATTCGATGTTCAGAAAATAAATGCTCAACAACTCATGTATGTATGATATTATGTATGTTATGTATTATGTTTATTTAAGTAAGTTATGTTATGTAATTTTTAAGCATGCTCATTCATGTATATGTATGTATTAGTATTAAATTGATTTAAATTATTTTAAACCCTTGTTAGTATGCATGTTGGGCCTCTAGGCTCACTACACTGATATGGTGCAGGTGAGTACGTAGAGGAGCAGATTACTCCTACCGGTGGTGAGGATGTATGAGCAGCGCTGCAGTAGCCCCGTGACCGTGACAGCCTCTGAGTCACCGTACATGATGTCATATGATACATTTGGAATATTTTTAAGGGTTGATGTTTTTGGATATTTTATTAAATATGTTTAGTGCATGCACACTTTTATTTATTTTATTTATGCAGTATATTTTTAATTCTAGGGTTGACTCAGATGTTTTAATTATTTTAAAGAATGCATTTTTATTTAAGTATTTAAATTGTTTATTTATTTAGTCATGCATTAATTTTAAGTATTTTATTCAGTGCATATATGTATGGGCATATATGTACATATTTTATTTATTAGTAAAAAAAAAAAAAAAATTTCCGCATATTTATTTATTATAGAGTTAGGGTCGTTTCAGTTGGTATCAAAGCACGGTCCTTGGAGGGGTCACTACTGCTTTCCGAGCTCAGAAATCCACGCTACCGGTCTGTAAGTTTTAATGTTTATAGTATGATTTAATTTCTATAATTTAAGTTAGCCTTAAATTTTAAACACTTAGTTATGCAAGGCGATTTACGTAAATAAATATGTGGTGGTGCAGAATGCCTCCCAGACAGGTGAATCGACGTGGGAGACCTCCACATCCACCTCCACCTCCACCGCCACCTCAGCAGCACCCCATGACAGCACTGGAGCAGGCCAGTGCCACGATGATGGCGGGTATTACTGCTCTGTTGGAGCAGCAGGCTGCCCGTCCCAGACTGTCCCACGAGGAGGACGTCGCAGAGAGGTTCCAGAAGAAGGGGCCTAAGGAGTTTTTGGGGACCACCGATCCGTTGGTGGCTGAGGGATGGATTCGTTCTCTTGAGTCCATCTTCGACTATATGGGGATTACAGACGCCGACAGGGTGAGCTGTGCTACGTATATGATGCGAGGCGATGCAGCCCTTTGGTGGGAGGGTGCAGTTAGAGGAGTCCATCTACCTACACTGACGTGGGCTGAGTTCAGGCGTATCTTCTACGCCAAGTATTTCACTGAGGATGTGCGCAGTCGCATGATCCGGGAGTTCATGAGTCTCCGTCAGGGGGACAGATCTGTTGTGGAGTACGTGAGCCAGTTTGAGAGGGGCTGTCACTTTGTGCCCATGATTGCTGATAGTCCGCAGGAGAAGCTGCGACAGTTTGTTGAGGGCCTGAGGGCTGAGATCAGGCATGATGTGCGGATGGCAGACGTCTTTACATATGAGTCTGCAGTCAGCAGGGCCTTGCGTTCCGAGAAGGGACGGAGAGAGATACAGCGAGAGCAGCAGGGTAAGAGGCAGTTTATGCAGACAGGGTATCAGCGACCATCTTCGCAGCCACCTGCGAAGAAGCAGTCTACAGGGCCATCTAAGGGCCCGAATCAGCAGAGGCCTCAGGGGAAGCCACAGCAGCAGACTAGGGGCGGGGCCCCTACTCCAGGGAGATATCCAGTGTGTCCAAAATGCCAGAAGATGCATTCCGGGCAGTGTCTATTGGGAGCAGGAGTCTGCTATCGCTGCAAGGAGCCAGGGCATCAGATTGCCAACTGCCCGCAGAGGCAGAATGTCAGTGGGCGAGTTTACGTGATGCAGGCTGAGGAGGCAGACCCAGAAACCTCCTTGATCACCGATATACCTAACCCCTAGAACTTTTTCAATACTTTGCTTTTGTTTATTACGATTATATCTGAATGCCTGTTGCATGAGTTTAATTATCAGCATGCTAGAATAAGAATTTTGTTTCTTTGTGATTAGAATTAAGGATTTTAGTGTTTTAACCTTGGGAGCATAGTGGTGTGAATTGTTGGGAATCTTCTGCGTGCAGGGAGAATTCTAGTTGGAGGCAACTCCACGTTTGCGTTGCTAGATTCAGGAGCCACGCATTCGTTTATCTCCCGAGATTTTATCAGACGGATAGGCATTTCAACGGAGGTTGTAGACAGTGGTTACGATGTTACCATGCCATCCGGACAGATTATCACTACCACTAGTGTCATCAGGGATCTGGAATTGGAGTTGCAGGGACACTCCATTCGAGCAGATCTAGTGGTTCTTCCATTGACTGGGTTTGACTTGATTTTGGGTATGGACTGGCTATCAGTTAATGGAGCTTCGATTGATTTCCGACGTAGGACAGTGTCAGGGAAGCCAGCAGGAGGTGAGATGTTTACTTTCTTTGCATCTCAGTCTAGCAGTATTCCTCAGATGATATCACTTGTTCGTGCGAGGAAACTGTTGCGCCATGGATGTCAGGGTTTTCTTGCTAGTGTGGTCACTACCTCAGATGTTTCTAGCAGATCTTTATCAGATATAGAGGTGGTACGTGACTATCCAGATGTTTTTCCTGACGATGTTGCAGGAGTTCCACCAGTGAGAGAGGTGGAGTTCAGTATTGAGTTGTTGCCGGATACTGTGCCTATCTCTAAGGCACCCTATCGACTTGCTCCTACAGAGATGAGAGAGTTGAAGGAGCAGATTCAGGAGCTGTTGGAGAAGGGCTTTGTTCGTCCTAGCTTTTCTCCATGGGGAGCTCCAGTGTTGTTTGTGAAGAAGAAGGACGGCAGCATGAGATTGTGCATTGACTACCGAGAGCTCAACAGAGTCACAGTGAAGAATAAGTATCCACTACCGAGGATAGAGGATTTATTCGATCAGTTGCAGGGAGCTTCGGTATTCTCCAAGATCGATCTGCGATCTGGTTACCATCAGCTGAGAGTCAGAGATTCAGACGTGTCTAAGACTGCCTTTAGGACACGGTATGGGCACTATGAGTTCTTGGTGATGCCCTTTGGGTTAACCAATGCTCCAGCAGTGTTTATGGATCTTATGCATCGTGTCTTCCAGCCGTATCTAGATCAGTTTGTCATTGTATTCATTGATGACATATTGATCTACTCGAGGAGCATTGAGGAGCATACACAGCATTTGCATACAGCCTTGCAGACTTTGAGGGAGCATCGACTGTTTGCAAAGTTCAGTAAGTGTGAGTTTTGGTTGGAGCAGGTGGCGTTTCTAGGCCACATTATTTCTAGGGATGGGATTGCAGTGGATCAGTCCAAGGTGCAGGCAGTGAGGGATTGGGGGATTCCAAAGAATGCTTCGGAGATTCGTAGCTTCTTGGGTTTAGTAGGATACTATAGGAAGTTCATCAAGGGTTTTTCCTCTATTGCAGTACCCTTGACTTCCTTAACCAAGAAGAACGCGAAGTATAGTTGGAGTCCAGATTGTCAAAGGAGCTTTGATCAGCTGAAGGATGCACTTACTTCAGCACCGGTGTTAGCTATGACAGTGCCACATGAGGATTTAGTGGTGTACACCGACGCGTCCAAGCTTGTTTGGGCGCAGTACTTATGCAGAGTGGCAGAGTTATCGCATATGCGTCGCGACAGTTGAAGATTCATGAGCAGAACTATCCGACGCATGATTTGGAGCTTGCAGCAGTGGTATTTGCGTTGAAAATCTGGAGGCACTATCTTTACGTCGAGAAGT
Organism: Henckelia pumila; assembly: GCF_033568475.1. Taxonomy (NCBI): domain Eukaryota; kingdom Viridiplantae; phylum Streptophyta; class Magnoliopsida; order Lamiales; family Gesneriaceae; genus Henckelia; species Henckelia pumila. The sequence continues at coordinate 143,715,749 of NC_133121.1, forward strand.
GCAAGATTTTCACCGACCACAAGAGCCTCAAGTACTTCTTCACCCAGAAGGAGTTGAACATGAGGCAGCGCAGATGGCTTGAGCTTGTTAAGGACTATGACTGTGACATTAGCTACCATCCGGGTAAGGCTAATGTAGTGGCAGATGCTTTGAGTCGAAAGTCGTCAGTGGTATCATGTTTGACTGTACAGTTACCACTACAGACCGAGATTCAGAGGTTTGGGTTGGAGTGCTATCCGAGCGGCCATGCACCGAGCTTGTCAGTGTTGACGGTGCAGCCAGTTTTGAGAGATCGGATTAGAGAGGGACAGTCCACTGATGAGGAGCTACAGCGATGGAGACAGAGAGATGAGGCCAGAGGTAGTCTCTTGTATACAGTGGAGGATGGCATCGTTCAGTACCGTGGGAGGATGTGGGTACCGAACATTGATCAGTTGAGAGCCGAGATTCTAGCAGAGGCTCATGCATCTCTGTACTCCATTCACCCCGAAAGTACGAAGATGTACCGAGACTTACAGTTATTGTATTGGTGGCCTGGGATGAAGAGTGACATCGGGAGAGTGGTGTCAGAGTGCTTGACTTGTCAGCAAGTCAAAGAAGAGCATCAGCGTCCAGCAGGACTTCTTAGACCTCTCCCTATTCCGGAATGGAAGTGGGAGAATATTACGATGGACTTTGTAGTTGGCTTACCGAGGAGTACCAGAGGGTGTACAGCGATTTGGGTGATTGTGGATAGACTCACCAAGTCAGCTCATTTCTTGCCGGTAAGGACTACTTACACTTTGACACAGTATGCAGAGCTTTACATCAGAGAGATTGTTAGACTGCATGGCATACCAGTGTCTATCGTGTCAGACAGAGATCCGAGATTCACCTAAGCGTTTTGGAAGAGTCTGCACACAGCTTTGGGGACTAGACTTTTGTTCAGTACAGCATTTCATCCCCAGACAGATGGTCAGTCCGAGAGAGTGATCCAGGTTCTCGAGGATCTTCTGAGAGCTTGTGTCATCGATTTTCGAGGATCTTGGGAGACTAGACTGCCATTAGTGGAGTTTACCTATAACAACAGCTTTCAGTCGTCTATAGGTATGGCTCCATACGCAGCACTGTATGGGAGGAGATGCAGATCTCCGGTGCATTGGGATGAGGTTGGTGAGCGGATTTTGTTGGGTCCGGAGATTGTGCAGCAGACAGCTGACATTGTGACGCAGATTCGAGATAGGATGAGGACTGCGCAGAGTCGGCAGAAGAGTTATGCAGATGCCAGACGACGCGATTTGGAGTTCGCGGTAGGTGATCACGTATTCTTGAAGGTGTCACCTATGAAGGGGGTAGCGCGTTTTGGACGGAGAGGCAAGCTTAATCCGAGATATATAGGGCCATTCGAGATCTTGGAGCGAGTTGGCATGTTGGCCTATCGTTTAGCTCTACCTCCAGGGCTAGCGGCAGTGCACAACGTTTTCCATGTATCCATGCTTCGGAGATATGTCTCCAATCCGTCGCATGTGTTGGATTTCGAGCCCTTACAGTTGCCACCAGATCTTGTTTACGAGGAGGGACCAGTGCGGATTTTGGCTAGAGAGGAGCGGAGGCTTAGGACGCGGGTCATACCGATGGTCAGAGTCCAGTGGCTGAATCACTCGGAGGAGGAAGCTACTTGGGAGACCAAGGAGGATATGAGGACTCGCTACCCGGAGTTGTTCGGGTAAGTACTTTAATTTCGAGGACAAAATTTAATTTAAGGGGGGGAGAATTGTAACACCCGGTATTTTTAATTACATAAATCCGCCTGCATAATTAGGATATTTAATTATTTAAATTTATGATTTATGGGTTAAATAATTATGTGAATTATTTATGCATGATTTAATTTATTTTTAAGCATTTAACCCATAATTAGTGATTTTTATGATTTTTAGTATTTTTATTATTTAATCGCGTAGACGGGACCGTGGACGGACGAGATGACAACTTTCTAGCCAAATTATTTTATGAGCCTTTTTGGAGCCTTAAATTATTATTTTGAGTTTTATTATCTCAAAATTTTAAGTATTTAATTTTATTTAATTTTAGGGGTCATTTTTATCCAAAATTAGTCAAAATATTGACTTTTTAGTATTTTTAAAATTCCCCTAAATTAATATTTCGAGATTTTATTTTATGTTATCAGATTTCTAAAGTTTAATTAAGAGTTTAAGTTGTATATTAATTATTTAAAACCTTTTTATATATTTAATTATTTAACCTATATTCTAATTAACCTAAAAATAAAACCTATTCTACCTAAAACCCTATTCTAGCCGATCACTCCAAGCTCCCAGCCGTCACCCCACTGTTCATCATCTTCTCCAATCGGTCTTCAGCCCTAAAACTCCATAGGAGGTCGGTTTTCAAGGTTCCAAGCAAGCCAAAGTCGTCCCGTCGTCCCGAAGTCCTTCCTACACGTGTTAAATCCATATCTATGGTGTTAAGGCATGAATTCTTTCCTATTTTCGTACAATATCAGTATATATTATGTGGATTATGGTAGGCATCGAAATTCTTTTAAATATTTTTCAGAAATTCGATTGAAGGTTGGTTTTGGTGCATGTTCTTCGAGTTTCATATGTATGCTCACGATTTTTCCTCTCCATGCTTGGTTCGGGGCTGAGGGTTCGGTCAGGTAAGGTCCTAGGGTGTCTAAGGCTCGAGCCATGGCAGGGCTTGAGGCTGAGAAGGGTTGGAACGAACAGTTTTGGAGCAAGGAGGCGCAGCCGAGTCAGTTTAGGGTTTGGGGAGAAAGGCTGCGGCTCGGTGGTTCCTGGCTGCATGGGGGCTGGGGCCTGGTTGGGTTAGGTCCGCCCGGACGTGGGCTACGTCCGGGCGGCAGCGCCCCGGCCAGGGGCGGCCGGAGCCGGCCGGCAGCAAGCCAAGAAGGCCTGCTGCTCTCGGCCGAGGAGAATGGAGAAGGGGGCGGTCGGGTTCTAGGGTTTGAGGGTGGTCCGGGTCGGGTCAGGGTCCGGGTCGGGTCAGTAGGTTAGTGGGTTAAGTTAAGTGGGTCCGGGTCCGGGTTATTTTATTTGGGCTCGGGTATTTTTATTTTTAAGTCTTTAAGTTAATTAGGAATTAAATGGATTAATTAAATTCCCAAAAATTTAATTAATACCATTTAATTTATTTGGGATTCCATTAAATTATTTTGGGTTATTTTATTTATTTTTGGGCTTTTGATAATTTTATTTTAAAGTTTTAAGTTGGCCAGAAATTTTTATGGGCTTGGGAGCCCATGAAAGTTATTGGGCCTGTTAATGGGCTTTTGGGCCATTGGGTCAGGGACAGTGTTATTGGGCCTAATTTAGTCTTAATGGGCTTTGGTTGATTTATTGGGCCAAGTCTTAAGTTAATGGGCTTGAGTGTAGGGTCAGCAGTCCAGAACCATCCATGAGAAATTGCATGTGTCCTGAGTTTATATTTAATTATTTTTATGCATGAAAAGTTATTTGAATATTTATATGATATTAAAAAAAAAATTAAATATAAATGAAGGACACACAATTTATTTAAGTACATGCATTCATGAAATCAAATTTTATGCTATGATTTAATTTCTATGGTTGAGCAAATAAAATATTTTAGGTGGAAATTGAAGTAGTGTGGCCATTTATGTATGGGCAGTTTCTGCCATTTATGTATGGGCAGTTTTCTGCCATTTATGTATGGGTGGTTCGCCACCAGCCTCGTACGATGGTTTCTTAGACTGATCAGTCGCACTATGGGTCACACTTACGGATAGGACCATTCGATGTTCAGAAAATAAATGCTCAACAACTCATGTATGTATGATATTATGTATGTTATGTATTATGTTTATTTAAGTAAGTTATGTTATGTAATTTTTAAGCATGCTCATTCATGTATATGTATGTATTAGTATTAAATTGATTTAAATTATTTTAAACCCTTGTTAGTATGCATGTTGGGCCTCTAGGCTCACTACACTGATATGGTGCAGGTGAGTACGTAGAGGAGCAGATTACTCCTACCGGTGGTGAGGATGTATGAGCAGCGCTGCAGTAGCCCCGTGACCGTGACAGCCTCTGAGTCACCGTACATGATGTCATATGATACATTTGGAATATTTTTAAGGGTTGATGTTTTTGGATATTTTATTAAATATGTTTAGTGCATGCACACTTTTATTTATTTTATTTATGCAGTATATTTTTAATTCTAGGGTTCAGATGTTTTAATTATTTTAAAGAATGCTTTTTTATTTAAGTATTTAAATTGTTTATTTATTTAGTCATGCATTAATTTTAAGTATTTTATTCAGTGCATATATGTATGGGCATATATGTACATATTTTATTTAGTAGTAAAAAAAAAAAAAAAAATTTCCGCATATTTATTTATTATAGAGTTAGGGTCGTTTCATATTTCAAAGTTCTCCTCTTCATAAATTTCCAGTTCAAACCCCATTTTACGTGGACGACTAAATACTTCATCATAGAGTTTTTTGCTGACCATTGGCTGAGGTGAGACATAACTAGCAGGACTATTTGTGTGGCCGTGCAGGCCTCCCTTTGGCATCAGTTGAACAGAGAAAGAAGGAATTTTGATCACAGGGAGTGAAGGTGCTTCAAGATCCTCAGTTAGCCAATCTTTGTAGTACTTGGCAAATTGGTGTGTTCCTGAATCCAATGTTTCATTATAGACTTTATCAAGAAGATTGATGTTTTTTGAAACAGGCAAATCTGCCACAAAACGAGCTTCTTTATCATACCAGAGCTTCAAATGTAAGAGATTTGGCAGAAAAACATGGTCCCATAAATCAGGTAACAAAGCTACTCGTGCCTGGAAAGGAGAATCACGGAACACTTGAAGAATATGTTTTGCGGTAATCTTGTCCATCTTTTGTATCACATATATCACACTGAGATACAGATGAGCACAAGCTGAAAATTTCAAATTTGGGATTCCAGACGTAAAACCATCCTTCAAATCCTTTGAATTTAATCCAGTAATAACACTTAACTGTAACGAAGCTTTTTTCAGTTCTTTTACACTCGCACTGTCCTCTGCTGCTCTTTCCACTGTCTCTATAGCTTGTTCAAGATTTTCTATTACTTTACTTTTAGTATTCAGGCCTTCTTCTAATCCAATGAAATTGAGGGAAGCAAAACTATTGTGACTAAGGGATGTCCTGAAATCTTCGTCCTTAAGAAAACTCCTTATGTATCCGCTCAAGATAGAAATGATGGCCTTAACAGCAGCTTCATCAAGAGCCGGAGTATCCAGCGTCTCTTCAAGATCAGGTTGTTTCATGCTCTTATTTTCGTCAAAGTTTTTCTTAGCGGAGCTCTCGGGGGGTTGGTTCATAATTTTCCAATTGGTTGTGTCGATGTTTCCTCGCTTGGGTATGGACAGAGGATGGTTGAAAGAGTTAGTCCTATTTTTCTTGTCCTCTACCATATTCTTCCCAGAAAGTTGCATGTATCTCTCCCTTTCCTCATGTTTAGCAGAATTCCTACTCTCATTTTCCTCGTACCCATAGACTTTATTCAAGTAAATATCTTTGTATGGGCTGTTATTTCCCACCTCAACTATCTCATATCCCTGTGTCACCTCAGTTATCTCTGAAACTTGTGAATCTGCAGAAGTCCTAACGTTAGACCTTGCATCATCCCATGAATCTTGGCGACCTCTTCTTTTGAGTTGCACATCATTTTTCCTAGTCTGGGATTCTGAGTCTATCTTCTCCCTTGGGATAAAAGTATCCCTTGGTTTTCTTCCATTAAAACTTTTACTTGTTGAACTTCTCCTTTTGAGCTGTATCGAGGTATCTCAGACCGCGATCTCTCCACTTTTTTCACAGTAAGTGAAGAACTGGCTTCATGTCTAACACGCAGAGGCACGCTCGGTCTCCCTTTGGATGTAGAATTTCTTGAAACTATTTTTGTTTTTCTCCTCTGGAATCCTTCCTCTGCTAGAAGATCCTCCAGTGACATGGCCATATCAATTCAATTTATGGTTCCTGCATTTTATGTTAATCAAATCAAATTTCCATCAAATGAAGATTGAAACGTTGAAGCCAATGTTGTGTCATTTTCCTAAAACGCATTAAAGACTAACATATATGTGAAAATTGGGAGGCCAAACTTCTAAATCATCAACATATGAACAATTGTTGCAAAAAATTCATCAAGTTTTCATAATCAACACCTGGTTTTTATCTGAAAGACTGAAACTATAGTCAAATTTTTTTAAGGTAGAAATTCATTAAGGTGATACCTGGGAAGGACCGTTGCCAGCAAGAAATTAAAAAGGTAGAAATTCAAGAATGATCAAAGCCCACTAAAAGACCAGAGGATTCAAAACCCAAAACTTGCACAAAAGGGCCAGTTCAAGAAAATCAAATGCATATTTGTTCGATCTCAAGAACTCACAAGAAAGAATAATAACAAAGACAAAGGTATCAAATTCTCGTCTTGTTCTTGAAAACTCATTCAACTAAATCGAGAGCCTAGGAAACATCCATTTTCCTGCAAGAATTGATTTAAGGTGGAAATTCCAGCACGATATCCAAAGGGGTGTGTGAGTTTATTGGAAACAAAAGAATAATTAAGATTTCGTAGGAACAAACGGAATTCATTGGTTGATAGTGAATTTATTATTTACAAGGAACGAGAAAATAAAAAACACATAGAAAAAGACTCTGCAAGAAGATTGATGGGATGATGTTCGGAGAGACAAATGGAAAGTGCCAATTGAGTGAATTTAATCTTGAAATCTTATTTAATGTAAATCGTTGTTTTCTTGCAGTGCAGGCCATACAGGATTTCAAACCGTTCTAACTGCCGCCTCTGTGTATGTCATATTTACTGAATTAGTAAGCGTGTTTCGTAAATTATTGTGTTTATATATATATATATATATATATATATATATATATATATATATATATATATATATATATACTAGTATATTTGCACACACGATGTGTGTGACGAATATTTTTTTTATTATACGTAATTTCAATTAAAAAAAATCTAATCAATTTATAGTATAAAAAATAACTTTATTTGGGTCAAGAATAGTAACCAATGCATCATTACTTCTATTAGGTATTTTTCACTCCATTAGTTTTTTTTAAATAATTTAGAATTTGAAAATAGATAAATAAATATAAATTATTATTAATTTTCAAATAAAATGAATGTACTTTATATTACATACAAAATTTGGGAAGAAAAATGAGAGATATAACTAAATGAAAAAAAAGAAAAGAAATAGATAATAGATATATTAAATATATATTATGTTTTTTTTTAAAAAGGCCGACCCGACGGGCTGAATTGGCCAACCCGCCGGGCCGACGGGTTTTAAACTCGTAAACCCGTAACCTGACCGCCTATTGGGTCAATATGATATCAAAACTCGTAAAACTCTTTGTTTATAATCAATTGTTGAGTCGTATGATTTCACCTTTAGAGAAAGGGTCATGCTGGATTAAGATATATTAAACTATCGGATTCCCCTTGTATGTATCAATTTTAAGTCGATTATCTGCGCTCGGTAGAGTCGCTAATTTGGGTTTGGCCCGTCAAGCAAACACGCCCCTATCACTAAAAAAAAAAAGCGGGGTTGGCCAGTGTGGGCCTTCGGCCAAGAAGAGATCGTGTAACACCCGGTATTTTTAATTACATAAATCCGCCTGCATAATTAGGATATTTAATTATTTAAATTTATGATTTATGGGTTAAATAATTATGTGAATTATTTATGCATGATTTAATTTATGTTTAAGCATTTAACCCATAATTAGTGGTTTTTATGATTTTTAGTATTTTTATTATTTAATCGCGTAGACGGGACCGTGGACGGACGAGATGACAACTTTCTAGCCAAATTATTTTATGAGCCTTTTTGGAGCCTTAAAATATTATTTTGAGTTTTATTATCTCAAAATTTTAAGTATTTAATTTTATTTAATTTTAGGGGTCATTTTTATCCAAAATTAGTCAAAATATTGACTTTTTAGTATTTTTAAAATTCCCCTAAATTATTATTTCGAGATTTTATTTAGGTGATCAGATTTTTAAATGTTTATTTAAGAGTTAAGTTGTATTTTAATTATTTTAAAACCTTTTTATTTAAATAGTTAACCTATATTTTAATTAACCCTAAAATTAAACTTATTCTACCAAAAACCCTACCTTAGCCGATTGTTTTCTTCTTCCCACTAGCATCAGCCGTCACCTCCATCTTCTTCCTCACTGAACCAACCTTTAAGGAGACTCCATAGCCATTTTCGAAGGTTCCAAGCAAGCCATCGTCGTCCCGGCGTCCCGAAGTCCGTCCTACGCGTGTTAAATCCTCATCTTCGGTGGAAGGCATGTTCTTTTCTTATTTTTCTCGCTATATCAGTATATATATCTTGTATATTACAGTAGACATCCGAATCTTTTAAGCACTTTTCAGAAAATCGTTTGAAGTTTGTTGTTGGTGCATTACCTTCGAATTTCATGGCATGTTCACGTTTTTTTTTCTATCCATGCATGGTTCGGCTGATGGCTAGGCTTCCGGGGGTGTGGGAACGTGGTCTGGGCTCGAGTGGCTCGAGTGGTTCGAGCCAAACGAGCCCAGGTGGTCACCTTGTTCAGCAATGGGTTCGGCCGAGTAGCAGCTTAGGGTTCTAGGTTTGGAGGCATCGGGTTCAACGTGGGGGCAGCATGGGGTTCGGACCAGGGGGTGGTTCGAACCGGCAGGACCCTGGGGAGGTCCTGCCGGCGGGGCTCCGGCCACGGCGGCCGGAGCTGGGCTGCAGCAGGCCGGGAAGGCCTGCTGCACAAGCCTCGGCGGCCGAAGGAGTAGGAAAGCTAGGGTTCGGGTCTAGGGTTTCTGATGGTTCCGGGTCGGGTCTTGGGTCCGGGTCGGGTCTAAATTAATATGGGTTAAGTTAAGTGGGTCCGGGTCCGGGTTATTTTAATTGGGATCGGGTATTTTTATTTTTTATGTTTTTAAGTTAATTAGGAATTAAATGGACTAATTAAATTCCCAAAAATTTAATTAGTACCATTTAATTTATTTAGGGTCCATTAAATTATTTTGGGTTATTTTATTTATTTTTGGGCTTTAATAATTTTTATTTAATTTTTTTATGTTGGCCAGAAATTTTTATTGGCTTGGGAGCCCATGAAAGTTATTGGGCCTATTAATGGGCTTTTGGGCCCATTGGGCCAGGGACAGTGTTATTGGGCCTAAGCTAGTCTTAATGCGCTTTGATGTTAATGGGCCAGTTTTAAGTTAATGGGCTTGAGTGTAGGGCCAGCAGTCCAGAACCATCCATGAGAAAATTGCATGTGTCCCGATTATATATTTAACTATTTTTTTTTATATATGCATTTAAGTTATTTTAATATTTATATGTTAGTAAGAAAATTAAATTAAATATATATGAAGGACACACAATTTATTTAAGTACATGCATTCATGAAATCCATTTTTATGTTATGATTTAATTTCTATGGTTGAGCAAATAAAATATTTTAGGTGGAAATTGAAGTAGTGTGGCCATTTATGTATGGGCAGTTTCTGCCATTTATGTATGGGCAGTTTTCTGCCATTTATGTATGGGTGGTTCGCCACCAGCCTCGTACGATGGTTTCTTAGACTGATCAGTCGCACTATGGGTCACACTTACGGATAGGACCATTCGATGTTCAGAAAATAAATGCTCAACAACTTATGTATGTATGATATTATGTATGTTATGTATGTTTATTTATGTAATTTATGTTATGTAATTTTTAAGCATGCTCATTCATGTATATGTATGTATTAGTATTAAATTGATTTAAATTATTTTAAACCCTTGTTAGTATGCATGTTGGGCCTCTAGGCTCACTACACTGATATGGTGCAGGTGAGTACGTAGAGGAACAGGTTACTCCTACCGGTGGTGAGGATGTATGAGTCGTGCTGCAGTAGCCCCGTGACCGTGACAGCTTCTGAGTCACCGTACTGATGTTATGATACATTTTTTTATATTTTTAAGGGTTGAGGTGTTGGAATATTTTATTAAATATTTTTAGTGCATGCACGCTTTTTATTTATTTAATTTATGCAGTATATTTTTAATTCTAGGGTTGACTCAGATGCTTAATTATTTTAAAGAATGCATTTTATTTAAGTATTTAAATTGTATATTTATTTAGTAGTATAAAAAAAAACAATTCCGCATATTTATTTATTATAGAGTTAGGGTCGTTTCAGATCGGCTCGCCATTTTTTCTAAATTTTTTTTAAAAAATTATGTTGTAATTTTTATATTTAATAATTTATGTATGGTTATAAGTTTTGAAATGATTTATTTATGATTTATATGTTTTAAAACATTTATATAATTATTATGTTTTAATTGATTAATTTTTAAAAATTATATTATTTATAATGATTTATTTAAGGTTAATGAATTTTTAAATGTGTACATCATTTATAATTATTTATATATGATTTTCTTCCAATTTTTTTAATTATTTGTCAGTTTAGGCTAGTGTATTCCCAACTCGTCGTTATGACGGGTTTGCCCGAATTGAAGCCTTAAAGCCCATGGAAGGCCCGTTGATTGTAACTTAATTATCAATATATATAATAATATTAAACAAGTTAGATATGTCAATCTTTAAATAATATTAGTTTTGAAACGTTGTCATAAAATGTAAACCATGCTATTTATATATTTAAAATAAAACATTAGATAAATATAATTAAAATATGAATAAAGGTACTTTCCAAGAAAAACCAATTAATCATACAATCAAGCTATATTTTCAGAGATAAAGATTCTGATCTATTTTTCCGAGATAATCATGCATGCATTGTCCCTTTGTCTAAAAAAATTGTGATGGAAAATACTGATATCTTTAAATTCAACAATTTTAAAATTTGAAATATTTATCTCCAACTAAAAAACTCCTTATGTTCAATTATATGTAAATTTAAAGCCAATAATGGAAATGGAACAAAGAAAGACGAATACATTGGTAGCAATACGTCTTCGATCAAGATATGACAATCTTTAAATAATATTAGTTGGTTTTTAAAAAAAATAATATTAGTTTTGAAACGTTGTCATAAAATGTAAACCATGCTATTTATATATTTAAAATAAAACTTTAGATAACTATAATTAGAATAATAATAAACGTACTTTGAAGAGAAAAAACCAATTAATCAAACAATGAAGCTATATTTTCGGATATTTAAAATTTGAAATATTTATCTGCTTTATCTTTATCTCCTACTCAAATTAAACTCCCTACATGTAAATTTCACGCCAATATTAGAAACGAAACAAAGAAAGACGAATATATACATTAATTGTGTTCGATCAAGATCCTGAAACAGAAATTTTGTAGGCTCTGGGAATCCAATTAATTAGTTTTCTGATGGAGATGGAGTCTAACAATCAACAGTGTCCAATTCCCGCCAATTCGAATCAAGATCGAGATTGGAATAGCCAATTTGAAGCTTTAACTCCGGAAGAATGTGTTTCAAGTATAGACGACAATATTCTACCAAACAACCAACACATAAGCTATCACAGAAGACTTCCAGATGCAGAATATGTTCCGGTTATACTTTCCCCGGGATATTGCTTTCGCCCCAAAGACGATGAACTCATCGTGGACTATTTGAACAAGGAGATCAATAGAGAACGGCCCGAATACATCCGCTGTATCCGCAACGTCAACGTTTACGATCATTCTCCTGAGGATTTGACTCGTACGTATACAATTAATTTTTCTGTTTTCTTTGGAATTGCATTGTTTTGATTAATAATGTTATTCGGATGGATCTTTGTTACAGGGATGTATCAGAGTTTGGGAAAAGGTGAATGGTACTTCTTCACGTCTCGAGAGCGCAAGTATTTGAATGGAAAAAGGCCGAACCGAGCGGCCGGTAACGGGTATTGGAAGGCCACCGTAGCTGATAAAAAAATACTTGCAAATGGCGTGCATGTTGGATTCAAGAATACTTTAGTGTTTTTCGTAGGGAAGCCCTCCAAAGGCCACAAAACTGATTGGATCATGCACGAGTACGTATCTAACCAGCCTACGACACAAATTAGGACAAGTGCTGATGATGCTATGCGAGTAAGAACTATTTCTATTTGATCTTCTTTTTTTTTTTTATCAATATTGATGGATCTGTTTTTAGTCATACGCAAAATTAATTACATGCATATCAATCTAATTGCGGGGTTTGTCATATTCCCACATGTTAATTTGTTTGTTTTCTCTCCTTTACCCTAGCATGCATCTATTATGCAAAACAAATTAATAATGTGTTTGTTTCATAATGTTGCAGCTAGATGATTGTGTTATGTGTCGGATTCACTAGAAATATTCCAAAATAGAGGAAGAGACAGAGTCGTCTGAAACTTGGAACCAGGCAGCCCCCAAGCGTGTTCACATGGGTACTAATCAGCAGCAGCTCAGCCTTGAGGTAGAGAACGAGACGGCCGCGTATGAAACTTGGAACCAGGCAGCCCCCAAGCGTGTGAAAACTGAACACAATCAGCAGCAGCAGCTCAGCCTTGAGGTGACGAATTTGGACTCACAACAGAATCAGCAGCAGGCAATACATGGACAGCTTCATTTCGGCCCAGAAAGTCAGCAGGCACAAGCAATCATGGACGAGGACATTTTGCAGTACATGAATATCGATGAACTATTTGAAAGCCTGGACAGTAATCCGATTAATATGCAGCAACCAATCATGGACATTTTGCAACAGAACCAATTGGCAATGCAATACGAGATATGGCCGAATCTTCCAACTCTGGAGCAGAATCATGGACACATTGGTACTAATCAGCAGCAGCAGCTCAGCCTTGAGGTGACGAATTTCAACGCGCAACAGAATCAGCAGCAGGAAATACATGGACAGCAGCTTCATTTTGGCCCGGAAAGTCAGCAGGCAAATACAAATCCAGACGAGGCACATGCAATCATGGACGAAGACATTTTGCAGTACATTAATTTCGATGAACAGGCGGAGCCCTGGCTTAATTTTTATTATTATTATTAAGTATAGTGATATTTAATGTTAGCAAAATTTGGTCCAGTCCACTTCAACATTTGGCCAACCCACTCCAAGCATTATATTAACGCATACCAACTTTAATATTTGATCTAGCCTACTGCTCTTTTTTTATGATTTTCTTTCTTCGGCCCACATATTGCTAGATTTTTTAATTATTGATGATAAATCATAAAATATGCTATTGAAATTGAGATTTATTTAAATTACAAACTAAAGATTTAGATCTATAAAATCATCAATCAGAGCAGAATATGATAAGAAGATTCAATTAGTGAAATAAGAAAACTACATAAAGTGTTAAAGTTATATAAAAACACCTGCATATTAATTATTTAGTACCCGATTGTGTATTCTGATTTTTAAAAGAAGAAAGCACGATATTGTTTTCAAGTTGTTCGATGAAATGTTTGAGATGTGAAATTGAGTATTTTTTAACTTTCACATAATCTCAATCCAAGTAAGCAAATTGTAATTAAGCTATGAATTTTTGAGTTACTAAAATATTTCTCTCTTTCTCTCGCTAATTCCACATGAATGGTTGGATTCTAGAGCATGGTAGATGTTGTATAAATTCTAGAAGTCTCTACATTAATCGTGTCATAGACATGTGTATAACTCTGTAGAATATACTTGTATATACATGTAACTTGTATAGAATTATGTAGAAGGAAGGATCTATAATCGTGTAGATTGTATGAAGCTCAACTATAAAAGGGTGCAAGCCCTCATTTGTAAACCACCAAATTTGAAAGCAATACACAAAATATTATTCAAGCTCTCTTGTGTTCTTACACAATTGACAACTAAATAACCATTTAGAGCTAGTTGGCTAGTCCCTATTAAATTTTGTACAATAGTTGTGATTTTAGAGTAAAACAAAACTATGTTTTCATTTTTTTAAAACCAAAAGCTAGCACATCGATTTGTAAGAAATATTCTCCAAGTAATGATGAGATCTCAAACCATGATGAACACCCCGCTAAGTATCAAAGAGTGAAAGAGTTGATATTAATGTTAGTATTTATGTTCAACTAGATCCGGCAATGCGTAATCTAATATGACAATATCTTGTCAATGAAATAGATGCTATACATGTTTATCAGCCCAGGATAAAAAAAAATTTTCTGGCTACGCCCCTGGATGAACTATTGGAAAAGCAGCAGGAGGCATGGAGTCACATTAATCCTGATTATGGACAGGGAATTATTCTAGAAAATATATATGATGAAAATGAGTTGTATATGAATGATGACAATAGTGTTTTAGTATATCACGAAAATATATATTAACGACAGTATTGAGAAGTGAGCTACCGAGCATTTGCATTTTCTTTATGTTTTGCTAAATCTTATCGGAGTTTTACGGTGCTATGATTTCCTCATTGAGGCTGCTCAGTCTGCGCAACAGGGCACCTACATTTAAGAACACTAGTTAATAAAACGTGCGTTGCACGTGATATACTATCTGACAACGCTTAGTTTTTAGGTTAGTGAAAATTAGATACTTGCAATACTCCAAGTGAGATAATTAAGTACGCAAGTAATTTAGATATTTATATAGATATATCATGGAAAGCAAAAGAATCATTTCTAATTTAGAAGTTCAAGATCGGAAATAAGTTCGAATATTGAAAAACATATAGTATCAACGCTAAAGTCTTGGAATTAAAAATAAAAAAGCACCATCAATTCTTCTCCAACGTAACTTTCACTATTTGGCGCATGCCTTTGTTGGTTTGTTTGAGATTCTTCAGCCTTTTGTTAAAATCAGCAAGCTTCTCATTATCTTGAATCTCTATAGTATCTTTTTTGGAAGATGACTGGCTTTGGTTTTTCTTCAGTGTTTTCCCCGTAGTCTTCGCGCTTTGTCTAGGCTCATCATGATTATTTATGTCTTTGATACTCTTAGTCTTTCTTTTCCTATTATTTGGATTGTTTGTCTTGACTTGTGCTGGTTTCTCGAAACCTTCTCCTATGATCGATAGCATTCCATTTTTGTCCAAGACCGATTTATCTAACTTGAAAAGAAACTTGTGGTTTTCTTTGCTTGGGTGATCCAGTATGTTTCCGTGTTCCATGGGATGTTTTTGCTACAATATAAAAAATGGAATTATTGGAAATAATATAAGATAAACTCAAAAGTATAGAAATGGATATTTTAAATCACCTTAATGTTCATTTCAATGTATTTGTCAATAGAGCAACCAATAAATTCTGCAGCCACTTCTTCGAACAAAGTCACTCTAGCCATTTCATTTTCATCTTGGACGATTATTGTCATTCGATATCTGAAAAATCACTTGTGAGAGTGTATACACAATAAGTAAATATATATATTTTTTAAAAAATCTATAGTTGAGCATAGTTGCGTACCTTGGTACAACATTTATATTTGGCTTCATACAATTTGTGCATTTAAATTCACCAGTTGTTTTGGTAACAACTTTGTTACAGTAACCACAAGCCTCGTACCACAGGGATTGTTTATTCTCAATTTCCTTGATGGTTGCTTTGATGTAGTAAAAGTTGTGCTATAGGAAATTCCATGCGAACAATGGTCAAAGCAATCATCAACATATAATAGAAATTTGTTTAATTATTTACATATAGCTGCTTGAACTTATCTATAAAATTGAAATTTGTGAATATAAAACATCATCATTACCTGCGGCAAAGTTGTCAGCTCATCCTTCAATTGTCGTAGGCTTAGTTGGTTTGACTCTTTTATCATTTTTCTCCATCCAAAGTTTATTCAAGCTTTTCTGAGTTGCATTTCTCTTCAACCTATAATTTTGGCGGTGTGTAAATTCAGTAGATAGAATTTAATTGTAGGAATGTAATTAATGACATGGTTGCACTATATAGTTTATATTCTAATTGTTTCTCGCCATACTACATATGGCACACAGAGGATTGTTCTATTGCTACTGATCACAAACATGATTCTGGATTGAAAAACAGAGGATGACTCTATTACCACTGAAAAACTTGATTCTAGATGGAAAAAATAGTAAACTGAGACTCGTCCTCATCACCAAAAAAATAGGGGCAGATACATAAGCTTAAAACAGGTTCAACTTAGTCTATGAAGAATGATAAATAATCTGGTAAAGGAAATTAAAAAAATAAGAAAAGTTTAATTTGGTCCACTGGGTCTGCATCGAGAGGAAGATATATGATATAGCTGTTCCACATACATTAATGATTTTAGAATTCAGTTTGCAGATATATATATTTGTATGTGTGTTATTGATCAATAAGATATGTATGGAAATATATGAAGTGTACCATGAGTTAATATTTTCAGTTTCATCGCACGGGAGATTGATCAACATCGCCGTCTTCGACGTAGATTTCAGTTGTATTCCTGTATTTGATGACAAAATGAGCTAAGTTAGATAGCCACTGTCAAATGAGAGAGGTTAATTTCATGTCTATTTCATGGTATCACTTTGGTATATATTAATTTTCAAATTGCGAAAAGCAATCACTGGATTTTGGTCTTGAATCTGGTGTAGTAATTGTCCTTCATTCAACGCTATATCATCCCATAGCTGTATTGTCATGGGTTCCAACCTGATTCACATACGCGTTAGCTATTTGTAAAATGAGACGAATACAATGTTTCTTTCTATAAACTTACAAAGTGTTTAACATAATTACTTCCCTCCGATGGACAACAGTGTTATCTTCTTTTGTGTAGTTGAACAATGGTCGAACATGCTTGATGATGCCAATTATGTCTGTTCATGTGACAATATATAGATGATTGGAAACTATTGTTTACATTTTAAAATACAATAAAGAAAAGAAAAACTCACTTTGGTCATTAGTATCTGCTTGATTGCTTGCTATATGAGCGAATTCCTTGAACCAAAAATTGATTCTGTCCAGAAAAGGTTCATTTGACAACTCGGTAATTCTAGTTAATTTGTGTTTGCATCGTCAACTCAATCTTTGGATTAACATTTGGATAAGTGGAATTTATCTGTTTCACGGATGGGTTACATATGAGATAGGTTTTGTTACTATCCAGGAGTTGCTCGAATTGCTCGAATGTGTTGGAAAAAACTAAGCCATGTATCATCGTTCCCTGCAGTATCCAGACTCATCAGTGTTAGAAAATATGCACGCTGTCCTAAAAAATACGCAATAAATTTTGTTTAACAAAGTTAGCATTTGAAAAAGAGTAACTTGTGAATCCATGAAAATGAGCTTTCGAAGAGTCTTGGAGTTGAGTGTCCTTGAAACTTGATAGCCTTGACGAATAACCAAAACTTTGACGACCACATCTTTTTGACCATGCTGGAGTGTATCAATGAGCATCACATCAAGGTTGGCCATTGTTAATTACTTTGTTTTTTTGCAGGTGGGAATTATTTTTTTGGCTGCAAGGTTGGTGCGTGACATGCTACGTTATTTTTTGTCTTATTTATAATCACTAATAATCATTGACACTAATTATTTGTATTGAATTCATTTACGGTTATTTGGATTGATAACAAAATACGTGCTTGCTTTCTCTTCAGCTACCCTAATTATTATATTCACTAAAGTAATAACACGATTGGGTTTTTTAATCAATGATACGTTACTCAAATAATGATCATCACGGAACGTGTTCAGAATTGTGTACTGATATTAATTATATGTGAAAAATATGTGTTTCAGTGAAAGCTTTATAATAGTATCTCTTATCGGAGATATTGGTGTAACTAAAGTATTTGCTATATAGGCAAATTCAAAATGATGAGGAAGAAGTCAATATGTGATCTAGCTTCGTCTATCTTAAAGTTATATTGGATGTTGTTTTAATTAAAGTGAGTCGTTAAGTTTGGTTAACAATTAAATATATACGTATAAACTTGGGTTGAATGTACTTTGTATACAATTTATATGGATGCATTGGTAAATAAATTGTGTTGGTTAATTGGAAAGTGCGCATATACATTAAAATATAAACTCATTCATTTATTCAATTTTTTATTATGTGGAAAATGGCAGTAGCCACCGGCCCACCAACTTATACTCTGTAAGTTACATTAAGTTGATATAGTAATCTTTCGCGTGTCATTTGAGCGTAGTATAATTGAGGTAGTGTGAATTTAGAAGACATAAAATTGACAATTGGAATATTTTTAAAAAGTAGAGAAATGGTGTTTATTTTTGAACGTATTTGTTAGAACCAGTAGTTCTTGGCTTTAGAATTAGTTTATGAATTCTATTAGAACTCTGAGTTCCTATCATAGTTTTCTGTTTGTTAAGATATTTTTGCCTGTATTTAAATCCTTTAGTCTTGTAGAATGGCACCAGGAGGAAGAGGTAGAAAAGGGAAGGAAGTTGTAGAAGAGTCTGCAGCGGAAAATGTTAGAAATCTTGATGATATTGTCAGGGGAAGACGTGATCGACCAGCTGTCCATCCTCCAAAAGATGTGGACTTAGAGGTGGAACAACAACCACGGGTGAATCCTGACAAGGAAAAGCTGTTCAGGCTGAGGCTGATCCAATAGCCCAATTGACTGAGAAAATGGGAGGAATACGATTAATAATTTCTCAATTTCAGGAGTTGCATCCGCAAAAGTTCTTTGGCAATGAAGGAAGTGAGAAAGCTGCTAGTTGGTTGAAAAGTCTCAACAATATGTTTAATGGACTAGAATATCCTGATGATATTCGACTGAAGTTAGTTCCTTTTCAACTTAAAGACCGAGCGCAACTTTGGTTGGAAACGACAGCAGAAACATTTTCTGGTGAAAAAATCACATGGGAAGTATTTTGTAAGCAGTTTGCACAAGAATATGCACCACCATCTTATTATTCTGCTAAAGAAGACAAATTTAATCTGTTGGTGCAAGGCAATAAATCTGTTGCTGAATATGCTTCTCAATTTTCTGCTCTTTTGCCTTATGTCCCACATGTTACAAAGAATGATCGGTCAAAGCTTTCACATTTTCTGAAGGGGCTTACACGAACGATCCATACTTTGGTGACTACTGGAACTCCATCTACTTATATGAAAGCAGTAGAAAAGGCCAAGAAAATTGAAGCAAGTCTACTCAGGGGTGAACCACAATCAATCCCAGCATCTATTCCTCAAGGAGCTGGAAGCAGTTCACAGACACCAATGGGTTTACCTTCATATCAGCCTATTCAATCTTCTCAGCAAGCAAAAAGGCCTTGGTTTAAAGCTAAGGGGAAACCATTTAAAAAGAAACAGCAGTCTAGTTCATCGAGTTCCAGTGGTAGTCGTGCAGAAAGTTCAGTTGGATCGTCTGGTAGGGTGTACTGTGACAGATGTGGTGGTAAGCATTTAAGTGCACATTGTACAGGATTTCCAGGAACTTGTTATACTTGTGGGCAGGCTGGACATTCGTCTCGAGTATGTCCAAATGCTGGAAGACAGCAATTTCAGCCACAACAGTTTGGCCAGTTTTCGGGACGACCATCATTCAGATCATATGCTCCTGTACCATAGTTTGCTCCTACACAGCCTTATATTCCAGTACAGTCCACTCAGCAGCCTAGGTATCCATCTCCTCAGAGTCAGCAGCGTTTTCCAGGTCCACAGCAGGCTCAAGTCCATGCTATGACTCAGGATCAGGCACAAGATGCACCTGGGGGAGTTATTGCAGGTATTTGTTATATTTTTTAGTATCGTGCACGTATCTTGATAGACACAGGAGCATCTCATTCATTTTTATCTGTTACATTTGCTGATGAGCATGAGATTGCTTTTACTCCGTTATTGGATACTGTGTCTTTTGCTACTCCTGCTGGTGTTTTCTTGATGTCTAATGAGATAGTTTTGAATTGTGTGATTAGATTTGAGGATAAGATAATGATGACCAATCTAATCAAACTAGCTATGTCTGATTTTGACTGTATCTTGGGTATGGATACACTGATGAATTATAGAGCTACGGTTGATTGTTTCCATGGCATTGTGAGATTTAGACCGTATTATGGCAATAAGTGGAATTTTTATGGTAGTGATTCACAATCTCGCATTCCATTAGTATCGGCAATGGAAATGTTTAGATTATTGTCGATAGGAAATGAAGGATTTATGATTTATGCTCTAGATGCGACGAAGGAAGAGAAATTGAAAGTTTCAGATATTCCTGTCGTTAAGGATTTTCCTGAAGTATTTCCTGATGAGATTCCGGGTTTTCTGCCTCAAAGGGAAATAGATCTTAGCATTGAATTAATGCCAGGGACAAGTCCTATTTTTCGAGCTCCATGTCGATTAGCTCCAGCAGAATTGAAAGAACTTAAGATGCAATTGCAAGATTTGCTGGAAAAAGGTTATATTAGACCAAGTGTATCACCTTGGGGTGCTCCAGTCTTGTTTGTGAAGAAGAAAGATGGAACGATGAGAATATGCATCGATTATCGGCAATTGAGCCAGGCTACTGTGAAGAATAAGTATCCTTTGCCACGAATTGATGACTTGTTTGACCAGTTGCAGGGTACATAAAAATTGATCTTCGTTCTGGATATCATCAACTTTGAGTTCGAGAAGAAGATGTTTCTAAGACAGCATTTCGAACGCGTTATGGACATTATGAATTCTTAGTTGTGCCTTTCGGGCTGACTAATGCTCCAGCGGTTTTCATGGATTTAATGAATCGTGTGTTTCGGGAATTCATAGATCGATTTGTTATCGTTTTCATTGATGACATTTTGATTTATTCTAAGTCAAGAAAGGAGCATAAAGAACATTTGACATTAGTACTTCAGAAACTCAGAACATCACAATTATATGCGAAGTTTTCTAAGTGTGAATTTTGGTTGGATAGAGTATTATTTCTAGGACATGTGATATCCGCACAAGGGGTATCTGTCGATCCTAGTAAAATTGAAGCTGTTCTTAATTGGTCTCGACCAACCAATGTCTCTGAGATTCGTAGTTTTTTGGGTTTGGCTGGATATTATAGGCGTTTCATCAAGGGATTTTCCGAAATAGCTAGGCCTATGACTATATTGACGCAAAAAGATCGACGTTTTGTGTGGACTGAGGAATGTGAAGCTAGTTTTCAGACTTTGAAAGAGAAATTGACTACGGCTCCAGTACTAGCATTACCTTCAGGCTCAGGTGGATTTGTTGTCTGTACAGATGCTTCTTTGAATGGACTGGGTTGTGTTTTGATGCAAAATGGATGCGTGATTGCGTATGCATCTCGTCAATTGAAACCACATGAGACTCGTTATCCAGTTCATGATTTAGAATTGGCTGCCATTGTGCATGCATTGAAAATATGGCGTCATTATCTGTACGGTGAGCAGTTTGTGATTTATTCCAATCATAAGAGTCTGAAATATTTATTCACACAGTCTGATTTGAATATG
This sequence comes from Henckelia pumila, assembly GCF_033568475.1. Taxonomy (NCBI): domain Eukaryota; kingdom Viridiplantae; phylum Streptophyta; class Magnoliopsida; order Lamiales; family Gesneriaceae; genus Henckelia; species Henckelia pumila. Next base: position 143,737,183 of record NC_133121.1, read on the forward strand.
AGACAACGTCGATGGTTGGAACTGCTTAAGGATTTTGACTATGATATTCAATACCAGCCAGGAAACGTGAATCAAGTTGCAGATGCTTTGAGCAGAAAAGTTCATACTAAGATGTTGGCATCGTTAACTATTTCTAAAGTTCATGAGCATTTGAGAACTTCAGGATGGACTTATCGAGCTAAAGGTAATCATTTCATAGTTTCATCTATACAAGTTGAACCACGAATAATTTCAAAAATCAAAGTAGCACAAAAGACTGATCCATATATTCATCATTTGAAAGAATTAACTCCAGCTGGTCAGTCAGGGAAATTTCTTGTTGCTTCTGATGGATGTTTGCGTTATAATGGTAGACTTGTGGTTCCGAATTTGATAGATTTAAAAGACAATATACTACGAGAAGCTCATTGTAGTCGACATAGTGTACATCCTGGAATTAGAAAGATGTATCATATCTTGAAAGCCCATTACTGGTGGGAAGGTATGAAGAATGATATTTCTGATTTTGTGGCTAAGTGTTTGACGTGTCAACAAGTTAAGGCTGAAAGAATGAGACCAGGTGGTATGTTACTTAGTCTTGAAGTACCACAGTGGAATTGGGAACACATTACTATGGATTTTGTGACACACCTACCTCGATCTAATCGTGGTTGTAATGCCATTTGGGTTATTGTGGATAGATTGTCTAAATCTGCCCATTTTATTCCATATGATCGTACTTGGACATATACGAAAATGGCAAAAATGTACATTGATCAAATAGTGCGATTACATGGTGTGCCAGTTACTATAGTATCAGACCGTGATTCTCAGATTTACTTCTAAGTTTTGGTCTAGTTTGCAATCAGCTTTGGGTTCTAAATTGGCCATGAGTACTGCATATCATCCACAGACAGATGGTCAATCTAAAAGGACTATTCAGACGCTCGAAGATTTATTACGAGCTGTTGTGATGGATTTTAGTGGTGGTTGGCAAGAATCGTTAGCTTTGGTGGAATTCTCTTACAATAACAGTTACCAAGTATCTATCGGGATGGCACCATTTGAAGCCTTGTATGGCAGAAAATGTAGATCTCCGATCTATTGGGAAGAAGTAGGAGAACGACAGTTGTCAGGACCAGAGTTTATTCAAGAGATGAAAGAAAAAGTTGAACTGATCAGGAAAAGAATGAAAGCAGCCCAGGATCGTCAAGCCAGCTATGCTAATAACAGAAGTAGACCTTTAGAATTTCAGGTTGGCAATTTTGTTTTCTTGAAAGTATCACCATTTCGTGGTACTATGAGATTTGGGCGTAAAGGGAAATTAGCTCCTCGTTATATCGGTCCATACGAGATTGTTGAGAAGATTGGTATTTTAGCGTATCGTTTGAACTTGCCGCAGAGTTTATCTGCGATACATGATGTATTTCACGTATCTATGCTGCGGAAGTATGAACCAGATCCTTCTCATATCTTGAGGGCTGATGATGTGGAGTTGGATAGTTCCCTTAGCTATGTTGAGTATCCAGTGCAGATTCTTGATCGTAAAGAAAAGCAACTGAGGAACAAGACGATTCCTTTGGTTATGGTGGAATGGAGTAGACATGGGAGAGAAGAAGCTACATGGGAATTGGAGTCTCAAATGCATCAAGAATGGCCTCATTTGTTTGACAATGTCATGAATTATGCCATGTACTCTGATTTCCCTATGTACTATCAGTGATAGATGTTTGATCCCTTTGTATATAAGTTTGATGCGTGTTAATTTCGAGGACGAAATTTTCTTTTTAGAGGGGGAGAAATGTAAGGACCCGATATGCGTATGTTAATTAATTTGTGTTTTACAAATATGTATTAATAAATATCGGTGTATAGACGATATTAAATTGCATATTTGATTTATAAATCACACAAGAGTTGAAATAATTTAAATCGGGTCAAGATCCAACCCCGACTGAAGAAAAGAAGACACACATTAGACTAATACATATCTAATACACTAGATATGGATATACATATACAGATATATGATAAATAATATATCGTTTCTCTCCCCTCCAGATTTGCGTCGTCTGCGTCGTCTTCTTCTTTCTTTTCATTTCATAATTTTCCCGTCGCTTCAAATGCTCGTATCTCCTTTGTTTTTGGCTGGATTTCAAAAGTAAATATAGTTCCAGAATCCTCGCAACGAGAGCTTTCTTTTGGTACCAATATTGTAAGGTTTTCTCGCGTCGCTCGAAGCTCGAATTCCGACATCCGTCGTCTTCGCCGCCCCTAGCCGCCGTCCGATCGTCGCCGGAGTTTAAGGGGTTGTGGTTTCGGTTGATTAGACCTCTAATTCGAATATTTGAGGTAGATTTTGTGACACCCGGAGCCAAAAAGTCCTAGGGCGGTACATGGTCCGCAATATGGGTGGTTAATACCTGAAAGATGGAAACCCCACCAAAGAATGGGCGACGGGTGACATGAATGAACCGATCCCGTGCCGGAATGAGAGGGGATCCTGAGACTGTGTAGGTATGGGACTACATAGTTGAGGAGGGCATAAAAGATTTCATATGTACTACTCATATCAAGAAGGTGCATCTTCTTTTCGGAAGCTCATCACATAAGAACTCCAAAGTTAAGCGTGCTTGACTTGGGGCAATTATAGGATGGGTGACCCCCTGGGAAGTTTCTCAGGGTGCGTGTGAGTGAGGACATAAGCACGCTGAAAAAGACCTGTCTTGATACAGTGGGGCGTTACAGATTTTGTGATTAGTGTTTCGAATTTTGGGAATTTTGATTCGATTGACTTTCGATAATTGATATTTGATTTATTATTGGTTGTAGGTATTATATCGGACTCGATTGGAGGTATTGGCTATTTTTCAGAAATTATTGGAGCATTATTTCGAATTTCCAGATTTATTTTATTGGGAATTTCGAATTTTAGAAGTCTTGAAATCAAGTTTTAGATGTTTTGATGTGTTAGAATTGATATATATAATATTCAAAAATTTTGGAAATTTTCTGGAAATATTCAGAATCTGAATATGTTGATATTTTGACTTTTAGAGTCATTTATCGAGATTTAGACATGGATAGGATGACTGAATATGAAATATGAATATTTGGAACTGTTAGTTTGATTTTTAGACTTAGTTCCGATAATTGTCAGATTTGTAAACGAAAATAGGAATTGATGTGAAATAAATGGTTTTTCACAGGATTGGAGTATTCGAATATTAGTTGAGATATTTCTGTGGTAATTAAGTGTTGGTTGAGGTACGTATGAGCTGTTTATATTACGACGCCTATAATGGCATGTAATGATATTAAGTATTTTGTAATGAGTGATAACGTGTTTTATGTGCTTACGTGGATTATATGATTGCATTCACTCATTTACAAGTTTACATAGCACGTTGAGCCTTGACTCCTTTGATTGCTATTGATATTGATCTCTTGAGATATATTGAGTCATCATGGAGCGAGTGACATTGTTTTAGTGCACTCCTGAGATAGCATGAGGCACGGACAGGTAGCTCCTGTCGCCCTTCGATGCTACGTACGACACTCCTGATGACAGCATGAGGCTGGACGGGTCGCTCCTGTCACCCTCCGATGCTACGTGTATGGATTAGCAGTGATGATTCGAGGTCTGCTGCGTTCCTGGCATGGGTGGCCACTGAGTTTATTGTGATACGATTATTTGGACTCCTTTTGGTATCCCTTATTTCATTGATACTTGTCACGCATTACATTGCATTTCATTGCATTGTACTTGATTTTATTCATGTCAGTTATATTTGTCGTAATTTTTATAGTTCGTCGTACTGGGGTCCGACCCCTGTTTTCTTTTTATGTTGTGGTTGTTTGTGATTCCATAGCAGGTTATCCAGGGGGATTTGACGCATCTGGTGGAGCGTCATCTAGTGGTACCCAGTGAGGCGAGCGTGGAGTCGAGTTCCCAGATATATGTATATATATCAGTTTAGCGAGTTTTATATTTGCCGGGGTGATGCCTTGTGTATCTGTATAAATAGTTTTGGACCTTGTTTTGAATTGTTATTTGTGTGATCGAGCCTTACCGGCTCTGCATGTGTTTAGTCCTGGCCAGTGCGGCAATAGGTTTGTAAATTGGAGTTGTGACTCTATTTTCAAGTATATATTGCTGGTTGTGTTGTACTGGTTTTTGGGATGTCCTATTTACGAATAGGTCATGCCGAAATTTTTGTAGGCCCAAACACAAATTTTTAACTCGTTTTCGCTGTTTACATTAATTAATCCTGGTTGTTTGATCATTAAATATTAAATCAGGACACGGGCCCTTTCAAGAAAGCACGATATTGTTTTCAAGTTGTTCGATGAAATGTTTGAGATATGAAATTGAGTATTTTTTAACTTTCACATAATCTCAATCCAAGTAAGCAAATTGTAATTAAGCTATGAATTTTTGAGTTACTAAAATATTTCTCTCTTTCTCTCGCTAATTCCACATGAATGGTTGGATTCTAGAGCATGGTAGATGTTGTATAAATTCTAGAAGTCTCTACATTAATCGTGTCATAGACATGTGTATAACTCTGTAGAATATACTTGTATATACATGTAACTTGTATAGAATTATGTAGAAGGAAGGATCTATAATCGTGTAGATTGTATGAAGCTCAACTATAAAAGGGTGCAAGCCCTCATTTGTAAACCACCAAATTTGAAAGCAATACACAAAATATTATTCAAGCTCTCTTGTGTTCTTACACAATTGACAACTAAATAACCATTTAGAGCTAGTTGGCTAGTACTTATTAAATTTTGTACAATAGTTGTGATTTTAGAGTAAAACAAAACTATGTTTTCATTTTTTTAAAACCAAAAGCTAGCACATCGATTTGTAAGAAATATTCTCCAAGTAATGATGAGATCTCAACCATGATGAACACCCTGCTAAGTATCAAAGAGTGAAAGAGTTGATATTAATGTTAGTATTTATGTTCAACTAGATCCGGCAATGCGTACTCTAATATGACAATATCATGTCAATGAAATAGATGCTATACATGTTTATCAGCCCAGGATAAAAAAAATTTTCTGGCTACGCCCCTGGATGAACTATTGGAAAAGCAGCAGGAGGCATGGAGTCACATTAATCCTGATTATGGACAGGGAATTATTCTAGAAAATATATATGATGAAAATGAGTTGTATATGAATGATGACAATAGTGTTTTAGTATATGACGAAAATATATATTAACGACAGTACTGAGAAGTGAGCTACCGAGCATTTGCATTTTCTTTATGTTTTGCTAAATCTTATCGGAGTTTTACGGTGCTATGATTTCCTCATTGAGGCTGCTCAGTCTGCGCAACAGGGCACCTACATTTAAGAACACTAGTTAATAAAACGTGTGTTGCACGTGATATACTATCTGACAACGCTTAGTTTTTAGGTTAGTGAAAATTAGATACTTGCAATTCTCCAAGTGAGATAATAAAGTACGCAAGTAATTTAGATATTTATATAGATATATCATAGAAAGCAAAAGATTCATTTCTAATTTAGAAGTTCAAGATCGGAAATAAGTTCGAATATTGAAAAACATATAGTATCAACGCTAAAGTCTTGGAATTAAAAATAAAAAAGCACCATCAATTCTTCTCCAACTTAACTTTCACTATTTGGCGCATGCCTTTGTTGGTTTGTTTGAGGCTCTTCAGCCTTTTGTTAAAATCAGCAAGCTTCTCATTATCTTGAATCTCTATAGTATCTTTTTTGGAAGATGACTGGCTTTGGTTTTTCTTCAGTGTTTTCCCCGTAGTCTTCGCGCTTTGTCTAGGCTCATCATGATTATTTATGTCTTTGATACTCTTAGTCTTTCTTTTCCTATTATTTGGATTGTTTGTCTTGATTTGTGCTGGTTTCTCGAAACCTTCTCCTATGATCGATAGCATTCCATTTTTGTCCAAGACCGATTTATCTAACTTGAAAAGAAACTTGTGGTTTTCTTTGCTTGGGTGATCCAGTATGTTTCCGTATTCCATGGGACGTTTTTGCTACAATATAAAAAATGGAATTATTGGAAATAATATAAGATAAACTCAAAAGTATAGAAATGGATATTTTAAATCACCTTAGTGTTCATTTCAATGTATTTGTCAATAGAGCAACCAATAAATTCTGCAGCCACTTCTTCGAACAAAGTCACTCTAGCCATTTCATTTTCATCTTGGACGATTATTGTCATTCGATATCTGAAAAATCACTTGTGAGAGCGTATACACAATAAGTAAAAATATATATATTTTAAAAAATCTATAGTTGAGCATAGTTGCGTACCTTGGTACAACATTTATATTTGGCTTCATACAATTTGTGCATTTAAATTCACCAGTTGTTTTGGTAACAGCTTTGTTACAGTAACCACAAGCCTCGTACCACAGGGATTGTTTATTCTCAATTTCCTTGATGGTTGCTTTGAGGTAGTAAAATTTGTGCTATAGGCAATTCCATGCGAACAATGGTCAAAGCAATCACCAACATATAATAGAAATTTGTTTAATTAATTACATATAGCTGCCTGAACTTATCTATAAAATTGAAATTTGTGAATATAAAACATCATCATTACCTGCGGCAAAGTTGTCAGCTCATCCTTCAATTGTCGTAGGCTAAGTTGGTTTGACTCTTTTATCATTTTCTCCATCCAAAGTTTATTCAAGCTTTTCTGAGTTGCATTTCTCTTCAACCTATAATTTTGGCGGTGTGTAAATTCAGTAGATAGAATTTAATTGTAGGAATGTAATTAATGACATGGTTGCACTATATAGTTTATATTCTAATTATTTCTCGCCACACTACATATGGCACACAGAGGATTGTTCTATTGCTACTGATCACAAACATGATTCTGGATTGAAAAACAGAGGATGACTCTATTACCACTGACAAACTTGATTCTAGATGGAAAAAATAGTAAACTGAGACTCGTCCTCATCACCAAACAAATAGGGGCAGATACATAAGCTTAAAACAGGTTCAACTTAGTCTATGAAGAATGATAAATAATCTGGTAAAGGAAATTAAAAAAATAAGAAAAGTTTAATTTGGTCCACTGGGTCTGCATCGAGAGGAAGATATATGATATAGTTGTTCCACATACATTAATGATTTTAGAATTCAATTTGCAGATATATATTTGTATGTGTGTTATTGATCAATAAGATATGTATGGAAATATATGAAGTGTACCATGAGTTAATATTTTCAGTTTCATTGCACGGGGGATTGATCAACATCGCCTTCTTTGACGTTGATTTCAGTTGTATTCCTGTATTTGATGACAAATTTTATGACAAAATGAGCTAAGTTAGATAGCCACTGTCAAATGAGAGAGGTTAATTTCATGTCTATTTCATGGTATCACTTTGGTATATATTAATTTTCAAATTGCGAAAAGCAATCACTGGATTTTGGTCTTGAATCTGGTGTAGTAATTGTCCTTCATTCAACGCTATATCATCCCATAGCTGTATTATCATGGGTTCCAACCTGTTCACATACGCGTTAGCTATTTGTAAAATGAGACGAATACAATGTTTCTTTCTATAAACTTACAAAGTGTTTAACATAATTACTTCCCTCCGATGGACAACAGTGTTATCTTCTTTTGTGTAGTTGATCAATGGTCGAACATGCTTGATGATGCCAATTATGTCTGTTCATGTGACAATATATAGATGATTGGAAACTATTGTTTACATTTTAAAATACAATAAAGAAAAGAAAAACTCACTTTGGTCATTAGTATCTGCTTGATTGCTTGCTATATGAGCGAATTCCTTGAACCAAAAATTGATTCTGTCCAGAAAAGGTTCATTTGACAACTCGGTAATTCTTGTTAATTTGTGTTTGCATCGTCAACTCAATCTTTGGATTAACATTTGGATAAGTGGAATTTATCTGTTTCACGGATGGGTTACATATGAGATAGGTTTTGTTACTATCCAGGAGTTGCTCGAATTGCTCGAATGTGTTGGCAAAAACTAAGCCATGTATCATCATTCCCTGCAGTATCCAGACTCATCAGTGTTAGAAAATATGCACGCTGTCCTAAAAAATACGCAATCAATTTTGTTTAACAAAGTTAGCATTTGAAAAAGAGTAACTTGTGCATCCATGAAAATGAGCTTTCGAAGAGTCTTGGAGTTGAGTGTCCTTGAAACTCGATAGCCTTGACGAATAACCAAAACTTTGACGACCACATCTTTTTGACCATGCTGGAGTGTATCAATGAGCATCACATCAAGGTTGGCCATTGTTAATTACTTTGATTTTTTGCAGGTGGGAATTATTTTTTTGGCTGCAAGGTTGGTGCGTGACATGCTACGTTATTTTTTGTCTTATTTATAATCACTAATAATCATTGACACTAATTATTTGTATTGAATTCATTTACGGTTATTTGGATTGATAACAAAATACGTGCTTGCTTTCTCTTCAGCTACCCTAATTATTATATTCACTAAAGTAATAACACGATTGGGTTTTTTAATCAATGATACGTTACTCAAATAATGATCATCACGTAACGTGTTCAGAATTGTGTACTGATATTAATTATATGTGAAAAATATGCGTTTCAGTGAAAGCTTTATAATAGTATCTCTTATCGGAGATATTGGTGTAACTAAAGTATTTGCTATATATGCAAATTCAAAATGATGAGGAAGAAGTCAATATGTGATCTAGCTTCGTCTATCTTAAAGTTATATTGGATGTTGTTTTAATTAAAGTGAGTCGTTAAGTTTGGTTAACAATTAAATATATACGTATAAAATTGGGTTGTACTTTGTATACAATTTATATGGATGCATTGGTAATTAAATTGTGTTGGTTAATTGGAAAGTGCGCATATACATTAAAATATAAACTCATTCATTTATTCAATTTTTATTATGTGGAAAATGGCAGTAGCCACCGGCCCACCAACTTATACTCTGTAAGTTACATTAAGTTGATATAGTAATCTTTCGCGTGTCATTTGAGCGTAGTATAATTGAGGTAGTGTGAATTTAGAAGACATAAAATTGAACATTGGAATATTTTTAAAAAGTAGAGAAATGGTGGATATAAATCAAGATGAAAATAGAAATAAAAATTAATATTTGTTTCGATAATTTTTTTATAACTAATGTTATTTAAATATTTAATTATAAATTTTGTGTAACTAATATTTTAGATAATAATTTAGAAATTGAAACTATTAAAGAATTTAGTAAATACTAAATTAATCAGTCAAAGTCTCAAAGAGAAAGTATCAATTTATATGATAAAAAATGGAATGCTGATATAATATATATACATACTACAGCTGGAAAAGTTTTAATAGGTTGTTATTTGGGACAATGCTACATATACATTGAAGATTACACATTGATTTATACGATATATCTGAAATAACTAAATTATCTTAATGGTTTTTTGCATGATATGATCCTTTATTTTTATAAAAATAAAGTGTAAGAATAATTATGTATTTTCAAATACAATGCATAAATCAATGTATAATTCTCAATGTACATGTAATAATTTTCCTTTACTTTATATATGTTGTATATAATATTAGTATTTAATTTTAATAATGTATTGGACACTTGGACAAATATACATTATTTTAGAGATACACATAATAATGAGAAAACACTAAATTTTAATAGAATGTGATATTATCAAAGTTGTCACCAATATGATCTTTGGAATGATGTGTCTCAAGTCTAAAAATTCATTATTAAATGTTTTCTTTAATATGAAAACCAGTGAAAAATTAAGGATATATTTTTCTACAAAAAAAATGCATTGAAACAGTTAAAAAAGAAAAAAATAGTAAATTAATTTGAAAAATTTTGTAACCGGGTCAATTCATGGTCAAAAAAATAAAATACCGTAAATACTGGCATCACAATGCGTTCATTTACAACATGGATTAGATAGAAGCTGTTTGGAGAAAAAAATTTAAAACATTGAGAACATATCAGGTTATTAAATTTCTATAGGATTTTATGATAATTAAGTTTTTCACATGTGATGGATACTAATAGTCCAACTTTGATCTACAATGTCATAGTTTGTATTTGTAAATCATTTTATTTGAACAAAATGATGATTGAAGTAAGCATTCCGAAATTTGTATTGTCAAAAAGATGATAACTAAACTCAAAGCTTTGCCAAAAGTGCATTTTAATTCATAATATTGGTGTGACTGTTTATTGCAATATTAGAGTTTTTTGTGATAGAAGAAATTTATTCGTAGTTAAAGCGGAATAGCGCAAATAAAGACATTAGCAAACCTGATGGCTTATATGGACCTTGTGTATGAGATATCTCACTAAATTTTGTTATGCCAATACAAGAAAAGTTTCCTTGATTTTTAATTTGCGTTGAGAAAATGAAAAAAATAAAATAACCTAAAGAACGATAATTAATTTATGAACCAGTCATAGCTATTTGCTCAAGAAGAATAGCAATGCACAACTACAAGCGTTCTTTAAGCAGATGAAAATCAGCTTTTTGCAATCAAGAAAGATAAACTAATTTTTTGTAAAGAAAATACTATAAGTCTACTCGATCCACATACATAATTATTAAATAATTTTTTTACTATTAATATTTATTTTAATAGTATTTTAAAAAATAACAATAGTAAAATTTCGCATTCCTCAATAAAATTTCATTTTTTTTTTATCAAAATGTGAAGTGGCCATCGAGTTTCAAGGACACTCAACTCCAAGACTCTTCGAAAGCTCATTTTCATGGATGCACAGGTTACTCTTTTTCAAATGCTAACTTTATTAAACAAAATTGATTGCGTATTTTTTAGGAAAATGTGCATATTTTCTAACACTGATGAGTCTGGATACTACAGGGAACGATGATACATGGCTTAGTTTTTGCCAACAGATTTGAGCAACTCCTGGACAGTAACAAAACCTATCTCATATGTAACCCATCCGTGAAACAGATAAATTCCACTTATCCAAATGTTAATCCAAAGATTGAGTTGACGATGCAAACACAAACTAGAATTACCGAGTTGTCAAATGAACCTTATTCTGGACAAAATCGATTTTCGGTTCAAGGAATTCGCTCATATAGCAAGCAATCAAGCAGATACTAATGACCAAAGTGAGTTTTTCTTTTCTTTATCGTATTTTAAAATGTAAACAATAGTTTCCAATCATCTATATATTGTCACATGAACAGACATAATTGGCATCATCAAGCATGTTCGACCATTGATCAACTACACAAAAGAAGATAACACTGTTGTCCATCGGAGGGAAGTAATTATGTTAAACACTTTGTAAGTTTATAGAAAGAAACATTGTATTCGTCTCATTTTACAAATAGCTAACGTGTATGTGAATCAGTTTGGAACCCATGACAATACAGCTATGGGATGATATAGCGTTGAATGAAGGACAATTATTACACCGGATTCAAGACCAAAATCCAGTGATTGCTTTTCGCAATTTGAAAATTAATATATACCAAAGTGATACCATGAAATAGACATGAAATTAACCTCTCTCATTTGACAGTGGCTATCTAACTTAGCTCATTTTGTCATAAAATTTGTCATCAAATACAGGAATACAACTGAAATCTACGTCGAAGACGGCGATGTTGATCAATCCCCCGTGCGATGAAACTGAAAATATTAACTCATGGTATGTCTGCACTTCATATATTTCCATACATATCTTATTGATCAATAACACACATACAAATATATATCTGCAAATTGAATTCTAAAATCATTAATGTATGTGGAACAACTATATCATATATCTTCCTTTCGATGTAGACCCAGTGGACCAATTAAACTTTTCTTATTTTTTTAATTTCCTTTACCAGATTATTTATCATTCTTCATAGACTAAGTTGAACCTGTTTTAAGCTTATGTATCTGCCCCTGTTTGTTTGGTGATGAGGACGAGTCTCAGTTTACTATTTTTTCCATCTAGAATCAAGTTTGTCAGTGGTAATAGAGCCATCCTCTGTTTTTCAATCCAGAATAATGTTTGTGATCAGTAGCAATAGAACAATCCTCTGTGTGCCATATGTAGTGTGGCGAGAAGCAATTAGAATATAAACTATATAGTGCAACTGTGGGGACCTCGGGTTGCTAATCTCATCTTAGGGCAATAAACGATTAATTAACAATTAATTTTAGAATAACAGAATATTCAAACCAAGAGCTAAATTTTTTTTTTAAAAAAAAATCTCAGCCCCTCGCTCGATCGGGTAAACTCACCCGATCGAGCGAGCTAGAAACTCCAGCTCTCGGGTCTGAATCCATTTTGGCCTCGCTCGATCGGTGAACTTCAACCGATCGAGCGGGCAAGAAAAATCATTTCTCTGTTTGCAAATGACAGGCCTCGCTCGATCGGTAAAATTCACCCGATCGAGCGGGATCCAAATTCTGGAAATTCTGCTGCAACATAATGTTGTCAAACTTGGAATATAAAGACATCTAGTCTTATAGAAGCTACAAAATAATATACATGCATTGACAAATAAATCCTAACTCATAAATACATCAATTCATGAATATATACTAGGATTTACCAAATAGAAACATGTACAAGATTCTTTGTCTTCTAACATGTTATTAACAATACATATCATCTGCTTAAAACCCGAGTCACCACATGCTATATCTCTCCTCAGGCTATCCAAGCCAACTCTGGCTTGATCATGCCCCAACCTGACGCAATTCACACATACAAACAAAGCAACAGCCGGATAACTCCGGTGAGAATAAATCTCAGTATGAACAACATGCATATACATCATTTAAGCATGTAACTTATTCAATTATGAATGTCATATAATAACATAACATGCTAGCATTTATAAACGCATATTCTAAACCATAGAAATCTCTAGGTTAATGCATAAATGCAATGCATGTACCAAGGAATAGGCTATCAAATCTGATATCAATAAATCGTAGTTCTGGGATCCCGAGGAAATAAAATCTTCAACAAACACCAACTCACCCAATCGAGGTGAAGTTGAATACTTCATTTCCCCTGACTTTGGTGCAACTATAGTAAATCTTCTGGCTCTGAAAGTAAGTCTACATTCCGTGCCACTCAACTACAGCCCTCCAAACGTCATATGCACTCTAGGGCTTTCAACCCTCTATGCTTTACAGGTTGGAGTTCAAGATGAATGCAATATGTTCTGTATGCATTAAATGCTATAAAACACCTTGAACACTTACTCAAATAAACCAACAAAGCAATCAAAGCATCTAATCACATAAGGATATTGACAAATCTGTAAGCATCACATAATACATGTAAAAATGTTCAATACAGAAAATACTATAAATCAAATTAAACAAGTAAACATTTACATAAATATTTTGGGAATTCAAGAAAATAGCTATCTTGAATAATCTATCCCATATATGTAAACGTAAACAATAACATATATTAAAACATGCAGGTATGTGATTTTAGGCAACTCGATAATCAGAAACAATCTCGAGTTATTCTGCCCATCTTATTAATGTCTATTAATACCTGTGATCTGGATTCAAACATCTTGAATCTGTTGCCAATGTTGATCATCTCAAAGCTAGCGAAATCGGTCATATAATTCTGCTCATTTCAATCAGTGCTAATTGAAGGTGTTCTTGATTCAATCTTAAACACTTCAAGTCATTAGAACTCGAACTCGTCGATTCGACTTCGATAACTTCCATTCCCAACTGAAATGAAGTATAAACCATGCTCAATATCATTATCAAATCTGATATTTAGTGCTAAGTTCAATCTATAGTTGATATCGGATTGAATTGCAACCCGGCGGCGTAACGGTTCGAAATCGGTAATTCCGAATACATTAACATCAATATCATCACCATCTTAACAATATAACATCATCAATTCTTCAGCTGAATTTTCGAAATATTCAACCCCTAAAAAATCAGATTTTCGAAAATTCTTTCAATATTCCAAAACATGTCCAAACGACGATCTTTTCTCGATCCGTCTTAGATATGTTATCGTCGTATATGCTAGAACATGTTTATACAATCAAATCTTAATTCTAACAACATCATAAAATTCAAACATGGTAGAACTTCATAAAACTTACGTCAAAACGTAGCACTCGGAGCTGTGATCGCAAATATATGTTCAATCGAAAATTCTACCAGGCGGATCGAAAGATATCGGAGCTTAAAGGGACAAAAATGGACTTGGAACCTTTGTTTCTCCATTCCCACGTTTGCTTCTGGAATTTGGGCTGAAAAATGATCAGATTACACGTTTAAAAATACAAGTTTCAAAGAAAATTGCATTTTGGTCCCTGAACTTTGACCTAATTACAAATCAGTCCCCGGACAAGCGATTTAATTCAATTTCAATTCTAAATAATTTAAGAATAATATAATTTCATTCTAAACTCTAAATATTCTCAAATTAAATATTCTCGAATTAAAATTAAATTATTTTGGACCTTATCATATTTTAGTCCTTGAACTACTCAATATTTGCAAATGGGTCCTTGCTCGGATTTCATTCGCAAATTCAATCCTTGATATTTATAATATTGGAATTCACATCTTAAATTCCATAAATATTAATTCAAATATTTTTAATCTTTTTAATTTAAGAATTTCGGATATTAAAATCTTAAAATCCGAAAAATCCTCAAATTAAATATTTCTGACCCGAAATTGAAATCTCTAATTTCCATACATTCTTAAATTCATATTTTCTCTCTTATTTGGAATTTAAATCTTAAATCCCGTAATTAAGAACTTAATATTTTCGGGCCTTAAATTTCCTCCCCTCTAAGGAATGATTTCGTCCTCGAAATCGCATTCGATCTGACTGCAGATTCTCATAAGCTGTATAGCTGATTGAAGTAATACTGACTTCAATTCTCTGAGCTTTCGATATCTATTCTGATATCTTCTCTTCTATCGTATCTTTATCTTCTTTCTGATTGCTTCTGCAATACATATAATCACTGAGTCAACTTATATCTAAGTTGCTCTTTCTCGTGATCTAACTCTGCATTAGTTAGTCTGTCTTGCTTACAATCTTATCGACTTCTGTTGTATCTGAATTGAATGCACATACATATTCTAGCTGATATTCTTCAGCCAATGCATATGGATAACAATTCATCTATCTGACAATTTACGATTGAGTATTAATCAACTAGCTAGATCAAATACTCATAGCTTCTAAAATCTCTTTCTGAACCTAATGATGCTTGGGAAAGAATTTCTTTTCTGATCATTCTGTTCAGGCTTCAAATCTCTATCTATTACTCATCTACTAGCTCTGTTAATGCTGCTCTATTCTTATTCTGTTCGAAGAAATCTTCACATTCTCTATCGTTTCTTGACTCATATCTGGTCTGATAGCTGATATTTCTGTAAGATTGTTTCAATATAAAGACAATTCTGTGTTTCTAATCAATCAATCATCAAAATATTGTTTTATATCTATCAAATAGCTGTCATAGGAATCATAGTAATCACGTGGCAAATAATCAATCAACTAGTACCGAATCTAGTACTATAGTTCTGAGCATATCCTCGAAAATCTGGATAATCACATCTGATAGTCCACTAATCAAAGGATGGTATAATGAAATCTCATACAACCAAACACTCAGAACATCTGACAATCAATGCCACAATCTAGAAAACAAATCTAAAGTCTCTATCTTGACTATAGATTTCCATAATTCCTGTAATCTGATCATCTTGCTAAATGCATGACAAGTATCTTTTATGTTTGTATCATATCTAATACAACATATTCATAAATCTGTCGAAATCTACTACACTCTAAACCGCAAAATCATGACGATTTGAGTAGATTCAAACTAAAGTCGTTCACAAAGTTGATCTGTTTTCAACTCTTATGTAACTAATCTGTTACATAAACCACTTGTGTTCTTCTTTTCTGCTTCTTTTACTGGAATTTTAGTATTTGTACTGTCAATTCTGTCGTATCTGTTTTCAGTTCTTCTTCCAATACTAATTTCCAAGTACTGACTACGTGTAAGTCATACATGTTTAGACAACTGAATGGATACTAAATCTGTTGTCATATGTCTCTTTCAGAATCTGATATTCCATATCTAGAATATCTGGCATAATCAAATGATTATTCACCGCAAAAATTCATCTATTCTGCTCTGCTGTCTTATCTCTAATCTTAATCTAGTGTTCTCAAGCAATATGTTGTTTTTATCTTTCCAAACCAATTCGAGTTTAGCTTGGATCGCAACAATTCTGATCGTTTGATTATCTGTCAAGCATAAACATTCAACAAGTATATATCTGTACTCAATAAATCCAGCAATTAGCTAAAACCCATAAATCTTATTGATGATCTGAATCTGAATTTCTATCAGTTACGAGCCAAATACATCAAGATATACTGAATAAACACATCAAATAATCAATAATTCTCAAATTTCAAATCAAAGGAACTCGCTCAATTCAAAGTCATCCAAAATCAACTATTCTGAATGACAAAATTTTCTAAGTAAAAATAACTCACTTGCATTTCAAAACTCAACGCAAATGAATCAAAACAGACTCTAGCAAAGGAATAAAAGTCAATCAAAATCGATCAAGGTCGAATACAAAAAACTCAGAATCGATAGCAAGAAATTCAAGAATCATGATTTCTATGATGGAATAGCTTCAACAAAATTGAAGAAAAAGCTCAACTGTAACTGATTTTTCTTATTCTTTATTGATATGAGTTCATTTATTAATTCTTAATTCTCAGCTGACAATAGTCGAATATACTCTTTTCGACTTAACTTATTTTCATAGAATTAATCATCATTTTGGTACTACATAACTCTTTTCTACGCAATCTGCTAGTTGTTTCTGAAGTTCTCCAGTTTAAGTAATGCTCTTCTATAAAAGTTGTCATAATACCATTGTACTAGACACCACTCTATATAGAACTGCATTCATGTCGTAGAAAGTCGAAATATGTCATTGAACTATGTCTGTACATTCTAACCACTGACATAGCTGTCAATTCTAGGTTAATTCTGTACTAGTTCAATATATCGACTAGACTTCTACTGACATTCTTCCATGGTCAAACGTGATATAACCAGTACCGAAATAACAAAATCTAATTTCTGAAACTCATATCATAAATTGCTAATCATATCTATTTCTTTATCAGTGAACGGATTCAATCAACTGGTAACTGGTACTCAGTTATTGCATTAATATCTATAATGCATTCTAGCTTAATATCTCATGCCTGATATCAGCACATTCAATCTTATTTCCTCAATTCTTTATTTCATCTTCTATGAATAATCTTACAAATGTATTCCATCTACTCAAAGGCAAAATTTCAGCAAATACGATGAATACAGGCTCATCAGATACAGATTATAGCATAACAAATCACTGATCTATGAATGTATGCTATGCAATCAATATATAAGCAGTTAACTAGAATTAACTCACTTACCTATAATATTCTTATCTGATACAACTTGAGCCTTTCAGCTAGGGGAGCTATGCTTATATATCTTCATCTGCTGGCGTTTAGACTGACTCGATCTTTGCTATTATTGTCACTATCGCTTGCTTCATAGCTATACAGCTATGAAAGTTTAGTGAAGGTGATGATTATAGTGTTTCCACAATTACAGAGACGTGAATAAAAAAAATTCAACTCTGCCTCATGCTACTAGTTCATGATTTCGTTCTTCTATTACTGGCTTGAAATCAACTTATGCTTCTAGTCTGCAAAGTCTACTGTTCTATCTTCTTTAGCATATACGGAAAGAAACAATTCTGTTTACTTACCTGCCAAACAATTTCAGTATTTCTTCTGGAAACTTCACCAACTTCTTGCTAAGTCCTGAAGTTGATATAAAATCAAGCTGATTCTATGTTCATCTGAATATTCTTCTCTTGAACAACTGATCCAGCTCTTCAAATCAACTCCTTTCTAGACATAGCATATTCTGTATCTTTCTGAGTTGATGATTCATAGCTTTGGAGTTGTTCAACTCACATACTCCTCAGTGCATCGGCTCAAAAACTTACCTCAACACTATTCTGTTCTATCTGCGGTTATGTTCTGTCTGAGGTTCTCATGCTATCTGCATAGTCTGTCTTATTCGATAACAGAAGCAATATATATGGCAGAGATTATAAATAACATACATATACTCTCATGCTTCTGAATAGAACACATGCTTGCAAATTCTCATGCTTTTTCACATACTACATGCTTGCAACGAATTCATTTATTCAAATGAATTCAAGAAATCAGGCATACATATCAGCATATAAGCATGTAATTCTTATCTCAATAAAGCAAGTAGTGTTCAATCAGCAATCATAGTCGCATATAATTCTGTAAAACAAGTAAAGCATACTCATGCAATACTATCAATGCATGCGACTCAATCTACCCCGCTCAACTTCTATCTTAGTCCAAGACTTTATGCTCTGATACCACCTATTGTGGGGACCTCAAGTTGCTAATCTCATCTTAGAACAATAAACGATTAATTAACAATTAATCATAGAATAACAGAATATTCAAACCAAGAGCTATTTTTAAAAAAAAAAAAAAAAATCTCAGCCCCTCGCTCGATCGGGTAAACTCACCCGATCGAGCGAGCTAGAAACTCCAGCTCTCGGGTCTGAATCCATTTTGGCCTCGCTCGATCGGTGAACTTCAACCGATCGAGAGGGCAAGAAAAATCATTTCTCTGTTTGCAAAATACATGTAACACCCAGTATTTTTAGTACGTAAATTTGCATGCATAATTAGGGATTTTATTTATTTATAATTTTAGATTATGGGTTAAATATTTATGTGAAATTATTTGTGCATGTTTTAAGATTTATTTTCAAGCATTTAACCCATAATTTGAGATTTATGATTTTTAGTATTTAAATTATTTTATCGCATAGACGGGACCGTGAACGGACGAGATGACAACTTTCTATCCAATTTATTTCATGAGCATTTAGAGCCCAAAAATATTATTTTGAGTTTTATTTCCTCAAAATTATCAGTATTTAATTTTATATAATTTTAGGAGTCCATATTTATCCAAATTTAGCCAAAATATTGACTTTTAATTACCTTTAAAATTCCCTAAAATAAATATTTCGGGATTTTAATTAATTGTTATGTTAGTTAGTATTTTTAAAAGTTAAGATTATCTTATTATTGTTATTATCTCCCTATATTAGTTATTAAAATCCTATCTACCCAAATTAAATCCTAAATCTACCCCAACCACACGTTCAATCCTTTTCTCTACAACCTAGCCGCCTACCTCCCCCATTATTCATCTTCTTCATCGTTCTAGCAATAAAAAAAAAACTCCATAGCTCGATTTTTTTTAAGCTTCCAAGGTGGTTGATCTTCGTCCCGGAATCGTTATCTACGCCTACTTCTTTTCAACCGATGGTGCAAGGCATGATTCTTTCTATAACTTTTGCACCATATCAGTTATTATGCGTGTGTGTGTGTAGGCATCAGATTTTTCATTTAAATTTTTAGAAATCTAATCGGTTGTTGAGGTAAGCGCATGGTTCTTGTGTTTTTGGTTGATCATCCTCACGTTTTTGGGGCATGGGTTGTGCATGGCTGCTGTCCACGGTTCAGAGGGGGTCCAAGGGTCCCTAGGATTGGGTTTGGTCAGATTTGTGGGGCTGGAATGGGCTGGAGTCGAAGCCATGTCTTCTGGAGCCAAGCAATTCGCGCGCAGGTTTTTGGCTTATGGTAGAATGGTTCGTTCTCCCCCCTCAGTGCACGGTTTTGGGTAAGGTTTGTTGCATTAGAACCCCATTGATGTTGGCTAAGTTTTTCAAGTGGTCTCACGATTTTTGGTGGTCGGAGAAAGCAACACGATTGAAAATACGGCCGCTGCTCCTGTCTGCGTGCGAGCAGAATAAGGGCTAGTTGTTTTGGTTCGTTCTCCTTCGTTAGGGCTCGGTTTGAGCTGGTTTTTACCTTTTTGGAAACGTCTTGAAGAGGGATAGGTGGAGGTGGTGGTGCTCCGGCCATCGGCGGCCGGAGCACGGCGTCAGCAGCCATGGAAGGCTGCTGTGCGCACGGCCGCCGTATGGAAATGGAAGTAGGGTTCGGGTTTTAGGGTTTTAGAGTGGATCCGGGTCGGGTTGTTTGGTCCGGGTCAAGTTAGTGGGTCATGGGTTATGTTAGTTGGGTCCGGGTCCTGGTTAAGTTAGTTGGGCTCGGGTATTTTATTTTTAAGTGAATTAATAAGTTAATGGGTTTTATTTGGGCTATTAGATTTAATTAATGTTTGGGCCACATTTAAATAGTTATTTGGGCTCCATTTAATTATTTTGGGTTAAGTTTAATTATTTTTGGGCTTAATTAAATTAATTAAGTGGGTCCACTAATTTCTATGGGCCTTGGGGCCCATGGAAGTTATTGGGCCAATCTTTGGGCTTTTTGGGCCCATTGTGCCAGAATAGGTTGTTATTGGGCCAGGAATGTTTTAATGGGCTTTAATTAATTAATTGGGCTTAGAAATGTAATGTTGGGCTTAAGTATGTTAATGGGCCAGTCTTAGTGTTAATGGGCCAGATTTAAGTAATTGGGCTTGAGTGTTAGGGTCAGCAGTTCAGTACAACCCATGAGAAATTGCATGTGTCCTGAATATATATTTAATTATTTTTATGCATGGAAGTTATTTTTATATTTATATGTTAGTATGAAATTAAATTAAATATATATGAAGACACACATTTTATTTAAGTACATGCATTCATGAAATAATTTTTATGCATGATTTAATGTTTAAGGTTGAGCAAAAGAAAATATTTTATGTTGGAAGTTGAAGTAGTGTGACAATTTAAGGGGGATTCGTCCCCATATGTGAACTATTGAAGGGCAGTTTACTGCCAATTTAAGAGGTGATTCGTCACCGCCACGTACGTTGGTTTCCACGCTGATCAGTATTTAATGTATGATTTAAGGTTACACTATGGATACAACCATGCGATGTTAGAAAATACTTTGCTCAACAATGTTTATGTATTATTATGATATTCAAGTCTAATTTAAGTTTATGTCATGTTAATGATATTTTAAGCATGCTCATTCATGTATATGTTATGTATTAGTATTAAAGTGATTTAAATTATTTTAAACTCTTGTTATGTTAGCATGTTGGGCCTCTAGGCTCACTACACTGGTATGGTGCATGTGAGTACGTAGAGGACGTAGTACCTACCGGAGGCGAGGACCTATGAGTGGACATGCAGTGATCCCCCGCGGCCGTCGTCTGAGTCATTATGATTATGTTTTTATGAAATATTAAACATGTCGTTCTTTTTATTCATTTTCAGTGGTTGGTACTAGTACTTATTTTTATTTAAATTTTTTCAGTGCATGCAAATTTTTATTTAATATTTTAGGACAACATTTTTATTTAATGCATGACTCAGACATTTAATTTATTAAATGTTGCATTTTATTTGAGTTATTTTTAAATCTATTAATTTTTGTGCATATATGTATGGGCATGTATGTACATCTATTTTACTTAGTATTATTTTTAAAAAAAAAATTCCGCATATATTATTTTAGAATGTTTGGGTCATTTCAATTGGTATCAGAGACGCGTTCTTGGTGGGGTCATCACTGCTATGCGAGCTCAGAAATCCATGCTACCGGTCTGTAAGTTTTAATTGCTTTTAGTCTGATTTAGTCGTATCGTGTTTAAGACTTAAGCATTTATGTTAGCAGAAAATTTTTAAGTACTTAGTTATGCATGTCGATTTACGTAAAGAAATATGTGGTGGATTACATTACCCAGTTCGAGAGAGGGTGTCGCTTCGTGCCTCTTATTGCTGAGTACACCAGACAAGTTGAGACAGTTTGTGGATGGATTGCGGGCTGAAATCAAGCATGACGTTCGCATGTTGGATGTCACTACTTACGAGGCGGCAGTTAGCAGAGCATTGCGTTCTAAGGAAGGGAGACGAGAGATGCAGAGGTAACAGCAAGGCAAGAGGCAGTTCCAGCCAGGAGCTTATCGACCATCTTCGCAGCCTTCTGCGAAGAAGCAGTTTACTGGGCCGTCTAAGGGCCCGAATCAGCAGGGACAGTAGCAGAGGCCTCACGGGCGCCAGCCGCAGCAGCAGCAGAGGGGCGGGGCCCCTAAGACAGGAGTAGTTCCCTTGTGCCCATAGTGTTAGAGGCCTCACTCAGGTCAGTGTTTGATCGGTTCCAACGTTTGCTACCACTGCAAGGAGCTAGGGATTGGGGCATACAACTGCCCAAGGAAGAAGAACACCACTTGGTGGGTGTTTGTCATGCAGGCTGAGGAGGCAGACCCAGATACCTCCTTAATCATCGGGAGAATTCTAGTATGAGTAAACTCCACGTTTGCGTTGCTAGATTCAGGGTCTACGCATTTGTTTATCTCCCTAGAGTTTATCAGACGGATAGGCATCACACCTGAGATTGCCGAAAGTGGTTATGATGTCACTATGCCGTCAGGACATATTATTTCTACCTCTAGTGTCATTCAAGAACTGGAGTTGGAGCTACAGGGGAACTCCATTCGCGCAGATGTAGTGGTTTTTTCGTTGAGCGGGTTTGATTTGATATTGGGTATGGACTGGTTGACAGTCAATGGAGCTTCGATTGATTTTCGTCCAAGGACAGTGTCAGTGAAACCATCAGAAGGCAACCCGTTTACTTTCTATGCATCTCAGAGCAGTAGTACACCTCAGGTGATATCTCTTATTCAGGCGAGGAAGTTGTTGAAACGGGGTTGCCGAGGTTTTCTAGCGAGTATTTTCACGGCCTCAAAACCATCTAGCAGATCACTATCAGAGATAGATGTGGTTCGTGATTTTCCGGATGTCTTTCCAGAGGATGTTGCAGGAATTCCACCAGTGAGAGATGTGGAGTTCAGTATCGAATTAGTGCCAGACACCATGCCTATCTCAAAGGCACCATACAGACTTGCTCCTACCTAGATGAAAGATTTGAAGGAGCAGATTCAGGAGTTATTAGAGAAAGGCTTTGTTCGTCCTAGCTTTTATCCATGGGGAGCTCCAGTGTTATTTGTGAAGAAGAAGGATGGCAGTATGAGACTGTGCATCAATTATCGAGAGCTCAACAGGGTCACAGTGAAGAATAAGTACCCACTGCCGAGGATAGAGGACTTATTTGATCAGTTGCAGGGAGCTTTGGTGTTCTCCAAGATCGATCTTCGATCTGGTTATCATCAGCTGCGAGTTAGAGATGCAGATGTGTCCAAGACTTCTTTCCGGACACGTTATGGGCATTACGAGTTCTTAGTGATGCCATTTGGGATGACCAATGCTCCAGCGGTTTTCATGGATCTCATGAATCGGGTATTTCAGCCGTATCTTGATCAGTTCATCATAGTCTTCATTGATGATATCTTGATCTACTCTAGGAGCATTGAGGAGCATAGGCAACATCTACAGACAGCCTTGCAGACTTTAAGGGAGCATCGTTTGTATGCCAAGTTCAGTAAGTGCGAGTTTTGGATTGAGCATGTGGCATTTCTTGGCCACATTATTTCGAGAGATGTGATTGCAGTGGATCAGTCGAAGGTTGAGGCAGTTCAGAATTGGGGGATTCCAAAGAATGCTTCAGAGATTCGCAGTTTCTTGGGTTTGGCAGGATATTATAGGAAGTTCATCAAGGGTTTTTCCTCTATTGCAGTACCCTTTACATCCTTAACCAAGAAGAACGCGAAGTTTATTTGGAGTTCAGACTGTCAGAGAAGCTTCGATCAGCTGAAGGAAGCACTCACTACTGCACCGGTTTTAGCGATGACAGTACCACACGAGGAGTTAGTGGTGTACACCGACGCATCTAAGCTAGGTTTAGGCGAAGTAATTATGCAGGCTGGTAAGGTTATTGCTTATGCGTCGAGGCAGTTGAAGATTCACGAGCAGAACTACCCGACATATGATTTGGAGTTAGCAGCAGTGGTCTTCGCTTTGAAAATCTGGAGGCACTATCTGTATGGCGAGAAGTGTAAGATTTTCACTGATCACAAGAGCCTCAAGTACTTCTTCACTCAGAAGGAGTTGAACATGAGGCAACGGAGATGGTTGGAGTTAGTGAAGGATTACGACTGCGACATTAGCTACCATCCAGGTAAGGCTAATGTAGTGACCGATGCTTTGAGTCGGAAGTCGACAGTGGTATCGTGTTTGACAGTGCAGTTACCACTGCACAGCGAGATTCAGAGGTTTGATTTGGAGTTTTACTCGAGTGGTCATGCACCGAGCTTTTCAGTGTTGACGGTGCAACCGATTCTACGAGATCGGATCAGAGTTGGATAGACTACTGATGAGGAGTTACAGCATTGGAGGCAGAGAGATGAGGCCAAGGGTGGTCGTCTTTATACGGTTGTAGATGGCATTGTTCAGTACCGTGGTAGAATGTGGGTACCGAACATCGATCAGTTGAGAGCTGAGATTCTAGCAGAGGCTCACACATCTCCGTACTCCATTCACCCCGGAAGTACGGAGATGTACAGAGATTTGCAGCTATTGTATTGGTGGCCCGGGATGAAGAGGGACATAGGGAGAGTTCTTGACTTGTCAGCTAGTCAAGGCAGAGCATCAGCGTCCAGCAGGACTTCTTAGACCTCTTCCTATTCCGGAATGGAAGTGGAAGAACATTACGATGGATTTTGTAGTTGGCCTTCCGAGGAGTAACAGAGGTTGCACAGCTATTTGGGTGATCGTGGATAGACTCACCAAGTCAGCTCATTTCTTGCCGGTGAGGACTACCTACTCCTTGACACAGTATGCAGAGCTTTACATCAAGGAGATTGTTAGATTTCATGGCATACCTGTGTCCATTGTATCCGATAGAGATCCGAGATTCACATCCGCGTTTTGGAAGAGTTTGCACACAGCATTGGGGACTAGACTACTGTTCAACACAGCTTTTCATCCCCAGATAGATGGTCAGTCAGAGAGGGTGATACAGATTCTTGAGGATTTACTGAGAGCCTGTGTCATTGATTTTCAGGGCTCGTGGGAGACTAGACTGCCATTAGTGGAGTTTACCTATAACAACAGTTTTCAGTCGTCTATAGGTATAGATCCTTATGCAGCGTTGTATGGGAGGAGATGCAGATCTCCTGTGCATTGGGATGAGATTGGTGAGAGGATTTTACTGGGTCCTGAAATCGTGCAGCAGACAGCTGACATTGTGACTCATATTCGGGATCGCATGAGGACTGCTCAGAGTCGTCAGAAGAGTTATGCAAATACTCGACGACGAGATTTTGAGTTCGCGTAGGTGATCACGTGTTTCTGATAGTGTCACCTATGAAGGGAGTGGTACGATTTGGCCGGAGAGGGAAGCTTAATCCGAGGTATATAGGGTCATTCAAGATCTTGGAGAGAGTTGGAACGTTGGCCTACCGTTTAGCTCTACCGCCAGGGCTTGCAGCAGTGCACAACGTTTTCCATGTATCCATGCTTCGGAGATATGTCTCTAACCCATCGCATGTGTTGGATTATGAGCCTCTTCAGTTGACACCAGAGTTGGCATTTGAGGAGAGGCCAGTTCGGATCTTAGCCAGAGAGGAGCGGGGATTGAGGACACGGGTCATACCGATTATCAGAGTCCAGTGGCTGAATCACTCGGAGGAGGAAGCTACTTGGGAGACTGAGGCAGACATGAGGACTCGCTACCCGGAGTTGTTCGGGTAAGTACTTTAATTTCGAGGACGAAATCCAAATTAAGGGGGGGAGAATTGTAACACCCAGTATTTTTAGTACGTAAATTTGCATGCATAATTAGGGATTTTATTTATTTATAATTTTAGATTATGGGTTAAATATTTATGTGAAATTATTTGTGCATGTTTTAAGATTTATTTTCAAGTATTTAACCCATAATTTGAGATTTTTATGATTTTTAGTATTTAAATTATTTTATCGCGTAGACGGGACCGTGAACGGACGAGATGACAACTTTCTATCCAATTTATTTCATGAGCATTTTTAGAGCCCAAAAATATTATTTTGAGTTTTATTTCCTCAAAATTATCAGTATTTAATTTTATATAATTTTAGGAGTCCATATTTATCCAAATTTAGCCAAAATATTGACTTTTAATTACATTTAAAATTCCCTAAAATAAATATTTCGGGATTTTAATTAATTGTTATGTTAGTTAGTATTTTAAAAGTTAAGATTATCTTATTATTGTTATTATCTCCCTATATTAGTTATTAAAATCCTATCTACCCAAATTAAATCCTAAATCTACCCCAAACCACACGTTCAATCCTTTTCTCTACAACCTAGCCGCCTACCTCCCCCATTATTCATCTTCTTCATCGTTCTAGCAATAAAAAAAAAACTCCATAGCTCGATTTTTTTTAAGCTTCCAAGGTGGTTGATCTTCGTCCCGTCGTCCCGGAATCGTCATCTACGCCTACTTCTTTTCAACCGATGGTGCAAGGCATGATTCTTTCTATAACTTTTGTACCATATCAGTTATTATGCGTGTGTGTGTAGGCATCAGATTTTTCATTTAAATTTTTAGAAATCTAATCGGTTGTTGAGGTAAGCGCATGGTTCTTGTGTTTTTGGTTGATCATCCTCACGTTTTTGGGGCATGGGTTGTGCATGGCTGCTGTCCACGGTTCAGAGGGGGTCCAAGGGTCCCTAGGATTGGGTTTGGTCAGATTTGTGGGGCTGGAATGGGCTGGAGTCGAAGCCATGTCTTCTGGAGCCAAGCAATTCGCGCGCAGGTTTTTGGCTTCTGGTAGAATGGTTCGTTCTCCCCCCTCAGTGCACGGTTTTGGGTAAGGTTTGTTGCATTAGAACCCCCTTGATGTTGGCTAAGTTTTTCAAGTGGTCTCACGATTTTTGGTGGTCGGAGAAAGCAACACGATTGAAAATACGGCCGCTGCTCCTATCTGCGTGCGAGCAGAATAAGGGCTAGTTGTTTTGGTTCGTTCTCCTTCGTTAGGGCTCGGTTTGAGCTGGTTTTTACCTTTTTGGAAACGTCTTGAAGAGGGATAGGTGTAGGTGGTGGTGCTCCGGCCATCGGCGGCCGGAGCACGGCGTCAGCAGCCATGGAAGGCTTCTGTGCGCACGGCCGCCGTATGGAAATGGAAGTAGGGTTCGGGTTTTTGGGTTTTAGAGTGGATCCGGGTCGGGTTGTTTGGTTCGGGTCAAGTCAGTGGGTCATGGGTTATGTTAGTTGGGTCCGGGTCCGGGTCCTGGTTAAGTTAGTTGAGCTCGGGTATTTTATTTTTAAGTGAATTAATAAGTTAATGGGTTTTATTTGGGCTATTAGATTTAATTAATGTTTGGGCCACATTTAAATAGTTATTTGGGCTCCATTTAATTATTTTGGGTTAAGTTTAATTATTTTTGGGCTTAATTAAATTAATTAAGTGGGTCCACTAATTTCTATGGGCCTTGAGCCCATTGAAGTTATTGGGCCAGTCTTTGGGCTTTTTGGGCCCATTGTGCCAGAATAGGTTGTTATTGGGCCAGGAATGTTTTAATGGGCTTTAATTAATTAATTGGGCTTAGAAATGTAATGTTGGGCTTAAGTATGTTAATGGGCCAGTCTTAGTGTTAATGGGCCAGATTTAAGTAAATGGGCTTGAGTGTTAGGGTCAGCAGTTCAGTACAACCCATGAGAAATTGCATGTGTCCTGAATATATATTTAATTATTTTTATGCATGGAAGTTATTTTTATATTTATATGTTAGTATGAAATTAAATTAAATATATATGAAGGACACACATTTTATTTAAGTACATGCATTCATGAAATAGTTTTTATGCATGATTTAATGTTTAAGGTTGAGCAAAAGAAAATATTTTATGTTGGAAGTTGAAGTAGTGTGAAAATTTAAGGGGGATTCGTCCCCATATGTGAACTATTGAAGGGCAGTTTACTGCCAATTTAAGAGGTGATTCGTCACTGCCACGTACGTTGGTTTCCACGCTGATCAGTATTTAATGTATGATTTAAGGTTACACTATGAATACAACCATGCGATGTTAGAAAATACTTTGCTCAACAATGTTTATGTATTATTATGATATTCAAGTCTAATTTAAGTTTATGTTATGTTAATGATATTTTAAGCATGCTCATTCATGTATATGTTATGTATTAGTATTAAAGTGATTTAAATTATTTTAAACTCTTGTTATGTTAGCATGTTGGGCCTCTAGGCTCACTACACTGGTATGGTGCAGGTGAGTACGTAGAGGACGTAGTACCTACCGGAGGCGAGGACCTATGAGTGGACATGCAGTGATCCCCCGCGGCCGTCGTCTGAGTCATTATGATTATGTTTTTATGAAATATTAAACATGTCGTTCTTTTTATTCATTTTCAGTGGTTGGTACTAGTACTTATTTTTATTTAAATATTTTCAGTGCATGCAAATTTTTATTTAATATTTTAGGACAAAATTTTTATTTAATGCATGACTCAGACATTTAATTTATTAAATGTTGCATTTTATTTGAGTTATTTTTAAATCTATTTATTTTTGTGCATATATGTATGGGCATGTATGTACATCTATTTTACTTAGTATTATTTTAAAAAAAAAATTCCGCATATATTATTTTAGAATGTTTGGGTCGTTTCAATACAGGCCTTGCTCGATCGGTAAAATTCACCCGATCGAGCGGGCTCCAAATTCTGGAAATTCTGCTGCAACATAATGTTGTCAAACTTGGAATATAAAGACATCTAGTCTTATACAAGCTACAAAATAATATACATGCATTGACAAATAAATCCTAACTCATAAATACATCAATTCATGAATATAAACTAGGATTTACCAAATAAAAACATGTACAAGATTCTTTGTCTTCTAACATGTTATTAACAATACATATCATCTGCTTAAAACCCGAGTCACCACAGCTATATCTCTTCTCAGGCTATCCAAGCCAACTCTAGCTTGATCATGCCCCAACCTGATGCAATGCACACATACAAACAAAGCAACAGTCGGATAACTCCGGTGAGAATAAATCTCAGTATGAACAACATGCATATACATCATTTAAGCATGTAACTTATTCAATTATGAATGTCATATAATAACATAACATGCTAGCATTTATAAACGCATATTCTAAACCATAGAAATCTCTAGGTTAATGCATAAATGCAATGCATGTACCAAGCAATAGGTTATCAAATCTGATATCAATAAATCGTAGTTCTGGGATCCCAAGGAAATAAAATCTTCAACAAACACCAACTCATCCAATCGAGGTGAAGTTGAATACTTCATTTCCCCTGACTTTGGTGCAACAATAGTAAGTCTTCTGGCTCTCGAAGTAAGTCTACATTCCGTGTCACTCAACTACAGCCCTCCAAACGTCATATGCACTCTAGGCCTTTCAACCCTCTGTTCTTTACAGGCTGGAGTTCAAGATGAATGCAACATGTTCTGTATGTATTAAATGCTATAAAACACCTTGAACACTTACTCAAATAAACCAACAAAGCAATCAAAGCATCTAATCACATAAGGATATTGACAAATCTGTAAGCATCACATAATACATGTAAAAATGTTCAATACATAAAATACTATAAATAAAATTAAACAAGTAAACATTTACATAAATATTCTGGGAATTCAAGAAAATAGCTATCTTGAATAATCTATCCCATCTATGTAAACGTAAATAATAACATATATTAAAACATGCAGGTATGTGATTTTAGGCAACTCGATAATCAGAAAAAATCTCGAGTTATTCTGCCCATCTTATTAATGTCTATTCATACCTGTGATCTGGATTCAAACATCTTGAATCTGTTGCCAATGCTGATCATCTCAAAGCTAGCCAAATCGATCATAAAATTCTACTCATTTCAATCAGTGCTAATTCAAGGTGTTCTTGATTCAATCTTAAACACTTCAAGTCATTAGAACTCGAACTCGTCGATTCGACTTAGATAACTTCCATTCCCAACTGAAATGAAGTATAAACCATGCTCAATATCATTATCAAATCTGATATTTAGTGCTAAGTTCAATCTATAGTTGATATCGGATTGAATTGCAACCCGGCAGCATAACGGTTCGAAATCGGTAATTTCGAATACATTAACATCAATATCATCACCATCTTAACAATATAACATCATCAATTCTTCAGCTGAATTTTTGAAATATGCAACCCCTAAAAAATCAGATTTTCGAAAAAATTTTCAATATTCCAAAACATGTCCAAACGACGATCTTTTCTCGATCCGTCTTAGATATGCTATCGTCGTATATGCTAGAACATGTTTATACAATCAAATCTTAATTATAACAACATCATAAAATTTAAACATGGTAGAACTTCATAAAACTTACGTCAAAACGTAGCACTCAGAGCTGTGATCGCAAATATATGTTCAATCGAAAATTCTACTGGGCGGATCGAAAGATATCGGAGCTTAAAGGGACAAAAATGGACTTGGAACCCTTGTTTCTCCATTCCCACGTTTGCTTCTGGAATTTGGGCTGAAAACTGATCAGATTAAACGTTTAAAAATACAATTTGCAAAGAAAATTGCACTTTGGTCCCTAAACTTTGACCTAATTGCAAATCAGTCCCCAGACAAGCGATTTAATTCAATTTCAATCCTAAATAATTTAAGAATAATAGAATTTCATTCTAAACTCTAAATATTCTCAAATTAAATATTCTCGAATTAAAAGTAAATCATTTCGGACCTTATCGCATTTTAGTCCTTGAACTACTCAATATTTGCAAATGGGTCCTTGCTCGGATTTCATTCGCAAATTCAATCCTTGATATTTATAATAATGGAATTCACATCTTAAATTTCATAAATATTAATTCAAATATTTTTAATCTTTTTAATTTAAGAATTCCGGATATTAAAATCTTAAAATCCGAAAAATCCTCAAAATAAATATTTCTGACCCGAAATTGAAATCTCTAATTTCCATACATTCTTAAATTCATATTTTCTCTCTTATTCGGAATTTAAATCTTAAATCCCGTAATTAAGAACTTAATATTTTCGGGCCTTACATTTCCTCCTCTCTAAGGAATGATTTCGTCCTCGAAATCGCATTCGATCTGACTGCGGATTCTCATAAGCTGTATAGCTTACTGAAGTAATACTGACTTCAATTCTCTGAGCTTTCGATATCTATTCTGATATCTTCTCTTTTATCGTATCTCCATCTTCTTTCTGATTGCTTCTGCAATACATATAATCACTGAGTCAACTTATATCTAAGTTGCTCTTTCTCGTGATCTAATTCTGCATTAGTTAGTCTGTCTTGCTTACAATCTTATCGACTTCTGTTGTATCTGAATTGAATGCACATACATATTCTAGCTTATATTCTTCAGCCAATGCATATGGATAACAATTCATCTATCTGACAATTTACGATTGAGTATTAATCAACTAGCTAGATCAAATACTCATAGCTTCTAAAATCTCTTTCTGAACCTAATGATGCTTGGGAAAGAATTTCTTTTCTGATCATTATGTTCAAGCTTCAAATCTCTATCTGTTACTCATCTACTAGCTCTGTTAATGCTGCTCTATTCTTATTCTGTTCGAAGCAATCTTCACATTCTCTATCGTTTCTTGACTCATATCTGGTCTGATAGCTGTTATTTCTGTAAGATTGTTTCAATATAAAGACAATTCTGTGTTTCTAATCAATCAATCATCAAAATATTGTCTTTATATCTATCAAATAGCTGTCACAGGAATTATAGTAATCACATGACAAATAATCAATCAACTAGTACCGAATCTAGTACTATAGTTCTGAGCATATCCTCGGAAATCTGGATAATCACATCTGATAGTTCACTAATCAGAGGATGGTATAATGAAATCTCATACAACCAAACACTCAGAACATCTGACAATAAATGCCACAATCTAGAAAACAAATCTAAAGTCTCTATCTTGACAATAGATTTCCATAATTCCTGTAATCTGATCATCTTGCTAAATGCATGACAAATATGTTTTATGTTTGTATCATATCTAATACAACATATTCATAAATCTGTCGAAATCTACTACACTCTAAACCGCAAAATCATGACGATTCGAGTAGATTCAAACTAAAGTCGTTCACAAAGTTGATCTGTTTTCAACTCTTATGTAACTAATATGTTACATAAACCACTTGTGTTCTTTTTTTCTGCTTCTTTTACTGGAATTTTAGTATTGGTACTGTCAATTCTGTCGTATATGTTTTTAGTTCTTCTTCCAATACTAATTTCCAAGTACTGACTACGTGTAAGTCATACATGTTTAGACAACTGAATGGATATTAAATATGTTGTCATATGTCTCTTTCAGAATCTGATATTCCATATCTAGAATATCTGGCATAATCAAATGATTATTCACCGCAAAAATTCATCTATTCTGCTCTGTTGTCTTATCTCTAATCTTAATCTAGCGTTCTCAAGCAATATGTTGTTTTTATCTTTCTAAACCAATTCGAGTTTAGCTTGGATCGCAACAATTTTGATCGTTTGATTATCTGTCAAGCATAAACATTCAACAAGTATATATCTGTACTCAATAAATCCAGCAATTAGCTAAAACCCATAAATCTTACTGATGATCTGAATCTGAATTTCTATCAGTTACGAGCCAAATACATCAAGATATACTGAATAAACACATCAAATAATCAATAATTCTCAAATTTCAAATCAAAGGAACTCGTTCAATTCAAAGTCATCCAAAATCAACTATTCTGAATGACAAAATTTGCTAAGTGAAAATAACTCACTTGCATTTCAAAACTCAACGCAAATGAATCAAAACAGACTCTAGCAAAGGAATAAGAGTCAATCAAAATCGATCGAGGTCGAATACAAAAACCTCAGAATCGATAGCAAGAAATTCAAGAATCATGATTTCTATGATGGAATAGCTTCAGCAAAATTGAAGAAAAAGCTCAACTGTAACTGATTTTTCTTATTCTTTATTGATATGAGTTCATTTATTAATTCTTAATTCTCAGCTGACAATAGTCGAATATACTCTTTTCGACTTAACTTATTGTCATAGAATTAATCATCATTTCGGTACTACATAACTCTTTTCTACGCAATCTGCTAGTTGTTTCTGAAGTTCTCCAGTTTAAGTAATGTTCTTCTATAAAAGTTGTCATAATACCATTGTACTAGACACCAATCTATATAGAACTGCATTCATGTCGTAGAAAGTCGAAATATGTCATTGAACTATGTCTGTACATTCTAACCACTGACATAGCTGTCAATTCTAGGTTAATTATGTACTAGTTCAATATATCGACTAGACTTCTACTGACATTCTTCCACGGTCAAACGTGATATAACCAGTACCGAAATAACAAAATCTAATTTCTGAAACTCATATCATAAATTGCTAGTCATATCTATTTCTTTATCAGTGAACGGATTCAATCAACTGGTAACTGGTACTCAGTTATTGCATTAATATCTATAATGCATTCTAGCTTAATATCTCACGCCTGATATCAACACATTCAATCTTATTTCCTCAATTCTTTATTTCATCTTCTATGTCTAATCTTACAAATGTATTCCATCTACTCAAAGGCAAAATTTCAGCAAATACGATGAATACAGGCTCATCAGATACAGATTATAGCATAACAAATCACTGATCTATGAATGTATGCTATGCAATCAATATATAAGCGGTTAACTAGAATTAACTCACTTACCTATAATATTCTTATCTGATACAACTTGAGCCTTTCAGCTAGGGGAGCTATGCTTATATATCTTCATCTGCTGGCGTTTAGACTGACTCGATCCTTGCTGTTATTGTCACTATCGCTTGCTTCATAGCTATACAGCTATGAAAGTTTAGTGAAGGTGATGATTATAGTGTTTCCACAATTACAGAGACGTGAATAAAAAAAATTCAACTCTGCCTCATGCTACGAGTTCATGATTTCGTTCTTCTATTACTGGCTTGAAATCAACTTATGGTTCTAGTCTGCAAAGTCTACTGTTCTATCTTCTTTAGCATGTACGGAAAGAAACAATTCTGTTTACTTACCTGCCAAACAATTTCAGTACTTCTTCTGGCAACTTCACCAACTTCTTGCTAAGTCCTGAAGTTGATATAAATCAAGCTGATTCTATGTTAATCTGAATATTCTTCTCTTGAACAACTGATCCAGCTCTTCAAATCAACTCCTTTCTAGACATAGCATATTTTGTATCTTTCTGAGTTGATGATTCATAGCTTTGGAGTTGTTCAACTCACATACTCCTCAGTGCATCTGTAACACCCGGTATTTTTAATTACGTAAATCCGCCTGCATAATTAGGATATTTAATTATTTAAATTTATGATTTATTTGAATAATTATGTGAATTATTTATGCATGATTTAATTTTTTTTTAAGCATTTAACCCATAATTAGTAATTCTTATGTTTTTTTTAGTATTTTTATTATTTGATCGCGTAGACAGGACCGTGGACGGACGAGATGACAACTTTCTAGCCAAATTATTTTATGAGACTTTTTGGAGCCTTAAAATATTATTTTGAGTTTTATTATCTCAAAATTTTCAGTATTTGATTTTATATAATTTTAGGAGTCCTTTTTATCCAAAATTAGCCAAAATATTGACTTTTTAGTATTTTTAAAATTCCCTTAAATTAATATTTCGAGATTTTATTTAGTTATCAGATTTTTTTTAAAGTTTTAATTAGGAGTTTAAGTTGTATAATTAATATTTAAAATTTTTTATCCTTACTTATTTAACCTATATTTTAATTAACACAAAAATTAAACCTATTCTACCCAAACCCTATTGCCGATCACTTCACCCCCTTAGCCGCCTCCACCCTCACAAAAATATTCATCTTCTTCATCGTTCTAGCAAGAAATCTCCATAGGAATCGATTTCTTCAAGCTTCCAAGGTGGTTGTTCATCGTTCGTCGTCCCGGGAATTGTTCTACGCGCTTCTAAAATCGAACACCGGTGAAAGGCATGATTTTTTTCTTCTCATTTTAACGTCATATCAGTATATATTATGTAGGTTATGGTAGGCATCGAAATCCTTTAATGATTTTTCAGAAAAATCGATTTAATGTTGGTTTTAGGCGCATTGTTCTTCGATTTCATATGCATGCTCACGTTTTTTCCTCTCCATGCTTGGTTCGGCTGATGGCTAGGGTTCCAGGGGTGTGTGTACGTGGTCTGGGCTTGGGTGGCTCGAGTGGTTCGAGCCAAACGAGCCCAGGTGGTCACCATGTTCAGCCAAGTGCACGGCCGAAACAGTTTAGGGTTTGGAGATTGGAGGCTTCGGTTCGACGATAGGGCGTGCATGGGGTTGGGGGCCTGGTATGGTTCGAACCGGCAGGACCCTGGGAAGGTCCTGCCAGCGGCGCTCCGGCCGGTCGTGGCCGGAGCAGGGCGGCAGCAGGCGTTGAAGGCCTGCTGCCCGAGCCCACGCGGCGGCCGAGAGGAGTTGTGAAGGGGGGGTCGGGTTCTAGGGTTAGGCTTGGTCCGGGTCGGGTTCTTGGGTCTGGGTCGGGTCAGTAGGTTATTGGGTCGGGTTAAGTGGGTCCGAGTCCGGGTTTGGTGGGCCGGGCTCGAGTCTTTTTTTTTTTTAAATATTTTATGAATTAATGGGTTTTTGAGTCAATTAAATTAAAATAAAATTATTTGGACTCCCAAATAATTTTATTTGGATTTTTAAAAAAATTTTAATTAAATTAGTCCATAAATTTTATGGGCTTTTGGCCCATAAAAGTTATTGGGCCAGTCTTTGGGTTTTTGGGCCCATTGGGCCAGTTTAAGTGATATTGGGCTCGGCATAATTTTAATGGGCTTAATTAATTTAATTGGGCTTAGATTAATTAATTGGGCTTAAAGTTTAAGATATTGGGCTTAAGTATGATAGTGAGCCAGATTTAAGTTAATGGGCTTGAGTGTAGAGCCAGCAGTCCAGGACCATCCATGAGAAATTGCATGTGTCCTGAGTTTATATTTAATTATTTTATGCATGAAAAGTTATTTGAATATTTATATGATATTAGAAAATAAATTAAATATAAATGAAGGACACACAATTTATTTAAGTACATGCATTCATGAAATCAATTTTTATGCTATGATTGAAGTTCTATGGTTGAGCAAATAAAATATTTTAGGTGGAAATTGAAGTAGTGTGGCCATTTATGTATGGGCAGTTTCTGCCATTTATGTATGGGCAGTTTCTGCCATTTATGTATGGGTGGTTCGCCACCAGCCTCGTACGATGGTTTCTTAGACTGATCAGTCGCACTATAAGTATGGGTCACACTTACGGATAGGACCATTCGATGTTAAGAAAATAAGTGCTCAACAACTCATGTATGTATGATATTATGTATGTTATGTATAATTCAGTGATTTCTTTAAGCAACATTTATGTTAATATTTTTGAGGCATGCTCATGCATTTATAGGTTAAGTATTATGTATGAAAGTGTATTAAATTATTTTAAACCCTTGTTAGTATGCATGTTGGGCCTCTAGGCTCACTACACTGATATGGTGCAGGTGAGTATGTAGAGGAGCAGGTTACCCCTACCGGTGGTGAGGACGTATGAGCGGAGCTGCAGTGGCCCCGTGACCGTAGTCTGCATCGTGCTAGTGTTCTATGCATGAATGTTTTAAACACTATTTTATCTGAAGATTTTATTCCAGTGTTGAGATTTAAGTATTATTTTTATGCAACTTTTTAGTGTATGCACTGTTGATTAAATTGTTTTGAATTATTTTAAGTATTGCATGATTCAGACGTTTTAGTAATTATTTTTATGTTGCATGATTATTTATTAAATTTTAAATCTCTTTTATGGTTGTACATATATGTATGGGCATATATGTATATATATATATGTATATAAATATTTTACTTAGTATTTATTTTAAAAGAAAAAGAAAAATTTTTAAATTTTCCGCATTTTAGAAATTTATAAGTCTAGGATGTTTCAGTTGGTATCAGAGCACGGTCCTTGGAGGGGTCATTACTGCTATGCTAGCTCAGAAATCGACGCTACCGGTCTGTAAGTTTTAAATGTTTATAGCATTATTTAATTTCTAGAATTTAAGTTAGCCCTAATTTTAAACACTTAGTTATGCGTGGCGATTTACGTAAATAAATATGTGGTGGTGCAGAATGCCTCCCAGACCAGTGAACCGACGAGGGAGACCTCCACCTCCACCTCCACCTCCACCGCCACCTCCGCAGCACCCTATGACAGCACTGGAGCAGGCCAGTGCCACGATGATGGCGGGGATTACTGCTCTGTTGGAGCAGCAGGCTGCACGTCCCCGACTATCCCATGAGGAGGACGTGGCTGAGAGGTTCCAGAAGAAGGGACCTAAGGAGTTTGCTGGGACCACCGATCCTTTGGTGGCTGAGGGATGGATTCGCTCTCTTGAGTCCATCTTTGATTATATGGGGATCACAGACACCGACAGGGTGAGCTGTGCGACGTACATGATGAGAGGAGATGCAGCCCTTTGGTGGGAGGGTGCAGTTAGAGGAGTCCATCTACCTACACTGACGTGGACCGAGTTCAGGCGTATCTTCTACGCCAAGTACTTTACTGAGGATGTGCGCAGCCGCATGATCCGTGAGTTCAGGAGTCTCCGTCAGGGGGACAGGTCTGTTGTGGAGTATGTGAGCCAGTTTGAGAGGGGCTGTCACTTTGTGCCCATGATTGCTGATAGTCCACAGGAGAAGCTGCGACAGTTTGTGGAGGGCCTGAAGGCTGAGATCAGGCATGATGTGCGTATGGCAGACGTCTTTACATACGAGTCTGCAGTGAGTAGAGCCTTGCGTTCCGAGGAGGGTCAGAGAGAGATCCAGAGAGAGCAGCAGGGTAAGAGGCAGTTTCAGCAGACGGGGTATCAGCGACCATCTTCGCAGCCTCCTGCGAAGAAGCAGTTTACAGGGCCATCTAAGGGCCCGAATCAGCAGAGGCCTCAGGGGAAGCCACAGCAGCAGACTAGGGGCGGGGCCCCTACTCCAGGGAGATATCCAGTATGTCCGAAGTGTCAGAAGATGCATTCCGGGCAGTGTCTTATGGGAGCAGGAGTCTGCTATCGTTGCAAAGAGCCGGGGCATCAGATTGCCAACTGCCCGCAGAGGCAGAACGTCAGTGGGCGAGTATATGTGATGCAGGCAGAGGAGGCAGACCCAGATACCTCCTTGATCACCGGTATACCTAACCCCTAGAACTTTTTCAATTCTTTGCTTTTGTTTATTGCGATTATATCTGAATGCCTGTTACTTGAGTTTAACTATCAGCATGCTAGAATAAGAATTTTGTTCCTTTGTGATTAGAATTAAGGATTGTAGTGTTTTAACCTTGGGAGCGTAGTGGTATGAATTGTTGGGAATCTTCTGCGTGCAGGGAGAATTCTAGTTGGAGGCAACTCCACGTTTGCGTTGCTAGATTCAGGAGCCACGCATTCGTTTATCTCCCGAGATTTTATTAGACGGGTAGGCATTACACCAGAGGTTGTCGACTGTGGTTACGATGTTACCATGCCATCCGGACAGACTATCACTACCACTAGTTTCATCAGGGATCTGGAATTGGAGTTGCAGGGACACTCCATTCGAGCAGATCTAGTGGTTCTTCCATTGAGTGGGTTTGACTTGATTTTGGGTATGGACTGGCTATCAGTTAATGGAGCTTCGATTGATTTCCGACGTAGGACAGTGTCAGTGAAGCCAGCAGGAGGTGAGATGTTTACTTTCTTTGCATCTCAGTCTAGCAGTATTCCTCAGATGATATCACTTGTTCGTGCGAGGAAACTATTGCGCCATGGATGTCAGGGCTTTCTTGCCAGTGTGGTCACTACCTCAGACGTTTCTAGCAGATCTTTATCAGATATAGAGGTGGTACGTGACTATCCAGATGTTTTTCCTGACGACGTTGCAGGAGTTCCACCAGTGAGAGAGGTGGAGTTCAGTATTGAGTTGTTGCCGGATACTGTGCCTATCTCTAAGGCACCGTATCGACTTGCTCCTACAGAGATGAGAGAGTTGAAGGAGCAGATTCAGGAGCTGTTGGAGAAGGGCTTTGTTCGTCCTAGCTTTTCTCCATGGGGAGCTCCAGTGTTGTTTGTGAAGAAGAAGGACGGCAGCATGAGATTGTGCATCGACTACCGAGAGCTCAACAGAGTCACAGTGAAGAATAAGTATCCACTACCGAGGATAGAGGATTTATTCGATCAGTTGCAGGGAGCTTCGGTATTCTCCAAGATCGATCTGTGATCTGGTTACCATCAGCTGAGAGTCAGAGATTCAGACGTGTCTAAGACTGCCTTTAGGACACGATATGGACACTATGAGTTCTTGGTGATGCCTTTTGGGTTGACCAATGCTCCAGCAGTTTTTATGGATCTCATGCATCGTGTCTTCCAGCCGTATCTAGATCAGTTTGTCATTGTATTCATTGATGACATATTGATCTACTCGAGGAGCATTGAGGAGCATACACAACATTTGCATACAGCCTTGCAGACTTTGAGGGAGCATCGACTGTTTGCAAAGTTCAGTAAGTGTGAGTTTTGGTTGGAGCAGGTGGCGTTTCTAGGCCACATTATTTCTAGGGATGGGATTGCAGTGGATCAGTCCAAGGTGCAGGCAGTGAGGGATTGGGGGATTCCAAAGAATGCTTCGGAGATTCGCAGCTTCTTGGGTTTAGCAGGATACTATACGAAGTTCATCAAGGGTTTTTCCTCTATTGCAGTACCCTTGACTTCCTTAACCAAGAAGAACGCGAAGTATATTTGGAGTCCAGATTGTCAGAGGAGCTTTGATCAGCTGAAGGATGCACTTACTTCAGCACCTGTGTTAGCTATGACAGTGCCACATGAGGAGTTAGTGGTGTACACCGACGCGTCCAAGCTTGGTTTGGGCGCAGTACTTATGCAGAGTGGCAGAGTTATCGCATATGCATCGCGACAGTTGAAGATTCATGAGCAGAACTATCCGACGCATGATTTGGAGCTTGCAGCAGTGGTATTTGCGTTGAAAATCTGGAGGCACTATCTTTACGGCGAGAAGTGCAAGATTTTCACAGACCACAAGAGTCTCAAGTACTTCTTCACACAGAAGGAGTTGAACATGAGACAGCGCAGATGGTTGGAGTTAGTGAAGGACTATGACTGTGACATTAGCTACCATCCGGGTAAAGCTAATGTAGTGGCCGATGCTTTGAGTCGAAAGTCGTCAGTGGTATCATGTTTGACTGTACAGTTACCACTACAGAGCGAGATTCAGAGATTTGGCTTGGAGTGTTATCCGAGGGGCCATGCACCGAGCTTGTCAGTGCTGACGGTGCAGCCAGTTCTGCAAGATCGGATTAGAGAGGGACAGTCCACTGATGAGGAGTTACAGCGATGGAGACAGAGAGATGAGGCTAGAGGTAATCTCTTGTATACAGTGGAGGATGGTATCGTTCAGTACCGTGGTAGGATGTGGGTACCGAACGTCGATCAGTTGAGAGCTGAGATTTTAGCAGAGGCTCACACATCTCCGTACTCCATACACCCCGGAAGTACGAAGATGTACAAAGACTTGCAGCTATTGTATTGGTGGCCCGGTATGAAGAGTGACATCGGGAGAGTGGTGTCAGAGTGCTTGACTTGTCAGCAAGTCAAAGCAGAGCATCAGCGTCCAGCAGGACTTCTTAGACCTCTCCCTATTCCGGAATGGAAATGGGAGAATATTACGATGGACTTTGTGGTTGGCTTACCGAGGAGTACCAGAGGGTGTACAGCGATTTGGGTGATTGTGGATAGACTCACCAAGTCAGCTCATTTCTTGCCGGTAAGGACTACTTACACTTTGACACAGTATGCAGAGCTTTACATCAGAGAGATTGTTAGACTGCATGGCATACCAGTGTCTATTGTGTCAGACAGAGATCCGAGATTCACCTCAGCGTTTTGGAAGAGTCTGCACACAGCTTTGGGGACTAGACTTTTGTTCAGTACAGCATTTCATCCCCAGAAAGATGGTCAATCTGAGAGGGTGATCCAGGTTCTCGAGGATCTTCTGAGAGCTTGTGTCATCGATTTTCGAGGATCTTGGGAGACTAGACTACCATTAGTGGAGTTTACCTATAACAACGGCTTTCAGTCGTCTATAGGTATGGCTCCTTATGCAGCACTTTATGGGAGGAGATGCAGATCTCCTGTGCATTGGGATGAGGTTGGTGAGCGGATTTTGTTGGGTCCGGAGATTGTGCAGCAGACAGCTGACATCGTGACGCAGATTCGAGATAGGATGAGGACTGCTCAGAGTCGGCAGAAGAGTTATGCAGATGCCAGACGACGAGATTTGGAGTTTGCGGTAGGTGATCACGTATTTCTGAAGGTGTCACCTATGAAGGGAGTAGCGCGTTTTGGACGGAGAGGCAAGCTTAATCCGAGGTATATAGGGCCATTCGAGATCTTGGAGCGAGTTGGCACGTTGGCCTATCGTTTAGCTCTACCTCCAGGGCTAGCGGCAGTGCACAACGTTTTCCATGTATCCATGCTTCGGAGATATGTCTCCAATCCGTCGCATGTGTTGGATTTCGAGCCCTTACAGTTGCCACCAGATCTTGTGTACGAGGAGAGACCAGTGCGGATCTTGGCTAGAGAGGAGCGGAGGCTTAGGACGCGGGTCATACCGATGGTCAGAGTCCAGTGGCTGAATCACTCGGAGGAGGAAGCTACTTGGGAGACCGAGGCAGATATGAGGACTCACTACCCGGAGTTGTTCGGGTAAGTACTTTAATTTCGAGGACGAAATTCAATTTAAGGGGGGAGAATTGTAACACCCGGTATTTTTAATTACGTAAATCCGCCTGCATAATTAGGATATTTAATTATTTAAATTTATGATTTATGGGTTAAATAATTATGTGAATTATTTATGCATGATTTAATTTATTTTTAAGCATTTAACCCATAATTAGTAATTCTTATGTTTTTTTTAGTATTTTTATTATTTGATCGCGTAGACGGGACCGTGGACGGACGAGATGACAACTTTCTAGCCAAATTATTTTATGAGCCTTTTTGGAGCCTTAAAATATTATTTTGAGTTTTATTATCTCAAAATTTTCAGTATTTGATTTTATATAATTTTAGGAGTCCTTTTTATCCAAAATTAGCCAAAATATTGACTTTTTAGTATTTTTAAAATTCCCTTAAATTAATATTTCGAGATTTGATTTTAGTTATCAGATTTTTTTTAAAGTTTTAATTAGGAGTTTAAGTTGTATAATTAATATTTAAAAGTTTTTATCCTTACTTATTTAACCTATATTTTAATTAACACAAAAATTAAACCTATTCTACCCAAACCCTATTGCCGATCACTTCACCCCCTTAGCCGCCTCCACCCTCACAAAAATATTCATCTTCTTCATCGTTCTAGCAAGAAAGCTCCATAGGAATCGATTTCTTCAAGCTTCCAAGGTGGTTGTTCATCGTTCGTCGTCCCGGGAATTGTTCTACGCGCTTCTAAAATCGAACACCGGTGAAAGGCATGATTTTTTTCTTCTCATTTTAACGTCATATCAGTATATATTATGTAGGTTATGGTAGGCATCGAAATCCTTTAATGATTTTTCAGAAAAATCGATTTAATGTTGGTTTTAGGCGCATTGTTCTTCGATTTCATATGCATGCTCACATTTTTTCCTCTCCATGCTTGGTTCGGCTGATGGCTAGGGTTCCAGGGGTGTGTGTACGTGGTCTGGGCTCGAGTGGCTCGAGTGGTTCGAGCCAAACGAGCCCAGGTGGTCACCATGTTCAGCCAAGTGCACGGCCGAAACAGTTTAGGGTTTGGAGATTGGAGGCTTCGGTTCGACGATAGGGCGTGCATGGGGTCGGGGGCCTGGTATGGTTCGAACCGGCAGGACCCTGGGAAGGTCCTGCCGGCGGCGCTCCGGCCGGTCGTGGCCGGAGCAGGGCGGCAGCAGGCGTTGAAGGCCTGCTGCCCGAGCCCACGCGGCGGCCGAGAGGAGTTGTGAAGGGGGGGTCGGGTTCTAGGGTTAGGCTTGGTCCGGGTCGGGTTCTTGGGTCCGGGTCGGGTTAAGTGGGTCCGGGTTTGGTGGGCCGGGCTCGAGTCTTTTTATTTTTAAAATATTTTATGAATTAATGGGTTTTGAGTCAATTAAATTAAAATAAAATTATTAATGGGTTTTAAAATATTTCTCATTGGAAATGAGTTGGAGATTGATCCCTAGGTACAATTGGTGGTAAAGTATGGAAAATCTGCCCCGAAACCCGAAAGGTATAAACTCCACGGCTCGAGGATGCAAGTTCTCTATCAAGCCTAACACCAAAAGACGTGAAGGAAAAAATACTATTGTATAATCGAATCCTGCGACGAAGCTCTATTGCTATTGGAGATTCACAATCTGTGAACATAGTCATCAAACTTGATGGAATAATTGAATCAGCTAATTTAATTTTACCAGAATCACAATTTCTTTGCACCGCAAAATCGACACAAAGATAGAGGGGCTAACAAGTGTCGACGGTCAAAGTCGCATTCCAAAACTGAAATAGAAAAGAAATTACATGGAAACCAAAAATCATGTTGCATAAAATTTATTTTCTTTTATAGAACATAACTATTTTATATTAGAATAATAAACAATAAGAAGTTGTAATCGATAACTTACAATGAGGCATGCAAGCTACACGGGATTGATGCACTCCAGAAACTTGACCTGCAGAAATCGATAAGCAAACAAACACAAAATAAGATTTCGGAAGTTTATAGGAAATGAACATTTGTTTTTGAATCTAAGAACTAAATAATGGTACCTCGTGGAGACTACCGTTCTGTTTAAATTTAATTTGAAGAACACTTTTTTTTTAAAAGAAGGAAATAAAGTAGTTTTAAAAAAAACTCTTAGAAACTACAATAATAATTGGTAATTATTAGAATATAAAAGTCTCTGGTTCGATATAAATTTTTGAAAAAATCACAATTTTCTAGGTAAGCCATTTTTTCTAGTTTCTCGGCAAATTTTAAATCTTGTATATGGTCTTTTTCACATTTGTTAAATTTTTCACGTTTGTATTTTTTTTAAAAAAAAATAAAAAGATGGCTGAATACTATTTATTTTCCTCTCTTTCCATGATTCTTCATGAAAAGCTTTCATTTGCCTTTGCACACCCTGTGCTTCCTTAAAAAACGTTTCAACATTCCACAATGGTTAAAAAAAAAGGGGGGGCTGTGCCGCAGAGAAAGAAATAATTTAACATCAGAGAACGGCATTACACTATGACAAATATTGTATTTGCCGGACTATGACACGGCTACAACAAACCATGGATAACACAAACTACCAAAATGAACTTCCCATTTAATTTATAATTAATAATTAATTTATAATTTATACAGCACAACATATATCAGCTTATTATGAGTTCCTGTCTACAACCGAATATTATATATGTAAACAAATATGGGAAAAGGAAAAAAAGTGTAAACAAAGAAGGGAAAATAAAAAATAAATAAACCTTGCAGAGAAGCATCGTGGCTCCCAAACCGGCATTCCAAATATGACAACGATGACCGCTTTCCACCCCGCATCAAAAAACAATGAAATGAAATGAACAGACAGA
Source organism: Henckelia pumila (assembly GCF_033568475.1). Lineage (NCBI taxonomy): Eukaryota > Viridiplantae > Streptophyta > Magnoliopsida > Lamiales > Gesneriaceae > Henckelia > Henckelia pumila. The sequence continues at coordinate 143,781,927 of NC_133121.1, forward strand.
TAAAATGATGAAGGGAAAAAATGCCTAGCAGCTGGAATACAACACCACCAAATGAAAACGACGTGATTTGTGAATGTGGAAATGGTGGGAATGTAAAGACTTACGTTAGATTGCAATTAAGAGGACAAAACAATTAAACTCTCACTCTCTTTAATGACACAAGGATAAAATAGAAATTTCACAATTGAACTCATACATTTTAAGGGATATAAGATATAAGATAAGATATATATATGACATATATAAATATGTGAGTTTAATTGTGAATTTACATGTCTACCCTTTCCTATTAATACTACATAATTAATGTGTTTTTTCAATTATCTATTTATGTGTCTCTTCAACTAATTAAGTAATTCATTAAAAAAATTATATCATGCACTTTTTAAAATAAAAATTTAAAATTTTGTGCATTTACTATTTATTATTTGGCCTTGTTTTTATTTGATATGCACTGTTTCAAATAAAAAAATGATAATTTTGTGCATCTACTATTTATTATTTGGTTTTTTATTATTTTATTTAATTTCTCTACTATATATCTCTAATATCTAATCTAATACTATAATCTATACTATAACTATAAATATATGAGTTTCATTTGTGACCAATTTTATCCTTATCTAATATAATAATATAATCTATACTACAATTATAAATATATCTTATATATAAATATGTAGCTTTGATTTGTGAAAAGACTCACTTGTCTCTGTTGCATTAAAGACTCACTTGTCCCTGTTGCATTTACTCATGTGTCATCACTATTTGCATTCTCCTTGATTGTCCGTTTGTATATTCTCCTTGATTGTGTTCTCTGTTGCTTGCCCTTAACCGTCTGATTGTCTTATAACATGGGTTAGTCTCTTGACCTTCTACATTCTTGCTTTAATGAAGCGTTTTGAATGCTACTTCTATGATCCTCTATATAAGTTTCTCCATTTATCTCTCGTTGTCACTAATCATCATCATGGATCGTTTCTTCTTCCATCGCAACTGTTGCTGCTCCCCGATTTCATGCGCATTGTCGTCGTTTGCAGATTTAAGGACGCCTATACTTTGTTCTATTTTCTGCAGCAATTCTCCTTCAACGGTTTGATTCGAACTTCTATTCGTCCCATGACCAATGAGCTCTTAGTTTGTTTGTTCATCCATCTATGTACCTAGCTATCTCTCCAGCTAAAAATGAAGGGTACCCATTCCAATTCAAATGGAAGCAATTTCCGATTCACTTATGTTTTGCAACGTACGGTACCCATTCCAATTCAAACGGGAGCAATTTCCGGTTTGCTTATGTTTTGCAATGACAATAGACAAATTAAATCTCAAGGTCCGACGATTCCAGTAATTGGGATTTAGTTGCCAGAGCTTGTTTTCTCATATGAACAACTATATGTTGCTTTGTCTAGAGGATCTCAATGAAAAATACTCGAGTGCTGATCAAACCAGATATTTCCAATGGTGGTGATTACTCCCGAACGAAAAACGTTGTTCACAAAAATCTGTTTGATATTGTTCTAATCTAGCCACAGTTGTCATATACTATTTTTACTAATTGTTCACTTTTGGCTTATATTTGATCATACTTTTTTGTCTTTCTGTATCTTATTTTTTGGTTTTTATTGGGTCCAGTTGTTATGTCATTTAAGCTTCCCTCTATATTCCTATATTGTTGGAAACTTACACGTATACTAATAATCAAAAGTCATCTTCTTTAATGGGATACCGAACTTTTCTAGGCTTAGCACTTTTCATGGCTACCCAAACTGTGGCAAAATCCAATGTATCGAATATAAATCAACGTAACCCGTGTCCAAATTTCTACAAATTTCACCACACCGAGTTGGATGCCTTCGAAGCGATGAATAACTCTTCCCGCGCCCTGATCAGACCGCTATTCACAGCTTCAACTACAACTTCTCCTACTGGTTTCTCTGAATTATACGTGAAGCAGTGTCAAAATGCCTATAACTAAGTTGGATGGTTTCTAAAATAACTCTCTTCGTGCTTTCCGAATCCACTGGATGATCAGAGGTTTTTCCAAATCCAAGATCAAATAGGGGCATATTTTTGGTGCCTAAATGCAGATTGATTTTTGGGATAGTGGGATAGCTAAGTGGATTCAATTGATGATGTTAGAACCTAATGGGGGGGGATTTAGGTTCTATTGGCAACTTTAGCAATTTAAAGCGATTATGCTAGTACGCAAGCGGAAGACTTAAAGAAATTAATAATAAGTGCGGTAAATAAATGCGTAATGTAAATAAAAGGGATAAGAGATGTTTATGGAAGTTCGACGATAAATCGTCTACGTCTCCCCTTCTTGGTTAAGATCGATTAACCAAGGATCCACTAGCACTTCAACGTCTTGGCCTTGATGGCTCCAAGGATAGCCGTACAACTCAACACGATCACCGCGCCGATACAACTCAAACTCTTGGCCTTAGGGGCTCCAAGGATAGCCTCAACACAACACACTTGGCTTCACACTCAAGTGCTTACAACGATAGCACAACACACTTGATTTCACACTCAAGTGTTTACAACAATAGCACAACCAACTCACAAACTATTTTTACAAACACTCTCAAATATATCACACAAACACTTTGATAGTGAGAAATTGCTTGCAAAGGAGAGAAGAGATGAGTTGGGATATCTCCAAATGACCTTGGATGGCCTCTATTTATACTTGGCAAAGATTTGAATCTGATTTGAGTGCATGAGATGTGTGTTGAGAAGTCAAGGAGTGACAAAAAGTGTTCGGCGCCGCTGCCTAATTTTTCCCAACACTGAGCGGATTTTGTGGAAAAATCATATCTTCCAATCTAACCGTTGGATTGACCTAAAATTTAAACTGAAGCTTTAAAACATCTGGATCTTCATTCTGAATGGTAAAGATTTGATTTTAACAGTCAAACATTTCCAGTAATTTTTGGAAGTTACTTCATCAAGTTTTCGAACTTGTTCTCAAGCACGTCCAGTAATTTTCAGAAGTTGATTCTTCATCCTTCACTTCAAGTTTTGCAGAAATAGGTATTGCACAACTTTTGTGGAAAAATCATAACTTCATATCTAGCCGTTGGATTGCTCTCAAATTTGGACAGCACATGTAAAACTTCCTCATGACGATTATGACTGGTGAAGATCGGATTTCAATGCCTAAAAAATTCCCAGTAATTTTTGGAAGTTGTTGCTCCATACTTTGGCTTCTTCTTGTCTTTTTCTTCATATCTCTTAACAATGTTTCATCCATTCAATGAGCAATATAAGACTTTATAAATACATGTATAGCTTCAAAATAGCTTCCAAGAATTTAATCATCAATAAATCTAATCTGTAAAATCTCACTTTAAATGGTTAGTAACAATTAACCGAGTTTTGTAATCATCAAAACATAATATTATGAGACTTGTTAATGCATTAAAAACATTAATCTCATCACACGAGATTTTTATGCGTTTAAGGCGTAACAATCTCCCCCTTTTTGATGATCACAAAACTTGGTTAATAGGAAAAATAAATGTACAATATTAAATAAACAATTTAAATTTGCACAATATAATTGCATGAATAAAACTCCCCCTAAATTAAACAATTAGCTAAGAAGAGAATGTTTATCAAATAACCAATTTTATTCTCCATGCATTTAACCGAACTAACTCTCCCCCTTAGTTAAAATATTTAACCAAACTAATTCTCCCCCTTTTTGTGATAATCAAAAAGACTGAAAAAGTAAATGCAAAACAAGAGAATTGAAATATAATTTCTAAAAAGCAACACATAAATTTCACATAAAATGTGAGCTTTATAACTTTGAATAAATACAATTAATTTGTATTATCCAACATTAAATTGCTCGAATTTAATATTAAGCTCCCCCTTAATATGACATTAAATTTAAACTTATGTCTACAAGCGATTACAACTCAATCATGCCAAGTTCACCACGCAAACGAATAAAAGTATTTTCATCTAGTGGTTTTGTAAAAATATCAGCAATTTGATTAGTTGTGTCAACATATTGAAGTTCAACTTCATTTTGTTCGATGTGGTCACGAATAAAATGATGACGAATGTCAATATGTTTGGTGTGCGAATGTTGAATCAGATTCTTTGTAAGACATATGGCGCTTGTGTTGTCACAGAAAATAGAAATTTTTGAAAAAGATACACCATAGTCGAGCAATTGATGCTTCATCCAAAGAATTTGCGCACAACAACTACCGGCAGCCATATATTCGGCTTCGGTCGTTGACAACGTAACACAGTTTTGTTTCTTTGAAAACCAAGAAACTAAACAATTTCCTAAAAAGAAACAAGTTCCACTAGTGCTTTTACGGTCCACCTTATATCCACCAAAGTCGGCATCACAGTAAGCTTTTAAATCAAAGAAAGAATTTTTCAAATACCACAAGACGAGATTTGGAGTATTTGAAAGATATTTGAAAATGCGTTTTAAGGCGAAAAATGTAATTCCTTTGGACATGATTGAAATCGTGCACACAAGCAAACACTAAACATAATGTCCGGTTTACTAGCAGTAGCATAAAGTAAGGAGCCAATCATACTACGAAAGGAAGATTGATCTACAGTTTTACCATTTTCATCCTTGTCGAGTCTAATTGCTGTGCTCATCGGTGTGGATGATGATTTTGTGTTCTCCATCCCAAACTTTTTTAGAATCTCCTTGATGTATTTGCTTTGGTTCACAAAGAACCCATCCTTGCATTGTTTGATTTGTAATCCGAGGAAATAGTTAAGTTCCCCCATCATACTCATCTCAAAGTGTTCCTGCATCAACTTAGAGAATTCTTGACAAAGAGTTTCATTAGTAGAACCAAAAATTATATCATCAACATAGATTTGCACAATTAATAAATCATCTTTGACATTCTTGGTGAATAAAGTAATGTCGATCTTTCCTCTTGAAAAACCATTTGAAAGCAAGAAAGTAGACAATTTATCATATCAAGCTCTAGGAGCTTGTTTCAATCCATACAAGGCTTTGTTAAGTCTAAACACATGATCAGGCAAAGCAGTATCAACAAAATCATCAGGTTGTTCAATGTAAACCTTCTCTTTCAATTCACCATTAAGAAATGCACTCTTGACATCCATTTGAAATAACTTGAAATTTCTAGAGCAAGCAAAAGCAAGTAGCATGCGAATAGATTCTAGTCTAGCAACAGGCGCATAAGTTTCATCATAATCTATGCCTTCTTCTTGACTATATCCTTTAGCTACAAGCCTAGCTTTATTTCTAGTGATAGTACCATGCTCGTCAAGTTTATTCCTAAACACCTATTTAGTACCAATGATAGATCTATCATGCAGCCTAGGAACAAGATTCCAAACATTATTACGTCTAAACTCATTCAACTCATCTTGCATAGCAATAATCCATGAATCATCTACTAAAGCATCATCAATGCACTTAGGTTCAATATGCGAAACAAAAGCAAGATGATTGCAAATATTATTAATTGAAGAGCGAGTGGTTACTCCCTTCGAAGGACTTCCAATGATAAGATCCATAGGATGATCTTTGTGAAGCGTCCAATCCTTCGGAAGTGGTGTTTCCTCAACAGAAACATCTATATCATTTAAGCTTGAGGAGGTCATCTCTTCTTCGAGTAATTCTACATCATTGTTAGTATTACGAGGAACTATAGACATAGATTCATCAAATATTACATGCATTGATTCTTCAACAAGTAAAGTGCGTTTATTAAATACTCTAAAAGCCTTACTTGTAGTAGAATATCCAAGAAAAATACCTTTGTCAGATTTGGCATCAAATTTGCCAAGGTTGTCCTTACCATTATTATGAATATAGCATTTGGAACCGAAAGCTCGAAAGTATGAAATGTTAGGCTTTCTCCCTCTCCATAATTCATATGAAGTTTTCTTGAGAATTGGCCTTATTGATACACGATTGATAATGTAACAAGCAGTGTTCATTGCTTCAGCCCAAAAATATTTTGGTAGAGAATGATCACATATCATGGTCCTTGCAATCTCCACAAGTGTCCTATTTTTTCTCTCAACGACCCCGTTTTGCTGAGGAGTCCTAGGATAAGAAAAATTGTGACCGATGCCTTTCTCTTCACAAAAGTTTGAAAAACTCTCATTTTGAAATTCAGTTCCGTGGTCACTACGGATCTGTTTTATAGAAAGGTTTTTCTCATTCTCAACTCGTTTGACAAAAGTTTTAAAATAATCAAAGGCATCATTTTTGTGGGCTAAAAACAATGTCCACGTGTAACGTGAAAAATCATCCACAATGACAAATGCATAAAGCTTCCCTCCTAGGCTAGCGTTCCTCGAGGGACCACATAGATCTAGGTGGAGAAGTTCAAGGAGCATAGAAGTTGATACAAAATTTTTGCTTTTAAAAGATTCTCTTGTATGTTTGCCAAGTTGACATGCATCACAAACATAATCTAATTTTAAATTGAGTTTTGGCATACCAACAACTAAATCAAGTTTAAAAAGTTTTTCTATGGTACTAGGACCAACATGACCTAGTCGTCTATGCCAAAGAATGTTGTCATCAACATTCAAGGATACAAGGCTTTTAATATTTGATAAAGATAAATTATTTAAAGAAACCTTGTATACATTTTCACTTCTATATCCTTTGAAATTTATGGATTTGTTAGTCATGAGTGATATAGTGCAGTGTTGGAGAGTGAATTTGACTTCATAACCTCTATCGCATAATTGACTTATGCTTAGTAGATTATGTTTAAGCCCTTTCACTAGGAGTACATCATCAATCAAGCAGGATTTAGAAATACCTATTGAGCCGATTCCTTCGATAACTCCTTTGTTGTTGTCTCCAAAGGTGACAGATCCCTTCTCCTTTGGTTTGATGGATTGGAGTAGCTCTTTGTTTCCCGTCATATATCTAGAACATCCACTGTCTAGATACCATATGCTAGGGAGAACAGTTTTCCTATTTCCCTGCAAAAATTGGTTTTGGTACCCTTTAGTTCTTTTGGGTCCACAATGTTAGAAAAGAGAGATACAAAATAGACTTCTAAGAGTTCAGTCTCTCATAGCAACATCATCGCCACTTTCTAAGAGTGCTCCCAGTAGTAGGTAGGGCTATGGCCTCTTTAAAAACCTATTTTTTTGGACAGAGCAGCGTTCATCAGGAAGACCAGTCGCAAGTCAAGGCAGTTTAAACCGGTCTATGATGAACTCCCTTAGATCATGATCTCATAATGCCAACTGATGAGTTGTTAAGTACTCTTAGGCCTCCATTTCATATAACTCTTTTGATCATATTGAAATCTCAAGGATCTACATTTATATCTAGCATGACCAATTTTACAACAATAAGAGCATGTAGGGGGTGATCTCATTTTTGCTTTAGCAATTAGACTAGTAAAGTCTATTGATTTCTTACCGTACCCTATTCCACCCTTATCAAAACTACATTTCTGCATGCTAAATAGATTATTCAATTTATTACTACTGACATTGAACTTATTAAAAGATTTTTCTAATTGGGCTATGTCATCCTTTAATCTTACGTTTTCATGTCCCTTAGTTTCTAATTCATTTTTAGAGTTTTTATTTTCCTTTCTAAGTGACTTAGTCATATCAAACATTTGTTTATATGCATGTAGTAGTTCGTCATAGGAAGGTACCACGCCATCGTCGTCGGAGACGATGTCATCACTTTTATCCATGAGGCAAATGTTAGCTTCCTCCTCGTCATCGTCGCTATCGCTCCAAGTGGCTAGAAGTGCTTTCTTCTTTCCTTAGTCAGATTTCTTCTTCAGAGGGCACTCATTTGCATAATGCCCTTGTTGTTGATAATTGTAGCAAGTAACTTCCTTGTCCGTCTTCTTATTGAAGTTGTTTCCTCGCATAAATCTTTTGAATTTTCTTGCGAAGAGTGCCATATCATCATCATCTTCTTCGACTTGGGTAGATAAGGCAATCCCCTTTGCCTTGGTCTTTTCATCCTCTCTCTTTGACTCTTTCCTTGTAGATACTTCCAACTCATGGGTTTTTAGGGTCCCATGGAGTTGATCAAGATCATACGATGCAGTGTCACCTTTGTTGGACTCAATGATGGCAGTCCTCTTTGCATCCCACTCCTTGGGTAGGGCGCGTAGAGCTCTTCTCCAAACTTGCTTGGATGGATACTTTTATCCAAGTTGGGCTAACTCATTGATGATTTGAGTAAGCCTTCGGAACATTGTGTCAACATCCTCATTGGTTTCCATCTCAAATGTTTCGTATTTGAGTTGGAGTAGATCGATCTTCATCTCTTTGACTTGATTAGTCCCTTCATGGCATATCTTCAACTTGTCTCATATCTCTTTAGCGGATGAGCACATCGAGATCCGATTGTATTCGTTCATATCTAAGTAACAATGAAGAATATTCATGACTTTAGCATTTTGAGATATAAGTTTCATATCCTCCTTATTAAAGTCGTCCATTCCCTTAGGAATTTTGACACCCTTAACCTCTTTAGTAGGTATGTAGGGACCTTTCACAGTAACCTTCCAAAGGTCATAGTCTACGGATTGGATATATAGGGACATTCGGTTTTTCCAATATCCGTAGTTTATGCCATTGAAAAGAGGAGGATGATTTATTGATTGCCCTTGAGCATAGTCGCTCGCTATATTTGCCATAAGAACCTTTTTGAAAGGTGGCTCTGATACCACTTGTTAGAACCTAATGGAGGGGGGGGGGGGATTTAGGTTCTATTGGCAAATTTAGCAATTTAAAACAATTATGCTAGTACGCAAGCGGAAGACTTAAAGAAATTAATAATAAGTGCGGTAAATAAATGCGTAATGTAAATAAAAGGGATAAGAGATGTTTATGGAAGTTCGACGATAAATCGTCTACGTCTCCCCTTCTTGGTTAAGATCGATTAACCAAGGATCCACTAGCACTCAACGTCTTGGCGTTGATGGCTCCAAGGATAGCCGTATAACTCAACATGATCACCGCGCCGATACAACTCAAACTCTTGGCCTTAAGGGCTCCAAGGATAGCCTCAACACAACACACTTGGCTTCACACTCAAGTGCTTACAACGATAGCACAACACACTTGATTTCACACTCAAGTATTTACAACAATAGCACAACCAACTCACAAAATATTTTTACAAACACTCTCAAATATATCACACAAACACTTTGATAGTGAGAAATTGTTTGCAAAGGAGAGAAGAGATGAGTTGGGATATCTCCAAATGACCTTGGATGGCCTCTATTTATACTTGGCAAAGATTTAAATCTGATTTGAGTGCATGAGGCGTGTGTTGAGAAGTCAAGGAGTGACAAAAAGTGTTCGGCGCCGTTGCCTACTTTTTCCCAGCACTGAGCGGATTTTGTGGAAAAATCATATCTTCCAATCTAACCGTTGGATTGATCTAAAATTTAAACTGAAGCTTTAAAACATCTGGATCTTCATTCTGAACGGTAAAGATTTGATTTTAACGAGTCAAACATTTCCAGTAATTTTTGGAAGTCACTTCATCAAGTTTTCGAACTTGTTCTCAAGCACGTCCAGTAATTTTCAGAAGTTGATTCTTCATCCTTCACTTCAAGTTCTGCAGAAATAGGTACTACACAAATTTTGTGGAAAAATCATAATTTCATATCTAGCCGTTGGATTGCTCTCAAATTTAGACAGCACATGTAAAACTTCCTCATGACGATTATGACTGGTGAAGATCGGATTTCAATGTCTAAAGAATTCCCAGTAATTTTCGGAAGTTGTTGCTCCATACTTTGGCTTCTTCTTGTCTTTTTCTTCATATCTCTTAACAATGTTTCATCCATTCAATGAGCAATACAAGACTTTATAAATACATGTATAGCTTCAAAATAGCTTCCAAGAATTTAATCATCAATAAATCTAATCTGTAAAATCTCACTTTAAATGGTTAGTAACAATTAATCGAGTTTTGTAATCATCAAAACATAATATTATGAGACTTGTTAATGCATTAAAAACATTAATCTCATCACACGAGATTTGTATGCGTTTATAAAATATATTTTAATTATATATAAGAAAAATTTATAATAAAATATATTATAATTATAGAGTTTTTTTAAAAATATCGGTATAGACGATATCATACCGATACCGTACTGAATTTGGGTATACCGAAATTTTTTGGTAAGAACGATATGGATTGATGTCATACCGAAATTTCGGTAGGATATAGGTATCGATTTTTTCGATATCGAAATTTTTGGTACGGTATGCGGTATGCCGGTATTCGTTGAAAAAATCGATATACCGTACCAAACCACTCCTAGATTCAATCACTAACTCATACGTGGAAAAAATGATATCAACATGATATATTGAAAATTTCCTAATTAATTAACAATATTTGTTAAAAAATTTCTATTTAATTAGATAAATTCTTTCACAATAATCATGTGTACTCTTTTGAACAAACAACATTTGTTTCTTAATATATTCATCGCATTTGGTGAAAATTATCAAAATTTAATATGAAATAGCCACATATGTTAACTTCCCCATTGCAAACTTAATATAGTGAATAAAAAAAATGTCAAAATGAGTTAATAAAAATATTATAATGGCCTAAGCTAAATACAATTCATATAGAAGTATCCCACTTCGTATAAGTGATCAACCCGTCCTCTGCTTAGCTTTCAATTCTCTTCTGACCATCAAATGAAATTTGAATAACCCGTCCTCGTCTCTTTGTTTGAAATAAGAGGCACTTCCGGTTCTGTTGATGCTTGAAACAATTTTTTTTCTCCATATTAATACTATATCACTATAGTCAATAATTTGATATGAGGAACAATTGAACTGATTACTTGCTGTCGTTACTTTTCAGTTTTGATCTGTTGAGGTCTATCCTATAGAAGCACTCAAATTGAATCAATGATCGATTTTTAAGTTTCGTCGTAAACCTAATTGGTTATTTCCAATCACGTAAATCAATAGTTCAAATCTACATCACTCAAGATAGGACATTTCCCATTTTAATAGGAACTTATGTACCAGAAACAATGGTATATCCAATTATAGCCCCTCTGAGATGTAAAATATATCTCGTCTCACCATCCTCATAGTGTAAGATACAAATGTATGCATTTCGATTAGGATTTTATTCGGTGGTTACGTTCTACCATATATGTATTTTTCATTTTGTCAAAAATCGATTTTACGATATAGACGCTTATGACCTACCTCTCTATGTCTTACGGTAATGATTCCTCTGACATTATGATTTTTACCACAATGATGATGTCCATAGATCAAATTATTTCGTGTATTGGATTTCACTTGAATGTCTACTATTCCATTGCGTGTGCTCGGAGTAAAAGTTTTGTACAAATGTATCGTCATGCTACTGCTATTAAGTATTTTTATTTAAGTTCTTTTCTTTCTAAGAGGTGGAATAGAATATTATTATCCACAGATAGCCAATATGACAGTATTAATTTATTTATTCTCATTATGCTTACGAGCTAATATGAGATATTACAATAGGTGTAATGAGTATTCAGAGAAATATTATTAACTTATTGCCCAAAATTATATTATTCTAAATTGCGATTAGATGATAACATTCAATTAAGATTTTTTTAAAATCAGCAGGACAATACTTTTATATGCTGGTATTTTATTATAATAAGATATCATTTTTCAAAAAACCGTTTATCAACTTGTGTGTGGTTTTATGCGTCTATTTTTTAATATTTTTTAAAAGTCTATATGTACATTTTACTAATTAAAACCATGCACAAGAGATTTACTTAAATTCAAGTTTTCTCATGCATTGAGCCCTTCAGTCTACTTAGAAGTGTCAAAATGAGTTTAGTCAGTCGGGTTGTCACACGTCGTTGACAATTTTATGATTTTATTTTTTATTTGACTAAATCATGAGATAGTGTGCGGTGGGCTATACAAATCAAGACTTACAAGGGATTATTAGCAATGTTCAAAAACCGTGGAGCATTACGAAGCATTACAAAAAAAACTTCAAGTTTCGCAAGTTTAGGCGAGTTTAGAACAACTGAGTTCACTACAAGAAAAAAAGGCTAAAGACAACATTTTTTTAACCGTTGTCATAGGGAGTTTAAAAATTGTTGAAGGCCCTATTGTTAAAAGTTACGCTCAAAGACAACGCAGAAAAAAGAAAATGTAATACACAATTTTTTTTGGTGGTGGAAAAGGGTGTCTGTAACGTGAATAAGGATGGGGAGAGAGACCAAATTATTATCAAGTCAAATCAGTTTTAATTTTTTTAAAAAAAAATTGGAAAGACAACGGTTTTTACAAAAACTGTTATCTTTCCATCCTTAAAAAAATGCACATAAGACAAGGGTTTACTAAAACCGTTGTAGTAGTCCTAAAAACCTGCTCATAGACAATAGTTTTGAAAAATTGTTGTCTTAGACCAATAAAAGACAACAACTTTCACTAAAACCATAAATAAAAGGAAAAAGTCAACTGTTTTTTGAAAAACCGTTGTCTTTTGAGTGTGGTTGAAACTTAAATCCATATTTTCTTGTAGTGGTTGATAAAGGAATTATAATGGGATGAGATGAATGAAACTCATATTTATAGGTATCCTACCTTGTACGACTGTTAACCCACCTTATGTTTCATCGCAAAAATGAGAGTTAGAATTTTTTGGGTCACACAAAAAATTGAAATGGGTCTTTATTCATAGGAAAGGATAAACAATGCCAACAATGAACTATAGAAGAGCGCCTCCTCCTCATCTCCAAAGAGAGATAATCCTGATGAAACTGAACCAGGGACGGATCTAGAAATTTTATCAAGGGAGGGCAGTCAGACAGAATAAAATATCATATATATATATATATAATCATCAAATAACAAAAGCTAAATATAGTACTCTCATTTAAATAATTAGATTTCAAATTTCACTTGTAATTTACCCCAATGACTTGACATTTTCTCAAAATAATTAATAATAACTTGGTTCCTAATTTATGTTCATAAATTATAGTTTTTAAAATATGAGGCTAAATTAATAATTTTTTTAAAAAAAAATTCAAGGGCGGCAGTGCCTCTATGTGGAGCCTCCCCTGAACTGAAGCACGTAACACATCTACAAAAATAGAAGACAAGGAGTTTCTTGGAAACTATACAAAATAATTAAAATTACTGCATCATGCAACAAGAAATCCACTGCTACTCGCACAATCACACAACAAAAATGTTAATACACATTTTAATAAAGACTCGTGTCGTATTTTTCCAATTATTATTTTTTTTTTTATCTTTTTGGCCTAAATTCAACTCTTGTCTTTTCAATCTACATTCAACATAGAGTTGAAATTTTTTTTTCTCTTTAACGTGTAATCCATTTACTAATATGAAATATCTCTTTCATTATTTTGCCACGTGCAACGCACGTGCCTTTTGCTACTATATATAAATATGTGAGTTTAATTGTGAATTTATATGTCTACCCTTTTCTATTAATACTACATAATTAATGTGTTTTTTCAATTATCTATTTATGTGTCTCTTCAACTAATTAAGTAATTCATTTAAAAAATTATATCATGCACTTTTTAAAATAAAAAATTTAAAATTTTGTGCATCTACTATTTATTATTTGGTGTTTTTATTTGATATGCACTGTTTCAAATAAAAAATGATAATTTTGCGCATCTACTATTTATTATTTGATTTTTTATTATTTTATTTAATTTCTCTACTCTATATCTCTAATATCTAATCTAATACTATAATATATACTATAACTATAAATATATGAGTTTCATTTGTGACCAATTTTACCCTTATCTAATATAATAATATAATCTATACTACAACTATAAATATATGAGTTTGATTTGTAACTAATTTTAACCTCTTATTTATTTGTGGTTCGTAAGGTTGTTTATGTCATTTTTTGCACAAACTTAATAGAGTCATTTATACTATAAATAATTCTACCAGATTTCATAACCTTGTAATTTGAATGTTTAGTGTAAAATGATATTTCTAGGAAAAATAAGAGCTAATTTTTTTATTATTTGATGTAAAGTGGAAGGTTTATTGATTGATGCATGGTAATTGGATATGTGTGTTTTCATTTAATTATTTTGATAATGTGTGTTAATTATTATAATCGACTACCCACTTTAATTTTTGTGAAATTAATGTTTTTTCCCTTTTCATAAATATAAATAAATTTTGATTTCATCTTCGTGTCTTTGATTTTATTTCAATATGAAGGATATAAAGACGTCTAAATTTTTCCGATTTGGTTTCCATATTTTAATTTTTTTTAAAAAAAAGGTAATTTTACGTGTATTTTTTTGCTAATAGCCACAAGTAGAATAAAAAATTAGAAAAAAAAAATCCACAAGTTCCTTTAAATATGTCAGTAAATGTCATTTTTTTAGTTTCTTTCCAATGAAACTGGGTATTGAAACAGATAGATTATAAATGCGCCTTTGTAAATTTGTCTAAAGTTTATTTGCACTAAAATTTAATTAGTTGATTTATTTTCAATTTTATTTATATATTTTATTCTTCTATCTATAATTTATTTGTGGTTCATAAGGTTGTTGTGTCATTTAATTTTTTGTACTAAATTAATATAGTCATTAATAGTATACTTAACTCTACCAATTTTGATAACCTTGTAGTTTGAGTGCTTAGTAGAAAATGATATTCCTAAGAAAAAAATAAGATCTAATTTTTTTATTATTTGATGTATAATGGAAGGATTATTGATTGATGCATTCGAAGCGTGTGTTTGCATTTAATTATTTTGGTAATGTGTGTTAATTATTATGACCGACTATCCATTTTTTGTGAAATTAATGTATTTTTTTGTTTCCTTCTCATTTTCCTAAATATAAATATATTTGTCATTCATTTTCTTGTATTTGATTTTTTTACTTCGATATTAATGATATAAAGACGCCTACATTTTTTTGTTTGGCTTCTAGATTTTTTTGTTTTTCAACCTTTACATATAATATTTGCCTAATAGCCACAAGTAGAATAAAGAGATTAAAAAAAATAAAAATACTTAAAAAAATCCACAAGTGCCCTTTAAAATATGTCAATATGTGTCATTATTTTAGTGTGTCTTTCCAATGAAACTGAGTATTGAGAGCATGATATTTTAAGTGTGCTTTTGTAAATTTTTCTAACATTTATTTGCATTATAATTTTATTAGTTTGATTTATTTTCAGTTTTATTCATAGAAAAATAAATTAATGAGAAGTTTTAAATGATATAAATTACTTTCTACTTTGGAATTTAATGTAGACTATATATAATATAATATTAATTATAGGAATTTTTTTTTTACATATGACGTTTGATTCTTTTTTTCTTAAAACACATATTATATTTTTTGTTTTAAAATATGTGTTTTTATTACACATATTTATTTAATTGATCATATATATCATGAGAAATTTTATTTCCCCTGAAATTAATTTTCATCAATATTAATTTACAGAAGAATCATTGTGACATAAAATTAACTATTTCTATTATGTAACTCTAAAAACATAGAGAAAGGTTTTAAATGATTGAAAATTTCGCACAAACATGAGTGATATTGAATTTAATAACAATTTTAGAGTTTTTATTTAACATTAATACGATAATTTTTTTAATTAAGAAAAATTTTCGAGGCATAGAGTTTGAGTTGTTGTGCAGTTTAAAAGATTTGAATTGTATCGTCACCACCAGCTATAGCTATTGGTAAGTGTCATTCAATCGGTCCTACATTATTTTTAGGATAATACTACATGTTCATGGTTAAACATTACACTTACAATTACATGATTATCCCTGATGCATTTTTGAAAGATTTTTTTCCCAAATAAAGTGTTGGGATAATCATGTAATTTTAAGTATTATGTGTAACTCAATGACGTATAAAAATCCGTGTACATGTATAGCACTACCCTTATTTTTATTGGTTTTATTTATGATTAGTATTAATTTAATGGAAAAAATACTCTATATGTCCAAATTATGTAGGTCACGTTTTTTTTTTGTCTCAAATGTATAATAATATTTATTACACTCCTTGACTAATATATATTTATTAACTATATCTTGAAAATTGTGCAATTATTTTTTGAATACATTAAATAGGGATAGAATGGGGAGTTTGTACAGAATTTGTTTCCCAATATTTTTTTCTTAATCCGTGTGAAAAAAATAGGTCTATATAATTAGGACGAATGAAG
Source organism: Henckelia pumila (assembly GCF_033568475.1). Taxonomy (NCBI): domain Eukaryota; kingdom Viridiplantae; phylum Streptophyta; class Magnoliopsida; order Lamiales; family Gesneriaceae; genus Henckelia; species Henckelia pumila. Next base: position 143,798,172 of record NC_133121.1, read on the forward strand.
TATTTTTTTTTTACTTGAAGAGAGTTGTCCTTACATCAAAATCACACAAAAACACGGATTGAAAAGTGTCTTATTTGGATAGATGAATATATATGATTTATTGTAATGCACACCGTTTTTTTTATCTAATGTGTTTTGCTCTTTAGATTGATAAATACTCCTAAAAATAATATATATATATATATATATATATATTGTGATGTGGGAACCCCCAGCCGCTACCTTTCGGTGCGCTCTTGGTAAACCCCCGGACTAACGCAATACCCTGCAAACCTGCAAACTACGCTAGTCAGGTAAATCACACTGGGCAAACCCTGTGCGACAGGTTAGTCCAAGAAAGTGTTGGCAGGGGGAATCGAACTCCTGACCTCTGGTCAATAGTTCACCTGCTCCACCAACTTGGATACATCCTTGGGCTATTGTGTTAATATATTATATCCACTCGTCATTGTCATTACGATGTTTACAACTTATACATTGTATAGATAATTCGTGTATGAAACTTTCCCTCTTTTGTTTCATCCAAAGAATTTGTCATGCCGAGCCATGTAACAAAAAGTAAAGTCTATCTTTTCTTTTTATTTAAATTTAATTAATATACACGAATATATCAATGAAATATTGGTGGATGATTTATTTAGTTATTGGGGTATAGGGCCCTGATCCCGTTGATATCATCTTGACCGAAAGGCTTCCTCGCCTGTCCATAATCTATATGTGGATACATTACAGCATTTGGATCATCACTATGCCCCAACCCCAGAATATGCCCCGCTTCATGCAGTGCAACGGTATATATATCCATCGTCCCCGGCCGGACTTCGGCGGCCCAGATCTCATCTGCGTCGAAGTGAACTCTCCCATCCGGCGGATAGAATGCATGCGCCAAGATCCCTCCCTTGCCGTCGAACGGGTGCCCGTCTCCATGATCCCTACTCTTGAACCCTATTTTCATGTCACCATCATCGTACACATGAGTGATTATGAATCTGAACGGTGAGATTTCAGACCACTTGAGTAAGGCCGCCACCATCGGTACCTTCGCAGCCGCCGTGACGTCCAGGGAGTACGAGAACGTGAGGTTTCTCTTGTCCCGCGGCCAGGCTCTGAGATACCGTTTGGTATCATGGATGAGATGTACGATATGAATAAAAACATGATGAGATGTGGATAAACAAGACATGCATATAAATAATATGTTGTTTTGTATGTTTTTTGATTTTGTAGGATATTTATTGTATTTATTTTCTTAATTATCATTGTCAATTTGACACAATTTCAATACCGGGCCTTAAGATATCATTGGGTTAAAAAAAAAGAAGAGAAAAACGAGTAAAAATTTTGTGTCAAATCTCACTTTCATATTATGTACCAAACAGTACCTGACAAGCCGATAGCGGGCTGATATCGACCGGTGAACTTTTCCGTGCCCCGGGGAGAAATTGTAAAGATTATCCGGCATCCCGCAACGAGGTTTGGACATCAGGTTCACTGTTTCTTGGTCGAGAAATCCCGTGAGTCTAAGTTTGAAAAAATTCTGGTACTCCTTCACGCCTGATTCCACCACGTCGTCGAAGAAATCGTCGTTTACGTGGATCGAATTCGCAGGGTAATTGTCGTAGTTGATGTATCCAAGATAAGCGAGGTACTTCTTTAACTCGATCAAGCCTTTTGCATTGTCTCCTTTTCGGGTCCCATTCAAATCCCTCAAGAAATCACCGGGCGATGATATTTTGTTTGATGAATGAGCATGGCAGATGATGAGAATAGCAGAGAAGACAAGTGTATATGAAGAAGAAATTTTGGGGTTCATGATTTCGATTTCTTGCACGCCAAATTGTGTTCTTAATTAAATCTTCCCCCAGCCACCTACCACAATTTGTTACAAGTTTTCTATATATGTTATTGTTACAATTGTATTCAATCATGCATGCCTTATTTCTAATTGTCCAGTGATTTTGTTCATTGTAATATGATGTATTTAATCATGCATTTGGTCAAGCTGTGATATTATGTTCAGTACTCTCCATAAATAATACAGTTTTTCCTAAAATCACCATATATCTATATGATATAACATATATAGCGAGAATCATAGGTTAATCTTGATTTGGATTTGTGGAAGGAATTCTAATCAAAATATTTCAAATTCATGGATTTGAAATAATTAAGTTGGGAAGTGGATGTAAAAATGAAACATCAAAATGTAATTAGCTAACATGATAAGAGATATTGAATAATTAGTTCTCATAAATTAAACCAGATGAGAACAATGAATTTAAGAGATATCTTTGAAATCGAAATCATTCAAATCATTCAATCCAAATGCATTAATCTTTGTATAATCGTTGGTGGCATTTGGCAAATCTCTCTCTAAACGGGTTGACCCCGAAGGGGATCCCATTTCACATGAGTCACTGGCTCATTGGCTCACGTGGAGATTAAATCGAGGGATGTGCGCGAGCGGCAGAGATCTGAAGGACGGAGCAACATGGCCAACCTTCAGAGCATACCCTCACAATATTTCAGCAGAGAATATGCTCAACACGAGGACCGAACCCGCAACGCTGGAGAATTTCTTTCCACGTCACCTCAGGCCTTATCAACTCGCCTATGCCCATGTGGACTTTGGAAAATCTATCTCTAGGCCAGAATCAGTGGTGATGGGAGAACTTTTGGCTATTAAGGAAGGAATCCAGATTGTTTAAGAAAAAGATTTTAAGCATGCCATTATCTCATCGGATTCTTTATTAGTAGTGCAAGCAGTCACGTAGTCTAATAAGGATCTTAGCTATGTAGGTCTTTGTACTACAAAAATTGATACACTGTGTTCGGACCTAGGTATTCTTTCGATTTTTCATGTTCGGAGATCGGCCAACTCTATGGCTCATTCTCTTTCTAAATTCTTGTTCTTCCCCTGCACCATTTAGTTGGGTGCCTGGGAATTTCCCCAGTTGGCTTATAACACTTGTAATGAATGATACTCCTCAATAAAATTACAAGTTTGTCTGGTAAAAAAAAAAAAAGGAAAAAAACTTCTTTTGGTCACCGGACAATGCAAGTATAAAAACTGAAAAGATACCTTTTTTTCATACTTAATTCTTGTTGACATATATTCTATTAGTTTAAAAATATGTACATATAATTATTCCTTCTAATTTTTTTGTTTTAATTTATTTTTTGGTTATGTAACACTTTTTTAAAAAAAATAAAAAATTGGTCATATTATCCGTCAATTCAGAATCTTAATCCACTAATTTCAGTTTTTCTTTATTTTTATTTTTTTTTGAATTTTAGTTGTTTTTCTTCAGATTCATAACGTGACATTAAATATATCAGTAAAATCATTCATACATAGTTGCATTTGTCTTGTCATATAACTGAGAGCACAAATCGCAAGTGCATATGTTTAAAGTTTTTCCTAAAGACCCAAACACTCATGGAGTCATGGTAGGTAACTTTTGAAAATTTATATAATAATTTTATAATGTTTGTTTCTGTTCGAATATCGAACTCACTAGTATGTGATAATTTTTTTTAGAAAAAACAAATTTCTATTATTTTAATTTTGTCTAAATTAAAGTAGAGAATATTAGATTGTATTTTAATAATTATATTTTGTTTTGAAAACAATTACGTGGAATTTTGATTGAATAACTAAATAATTTATTTTTACTTCTTAAGCATGCGTCGCTTGCAAACCGGCACCGGCGTAAAGTGTAAAGTTAAGTTCCTACCCATATTTACCCCATTTATCATAAAATTAAGGGAAAATATTTTTTTTCTTGGTTTATTAATTTGTCAATATTTTAATTTTGGTCCATTAATTTTTCAAATTTTGATTTTTGGACACTAACTTTTAATTTTCTATGATTTTGGTTCAACTGAACACGTGTCAGCTAGACATTAACATACATCAGCATTTTTCGAGTGACGCTCCAGGTATTTCTTCAGATCAACGAACCCATTTGCGTCGTCTCCCTTTTGGGTTCCGTTCATATCCTTGGTAAACAGTTGGGGCGATGATATTGTGTTCGACGAATGCGAACCGTAGATGATGAGCAGAGCGAAGAGGAGAAGAATGTTGTGTGAAGAGGCCATGATTTTTATTTTGGCGGGGCGGGACAGGGTGAACCGACCCACCATTTAGGCGGGTTGAAAATTTGTCAACCCAACCGACCTATATAAAAGAGCAGGACGGGCAAGCCAACCCAACGAGTCCAACCCACTTTGACAGCTTTAAAACGATATCCTCTTCTTTCTTTCTTTCTTAAATTTTTTTTTGGCCAAATTTAGTTGCTCAATTCCATAAAATGATGTAAAATGGATTTAGGTTGTTGTAATGTTTAAAATATTTCAATTATACTGATAACTATAGTTTTGATAAAGCGTAAACATGCAATTTGATATAGAAATAATATTAATTTAATACGTAAAGGAAATCTTTTTACATTTTCATGCATTGCCGAAATTTTAAAAATAGAAGAAGAAAGCATAATCAATTTTTTAAAAAATTTAATATTTTAAAGTACTTATCATTTTAATTTAATCGATTAGGTATATTTTCAATAGTATACTCGACCTGTCATTAATTATATTCCTGCCACTACAATTGCAGATATCTTCTAAAGTCACTCCTCTTGCTACTTAATTCTCAATCTCATGCCACCCCTCCACCGGTTGACACGGACGAAACTAGAGATACATCACATGTTCTCCCTACTAAAGAAGGCACATCTGATGCTCAAGATATGGAACAAGAAGCGGATAACTCTAGTTCAAGTTCTGAATCAGATGGTGATGACGCTGGTGATCAAGCTGAGAATATACAAACTACCTCTCAGGGTCAAACCACAACCAACAAGCAGCCCTTGGAACACAAGTCAGTGAACTTCTTGATCATTTATCGAAGGTTGATGCCAAAAAAAAGGAAGAAGAGTATCGTCGGGGGGAGGAGGCTAAGCACGCTCATGAAAAAAAAGGATGAAGGAGATGAGAAAGAAGAAAGAAGAAGAAGAAGAGAATACGAGGAGGAGTCTCAAGAGGTAGTAGTAATTGGTTTAGGAGGTAGGTGCACTTAGGCTTTTCTCTTTTTCCGGTATGTAATAGGTTGTTATTTGTCCTCGCATGTTTGTAATAAATTTCATTTTCTCAATGAATTCATTCTCTCTCTTTTTTCTCGCAAATATTAATTTTCTTAGAGCATAGGTTTTGACTTCAGTAAAAGGGGAGAAATTGCTAAATCCCTAAGTTTTGAGATAACAAACAATCAATCATTGTTGTAGATCATGTTGCCATTTGTATATAAAACAGGTTGTCGACCGCTTGCTTTGAAGATTACTTTCCCGATCGTGAGATGTCACTCGCTTGGTTGCATGCAATAGTCAGCATTCTCCTGGTTTAAGAAGAAAACCACTAGAATGGCCACCATAACAAGATCTACTCGTCAGGTCCAGATGGTCCTCGCCCGTTTACTTTTCGATCATATCTTTTACAGCTGCTTCAAGGACTGTCTTCTGATTCAAGCTACAATCGTTCAGAGTTGTATTTTACTTTTCAGTAAAATTATATTGTCAAGACATGCATAGCCAACAAAAAATCAAGAAAATCATAATGTTTTCCCGAAATGCTCATGAGTGATGAGCTTATGATCAGAGACTGTCTACGATAGTTTCCTTCTTGATTTGGAAAGAGCCAAATCTCACTTTAATTAAAGCGTACTACATTTCAAGAAAATACAACATGAACGATACCTTTGCATTAATGATCTTCATAGGAACGTTGAGTCTCTCCATGCAAATGACACTATAAATAGAGATTACTTGAAGAGAGAAGAATTAGCGAAGCTTTATTTCTACAACTTTTATCTCTCACTGTGCTAGAAATCTTACTTGAACACTCGCAAACTTCTTATCTACTTTGCTCATATTGATGTGATGATATTTTTCTATATTTATTTGTGTTAATTTGTATGATTAAGAGAATTTGCATTGATTAAATTTATTTTATAGTTCCTAATCATTGTATGTGATTTGATATAGGTAAAGAGAAGAAATGAAGCTAAAGAATGGAAGGAAAGAGCCAAGATAAGATAAGAAGTGCGTGCAAAAAAATTCTCGATCGATCGGTAACTTTTTACCAATCGAGCAAGAGGAAGAAATGTTGGTTAGAAGAGCTCCCGATCGAGCGGGAGAAGAGTTGGAAAAAATGATGCGGATCATACTTATGTGCGCTCGATCGGTAGTTTTTTACCGATCGAGCGAGACGAAAATTTGGCGAATTATATTTTAATTAGAAAACTTTCTTGGGAAGGACTCTATACTTTAAATATCATCTAAAACCCAAATTTAATCAGTTTTGGAGATGGAAAAACAGAAGAGAAACTTTTGGAAGCTAGGTTTTTCTTCTCTTGTTCTTAGATTTAATTTTTTATTCATTTTTTCTTAGGATTTCATGAATTTTAGTGGCTAAGTTTTAATATTTGGTAGAGGAAGACAAACCCTTGAATTTTTATTTATCTCGTGAGATTTTGATTTTTATTGTTTAATGTTTATTTGAGTATCAAGAGTTGTTTGAAATTGATTGATATGCTTCTATGTGAGATTATTGGTTTGATCGCCCTATGATTTTATCATACAATCTAAATCTAAATTAGATATCAAATCTGTAATTGTTTGATCTCTCTAATTTGTGAAGCAACTATGATTAATAATTTTTGCTTGTGAATTTGTTAATTCGTAGAAACAACAATTAACTAAATAAACATGTAGTAGCGAGAGTATGGATCGTTCTCACGAGGAAAGCGAAATTATTTATGTTCTTAAAATTACTGAAAATAAATAAAAGGGGATTTCTAGATTTGAAATTAACTAATAATAATTAAAAGCAAATTAAAATAAATTTTATCAACTAGCATGCAGGATTAAAATTATAACGAAGTAATCAATTAAAATAAGTCTTGGTATCGGTCGACTACGCCCTTGAAGTTATTCACTCGATCATCGATTCTCTAAAAATAATTAATTCTCATTGAATATTCATCATTGAAAATTTAATTCATATCTCATATTAATTTTAGTTAATTAGACACAAGCGTTCTAAATGAACTCATACCAATAAATCAATCAAGATACAAGCGATCAAGATTTAAATCTATGGTAGCATTCAAACTAGTGAAATTGATTAATCTAGACAACCCAAGCAGAAGCGGTTGTATTTAATCTAGTCAATTGTTGTTCCTGTGAATTAACAAATTCACAAGCGGAAATTTTTAGTCATAGTTGCTTCATAAATTAGAGGGATCAAACAATTACGGATTTGATATTTAATTTAGCTTTAGATTGTATGAAAAAATTATTAGGTGATCAAGCCAATAATCAAACACACAAGCATATCAATCAATTCCAAACAACTCTTGATACTCAAATAAAAATCAAAAAATGAAAATAAAAAATCTCATGAGATAAAGAAACTTCAAAGGGTTTATCTTTCTCCACCAAGTATTAAAACTTAGCCACTAAAATTCATGAAATCCTAAGAAAAATTGAAGAAAAAAAATCTAAGAACAAGAGAAGAAAAATGTTACGCCCCAAAATTATCCTAATCTAGATTATAGGAGATTAATATTGATATTCAAAGATTATGAAATTCGAGGGTTGAATTTATATTTAATCAGGGACAGATTTGCAATTTTTGAAGAATTCAAGGACCAAAGTGCAATTCCCTTATTTTGAGTTGGTCTTAAAAATATAAAGAGGGTGAGTAGGCGTGTGATGACTCATTTTCTCTTCTTCTTCCTCCTTCACTCCATTCACCATTAAAGCGCCCCTCCAAGATTTTTTTTCTCCCGGTTTTGCACGATCCGTCCGATAGAAATTCAATCCGAAGGTGTATTTGCGATCACGGCTATGAGAGCTTCGTTGTACAGTAAGTTTTTCTTCGATCAACAATACTTTGATTTTTGGATGTCGTTGGAATTCGATTATTTTTGGATATGTTGTTTTTTAGCTAACATAGATCGTATAGTCAAAGTCGGATCGAAAAAAGAACGAAGTTCGGAATTGTTATGATTTTTGGAAGTAAAATTCGAAAAATTGGGTTTTGAGATTTGTTGCTTTTGAGTTGAATGGATGAGATTATAGTTTTTTTGAGTTGTATTGGTTGGTATTTTGCTGTTGTGATTTTCGGTTAGTCGATATATAGCCGTTATGTCGCCGATTTGAGATTTTTGGAAATTCAGGAGTTTGATTGAGTTTGTGGTTTGATTTTAATTGAATGATTGATATTGATATTCCTATGCGTCTCCGTACAGATTGGTTTGAAGGCCGTTGAGTTCGGAGTTGACAGAATTCGATCGATTTAGATATTGAAGTCGGTATAGTATAGATTCTTTATTGACGGTTGTTTGGGTTCGAATAATTTCTGATATGAGGTTATAGTTTGTTTATCCAGATTGGAGAACTTGGAATCATCAAGAAAGGTAAAAACTGACATCGATTGAAAATGGATTGAACTCGAAATAGAGGATTTCCGAGTTTTTCTAAAACCACATACTTATATGTTTAATTGTTCTTGATTGAGAATGTGATCATATTTGTTCATATTGCATTCACAAATCTACATACCAAGATCGGATACGATTCTTGATGCCGAGTCGGATACGAACTACGAGGAGTTGGGATAATTGCACCAAGATCGGATACAAATCTTGATGACGAGATCGGATACGAATATCGATAATAGAAGAAACTCATGAAACATTCATTGCATTTACATTATATCATGAATTGTATATATGATTTGATATTGCATGTTATGTCTCTTTTACTGGAAATATTATTCTCATCGGATTATTCGGCTGTTGTCTTGTCTTTGTATGTGTGCTTGACAACAGGTAGGGCAGGACCGAGTCAGAGATCGCATGGCTAGATAGGGATGCGATGATAGAGTGGGGACTTGGTGTTTAGAAGTCGAATGTGTAATTCAAACTTGATATTTATTTTGTTATGTAAAACCTAGAACCGATGCATGTTCTACGCTTTTGAATATTCGAATAACTTTAGACATATCTTGTATTGTATTTTGCGAGTTGATGGTGTTAATGTTTGTTGAAAGGAAGATTTTGAGTTGGGAATTGAAGTTTGAGTAATTCTGGATTTTTTTGGTTCAGAGCTGGTCTCGCACGAGCAGAGGTTTGTTACCGCTCGAGCGAGAGGATTATTATTTTTGAGGCAGAACTTGTCTCGCTAGGGCGGAAATTTATTACCGCTCAAGCGAGAGCTTTTGAGGTTTCTCGGGTAGAGCTTTGGTCGCTCGAGCAGAAGATTTTACCGCTCGAGCGAGGCCCTTTGTAAAAAAATAATTTATTTTATTTCTATTTATCTCTTGGCTTATTGATTTATTATTGATTAGACGTTTAGAATCAAGGTCATCACAAAAAACCTAGCCTCCAAGAGTTTCTCTTCTGTTTTTCCGTCTCCAAAACTGATTAAATTCGGGTTCTAGATGATATTTAAAGTATAAAGTTCTTTCCAAGAAATTCTTTTAATTAAAATATAATTCGCCGAATTTTCGATTCGCTCGATCGGTAAGAAATTGAGCACACATAAGTCTGATCCGCATCATTTTTTCCATCTTTTCTCCCGCTCGATCGGTAAAAAGTTACCGATCGATCGGGAGCTCTTCTGTCCAACATTTTCTTCCTCTCGCTCGATCGATAAAAAGTTACCGATCGATCGGGATTTTTCTGCCTCGCACTTCTTCTCTTATCTCGGCTCTTTCCTTCCATTCTTTAGATCCATTTCTTCTCTTTTCCTATATCAAATCACATACAATGATTAGGAACTATAAAATGAATTTAATCAATGCAAATTCTCCTAATCATACAAATTAACACAAATAAATATAGGAAAATATCATCACATCACATATCAACACTCACTTATCAAGAAAGCTATCAGATCTTCAGGATCAGCCAAGCGTTTACAAGCTCCTCGACCGTTTCAGATAGAAAGCTCGAGAAGAAGAGTTTAATAGTTTGGATCTGTAGATTCAAACAAAGCTGTGTTTTGTGAAAGTTTGGTAAGAACTATAATATTATCTTGTGGTGTACTAGGAGTTCCAATTTAGACATTGGATAAGCCCTAATATTTGAGTGGGTGTGTTACAAGATGTTGTAATAACCAAAGTCTTCTAGTTGACTCCTTCCTATGTGGAAGAAGAGTAGACATAGAAGAATTCAGCCTTTGAACTTCCATATCTCTTGTGTTTTTTGTTCTCATTTGCTATTATTTATCTTGTTGATTTACTTGTGTGTAGGACTGAGCGTTTATCGTTTTACCAAAAGTTATAGCTGGTGGTAATGGTACAACTTAAATCTTTTAAACCGCACAACAGCCCAAGCACCATAGTTTGATCGCTCTACCAAGCAGAGACAATTATTGCACCTCAAAAATCTTCATCCCAATAATTGCATTCCTTGCAATCAATAGGAATCAAACACATGTCCTTGTCTCTGATACGAATTGTAGGACCAAGCACTTGCTGTTTTACCAAAAAATATAGGTGGTAGTTATAATGGTGCAACTCAAATTTTTTAAATCGCACATCCCAAGCGCCATGGTTCAATCTCTATGCCAAACAAGGACAGACATTTGAATTATTTTCACACTTTTAAGTTATTCAAATGCCTTCAAAATTTTGATCCAGTTGATTAACACATACTCGACCGATCGTGCATTTTAAAGAAAAATTTCTCTCTTTATAGAAATACAGAAATGAAATAAAATAAAATTTTACTTTAAAAAAAATGGAACAATAAAAACATCAAGAACGAAAAAACATGAAGTAAATAACAAACATTAATCCAGTCACCATCTAGTAATGTTAAAATAATAATATAACAATTAAAAAATATCATATATCCTCTAGTATTCAAATATTATTTATGATGAATTTTTACCTTTAACAATAAAGAAATTATGTAACACCATGTTATAGTATATTAAATTAAATTAATATAAATTTATTTTAAAATTTTTATTTCTAAACGGTTGATTTTGTTCTTTTTTTTAAAAAGATTTTTTAAAGATTTTTACCTTTTCAAATTTTTAACAGAAACCAAATAATATTTTCGAAATTGTTTTTTTTAGGTAATTTTCAATTAATTAAATTAATTTTTATTGAGTCCAAGATTTTTTAATTTAAAAGGTAAATTTTTGAATTGATATTTTATATATTTATATATAATTATTTTGAAAAATCTGCATCTGAAAAGTGATAAAAGTTATACAATCATATCAAATAACTGTATCAAAACCTTGAAACCAAAACAACTCACTGCAAACACTGATCTTGATATCACCATTGCCTTAATCCACTGGTCTCGTCCAACCTAAGACTTACCCCGTTGAATAGGGCATCCAAGAAATAACAAAAAAGACATAAATGACTGATGCTTAGAATGTAAAGCGCAAGTACACAAACTGACATGACGCATGCAAATGACTGGGTACAGGTATCCTATCAAGTCCCTACTCGATCGGTCTAGGAGTCAATGAGTATATACATCATCTGTGGTTAATTTTGTTGGGTAACTCCCCACACTCGTCGAAGATCGCCGTGGCGTCTGTACTCGTCATCGCGACGTCTTCCCGCAAATAACAAGGGTGTAGGGATGAGCGACCTACTCGAGTGGCTATCTCGAATGAGATACAAATCAACTTGAATATGTTATATGTACATGCATCATAAATGCATAACAATAAAGCAATAGAACATGCATGTATCATAGCACATAAAACACAACATATAAGCATGTATACTCGTTGATAATCTCGATCGGTACTTACGTACCTTTCTTAGGCAATCCTAGCAATCACAAGTTTAGGGTCCAAGCTTATAACCCAATATTTATTATATCACTAAAATTGATCTAAAAGTCTTAACTAAACTAATAGATACTTTCAATTCTAATAGGGATCTTGGACTATACATGTCTCCGTCGTCAGCTCTTTGCTATCGAATAGGGATGTCAAAATTGAACTCAACCCACCAACCCGACACCAGTCGACCAAAAAAATATCTTTTATGGTTGGGTTTTTTTGGTTCGGGTCGAATCGGATTGACCTGAAAGCTAACCCAAAAATAATAATCGGGTTTGGGTCAACCCGAGGTGACCCCAAACTTGTTATTATTATTTTTTTATATAAAATTAAAAAATATTTGCTACATTTTTATATGTTATATGTTTGAAAAAAAATTATTTTATATTTATATAATAGATTTTTGTTATTTAATGTTTATTTTGTACAATTTTGATGTTTTAAAAAAATTTAATGCTTAAATTTTTATTTTTTGTAGTAAGTATAATTTAAATTACAACTAGACTTTCAAATTTAAATTATATATAAAGTTATATTTTGTTATCATGTGCTTAAATTAAATATTATTATTATTGTGTGTTTTGAATTTTTATTTAATTATTTTTAAAAAATTAAAAAAAAACAAAAATAAAATCGGATTGGTTCAGCTTAGTCGGGTTAACTGGGTTTGGTTTAGGTCGAAATTGGGTTGATAAATTTTTAAATAATATTTTCGTCAACCCCACCAAAACCCACCTGAATGGACACCCCTACTGTCGATGGCTCCATTCTCCAACTCTTGGACACGGCTCCGCTGTTATCCTAGAAGCATCTCGCTATTGTCTGGCCCTCGATTAGATTGGCCAAAACCACAATAAAGACTGAAAGGGATGGAAAACTTGTGAATTAGCTGGTTGAAAGTGAGCCTTGGATGATCTATTTATAAACGGAGTTCAGACCTTACGAACTGCACATGTATGCATATTCCGAACTGCTCTGATCGGAAGCTCCGAACTTTTCTTCGGACCTTCCGATCTCATGCATACAACGTGTGTCTTCTGCATCTTGACAACTAAGTGGAGCCTAAGTTCAGACCTTACAAACCCTAGTTCGGAGCTTCCGAACTACCACGTGTCCTCGTGTGGTTAACACCTCACACACGACATGGACATAGATCGAACGTTCTGATCATGGGTTCGGATCTTCCGAATTGCCTCTATTTTTGTACTCAATACAAGGCCACTTCGGTGCTTTATAACTCTTCGGGGGTTCCGAAGTTTAGATTTAAAATTTCTGATCTGATTAAACACCTGGTAAAGTAGAATAATGATTTCTTATTCACGGTTTTAGGGGTGAAATAGGGTCGGGACCCGTCCCGTAACTCTCCTAATCAATTTCCGTCCCGAAAAGATCGAAAAAAATTTTTTCCTCCCGATCCCTTACCCGACATATTTCGGGACCCGAATGTTCGGGATCCCATCGGTTAAGGAGAGGAAATCTCGAAATTTTTTTTCATGCTCAATATTTCATTCAAAAACAAAAAAAATTGTGATTATTTTATTAAAATAATATTTAGAAACTTATATTTCTAAATATAAAATAAATATTCAACTTAAAATATATAATATTAAAATATTCCAAATACTGCTTCAAAGTTTTGTCAAGAACATAACTGCATCGGATAATTATTAATAAAATATTCTTATACAAATTAGTAGATAAATTTTGTTAAATATATTGTCAAATGACATCTCTTGTTCTACATATTTGTTCTAATTAGATAATTATAAATATGAATTAATTAAATTATTTATTAATTTTTAAAAAAAATTTACACAAAAAATTTTATTTCGTGATTGTACAATTTGATTGTTCCAAAATAAACAATTATATGAATTAAGACCATAATTAATTTTTTTATGGGTTGAAACCCAATAATATTTAACCCAATATATTAATAAAATTCTTAATAAAATATATTATAATACTATTTCGGGACGGGTCGAGAATCCCGTAAGGATAAGGTTTTATTCTCGATCCCTCTCTTGATATTAATTTGGACGTGAAAAATCCCAAAAATTCGGGTCGAGAAAATTTTGGGTTGGGTTTTTCAAGACGGGAATGAGATAGGATTCGGGAAGGATCGGGATTTCGGTAATTTTTATGACCCATACACGGTTTATCATTTAATATTATAAAATGGGATGCGGGTTACTATAGTTAAGCATTAATTTATCATCTTTATATCATGAAAGGAACGTGTCTCACATACCTTAAGATATATTTCCTAATTTGCAATAAATCTTTTATTAAAGAGTTTTGTCTTTCTATGACTTGTTAGAATAGTAATTATATGTTTTCAAATGGTTAAAATTATTTGATTCCTAATGAATTTTGTTTATATTTTATGAAGGAACTCAATTAAGAAAAGTTTTCATAGGCCATAAAGAATATATTTATAAAAGAAAAACGGGCGTGATTGACAGACAGAGATACAGAGAATTGCATACGTTTACTCTAGGAAGAGCTTGAATATCAAAGAGTATTGAAAAATTTCTGAAGTGGTCGTAATTGGTATATCGTGTTGTCGTGAAGTGTTGGAAACACTTGAAGATCACGCTAGTGAAGTGTTGATTCGAAATTAGTTCCTTGATTGCTTGTTTTTGGCACATGTATTTGGATATCCTATTGGTTTTTATTTTTCGGTTTTTACTAATTTTTAGGATATTTATTTACTTACTTTGTTGAGAAATGTAGTTTTTCATAGACAATCGCTAGTATTGTTTTTTTTTTTTTGTAAGACTGGTTTAATTTCTAGTTATTATTTTGCCATGAGGCACATCACAAGTACTTGATACTTGTGCATAAATATATTTGTGTTATTTATTAAGTTTATTTCCGTTGCATGTTTTCTTAAAGTGTTAACAACACTAAGAGATAACATTTACTCTAAAGTTTTACAGTTTAAAATTCCTCTTAAGACATCAAATTTCTTACAAGTGGCATCAGAGCCAACATTTTATGATACTAAGTGTGATTCTGATTTTTTTAGTTTAACGAGAAATTACCATGGAGATACCATATCTCGGAATGGGTCACCGTCCACTGACCTTGGATGGATCTAACTTTGCCGTCTGGAAAGTGAAAATGCGAGTTTACGTCAAATCTATTGATGAAAAATCATGGCAATGCATTTTGAATGACTGGAGTCCAACAAGGAGAACTGATGGTGAAGAAGACTTTCTACTCAAACCAGAAACTGAGTGGAATGTCGATGAAATACAATCCTCAAACCAGAATGTCAAAGCCCTAAATGCTATATTTTCTCATGTTGATTCTAATATGTTTGCATTGATTACTAACTGTGTTTGTGCCAGAGAGGCTTGGAAAAAACTTCAAAAGCATTGTGAAGGATCTGAAAGCATATGAAAAACTAAAAGAAGGATACTCGTTACTCAGTTTGAAAATCTGATAATGGAATAAAGTGATTCAATTGATGAATATGAACATCGACTAAGAAAGATTGAGAATGATGTAATTGTTCTGGGGGAAGCAATACCAAATGAACACCTAGTAACCAAAGTGTTGCGGTCTCTTCCCGAAAGATTTCACATGAAAATATGTGCTATTGATGAATCAAAGAATATATCTACATTAGGTATGGATGAATTGATGAATTCTCTGCGGACGTATGAGCTAGAGATGAACATGGAGAAAAAGGACAAAGGTAAGTCTATTGCTCTTCAAGTTTCAAATGACTCGTACAAAAATTTTGTTGAATGGTCGCAGGATCTTAATGAAGCTGATCTAGCATATGATTCAATTGCTATGATTACTAAAAAATTTGGTGATTATCCAAAGAAGGTGAGGGACACAAAGAAATTCGGACACAAATCTAAAGCCCCAGTCACTCGTAGCACTGAACGACCTTTGAGAATTTGCGGACCAGATCAAGAAAGTCTTCGGCTAAAATTCAAGCACGACCAAAAACTAAAGGTAAAGTCCCGACCATGCCCAACAAAATTGACTCTGTGCAGTGTTATGAGTGCCAAGGATACGGCCAATATGCATACGAGTGTGCTAACAGAATTTGTAAAAGGTGTGAATATCACCTTAAGTGATGATGAATCTAAATAAGATCACGAATCAAGCGAAGAAGAAGCTCACACTGCATTGACGGTCCTATTGCAAAAAAAAGTCAGTGTTGCCCCAAGTGTTATTACATGTTACGTCTTAAATGCATATAAATCTCGTGTTGAGAGATTAATGTTTTTAATGCATTAACAAGTCTCAAAATATTATGTTTTGATGATTACAAAACTAGGTTAAACGTTACTAATGTTTATAGTGACAACTTGCAGAGTTAAAAATTAAAAATTGAACATGATTTCAAAATATTGAAGAACAAATTGTGCACATGTTGGAAATCACTTCAGAATAAAAATTCAAAGATGTCCAGGACTACTGGATCGGAAGCTCCGATGAGCGCAATATATTGCCGCTCGAGCAAGAGAAAGGAAAATTTTCGGGCAGAGTTTATCTCGCTCGAGCCGCAAGATATTGCCGCTCGAGCGAGGTGTTTTCAAGATTCTGGATCAGAGTTCCGCTCGGTCGAGCGGCAATAATGTGCAGCTTGAGCGAGGTACTATACCTTTATAAAAAAAATTGAAGAATTCTTTATTAAATAAAGAACAAAGAATAATTTGTCCAATTAGATTAGATTAGCACCCGAGTCCCCATAGATTGGCTGAGAGTAGGCTTCGGACGCTCCGAAGTACAGTTTGGATGGTCCAAACAGTAGCTAAGCCAGGTGTCCGAGAGTGTGACATCACGGAGAAGTAATATTGGGATCGGACGATCCAAAGTGCCTCTTCGGGCGGTCCAAAGTTCTGGCAATGACACTTGTCAAGCATGCAGAGATCGAAAAATCTGAAGGTGGGATCGGACCGTTCGAACTTGCTCTATAAATAGGGGTGTCATGGATCTGATTTGAGTGCACCATTTTCTTTCCATTCTCCAATTATAACCTATATTAGGGATTTATAAGTGTCCTATTAAAGGGCCACGAGTGGCAGAGCGCTACGGGGATAGTAGCAAAGTTGTTCCCAAGTTTTGGGACTATCGCTATCAGCGGGCTGACGACGAGCGAATGTATAACTTTGACTTCTTAAAAATATATAGAAGTATGCAATAGCTTAGTTAATACTTTTGGAGCATATTTAATGATGCATGAATATTTTGCATTGTAGAGCTGATGATAAGCTTAGAACCTAGAGTGGGACTTCTAGGACTGCCTTAGTAAGGTACGTAAATACTGACTGAGATTGTCAGCGGGTATGCATGTCTATATGTTGCATTTATGTGTCATGATTGCATGTTTATGTTATGCTACACGTGCATACATCTCGATTTAGCTGGTATTATTGGCTTACCCAGTATAGGGGTTGCTCAGCCCCATTGCATGTGTGGATGGATACCATAGTTTTGGTTCCGGATATGTCCACGGTTATATGGTATGGGAGCCACCTCCTGATGTGACGGCTCAGCGTGCTACATGTATAGCGCCTAGACTGAGCATGATTTATTTCCCAGTATGTTACCCAGAAATTCATTTGCATGCATCATATTTGTATGTTTTACCCGTACTACTAGTGTATTGGGTTTTAGAGCTCACGTCAAGTGTTTTTTGTTTTGTGGACACCGCATTGGACGGAGCAGTTGTAGGTGCAGGCAGTGCGCCCAGGGACTCGGAGGAGTCAGTGATCAGTAAGTGAGACAATAGGATTAGCTGTAGGATTTATTGTTAAAGATTTACTCGATTGGGTTGTATATATCGAATTTGTTTAACTGGTTGTATTCTGCCGGTCCAGTATTTATTTGGGCTTCCGTAGCATATCTTTGATTATGTTTAATTGCATTCTTAATTAAGCTTTAAATCTCTTATTAGTAGTGGATTCGGGTTGGGTCACTAGACATTATTTAAGGGCTGATATTGAATTAATCTTGAGTATAAGATTTTTGGGTAATTACTTAAATTAATAAGGATTTTATTTTCAAATTTTGAAAATTTTACCCGTTGAGCCTTGTTACTGTTGTGGTAATTACGAGCAGGTATCTATCAGGGATGTGAAGGGTTGAGTGCGAGTGATTGTGTTACCTTATATGTCTAGGGCATTCTTTGATTTTATCTCATCTCCTTCCCTCATTAAGCATCGCATCCACAATTTCTCATAAACTCTGCAGATTTCTTCTATTTCACTCACTCAAATATTCTCAAATGGTAGGAAAGGATTTTGATTTGCATGGCATTCGATCGGAGATAGGGAATCAAGAAGAAGATATATCATCAAAAGTTCCCCCATCAAACCCTTATCTCAAAATTGTTCCAGCCATGGAACAACCTCAACCCTTGAACATTGTTGCCCCTCGAGAGCCGGGCAATGAATTTGATTTTGAAAATTTACCAGATTTTTCAGTGTTGAATCAAGTGTTGCCAGCATCGGTGATTGCAAGAAGATTCAAGCGTCAAGTAGGCTACAATCCCGACTTTACTACTTCGAAGAGATTCCAATGAAATGGGAAGTCATCTTCATCTCATCTGATGCTGGATGATCCACATTTTTCCTCTGGAGATGATTCAGGAGATCAAGACTTTGAGGTTGTGGCTAGACCAAAAACCCTCAGGTGATGTTGCTCTGAAAATTAAGGATAGTTCATCGTTTGATGAGGATGAGACTCCTTCATCTGTTGTGACTCCTTCTTATAAGCCATAAAGAATATTTATTCAAGGGAAACAGACGTGATTGA
Source organism: Henckelia pumila (assembly GCF_033568475.1). Classification (NCBI taxonomy): domain Eukaryota; kingdom Viridiplantae; phylum Streptophyta; class Magnoliopsida; order Lamiales; family Gesneriaceae; genus Henckelia; species Henckelia pumila. The sequence goes on from NC_133121.1 coordinate 143,816,840, forward strand.
CAGACGGAGATACAGAGAATTGATTACGTTTACTCTAGGAACTCAAGATCTTGAAAATCGAAGAGTATTGAAGAATTTCTGAAGTGGTCGTAGCTGGTATATCGTGTTGCCGTGAAGTGTTGGAAACACTTGAAGATCACGTTAGTGAAGTGTTGATTCGAAAGTGATTCCTTGATTGCTTGTTTTCGGCACATGTGTTCGGATATCCTATTGGTTCTTTTATTTTGGTTTTTACTGATTTTTAGGATATTGTTTATGTTTTCACTTTGTTGAGAAAAATAGTTTTCATGGACAATCCCTAGTATTTTTTTATTTTTTTTTGTAAAACCGATTTATTTTCTAGTGATTATTTTGTCATGAGACACAACACAAGTACTTCATATTTGTGCATAAATATCTTTGTGTTAGTTATTAAGTTTATTTACGTTACATGTGTTCTTGAAGTGTTAACAACACCCAAAGATAACACTTACTCTAAAATTTTAGAATTTATAAATCCCTATTAAAGACGTCAAATTTCCTTACATATCACATACTCCTCGTCTCGTCATTGAGTCACACTATAGCCAAATGATATTATCTACAAGTTCTCACACTGTATATATATATATATATATATATGGGGAGTGATATTTACACTCCAAAAATTTTTAATCATTCCATTTTATATTTTTATTATTTTTTTGACAAAAAATGCCCTTATATAAGATTTTTTTTATATACATAATATTTGATTGATTGACCTTCCAAAATTAAACTTTGTCATATTAACTATTTTAATTTTTATTTTATTTTATAAATTTTTAACTATACGTTTAATTAAATAAAATAATAATAAATGTACAATTAAGTTTACATTATAATATATTTTTATTTAGATCTCGACTTTATTGAAAATATATAAAGTTTTATTTATGAAGTTTTCATTAAATAAAATAAACATAAAATATTAAATAAATTTACATTTATTACTAAATTTAGTTATCTTATTTTGATTTTTAATTTTTAAATACATGTTATTTTATTTTTATTAATTATTTTTTCTCAAGAATTGAATAAGAAATCAAATAAAATTCAAAATGAAAATAGTTTTAATTAGATTATTTTTTAAAAAAATTCAATTATCGTAATTTACTTATATTATTAACTTGATTTTATTTGTTCGAAGTAAATTCACCTAATTTCATTTCATTGATAGTCAAATCAATTAATATACAACCATGTAATTATATCATACACACTTGAGGACAATATTACAAAATCACAACAAACTTAAAAAAAATTATAAAAATATAGTATCATGATCTTAACTGATATTTCACTGAATCAAAAAAACAAAAACTAATAGAGTATAACTATATACTTTTGCATATAATATCCTTTTAAAATTAAAAATCATAAATTTAGTTTTATAATTAAAATATTCCGCAACATAATTTTTAAAGTTATTTTAAAATTTTATTTTAAAATAAAGTTTATATATTATAATAATATGATATTTTTTATGTTGTAAAATAATTTTATTAAAAAATAATTAACTTTTAAGTATATATTATATATGGAAGTTGTATTTTATATTCATGTTAATATATCTAATAAATAAGAAAGTATGTAAAATTTAAATAGATCAATTGGCTTTACAAAATTAGGAAGAACATGTAGGGATATAAATGTTAATTTATAAAATAAATAGGTGAAATGGAGTGTGATTAACATATTTTAAAGTATAAATAACATTTCTTATATATATAGATATGTATATATGTATATATATTGATATGACTCCATTTTAACAGCGCAATTTTTGTACGAGATATCTGCGTCATCTTGTATAAAAACAGGACTACTTTCTTTTTATTTGAGTTTAAATTTTCGCGTAACTAAAAACAAAACCAAACCATATCACCATAAACATAAACATAAGCCTTAGTAACAACGAATGAATAGAATTGAACTCAAAATTTAGACCACAATTACATTGTACACTATTATACAGACTGGTCGAGACATATATTTCACAACCCAATGGCTTCTAAATTCTAAAACGTATAATCGATTATTTATAACCTATGAAATCAACCAACTAAATCCCACATATCAATGCACTAAATCTCCCCTTCGGCAAACTATATATGATATATGCATTATAATTTCTACAAATTTACAGAAGATGTAAAAATCAACAAATATTTCATGTATCCATAGCAACCTATACGGTACCCCCAACCGATGATGATGCATGAGATGCGGCGGCAAGAAGGGCTGCCCCAATACCCGAACCGTCTTCTGTGATCTTAATAATGACATGAGGAGCGATATGCTCGCCTAATATTTGCTCCAACGCTTCATTCAGATACTCTCTGAACATGGCATAGTTCGTATACAAACCCCCTTCGACTGCCACCACGGTTCTTTTCATCCTGTCTTCCCTCGTTTTTGTTTTTGCACTCGTAATGCCACCACTTCCATCGCGGCCAATCTTTTTTAGGATTCCAACAATACCAGCAGCCACTAATCTAGCTGCCCGGCATGTCACTATATCACACAATTTGACGACAAGTTTCCGAACATTGAGGGGAACATTGGGGATCTGAAAGGTAAAATTACCGATGAAAACTGGAGAAAGATACAGAGGTTTTTACCGTCACAGCTGCCGTATATGATTGAAAGATTAATGGGATGAATATGTTCATACCTCGAGAGTGTCACGCAAGATTCTGGCCACCTCGCTCAGGTCAGAGGAATTGTCCTCATGCATAGCAGCCATCAAAGGTGTCCTGAAATGTTCGAACCAATGATCTAATATTAAAATCCATGTGTAAATGAAACCACCATCTACAACAGCAATACACGCTCGCCGAGCTGTAGCTGACAGTAACCGCAAATGGATTGATACGGGCAAATTATAGGACATGACAAAATTATAAGTCGCTAAAAGCTTTGCTCCCAGACTTATATAGGGGTGAAATGAAGTTCCTTAAAACAAGTACTTTCCACTCAGTGCACAATCTGGAATTCCTTGCTTTTGAAAAATAATAAAAGTCTTTCCAAAGCTCTGGCAATGTGCGGGCATTGTTATTTCAAAATTTAAATTAAATATAGATTCATGAAAGAGAGTGAAATAAATCACGATAGCAAAGGAAAAAACTAACAATTAGATTAGTACCTCAAGATGAAGGGCTCCTGTAACTTGGAGGCAGGTCCAAAAACATCCGACTCCTGTGACATCTGAAGCATTACTCTTCGTACAATGTCTCCTAAATACATTCCTGATATCATTTTTTCGAAACCCTAAAGCACGGTAATCAACCATTATAAAGTTAATGAGACAAAGTTTAACTGAATTGCTAAAAATAAAATAAAAAGTTTATAATGATCTCACTTGATCATTCGGGTTAGGACTATCAGCATCCAAGTTGACATCAAATTTTGTTCTTGGCAGATGAGATGACCAAAAATTTCCCCATTCAATATTAACAACCTAAATGCATTTACATCCCAAAATAGGTAAGCTCAAAAAGAAACCTGCTTAAATGAGAACTATTGATCAATAGCTTAAATCAACACGTTAGAAAGAATACCATGCCTCCAGAATTTGCAAAAAGACCTTGACACTTGATGATGGCATCTGCACGTTCTAAATAGCAGGCATTGGTACCGGTCCCTATTATCACGGATGCGACAGTGTCCTCATCCTGATAATGACCCAGAGCCAAGGTCCCTACGGTGTCATTTATCTGCTTAAACAAGAATTAGTTTCATTTATATATAATCCAACACTTCAAAATATCATAGAAACCAGTCCAACAAACATCCAGATTGCATCTTTTCGGCACAAAAATTGAGGTGTTGTCATGAAATATAGTGTAAATTCAATATTATGTGCCTCAACAAAGTGTAATGGGAAACTGAAACTATCATCCACATGAATATCAAAGATTATGAACTTGAACGCTTACAAGTGCTGACACTCGCATATCCAGGCCTTTTAGAGACATTGCTTGCTGTAGGCACTGAGAGATATCCCTTCCAACCTGATATTTGGAACATGCTGAGTTTTAGCATTTAAAAATTGGTATAGGTTGAGTCATCAACATAAACCAGATTGAACTGACCGTGTCTTCAATGGAAAACCTTTTCGTCCATTTTAATAGAACTCCTGATGACAAAGATGTTTGTTTCACAGGAAATGAAAATGTGAAACCAAGTTCCCTGCCTTCTCCTCGTGAAGGCTCTGAAGTACCATCTTCCCTTTCAACAAAATCCTTCAAAGTTGCTGCTATGTAACCAAACAGCTCCTACAAGTGAAAGCACAACAAAGCGAGAAACATCAATAATTTATTCTTTGTATTACATCGATCTCAGGAATTCTTAAGCAGTATGGGAACTTGCTCACCTCACTCGTGCTGGTCATCAATTCTTCTGGAATGGGTTGTTCATCTACTTCACACCCAATAACAGTAGAAGGTTGACCTCCCAACTGAACCCGCAAGATCCGGAAATTTGTACCACCAATATCCAGAGCATAATAAATTCCCTTCTCATTCCTGGGAATACTATGTCTCAAATTTAGGATTAAAAAACTATAAATTCTGAAATTCCTAATTAACACCCAGGTTGCAGCATGGATATAGTAACAAGAAACCCGAGATTTCCCAAATAAAGGACTAAATTTAAACATATATTTACAAATATATAATATAAAATATCAACCAACCAACTTCAAACTAGTTTGCGCAAACACAGCTACCACAAGAAGTTTTACCAGAGGTATGCATGGAAAGTTTCATGTGAAGCACTCACATACTAACGCAATAATGCATGCACTATAGAGAAGACAATACGCATGAAACGCTTTGCCCAGCAGTGTGATTCTAAAATGGTTCAGATGATCAGAACATAGTAAAAAGCAAGACAACAACTACAACGGAGTAAGACGAAAATATGTTTTCTAATAGAGCTAGTTCCCGTCAATCATGGCAATTGGCACAGTTCATATCAAATTAATATAAGATAGATACGTGATAAATGCAAGAGTAGAAAACAGGAAATATCAGGAGCTGTCTCATTAATATCACACAGTCCCATAGCTGGCATGTAACAAGAATCCAGCCAAGAGACCTGACCATCACAAGATTTAACATTTGTCCTCACAAAAAAACTGCAACACGCAAACATAAGAAAACAATTCTTATTGAAAATAAGCAGTATTCTAGAATCTTGATAGTATCCAAAACTTGATATACGAATGACATTGGATAAGGAAGAGTGGAAAACAAGAATCCATAGAATAATTTAGCCCAGCTCCAATCACGGATTCGAATGAGGGATTCCTATTTCTATACATCATAGAAGCATTGCATTTACGAGAAATCCGGGGATATTCATCAAATGTTCCGTAAAACGAGCGAGGAATTGAAGAAGTGACTGAACTTTAAAAGAAAATGTCAAAAATCACAATATTTGAAAAGAAGGGGAAAAAAAAGAAAATAGTTTTTAATCCACCGTTTCAAAATAAAATCATCGCGGAAAGAGAAAAGATACATACCAAAAATAAAATAACGCTAATTTTGAACACCAAACCGGTCAAAATCAGCCACAAGTCAAATAATGGACACATGCAAGTTTCAAAAGAAACACGCACAAAACACACATAAACACGTACAAATTCAAGAAACAAATAATAAAAAAATGAACACAGACATATTTTTTTAGAAAAAATCCATGCTTTACCCAGTGGGGAGGGTGTCAACGTAGGTAAGCAGCATCTTGAGCTTGGAACCGCCCTCAGAAGCAAGCCCCGCGTGCATCTCAACTACCATAGCATCAACCACCTGCCGGAGCCGCCCCACGGGGGTGGCGCAGCTCTCCTCGAACTCCGCCAACACCCTCACCACCCTATTCCACCCCCTCCACCGCCTTGCCCTCGTCCCCACCATCATAACCGAAGCAACGCACGCCACCGCCGCACATCCAGCGGCTAACGCCACCACCACTTTCCCCATGTACACGACGCCTTTCGCTCTCCCTGACTTTATCCGTTCCCTCCTTTCGATTAAAAAAGAAGACGTATTCAATCAATCATCCTCACCAAAAACCTTCTCCTTCAAGAACCAAGCGATCAAGACAAAAACGACGTTTCAAGAACCAGAATTCTTCCCGCAACTGCCCCTCCGGGAATGGAAAAAAAAAACACGACGGCGCTCAAAGAAACCCTCGAACAAGCGACCACTGAAGACGGCGCATCCCGTCGGCGGCGGCCCGAAACCTGCGTGTGCGGAGAAACGAAGAAGACTTCGCCTGAAACAAAAGTTGAGAGAGAAGCGAGAGAGAGAGAGAGAGCGACGGTGAGAAGTGGTTTTGGAAAGCGAGCAGTCCCTGCTGGAGGGTACTTATAATGAACACCGAAGTGACATATTTGCCCCTGAAAAATTAGCGAAATGCCTGATTTGTTCTGGTTTGACTACGTAGAGCGTGAAGAAAATCACTCGGGTGAAATTACGATTTTGCCACTGCCTTTTAATTCAAATTTGGAGTTGGATTTGCTTTGAATGAAAAAAGGCCAAGTTTGATTAATTGACCTATATCGGAAGGCTACATGGTGATGGGGACTTTTTCCTTGTACTAGATTCTCATTGTGACCAAGTTTGAGTTTCCAGTTATTTTGTTATCATGTTGTCAAAAATTTCATTACACATATTTTGCAGTTACTTTTTTTTATGGCGCGAAAATACGTTCTTGCTATTTCTTATTATGCAATTGGTAGATTCTCGAACTAATTTAACAGCTGTAAATCACGCTTTCCAGATAAACAACACCCGGATGAGCCATGTGCGAGATGCTCGCCCGAAAAAAGTACTGTCAAAAGAAATCGAACTTTTGATTACGTGTCAAACAATCACCTACACCACAACTCAAACATCTCATTGAGACTTTCTAATTAATTTTAGGTTTTGGCACGGTGATTTGATACGATTGATGATCTGATCTTATCTAATCATTGATTATTTATTTGACATCAATCAAATCACTTAATTAAAATTACAATATTACGTTGTATATTTTTTAAATTACATTCATTAAACATTAAAAATAAAATATTGTTAATGAGATATTCGTCCAATTGTTAAGGTTGAGGCTCTGAGACCAGTTGGTCTCGAGTTCGATTCTCACTAGTTGCTGATATGTTTCTTAATTTATTTAGGTAGATTTACAAGTTTTCCTTGTGATTCTTCTGCTCGAGATAAGCATGCCTCGAGTTCACGTTTAATTTTTATATGCAGTGCGGACAGTTAATTCATATCATTATAATCTAAATCATGACTGTAATTATACTCTCAAAAAATAACAAAATTTTATGATCTTAAATTTAATCAATCAAATAAAATATATTATTATTTATGAAATATTATTCTGTATTCTAATAGGAAATTTTAATAATCACGATAGTTTTAAAAATAGAATGCGCATTATGGTAAATTGTTAGATTACATTATATCTTTCGGATCATCCTTATTTTAGATGTAACAGTTTTTTATTTACTTTCAGATTATCTTCATCTAATACTCACTATCTTTTAGTTTCTATGTCTACTATCTTTTAGTTTCTATGTATTTTTTTATATAACAAAAATTATCCAAACATCAACAAAACAATCGATATAGAAAAATTACAGAACAAAAGAAAGATTTTGTTAAGCCACAATTGTAGACGGGCAATATCCTACATAGCGGTAACATTGGTATTTGCTTATTGGTAAAAAAAAGAGTAAAATTCATTTTGATACACGAATTATTGGTAAAATGTCAAATTGATATATGAATTATTGAAAATGATTTAATTGATACATAATCAATTTATAAAGTCAATTTTACTCTTTATCTACATTATTTTAAAGTTTAATATTTTTGTTAAATTAAAATAGATACACATTTTATTTTTCAAAATTATTTTACTAATAGAATTATAAGCATAAATTTATATTTTATATTATAAACAAGGAATCATACTTATTGTACGAAATATTGTAAATATTAATTAATACAAACATGTACATACACATATATATAATGATTGATAAATTATATATTCAAAAATAATATATATTAAAAATATATAATAAAAATATATTTTTAGGTTTATCTATGTTATAATATTATTATTTATATTAATCAAAATAAAAATGATATATATGTGTGTATCTTTTCATTTATGATCTACAAATTTTACGTTGAATATTTTTCGTATACATGATATATAATTTTCTTTTTATAGTATAGTATTTAGTAAATGTGAATTTATATTTACAATTATAATTAATATAATAATTTAAAATACAAAAATATGTATGTAGTTCAATTAATCAATTTAATAACAATATTCAACTTAAAAGCAATTTAAGTAAAGGGCAAAATTGAATTTTGAATTTGATCATATATCAATTAAACCATTTTTAATAGTTCATGTACCAATTTGACATTTTATCAATAGTTCATGTGCCAAAATAATTTTTACTCGTAAAAAAAATTATATTGAGTCCGTTTGGTTGGAAAAATCAACAGGCTAAAAGTACTTAATTTTTTAAAAAAATGTTTTTTTTTTTTGGAAATTTTTATTGTTTGTTTACAAAAGTACTTAAAAAAGCTGCCTTTTTAGAAGCAGTAATTTTTTAATTTTGAGATTTTGTTTATAGTTCTATTTAAAAATTAAAACAAATGCATTTTTCAACATATATACAAACACCAAAAACGCTTTTGTTTGTTTTAATAAAAAACACTTTAAAAAGCATAATTTATTTAAATATTTTTTTTAATTTACAGATTTTATATCCAAACTGATTCATATTTCTATTCATGCGAGTTTTAATTTTTTGATAAAAATTAAAAATAGCAAGAATATTTAGTTTTCACAAAAACCGATAAAAATTAAAAATAGTAAGAATATTTAGTTTTCACAAAAGTCATAATAATCAGTAACGTCGCAACTCAAGTATTTACAATGAAAGATAATTCAAATGTGACATTGCAATCATACGTTCAACATGGAGAAATTTTTTTTTAAAAAAAAAGAATCTGAATATAGATAATTATTACTCTTATCATGATATAAAAAGAAATAAAATCTCAAATACTGAGACCTCTTTAAGCCATATAGCTAGCCTCAAGCCCTTTTTTTCCGGATAAGGGGCAGTGCATGCCCGTAAAGTAGAGGTGGAATCGGGTCGGAACTCGTCCCGTAATCCCCTTACCCGATATTCGTTCTTATAGGAATTGAGATATTTTTATTCTCCCGATCTCGCACCCAAAAAGTGTCGGGACCCGAATGTTCGGGATCCCGAATATTCGGGTTCCCGTCGAGTCGGAAAAGAGTAATCCCGAACAAAATTTTTTTTAAAAAAAATTCTATGAAAATATTTTTTAAAAAAAATTATGAAGAAAATCAAACAATTTCTTAGTACATTACAAATAAATTAAAATTTTTTTGTAAATAATCATTAAAAAAACTAAAACATCTTCTTAGTACATTACAAATAAATTAAAACAACTACTTGATTAATACAAAAAAACATATAATTATTCATCATAATAAAAAAAACAAAATAAAAATTTATAACTCAATGTTAATATTAAAAAAGATAAATATAAAAAAATTATATGGTAGATAATTATAAAACATTAATATTAAAACATAAAATTATAAAAAAATTATTGTTTTAATTAAAAAATATTATTAAAAAATTATTTTTTTATTTGGATCGGGAATCCCGTCGGGAAGAGTTCCCAATCCCGATCCCAAAATTTATCGGGTCGGAAAAAATCCCGATCACTCGGGTCGGGAAAAGTTCGGGACAAAAAAAATTCGGGACGAGAACGGGTTGAAAATGGGAAAGGGTCGGAATTTATGTAAAATTTGAGCCCTACTGTAAAGTCCCAATTCAATTCTCGTATCTCTAATTGAATCACACAATAAAGTACAAAGCCATAATTAATTAATTCACGCTCGAATAATAATAAAGAAAAAAAAATAAATGGGCAAAACAGACATTTAGATGGATGGTGGTGTGTGTACTTTTGCTTTGATTCTCTAAAATTATATTATATTATATATATGTATATAAAAAAACAAAAACAAAAACATGTTTATTAATGTAGAAAGACAGAGGCGAGAGCTTGGGACTACACGCGCACCACCCAAAACGGCGACGGGGTAGCTGCGTACACTCTTCCAGCTGTCATCCGCTATGTCACAGCTATGCACGCCAAAAGGTTTCTGTCCCCCAAACAAACCTGGTTCTCGATTCTTTGTGCGTTTGCCCAAGATATTCGACTGAACATCTAGTCCGAATAACTAAAAATATATATATCTAAATGGTTTTTTTTATATGTATGGACTTGAATCTAATTCAATTTGAAAAATTAGTTCAAATAAAGTATTGTTCAAATCTATGTATTAAATTTTCTGAAACTTTATCACATCTTTAACGCATAGTAATATCATAAAATTAACATGCGAAAGTAACTGTCTCATAGAAATTGTCGTGTTTCTTGATTTGAGTGATCGGTTACGTGTTTGGTGAGATGAGACGACGAGGATCGATGATAGGACACGAGGATAAACAAATCAAAAAGATAAATAGAAATAGAATTGGGGATTATAATTGTAGTGGAGGAGTTGAGCATGCAGCAAGAAATGAGGACGTGGACACGCAATCTTTGTCTGAAAAATTTTATGGTTTGACTGTGACTTGTCCGGGGTGGGCTCTCTACGGTGAGATGTAGTCGGTGCACTTTCGGTCAGACTCATCTCAGCCGTCCGATCCCTTTTTTTAAAAAAAATATTAGATGGTTGACTCAGCCATGTGGAGTCCAGTCCAGGAATAAAAGTGGAGTCAATCTTTGTGTTGTTTATAATTGCCTTTAATCACGTGGATTTAATGTTCTTAAATTCGACCATTCTCCCTCTTAAATTACATTTATACCCTGCTTCTCCTTATTTTATTAAATTGTTAATCAAATTGTACTAGTGGTGGAGTTTTATTTTTATTTATCATTCACAAAAAAATCCTAAACAAATACATAAATATATGGCCAGTGTCACGACCAATATGGCTCTACAATTAATGAACTTTGCATTTAATGCGCTGCTTATTTATTTATTACTTCACTTTTATATTATAAATTGGCCTTTGGGGACTCGAAACTTTCGTACATTTTGATTGATTTAATTTGATTTAATTTAATTTAATTTAATTTTCTCCCGTTTAGCCCATAAATTTTGGGTATATATAGTATATATTAACGGCAGAATTACCATAAGTAGCAACGGAATTTTCTTTTGCAATTTATCTTACCGTTCAATTTGTGCTTGAGTAAAATATTTATTGATTGCATTGATGAAATTGATTTAATTGTGTCGCGTAGAATAATTACCGCCCATAATGGGTCATTGAAGAGCACTCCAAAATCAAAGACAAATGATTGTAAGTTGTAACTTCCCATTATGAAAATTATTATTAAATAAATCTTGTGATGGGGAATTTCTTGGATAAACTTTCAATTCTACGCTAATATCCTATGAAATTCGCAGTTTTTTATTTTTATAACACAATGAGTGACGTGTTGTGCGATATAATAAGAAATATAAAAGAAAATATATTGGGTAAACCTTCGAACTAACGCAATAGTCTGTAAATTACGTTAGTTAAGTGAATTGCACTAGGCAAGTTATGTGTGACAGGCTAGTACAAGAAGATGTTGGTAAAGAGAATCGAACTCCTAACATCTGCTCAAGTGTTCGCATTCTCCATCAAACTCTAACTACATTCTATTTTGTGTTATCTTACACTTTATTTAATGTATAAAATGTATTCATAAAACACATATAAAAAAAAGTGTTATTAACAACTCCCGAAGTCAAATACTAGTGATAAAAATTTATTTTTAATATTATTACTTACGAGATTTTTTAGCATTTTTTTACATGGATTCTCAAAAAAAGGTTCATTTCAACCTACCTATACAGGTATTACCCCATGATAGATCTAAGGGTCCTCATTTATCAATACACGCGGGGTCCACTAAAAATAATGGATCCCACATTTATTGATAAATATCCACCGTTAGATTTACCTCAAGGCAATGCCTGTATAGGTACGTAGGATCTAACTTACAAAAAAATATATATATATTTATATCACCGATAATCGGTGAACGGTTAAACAGACAATTCCAAATACAGATTTTAGCATGAACACAATTGAGGTTAATTATAGTCTCCACTCTCCACCCACCCTCCATCATTGCTTGTGAGTTGTGACACACAGAGCAATCATACATATATATATATACATATATATATATATATATATATATATATATATATAATCTTATCAAGACAATATTAATCCACAAATGAAGTTCATGCCAAAAAAACATTGTTGTATCGAGCAATATTTAAAAGGCGAAGGACAAGAGAAAATACAAACTTTTACTTGTTCAAAAACCAAAAAGCTAATATGACTAAGTTAAATCTAAACAAATAGCAATACTTGGTCAAAGTTCGGTAATTCCAACTATATCTATATTATTATATTAAGTTTAGAACATTTAAATTAAAAATTATCTTGGTAGGTCTGATTATACCAATATGAATTTACTAACGATAAATTCTTAAACATACACTATACTTCATGTGAGTTACTGGGCAAAAATGGTAGGAAACACAATTGCATAGTACTTCAACTCAATATCGAAAATCACTCATTATTTCATGTCATGCTAAAGTTAACTTTCATTTCAATTCATTGTAATTTCGTTTAATGTTCAAAACATTCTTTGCAAATCATTAAAAGTTCATATTCATTGTAACTTTAATTTAAATTAAATTATTTACATAAACGCAAAGAAGTTGTATTATTGATTTCTAATTTTCGTGAAAAACGTATCGAATGCAATAAAAAAATTCATATATTATGAGATTTGGGAACCATTTAATTTTCAAATAAAAGCTCGATAACAGCCATAAACTATATACAAAAAACAGCTTCCATATATATAGAAAAAAGAATTAAAGATTATTACTTGTCCCTAAAAAGATTGGATGGAGAAAACGAACAAACTCACACAAATGCATTTGAACATGACCAAACAGGAAATAAAAGGCAGACAAAAAAGAGAATTACTAAAGAACGATTCTAATGTCAAACAATAGCTAATATTGTACTTTATTCTTACACGTTTTTTATTGTATCATAACAAAATTAAAATGAGCAAAGTCTTCTATCAAACTGAACGATTGAATCCACATATACAGTGAAAAGTAATATTTTTTTATTGTATCAAATCGAATAAAAGATATGTATCATAAAATCAACGTTTGACACGGTGAGTAATTTGTAAACCGAAAGTTACAAAGCCTAAATACATTTATAAATGCGGAGGTTGCTATCGTTGTCAATCTTACATGGTGGAGACATGGGATGCTAACGTTGTCAAGTTGATGTACCTAGACCCCTGTCATGAGTGGGTCAAGTGGCCATAATTATTAATTAATAATCCATCCACCATTAGTACTAATCCAACTCTATTAAACTACTAAATCGTGATCAAGAAAGTCATTATCACCTAATTGGGCACAAATGGATCGCACAATTAATATAATTAATTAATTGTTTACGCATCCAATGGGTAAGACTTTTCTTAAGCATGGACTTGGAGCCAATTAGTTACAAATGCTAGGGCTGGCTATACAGTCGCGACTTTCTACCCAAAAGTCAATTCCGATCCTTTATGATCCTAATAGCCTATCCTCTTCATTTGGAAAATTCAAGATTTTAGAACCATGGATGAAGATAATCGGCTTTTCAAAATAATTTTATTTTTCGACTTTTAAATATATATAATAATTCTTAAAATCGAAATTCTCAACATGCATCTAAAAATATTCTCATTATAAATTATAATAAATCTATTTTACAAAATATATATCTCGGGCCCAAATTTACATGCTTACATACTTTTTATTGTTTTTGTTTAATTCATTCAAAAAATAAACTTAGTTAAGAAGAAAATATTAGTACAAGAAAATGCTAAATATGAATAAAAATTTTAAACGAGAGAATCAAAAAAGAAATAAATTCTATGCAATTAAGACGAAGAGAGGAGGGAGGGGGTAAAAAACTTTTTTATAAATAGCTCTTGCATGAGAATCATTATGCCATAATATTACCTTTCTTTTTTCCACAATATCATTTTTAATTTCATGTTAATTAAGAAAGAGATGATGTAAAACCAATACGAGGAAAGTACAATATCATATTATTAATTCAAAAGATATTTTGTGATATACAGTCAATAATTAATGGTGTACAAAAAGTTGATTCAAAACATATTTTAAACTTGGTAAATAGAAAGCCACATATGTCTAGAATCGTCAATGACTTTAATACACAAAATTTGTGTGATTTGCGAGGCTTTATTTTGTTTGATCTATTCTATTCTTTGGGGTCCCATTAGATACTAGTGAGATTTATTTTGATCATTTGATGGGTATGACATTTTTGTTATCATAATATAATATACAAGTCGACCGTTGTTTTCTGTATGAAATTTACCCTAATCTTTGAGACATTAATAACTGGAATGTAGATTGGCGGTTGAAACAGTAATGCATCACCTTAAATATTATTCTTCTTCATCTTTTGCCAACAAAAATTTGTGTGTAGCTGACTCATTCCGCGAGATTACTTTAGTTCTCCTTAATTTGTTCTCATCTCAAATTCCAGATCTTCGTGATTTTATATATCTATGAAAAGTTATTTGTAATATACTAATGCTGAATTCAATACTCCAAAATTGATTTTAAACACACGTATGTATATATATATATATATATATATAATATGTTTTATGCTAGCATCTCATGAATGTTCATCTTTACTAACATCTACTTATAGTAGTAATTAGTGATCTCATTCTTCTTCATAATTTGTTATTTGGGTTGTAATAATATAAATATAAATTAATTAAAAGGGGTTAGAAGTGGTATAATTGGTAGTTAGTGGGGGGGTGTCGGCATTAGCTGTCCACTCATATCCATGCATTCGATGACAGCTCATAGACAATTCACAATTTCCCAAAATTGCCCCTCGAGCCACTCCATTCGCCGCGTACGTATTCCCAGATACAGATTCTTTCCACACGTCATTCGTCACGTGAGATGCCACACCTCATCACTTCCGTCACCCCTCGGGGCCCCAATATTAAATATACCAATTTTTTTCTTCTTTTTTTCCCATTAATTTTATTATTATTAATATTGATACTAACCAAGTTATTAAAGTAGTTTTTAAGATTATTTCTAGAAAATATTTTTCATTTTTCTTTATAAAAGCCCCTTTCATTAACTCTACATTTTAAAAAAAAATAAGTACCGGCCGGCTCAAGTATCCTCTCATTCACTTTACATTAAAATAATACAAGTCACTCTCCAAAAAAAAATAAAAAATTCTCCATAAAAGAACGTGAAGTGCAAATTGGCAGGCTTTAAATTCTCTTAAGTCTTACCATCAATCTCGACTACTTTCATCGTTAGTAGTAGAAGATATAAGATAATGTTTGTAACATTTAAAAAAAATGATTATAAGTTGCAAACACTATTATAAGTAGTATTTATTAAAAAAAAAAATTTATAATAACTTATTTTTAAATATTGTAAACATTGCCTTAAGTATAACATATATTTTAATGATAGTTTCATAGTGTATATTTTCACGATATTTTTAACTTTAAACATTGATTTACTTCATAAACTTTTCAACCACAAAATATTTTTGGTGAAATTTCGATCTTGTTTATGATCTATTTTTTAGAGTTAATTTAGACACTTATAATTCAATCTAGAGATTTAGGATATACATTATGGTCTAGTTTGGGAGTTAAGTCAGACAAGTGTATCCATTATGGGGAATTAAGCGAGAAATCAATAATGTATTTTTGGGAGTTAAGCCAAAAAAACTATGATTTATTATCGGGAGTTAGGCTAGAAATTAATATTTTCAAGTTTTAGCTTTGTTTGTGATTCATTTTAAAGATATTAATGTTATATGAGATGAGACAATTTATTTTTATACCTTGAGAATATGCTCCCTCCATTTATTCAGTGACGATCATATATATCACTATCTTCTTATATCCCTTTTAGATGATTATAATATTGAAGAACACGAGTCAGTTGAATTTTGGGGTAATTGATCGAGTATTATTTGTGTTTCTTTTATCTGGATACTAGATGTTATTTGATTAAACTTATTAAAAATAACTTATAAGCTCCTGAATTTAAAATTTGTTTTAGGAGTTTAAAAGTTGTTATGACTTTTTTTAAATTAAGTTGTTAAATTTTTTGGATAAATTTATTTTAAACAACTTAAAGACGTTAATATGTTTAGTATTATAAAATATTTTTATTGTCAAAATTATCCCAAAATGGTATAATGCTATGAAAATAATGTAACGAGTTATATATAAACAAGAATAGTTTTACAATAAATCTATATTAAAAAATAAAACTATTTATATTTTAATTTAGAAAAAAATATGTTATTTAGAATTTTTTTTGAAATAATATTTAATGGGGAATGATATATGACGTGGATTTTGGAAAGAGTAAATTTATTTTTAATAAATGAACTATTGATAAAATGTCAAATTGATACATAAACTATGAAAGTATGAAACTAAATGGTTTGATTGATATATGATCAAGTTATAAAATTAAATTTACCTTTTACTTATATTATTTTTAAATCCAATATTATTATATATTAAATTAAAATAAATGGACATTTTTATTTTTGCAAGATTATTTTATTGATTATAATTAAAAAATATATTTATATTTATTTAAATTTTATGTTATAACAAAGATATCATATTCATAGTATAAAAATATTAAAAATATTAATTAATACAAACATAAAAATATATATCTAAAATAATTGATAAATTATATATTATAAATATTTATAAATATATAATAAAATAATATTTTTTCTCTTTATCTATGTTAAAATATTATCATTTCTATTAATAAAATTACAATTCATCAATATACAGAATTATATAATATGATTTATTATATTTATAAAAATATTATAAAATAAATAATTTTTTATATTTAAAATTTTAAAAAATATAATTTTAAAAATCATATAATTTGTCAGAAATGTTTAAATTAAGTAAAAAAAAAATTTGGAAATTATAATCATGCAAACCAAGAAAATAAGCAAGATCCATATGATGTTGTGTTGTGTTGGTGTTTCGACTAAGTAAGATCACACTTATTATTATTATTATTATTATTATTATTGTTTTTTGAAATAACTTATAAACTAGGTATAAGTTGTTTGGAAAATTTTTAATAAACAAATTTTAACAGCTTATAAGCTCCAAAACAAACAATTGAATTTTAAATAAGTTATATTGTGAACTTTATTTTATCATGAGTTATACAATTATTTTACTATTTTATTTGAATAAATTGTGTTACTATTTTATCTTAGCTGTGTCTTCTTTTCATAAATTTAATTATTAAATTTGAGAATATTGTCGACGTCCACGTTGTACATCCCCATGGCGTGACATAAGTTGTTATTTCGATTCAGCATTTAGACGCGATTAAATATGACTATTAGGTTATTTTATGATGTTTGTGAATGGAGTTTAGGATAATCAAAAAATTTCAATGCTTCTATTTTTTTTAAGGTGTGTACTAGGCTGAATTCCATTTACCCTAATATATATACACACACATATATATATATATATAGAGTTCTTTTATGGTGCCCAACTCATATGCCCAACTCCATGTCCACCATGTACAATATGTAAGTTGACCAACACAATTGATGAGTTGACTTATCACATATTGTACATGGTGGGCATGGAGTTGGGCATATAGAGTTGGGCACCATAAAAAAACTCTATATATATATATATATATAGATAAACACATACATATAAATATATATTATCCTAAGACATCGTTTAGCTCGTGTAATATTAGATGAAACAAGATCGTCCACAGCAAACGATGTCTAATAGTTAATTCAAACATTGAATTTTTGCCACATTTATCAAGATATGGACTCCTGGTTGTATTACCGGGCACTACCTTAAAAATAAAATCTTACCAACAGTTTAACATAATATCTTCTTTATTCATAGGTGTTAATAATACAATCAGTCGATATATATACTACAATACATCACGGAATAATTCAATTAATAGTTGATAAATAGGTTCACATATTTGGAGTCGAATCCAAAATCTCTTTTTAACAGCAATGAATCTGGGTTGTGAGGAGTGGGGTTGGGTGTTCCAATTATTGGTTTTGGACGGCTGAGCGTACCTCAAATCTTTGCCACCCAATTAAGTGTTGGTGACCCCCCAAATTGTCATTTTCTTGTAAAAGGTTAAATCAAAAGATTATATGTGTATATATAAATTACAAACACTATTATAGTAACAAGGTGTGGGGGACCTCTTTCATTTTAAAGTTTTTTCTTAAAACATATTTTTACATGGCTTTTGAAACAACTTGCTTCGTAGGCCTATAAATATTGATAAAAACATCCACAATGATTCCTGTTTTTTGCGTTATTTTAATTACTTCTCAGAACTTTTACTCCAACTAAACCCGAGTTTTAGTTGGCAACATATAGACTGTTTCAATAAGATATATGTAGTGTTTGAGGTTGTTTTTAAGAAACATTTTTAAGTTTTTCCTTCGCAAATATTATCATAGTTTCGTGAAAAGCGTGAAAACATGATTCGATTATTCACATACATAGAGTTTTGTTATCATGGACAAGTGGCAACCACTATGGATACTTACATAGGCAACAGATGACGTGTCACTTTATACATCCAATCAGCGATTGTCACGTCAACTGTTGCTCATGTAAATGCCCATGGTGGTTGTCTATGATATCAAAACTCTACATAATTAATATATATATATATATATATGTTCATCTACAATCTTTGATGATTAGCTATACTAGTTGATTAAACTCTGTTTTGTTTAATACTTGCTATTTTTAGGATGGAACTATTTTTGTTTACTACGAGTCTACGTCACATATAATATAAGAAGCCCGTGGGCCATTTGGGGCATATAGTGTGACACTAGGCCCATGTAATTTTAAGGAAATTCAATATAGCAAGTAGTCCAGGGTCTTGCAGCAAACTTTAGATTAAATTCGAACCAATTTCATATTTAATCCATTATATATAATTTCAAACCAACTAAAACAATTAATTATTTATAAAAAAAACCAAACCATGAATTTCTGTTTTGTTATGTTTGGTCTGGTTTTGATGATTAATTTAAAATTTTGAATTTCATAGTAAATCAATGTATGAAATATTGTTATTTTGACACTTGATTTAATTTGAATAAAATATTTTCTTTGATCGTGAATTAGAATGATTATAAAGAAATTACAATAAATTAAAATACTATACAAGCTATATAATTTTGCAACTTATAAAAAAAGCTCAAACTTTTAGGTTGTTGTTATGTTTTTTTTTTTATAGATAAAATATGCAATAAATAAATCCTCAAAATAATTGGACAAATATAATATAAGATAAAAATCAAAATAGAATATTTCTTTGTATCCAAGAAAAAATTGCACTAAATTAACAAAACTTATTATATAATTTTTAATATTAATGTAATTGGTTTCTTTCGATTTATATTTATTCAAAACTTGAACCTAACCAATGTTATCATAACATGGAATATATTTTATGAAATTAAAATTTTGGTCATTTACATTCGTCTCTTTGATTTTAGTATTTTATATCGTTAAATTTCAATATAGGTGCGATATATTCTAATTTAGTTTACAAATTTAATCATTTTCTATGAGATTGATGTTGTGGTAACATGTATATTACTTTCAATTGACATCATTTCAGCACGATGACATTCTAGGAAAAAAAAAATAAAAATCCAAAGGAAAATAAAAAATTGTATACTAAATTACGTTATAACGGACTAAAATTAGATGTGACGTTCGAGTTGAATATAGAGCGGAGAATAATAGTCAGCATCAAAAATTGATAGTCACATAAATAAGGAGCACATCCAGTTAGACTTCTGGACAAATATAAAGAATAAAAATGGAAAAACTAAAATCACAATATTTTATGTTATCGTTTTATAAAAAATGATAAGTAGTGATAATTATAAAACTCAAAAACATAAATATCTATCATCTTGTTGTGAAAAAGTAAAAATTTACGGTAAAAAGTAAAAACTCAAAAACTCAAAATTTATCAAATTCTACACTTTATAAAATTTTTCTCTCTTCACAATTGTGTTTTTCTACACAAATGGAGAGACCTATTTATAGATCTCAATTGGAGATTAGTCAAAAATTAATACATCATTAATTACATCATCACACACTAATTTTCAATATTTTACAACTCAATTTTCAACTTTCAACCTTCAACATTCAACAATAAATAATAAAATATATTTATATATATTTTCAACACTCCCCCTTGTGATGATGATCATGATAGAATGACTATCTCCATTACGTGTTGTATACTGCCTCGTTAAAAACCTTACTAGGAAAAACCCATTGGGACAAAAACCATAGTAAGGAAAAAAGAGTGCAGCCACGTAAACTCCCCCTGATGTCAACATGAATGATTCTTCACATATTTCGTAGATTGCGCATCCCAATATTATAAATGTGTTTTCTGAATATCGCCGTGGGAAGTGCCTTTGTGAAGAGATCGGATGAGTTCTCACTTGATTGAATGTAACAGATATCAATATCTTTATTCTTCTCCAGCTCTTGAGTGTATGCAAAGAATTTAGGAGGAATATGTTTAGTTCTGTCACTTTTGATGTATCCTTCTTTCATTTGGGCAACACATGCGGCATTATCTTCATACAGTGTGATTGGATTCTTGTCCACTGATAATCCGCAAGAAGTTTGGATATGCCGAGTCATTGATTTAAGCCAGACACATTCACGGCTTGCTTCATGTAGTGCAATAATCTCGGCATGATTTGATGAAGTTGTAACAAGTGTTTGTTTCTGTGATCGCCAAGAGATTGCAGTGCCTCCACGAGTAAATACATATCCGGTTTGGGAACGTGCCTTATGTGGATCAGATAAATATCCAGCATCAGCATAACCAATTATTCTCTGATTTGTATCTTTTGGATACAAAAGTCCCAAATCCGTCGTTCCTCGTAAATAACGGAATATATGTTTAATTCCGTTCCAGTGCTTTTTCGTTGGACATGAACTGAATCTTGCCAATAAATTTACTGCAAAAGATATGTCTGGTCTAGTGCAATTTGCAAGATACATAAGGGCACCAATGGCACTTAGATATGGTACTTCAGGACCAAGAACAACTTCATCATCTTCACATGGACGAAATGGATCCTTTTCTATATTCAATGATCTGACAACCATTGGAGTACTTAAAGGATTTGATTGATCCATATTGAAACGTTTAAGGACCTTCTCTGTATAATTAGACTGGTGAACAAAAATTCCACATTCTTTTTGTTCAATTTGTAAACCAAGACAATACTTGGTTTTTCCAAGGTCTTTCATTTCAAATTCTTCCTTCAAGTATAACATCACTTCTTGAATTTTTTTATTCGTTCCAATGATGTTTAAATCATCAACATATACAGCAATAATCACGCATCTCGATGTTGTTTTCTTGATGAAAACACAAGGGCATATTGGATCATTTACATATACCTTTTTCATCAAGTGTTCACTTAGCCGATTATACCACATTCGGCCGGATTGCTTTAACCCATACAATGATCTTTGTAATTTCACAGAATAAAATTCTCTGGGTTCTGAACTTTGTGCTTCTAGCATCTTAAATCCTTCAGGGATTGTCATGTATATATCACTATCAAGTGATCCGTATAAATAAGCTGTAACAACATCCATTAGACGCATGTCCAAGTTTTCAGACACTGCTAAACTGATCAAATACCGAAACGTAATTGCATCCATAACAGGAGAATATGTTTCTTCATAATCAATTCCAGGTCTTTGAGAAAAACCTTGTGCAACAAGTCGAGCTTTATATCTCACTATTTCATTTTTCTCATTTCTCTTTCGAATAAAAACTCATTTGTACCCAACAGGTTTAACACCTTTAGGTGTAAGGACTATAGGTCCAAAAACACTACGTTTATTTAGCGAATTTAATTCAACCTGGATGGCATCTTTCCATTTTGACCAATCCTTTCGAGTTTTGCATTCACCAAAAGATTTTGGTTCATTATCTTCATTTACGATGTCACATGCCACATTGTACGAAAATATCTCATCAATATCTTGTACATTCTTTCGGTTCCATATTTTTCCAGTATTAATATAATTGATAGAGATTTCATGATTCTCGTCAGTTTGTGGTTCTGACAGAATATTTTCATCATCGTGTGTTTCTTCTGGAACACCATTTTCTATTTTCTGATCATCATTTTTCTCTATGTATTTTCTTTTCCGAGGATTTTTATCCTTTGAACCGATTGGCCTTCCAAACTTCAGGCGTTTTATGACATCATGAATGTCTTCATTTTGTTTCTTTGGAATTTCAACTCGAGCAGGGGCATTTACAGCAGGTATATATGATTTTGTTACCCCTTTTGTGTCTACAAATGCATCTGGCATTTGATTTGCTATTCTTTGCAAATGCACAATTTGCTGTACATCTTTATCACATTGTTTAGTTCTAGGATCCAAATGTAATAATGATGGTACATACCATGTGATTTTTTTTTTTTTCGATGTGTTTCTTTTCTCCCCCTAACATTGGGAAGTTATTTTCATCAAAATGACAATCAGCAAACCGTGCTGTAAACACATCGCCTGTCTGAGCCTCAAGATATCTAATGATTGATGGACTATCATAGCCGATATAAATACCATTCTTTCTTTGAGGTCCCATTTTTGTTCTTTGAGGTGGTGCAATAGGCACATACACCATACATCCAAAAATTCTCAAATGAGAAATATCTGGTTCTTTGCCAAATACAAGCTGCAATGGGGAGTGTTTATGATATGCACTTGGCCTGATGCGAATCAATGCAGCAGCATGTAAAATTGCATGTCCCCATATAGAAATAGGGAGTTTCGTTCTCATAATCATTGGTCTAGCAATCAACTGCAGACGTTTAATCAATGATTCAGCTAATCCATTTTGTGTATGAACATGAGCTACAGGATGTTCAACAGTAATTCCCATCGACATACAATAGTCGTTAAAAGTCTGGGAAGTAAATTCTCCAGCATTATCAAGTCTTATTTTCTTGATCGTATATTCGGGAAATTGATTCCGCAATTTTATTATTTGAGCCATCAATTTTGCAAATGCCACATTCCGAGTGGACAATAAACATACATGTGACCATCTGCTAGAGGCATCGATCAATACCATAAAGTATCGAAATGGTCCACATGGTGGATGAATTGGCCCACAAATATCACCTTGAATACGTTCAAGAAATATGGGTGATTCCTTTTGGATTTTAGCTGGTGATGGTCTTATAATAAGTTTCCCCAGAGAACATGCCTTACACTGAAACTTATTATTCTGAAAGATCTTCTGGTCTTTCAGTGGATGACCACTTGTATTTTCTATAATCCTTCGCATCATTATTGAACCAGGATGTCCCAATCGATCATGCCAATTTGTTAGTATTGAAGAATTTCCAATAACCATATTTGATTCGATTGGACTTATATGTGTATAATGCAATCCAGTAGGGAGCATTGATAATTTCTCAACTACATATTTCTTTCCTGATTTATATGTAGTAAGACACATATATTTCTCATTTTCTTCGGTTATTGTTTCCGTATCATAATCATGAGAATATATATCATTAAAACTCAACAAATTTCTTTGTGATCGTGGTGAATATAAAGCACTATTTATCAAAAATTTTGTACCATTAGGTAACAAAAATTGTGCTTTGCCACATCCTTCAATCAAGTCTACAGGACCTGATATTGTATTCACCATTGTTTTTGTTGGTTTTAATTTCAAGAAATATTTTTCATTTCTGAGGATAGTGTGCGTTGTACCACTATCTGGTATGCAAACTTCCAGTGCATTATTTCCATCTTTGATCATAGCATTTTCCATAATGATCTTCAAAAATAATATGCAATAAAATGAATTAAGAAAGATACATGCAAACAATACATGCAAAATATAATATGTTTTATAAAATAAAAATTACATTGTTACATTCTTTTCCCACCAGTATATTTAATCAATATCTTCGAAATCATTCAAAAAGTAGGCAGCATCTAAATTCATTGAACCACTTGCATGGTCAATGTTTTCAGTAAAATTGGTCTCTTTTTCTTTCCCCTTTATTGAATCTTTATAGAGCTTACACAGATGCTCAGGGGCTCGACAAGTTCTTGACCAATGTCCTGGAGTGCCACATCTATAACAAACACTCTCAGTTCTTTTTGGATGATTTTCATTTTCACCCGTATTATCATGCTGCCTCTTTTGTGGGTGGTTCGTGACGTTCCTTTGAGATGAGTTATTGAAATAACTATCTCTTTTATTTTCAAATCCACGGCCTCGATCACGACCGCGATCATTTCTACGCCCAAGTCCACGCCCACGTCCTCGTCCACGACCTCGACCAAAATCTTGTCTATATCTTTGATTTTGGTTTTCATTTTTACTTACGACATTTGCTTCAGGAAATGCCGTTGAACCAGTAGGTCTGGACTGATGATTTCTCATGAGCAATTCATTATTCTTTTCCGCCACGAGTAAACATGCGATGAGTTCTGAGTATCTTGAAAATCCACGCACTCTATATTGCTGTTGTAGAGTTATATTTGATGCGTGGAATGTGGAAAATGTCTTTTCAAGCATTTCCATCTCAGTAATATTATGCCCACAAAATTTCAGCTGTGAGACAATTCGATACATCGCAGAATTATAATCACTCACCTTTTTAAAATCTTGGAATCTTAAAGTATTCCATTCATCTCGTGCGGTCGGAAGTATAACTTCCCGTATATGCTCAAAACGTTCTTTTAACCCTTTCCACAAAATCATTGGGTCTTTTTCGGTCAAATATTCACATTTCAACCCCTCATCAAGATGTCTGCGTAAAAATATCATCGCTTTTGCTTTATCTTGTGAGGATGATATGTTATTTTCTTTGATAGTTTCGTTAAGACCCAATGACTCGAGATGCATTTCTACATCGAGGGTCCATGGCATATAATTCTTTCCGGTTATATCAAGTGCAATGAATTCGAGTTTCGCCAAGTTCGACATGGTGGTACTAGAAAATAACAATGCATTTTATTAGTTAATTTCCATAAATATGACAATACAAAATAATGGAAGAACGTAAATTACAAGTGCGTATACAAATAGAGAAAAAATATGTGTTGGAAAATCGCTGGTGAGTAAAAGACTCGTGAGCATGATGATCATAGTCGTTATGAAAAATATCCTTATAAATGTCATCATCTCCATCTTCGAAAAAACCGAGGATAAAATATTTTGAGAGAAAGAATGAATTTGGTGTGATTGAAAATGAGTTTGAGTGAACATATTTATAGGGCAAAAACTAGCCGTTTTGTTACCGTTTGTGACCGTTGGGGGTAAAGAAAAAATTGAGTATGTGTTGAATAAAAATTCGTGATAATCATGTAATGCATATAATGATAATCATAGTTAAATAATTATGTATATCATATCACATTATTATAAGATCGGTGTCGTAGACAGCCTTTTATATAATGTTGTGAAATTATACCAATATAGTTAGTATAAAGTCAGGTATAGTATATCATATCACATTATTATAAGATCGGTGTCGTAGACAGCCTTTTATATAATGTTGTGAAATTATACCAATATAGTTAGTATAAAGTCAGGTATAGTATATCATATCACATTATTATAAGATCGGTGTCGTAGACAACCTTTTATATAATAACATGAGATTATACAAATATGGTTAGTATATAAATACACAATAATATATATCATATCACGTTATTATAAGGTTAGTGTCATAGACAACCTTTTATATAATAACATGAAATTATATATTAATATAGTTAATATATATACATAATAAATATATATCACGTTATTGTTTAAAAACCTTAGAGGCTTTTATACTTGTCGTATCCCTTACCGGGAGTGTGGGATGTCGTCTTAACATCCTCCCAGGATTTATAACAAGTTTTGAAAAAAAACTTATTTTTTTCATAACATGATATTATATATTAATATATACACAATAAAAATATATAAACAGTAAAATAAAAATTCTTACTTGTTGAATATTTTTGACTTCTTCTTGTATTTTGGAGCGTCGGAAAATATAGAGAACCTTCGAGCGATCGTGCTGATAACGTGTTGTGAAAAAGTAAAAATTTACGGTAAAAAGTAAAAACTCAAAAACTCAAAATTTATCAAATTCTACACTTTATAAAATTTTTCTCTCTTCACAATTGTGTTTTTCTACACAAATGGAGAGACCTATTTATAGATCTCAATTGGAGATTAGTCAAAAATTAATACATCATTAATTACATCATCACACACTAATTTTCAATATTTTACAACTCAATTTTCAACTTTCAACCTTCAACATTCAACAATAAATAATAAAATATATTTATATATATTTTCAACACATCTGTCAGTAGTTGTTATATTGTTCTTATTTTTCAAATTTGATTGTGTTTTCGGATCCAATCACGGTGTCTAGGGTCAAATCTTGACCGACCCGCAACCCGGGAAAACCTACCGCTATACGTGGCGCCAACATGTAACGATAAACCGATAAAACGAAAGCAGAGACACACACTCAGTGTGTGTTGTGTTGGTGAGAAACATGGCGAGATACTTGACGCAATTGAACTCCGGCGTCGGCAGAAATCTCGCAATGGCCTTCGCAAAAGAAAGCGGCGAACGGAGAAGTGGCCGTGGCGCGATCGAGAGAGTTGAACTTCCGGAGAAAGTCAAGGATTCGAGAATTTTGATACTTGGAGGAACCGGAAGAGTGGGAGGTTCAACTGCCGCCGCTTTGTCTAAATTATGCCCGGATCTTCGCATTGTCATAGGTGGTCGGAACAGGTAGATTTCTGAGTTCAAGAAGTTGTTTTGGGCCACTTCTATCTGTGCCCCAGCTGTTTGTTAGTGTTTCGGAATTAGGATTCAAGTTAATTGTTTGTGTTTGTTTTACTTTTATAAGAGAAATGGAGAATCTGTGTTCGTTTGTAGGTATAAAATTTGTATTCTTGTGAAGTCGAGCGTGAAAATTTGAACTTTTTTTTTTGGCCCAAGTCCTAACAATAGCTAGAGTCTATATATTCTTGCAAATTTTGTAAATTGAGTTACTTGTCAGGGACAAAGGTGCCGCAATGGTGTCGAAACTAGGCAATGGCTCGGAGTTTTCCGAAGTTGACATCAATGATAGCAAATCATTGGATGCGGCTTTGAAGGGTGTGTGGTTCTTCTACGTGTTTGATAATCCTCTATAGGATGATTTCATTTGAGTACCTTTGCATGATCGTTTCTCGGTGGTTACAGGCATTGATCTTGTTGTTCACACTGCTGGGCCGTTTCAGCAGGCACAAAATTGCGCCGTTCTTGAAGCTGCAGTCCGGAACAAGGTGAGGAAAGGTAATGAAAATATCTGCAATTTCAAAATCCTGTGTTCTTCTATGGAGAAATTGTATTCATTATTAACTTCTTATCATTATCTTGAATGAAAATAGACTGCATATCTTGATGTGTGTGACGACACAAGCTATGCATGGCGTGCAAAATCATACATGAAGAAAGCAGTGGAGGCAAATATACCAGCTATAACAACCGGAGGAATCTACCCGGGAGTGAGCAACGGTTCTGTCATGTTTTCCTTGTATAAATACCTTATTAAAACATAGAAATCTTCATATGTTGCAAGTTTTCCTGTATAATCTCGGCTTTCATCCCATTTTATTCTGCTCTCAAATACTGATGCTTTCTGCTTCTTGTTTACCTTAGTTATGGCAGCAGAGCTAGTTCGTGCATCAAAATTTGAAACCGAAGGTGAGCTAGAGAAACTAAGGTAACTATTTTCGTGGACCTACAATTATATCCTTCAATTTTCCATAAAAGCCATTCTGTTTTGTTACTTTTGGTAATGTCATTTTTGTTACTTGTTCTTAGGTTCTACTACTACACAGCTGGCTCTGGGGGTGCTGGCCCGACTATATTATCTACAAGCTTTTTACTTCTGGGAGAGGAAGTTATTGCATACAACAAAGGTTGATGATCAAATATGAGTTCTTGTTTTCACCATTTATGCATTTAAATATTTAACTGATTTTAGTAATTTGATTGACAGGAGAGAAGGTCAAATTAAAACCTTACAGCGGGATGCTTAACATTAATTTTGGACTTGGAATTGGAAAAAAAGATGTTTTTCTCTTGTAAGTTTCTGGCAAAACAATTTTTCTGGATGTTGAAAAAGCTTATTTAGGAAATTACTATACCGTTATTGTATTAGAATGCATGCTATTTTATTATTTTTATACTAAATACTGGCATGAAGCGACAATCATTAGTCACTTAAAAGAATATATTCTTTCAGAAATTTGCCTGAGGTCAGGAGCATTCACGAGGTCTTTGGAGTTCCAACTGTTAGCGCGCGGTTTGGAACTTCGCCTTTCTTCTGGAATTGGGGAATGGGAGCCATGACAGATTTGCTTCCACCTGTATGTTATCAAATTCTGAAAATTGAGATGTTACATTGATTGATGTAAAATTATATTTCGGCAGTCATGATAAGTTTGCTTCCCAAATGGTATATGATATTATTCAACTTAAAATAGTTTTTTGTGTGTAATGTTATTGATGATGTAATCTTATCTATATTGAATGCATTTATTCAAGATTTGTATAATCTGCAGGAATTCCTGAGAGACAAAAGTAAAGTCCAGCAATTAGTTCAACTATTTGACCCTTTAGTGAGGGCAGTAGATGGATTTGCTGGAGAGAAGGTGTCGATGCGAGTACGCTTACTTTTTTAGTATATCTCATGTTGTTTCAAGTTTGCTCCATATGATCGTTTTGACATATTTTTCCCCTTTCAATATTAACAGGTTGATTTGGAGTGCTCAGAGGGATACCACAGAATCGGGATATTCAGCCACAAGAAACTATCTGTGTAATTATTTTTCATTATTTGTTCAACCATGCAAACGGTTATTATTATTATTATTATTTTTAATTGTATCTTTGTGATTTCAGGTCAGTGGGATTTTCAACAGCTGCTTTTGTCCTAGCCATTCTTGAGGGAAGCACTCGCCCCGGAGTTTGGTTTCCAGAAGAGGTACACTCTAGTACCAGGGGTAGAAATAGAATTTGGAAGGAGGGGGATGGGGAAAAAACTTGCATTTTTTCGAAATTATGTGTAAACTTTACTTGATCAAAGCTTCTTCCTCTGCTTCTAGCCTGAAGGGATCGCAGTTGAGGCAAGGAACACTCTTCTTAATCGTGCTGCACAAGGGACCATCAATTTCGTGATGAATAAGTAGGAATTTTTTCTAGCAGTCTTGAACTTCCGTCACACGTTTCTAGCTTGTTTAATTCTGTAGTGTCATTTCACAGGGCTCCATGGATGGTCGAAACAGATCCTAAAGAGCTTGGTTTTGGAATTTTCGACTGATCTCCTATGAAACTTATGTAACCATGTCCAGTTTTGCTGCGCAGATGTAGAGGTAAATTTAATATTTGGTCCTTGTGACTGAGTCCTCTTTTCGAGGAAGACACATAAAATGTTAACTGAAACACATTTTGTTACCTATCAGATACTCAGATTCAATTATCATGAAGTGGCAGCTGCAGTATGCTTTACCCGTATGAAATCAAGCTCGCTGATTCGAATCAACTCATCAGTATGACATCTCCATTTTTGTATTATCGGTATCACAATTTTATTACTGCAGCACTTCAAGTACTAAACATATTTCAAATATTGTATATTAATTGATAAAACAGTTGTTGTTATACCAATTGGATATCTGCCATTTTTTGAGTTTAAGTGACAAATATTGAATTCGTATATTAGAAGGTATTAGACCCACAATATTTTTGGTCTTTTTCGTGAAATGAGGCTGATCATCAGCAGAAGACAAAATTTGCATGTTTCAATCTAACACCAAGAAATCTCACGAAGGAAAAGCGATCGAAACTTTATACTTGGTGGATTGATCATCTTGGATTGATCATCTTGGATTTATTGTATCATGATGCCAAGAAATCCAAGATGATCAATCCTCAGAGGTGGGCTTGCGCAGCTTTTTTTAGCCAGTCAATTTACACATTGATATTTAAGCCACTCTTTGTCTGCAAGATATCCGGAGGAAGCAGAAACCGGGTCGTCTCACTGGAATCATTCAGTTCTCATTCTTCAATGAGTTGCAAAAATTAAAAAAAGAGAGGAGCATTTTTAACTCTGATATTCTGTTTGGTCCTCGTGAATCTGCAATTTCTCTCCAATTTGTATTTTTCTCCAAATCATCAAATAAATCATGCATGGAAGTGAGGATTATGACGACGAAAGTAAAAGAAAGAAGTGGTTATCTTCTCTGTATTGTTGAACTGTCTGTTCTAAGGATTATTTTTATTTTAGCTGTTGTACTTGCACCTGAACTACGCAAACTAACCTACAGTTTGGGTCTTGCATTAACTAAAATTACATTTACACATTATTGTATCATGATGCCAATGATGTCCAGAAATTCGTCATGCATAAGCTTGTTGGAGTACCAATCGTGCGCGACCATAGCCACTTATCCTCCGTTCGTCGTAGCTCTGCCAACTGCATGAATAATTGTTCAGCGTACCGACTTTTTAGAGGTAAGTTGATTGAATAGAACCTATTTTGAGTGCAGGGATTGACTATAACTTACTCGGCCATCTCTCAACTCAAATATGACCGAATCTTCAGAAAATGGGATTGGTCTTGTAGATGCTACCTGCGCAGAAACACAAATGGTGATGATAATTAAACGGATTAGAAAGCTCCCGACTGGTAGGCCAGGTAAACATCCAGTGATGTTAGTTGGCTGTGCTGTGTTGCCCTGGTCCGGAACTTGTCCACGAGTCCAGGACTAGCCGAGCTTATTTCTTAAAAATTTCTAGCTTCTTCTTAAATTTGCTAGTTGGACAGTGGTAATGGTCAAGATTCAACCTTTTGACTGTTTATTTGTGATGTCCATTGATTGTCTGGTCCAGGCTGACCCATTTGACATGTCTAGTGAGAATGTAGGCAAGTTAAGCTGGTAGCTTATGGACTCACCTTTGGGTCACAATCTTTGTCATCATCACTGTTTCCTTCGATCTTCTCGAATATTCCTGCAAAATCTTGACCATTATATACCTCATACTTGTCTGATTTTCCTTCAACTCGTTTTTCACTTTCATCACCGTTGTTGTATCCTGCATCAGGAAATCCGCAATCCTTCCACTTCCATTCCGCTTGATCCAAATATCTTAAGTAAACACTTCCGTCTGAACCGGTTACAAATAATTCACTCCCTCCAAAGCAAGGCCCCGTTGCTCCAACCAATGTCACATTTGTACAAGGAGTCCCATGTTCTATCCAGTTCCATCCCTCCGACGAACCCCACTGATACTCAACTAATCCGCCATCTTCCGATAACATGAAAAGTGAGCCTCTGAGTGATGATGGTGACGATCTCATTGCCGTTCCTGGTGATCTTGACAAAACCAAGTGCTGGGATTGGTAATGTTCATGCCACAGTTCTGTAACCTTGTTGTATTGGTATAACCGTCCATTGCCCGCTATAACCAACACGATGTTCTCCCTGAATCCCTCCTGGTCTACTATGCTTGCGATTTTCACGCCTGGAGGATTCTTGCAATCCTTCCACTTGTACTTTCTCAGCGCAACCTGTACGAATATACAAAGCTCGGTTACTAATGATTGTTGTTTGGGTTTAGTGGAATTGAACTGAATCATTGAACTTTACATACTGAGAATTGTAGCAGCGTCCCACTTCTGCTGACGAAGAAAATCGCATCTTCTACTTTAGCTTTCGGTGCTAGTCCTGGTGTACTGTCCCACGGTGGACCACCAATTACTTGTCTACCTCTCTTCATGGAAGTACAGTTGACCCAAGCCAGATCATTGCTGGTTCTTTCCCTGATCAGCAAACTCCCCTGTTCATCGACTAGAAACAAGCTTCCATTGTAGTTGCCCAAAACGCCTTCCATTGCTGTCGAATGCTCGTGTCTTAGCCACAACCACACTTGTTCGGTATTCAAGTATTCAAATGTATAACCATTCTCTGTTATGAGGAAAAACGACATTCCCCCTTGCATTAAACGGAGACGAAAATGTGTATTTATCCACTTATCTGGGAAATTAAACTCTTCTCGTGGATTGGACAAAGTACCATCAGATGCTGATGCACCAGGCGAAAGGTAATTCTGCTGCATTTTGCTGTCCTTTCTCCATCTAGAACTTGATCTTGGACTCGTTAATTCGTTAGTTTCATCTTTCGTGCCTACAATGCAATTTGAGGGCCCGCGTTGTTCCGAGCAATATTCAGCATTCCATCCTTCTGTTTCAGGTGCATCCAGCAATGACCATACATATTTGGGCAAAATCTTTCTCCGGGTACTAAATGGAGGATTGGGGCCCAAATTTTCACCTCCAAGACCTGATAAATGAAGCTCTGCAAGCCTACCATCGTCTAGAGGAAAGATGATCCGTCCAACTTGCAGTTTCAACCCTGGAATACCTCTGGCAGCTTTTGCTTGTGAAGGATGCTTATGATTTAACCAGTTTTCTCCGAATTCTTTATCCTGAGAACTGTCTGATGAATATTCAAAATCAAGATATGATTTTTAGGACCGTAACACGAGTTCTGTTTTACATGAATCTTGCAAGCTTGAAAATACACTTGAGGAAATTTTACATTACCTGGATTCTTTGGGATTTGATACTCAAAAACAAAACCTGCAGCGGTAGTAAGAAACAAGAAGTTCGTATTCTCGAAAGATTCATCCTGGGAAATGCAAGTGATGGAGGTCAATGGATGCCCTTCAGGATTCCCATGATGCACCCATTTCCATTTCCTCTGGTTCAGTCGTCTCTCAAACAACTCGCCTCCCTATATATACGTCGATTGCTTTAAAATTTTACGGAATTTGAATGAAAGCTTTACTTTCAGATGCAAGTACCTTAGTCAAGAGGAAGAGTGACACTGAATGAGCTCCGGATATTCCATGTAGGCTGCATGTCTTGAATGGTGCTAAGGAAATATCTTTTACTGATCCCTGACTCTGTATATGCTTCTTCCATGCAGGTTTTGATGTCTGATCATACTCATAAAGGTCTCCTGCAGCACTGCGACACGATGTGAACCCCGACTCCAGATAGAAAAGAAACCATTTATTGTGTTCTCATTTCCAGGAATCTATAACTGGCCTATTCTACACTGTTCCTGAAGTAGCTAAAGTGCTCGCTCACCTCACAAGGAAAAGAACTCCAGGTTTAATTGTGGCAGCATCGGCGATGGCAGCAACACTTGCTCCCGGGGGCCGTCCATGATTCGTCCACCTGATTACAGAGAGCCAACCAAGATATTATCTAAACGTATCAGAGTCGAGATGAACTCTAAGTCGCCACTCTTACCTTGGAGGATCAACACCAAGAAGCTCTAATAAGACCCCATTTTTGGTACAGAAATAAATTCTCCTGCGGATAAAAAGCACAACCAAGATCAGATTTTTACCGAATGTAAAGGTAGTGAAGAGATTTTGCCTTTACTTACTCCTTGTCATTTGAAATAACTCCAGAAGAAAGACGAATAGCAGGATTTTGATCTGTTCCTTTACTTGTTTGATCAAATACTGGCATGAACTCAACCCAGATTGGCTGTGATTCTTCTGTTAGCTTCATCTGAATACATTGAAGAGATACTATTTTCACTACATTAGTCTAAAATTATGAGTTTCATTTACAAAATTAATTCGCGCCCCCTCGAATAAATTATCTAGTCCACCCTCATAATCATCATTCAGCATCAATCCAACCCTCGAAAGTTAATCCCACTGCCAACAAATTCTACTTTGATACATCTAAAAAACAACCCGAAAAAAGGAATACGAAGAGGCCCGTTTGCACAATGTTACCTGATACAGAAGCCCTGATTCAGACAAAGCAAGAATTGTCTGGTTCACCATATAAACAGAAACTGCATATCCTGCAGAAACTGGTAACTCATGAGGTGCAATCACCCACAGCAATCCATTCCAGAACCTCTCGTATATGGACCCGCTCGCCCCCGTCACCCAGACCGAAGTTTCGGACATTTTTGTCAAAGAAATCCTCTTCCTCACCTTCAGAGGTTCATAAGAATCTTTCTCCACGGTTTTTCCTTTACGATCATCTTTATCTTTGCTCTCCTTCACTGATTCTTGAATCAAACTCACAACCGTGCACTTATCATTAACACAAGAAACAAGTTCATAAGGCAGTTTAACCTCAACCCACGAGTTGGATTGTTCCTTAAACTCCCAGAATCTGTCTGTTTTCTGCTCAAATTTTTGTTCAGCTCTGCTGTTGACATACTGGTGAACAAAGCAAGAATCACAGTCAGAAGAAACACCAAGGCTCGGAGACCAAACTACAACGCAGATGAACAGTAATGGGTGGAAAATAGACATTGGATGTTTTGATCAACTAGCAGCTGTGGCATAACTCCTCCTGAATATGATGCACAAGTGGAATCATTGAAAAGGGTATCGTTCTTTTGTTGGATTCTATATGGGCCACAGCAGAAATTAAAGACTTGACTACAAAACCATTAAAAAGGACACTTCAAGTACATGGCTTCCAAATACATAAAAATCAAAATCAGGCTCTGACCCTTTAAAGAAGAATGAAATTCAGACAGATTTATGGGAGAAGTACGTATCTCTCTCCCCCTCCCTCTCTCTGTGGTGTGTAGAGAGGTCGGTGGCTGGCAGGGTGGCTGGGGCTCAGGTGGTCCACTAGCATGGTTAGGAACCGAAACTATAATGTTAGCATCGAACAACATATGTTAGGAAAATTGGGCAGTAGTTATTAACTAGTACAGGTTCATAGATTAACATTAAATTACCACTCGAAATCAACCAAGTGCCTTTTTTGTCAACTCTCAGAAACAATCAATCTATTTTTTAAAAAATGGGATCTAATATTGATCCCATTCATTCTATAAAATTAACATGTTTTAAGACATCAAACTGATGATCTCGACTTGGTTTCCGATTTATTGTACGTGCACTAAAAAATAATTTAAATAAATAAACGGTTTTTTCAAGAAAGTGTTCCAGCAACATTTCCCACACTTTTGAAGGGGGGTTTCTCGTGTTTTTCATCGCCTAATATTTCAAACTTTTTATGGTGAACATTTTAGTTATCTTTTTCAAACGGGTGAGGTAAATTTGTGGAGAATTGTTCCACCTTTTAGATAAAGTTGGCTTTTGATTAAATAAATGGAGCAGTCTCCAGCACAAAAAATACAATCAAATAAAAAAAAATTTGTCAAGAATATGGTTTACTTTTTCTTGTGCCCCACTAGCCAAGATGATATATATTCCACACATCGAAGTGACTTATCAATAGAAAAATGATATATATAAATATGTGTGTGTGTGTGAATACATATAGAGGACAATTAATGAAGTAAGTATTTTTTTATAAAATTTAAATTGTATTGTAAAATACTTTCAAAAGAGTCATCTTGCTTTAAACAGATTGGATTTTTGTGCTGTGATTCAACCATTTGATTGAATTATTGTCCACTATAATATTGTAGTCATCGGCTAGCTGATATAAGATATAACTTTATGTGAATACAAAATTGACGTGACTCAGTTGGATCAATCAGATTCATGCCACTCTCATCATATCAATAATAGTTAAGAACACATAATTCGTTTCGTTCTTTTCTCATTTCATTCCACACATAATATGTATACCAAAAACTATATATTTGGTCATTAAACTCGACATGTTTTTTGTTTTGGATTCTCTTATTCGTCAATATGCAGTCTTAGTTAATTACTTTGAAATTTTGTTTCAATTTTTAAGATTTTTTTTATTGGAAATTGGAATGCTGAGACTGTGAAAAATGATGATATACTATAGTTTCGCTTTGATTAAGAAAAAATGACTAAACTTCAAAAAAATACAAATGAATGAATAATATTATAATATTGTTGATTGACCGAGAAAATAAATTATATTTTTGGTAATAAATTTTGCGTTTTTCCTTTTCTTTTTTGTGTATCTTACTATTTTATTAAAGAAGAGCACCCATTAGTAACCGAATTAAAATTAATTTGATGAAATTAAAGACGAAATATCTAAAATATCCTTCAAAAAGGGAAAAAATGAACAAAATCTCTACTCTGTTTTAAACTTCATTTTTCCATGATAATCTCTATTTTTGTGTTTTCATTTATTTTTAAATTTAAATTGATATGAAACAAAATATAAGTCATGTATACAATAAATAATATTCATATTTTAATCATATACGCGTACGTGTGTAGACACGACTAATATAAATTAGTGATTAAGATCATTGATTGACCGATTACATGATCAATAGATAAAAAAAAATGTGAATTTCATATTACCAAAAATATAATTTCTCCTACAAATATGTACATATATATCCACGAAAACAAGAATGTCTCCATACATCAACAAGTTTCATTTTTTTTTTCTTTTTTGGGTAATAATTGATTCTTTTAAAATAATGGATATGAAGTGTGAAAAAGAATGGTTCATAGTGAGAATACGGACAAATTTAATGAGTCGTGGAGGGATGAACAATTGGGTGCACTAGCGCCAAGACCATCACGATTCCAGGTGGATCCATGGAATCTTGTGGTCTATCGTGAAACGTGACGGAATCTTCGATAATATTATTGTAATAAATTTATTTTGTACGGCTTTAAGAGATCCAATAATTTTTTTAATTATTATTTTGTATATTGATATTGATGCGTAGAGGAGGGGTAAGATGAATTGACTTGGAGTTATTGCTATTTGTTTATTTAATATAATTTAATTTTATGAGAAGTTTATTTATAATTTGACGGTGACACATAGATGACTTACATTTTTTTTTATCTTTTTAATTTTTTAGATCATCTCTAACTCATATTTTCTATTTTTCATTATCATTCTTTCAAAATAGAGATCCGTAATCTCTATTTTCAAAAAACATCTCCAACTAATATCTTCAAAATATTACCAAATATTCTATTTCTCTATTTTTTTTACAACAAGCATATATATAATTAAATAATTACATAATATATCGTTCAACTAAATTAATTAATTCTATTCAAGTATAATATATTTCTTACTATATCTCTTACTATATAATCTCTTAGGCATTGTTTGGTTTGATGTATTATTAATCTATGTATAATTTATCCCAATTAATTTCGTTTTATTTTCGTAATATTATTTATCTATTTATTAATTAATAATTTTACATCAATTAAATCAAATAAATTATAATCTATCCATCAAATCAAATAATGTATTAACTATTTTTTATTTATTTTTAATTTACATTATATTACTTATCTATGGATTACTTATCCTATCATTCAAACCAAACAATGTCTTACTATATCTTACTATATAATAAATCTCTTACTATATCTCTTACTATATATCTCTTACTATCTCTTACTGTAGAAACTACTTAGTACGTTTGGTATGGCTTTTTGGTATGACCTATAACTAATATGGCCCAATCCATAGCAAACGGTTGAAAACCAAAACACGTTCTATCCCTAACAACAAACAAATGTTTGCTTTCTCCTCTTTCTTAATCAAGGTTTGTGGTTTGTTTTTTTTACCTTTCTTAATTAGGTTTGTGTCGTTCCGTTGTTTCTTTCATCTTCATTATTCTGAACATCTATATATTTGTTAATTAAAAGTTTATTAATTTTTAATTACACTTTTTGGCATAATTCTGGTGTGAGAGTGATTGTACCAGTCAGACTTCTTTGTAGAGTGATTGGCCTAATTAAAAGTTTATTTATTCTTTTTTACTCTCTCGGTGTGTTTGTAGATTTTCAAGCACATATTTTTATGGTTTGTGGTGTTTTCCGCCGATGAGGTTGGAAGTCGAGTGAAGAAGAATTTTCTTTTGTTTATTCTATTTTTACTTCATTTATTTTGAGTTTCTAACAATTTGATGCAGGCGATTTGTATAGAATGATCTCCCGGTTTTGTGCAGAAAAATCTATTGTTTCACCTTCTCTTCCTCACTCCATTCATCATTGAGTACATTCATCATTGAGTAAGAGGTAATGAAGAGTTTGCTTTTAATTTTTCCCCCTTTTCTTGATTTTTTTTTATTTACTAACAAAAAAATTTTGATACAGCGAAAATGTGCTTCATTTAATTAATTTTATTTTTCATTATTGGTACACGGTTGTAAATTTGTGCCTTTGTTAATTAACTTTAAATGTTTGTTAAATTGCATGCATGATTTCTAAAGTGGATTACACGTCTATCAATTACCCAAGTATATTATTCAAGTTTGTGCTTTTGTTAATGAATTTAAGTGTTTGTTAATTGCTTGCATAAAAATTATGAAGTCATACTGATTATGGAAGAAAAGGTAAAAATCATTCCCTCAGCTCCGAGAAACGCAAAATAGTTTTCACACTCAATATCTTCCATTTATATGTCAACCTATATTTAATTTTATCCTTTTTCTGCACGAATATGTTGTTTCATTCTAAATTTTAAGTTTCTAATCAATAAATCTCTAACAACGTAGGAATTTTTTTTACTAACCAAAAGCTTGGCTTCATTACGCAAGTAAATGTTTGGAAACCCAATTTTTAAAATTTTATTTTAGGAGCAGATTCAATGTTTATGGGCAATTATATTGGAGACCACAAACCTTATGTAGTAATTTTTACGAGCAAATTATATACTCACTTTTTTTTACTGACTGGTGTCGTTATTTTGATATTTTGTAGTTTCATGTTTGCTTGGGTTGTTTTACTTTGGAAAAATGAATATGATTTGTTGTGTTTAATTAGGGGTTACTGTGGTTCTCAATAAGTTTTTTTTTAATTATATTTACTATTTAATTATAGTAGAGTAGAGGGCAATAGAGAAATCGTTTCTCAATCAATTGGAAAAGTTTGGCTTTAATTAAAGATTATACCCTTTCATCATATTCAGTATATACAAATCAAACTGGTGGCCAAATTT
The DNA here is from genome assembly GCF_033568475.1 of Henckelia pumila. Lineage (NCBI taxonomy): Eukaryota > Viridiplantae > Streptophyta > Magnoliopsida > Lamiales > Gesneriaceae > Henckelia > Henckelia pumila. The sequence continues at coordinate 143,856,234 of NC_133121.1, forward strand.
ATAATCTAATCTCCCCCACCATCCCTTGATCCATCAAATTCTCATGTTTCATCCAAACAAATATGTTTTGCTTCTTCAGTGTCTCAGATTTTTCATCACTCACCGGTCTACAAAAATCAAATAAGTAATGATGGCCACCGTCTTACCGTCGTCACCACCAGTGGTATAATGCTAAATGTTGTAAAGTAAGGTAAGATTTTGTCAAAAAAATGTTTACATTATCAATTCTCTACTCCCAAAAGTTCATATATTCATTTAGTGTAGGGTTAATTATAATTAGTATGTGACTTTGGTATAAAGTTAGGAATGTGGGTCAGTAGATTATTATAGATGAATTTTGTCCAGATTTGTTGATGCAATTATTAAAAAGTATTTGTGAAATTTGAACAGTTGGTGTAGGTTTGGTTTAGTTTTCCCTACATTATGTATGATTGGTTTGTAAATGATGATTATATGGAATATTTGAGGATTGAAAAATTTGATGTATTGCTGACAATGTTTTAGGATTGGCGAATTCGAAAATGCTATAATTGTCATTTTGATTTGATAACTTGCTTTTTGATACAATGAAAAATGCTCACAAAATATTTGTTTTAATTATAGGTTGAATTGCTCTTTTTTGTTTGTCCTTAAAGTTTGATGTGGTTACGAGTATCTTCAGAGTTCACATATTTTTATCTCTCACAATTGAAGTAATTTGTTATGTTTCATTTGTCTCAAACATTTTTTCTTTTAAAATGATATGTTCTATACTTGATGCTAGAAAATTGCAATTATACGGTGGACCAACGCTGACATAAATGTTTCTAAATTGCAAGGTTGACAACACAAGTTCATACATGAATCATCCAAATTGTTGGAAGTGGTGCACAATCGCACAACTCAATTTCAGCCTCAAACGATTTTCCTGCAAAGATAGATGAGGCTTTGGTTACATTATGTTTGCCCATCTAGACATTGTTTACATGAATCTTTAGGATATGTATGTTTGACAAGGCATGGAAGTTTAACAAGAGCCACTTATTATTATTATTATATTTTTTTAATTCTTTCAAAAGTATCTGGTTTTGAAATGTGATTGTATATTAATTTTAGTATTGATTTGCGTTAGTTTGTCACTGTTTTTTGAAAAAAATAACCAATGTCTTCCTTATAATTTATAAACCCATTGGTTCGTGTTTATGGGCTTTTGATTTACTGCAATTGTTTTTTATAAGAATACACTTGATTACTTTTTATCTATCGCACTTTTTCATTTTTTTGGTATGCAATTGTGGGTTTCGACCCAATGATATATCATATTTTAAAATAACATTATATATCTAATCTATATTGTTACATTTTATCGTTGATCATCGTCATAGCTACATATTAATGCATGCATATATTTCAAACTTATAATTTTTTATATTTATTCTACATTTTACACACGCATCGCGTGTCCAGAATTGCTAAACCTTCAATTGTGACTCAAGATATAAAAATTATTTTAGACCTTCAATCTCGGAAGACTTTTATATAGCACACTTATTATTACCCATGTTATGCTTAATATTCATGTACAAACGTCTCACACGCATCGCGTGTGCCTCAGTCGCTAGTTAATAATTATGTATTATATTATTTAACATAAAACAACTAAAATTTATTAATTTGTTGGTGGTATGTAATTAGTATTTGCCTATTTTTCTGTGTCAACAAATATTCATGTTTATCAAGTTGATAATAAATGTTTGTAATGAATTGTTGTTGTATTTTTTTTTCATGATCTTATTCATTATTTTTATTTGGTGTTTATCATAAATATTAAAATTACAATTAATTAATAAATAAAATAAAAACTTCAGATAAATTATAACCAAATTAAAAAAAATTGAACACTAAAACTAATAACAAAAGATAGGAAAATAATTTGGACCAAAATATTTTTTTTTAAAAAAAAACCAAAAGTCCCATTTTGCAATTTTAGATGATGTAATTTTTGAAATTAATGTCATCCTCTAAAATTCTACTCTATATATACAACGAGAGGATCACTGTAGCACTCATTGCACTCTCCAAAATAGAGAGTTCATATAGAGTAGGGTTGGAGATGAAACCCTCCTCTATAATGGAGAAATCCTCCATTAGAGAGGAGAGTTGGAGATGGACTTAGATTATATTTGTCTTTCGTTTGGACATGTATCACTACAAGGATTTGTAACCGAATTAAAGACCGAGTTTAATATCGGTCTCTAAATTAGAGACCCAGAATAATATCGGTCTCTAATTGCCGACTGACATTAAGAATTTCGGTCTCCAATCCTTTACTCTTTTTAAATAATTATTTTTTTCTTTTTTGCGACCGCTATAAAAAAAATGTTGTCTCTAAATTAGAGACCGTGATTTAATTTGGTCTTTAATTAACGGAGACTGAAATATGATATTGGTTTCTAACAAAGCCCAAATTTTTTATATTTCGCTCTACACTTTCCCTCTAGATATCTCTCTAAACCTAAGAATCGCGCTCTTCCACTATTCTACGCTCATCGGCCGCTTGCCCGTCACCGCCGACCACAATACTGTCTCCATAGCTCCTCCATTCTCTTATTAGAGGTAAATTCCTAAATTTTAGATTTATTTTAAGAACCCTACTTATTCCAAAAAAAATTACCCATACGTTTAGGCTTATAATCGATCACTCCATAGGTCGAGGAGCTTGTGATATTATCTTCTGGTGAATATATATGGTTTCTTTTCATTTGAATATATATCATATATGTATGGTTATTTCTAAGGGTTAATTGTCAATCACTCCCTAAACCAATTTATAACTTATTTATAAATCCCTACATAAATAAAACTTACTTTCAACTTCCTGGAGAGAGAAACTTTTGTTTATAAATACCAATTATACCCTTATCTCTTAAAATTCTTAAAAAAAAAATGAGAGAATGGATAATAAAAACAAAACTAATCCAAATAGTATATATATAAAAATTCAAATTGAAATCAAAGAACATAAACCATATCATATACATGCTTATGTTGATACAGTAGCAAGTATGTGTTTAGGAAGCAAACATATACTTCCAAATCATTATTGGAAGAAATATGATAAAGGATTAAAAGTTCGAATAGGAGATAGATCAATAATCATGCTTGATACAGTAGCAGAAAAATTAAAAATAGAAATTGAGGAAACAAAATTTGTAATACCCATTATATACCAAATAGAATCAGGAATGGATATTATAATAGGAAATAACTTTTTAAGATAATATCTTCCTTTTACACAATTTGAAAATCACATAACTTTAAACAAAGGATCATCAATGATTTATATTCCTAAAATACGAACAACATTTCGTGTAGGAAAGGAAGGATTTACAAAGAATTTTCATAAACGAAATACAAATCCAATAGAACTAAAAATAAAAAATATTTTAACAATTAATCATGAAAAAGAAATCATGAAGAAATTTCATGATATTTGTTCTGAAAATCCTCAGAAAAAAATTAAGAGAAGAAAACAATTCATTGCTTCAATAAAACTTAAAGACCCTAATATCACAATCCGTGAAGCACCAAAAAGATGCAACATGGATGATGTAAAAATATTCGAAAAAGAGGTTCAAGAATTACTAAAACTTAAGATAATCATCCCAAACAAGAGTCCACACTCTTCACCAGCCTTTTATGTCAGTAAGAAAGACACTGATAAGAAAAGAATGGTAATTGATTATCGAAAAATGAATAATGCAACAATTATGGATGAATATTACATCCCAAACAAGAATGATTTACTATCTTATATAGGAGGAATGAAATATTTCTTCAGTTTAGATTGTAAATAAGGATTCTGGCAAATTCAGCTAGAACCACAAACACAATTACTTACATCATTCAGTTGTCCAAAAGGACAATATCAATGGACTGTATTACCTTTCGGACTTAAACAAACACCAGGTATCTTTCAAAGATATATGGATGAATCTTTTAAATCATATGTAAATTTTTGTTGTGTTTATATAGATGACATATTAATTTATTCAAAAACACTAGATCAATATTATAAAGACCTCATGACAGTATTAGATATTTGTCATAAAGATGGAATTATACTTTCTGAAAAGAAAGCACAATTGTTTACAACAAAAATAAATTATTTAGGATTACAAATAGAAGATGGAAAACATTGTTTACAACAGCATATACTTAAGAAAATTCACGATTTTCCTAGTGAAATCATGGATAAAGATCAATTAAGAAGATTTTTAGGATTATTAACTTATTCTGGAAATTACATTAAGAAACTTGCAGAAATCAGAAAACCTCTTCAGGCAAAACTTAAACAAGACTATAAGTGAAAATAGTCTAAAGAAGATACTAATTATATTGACACTATTAAAAAGAAGATAATTAGTAATCTTTCCGAATTATATTTTCCTTCAAATAAAGACATAATAATAATTGAAACAGATGCCTCAGATGAATACTGGGGAGCATGTTTAAAAGCTTATACAGGAGAAAGAAATTTAGAAGAACTTACTAAAACAGCTACTAGGAATAATGAAGAATTATGTAATTATACATCAGGAACTTTTCAAGGTACACAACTAAATTATCATTCAAATAAAAAAAATTATTACCTTTAATATATATAATTAGAAATTATGAGATTTATCTTATTTCTAAACCGTTTTTAGTAAGAACGGATAATATGAATTTAACAAATTTCAAGACAAGAAAAATATCAAGAAATGCAGGGAGAAATGCAGCAAGGTTAATTAGATGACAATTGGAATTGAACCATTATCAGTTCGAGATCCAGCATGTCAAAGAAACGGATAATTCATTACCTGATGCATTAACTAGAGAACTTCATCCAAATTATACTATCCGAAGTACCAGAATAACAAAAGAGATCCTAAGTAATCCAGAAAATGACTGCGAGTCATCCGAACATGCCTTAGAAAGTATGGGGAATATAAATTGATGAAATGAGATTTATATTCAAAAACATGAATTATTTTATGACTTCAAGTCATCCGAACATGCCTTAGAAAGCATGGGGAATATAAATTGATAAAATGAGATTTATATTCAGAAACATGAATTACTCTGTGAGTAAAATAATCAATCTCATGAAGATTGGTTCAATTCTTGCAAAAGAATTCATAAATGCAATGATACGCATAATAAAATTATCCGAATTACTCACGATAAAGAGTTAAATTTCTAACCATTTTATATATATATATATATATATATATATGTGTGTGTGTGTGTTTCTTGTGCAGGATGGAGCAATTAGATCAATTAAAAGAACAATTGATTGACATAAATGAAGAAATTCAGATTCTTCAACAAAGGAAAAAGAATATAAATGGAAAAATTCAGAGGATAAAAGAAAAGATGACAACCTCGTCATCATCATCCTCACCAAGAACACCAATCAAGTTAGCAACTCCATTTAACAAAATAATGGAGATGAATGAAAAACAATCAGTGGTCACAGCCAACACTGATAACAAAGAAAAAGAAAAAGGAAAAGAAAAAGAAAAGAAGAAAGAACCGGTTGTCACAGCCAACACCGAGAAAAATGAAAAAAAAGAAAGTACGTTTAAAAGCGCCCTTGAAACAAGAGAAAGAAAGATGGTCAATCTGCGACCACAAAAACCAATTTTTGAAAAAACAAATTTTTCAGAAAAACTCAAAACTGAATTCTTTGAAACACTAAACTATTTGAGAATAGCCAAACCATCTGCAGGATCTTGGCTACAAACTTGTGACACACAGAGCATATCAAGAGCAAGAACACTACAAGGTGCTCCAGCGCATGAAGTCGCAAGATTCTTTTCAAATGGATTATTAAGCGGATTAGAAGTCAGTCCCAACAATCAAGAGATAGAACTATTTTCATATCAACTGAGAAATAGTATTATCCAGTTCAAGAAAGCAGTCTTCAAGGACGAACCAGTCTTAACATTAAGTATTCATTCAACCCTTCCAGATTGGGAAAATGACAAATTCTATCAACCGATGATATACATTCAATGTCGGAAAAATAAAGACAAGTTCTTATTTGAAAGATCAAATGAAGAGAAACCAGTAATGGATATCTCAACACTTCCTGAGATAAGAATAAAGACATTGATTGACATGATCTCAAAGACAGGAAAGATTGATGGAAACTCAAAGGTTAAAATAAATTTTGCAACCAGTAAAATTTTATTAACCACTGGACACAAGGAGACAATCCAAAAGAAAGAACAAGCCATGTTAGCTCAATTTGAAGCTCCAATCTATGAAGCAAGAGTTGACATGACCCGAGAAACCCAACAAATGCTATGTCAAAGACTAAGAACAATGATTTCCACTCACAAATGTGGACATTGCCAACCCATTCAGACAGAAGAAGCATCTGTCAAAGAGGACAAACCAGCTATCAAAGAAGATAAACCAATAAAGAAATGGTCCGAATGTACCAGTGATTCAGAAAGTGACACAATGTAAAAACAAATGAAATCGTGGACCACACCACATGTGAAAGACATCCACTCAGATGTAAAATGAGCTGTTTTCCATTATGTAGTATGGTCCCCCTCTTCCTTTATTTTTACTATTGTATGCGTTTTTCCACGCCTATAAAAGGAGATGTTTGTGTTGTAAATAAATAAGTGAAGTTTGAGTATCTCTCTCTTCTTAAGTTTCTTACAATCTGGTTCATACAAGACGTATGAAAACTATCAGAAACTAAGAAACATAAAATCAGAAACAAAATTAAGCCTTATGGCTAATAACTAAACAAGCAGGGCGTAAGGAGGATAAGGTTTGAAGCCAACCATTGAAGATTCATGGTTAGAGTAAACCTGGAAATCCATAAAGTAAGTACCAGTTGATCAAGTGATCGTTAAGGGAAAGCAAGGATTTGGCCTCTGCTCAAAACCAAGACTCATTCAATCAAGGTAACCTTCCCAAATCTCCCGCAGCCCTTAATTTAAAGAAATAGTTAAATACATTAATCATGTCATCATCCTTTATAAGAAATGGAAGATTAATAATAAAAAACTGGTTTGAAATAGAAGATGATCATGAATATGATACATTTCATGAATATCGTTTGAATAGTTATGACTTAACCATATTTGAATCAATTTATCAACTAAAATTTATAATAATAACATATGAATGGAACCAAATTAATCGGAAAACATTTATATGTTATAAATTAATCAGATCTGTAAAACATGAATGAGAAATTCATAGATCTGTAAAATATCATAGAACATGAATTAGAAATTCATAAGAATTCCGCAACCTGGTATTAGAGCGGTTAAATAAAGCAGATTATTAATGCCTGGATTAACTTTAGATATTGAGATTAAAAATTTATTTGATAAAATAATCTTACTAAAAGATTTACGTCAAATAGATCAATTATGGAATAAAATAAAAGATCTCCAAACCTTTTATTTCAAAAATCATAAAAAAGAACATTTTTCAAGCAACTGGAAAATGATAATTCAAATTTCTGAAAACGATGAAATTGAAGACATAACAATATGTTATGAATAAGAACAAACTTTGTTATCGAAATCCGATCAACAAAAACAAAATAATAAAAGTAACAATTTTTACTAAATGGAAAATGTATGAAAATACAAAAATGAATATCTTTAATTTATATTCTCAAAATATAAATTTTGATATAGAAAATTGTGAAAACAATTTGAAACATCTTAAAAATTGTCAATCTTCAATTGATAGTTTCGAAGATTTTCATAATTTATTAGAACAGATAGATTCAACAAAAAGGCTTTTAATAGGCTTAAGAAAATTAAAAAGTTCTATCATCTGTTAAAATGACAGTAGTAAAAATTCCAAATCAAAATAGTCAGATTGATGAATCTGAAGAGAACCCAAAGTATAATTTGAATATTATATTTAATCAGAATAAGTTTGCTGAGATATAGAAAACAGGGTTTTTTAATTCAAAAACAAATCTAATAAACCAACCAGGAATATTAAGCAAGATTTCAAATTTTATTAATCCCAGAAAAAAATTAATTTATTATTCGATTCGTACAAAAGAACGATCTTGTAAAATAAATAACGAATCAAGGTCTAATACTCTGAAGTTATTAACAACTCAAGATATTGATACCATCATGGCAAAAGCCAGTGAAAAAGAACGATCTGAACTGAAATATGTTCACATTGGAGGAATCGAAATAATAGTATCAGCTCACTACCAAGAAGGAATAGATACACCAATTGAAATCACAGTTCGTGACAAAAGGATACGTAATTTTAAGGATTCTATCCTTGGAAAAATTGAAGGAAACTTATGTTACAAAAAGATGAAATTTTGTATTTATCCACAATACAATATATCTCTTTTTGATAAAAACATAAATGACGTTTTAACATTAGATTATTACTTTTATAGAAATAATCTTATGTTAACAGGAAACCATCCGATCAATATAAACTATGTTGATTTAGCAATAAGTAATAATTCTCAAACAAGAATAATTTCAACAAAACCAACTATTTCTGTTGAAAGAATGTTTGAAAATATTACAAGAATTGAACACCCTCGAAAAGCATTTATTGAAAAAATAAATCCCTATAAAAGATGGAGTTCAGATGACCTCTAAATCACAAAACAGTCTGTACCAAGAAGATCATTATCATTTGCTAGAAATGATGAAGATATTCTTGAAAAGAGTGGAACCATGAATCAAAATATTCTTAAAATTAAACAAGCTATTGTTAATGAATCAACCTCATCGCAATGACGTCCTTAATAAAATTAGAAAAAGATCTAGGAGATTTAGAAAATAATATCAATAAGATCAATCTATCAATACAAGAATTAGAGAATAATTTCAAAGAATATATTGATTTAGCAACGACTAGATTAATAATTGAACAGGAAAGACATAGTAATGAAATATTAAACTATCTTAAAGAAGTTCTTCCAATAAATAAAGGAAAAAGAAAAATGAAAGAAGAACCACCATTCAAAATTGAATCATGGTATAGAAATCCCCTTAGTTATGGCAAACATAAGTATGGAGATGTTTAGTGAAACAGACTCATCTGATTTTGAACAAATAGGAGTAAATACAGAAGAATTATATCATTCACATCAGGAATCAGAACAATACAGAGATATGGATATTTCAGAATCAGAATATGAAGATGATTCTAGACCACGATTAAATCTACGAACGAATGTAGAAGGTAGTGGTGGAAGAGATGATGAAGAATTTAAATATAACAGAGACCAATACTCTGGATCTTATAAAGATGTTAGAGATATTCTTAGAGAATAAAAAACATCAGGATTTGTGAAACAGAATATCTTAGATTTAGGTTGTTCAACAGCCAAAGAAAGAAAATCAAAGATAGATCATTGGGCAAATGAACTATCAGTACAAATTCAATTAACACCATTATTAGACAAAAGTGAGAATATTCAAGTTTTAACTCATGGGATAATAAAAATGACACTGGTAGGAGCAGTAAGAACTTGGGCTAAAAACCTAGTAATTACTAATCTACCACAAGAAATGACAGGACATCGATATTTCGAACTATTTGTTGATGCCTTGTACCAAGAATTTTTAGGAGTTTCTAATAATGACGCTAATTTAGTAGCCAAAAATATAGAACAAAATAGAGCAATTTTTATTCTGGATAATATAAAATTATGTAATCTATGTTATCTAGAAGAATTTATATGTGATTATGAAACAAACTATTATCAGTTAATAGATGCTGATAAAAAATAGCATTATAAATTAAGTATTTTTAATAAAATACCTAATATATCAATAAATAGTAAAGATGAATTCTTAAGTAGTGCTTATGTCAAAACACTAGGAAGAGCTATTAAATTTATTAAAGACATTATAACAAAGAAATGTCATGAAGTAACATTAAATAAAAGAATATCAAAATCTTACAAACAAAACAATAAACTTTGTTGTGACAAAATGGAATTCACAGTAAAAGAATACGGTTGTAAAACAAACATGTCACACAAACATTTAAAACGACAGAAACATAATAAATTAAATAAACCTTATAAATCTTTTAATAGGAAATTTATTTTCTATAAGAAAAATAAATTTAGAAGGAATTTCTTCAGAAAACCTTATAAAAGAAAATTTTATAAAAAGTTTGATAATAAAAAACCACCTTACCCAAAAGGTAAAGGAAAGAACTGCACATATTGGTTGTGCAATGAAGAAGGTCATTATGCAAATGAATGTCCAAAACGAAACGAAAAGAAAAATAAAGTTAAACTTCTTGAAAAAATATATACTATTAAATTCTATCCAGTAGAAACAATTGAATTTTCATCCGACGATGAAAATATTTATTATCTTGATGAATCAAGTGAATCAGATTTTGAATCCGATTCCACATTTGATAATTCAAGAAATAATAATGATTAAAATAAAGACAAGAGCATTTTCGGAGAGACAAATATATGGAGTAAATTAAAACTTATGTTTGATTTAGGGAGTTATCTACAAGTTGTCCTTATTCTAAACCAGTACTGACCTGTAAAAAATTGTTGCTCACTTATTTTCTTCTGATTTTTCTAAATTGAATGAATATATGAATGCTAAAATTTTACTTGCCTTTTGAAATATACCAATTCTATTTCATTCATCTCTTATGATTTTTTAGACATATTTTAACATCCATCGGGCTTTTAGGGGATACAAAATATCAGAAATATTTATATTGCGATTTTTCATCTTAACCTCTGTTTAAATCGTTGTAGATATCTTATTTATTGATAAATTTGTTATCTCTTTTTAAAAAAATAAGATCCACTAATTTTGACCAATCATAAGATTCCACGTCACCCGCAGGATAGTGTCATGCGGGCGGCATGTACTAAACCGAGTTCCCCCTTACCCAGCTAGCTTGTTAACAACTGTTCAATTAATTTCATAGCTATTAAAATGTATGGAATTATATTATACCAACACCTAGCTAGTTTATATATTTCATTATTAAAAAAATATTAGTTAGATCTTGGGCAAATTGTTAAAAAATCCTCAAATGCAAACATGTTTTGCTTTGGAATCTTTAGTCATAAAATGTGGTACAAAATAATACAAGATGTGGTACAAAACCATACAAGATGTGGTACAAATTAACAAAAAATGTGGTACAAAAAAATGGCTAAAAAATACAGAGCAAAATATGTTTGCATTGGGGATTTTTTAGCAATTTAAACTTAAATCTTTACAATGAAACAATGAGTTGTATAACTTGTACGAACTTATAATTGGTTTATGTTACTTGATTTGACTTGCTTCAAAAGTAATTACTTCATTATGGTAAATATTATAATGAATAAAAATAAATCTTTTACATAGTAGGTGTCGATTTTCTGGCAGGCTATAGTTTTATTTATCTCTTGTGAGTTAGTTTTTCTAGTTTTTTTAATATTTGTTGTATTTGCTATAGATTGGTTTTTGCTGTCAAGCCAAACGACCGACGATAAATCAAGGGAGGTACAAGTAAATGTGTGTGTGCTTTGGTTTGGTTTTATAGATTTCTTTTTGGGAAACTTATATGTCTAACGTTTTTAGTGTTTTATAAGTGAAAAAAAAACTTAAAGTATGTGTTTGGACAAGATTTTTATAAAATGTTTTTCATAATTATTTTTTTAAAAGTGTTCTCTAAGTATAGTTTTTTAAGAACACTTGAAATATATTTTTAAATGTTTTCAGAATAGAACTATGAAATCTAAACATGAACAACATTACTTTTGTGATGTTAAAATATTTTTATAGAATAGCAAACAACTTTTAAAATATTTTATAAAAGTTTTTAAAATAACACTTTTATAAAAACGTGTTATAAGTATATATCCAAACGAAACCTTGTTTTTTTTTAAGAGAAATGATTTGATTTGAAATTTGTTAATAATTTAAAAATTTAAGGAACATTTCTATCATTATATAAATTTCGTCTTAGAAATCATAATATTATCAAGATTCCAATTTTTGATATGTTTCGAAATTTTTATTTATTTATTTGTGATGAAAAGACGTTGAAAATCACACTTCTAATATCTTGGCTAATGCCACATAATCATGCATTTTCCAACAAATTCATGTTCACTTTGTTCCAGATCACTAGAATCCGGTACCGGGTTTTAATTATTTTTTTTTTATTTTTCACACCACTAAACCACGGCACCAGATTTTAGTCGGACACAAAGTGAGCATAATTTGTTGGACAACTAAAAATTTCTATATATATATACGGTTTAGTACATGCCGTCCGCAGGGCACTACCCTGCGGGCGACGTGTAACCCCATGATTGGAACCCACTGATTTTAACCAATCATGAGTCGACACGTCACTCGCAGGGCACTACCATGAGGCGACATCGACTCAACCATATATATTACACACACAAAATGTCGCTGGCTTCTTGTGTCACCAAAACATTAAATTACTACGACATTTGATGACAAGGTCTAGTGTCTTGGCTCTTTCATAAAAAAGCAATAAATTCTAACACGTTTGGTCCACATCTAATATGAGTTGGAAAACAATTGTAACTGGCCAAATAAAATTTGCATTGATAAATTCAAGATTACTTTGAGAAAAAATAAATTAAATAAAAATAATTGTTAAATATTTATTTTTTATATTATTTTAAATTTATTCAGATAGATTTTTTTAAAAAAATTATAATTTTTATTTTCGAAAATCCTGATATATGATATATTTGAAAATCTAAATGATCTAATTCCACATTTTGGTAGAAAAACCATATTGTGATCGTGTAACGCCCGAAATTATTTAATTTTAATCCGAGAATATTTAATTTGAGAATATTTGGAGTTTTGATTTAAATTCTAATATTCTTAAATTATTTAGGATTGAAATTGAATGAAAAGAGAAATTGAGGAATGAATTGCAATTATTGAAGTCTTGAGGGGCCAAAATGCAAATAGTTGAAAATGAGCTGGACACTTGTTATATTTCTGATTATTCACGTGTAATATCAGTATTTTCCATCAAATCTTCAGCAAAAGAATCGAGAGAAAGAATAGGGGAAAACTTCACAATTTTCTTCATCTTCCAATTCACATATCTTGAGTTTCGGATATCCGATTTCGATTCCGAAAGATGTTCTGGAATCTTTGCAACGAGACCTTTGATTTGATGTAAGTTTTCTCTTAGTTCATCATGATTTGAGAATTCGAAATTGACAGAGATCAGAACTTTGTATGGAATTGTTGTTGACGAGCTTATATACTTTGTTATGTTGAAGTTGGGTTGAAGAATGGATTGTTGGATTAGTTCTTATGATTTTTCAGCTATGATTCGACTTATATGTTTGCTGATATGTTGAGTTTGGATTGATATACAGCTTATATGATTATAGAATTGTTATAGTTGCGTTCGGGATTGCCGAGTTTATACCGATATGCCGTCGAACTTTTGATTTGAGGTGTTTTACTATCTTATGATTGAGATGCTATTGAGATTAGCTTAAGCTGATGTTCTTTGGCAATGATGTTGTGGTTTCAGCTTATAAACAAGAGCCATCGAGCTTGGGAACATCGACTTCGAACCGGTAGAGAATTGAAGCAAGGTTTGAAGCTATTCTACAATAGAGTTGTATGGTTTTGAGCAGATTTTGAGTCAAGGCTTATATTGGTTTATTGTACAGCTTTGGACAGTTAGAAAACACCATAAACATCACATTTGAAAGGTAAAAGTGAACTATTATTCGATGGGGATTACAACTCGAGATGGTTTATATCGAGTTCCCTAAATCACATACTTATTTGCTTAATTGCTTTTATATGCTCTTCTATGATTCGGTGAATGAGTCTTTGATGTTAACGAATGCTTCTATGATGATATATATTGCATTCATCTTGCAAGACTTATTCCTTGATTTTGAAATGAACGGAAACGTTCGAATAGACGATTTGAGGGATTATATATGTATGGCCTGAGTGGTTGACGTAGCCTAGCGTCTGAAGTGCATATATAGTGGCTTCAAAGTCTAGAAAAGTAAGATAAGTAGCCCCACCTCGATCGGGAGAGTCGGTGGTTAGCTATGATATCTTCTTCTCGGCAATTGACGAAATGAGAGAGTTCATGAATAAACCTTGTTTTTAAAACATGCATTGTCTTTATTTATATCATGAGCTTGATATATGTTGTATATGCATGTTTAGTTGCTTTTACTGGGAAATGTATTTCTCACCGGAGTTATCCGGCTATTGTTGTGTTATATGTGTCATGGCAATAGGCGGGAGTGGAACCGGGCAAAAGCGAACTTGAAGAACAAGAGATGAGGAGAATAGAGTGATGATCCGGATTAGAAGTCAAGTTTGTTGTCAACTTTATGTTCAGAACAAGAGTGGATGTATGAACTTTTGGAGTTGAGTTATTGTCTAGAGTTTCTACTCTTTGGCTTTGTATTATAGCTTGAACTAATAGTGTAAACTCCAATTTGAGTTATGTTTATGCTCTTGTTAATGACTTCATCTACCTTGTCTATTACATGTTGGATGTTGTATGAGATTTCTTAGACTTGGTATAGATGATTGAGAATGTTTTCTAGGCTAAGAAAAGGGTGAGATTTGCTGCAAATTTTTCTGCCCAGGACCGCGCCTGAGCTGCAGAAAACAGTAGCTCGCGCGCAGCCCCGAGCTGCACCTCTGTTTTGTGTAAAACAGGGTGCGCTCGTGCGCCACTTTTTAGCCGCGCGAGCGCAGCTCAATTTTTAATTTTTTTTTTTATTTTCTTTCCCTTTTCTTTATAGCTTAATGATAGATTTAATTCATGTATTATGGATTAACTTTGAGATTGAGAGATTAAGAATCGGGTCATCACAACAGCTGGTATCAAAGCGAGAAAATTCTGGACTGAGTTAGATAACGAGTGGGGTAGATCGAGTCATCTTCCTTGCTTCTTTATTTTTATTATACTATGATGTAATTACATGATTGAATTACATGTTGTAAATGCTAGCATGATTTACTTTCAAGTATTTTATTACAAGATGTTGTATTTATTTTATTTGAAAATATGATTATGATGATTACTGGAATATCGGAACCGATTAGAAGCATGTGTTCTGATGAATTATAATATGCTACCTGATAATCTGAATTGATTGGAAGCATGTCTTGTTGAGTACTTTGATTATTCTTTTAAGATTGAATCAAAACCAAGTCTTGATCAGAGGTAAGATGATCAGAGGAGGACTGAGATAGATTTGATGATTGTGGTATCCTAACCATTTTGATAATCAGATATGTCTCGACGACCAGGACGACCTCCTCTTAGACCCCAGGTTCCTACTCCTATGCCAGAGCATACAGTTCATACTCCTCTGCCGGAACAAACAGTGGTAACACCGATAGTGCCTCAAGCTGCAGTTCCGAGCAATGATCAGGGAAGTACTTCTTGAGACATGACAGATATGACTGCTACTCCGATGGAAACATTACTGAAAAGATTTCAATCTTACAAGCCTCCAACCCTGAAAGGTACCGAGAATGCAGTCGAATGTGAAGGATGGCTTGATGATATGGAGATGTTGTTTGATTCACTTGACTACAGTGATGAGCGGAGAGTCAGACTCATTGGACATCAGTTGCATGAGGTTGCGAAAAGCTGGTGGTTCACAACCAAGAAGTCTCTGGAGCGTAGAGGGACTGTACTTACCTGGAATGTCTTCAAAACAGAGTTTTATCAACGCTTCTTTCCGGTGTCTTACCGCAAAGATAAAGGTACAGAATTTGCTAACCTGAAGCAGGGATACTTAAACATTGAAGAGTATCCAGCAAAGTTCTCTACCTTACTACGTTTTGCTCCACATGTGGCTGATAGTGACGAGGCAATGGCTGATCAGTTCATTAATGGACTGACTCCAGAGGTATTTACTTTGGTGAACACAAAGCGACAAAATACTTTTGCGAAAGCATTGAACAATGCTAAGGGAGCGGAAGCTAGCTTGATACAACAGCGAGGAGCTTCGTATATCGCTCAGCCTCCGAGGCAGTCACAAACCTCAGCTTCCATTCCACAACAACCTCCTCGATTTGAAAGTGGTGGCAGTAGCAGTGGCAAGAAAGGGTATTTGCAAGCTCGAGGAAGACAGTTTAAGAAGTCAGGAAGCAGTTCTTCGAGTTCCAGTGGCGCGAAACAGAAGACAGGAGTGTTTTGTAACAGTTGTGGTGGAGGTCATCCAACCGATCAGTGCCAAGGTGTATCTGGGAGGTGCCATATATGTCATCAGACGGGCCATTTTGCGAGGGTGTGTCCCAGAGAGGTTCTGGATAGTCACGAGGTGCAGAGTCATCATGATCAGTGGCTCAACCTGCGAGGCAAGCCTCTTCTGTTCATTCCTTTCAACCACCACATCCAAAGCAACAGCCAAGGCCAGGAGGAAGTCAGACGGGCAGTCAGCCTCAGAGACAACAGGCTCATGTCTTTGCACTGACAGAGGAACATGCACAGGGAGCACCAGATGATGTGATTGCAGGTAACTGTTCTCTTTATGGTTATCCCGCATATGTATTGATAGATACAGGTGCATCCCATACGTTTATCTCTGCACGATTTGCTTCATTACATTCTTTGCCTGTTGAAACATTACCTGTTGTAGTATCTGTTTCTTCTCCTTTGGGGAGAGGTCTTATATCTATTCAGACGATTAAGAATTGTGTGCTACAGTATGACGGTAATGAGATAGAGATAGATTATTTTGTGCTTGGTTTGTCTGATTTTGACTGCATTATTGGGATTGATATGCTAAACAAGTACAGAGCTACCGTAGATTGTTTTCAGAAGATAGTGAGATTCAGACCTGAGATGGCTGGAGAATGGAAATTCTATGGTAAGGGTTCTCGTGCTAAGATTCCTCTGATTTATGTATTATCAATGACCCGACTTTTGCAGAAAGGAGCGGAGGGATTTATTGTATATGCAGTTGATGTTTCAAAAACTAGCCCGAACCTGGCTGATTTGCCAGTGGTTAGTGAATTTGCGGATGTTTTCCCTGATGAGATTCCAGGACTACCTCCGTATCGTGAGATTGATTTTAACATAGAACTAATGCCAGGTACTGCATCGATTTCTAAAGCACCTTATCGAATGGCACC
Source organism: Henckelia pumila (assembly GCF_033568475.1). Taxonomy (NCBI): domain Eukaryota; kingdom Viridiplantae; phylum Streptophyta; class Magnoliopsida; order Lamiales; family Gesneriaceae; genus Henckelia; species Henckelia pumila. Next base: position 143,873,399 of record NC_133121.1, read on the forward strand.
AGTGGAATTAAAAGAGTTGAAAGATCAGTTGAAAGATTTACTGGCCAAGGGATACATTCGACCCAGTGTTTCTCCTTGGGGTGCTCCAGTATTATTTGTTCGAAAGAAAGACGGTTCAATGAGATTGTGCATCGACTACAGGCAACTGAACAAGGCAACGGTAAAGAACAAATACCCTTTGCCTCGCATTGATGATTTATTTGACCAGTTGCAGGATTCTTCTGTGTATTCCAAGATCGATCTGAGATCTGGATACCATCAGCTGAGAGTTAGGGATTCTGATATTCCGAAGACCGCTTTCAGAACCAGGTATGGCCACTATGAGTTTATAGTTATGCCGTTTGGTTTGATAAATGCTCCAGCTGTATTTATGGCTTTGATAAACCGTGTGTTTCAAAAATATCTCGATGACTTCGTGATTATTTTTATTGATGATATTTTGATATATTCGAAGAATCTGATTGATCATTCTGAGCATTTGAGAACTGTATTGAAAACTCTGAGATCTGAGAAACTGTATGCTAAACTGTGGAAATGTGAGTTTTGGCTGAAACAGGTTGTATTTCTTGGACATATCATATCTGGAGATGGTATAGCTGTTGATCCAAGTAAAGTTGAGGCAGTGATCAGTTGGACCAACATCTGTTCCTGAGATACGTAGTTTTATGGGTTTGGCTGGGTATTATCATCGTTTTATTAAAGACTTTTCAAGTATTGCGAAGCCGATTAATCAGTTAACTCAGAAGAATGCTCCATTTATCTGGTCTGAAGCCTGTGAATCCATTTTTATTGAGTTGAAGAAGCGACTAACCAGCGCACCAGTGCACCTGTCTTGACGATCCCTTCAGGTACTGGTGGTTTCACTATTTATTATGATGCATCCCATCGAGGTTTAGGATGTGTTTTGATGCAGCGAGGGCATGTGATTGCTTATGCCTCGAGACAGCTGAAGCCTCACGAGACCAGATACCCGATTCATGATCTTGAATTGGCCGCCATCTTATTTTCTTTGAAGATTTGGCGACATTATCTTTATGGGGAACAGTTTGAGATCTATTCTGATCACAAGAGTCTGAAATATTTGTTTTCACAGTCAGAATTGAATATGAGACAGCGTAGATGGCTTGATTTGCTTAAAGATTTTGATTGTGAGATTAAGTACTATCCGGGAAAATCGAATGCAGCAGCTGATGCATTGAGTCGAAAGGTATGTTCTTTGTCCTTATCGACGATTGGTGTATCACATTTGATTGAAAATTGTTGTCTATCTGGATTAGTATTTGATACGAATTATCAGCCTCTGCGACTTTATCAAATTCAAGTTGAACCAGAGTTACTTTTGAGAATTAAAGAAGCTCAGAAACTTGATCAGAATGTGCAGAATTCAATTGAGAAAGTCCGATCAGGGCATGTGTCTGAATACCAGGTTCGAGATGATATTTTATATGTTAACAATCGCCTTGTAGTGCCTGATATTTCTGATGTGCGACAACAACTACTGAAAGAGGCGCATTGTAGTCGTTATAGTATTCATCCTAGAGGTAGGAAGATGTATAACGATTTGAAGACTCAATATTGGTGGAAACCAATGAAGTCTGATATCATTGATTTTGTGTCTCGATGTCTGAATTACCAACAGGTGAAGGCTGAAAGAAAGAAACCGCCTGGTTTTTTACAAAGTTTATCAGTGCCTGAATGGAAATGAGATCATATTTCCATGGACTTCATGACGAAGTTACCTCGATCTTCTAGAGGTTGTGATGCTATCTGGGTGATTATCGATAGATTGACAAAATCAGCATGTTTTATACCTTATCGTATGACATATAGACACGACCAGATGACAGAGATTTATGTCCGAGAAGTGGTCAGATTGCATGGAGTGCCGAAATCTATTGTATCAGATCGTGATCCTCGATTTACATCACACTTTTGGCACAGCTTACAGAATGCTTTGGGTACTCAGCTACACTTGAGCACAGCCTATCATCCACAGACCGACGGACAGTCTGAGCGTACCATTCAGACATTGGAGGATATGTTGAGAGCTGTAGTGCTTGATTTTGGCACTAGTTGGCAATAATCACTACCACTTTGTGAATTCTCGTACAACAACAGCTATCAATCGAGTATTGAAATGGCTCCGTTTGAAGCTCTGTATGGTAGAAGGTGTCGATTACCTCTTTTCTGGGATGATGTTTCTGAAGTACCTGACACTGGACCTGATATGATTCGTGATATGACGGAACAAGTGAAGCTTATTCAGAAAAGAATGAAGACAACTCAGGACAGACAAGCGAAGTATGTCAATGTTCGACGTCGACCTTTGTCTTTTGAACAGGGGGATATGGTGTTTCTGAAGATTTCTCCATTCAGAGGCACTGTCAGATTTGGAAAGCAAGGTAAGTTGTCTCCACGCTACATTGGTCCTTATGAAGTTCTTGAGAAAATAGGCAATCTCGCCTATCGATTAGCTCTTCCTCCGGCTTTATCTGGAATACATGATGTCTTTCATGTATCGATGCTTCGAAAATACCTTGCGGATGAATCTCATGTGCTTCAATCTGATGAGGCTGAACTCGACAAGACTTTGAGTTATTTTGAAAAGCCAATTCAGATTCTTGATCGTAAAGAGAAGCAACTTCGAACGAAGACTATTCCGCTTGTGAAAGTCCAGTGGAGTCGTCATGGTATTGAAGAAGCAACTTGGGAGACTGAATCAGATATGAGGCAATGTTTTCCAGAGATGTTTCAATGATGTGAGTCTCCTTTAGTTTTCTGTTATCTGATATATCTTATATGTTGTTCGTACTTGAGATTTCGAGGACGAAATCGTGTCTTAGTGGGGGAGACTTGTAACGCCCGGAATTATTTAATTTTAATCCGAAAATATTTAATTTGGGAATATTTGGAGTTTTGATTTAAATTCTAATATTCTTAAATTATTTAGGATTGAAATTGAATGAAAAGAGAAATTGAGGACTGAATTGCAATTATTGAAGTCTTGAGGGGCCAAGATGCAAATAGTTGAAAATGAGCTGGACACTTGTTGTATTTTTGATTATTCACGTGTAATATCATTATTTTCCATCAAATCTTCAGCAAAAGAATCGAGAGAAAGAACAGGGGAAAACTTCACAATTTTCTTCATCTTCCAATTCACATATCTTGAGTTCAGGATATCCGATTTCGATTCCGAAAGATGTTCTGGAATCCTTGCAACAAGACCTTCGATTTGATGTAAGTTTTCTCTTAGTTCATCATGATTTGAGAATTCGAAATTGACAGAGATCAGAAATTTGTATGGAATTGTTGTTGACGAGCTTATATACTTTGTTATGTTGAAGTTGGGTTGAAGAATGGATTGTTGGATTAGTTCTTATGATTTTCCAGCTATGATTCGACTTATATGTTTGCTGATATGTTGAGTTTGGATTGATATACAGCTGATATGATTATAGAATTGTTATAGTTGCGTTCGGGATTGCCGAGTTTATATCGATATGTCGTCGAACTTTTGATTTGAGGTGTTTTACTATCTTATGATTGAGCTGCTATTGAGATGAGCTTAAGCTGATGTTCTTTGGCAATGATGTTGTGGTTTCAGCTTATAAACAAGAGCCATCGAGCTTGGAAACATCGACTTCGAACCGGTAGAGAATTGAAGCAAGGTTTGAAGCTATTCTACAATAGAGTTGTATGGTTTTGAGTAGATTTTGAGTCAAGGCTTATATTGGTTTATTGTACAGCTTTGGACAGTTAGAAGACACCATAAACATCACATTTGAAAGGTAAAAGTGAACTATTATTCGATGGGGATTACAACTCGAGATGGTTTGTATCGAGTTCCCTAAATCACATACTTATTTGCTTAATTGCTTTTATATGCTCTTCTATGATTCGGTGAATGAGTCTTTGATGTTAACGAATGCTTCTATGATGATATATGTTGCATTCATCTTGCAAGACTTATTCCTTGATTTTGAAATGAACGGAAACGTTCGAATAGACGATTTGAGGGATTATATATGTATGGCCTGGGTGGTTGACGTAGCCTAGCGTCTGAAGTGCATATATAGTGGCTTCAAAGTCTAGAGAAGTAAGATAAGTAGCCCCACCTCGATCGGAAGAGTCGGTGGTTAGCTATGATATCTTCTTCTCGGGATCCCAATTGACGAAATGAGAGAGTTCATGAATAAACCTTGTTTTTAAAACATGCATTGTCTTTATTTATATCATGAGCTTGATATATGTTGTATATGCATGTTTAGTTGCTTTTACTTGGAAATGTATTTCTCACCGGAGTTATCCGGCTATTGTTGTATTGTATGTGTCATGGCAATAGGCAGAAGTGGAACCGGGCAAAAGCGAACTTGAAGAACAAGAGATGAGGAGAATAGAGTGATGATCCGGATTAGAAGTCAAGTTTGTTGTCAACTTTATGTTCAAAACAAGATTGGATGTATGAACTTTTGGAGTTGATTATTGTCTAGAGTTTCTACTCTTTGGCTTTGTATTATAGCTTGAACTAATAGTGTAAACTCCAATTTGAGTTATGTTTATGCTCTTGTTAATGACTTCATCTACCTTGTCTATTACATGTTGGATGTTGTATGAGATTTCTTAGACTTGGTATAGATGATTGAGAATGTTTTCTAGGCTAAGAAAATGGTGAGATTTGCTGCAAATTTTTCTGCCCAGGACCGCGCCTGAGCTGCAGAAAACAGCAGCTCGCGCGCAGCCCCGAGCTGCACCTCTGTTTTGTGTAAAACAGGGTGCGCTCGTGCGGCACTTTTTAGCCGCGCGAGCGCAGCTCAATTTAAAAATATTTTTTTTTATTTTATTTTCTTTCCCTTTTCAATATAGCTTAATGATAGATTTAATTCATGTATTATGGATTAACTTTGAGATTGAAAGATTAAGAATCGGGTCATCACATATCGGGATTTAAAGATTAATAAAATGAAAATTTTCAGGGATTTTTGAATATAAAATTTTAAAAAAGGATTTTCTAGTGGTTTTCCCAAAAAATAACACGTTTTATTTATTTTTATACTATTTTAAAATTTGGAAACTATAGCATCTCGGTTTATACGTCACATTTATTTTTATTTTATATCAAAACATAATTATAATCCCATTATCATTATTGTTTCACATGTTAAGTATTAATTATCTTCTAATCCCACAAAAATCGTTTTGGTTTGAGGGTAGAGTTTGTCATGTACATTCTTCTGCAAATTTACCGGACTATTAAATAAAACTAGCTACATGGCATACACACATTGTGTGTAATCTATTAAATAATACTAGCAGCACCACATACACATTACATGTGTAATATTATATAAAAATATTATGATTTGTGTATACAATATAATATAATATTTATTTTTAAATTATTTGATTTTAATATGATTTTTGTTCAATTTGATAATTTTGTGGTTTTTTTAATTAAAGATGAGAATACCAAAAGTCCATTAATGTATTGCTTATATATATATTAGTAAGGCTAACAAAATTGACAAATTTCCAACCCGTTCTCGTTTCGAATTTTTTCCGACTCGAGTATCACGACCCGATCAATTTCGAGAACGGGATCAGGATCATCAACCTTATCCGACGGGATTTCTAACTCGACTCGAATATATTAATAATATTTTTTGATAATATTTTTTAATTAAAAATAGAAATATTTTTTATAATTCTGTTTTATTATTAATATTTTATAATTATCTCTCAAATAATTATATTTATATTTATATTTATTTGTTTTAATATTAATGTTGAGTTATAAATTTTTATTTTATTTTTTTATTATTTCGAATAATTATATATTTTTATTGTATCAACCAAGTAGTTATTTTAGTTTATTTGTAATGTAGTAAAAAATGTTTTAGTTTTTAATGATTATAAACAAAGAAATTTTACTTTATTCGTAATGTAATAAGAAATTATTTGAGTTTCTTCATATTTTTTTTTAAAAATTCATATATATATATTTTTAAAAATTATTTTTCGGGAATTTTCTCTCCCTATCCGACGGGATCTCGAATGTTCCGGATCTCGAACATTCAGATCCCAACACTTTTTGGGTACATAATCAGGAGAAAAAAAAAACTCAATTCTTATCGGGATGAGAATCGGGTAAGAGGTTACGGGTCGGGTCTATTAGTGTGGTTTTGCAAGCATTACGTGGTTGCATAGTTGAATACTTATCTATACTTAATTCCTAATAATTTTTTTTAAAAAATTAATTATTTTATCTTGTTTTAGAAAAATTTAAGACTCATGTCTAAAAATTTAAATATAAATAAACGCTTTTTATAAATATAATTTTTTTTAACGTGTATAAAATATATATTTACAAATTCACTAAATAGATTTTAAAGATACATTAAATAAAAGGTAATTTAATATTTTTGTAATTTTGATCGGGATATTATTATTATTTTTTTTTTTTGAGAATGATCGGGATATTTTCGATATTACACCAAAACACCGAAAAAGTTTTTTTTTTTTTTTTTTTTTTTTTTTTTTTTTTTATTAAAGAAGAGAGGTTTTGTTTTTTAGTTTACGAGCGAAACCCGAAATCAAGTTGGGCTTACCCGTGGAAGCCGGCCCAACTTAATAATAATTAGAAAGGCTTGACAACCCAATTGAATATTCGATAAACCCTAATCCCCTTTTTGCCTCTATTCTCTCTTTCTTTCTCACAAACACCACCAGTACACAAATTACCAGTGAGGCAGAGCTAAAGTTGTGTAGTTGTTCGAGTTTGGTGTTGTGTATTTGTGGGTATACTTGATTGTTGCTGGTTTTTCTCAGTAAAAGTACGCATTTTTGTGTGAGGACGCACAGATGGAACAACGGTTGGCTAATACATGGCGGATGACACTAAATGAGAAGAATTTTATCGAAACAGCGCTGCTTTCTGATCTTAGAATTGATGGGCGTGGGCCATTTGATTACCGGAATGTGGCGATCAAGTTTGGCAGGTGAGTATCTCTTACGCCATTTTCTCAGGCATTCATTTTGCTCCACTTGTGCTCGTAATTACTCTGTGTATTCCATTATTGTGTTGTTAATTTCTGGGAATTTGAATTAGTGGTATATGGGTTCGGTTCTAATTTATTAAGGAAAATACAGCTTCCTTTATTGAATCAAAATAATTCTACTTTATGCACTTGTTGTCTTCATCAAAATGTAGTCTGCCATGCAATTGGCTTCTTGAAAGTCTGTCCCTAGTGAAAAGTGCCCGAAACCTTTCTTTGATGTGCTTAGCTCTTAAAACTTATATGCTGGGTTTTAACATTCTCCCAATAAAGTCCTTTCTATTCCCGTTCTGATTTTAATTCGCCCAAGTATGGAATTTTTTATTGCTGTGGAATTAAAGAGTAACTTGAAATGAGTTCTTTTGTATGTACCCTTATTGCATATGATTGCTTTCTATCTGTATAAACTTTAGGAACTGATGCAGGTGGAAGTTGGAAGATCATGATGGCAGATTTGTCTATTTTTAAATGAAATCGATGAGCACTTTACTATATGAGTAACAAAAGATGTACAATTCCTCATCACATGGTCTAAAGATTGAATGTGATATTTTTTTGTCGATATATGCTATGCTTCAGCCTGTTACTGACAACAGTTGCTTTCTTTTTCTTTTTAATTCAAATGAACAATTAAAGATTATAATATCTTTTGGTATGGTATTTTTATCCATCTCATGGCTCCGCTATATGGATGTGTAAATGGGCTTGAAGGATTTGTATGTGCACAGGGAAGATGGTTCATCGGAGGTGCAGTTGGGCCAAACACGTGTGATGGGGTTTGTGACCTCCCAACTTGTGCAACCTTACAGGGACCGCCCTAATGAAGGAACTCTTTCAATATATACTGAGTTCTCTCCAATGGCAGATCCTTCATTTGAAATAGGTCGTCCTGGGGTATTTGCAGTGGAGTTAGGTCGCATAGTTGATCGTGGATTGAGGTAATTTCTATCTCTTTTTTTTTTTTTTTTTTTTCAAATTACAGATCGGTGCTATGTGTTTGTGCATGATGTTATGTGGACTGCTTATCAAACGCTGGATTTGAACTTTTATCTAGTTGTTTGAAAATCTTGAGTAAATTGTGGTAGCACATCAAAGTTCCATGCCATTGCATTCATTTAAAATTGTGTGGAAAAATGCAATTTTTTTATATGAATCATGAAAAATGTGTTACAGGGAAAGTAGGGCTGTGGATACAGAATCACTTTGTGTTGTTGCCGGAAAATGGGTGTGGTCTATTCGTATTGATCTCCACATTCTAGACAATGGGGGGTGAGTTGGACATTGTACCTTTGAATTCCCAGTACATGATTATTTCAATATATGTTCCTTTTGCAGCTCTAAACCTTATCTAATTTGTGTTTTCCTTACCTTTACAATAGAAATCTTGTTGATGCCGCCAATATTGCTGCTCTAGTAGCTCTTTTGACATTTCGAAGGCCGGAGTGCACATTGGGAGGAGATAACGATCAGGAAGTTATCATACATTCTCCTGAGGTAAGTTATTTCTTCATAGATGATTCTTAAAAAGATATTGTTGCGATGTAGTGAGGCACATATCATCGATGGGCTCTCATGGATCATTTTTAGGATCACTATTTTTTCTGGGCATGGACTTAGGCAAAAAATGAGTTTTTGTGTGTGTGTGTGTCAATATGGCGAAAAAAATGAGTTGGTTTGGTTGTTAACTTCACACATGCTTGCTGATGCTGTAAATTTGGTACATGCGGTGTATATTCTAGGTTTTTTTAACATAGATCTCCCATGTGTTTTTCGTAACCTAAAAATAGCTTTCTTTTGGTATACTGTATAAAAAAAAAGAGAGAATTATGTTAGGGCAGAGACATTCTCATAGAATTTGGAGATGATGTTTCTGGGATAATTTATTGTCCCCCAGCTTTGTTCGGATTCCTGGCCTTTTCTTTTCTATGGGAATTGAAGAACAAGAGAGAATATTAATGCAACTATCTGACGGTTAGAGTTTAAAAGTTGCACATCTTTCTGTTTCAGTGGCTTAATAGACAATTGTAGGTTGCAAGTGCAAGTGTGTTTTGCTTTTTAGCCTGTTTCTTATGTTTAGTTCTATGTTGCACTGCTTTATTATGGTGTCCATTGATTTTAAAAGGGTTCTGGTGGATTTTAATGTGCTTTGCAGGAATATTTTCTTGCACTTGCCTTGATATTTTAAAATTTGAGATTGAATATGACTGTTGACTCTGACAGGTGCGGGAACCACTTCCATTAATTGTGCACCACCTCCCTGTAGCAATAACCTTTGCATTTATCGGTAGTGAGAGCACAGTGGTAAGAATACCATAAATTGGTACTTAATTTTTCCTTTACTTTCCATTTTCTTGTCTCTTCCAAAATCAATTGCATCCTCGAGTGCATTGTTTATGCTCTGGCTTGTGTTTGTAGGTAATTGATCCATCAAACTTTGAAGAAGCTGTTATGGGAGGAAAATTGACTGCTACTCTTAATACAAATGGTGACGTGTGTGCTATCCAGAAAGCTGGAGGAGATGGAGTCATGCAGAGTGTTATCATGCAGTGCTTGCGCATTGCCTCTGTAAAGGCTGCTGATATAACTACCAAAATAAAGAAAGCTGTTAGTGGTCATAATTCATGTATACAGAAGTCTTCAATGATCTTTTCTTTTGCTTGAAATTTATCATTTCTTCTGTGCAGGTTGAGTCGTATAATACAGAAAGAGCATTGAGAAAAATCAAACGACACCCTGACCCAGTTGTAGATGTTAGCAAAGGTACTGGGATGGGAGTTCGCAGTTTGTCAATGGAAATGGAAGAAACAAGATTGAAAATCGAGGATAGGAAGGTCAATCAAAGTGATGACATGGAAATTGAAACCCACTCATCGAAGAAAACTGGAAGCAGGTTGGGTGATGCGAAATTTAAAAGTTTCATTGGTGGTCCTTCCAGTTGGTAGATTCTTATTCTATTTCCGCTTGTCTAATTTGTATTTCTTGGATTTTATTGCAATGCAAATCAGTCAATAGTTTTGTGCCAGTTATGGTGTGGTGCATTTGTTTCACTGGCGTTTTTTGCTTCACCTTTCTTTCTTATTTGATAATTTTGAAACGTATTCTGAATATTGAAAGTTTTGATGGTGTTTGGATGACATTTTTTAGTGAAGGGACATGCGAAGATATGTGATTTACTTCAAATATTTGTCGGAAATCTAAATTTTAGATTTGAGATGATGATAAAGTGAAAGGCAAAATGGAGGAATTTTAAATCGGAACTTTTGAGATGATTTGACATGCTGGGAAGAAAAATTGTAGAAAATAAAGATCGAGAGATTATTCTTTTAAAAGAAAGTGAAGGGAGTCGTATGTTCTTTGATTTGGAGTGGGAAGCTGGGAGAATTATAGTTACGTGATAGGAAGTTTCCCCTGGTGCTAAACAGACTGAATTGTGTAGATATAAATTCAATGACAGCAGTGTCAAGGAATATTCAGAGATCAGAACTTTCTCTGTGGTTGCACCTGCTGGCTCAAAATAGCTGGTTTTCTCTTAAATAGCAATTGTTAATGACAAGAAGACAGGATTATACTTTGTTGAAGATCTTTGAAATAATACAGGATTTAGTAGGTTCTTTTACTGTCATTCAACTCCATAGGTTCAGATGTTCTAAGTAGTAGCATTATGTAATTCACTATATTTGCTAATGTTGGGGTTAACTGATACTTAACATGTCATCTGGGATTTTTGGTCTTGGTACCCTTACTTGAAAGCTCCTGGTTCTATTGAAACAAATTTCCTCGTCCCATCTGATTTTGAGACATCAACTACAGTGAGTGTTCATTTATTAGCTATTTGATTCTTGGTTTATCATTCCCCTGCAGGGATCCATATTGCAAGGGTATAAATGGTGATGAACTGAGAGCATCTCTAGCATCACGAGGTATTTTAGTTGTCTATCCTTTTATTTATATTTTCCATCTGAACATTCTAGCTGTGGTCTCGAGTTAGATTGCCTAGTCTTAATCATGTTTCTCCGACAAAGAAATATCCCAAACTGTTGAGTGTTTGACTCTCTTAGTCTTTTCAAAAGACTCCTAGCAACATCATAAGAATTTGGTGTCTCGAAAAAGAAATGTATTTATTTGATAATTATATTACTGAAGCCAAATGGTTCAGATCTTAGAACTATTATATTCTAGTTAATCATTATGTGTCGCGCAGCTGCAGCGACCTCTGTTGAGAAAATGGATGTGTTGCAATCTCTGAAGACACAGTTCACCATGATAGATCAAGCCCCTACTGAAATTGATTCCACACCATCATCGCAACACACCATTGAGGCAGGAGAGCAGACAACCAAAGTAAAGACTTTGATGGATGCAGTGAAGCCGAAGCACAAACGGAAAAAGAAAACTCCAGGAAACCATGATTGAAGTTAAAAAAATTCCATTACATAAGATCTTTAAGAGATTGTAAGATTTTTTCTATTCAGCATCTCTTCTACTCTCCTGATCAAAATTTTCTTTTTAATCTACATGTTCGGAAACTTGAGATACGTTCTTGCATTTGACTGTGGGCCAAAAAAAACTAATTGTGGAACAATTTCCCTTCATGGTGTGCAGGGCCACGCTGTTCTGGCTCTCTCCTTGTTTCATTCGACCCGGTGCCACTCATTGCAGATTCGAAGTAACCTTTTGCAGTTGAATCCCTTCACTGAATTCATCGGCTGGCATCTGCTGCCAAAATTTAGGACCCGGAACTGGAGATAACATATATTGGGCTTAGCGTCACTTTGAATATTATTTTAATTCAAATACGAGGTTTTGCTGAGAAACGGTTCTGAGAAGGTTGCACCTCAACCATGAAGATGAGAGACGGCCGAAGCAATGATGCTTGGTTTTGTTGGGCTCCTACTGTAAATGCTGCTGCTATCACAAAACTTTTACTCGTCGAGCTTCAAAGGCGAAAGCTATAGAATGGACAGATTTAATCGGCAATTCTTATGTTCATTTGTACGCCATATGAAATTATTCAGTAGCATATTTCTTGCAAGATACCCCATTACTGACCTTAAACCTCATAACATGTGCTTGATTTTGGAGGGCTTATTATGTATACTGGATTGATCCGTTTTACGGATAGAGATCGTCTCACAAGAAGAAGAAAAAAAAAAAAAGTTGACCCGTTTCCTACTGTTTTTAGGATATTACTCTAAATAAATATCAGATAATCTATGTTTATTTTTATTTGTGGGTTTGTTTAATTTTTCTAGATTAAATTAAATTAATAAAGGAAGGCTTAGATCCTGAGAGTTGGTCTCAGATTCGATTTCCGTTGTCTGCAATTAGTTTTCTTAATTTATTTAGGTAGATTTAAAAAATTTATTTGTAATTTTTGCTTATCTCAATTTCAAGTTCAAGTTCTGTCATTTATGACAGTTACATTATATACGTATAATTCTGGATCAATATTGTGCTCTCAAAAATGAATAAAGGATTATTCGATAACAGATAACCGCCGGTAACGTTGAATTTTTGCTAGTTTTATTACTACAAAGTAGCTTTAGCTGACGAATTTGGCATGCTTTAATTGGTTATATAATTAATCACATAGGGGTAGAGGTCTAGCCTCGCCTAATAATGTCGTGGTCAAAAAGGGCAGCCTGAATAATTGTGCCGTAAAAATACATGTTTCGTTTAAAAAAATATATGTTATTTCCACCCTTTTTCCTTTACTTCTTCTTCTTCTTCATTTTTTCCCCCTTTTTTAACCAAACGAAATCAAATTCATTAAATCTAAGGTAATGTTTGAGAATACTTCAAGATAATACTCTTGAGTTTTTCCATCAATTACGAAGAGCATAAAGGAATCAAGTTCTTGTGAAATAAGGGAGCAACGTTTTGCAATAATTGTTTCTGCGATTTGTCAAATTTGAATAGACAAGCTAGCTTCGAAAAAAGTCTTTGCCTCAACTTCACGTACCTCTATCAACCCATGATGGTTATGAATTCGTCATATCATAAAATCACCATTGGAGTATCCAAAGACCGCTGCAACCTCAATCTAATGCGTCTCATTGAAGGTGGCTGCGTCAACAATATTACATTTCATACATATATCCAGATTGTGGTCGTTGCCATTGAATAATGAATACCCTCCTTATACAATTTTTTTTCTTTTAAATTCACTCCTTTACGAAATATATAATAAATAAAATCAGGTTTTATCTTTCCCAGCTCTATTGATTATGCTAACAATATAAATATATATATATATATATATATATACAGCTCGCGTCAATAAAAACTACTAAAACACATTAGTAGATTTTAATGATCGCTCACGAAAATTTACGTAGCATAGGATGCATGGATCTATGGGCATCAGCTGATTTGGCAGCCAGCTGACGTCCACCCCCTTCACACATTTTCTCACGCTTTGTTACTGCCTCTCTCACTCTCACAGCAAGTTCTTGGCCGGAAAAAAATATTTGCTCACCGCCGCCGCTCTCACTTCATCACCCACCACCGCCGCACTCCGCTCCCTTGCTTCTACCACCGAAGATCCACCCACCTCCACCAATTCGTCGCAGCACCTTTGTAGATCTCCGGTTGCTTCGAAAAGTCGGAGGTGGCATGCATATATGTTACCATCTAAGTTAATTAATCCTTTATCCATCTAGGTCTATAAATAACTATATATAAATTTGTAATTTATAAGAATAATTACAATATTAATATTCATGCACGCACGTAGCATGCCTAGGTTAATTAGTGTAAAATCGATTTCTATAAATTTCTATATATCTACCATGTTAAATATTACCACTAAACATTTTCAATTAAATTCATCAAATCAAAAGATATAATCCAAATGAGACTAACAAGAAATGCCATTTCTACTTGTAACTCAAGAAAACTGGTATTATCAGTAGCTTTCATCCTCTACTTCATCGCCACCTTCACCTTCACACTCAAACACTTCGTCTCCCCAGCTTCCCAGTACCACCTCTTCTCCGTTTCCACGGGATGCTCTCCCACAAATCTCGGCCATCTCGTGTTCGGAATCGTCGGTTCGGAGAAAGCCTGGCACCACAGGAAAGCATACACACAATCTTGGTGGAAACCGAACGTCACTCGGGGCTTCCTGTTCCTAGACAAGAACCCGAATGCAACTCTACTCCCGTGGCCGGAATCTTCGCCTCCTTTCAGGGTTTCCGAGGATCTCACGAAGTTCTTGAACAGATCACAAGTTCGGGCACAAAGGATGGTGCACGGGATAATGGAGGTGTTCGAGGAGGACCACGAGGACCTCCGATGGCTGATCATGGGGGACGATGATTCGATCTTTTTCGTGGAAAATATACTCGATGTGGTTGCGGGTTATGATCATAGGAAGTATTATTATCTCGGTGGGCATTCAGAAACTATTTTCTCCAATTATCTTTTCTCGTTTAATCAAGCATTTGGTGGAGGTGGGATCGTTTTGAGTTACCCTTTGGCGAAAGCTCTTGCCAATGACATGAAAAATTGCTTGCGGAGATACGCGTTCTTGAAATCTGCTGATAATACTACGAGGGCTTGTGTTGCTGATCTTGGAGTTAACTTGTCTCCTCAAAAGGGAAACCACCAGGTAATTAATATTGCTAGAACAACGGAATTCGGATATTTCCATAATGGTATGATATTGTTCACTTTGAGTCTAACCCTCGTGGTTCCAAAAGGCCTCATACATGATCATTTTTTTGATCTACCAATGTGGGAATTTGGGTGATATCCCAACAAATATAACATAATAGTTGATATCATCAAAGGCATTGATTTTAGGGCAATGCTATATATACATGGAGGGTTACACGTTGGGTTACACAATATATATGAAATTACAAAAGTATCCCTTCCATTTTATTTGAAAAAACTTTTTCCAAAATACATTTATGTAATATCAAGTGCTACGTGTAATCCTCCGTGTACATGTAGCATCACCCTTGATTTTATGATCAATATATTTATTAATTAATGTGTTGCAGATTGATTTAACTTGTCTTCTCAAAAGGGAAACCACCAAAGTAATTAATCTTTCGGAAAATAAGTTTTTTGGTCCAATATCTTGTTCATGTTTTGGTTTTGGTCCATTAACTTTTTCGATGTGGGTTTTGGTACACTAACTTTGCATTTTCAGTGTTTTTTGGTCTAACATCATACGTGTCAACTTCTGATTTGTTCAAAATGATGACGTGGACCAATCAAAAGCTGACACGTATGAAATTGGACCAAAAAATACTGAAAATGCAAAGTTAGTGTACCAAAACTCATATCGGAAAAGTTAATTGACCAAAACCCAAACGGGGTAAAGTTACTGGACTAAAATAATTATTTTCCCTTAATATAACATAATAGTTGATATCATTAAAGGCATTGATGTTATGATCAATTCAAATCATGGATTAATTGCGCATGTGTTGCAGATTGATTTACGTGGAGATATATCTGGTTTACTATCTTCTCACCCCGTATCTCCATTGCTATCCCTTCACCATTTCGATGTAGTGGACCCGATATTTCCCACCATGGACCGTTTCGAGTCGGCGCGGCACCTGATGGAGGCGGCAAACTTGGATCAGTCCCGAATGCTACAGCAGACCATCTGCTATCACAGGCGAACCAACTGGTCCGTGTCCGTTTCTTGGGGCTACTCCGCCCAGATATACGAGAGGATCATGCCTCGGAGCCACTTGCAGATTCCTATAGAAACTTTTAAGCCATGGGTTACGGGTCTGAACCCACCGAATTACATGTTCAACACGCGAAAGCCCTCTCCGGATCCTTGCGAAGCTCCGCATGTTTTCTTCTTTGAATCCGCGGCGGAGAAAAACGGAGATGGCGAAATCGTGACGAGATACTCTCGAGCATGGCGTCGTTCCATGCCCGCTTGTGCGTCCGGTGGTAATCATTCCGCCGATTACCTCTCCAGTATTCGAGTCTTCTCTCCCGCGCAAAAGCGGGTTCAGGTCAGTTTGGTGATCCTATGCACCATTCCCAACGATGTCATCGTTCATTTTTTATAAGACGAATATCTTATTCTGACTTATTTATAAAATTATATATATATCAAAGACCAAATCAAGATCGTGTTAAGTGTTATTTCTCTTTGGTTTCAGATGGATAGATGTGAATGTTGCGACATTATTGGCGTGGGCAGTAGGGAGATGGAGCTGCGATACAGAGGCTGCCTGGAAAATGAAGTTATAGCTTAAATAAAATTCATTGTGAGATATATATAATTCCGAAGATATTTTTCATTTTAGACACATTTGTTTCATACCACGATTGAACCAAATTTTGATTAAAGTCATAAATCATATTATGTTATATACATGTGTGCGCGCACGCGAAATTACAGCTGAAATATAGCAATTTTGTATATCAAAAAGATCAACAACCCAATTTCTTGATTGATATATGTTAAAAATTACGTACAGAGCTCAGAATCAACAGCTGTTGCACTGTTTTATTTCTAATCATATATTCATAATGTTTCACTCCTGGAAATCTTGTGCCTTTTGGATTCCTATGAACCGAGCGTAATCAACCCATCTGCACAACCATTACAAGTAAGAACAGTTTAGGACACGAGAATTTGAACTTAGAATGCAGAGACAAAGGCGAAGAACTCACAATAACGAGCCCAAGAACGTGTTGCCTGTGCGCACAGCGAAGCAAATGGCACTCAAGAATAACTTGTGTTGATGCAGCATTGGCTCCAAAATCCTTTGTTCGATAACACCAGCAATCATCTGGTATCTGTTTTGGTAAATGGAGTTTTAGCTTATTTGAATGATTTTATCTAATACCTGTTATGCAAGATTGATGAGAAAGCCCTTGCAAGTTCTTACACGCACTCTTTATGTTTTAATCAAGCAAAAACAGCGGAATACATTTCATCCACATACCGAAGGTTGCTGGATATCGCCATATAGACACCGTATGCAACACTTGTTGATAGAATAGGAACATTCTCGACCTCAACCCCATGGGAGTTGTCGACCGCCTTACGAGCATTTATCATTGCATTTGTCACAACTGTACCCACCTAAACATGAAATGAACCGAAAATTTTCAGTTATCATACAAGCAAAAGCCAGAGTAAAGTTAAATCAAGATGGGAAATCACCAGAGATGAAGTAGTGCCAACAGCAAACAGCTTTGCACCATTGCGCTGCAAAAGAAGTTGTGACATTATGATATCGAATTGGGATTGAAATTTTTTATCATAAAAATTTTGAGGGATAAGATCCCCTTACTGCTATGGCACCCATTCTCTGCAACAGTGAAAACGAGGCTCCGGACAAAGCAACCTGCATATGTATAGGATTTAAACTAACATTTTCATTGTTGGTTTTGCATACTGTATAGAAGAAAAGATTAGTACATGCTCACCTGAAAAGCGTTGTCTGGACAGCTGTAGAAGAACTTAGCAACGCGTCCAGCGTTGAGTGCGAGAGGAGCTCGAAGAGAAACGGTAGGAGCAGGAAGATATACAAGCATAAAGTCAGCTATAATGGCCATGACCTGATCAGAAAACAAACCGGATATGTAACTCAAGACTTGAGATTTGATTCAATTTAAAAGCATATTAATGCTCAGGAGCGAAAAGTCCCATTTTCATTATTTTCATCAACTTATAAAAAATCAAGCTCTGTACTCCAAGCTAAGTGAAAGAAAAAGGAATTGACACAAGAAGCTATGAGCTATTGATTATACCACATCAGCAAACACAATCTCCAGCTCATTGAAGAAATTTTCCTTCCTTCGCTGGTATTCTGCAGCTGTCTAGAAAGCAGAAACAGAAAATAAACTATGATTACACGGCCAACGGATATTCATATTATAACATCATTCCTTAAAATAAATTTCGATATAAACCATACTATATAACAGGTGGAGGAGGAGAATCTTGATTTGTTCAAGGGAGAAATTTATAGTTGATCTTGGCGACGTTAGGCACAGAGGCAGAGGTAACAGAATATCAACCAAAGCAGAGAATGAGCATAGCTCATAACCAGAGGAGTAAAGTAAAATAAGATGATGATATGATTCAATGTCAAAAAAGGGATTTCTTGAACAGATCAAATATCATACAATAATCTATGATATTGTCATATACAATGATCAAGATACCATTTTCGAAGCTAGACGCTACTCTAAATTTGTGTCTCAATGCTACACCTCTAGTCTAGGCCGAAACAAAGATTAAAACTTTATCAAAATATACACAAATCCCATTATTTGATTTATGTAGAAATGATCCGCCAAATCTGCTAAATATGTACAAGTACAAAAACATAATAAGATCTCATGTACATACATACCTTGGTAAACAACCCAACGCCACATTCAATGCCAACTTTAGTCAAGAACAAATCGTCGGCCAGCAACCTCTCCTTGAAACCTCCGAACTTCATCAACCATGAAAGCAGCCCGGATCTTTCGAAACCGATGTACCTCGAAACAATCGATCCAGGGATCCTACCATCTTCTATGGCAGCCTTCAAATCCTTTGGCAAGCTCTCCAGATTCCTCCCTGCCTCCGCTAACGCCATCAAAGATTCATCTATGTTCTTCTTCTTGTTATCATCGCCACTCCCTTCATTTCCATCGTTGTTGCCGCCTCCCCCGCCACCTCCACCTCCACCGTTTCCGCCATTGCCGCCACCGGTGGAAAACTTGGAGCTCACTTCAGCGTTAGCGGCGGCGGCGGGATTAACAGAGAAAGTTATGAATAAGGGGCGGCGGGAAATGGGAGTTGAAGATAGTGAGAGAAGGGTGGTGGCATTCAGGTTAAGGGAGTAGGATGGAGGCGAGAGAAAGAAGTCGGAGGAATAAGATCGCGGCCGTGATGTGAAGCAACTGAGGGAGGTGGCGAAAGACATTGCGGCGGCGATGGCGATGCAACGCCTGTGTCTCTCTCTCTCTCTAAGTTTTTCTTTTAAGACAGCGCCGCCTATCACTGTCTTGTGATTCTCCCTTCCTTCAAAAACAGTTGAGTTTGGTTGGATCTTGCTTTCTACTTAAAAAGGTTGACTCGAAAGTACGTCATTTCACATGAGTCGGAGGTTTATTGGCTCATGCGAAGGGTAAATCGAAGGATATGTACGAGCGACAGAGACCACATGTCCCAATCCCCATAGCATATCCCACAATATTTCAACAAGAAATATGCTCCACACGAAAATCGAACCCGCAATGAATCTTATTTTCTACATTATTATATACTGTTGATGTACAAGTGAACCTTCTATATTCCATTGGAATCAGTCAGCTTTTATTTGTTGACTTTTTTAATTTGAAATAGTAAACAGCTTAATTAACCTCCAAATTACACCCCACCAAATACAGATTTTTAGACACAAAAAAAACAAATGAAAATAATGCACCCAAGGATTGAGCTAGACGAATTTATTTGTAAGGGCACTTGGGCACAAAATATGAAATATATAGTGTTTGGGAGAACTTTTAGTAGCTTTTTCTTAACAAAATTTTAAAATATTGTTAAAAAAAAACTGAGAAATGTTTCTTGATAGCTCTCCCAAATAATATCATAATCTACCGGTGATGCAGTGCACAACACAGTACTATGCACATCAAATGATCCGAACGCTGATGTTTTTTTCCCCCAAAATAGTTATCATAACCATCACGTTTCTCTACTTAAATTTACAAATTTAAATCTACAACATATAAAATATAAATAAGTTTAATTAAATATTAAATTCTTTGACAAATTCATAGTACATGTAGCCAAATATATATATCTTCTTAAATGTTACCGTATTAAAAAATGTTTGATTTGACGATGAGTATCTGATAGAGGCATGAAAGTGAAAGGAATTATACGAATATTGAGGGCCTGAATCTGGTCCATGTCACGCTCGTGGGATAATGGTTGACCCTTGGGTAGCGCTTGCCTTTTGCTATTCGTTTTTGGGCACCGGAAATTACACAAAAATAAAAAATGTTGTTGTTATATGTATAATATCTCTGTTTTGTGATGCGTGACACACTTTCTTCAATTGTCTTATTTTCTTAAAACTTATATACAAAAAAAACTATTAAATTATCACACATTTTGATTTTTATATTTGTTTAATTTAATGTTATTTATTATGTCTCATACAAAATATCAATAAAACTTAAATGAAATTGTCTATTGAATCAATTTTGTGAGACGGGTTTTTTAGGTAGTGTGTGAGAGAGCTTTTAAGAAGCACTTCTCAGATTTTTCGTTATAAAATTTTGAAATTTTGTAAAATAAAAGTTGAGAATTGTTTTTTTTAGAAACTCTCTCAAACACTACTTTAGTCAATCTTAATAATATTTTTTATATCAAAAATATTATTTTTTTATTTTAAATATAAATAAACTCAAACTATCATACTGACATAAATATATGAAACCGTCTCATGAAACTTACTAAAAAAATAGACCACCTTGGTAGTATATTATTTTCGTGGGGCCATCGATTTTGTTGCATCAATAAGTTGACAAAAATAAAAAACTCAAACGCAAATTAGATTTCTCAAAAAAGACCATATCAATTGCTTAATTGACTTTGATAACCACAAAGCCTATTCGTCTACATTTGCTTATTTATTTATTTATTTATTTATTTATTTATTTTGGATAAAATTCTATTTATTTAATCTATCACAAAACACAAAACCTCTTATTAACTCTCTCGCTTACAATTTTATAAGACAAATCTTTCATTTGACCCGACTCACAAAAAATATAATTTTTTAGTGCAAATATGAATTAAATCGATCTACCTCACAAGATATCTACTATTTATCTATTGACGGGAAAACACTTCTTCCCCATGTCAATTCAAGATGGGTGTCCGCCAAAAGTAAAATAAAACAAATCATGGGATTTGTCGAAGCTATCATACAAGTAATAATAAAACTAATTTAAGGCACTGTTTGGTAAGCTTGATTAAGTCAAGATTGTTTAATTGTCTCACGTTTGACTCGTTCTCCAAGACATTCTGATTGGAAAAATGATGGACTAAAACATTGTTCCTGCATGACACTATTTTTTGTTGTTTCTCCACTTGATGAAATTATAAAATCTACAGTACTAAAGATTGAGAAGCAAAAAATAAAAAATGCCCTTCATTTTAAATAATTAAAAACCAAGAGGCCCACCACTAAACTTGATTTCATTCATCCTATCCCCTTTCATTAGTACATTAGATGAAATACATTCTTTTTGTATCTTTTGTTGAGATGTTCGCGTGAACATTTTGCTGAAAAAAATTATGTGGACCTCACCTGTACTTTTTTTTGTTTTTTTAGCGTGATGTTCGTGTGAACATGTGAAGAAAAGATAGAGAGTGTTTTACCCGGTGTAGCATAGAATCACCCGTTCGTTGCCGAGGACCGTTGAATCACCTCTTCAACAAATCAAGATCATTCATCCATTCATTTCTCACCGAACACATCTCGCAGCAGATCATTGTTCCCAAATTAAAAATTAGTCGACGAAACATTTTGCAGACTAGGAGATTATTCACAAAATCGTTCCTTCAATCAGTTCACATAGTAGGTTTTGATTTTAGATCTGATTTGTTCTCTATAGTTGAAAAAAAAAATTCTTTAGCCTCAAAAATTTTTTCAGGTTTCAATTGCCCGTGAATGAGAAATCTTCTCCGCAAATTAATCCGTTTATCCGATCTTTAATTTTTGCAATAAGTAGGTGCGTCTGTGTGTTTTGATATATAGGGTTATATATGAGGGTATTTTGATCACAAATTAAATAATTACTAACTTATCTCAATTTTAAAAATCACACCAAACACAATATGCTTATCACAATATGTTACACATCCTTCTTCATCAACCACTTATCAATCAACTTATTAATTATTCAATTATCTCATGAATCTCATCCCACGTAATATGCGTCCGTGGAAAATGACCAAATTTATTTTTTCATATACTAATGCAACTGTGCGTCCCTGGAAAAATATAGCCCAAAAATATAGCCCTAGGGTACTGTTTGGTAGCCTATATTACTAATCTATGTATAACTTATTTTATCCAATTTCGCGTTTTTTTGTCATTATTTATCCATCTATTAATTATTTATTTTACATCAATAAAATCATTAATTATTTATCTATATTATATCAATCAAATCATTGAATTTAAATTACTATATTAACCCTTATAAATAATATTATTCATATTTTATTTATTATTAAAAAGACAAAATTGTAATTTATTACTTTTATATAAAATTTAATTAATCAAATCAAATAAACTATGATTTATCAATTAAATCAAATATTATATTAACTATCATTTTTATTAAACTTCAAAATTTTATCCCAATTAATCAACATTTCCTATTCAGTCAACTCGTACTCAGATTCGGATAGCCAGATCAAACCCAATCAACCCACTAAAGCCTTTTTTAAGTGAATTGATGTATAATATAATATAAATTTTATTATTGTACGAGATACTATTCCCTGATAATATAAAATATCTTAATTATTTATTCGACAAATATATGTTTAATCGACTAAGATTTCATATAATGTATTTTTTTTTATCAATTTTATAATCTAAATACGAAATCTCTTCCGGCTTGTTAGTTACATCATTCTGGCCTTAAGTCATCAATAAATAACGGCTGGGGCCTATATATAATTGATATATAATTCATTATACATAATATTAGAGCATCATTTATTCATTTAATTATCAAATTAAAATTAATTTGGTGAAGCCAAAAAAGAAATATATCTACAATACCTTTAAAATGCAAAAAAAACAAAAAACAAACAAAATATCTATCTCTATTTTAAACCATCTGTACATGATTTTTTTTTATTTTTGGGCCTTCATTTTATTTTCAAATTTAAATTGATTTGAAACAAAAAATAATATATGTATTAAATAAATAATATTAATATTTTAATCAGGGGCGACTAATATATATATATATATATATATATATATATATATATATATATATATATATATATATACTATTATATTAAAAAAAGTTGAGTGTCTTATAGTAACTGTTTTTTGGTGTGTTATGACACACAAAAAATCATCTTCTAATTCTACCCTTTTTTGTCCACTTTTTTCTCAACTTTTTTTTCCCACTAACTTTTTCCACCTTTCTTCAACCAGTCTGTATCATGTTTGTTTTTATCATTAATTTCATATGTATATATCTCAAATATCAATTTGATTATATTAGCTTATTAAATGTATATATATTATATTACCAACAATTAATTTTCAACTACTAAAGAATACATTATTTCATAAAAAAAATTCATAAAAAAAATTCATATATTATATCACACACACAACTGCGTATGCTTCTGTCGCTAGTTTGTTATTAAATAAGAGCACCACCTTATAACCGAACTAAAATTAATTTGGTGAAACCAAAGACGAAATATCTAAAATACCCTTCAAAAAACAAAAAAAAAATAAAATAAAAAGGAAAGAACACAATCTATGTCTATGTTTCAAACATCATTTGTCCAAGATTTTCTCCATTTTTGTACTTTCATTTTATTTTCAAATTTAAATTGATTTGAAACAAAAAATATAATATATATAAAATAAATAATATTCATATTTTAATCACACAAGCAAAACATGTGCAGATGCGAATAATATAATATTATTTGATTAACTCTTTCAAAATTAATATTTATAACTGATTTAATAAATATCCCAATTCAATACTTAATTTAAAAAAGCATACACAATTTTTTAAGAGATGGTAATCAATTTTGTGAAACAAATATTATATTATAATCATAAAAAAAACATTAATTTTTATTATAAATATATACAAAATAGACTCAATTTGAGTAGTAGAGATACATGATGTTTGATATCGTCTAACTAAAACCTTACTATAAACAACCGTGATACTTAATCGGTCAAACACCATGAAAGTTATTGTGCCATGAAAGTAAATATTTAGGGGTAGGTGACAGCATGTGAGTGGTCTATTCATGCGTATGCATGGGTAGTATCGAACAATCCCAATTATGGAGCGACCATTATCACCAAACATCAAATCAAATATCTCTCGCGAACTTGATCACTTGCTCGAAGTGGTGGGCCGTGTCCGGCGGATGCGCCTCTATCCACGGCCGTTCCGGCATCACCCACCGCCCATCGCTGCTCCTCGTCAACCCTTTATGCTCGTCTTGCCACCAGAATGGCGGCACCCCATACTCACCCTTCAAAGCATCGCAACTCTTGTTCACAAGCGCGATATCCCTCTTCATCGCCGAGCTGAAATCCCTGATCTCCTTTCCATGGAATCCGTCCAGCAGATGCAAATGGACTTCAAGATTATGCGCACCTCTAATGTCAACGTTCATTTTGAGGAACGGCGAGTGGGTGTGATCCAGGGCTAACTCCACCCCAACATGGGCGTAACTCCATGGGAAAGATATGGCTTCTTCCAGGTACTTCTGGTACTGGAATTTTTCGTTTGTGATTATTCCGGGAACCGTCGGAACTTTATCGTGGATGTTTATTACTCTCAGAACTTTGATCCCTAATTCGTCGCACCTTTCTTTGAACTTCAGGTTTCCCACTCTGGGTCCTGCGAATGAGAAAACGGTGATGGGTATTTTGCGGCGTTCTTCTACATTAACGTTTAGTTTCATTTCGGCTATGTCGTAAGCACTCAGCAGTGCAAGTGCAGCTCCAAGGCTGTGTCCGGTTACGGTAATGCTCAAATTCTCGCCCCTGTAACGGTGAATAATTCGCCGTAACTCGGCTAAAAGTTGTTCGCGGGCTGAATAAGTGGAGTACTTGCATGAATTTTCTTTGCTGGTGTAGAGTTCAAAGAAGCCGGATTCGATTTTTACGGACGGGTCGTCTCGGAAGAAGGCCGGGTGAAGTATGTCTTTGAGATCATGGATCCACTCCAGATAAGTCACGGTCCCCCGCCACGCGACGACTATGTCCCGGCGTCCCAGCCGCCGGATCTCCTCCTCGTCGGCGGAGACGGCCACGTACCCCATCCAGTTGGCGTGTTTGCTCCAGATACTGCTCACACCTTTGGATTTCTGGAAGAAATTGGGGAGGTTGATGTTGGATGTGGCGTAGAGAAACCGGGTAACCGCGTAGCCACGATCTCCCATGCCGAGTCTTTGGAAGAAATCGGCGCCCTGGTACTTGCATGTGCCGCAGTACTTGGAGTGCTGGTCGAAATCGAAGGAATCGTAGCAGAGCTGTGCCATTTCCCCGTAGCGGATAACCTCCCGACGGAGGTGAGTATTCATGGGGTCCAGCAGATTCTCCCAGTCGTTGCAGCCCTGGATTTCCTGCCATATTTCATGAAGTTCTCTGGGATCTTCTTCATTGGTATTAGTTTCTTGATCATGATCATTATCCTCTTCTCTGGTTTCTGCAGATAAACTTGGAAGACTAGTACCAGCTGAAAATTTAGTTGAAATCGCTTGTCTGGATATGATCAAACCTTTCTTTTCAGAAAACAAGAAGCTACAAGCATTATTTCTCCTGCAGGTACTGTTGTTGATGAGTGGCAGTGGCAGAAATTGTTCGCAGGTTTGGTTTTTGGAGGTCAGAATCTTGAGAGATGAATATATAGATGCCATGTTAGAATATGTAATTTTGTTTGATTTCGAGCTTGACCCAACAATATAATTGATCTTATAATTATTTATATATAATATCCGCCCGCCCGCCACTCTGTGGGTAACATTTGAGCACCTACTTCTATGTGCTGGCCACGTAAACATTTTTTTTTTTATAAAAAAAAATCCAAATCTGAATTTTGACCCCCGGTACTCGTTACTCCCACATTACGTGGTTCATGACCATTACGGAAAAAACTACTTTTTTGGGTGGCAGCACCAAATAAATTGAAAAGGGACTGAACCGATTCCTCCAAATGCCTATGAGTGGGGAAAAAACCGAGATATTTGGTATATTGAGTTATGATATATATATATGTATCGAATTTATCAAATTTTTTGGAACACTCAAGATTTCGATATGATAGCGATATATAATTCAACACTTTTAGGTATATATCGAAATATCAAAACATTTTATAAACTAAAAATATATAATATTTTTAAATACTAAAGTTATAAATTAAAATATATATACTTTTAGGTATGAAACGATATATACCAATATCATAACGATATTTCAATATACAACAAAATTTTGATGCAATTGATATGATAGTTATACGTATAGAAAATTTCGATATACCAAAAAATTTAATATTATATCGGTAAATTTTTTTATATACCATATTTTTCCATAGGAATATATATAAATTTTGAAACGACCCGGTACGATTTACCATCCCAATAAATGCTTACCAGCGTTTTTTTGTGTTTGGGTTCACCTCGTTTTACATGTTGGCGGCATTCGGTGTTTATATTTCACAAATGTTAACCAGAGTATCATGTATACATTAAATGCAAGAGAAGCGATCACACACACATGATAAAGATATATGGTAAGACCAAACGAATTAATATATTAAAATTTTGTGTTTATATGTTGCTTTTGTATAGTGACTAGTGATTGTTTTTGGACCACATATGAATATTATTCCACTTTCCTTTTATGGCTCCAAAGAAATATAAAGTTGACCACGTTTTTCCTCAAAAACACTAGCTATCTGGGTAGTGATTTATTAGTCTTTTATCGGTTGTGCTGATTTCAAATCCATTGATTTTGATGGTATTTTATGGTTAATTAATAATGAAATAATATATTAAATTTTAGTTCACTATTTATTTCAAGGTTTTAAAAAGCGTGAAGCATGTTGAAACGTGAGAGTCAAAATTCAAGATTTTTAAACTTAAGCGTGATTACTACGATTTTTAGGGTACGCTTAAGTAAAAAACATTTTTAATTTAAACTATTATTATAGTCATCTCAAACAAATTAACAGAGTAAATAATGAATAAATATAATAATTAAGTTCAAGTGTAATACATTAATTCTTTGTGAGATTATAATTCAATTTATTTCATCAATCATTTCATATCACCTGTCATCGAACATAAACTAAATTAATTGGTCTAATTTAAAGTATTAGCTGTAAAATCCCTCAATATGTACTGCATTCACATCATCGCTATACTTAACCATACAATATTGTACATTTCTAACATTGCTAACAATCACTCACTAATAAAATCGCTAATTTATGATCTATTTTTGTCTTATTAATCAATTTTGGTTTTTATAAAAATCACATTTAAGCGTATTTAATGACATTTGACATGATCAACTTGACCATTTTTTTACCGCTTTTGGCCGAAGCGAAGCGTTTTCGTGAAGCTTCAAGCTTAATCAAAATCAAGCGAGACTTAATCAAGCTTTTTAGAACACTGATTTATTTACACTTAAGTTATAAAAATTAAAATGAATTTCAAATGAAAGTATTATTGAGTGGACTTGATATCCGTACTAATTAATCTGAAATAATATATAAACATAAAAAATTGTGGATTTGAAGTTTATGATATTACTTCTGTAAAAAACAAAAATTTGAATATATTTGAAATCTATGAATTTGAAATTTTTCCATTCAAACACAAACAAAATGATTTAGACGCTCTTCGAACTAGTTTCTTTATTTAAAAAGCATGATACGTAAAGCAGTATTTTAATTTTTTTTTTTAAAAAAAACTAATATGTTACCCGATCATTAATTAATGGTAATATTAATTTATATATGAGATTCCATGTCAGTAAAGCGATATTCGGTAAATTTAGTTGCTCCAGATAAAAAAATTAACCAAAAAAACTTAGAACTGAAATTGAAATTTTCATATTCGTTTACAAATGATTGTGGTTTGATTTTGGTTTTGGAATTTTTTTTAAACAAAGTTTGAATTATTTGATTGTCATATACAATAATTTTTTGTATTATTTTATTGTCGTATACAATAATTTTCCATGAGATGATAATGTTCAAATATATAATACGAATCAGAAATTAAATGGAAAGAAAGAATCTTCTCCACCAACATAATTTTCCTTGGTGGCTTGAAAAGTCATTAATCGTTGTACCAAAAAGATCACTTTTTTTTTTTTAAATTTATTGATGTCAGTGAATAATGTTGGAATAATAGTGTGTAGAATTCAACCACGCATCAATATAGGAGAATCCTTGTGTTTTTTTTTAAATAAATAAATAAAATAATGAAGTATTGTTTACCCCAAAAAATATATATATTAAAGGGAATAAAAAACAATCCTAAATTTTTTATTTTTTTTTAATGTATACAACTTATTTCATCAGTTAATTCTTTTATATCCAAAATTTCACTAGGCCAAAGATCCAACTTTTTTTGGTCAAGAAAGATCACGTCTGATTTCCAGACATAAATGTATAGTTTTCTGATCCTGCACGAAAGTGGACCATATTCTATTGAGTGAGCTTTATTAACAAGTTTTGTTAGAGTATTGGGCTTCCCAGACCCATTTCACATTAACTTTACATATAATTATAATTTGTTTAAAAAACCTATGAATTAGAAAATTTCCCCCAAAATCCATGAGAAAGAAATAAGTTTTATATATATATATATATATATATATATATATATATGGAAAATTACAAATTTAGTCCTGTATGTTTGTTAATTTGCGATTTTGGTCCTATATGTTTTCACATTTCAGTTTTAGTCCTGCAGGTTCTGATTTTTGGTAATTTCGGTCCTTTTTATTCGAAAATGCTTACGTGACATTGTACACGTCAGCTCCACATCAGCACTGAATTGGTGTCACGTCAGCGCCACGTCGGAAAAAAAAAGACTAAAATTACAAAAAAAAAATAAAGATAGCGGACTAAAACTGAAATTTGAAAATATAAAGGACTGAAATCGCAAAGTGACAAACATACATGACTAAAAAAACAATTTTCCCTATATATATATATATATATATATAAATTTTCAGCGGTCCAACAATTCCTTCCCACTTCATGCCCGACCACTAAAACCCGGTGGTAGATTTTAGTTGTTTTTTATTTTGATTTTTTTCACCACTAAAACCCACCCCATGTTGTGTGTAATATAATTCATGAATTGCACGTATTTTGTTACGTAAGTTTAGTTATGGAATTTATATAATTAAATAAGACATGAGATGTAATTATGAAATATGAAAATTTGACACTTTAATTTATAATTAATATGATGTAACAATATAAACAAAAAATAATTTAATAAATAAAACACAATCATTTTTATTTTTTGAAAGAGTCAAATGAAGAACAAAATTATACATTATAATCAAATGCATGAGAAATATTTTTGGAGTTAAAAAAAACAAAAAATTAGTTAAATATTGAATCTTTCCCTTAATTAACAACGTATGTACACATGATCGACTGATGATATAGTTTTATTAATATTTGGAGATGAGAGGTTTTATTTCGAAATGGTTTGAAGCATGGCACGTAAGGATTCTAACCATTTGATCACCCCAAGGGGAATCATGATTTTATGTTTGATCAGTGAACTCAACTGTTGACATTGTAAGTTTTTGACGAAAAAAATCAATTTTAAGATATTATTACGTCAAGATACATAAATAAGTTATATTCTCAAAAAAGTTATATGTTATATAATAATGGAAATATTCATCCGAATACGCAAACAAGCTAGTCAAAGTGATAACATATATACATATACAATGACACATACATATAATCAAAATGCAATTAAATAAGGTCAATGATACTAGTTTTATTCATATTTTGACCCACTCATCGGTTATGATCGGAGATGTATTTATAGAGGGGCGAATAAACTGTTAGGATCAATTTGGGAGATAATATTTGAGCTACAATAACTTGATTCTTAAAATATCGAACATCGATAAATTAAATTAAGTTTGATTTTAAAACCAAGCGAAAGACACTCAAATAATCTTTCGTAAAAATCGATTAAATATTTTGTAAATCATTTTAAAAAATATGCAAGTTGAATGTGTAAAAACGTTTAGTTGAAGCATTTTATCAAACACTTTATATCAAAATTTTGGTATTTGACGAAAAAATAAAATGCTTCAAAGATGCATCTTAAACACAATAGCAATAGTAAGAAAATGCGATAAATAAATAGACACGAATTTGTTTATGGATGTTCGGAGATAAAAACTCCTACGACCCCTTCTTTCCCTTGGAAGAATCCACTAGAAGACTTTGGTTTATACAACCTTTGTATACAACCCACTCCACATTTAGGATTTACCCCACTGCCTAAGTTGGAACTCCTAGCACACTCGATTGTAGGATTCAACCTCACAATCTACATAATGTTTAACGTCTCTTATGCCAAGATTACAAACACAATCTTTAATGTCTTTGTGTGAAGACTCACTCAACTAATCTTTGAAACACATATCTCTTGTATATGTGTGAGTGATTGTGTGTGAGGATTTAATCCTTATACAATATATTTATCTCTCAAATGTATCCTCACACATTGGGCTTGCTCTCATTACATCTGATTTTCTTCATATAGCTTGTCCATACTTTGAATCATCTTCCAAAGCTTGTATTTGATCTTTAAAATGTTGAATATATAGGCTCTAAGAGTGATATATACATTAGATACAAGAATATGGCCGTTTGGTAAGCTTTTGGCAAGTTTCCGACATTTAAAACGGTCAAATACAACTTGTTGGCCATTTTTCCCGAGCTAGACTGGTTTAGTCCTGGACTGCTCCTAGAGCAGTCGGCCTGGAACAAGACTGGAGCAGTCGGATTGGAATATGAGTGACCAGTTGGAACATGATTTGTTGATTTATGGGCAAAGTGATGAACATGGAAGTTATAGTCATTTGTCTTGGCTTTCCAACACATCAAGAATCGTGAAATTCAGAGTTTATATTATAAATTTATGCACGTAATTCCAGACTATGTATAGTCTTAAGTTCTGTCATTAACCCATGCAAAACCAGCAACTTCCACTCAATTTACAAGCATCTTAGGCTTTGATTCAGACTTTGACTTGTGAAGAAGATTTGTAGATCATGTTCTTAGCTTTGTAACTCATAATTAATCGTTCTATTTGGATGACAGAGCTAATGTGAGACCTCGATTCTAATCATCTAATATTGAGATAAACAATAATAAAACATACAAGATTAAAAGTAAAGGAAATATATATTTTTTAAAACAGGGCTGCGCTCGATCGCATGAACTCGTTCGATCGAGTGCACCAATTATACCTCAAGCTCTGCCGGAGAATTCAAGCCATGCGCTCGATCCTATGAACTCGTAGGAACGAGCGCACAAAAAAAAAGACAATTCTCTGCCTCAACAAAAATGAGGGCCGCGCTTGATCCTACGTACTCGTGCGATCGAGCGCACCCTCTGCCCAGAAAAACATCAGAACAGAGCAGGCATCAACGCATCCAACATGCATATTACATTACAATATAGTTCTAAAGTTATACAATCCTCTAACTAATAGAACATGCATTCGATTATTAGTTTACAGACCAAAATACATCACAAAGTTGAAATATAGTTTCAACTCCTAAAACCAAGGTCTCACTTCTATCCTCTCGATCACCTATCCATGAGTTCTCTGGCTCGGTCCTGCCCCACTTATTGCCAAGTACACATACAAATAAAGACAACAGCCGGATAATCCGATAAGAATACAATTCTCAGTAAAAGAGACTAGCATGCAATATCACATAATAAAACAAAGCATGATGTATAATCAAATTCCACATAATCTTCAAGTAATTCATTTCACTGCGGAATAAAATGATATGCATGACTTTAAAACTTCTGGATTATCAGACTCAGATAATCAAAAGGAGTTCTTCTTTCTTTCTTTCTTTGGTTTGGGATCCCGAGGTTAAAATATCCAACAATCACACCAAAATCCCCTTTCGAGGTGGACGAGGTATATTTTAATTCTCTAGACTCTAGGGCATTATAGTGAGTTAATCGACACTTGTAGTAAATCGCCTACCCAGGCCACTCAACTATAATCTCCAGATCGTCTAATTCAAAATGAATAATCAATCGGCTCAATATAAATGCATATGAAATCTCATGCATTCAAATATCAATTCAATCATAAGTTCAAATAAGCATATAAATATGCAAGTATGTGATTTCTTCTAGGACACTCGAATCAATCCGGATTTGAGTTAATCGTCCTATTCCATTCCAAAGTCGTCTTATACCTTCTTGTCGTTTCACAGTCTTCAATCTGTCAAACACAATTCTCAATTCAATATCTATTCAAGTTCTACGATCGATAAGTAAGAAAGTCGATACTATACCGGCTCAAATTTTCCAAACTGATATACGCTGTAATCTCGCAACTCCAAGG
Organism: Henckelia pumila; assembly: GCF_033568475.1. Lineage (NCBI taxonomy): Eukaryota > Viridiplantae > Streptophyta > Magnoliopsida > Lamiales > Gesneriaceae > Henckelia > Henckelia pumila. Next base: position 143,905,850 of record NC_133121.1, read on the forward strand.
ACTTCGAACCAATCTAACGGAAGAAGTCACAAGATCAATATCGACATCAAAACCTCATCAAACTCGGTATAATCAAATCAATAGAAACGATATCCCGAAACTCAAACTGACGGCATAACGGCTATATTCTGATAAACCGGAAACGCATACATCATAATATCAATCCAAACAACTCATATCAATCATCATTCAAACATTCAAACTCAAATTATACACATCTCAAAACCCACAATTTCGAAATATGCTTCCAAAAATCATAACAATTCCGAACGACGCTCTATTTCAATTCCGTCTAAGAATAAACGATAAGAATTATCTCGAGAATATCATACCCGAAAAGAATCAAATTCCAACAACATCCAAAAAATAAAACATATCTTATCGGAGAGAAACTTACGATAGAACGAAGCTCTCGTTGCTGTGATCGCTAAACCGTCTTCAGAATTAAATTTCAACGGACGGATTGAGCTGAAAGCGAAATCTCAAAGCTTGAGAAGCTTTTCTCATGCCTTCAATGGTGATAGGCGACTTGGAGGGGAAAGGAAAAGTGAAGGGAGACTTTTTCAAAGTTTCTAACTTATAACAAAATCACTTTTTGCGTTTTAGACCCTGAAATTTTTAAAAATTTCAAATAGTCCCTGCTTAGTAAAAAGTCGTCTCTCGAATTCTGAAATCACTGATTATCTCTAATAACGTCAATTAAGATAAAAACGGGGCGTTACAGCTGAGATATATGACCATTCAACCAGAATTGATCTGTCAAACTTGTTTGCTGCTATAAGTTCGTCAAGTTCACTATTGAGGTGCCAGTTTGACCTAAATAACATCCGAACTGGTACAATTGGTCTGAAATATGACATGTATACCTTTGTGTTGGCTGTTGAAGCGTCTTATCATTTGTAAATTCGAGCACCACAATCCCACACAACCATCTGCCATTTTCGAGCACCAAAGTTGAGTGAAACTCTGCCCAAGTTCGAGTTCCATCCTTCTGCCACTTTCAAGCATCAAGTTGTTGTTCCAGTTACCACCTTCGGCAGCAGAAACTTGGATCCAACTGCAAACCACTGGTTCCCTGCTCTTTTGAAGCACAATAGAAGCAGTTTGACAGCAGAATTTCGAAGCATCAAGGCTTTCCAGGAATCTCGAGAGTTCAACATCATTTCGAACACAGTTATATAAATTTTGAGCAAGGTTCCCGCCCCATTTTCGAAGCAAGCTTTATGTCCAAATTCTGAAGGAGCTTTCTGCCCATGTTTCAGTATTTCCACCAACATCAGTTCTTACACAATTCTCTTGGAATCGAACACAGTAAGTGGGCTGTCGTATTTCTGTTTCGTGATATAAGTTTTTACGCTTATATTTGTTCTTGTGTGAGTTAATTTTTTCAAAATAAACTACATATGCTTTTGAAAACTCGATCGACATGATATGTATATTCGTTTCACTTGTTATGATATTTCAAATTCGTTGGTTGTTTGTTACATTGAATTTAATATTTACTAAATATCATGAAAAATTTTCAACAAAGATTCTTCGCACTCATTTTATAATATATGTTGTAAATATCATATTACATTGAATTTAATATTAATTAAATATCCTGAACATTATTAACTAACTGCATATTTATCTCTTCTCATCTCAACTCATTTATTTAACAGCATTTATCGATAATAGAAAGCATTTCCACGTGCAACGCACGTCACTTTTAATAGTAATAAAAAAAAAAAAAAAAAGCAAAACACAACTTTTTAAATACCAAATAATATTATATTTAACTATCGAATCCAGTCTTTAAATAAACTTGACTAAACACCAAAACAAAATTCCAAGTCCCATGACTTTAAAATGACCCCATTTCTAATTGCTCCAACGTAGTATAGTACTAGTGTCAATAATGCAGTAGGCCCTTCAGAATAGTCAAGAAAGGAATTTGTAGCAGGCAAAATTGAATACGGTAACATGCATGAAATGATTGGTCCTGTTTTAGTATCAATGAATTTGGAGTAAAGTTGTAGGAAAGAAAATTGGATACAAATGACTGTAACGTAAACAAACCTTATAAATATACTGAAACAAGAACAAATCTGCAGGAATCCATTAAGAAGATTTAGAGATGAAGAGTGTGTGTGTAACAGGAGCATCTGGATACATAGCTTCGTGGCTTGTCAAATTCTTGCTTCAGCGTGGTTACACTGTCAAAGCATCTGTTAGGGATCCCAGTTCTGTAACTTTCGATTTTTCCCCTTGTTTTTTTTTTGGGCGATTTTGTGTGTGTCGCATCGTTTCCTGATATGGGCTTTGATTCTTACTTGGTTTTAGTGTTACATTTCTAATTTTTTTGAGTTGTAAGTTTCTGAAAAAAGTTAAGCTGTACTGTATTCTTCCGTTGTTGTGTAAGAATCTTGATGATATGCTGACGGTGTGTAATAATCTGCAGATGATACCGTCAAAACGCAGCATTTGTTAGCACTTGATGGGGCCAAGGAGAGACTGAAATTGGTAAAAGCAAATCTACTTGAAGAAGGGTCTTTTGATGCTGTAGTTGATGGATGTGAAGGTGTTTTTCATACCGCATCTCCTTTCTACCATGATGTCACAGATCCACAGGTTAGTACTTAGTACTGTCCCTTCATGAATTTCGTTTCGAAACACATGATTTGCAAATGAATTGAGCTTTTGATCACTTCAATCAGGCACAATTGATTGATCCGGCATTGAAGGGGACACTCAATGTTCTTGGCTCATGTGCGAAAACACCCTCGGTTAAAAGGGTTGTTTTAACATCTTCTATGGCAGCCGTTGCTTACAATGGTAAACCTCGATCGCAAGTGGTGATTGACGAGACATGGTGGTCGGAACCAGAATTCTGCAGGCAAAAGCAGGTGAATATGTTTCAATTAATTTCTCTGTTCTTTGTGCGAAGCTTGGTTTAATTTATGTAATGTCCCCTGTCTTAATCGAAAACTTTGAAACCAAATATGATTAATCTTATAAGCATTCATGTTTATGTCTGAGCTAGCGTGTGACTTTCTTTCTTTCTGTAGCAATGGTACATTCTTTCCAAGACATTGGCTGAGGATGCTGCCTGGAAGTTTGTGAAAGAAAAGGGAATTGACATGGTTACCATAAACCCAACTATGGTAATTGGTCCACTATTGCAGCCAACACTTAACACAAGTTCTTCTGCCATCTTGAACTTTGTAAATGGTTGGTCTTTTTTCGAATGAAGCCACCCATATATATACCTTAGGCAGTGCGATCGAAACATGGACATATGAAAACCAAATCCAAATCCTTATTAATTCACTGAACACGACCTTTCGGAATTTGCAGGTGCAGAGACATACGAAAATGCCACCTTCGGATGGGTAAATGTGAAAGATGTTGCAAATGCACACATCCTGGCATTCGAAAACCCTTTGGCCAGCGGAAGATATTGCATGGTGGAGAGTGTGGTGCACCACTCAGAGATTGTGGAAATATTGCGTCAACTCTACCCAACCTTTCACCTTCCTGAAAAGTGAGTACTCGATCGTGTATATGGATAGGATCCCATATCGATTTTTGCATTTTTTTTTTTTTTTTTTTTCATTTTCGGAGATCCGCCGCTCTTTTATGCAGGTGTGCCGATGACAAGCCATTTGCGCCCAAGTACGAGGTCTCGAAAGAGAGAGTAAAAGGCTTAGGCATTGATTTAATTCCTCTTAAAGACAGCATCAAGGAAACTGTGGAAAGCTTGAAGGAGAAGAACTTCTTTTAATGCTATTTGAATTGCTCTGCTTATATATCTATATCTATATATATATATATATGTTGGTCCATATTTTTTGGCATCGGTCTTGAATTGAATTGATAATTGCAATACAAGGATCAATTAATCTCCTGCATAAAGAAGACATAAATGTGTAGAAAAATGATGGTCAAGTCTCTACTCACGTTTACTCTTCCTTAGCTAAGTTGTTTTTCCTTTAATTTCAGTTTATCGAGTGCATGCATTAGATCTGTCTCCTTTATCTAATTATTATTATTATATTATTACTTTAATTAACTGACTTTCAATTAATTGATGAAGTCTGAGATAAAATTAAAATTATATCCAAACATAATTCGCAACAAAACCAAAATAATTAGGCAACTTAGTCATTTTATATGACCTTGTTAGGTTTGGACAGTCTAAAATCACATAAATACCAGAAAACTTTTTGAGTGAGTGTTATCTGTTAGTGTTGTCAACACTTTACGATAACACTGTGCAGCATATTATTTAACTAATAGCAAAAGTAAACAATAACACAGATAATTATGCACAAGTATCAAATACTTGCGCGATGCCTCATGGCGAAATAATCACTAGAAAAATAAAATCAGTTTACAAAAACCAATTAGTGATTGTTTTATGAAAAACTATTTTTCTCAACAAATTGAGAAAATAAAAGACTTCCTAAAAACTTGTAAGAACTAGAATAAAACATCAATAGGAAGTACTAAGCCGAAAAACGAAAATCAAAGAAACACTTTCTAAACAACACTTCACTCGTGTGTTCTTCAGTGTTTCTAACACTACTCGGCAACACAGTGTAGTAGCGATGAACACTTCAAAAATTTTTCAACGATTGATCTTCAAAGTCGGAACATGTACGAATATAACCACGCGGAGCGCCGGACCGGTCTAGCGAAGAAAGAGATCATTGAGCCTATTTTGCCGTTTGGAACCCTATAGTTTTACTTTAGAATTTCTGCAGTACTTTCTCTATGTATTTTGCTCTCTATATTTTGTCTTCTTTGATCGATCCTATGCACTCCTTTAAATAGAACTTCAAATTGTTTCCATAAATAAGAACCTACATATCAGGGAAACAAAATATCATTAGATATTGAATATTTCGTATTAGATTTAATCAATATTACCAACTTTAACACTTGTCTAAAAAAGGCAAAACTCCTAAGATAGAAATCGAATGTAATAAGAAAATAGTTTAAAAGACATGTGCACAACATGATCTTTCAAACTCCTCCTTTTTGCCTTTCTGGACAAAACACACAAACAAGTGCAAATAGCTCCCCCTATCTTTATGCAACTAATGCTCCCCCTGAATTTAAGCATCTTAGAAACAGTGTTGTGTGGTTGTATTTTCAACACCGACTCTCAACACACAAGATCAGAGTATCAGATAGTGCATTAGCATATCAGAGATTAATAAATATTTTCGAACTTAAAGCAAAATAACAAACTAATAGATAAGGATAAGAAAAATCTTAAAACCAAATATCTAAACAGCTTTCTCTTCAGCTTGATCAGCACTTGATCCTACTCCCCCTTTTTGTCCAGAGGGCCCTGGTAGTCCAAGTTTAAGCCTGTACTCAGCCATTAAGGCTTCATAATACTCGAGATCAGCTTTGGATTGAGCAATTTTCTGTTCAGCATGAGCCATTTGAGAGCGAATAGCAGTAGCATTCAACATAATCTGAGCAGTGTTATGAACGGTCATAGGTGGAACTGACTCAGTGTTGGCAACACTGGGTACAACACCAGTCCATGGTAGATCAAGCTTCCTATTTTCCTTCAACAATCCAGGTGCAATCTTGATAAGCTCTTCTCCTCCGATCAATTCTTCATCATCCTCTGGTTTGAAACCTTGAGATTCCAGCATACCATAGATCAAAGAAGGAAACAGAAACTTTGTTGCTTTCCAACCACCTTCTCTAAAGGTCATAATATTTTCAAACACCAAATTTCTAAAGTCCAAAGGTGCTTGAGTTCCAATAGCAAACAATGCAAGTGCTTGTGGCTTAGTTACCACGGTTGTATTGGTCGATGGCATCCAATTCCTGATTGCAATCTTGTGAAGCAAAGAAAAGAAAGAGGTAAGCTTTGCAGCTGACAACCTGTCTGGGTGCAGTGGAAATTTGTGAACCATGCCACCAGTGATCACCTTTGTGACTTGATCAATGTCTTCAGTAACTGCATCATCTTCAAAATCAGCAGTATTGTAGTGCTCATTGATCAAAACATGAGTAAAATCATACACCTTTCCCCTGATGTATACTCTTCCAAACTTGAATGATTCTTCATCTCCAGTCTTGATGTTCAGGTTGCAGTAAAATTCTAAAACACCTTTCTTGGAAAAAGGTCCAGCAGTGGTGACAGTAGAATATAAATTCTGCTGTTTCAAGAATGTCACCAAATTCTGCTTTTCAAAGAACACTTCTGTTGAAAAACTGTGTTCAGATCAATTAAGAATTGATATCCGGTGCAGCGGAAGTTTAAAAATTTTATTTTTATTATATGAAACGATTCCATATATGGGTATCAAAACTTTTACGATTAAATTTGTTCAAGTAAAAATAAAATCACAATTAAATTTTTACCTCGTCAAGCAAAGGTTTGATCGTGGACTCCAACAGAATTTAATCTGCTCTTCTTGTAAATCCCGAGAACCGATGACAGTCACGATCTAACTCCGGAATTAGGTCCACGAATGAAAAACAGAAACCCTCTGATTGACTGCACTAGAAATCAATCAGAAGTTTTACGTAGAGAATAAACAGATATGATCTGTTAATTCGAATTGTAATTTTTCACAAAAATCACAAGTCGAATTTTCTCCAAAAGGGACAGAGGAATTTTTGAAAAATCCTCTTGAGTAGTATAGAGTGAATTTCGAAAATTACAGTATTCAATGTGTGTAATTTTCGAACCCAACACCTCTATTTATAGATAATTTCTAGTTATAATTGTATCAGGACTCTAATTCCTTAAAGCCCATAATCCATAACTTAAGCCCAACAAGCCAAGCCTATTGTTATAGAAATTAATATAAAATTCATCGTGACTCCGATTGATAAACTGATTTCACCAATGTGCACAGAAACCGTTTCTGCATCTTTTAGAGTCAAGATAATTTTTCTGAATCTGAATTCAGTGATTTCCAAAAATTCTCATCCCTATGTCATTTTAGGAAATCTCACTCCCTTTAGTTAAGAAGTCCAACTTCTCTTTCATTAAATTTAACTCTTTAAATTTAACTATCTCTACGGGGTTTTAGTAATCCATTACTTGTGTAACCCTCAATGGTTCAGGAATACAGCTAGCCGTGGGCTCACAACTCCTTGTGACTCGGAACAACAATTTCCGACTTACCCATCGAATCATGGTAAGAGCGCCTAGCAACATCGCCCCATGATTCCCTAGGTATTACTGATAGTGCCTACAAGAACCAGTAGATTTTGGTTAGCGTACAGTACGGTCCCTTCATCCATATATCCCGATCGAATCAACAACCATTGGTATATCGAGAGTCGTTCGAGATTCGATAACTATGCATAACATCTTGAAGATCTATTAGTGACATCGCATGTGTTACTAGGAACACCAAGTAACCTAAAACACATCATGTACTCTGGCCAGAGATTCGTCATACTAATATCTCCTCAGATCGCATAGGATATCCACACTCGCAAGTATGTGGTGAATCCTTGACAACAAAGCATCGACTCCTATATGTGTCATAACTGTACCCAATCCCGACACCTGATGAGCCCAATAGAGTCGGTAAACGAGTCAAAGTACAGTACTAGCATATAGAGTCTCAATGATGTTTCAAGTAATAAGGACTAATGGTGTACAACCAAAACCGCGGACTTTATCCACTCGATAAGTGATAACCACTTGGAAAGTCCGAATAGGGTAGTTCGATCATTCATCATATGAATATCCATTTGCATGCTTTGAACATCTCTATGTTCCATACCAATGAAACGTGATACTCGGCATCGCAAATGCTAGTCTCAATCTCGAGCGATCCTTATCCTTGTTTGCGGACGGCTCAATTGACTAGGAACTGTTTAGAATATACAGTGACTATAAGATGTGTTTCATGATAGCCATCCCCATGTGCTACCACATCTTACATACACTATAGTATATTCAAGGTCTTTATCAAAACAACAATAGTATATCATAATATAACATTATGAAGAAAGATAAAGTCAATGCCCTTATAAAAGTGTAAATTATATTAAACAAAAGATTGTTTTACATAGAGTCATAAAAGCCCTTAGCCACAAGTTGGCTAACCGGGCACCCACTCTTTCAATCTCCCACTTGCCCTAAAGCCAACTAGTCATACTATGTAATCCCATTGTTTCGCGATGTTTGTCAAACAATGGTCCTGGCAAGGGCTTAGTAAGCGGATCAGCGATATTGTCTGTAGAGGCCACTCTCTCGACACTGATGTCTCCTCTTTCCACGATCTCCCGGATGATGTGGTATTTCCTCAGTACGTGTTTGGAATTCTGATGAGACCTTGGTTTCTTTGTCTGAGCAATGGCACCCGTGTTGTCACAGTACACCGGGACTGGACCAACAGCTTCAGGAATTACACCCAACTCTTGGATGAATTTCCTTATCCAAACCGCCTTTTTAGTAGCAGCTGATGCTGCAATGTATTCTGCCTCAGTGGTGGAATCCGCTGTGGTGTCCTGCTTGGAACTCTTCCAAGAGACAGCACCGCCATTGAGCACGAATACAAATCCAGAGGTTGATTTCGAGTCATCCACATCACATTGAACATTTTCTAAATTAAACATATTTAGACAACATTGAAAAAAAATTATCAACATATTATAATGAAAATTTTCTCATTAATTAAACATTGAACATTTTCTAATTAATTAGACAACAGTTATTCACAATTAATTACCATAGTCTTTTGGACTTACACTATTTGTTTATTAAGATTTTCGTTACAATTCTATATCAGTATCTTAATCTTTAGATCTTAATTATGATATATATTTTAATTTCAACATAATTCTTAAATAATGATTCTATACATCTAATATAAATATTTTGAAATATTTTGATTTTTTTATCTATATTTAAAAAAATAATTCTAGAAAAAAACTGATATGTTGTCAATGGTGACGAAAATTGTGGAATGATCAAATGAATTTTAAAATAAGGAGGAAATAAAAAAGAGAAATACATGATGCTTGAACAAAGATCATATAAAAAAATATGAAAAAAACTCAAATAAAGTGAATAATCAATATTAAATTAAAATATGACAAAGAGACTGATGATGTCGATTTTTTTCTTCGGATTCGGTCTGGTAGAATAAGCTCAATTGGACCAGGCCGTCCAAGCCCACTTTGGAAATCATGAGAAGGGCGAACGAAGCCCATAGCGCCAATCAAAAGCAAATATCTAACCACAGCAAAGAAAAAGTCCTGGTCCATTGGACTCCCCAACATGATGATTGGGTAAAAATCCATCTTGATGGATTTGTTAGTGGCAACCCTAGTCCAGCTGGAGCCGGTTTTTAATGAATTGAATTAACATACGGAAATCCAATATCAATAATAGACTCAGCTTCACCTTCTAAAAAAAAGAAATGACTCTTTCAAGCAGTGGAAATATATCCTTTTTCTAATCCAGTTGCATTGCTCCAGCACGGGTTCCCTAGCAGGGGGTAAGCAAGTCTATCTGGGTGTAATCGACATCATCAGAGACCATGATATATGATAAAAACATTTTTGAATTTGATCAAAGGAACTAAGGAAGCAGAAAAAAAAAGCAATGAAAAGAAATGAATCCGGTGAAAATCAAGCATGAAAATATTGAAAATCATGGTTATTTGTGACCATAGATAAATTATGTAGAATATTGTTATTGAATGAGAAATAAAATAAATTATATGTATATATTCATTTACAACATAAAAAAAATTATTTCTTTTAAAAACATTACGATCATTCTTATGCACGTGCAACTAGTATATCTATACTATTAATAAATCAAAAGGGGTGAATAGTAACTACTTTTTTGGTGAAACTTTTTTCTTAATTCCCCTTTCATACATTAACTTTTAAACATATTTAATTTTGAAGAAATGCTAAATTTTTCATATTTTATATAAAGAATTATCTTACTAAATCTTATATGATATTTATTTTTGTACAATATGATAATTAAATTGAAATTTTAAAAAAAAAATGTACAATTATGTTTCACACAACACACATCTTAGTTGCTAGTCTATTTCCCTTTTAAATGTGTGAATAAATCTTGAACTTTGTAATTGTGAAATTACGACTACACCCTCATATTATAAAACAACAATTAGTAGCAGTGTTTCAAATTGATCACTATTCCTAACAAATTGAAACGAGACGGTGGGAAATGATTCAAATGAATTGATCAACAGCCACACCCCCAAGAGTCAAGCGGTTAGCCCTCATTAAACTCAATGTCTCCGTCATAATGCACAGATTCCATTACATCCATTAATGTGCAACGTGCCAAACTTCCATCTACAAAGATTTATTTATGCAACACTTGATTTCATTTGCAGTGAACTACGTACCTTGATTCGAAACTACAAATGGGACAAGGAGAGGAAATAAATTATTAAGACCAAGCCAGTCGGACCCAAATATCGAGATTCATGTATGTAAGCCAGGTGACCCACCAGGCAACTAATGATACAAAGTCGTATGTGCAATCTATTTGTATACTTGGCATGCATTTGCTAACAATGGTGTGGTTGGTTCTTGGCTTGCGAAGTACATATCGAGACACAACTTTTATTGCAACTCATTATGATGGATCGTAAAACTCTTCCAAATACTAGCAAGAATAGTAGGCCGTATTGGGGCTTTGTGGAGATGGTCACCACTAAAATTAATTGAAGACCTTAAGTCTGCTATGCAAGGAGATTGATCATTAATAAATTATTGCACTCAACAATCAAATGAAACACAGTAAATTACGTGTACGATCCTACAATTTGCTCATCACAAATTCGTCATAAGTTGAACACCTTCCATTTCCTCATCGAAAAGGTCAGCATCCAATATTATACAGAAAGCACGCATTTACACTTTTTATTCTTCCGGGTTCATATTATAATTTATATTTACATGTATTGTTGCTTCAACGTATTTAATATTTGCACTCAAATATGTCAATTTTTATTATTGTCGTGCTTTTGATATGCAGTAATGCTCTACAATTTTTCTATTAATAGGTTATTATTTGAAGGTAGTAGTTCTAAGAATTTGGATATCACGTGCTCAAATTATACATCCCAAGATATATTTTTACAAGATATTATGAATCTCACGTATCGCAATATAATTAATTACCATGTTTATCTTGGTTTACATTGTCAATTGAATTACTATTAAAAGCATTTGCAAAAAGTGCCTCCGAAGGAAAAACACGACTGAATGATGCGTCTGAGTCAAGGAAGAAAAGAAAAGAACGAGATTTCAAATCAAGCAGGTTTTTAAATTTCAATCATCATTGTGTTGCACATTTTAATAAATTTTTATATTATTATAAATCAATATGATGCCCAATTCTCTTGATACTTAAGGCTCATATCCATTTTGATCTGTGGATCACCACTTCATTTTAAACTTCTTGTTCTTCTCATATGCTCAAATATATGCAAAGCATATAACTCATTTTTCTTCGTTTATTTTATCTATAAAAGGTTATTATTCGAAAATGGTATTTCTACATTTGTCGTGAGATTTTGCTATTGCATCGTGAGATTTTGTAACAAATGCCTCACAAAATGCCCACACAGTAATAAATAATCTGAATTTAAGTTCTAACAAAAAAAAACTATTTAGCGAGCTTTTTGGTTTCTGAAGTGATCTTGTTTCAAACTGGGCTATTTTGATTGCCGATATATCTACATGCGGATTTAATTTTGATATTTCTGCTATTAAAATTTTATGCCTTCCAATTATTTGTCGGTTCATTACTTCTATAAACATTACAATTGGATATAAGAATAATTGTTATTTTATTTTATGTTGAACTTTTCATGCTAGCGTTACATTTATTGTATGAATTTAATTTGAAATATTTTTTTCCAAACAATTATTTTTTACACTAACTTCTGTTAATAAATGATTGACTATTGTAATTAGTAATTACGTTTTTTCCAAAACGAGGCACCTATGATTGGAGATTATCTTAATTTTTTTGTTATTATTCTTTTAATTTTTTTGGTATTCCATAATGTTTTTTGATCTTTGTCCAATTCCCCGACATCCCCGTTGTCCAACAATTTTCACATTTTGATTTTCATTTCCGATCTCATTGTGGCATCTGTGTTGGTATTTATGTATGTGTGTATTGTTTATTAGTATAAATGTAAGGTATCGTTTGATAGATATGATGAGATAAATAATACATGATAAGTAATATAATACAATAAAAAATAAATAAAAAATGATAATGAATATAATATTTGATTTTATTGATGTATTATAGTTTATTTGATTTGATTGATTAAATTTTATATTAAAATGATAAATTAATATTTTAATATAGTAATTTAAATTCAATGATTTGATTTATGTAAGATAAATAATTAATGATTTGATTGATATAAAATAAGTAATTACTAGATGAATAAATAATACGATGAGAAAGACGTGTAATTGAATAAAATGAATAATATATAGATTAATAATACATACTACCAAACGGAGCCTTAGTATTTTATTCATCAGGGGTATAAGATGTCAACAAAACATGGCACAAAAGTCTGGATCAAAATTAATCTTAATTATGTATTATATAATGATTTTCCCTCTGTTTTTCAACCAATGAAAATTGAGCTTGAAATGTCACAGTTATATATGGCATGGGAAATTTCTCAAAATATTGCAACATGTAAGCCTTTTTGCGATAATATTATTTGCTGGAAATTATTTCACAATTATATATATAAATATTCAATACAAAAATTTCATTTATAAAATCTTATGATAAATTCAATAAAAATCTCACGATACAATAGCAAAATCTCACGATATAATTATTTTAATTAAATATCGATATACGATATATATTTGTTGTATATTTAGCATTATCAATACACACATATATAGGCGTTGTTTTGGATTTTTGAAGCTCAATTCTTATCACATATGTCTTGCTGCAAATTACTTTTTATGTCAATAAATTATTCCGTTTTGGTGAGTTAGAATTATCATTCAGTCGATCAATCAAATTTCTTATTTAACACCTAAATATTCAACAAAAAATTTAAAAAATGATATAATTTTACGATTTATCGAAAATAAATAAGAAAAAAACTGGGCGAAGTACTCAGTATGTTGGAAAAATATAACTAAGTAGTGGTGGTGATAATGAAGTGGCGGCAACGATGACTCTGGTAGGAATAATAGTGATAGCTATGTTGTCAAGGGACAATCAAAAGCTTTTTTGATATGTTGTCAACTATCGTGTCTACCTTTGTGAGCATCGTTGAGGTGGATATGGTGGATGAGTAGCATATCAAATTTTTTTATGCATAATTAGATGTATTTTACCGAGTATATATTCCTTTGTTTAATTTTTTGTTTTATATTTGAAAATTTTTACATGAGATAAAAGTTATGGTACAAAACTCACTTTACTGGATTATACAAGAAAAAGAGGGATAAGAAAAGTTAAGAGTTGTTAACAATCAGTTAATAGAGAACAAAAAATTAAATATATTACTTGAATGATTATTTTTCAATGAGCAAGAGGTAATATGACATGAATCGATATTGAGAAATCAAAAATTCTTCCTCCGATGTGAACAAATCTTTATAAATATAAAATTTCATAAATCTATAAAAATTTATCCCGTGATTATATTTATATTTACAAAAATTTTCACCATTAATTTGGTTTATAGGAAACTATAGTTTGTCAAACACGAGATGTAATAAAAAAAGAAATAGAGTATGTTTTATTTCTTATGTGATATCGAACTAAATATTACGCTTTTTAATAATATGAATTAGATAGTTATGTCAATAAATGTTCGAAATTCACAACACATTTTTTTAACATATAAAGTGAATACATCACTATTTAAAAGCAATTATAAGTAAAGTAGAGAGTAGAAAGAATAATGTGATATAAACACATTAATTATTAATTCAGTTACTGAAAAGAAGATTCAACACATTAATATCCAAAAAAAATAATAAAAACTTGGAGATCATTATGGTGACTAACACATCATAGACATCGAGCTTGAAGGTAATAAAAATATAAATATGTCAGCAACATGACCAAGAAAAAACGGACAAATAAACCATAATAAAAATCAAGAATTGTAAGTCATGAATATTTTTTTTAAAAAAATAATAAATTTATGGATATTGTTAGCCATATTTTTCTTACTATTATTTAGTTTCAAAATATTTCACATAAACATCATTTTGTATTCAATTAAATAGTTAATGTGACACAGGCAAAGTGCTTAGGCAAAGTGCTTGCACGTCGCACGTTTTCCTTACTAGTATAAATAAATACAGAAACAAAGCTGCGCCTGGCCGGCAGAGACCGCGATCCCCCAGGAAGAGATCTGCAGGAATCCGAAGGAAGATTTAGAGATGAAGAGTGTGTGTGTAACAGGAGCATCTGGATACATAGCTTCGTGGCTTGTCAAATTCTTGCTTCAGCGTGGTTACACTGTCAAAGCATCTGTTAGGGATCCCAGTTATGTAACTTACGATTTTCCCCCTATTTTTTTAATTTTTTTGGCAATTTTGTGTGTGTCGCATCGTTTCCTTCTATGGGCTTTGATTCTTACTTGGTTTTAGTGACATTTCTAATTTTTTTGAGTTGTAGGTTTCTGGATTTTGTGCTAAATAAAGTATCCACCAACTTCAAGAAAATATGGGTTTACTTACTCTCAAAAAAAAAAATATGGTTTTACTTTTTTCTTCTTTTTCCGGCTTTGTATTTGTCCTGTGTTTTTGTAGAAACTCAGTCGATGATGCATAAGTATATTTTATAGATTGTTGATTTGTTTTCCTGTTGAAGCGTTCATAAGTACTTTTGGTGCAACTGTTAAGAAGACAGATAACAGACCCAAAATCATTGGGTATGAGGCGAAATATGGGGTTTGAAAACAAGTGTTTTTGAAAGTGGAGACCACTCCCCTCGTTTTCCTCTGGGTTCTCCCCTTATTCCACTGTAGTGACACTAAATGAAGAACCTTGGATAAATCTTTTAGTTGAATGCAAGAAAATTTTCTTGTATATTTTTGTTACACTTTCTTCTAGAAGTGAATAAATTTTGTCACCTGCGGGGTCATGTGTTAATGAGGGTAACTTCGACCCCTACTTTGGGTAGTACCCCAAGATAGATCCAATGGTTATTGATCCAACGACTGTGTACGGGCGTCTTACAGGAAGAAATGCTGAATAAATAAAATTTGATGCATGTATAAGTTAAAGCAACGATTTGTTATGGTGCTTAAAAGTGAAAAACTAGAGCTTCATTTTAATATGTCATAGTTGCATCAGAATCTAGATGTTGACGACATATTGACGTTCTGGAATAATCTGCAGATGATCCTAAGAAAACACAGCACTTATTAGCACTTGACGGTGCCAAGGAGAGACTTGAATTGGTAAGAGCAAATCTACTGGAAGAAGGGTCTTTTGATGCTGTAGTTGATGGATGTGATGGTGTTTTTCATACCGCGTCTCCTTTTTACCATGGAGTTACAGATCCACAGGTAACTGCCCCTTTTATTTTTTTCATTCACTTGGTGTGGCTGACCTGTTTATGAAAGCATATGCACTACTCAGGTGAAACCAAAGAAAAATAGGTTTCCATGATTATGGAAGATATCAAAATGGCCACATATTTGTGGAAACTGGATTTTATTTTAAAAAAAGTCCTAGATTAAAGAGGGAAAGCAAAGATGGGAAGTTTCCTTGATTGTTACTTGAATGGTTGTACTACTGCCTATCAGCTTACTTCAATGTGTTCAGCTAGCATTTCCAAATTAATTAATCTTTCAGTTCCAAATTAATTCATCTTTCACTTCCATCAGGCAGAATTGATTGATCCTGCACTAAAGGGGACCCTCAATGTGCTTCGCTCATGTGCGAAAACACCATCGGTTAAAAGGGTTGTTTTAACATCTTCTATGGCTGCCGTTGCTTTCAATGGTAAAAATCGATCGCCGGATGTGGTAGTTGATGAGACATGGTGGTCTGACCCAGAATTTTGCAGGCAAATGCAGGTGAATGTTCAGTTTCTCTGTTATTTGTGAGAAGCCTCGATCATGTTAGTAAGGATCTAGCATTGTTACTTTTTTGTTTCAGTCCACTAGAACTATGTCCCTGTATTTGAAACGAGATATGATTCTATGCATTCGTGTTTATATCTGAGCGTGTGACGTTCTTGTTTTTCGGGAGCTAATTTCTCCCCACTTCTTTGGCCATATCGTTTCTATAGCAATGGTACGTTCTTTCAAAAACATTGGCTGAGGATGCTGCCTGGAAGTTTGTGAAAGAAAAGGGAATTGACATGGTTACCATAAACCCAGCTATGGTAATTGGTCCACTATTGCAGCCAACACTTAACACAAGTTCTGCTGCCATCTTGAACTTAATAAATGGTTAAGTTTTTCTTTTTCCTTTTATTACCCATACAGATACCTTAGGCAGGACATCGACCAATTTATTATAACTAAAATTCGAGGACAAAAATTAGAGTATTGCCTAAAGTGCTAAACATGGATGGAAGACCACGGCCTTTACAACATCCAAGATGAAGTAACGTTAGGATCTAAGGAACAACATGAAAACCAAAATCAAATTCTTATTCTCTTAACACCATCTTTCGGTTTTTTACTCTCCGTCCCCGTCTTTGGAATGTGCAGGTGCAAATACATACCCAAATGTTACCTTTGGGTGGGTAAATGTCAAAGATGTTGCAAATGCACACATTCTGGCATTTGAAAACCCTTTGGCCAGTGGAAGATATTGCATGGTGGAGAGTGTCGCGCACCAATCAGAGATTGTGGAAATATTGCGCGAACTGTATCCAACCTTCCATCTTCCTGAAAAGTGAGTCTTGCCTGTTTTACTCGTGTTTTTTGGTATTTGAACGATATAGGATCTCGTGATTCTTTAAATAGTTTTTCTTCTTTGAAAAATTTCGTACTTCTCGATTCAGGTGTGCTGATGACAAGCCATTTCCACCCAAGTACCAGGTCTCAAAAGAGAGAGTAAAGGGCTTAGGCATTGATTTAATTCCTCTTAAAGATAGCATCAAGGAAACTGTGGAAAGCTTGAAGGGGAAGAACTTCTTTTAATGCTATATAATTGCTCCGTGCATGTTCTTGCGAGAAACATGGTAAACCTTTACACAACCATCTGTACGAAAAACCAAACACAAAATTGTGTCGCCTTGAGCGAGCAGGTGGAGACGATATTTCTAAACCGTTCTTGAATGGAAAACCTGAGGTTCTCACAGATTTCCAACTGTCTGTACGTTACTTCACCTACTTGATCATTCTGCAGTCTCAGATTTTGAAATTCCTTGTTAATTAACAATTTTTCATCTAAAAAAAGACTCGTTTTTTCCTTGAGAATAACAAAACTGTAAACAGAAGGATCAATCTCATTCATAATTTATCTCTACGTAAAGAAGCAATAGATGTATAGAAAAGTCTTTTGCCAATCAGTCGAGTCTCTAGTCGAGTTCTAGTTTACCAAGTAGCAAGTCTGTGGTCGTTATCACTATTCCTTGGCTATTTCTTCATGTACATTCTTCTTGTCTAACAAAATTTTTCAATAAAAAGTATTATCATATTACATTTGCAGTATTCAAGATAATTTTGTATGTTTTCCATAGATCTTAAATGAGATAACTGCAAAAAAAAAAAAAAAAAAAAAAAAAAGCTACGAAATCCCAAATCTTGTATCTTTTAGATTTTCTCATCAAAATATTTTAATTCACATGTGGAGAAACATAGTATTGAAAATATCTTAAATTTTATTGAAATTTTTAAGGATAAAAGAGAAGGGAATTTGTGGACACCATATTAGTTTAAAAAAAAAACAAAAAGAAAAATGGAGGCCCCACTGCAGCACAGTGCCTTGGACTCTTAGAACCACCAATATTTTCTTGCACAGATAGAGATCCACACATGGCATCACACAATTGGAAGCACTTATCAATTCAAGATAAGAAAATGGATCACATATTGGTATGAGCCACTGATATTATAGTGTAGTGTGTAATATCCATTGGCACACCCCATTTTAACTACCAACCAACATCCACTCACCCCCATCTGCAACATTGCAATGGCTTCCATGACCATGACCGCCTCCTTCTTGGGTGGCTCCGCAGCCGCCAAGCAGCTCCCCGCCACTCCCCGCCGTGTCGCCTTCGCGGTGAGAGCCTCGGGGGAGACTGAGAAAGCACCCTCGAACGAGAAAGAGGAGAGCAACAGCACCAGGAGGGACTTGATGTTTGCTGTGGCCACGGCTGCGGCGTTCTCCGTTGCTCGAGTTGCGCTGGCGGATGAGCCCAGGCGGGGGACTCTGGATGCCAGGAAGAAATATGCGCCTGTTTGTGTCACTATGCCCACCGCTAAAATTTGTCACAAGTAAATGCTTTATGTATATATCTTGTTGGTCCATCACCAATCATGATTCTTGTAAAACCTACTTAATCTTGTGCTTATCGTGTTCTTGGGAATTTTTTGAGTTTTAGTTTGATGCAATGGTGCAAAGAAATGTGGATAAATTCAGATCAAGAACTGAAAAACTGGGGAATTCGTACATAATCAGTTCCAGTTTCACAATATGCAGAATCCTAGCCGATCTGAACAGTAGAGTAACACAAAAAATTCAAACTGATAAAAAACTTCAAAATGTTGCCAAAGTTTGGATAGCAAATGTAACCAAACGCCAATATCTTAATGTAATCTTATATATTCGAGTATCAGCACCACAGGGATGGGGGTGCGTCATAGTTCTCAGAAAATTTAATGAACCAAGATTAATTTCCACTACTTGGGGATCAAAATCGATTCCAGAAGATCGGAAATTCAAGTGCTTAGTCTCATAGAAGTGAAACTTCCTTTCTTTCTGAGTTTGAAATACTGACCGAAGGACACGGATAGCATTCTATTTGGTGTGTAGACAAAAGTAGAATCAAGTTGTTAATATTTTGAGATGTAGCAGACATTAGTCCACAGATTTACATATATACAGATAGTGTGTACATGGTTAAACTTCCAAATACTTGAGAATTAAACAACTCGACCTAAATACATACAGCCAACGCATCCTCTGCCTGATGATGCTAATGAGTCCTCTAGTGAATGGAGAGGAAAAAGAAACAAAAAGTAAAGAATGAAAAAGCAACTCCATATACTGCAATGAAAAGAGAAAAACACCAGGGAACAGCCCTTTTAGGATCGAAATTCCCAGTTTAAAATCTGTGGCCTTTACCAATTTATCGACCCTCATTTGCAAAATGCACAGAACCATTCCTCATTAACTTCAAGCTAAGACTATTGAATCTCTCACGAGAATATTGTCGCGATGCTTTTCTCCAGTCAGTGCCGGCCTTCATCATTGCAGCAAATTCTTCATAACTTATGCGGCCATCCTGCAAATCAAAGTTACAAGACTTCTGATAAATAATATGTATGCTAACAAACAGATACGGGAGGATCCACGAATTCAGTAGTGAGGGGAAGCCAGATGGCATGGCACAGCACAGCCGCACCACAAGGGGGGTAAAAATGGGGCATAAAATTTCAAAAAACACTTTCATTAAAGAAGAGCATATATCACACCTTATCTGTGTCAACATCATGCATGATAGCACTGACAACTTCCTCGGTATTGGCATCACCATCATCACTCAAAGCTTCTCGAAGCTCTTCAATTTCTATATATCCACTCTTATTTCGATCAAAAAAGGAAAAAGCCCTGTGTAGGTGCTCATCATTCGCCATCTTTTTAAGATGCACAGATACCGCAACAAACTCCCCATAACTCAAGGTTCCATCTCCATCAACAGCAGCCTGTAGAATATAGTCCCCAAAGGGCAGGAAAAGAGGCCAGTGACAGAATATTCAAACAAAAAAAACCTCAAGTAACGTAAAATCAAGAATTAAAATGGGTATGATTGAATATAATTTCTTACAGCTTCCACTAGAATCTGAAGATCATCATCGGTTATCTGATGACCCAGCTTTTGCAAACCAACTCTAAGTTCTTCAAGGTGAATTTTACCCTTCTTCCCTGAGTCCATCATCTCAAATGCTTCTTTAATTCCCGCAACTTCCTCCACCGACAAGTGCTCCGCCACGACCTGCATGTGCAAAACAATTCCAGGGAATTAACAAAGAAGTTTTTTGTTTGAAATACATTCTCCTTTTGGGGGATGGAGGGGGGGGGGGGGGATCGAATAATTATGCTGGGCACGTAGTCATGTACCCTCAGAGCCTTTCTCTTGAGCTTGTTCATCATAGAAAATTGTCTGAGCCTTGATTTCACCGTCTCACCCAATGATACATTTGGTGCCTTCTTCGCATTTTGTAACCAAGGATGCTCTGCATTCAAATAAGCACAATCCGTGAAAATGTGCTTCTACTGTGCCTCCCCATTCATTGTAAGCATAAAACATCAAATATCTAATAAAGCCAAGAAAGTATCACCAAGAACTTGCTGAGCTGTGAGACGCCGGCTGGAGTCTGGATCAAGCATTTTCTTTACGAGATCTTTTGCATTATCAGATACCTTTGGCCAAGGATCCCTTTTAAAATCAACTACAGATCTAATAATTGCTTGTGCCACTCCTTGCTCAGTTTCTGCAGAGTCATAATATGCCTTCTCAGAAAATTAACTAAAAAAATAACAAATGGCCAGCCAATATGACTAGTGAATATACCAACTATCACAAAATAAAGCACACAACCCAATAAGTTAGGTTCTTCTGCTTTTCATATAAGTCCCTGAATCCCCTTAGCAAGGAATATGACTCCTTTTGTCAAAAGTGATTTGAAGAAGTGGAGATAAATGCTAGGAAAATAAACAAACATTTCGAAGCATAGTATTCGCTGCAAGTGAGATGATGCAAATGCAATAAATGAGACTAATAGGAGCAAACAAATATTGATTTTCAAAGCTGTCATTAGTTAAATTAATAAATTCGACACCTTGGACAAATAAACCCGGAGCAAGCCACTCGCACATGTCCTTGGCTCTATTTTGGTTTATTAATATTTTCAGATTAAATTAAGACAGCACAAAACTTTGATTTAAATCTAGAAATCAATTTAACATCACCATATAAGTCTGACGCATAATATTCAATCACATGTTAGTGATTTAAATTCTGTATTTCAATCTGTACGAAAAACTTGAACTGAACCAAGTGAATTACTTGTAGCTTAAAATTCTTGCACCAACATAATGATTATGGTATTGCACATTATAGGACAGCTTAAGTAGACTCTTATATTAATTTTGAACTATATTTCACAAAGCCTTAAAGCCTATACAGCATTTTTTACATTAGCTTGAAACTTGGAAACAATAGCACATAAAAACCACCACAACCAACCTGCCCAGAAAGGAGGAACACCGCAAAGCAGAATATAGAGGATAACTCCAGCACTCCAAACATCAACCTCTGGGCCATAATTGCGTTTTAGAACCTCCGGAGCCATGTAGTAAGGACTTCCAACAATCTCATTGAACCTCTCACCTAAAGATTGGTGAGATAAGACAATGACAAAGAAAGAAAGAAGATGTTAGGCCCAAATAGACGAGGCGAAGAGGCCAAAACTCAACATGAAAACAGATTTAGATGATTATGTTTGCATACCATGTTTGAAGAAAACAGACAACCCAAAGTCGATAGCTTTTATGGGAGCTGTTTCCTTCTTGTTGGCAAAAAGAAAATTTTCTGGTTTGAGATCGCGATGTATCACTCCATGGCGGTGGCACATCTAGGAATAATGAAGAAGCAAGGAACTAGGAAATAAGTAAGACAAACATACCATATATATGATAGAAACTAAAAAGACAAAACAAGAAGTAAGAAAAATATGATCGTCATCTGCAATCACATAAAGGTTGAACAAAATGAAGAAACTCAAATGCAACACCTCCAAATAAGAAAAGCCATGGTAGAAAAAATTTTCTGTGTACCAACCAAATCCAATTACAACACTAAAGAAAAAAAAATAACGCAATATAGGATGCATAAAATTATGAAGCTTGTGTATTGACGGAAACTTTTAAAAATCGAAGTTCAAAATCTGTAACCGGTAACAAAATAATAGTAACATTATGTCCTGAACTGCAAGGTTTTAAAGTACAAAATAATAGTAACATTATGTCCTGAACTGCAAGGTTTTAAAGTAAAAGTTTTAGGTGAGGTGATTAACTTCTCATGCAAGAAACACAGAAAAGTCAGTTACTTTAGACAGGGTACCCAAAAACAAAACAAAACATGGAACAAATACTTCCATAGGCACATCATATGAAGACAAACGAATACAAATTCAAGTCATTCCAGTTGAACTGAGAATTATTTTTGTTGAAATTTAACCTGAACAACTTCCACAATGGTCTTCATCACAGCCGCAGCTGCTCTCTCTGTATAATGTCCCCTCGCCACGATCCGATCGAACAATTCACCACCTTCACAAAGTTCCATGATTATATTTACAGCAGTGTCATCCTCATAAGTGTCTTTCAAGGTCACGATATTCGGGTGCTTGGGCATATGCTTCATGATCTCAACCTCCCTTCTAACATCCTCAATATCAACAGATGTCCTGAGTTTCTTTTTTGATATCGACTTGCAGGCGTATTTTTCACCAGTCTCCAGTTCAGTGCATAAATATGTGATCCCAAATTCACCTCTTCCGAGCTCACGTCCAAGATCATATCTTTCACTAATATTGTGTCCAGTCGGATCTTTCAACACCACAAGCTTGTCCGTAACGCCAGATCCATGATTTCCACCATAATCAATTGAAAAAGGGTTCGGTCTATTCTTCTTTTTCTTCTTCTCCTCGGAAAAACCAGGAGTCGCACAGCAATTTCCCATGATTTTAGAACAATCTAATCTTGATGCTCAGAATAAAAATATAACCCCTGAGATTTTATCAAAGTACACCGAGAAATCATGTCAAGAAAAACTCGGTCCAACATTTCAGCTGCCTAAATAACAGGAAAAACCAATATCAAAATATTACTACCAAGCTTCGTAACACGTTGTACTCAGATTTGACCATGATCCCATACATGGAAATTGCATAATATTTTTTATAAAAAAGAAAGAAAAAAGCTATCTTCAACGGTAAATAAAATTGTATCCCGTGAAGGAAATCTCCGAAACAATTCATGAATCAATTCATCCGAACATAGAATGAGAAAACACAACATAATTTATGTATAAATACCCGGAAAGAATTAAACCATCAAGAATCAAAGGGAAGCCAGAAGACATGCCACAAAACAATTAAATAAAAAAAACAAAAAAAAAGAGAACAAAAATGCAGGGAAATAAGAAGAAAACCCCCAACCTCGAATGTAAACTATTCTTCGGACTCTTGATCATGAGAACAGAAACGAGCAATAAAAACCTTAGATTTGAAATGAATGAATCGGCGAAGGTGTGAATCCACCATGTGAAGAGAGAGAGTCTCAAAAATTCCTTCGCAGAGACTTCTCTCTCTAGATTTCATCTTTCTTCCTTCTTCCTTGTAAATTTGTAACTTTCCACCCCACCCATTCCAATTTGACTTTTTTTTAAATAAAAAAAAATTATATTTTATCGGGTTCTAACTCAACAAACTATTCAAAATTTGGTTTTTTTTTTTAAAATTTCTAGATTATGATTTTCTAAGCATATGGTTAAAAAAGAAAGAATGAAATTAGTGATGGATTAAATGGAGTTGAAATATAGTGAGATGAATTGATTAGGAATATTTCGTATTCATCCATTTATCTTACCAACTTTTTTGTCACCCAATGTCATTTCATTATTTCATAATAAGAAATACCACAAAAAATAATAATAATAATAATAATCAAATGATTATATATTATTAATGGATTACCCTCTTTGTTTCATTTATTTAGCTCTATGTGATGTGTTTAATTATGAGGATGGATTGGTAAAAAAAATAGATAAAAAAACATTAATATAAAAATTAGAATAAATATTTAAAACAGATGAAAAAAAATATATGAAATTCTATATGTGAGTGCGAAGAGGTAGTATTTAATTTTGGCATATATATTATATAAAATGATGACATTTCATTTTCTTGAATTTATTTAGGCTGGAACATCACGAGTTTTTTATGAATGTAAATAAATTTATGTTTCCCCTAGTAGGCTCATGACTTGTCAAACACTTCTAGAAGCAAGCTCCACGTGTACGAATAATAGCCCACCACTTCAAAATGTGATCACACAAAGAAAGTCAAATTTCGATTTCTACGTCGATTAATTCAACGCCACCTCCACACCATCCATAACCTCAAACAAATAAACAATCTTTTTAAATCGTATAATAATCTAAGCATCATTGAAACCAACCAACTAATGCATAAAAATCTTCTTTTGATTATTTTGAAATTTTCTTTTAAACTATTTTTTTTTGTCGGAGATGTATTCGAGATGATACTAAATGTTTTCGTGGATGTTAGTGTTGAAAAATATATCCAAAAGAATATAATAAGATAGGATAGGTGTGACATAGACTGTGGTAGGGATGCGTCTCAATTAATTGTTATTTTGTGGCTAAGTGTGATCAAATACTTAGATGTTTGGCATAGTTCTACTTGATGAAACTTCCAGAATTGGGTTATATATTATCTTGTAAGAGTCTTGATCCCCGCACCTTGCACTCATGCCCAAAACAACTCTGATTGCCTTGAAATTTTCACGGTAAGATCGTCTCGAAAATACGAATTCAACTATGTATCATATGATACAAATTTTAATCTCGGTGGCCAGAATCGTGAAAATGACCGAAAATTACAGATTTCACCTAATTTTCGGTCATCTTCACGATTCCGATCATCGAGATTGAAATTGGTATCATATGGATTCGCATTTTCGAAAAGCTCCTACTGTTTTTCAAGGCAATCGGAGTTGTTTTGGGACGCGGGTGCACACGGATCCCCTGCACACCCTAGGGTGCGGGGATCAAGTCTGTATCTTGTAATATATATATTCAAAGTAGTTCAACTATATTCTTAATTGTGGAACAACATACATGAGACAACACACATCCACCTAACGAGAAGAAATCAAGAAAATGATGAGTAGATTGGTGATATTCATAACTGTGAATGTACATATATCAATGTTCGGTCAAGAACTTTAATCTCAGTTAACCATTCAGATGTACATTTTTCACGGGACGACGGGGATTTCCGGGCTCGAGGACAATTGCTGCAAAATTGCTTCTTGATCGGCTTCTGTACTACCGGTAGTGAAGACCCATTTTCCTTCATCTATGGATGGTTTTATGACCGTAAGGAATAGAACATTGTAAAATATGGAGAAAACAAGCAGAACAGTGGCTACAGAAGCCAAAAAAGATCCTGATATTTCGGATGTTTCTTCATTTACCCGGGAGGTTGATTGTTTAAGGTCCACAGCTGAGATAACACAAAGAAAAATGCATCAGATTTGTATCGGACAACTTGTGTCACGCAGATTTTAGGTAGAACAAGGCAAAGATAACAGTCGCAGCTCAGCCGAAAACAATTAAGCATATTTGCACATAATATTTTCCAAAATGTACCAAAAAATTAGTGGACATATATAGCCTACAATCCACAGCTCCGCCGCTCTCGTATACACCCATCTAACTAGATTACAACATTTGAACTGCTAAGCATCAGTTGTGCAGGGTAACATTACATATGCGCCTTTGAAGAAGGATACATCAAAGTAAAAGATCGAGATCATTTCCGCTTTCCGATCCGCAAAAAGTTCATGGTCATTGTCTCATTGAAATTCCTCACAAGTAGAGGTGTTCACCAATGGCATCTCCAATGGTTCTCCAATCTCCATTTTAGAGAATATTCTACAAATGCCGTCTTCATTTTGAAGGATGGTACAGTGATTCTCCAAAATTAGAGAATCGCTATAGCAAAATAAAAAAGCTTGCAATTTGATGTCAAAATAAATGTATTATTTTTTAAAAAAAATCAAGTCACTTTTAATTCAGTTCGATTTAATAATCCACTACGTAATTAATTTTTTCATATGTTTAATAATTTGGAATGAAAAAATAAAAAAATAGAGAATTTTAAACAACTTTTAGAGATATGGGGTTGGAGAGATTTTCGAAATAAAGCATACAAAACTCTATTATATATGGAGAACAGAGAATGGAAAAATGGAGAATGTGGTTGGATATGGCCTTTAAGTCTCCCACTAAAATTCGATACTCCTCTGAGTTCCAACCAAGATGGATTGATTCATGGGAACACTCCCAAAACTTGCATCTCGATCGCTAACTCAACATGATTATTGCATTATTGGAAGTGATCATTATCTTAAGATTTTCCGATAGAGGTAATGGATTGATCAGTGGCGAACGTAACACATGATTCAGAGCAACTCGATCGATCGGCATATCTCAGAATTATTAGTTTGCAGCATGAACGTGTAAAATTTGAGCTCAATCAAAGTGCATCAATTCAACAACACATTCAAATGAACTACACTCCAATTGAGTAATCAATCCAATAAGGTACCAATTATACCATAACCTAAACACCCAGCTAGTTCCACCGCAACAACACGCAGTACGGAGAGAAAGATTCACCTCTAATCTTTGGTGGGTCGACCTTTTTCTTGGAGAGAGACAGCAGCTGTTCATCAAGCTTTCTCAAAGCTTCCCGGGCCTCATCTGGGTCAACCTCGAACTCGGAATCTTTCTTCGCAGCAGCCACTGCGCCAAAACTGCCATTTCGTCTTCTTATCTTCAACTCCAGAAGCTCATTGACTTCAAAATCCCTGAACCCAGATGGGAATAACGATCTTTCCTGCTTGTATACGGAAGAATATGCGAGGAGGAGCGGAGGAGAAGAGTGACAGTGCTGAAGATGAAGCATTTGAGGATAAACCACGGGAGGAGAAGCTGGAATTAATCAGAGGAATTACCGACTCGGTTTTGGTACCGATTTGATTGGGCTGGAATCCATTTATGAATTGTAAATGGGCTAAAAATGGACCAGAAATGAGCCCATTAGAGCAATCCAGCGCTATTTTTTAGTATGGAGTTATTTGCACCAACTACTTTTCTTAAATATTAAAAATGGATATTTCTCCTCTGTAAAATTTTAATAGGCATCTTCAACTCTAACATTTTAAAAAATTAGCACACTCGTCACTTCATATGAGTGATTGTTTCGCACGCGCCCCTCATGCGACTGAGCAAATATTTTGATATTTTTGCACCAAATATCCCTGTGAAATATTAAAAATACATATTTGACCTCTATGAAAATAATTTTTAAATCTATTCAACTCATAATACACAATTTTTATTAAAATCTAATTATAAAATATTTAGCAAACATTTTTCGTTTTATTAATTTTATTTTAAATTTTAAATTTATTATGATTATATAATTGTTTTTTAAAAAAATATTATTATTTTATCTTGTTATCATTATTTTATTAAACTTTCTTCTTGTTTCCAATTTTTTCATTAAAAATGCATTCATAAACGAGATTTAAATACCTAAAAGTACAAAATATTAAATCAAAATGATAAGTGAGTGATAAGTACCAAAAATTTTTAATTTTATTTGTTTTTATTTTTTAATTTTAAATTTATAATTTATAATTAATTTTTTTTAAAAAAAATTATTATTTTATCTCGTTATCATTATTTTATTAAATCACTTCGTATTTTCAACTTATCCATTAAACATGATTCATAAATAAGGATTTAAATATCTAAAAATACCAAAATATTGGATGAAATGATAAGTTCATGAATGTTACTTTTTCGATTTTATTGGAAATTATATATTAAAATTAGATTAAAAATTATTGTGATGGTGATGTGATGATATTTTAATTTTTGATTATGTAATGGATGACATATTTATTTTTGGACATTTCTCAATTGAAGATCTATAAATAGACCTCAACATTTGTGAAAAAATAACACAAGTTTAGAGAGAAAACTTTATAAGTGTTTGATTTGATATATATTTTGAGTTTTAGAGTTTTTAGTTTTTACCATAAATTTTTACTTTTCACAACACGTTATCAGCACGATCGCTCGAAGGTTCTCTATAATTTTCGACGCTTCAAAATACAAGAAGAAGTAAAAAATATTCAACAAGTAAGAATATTTATTTTTATTGTTTATATATTTTTATTGTGTATATATATTAACTATATTTGTATAATTTCACAATATTATATAAAAGGTTGTCTATGACACCAATCTTATAATAATGTGATATGATATGATATACCTGACTTTATACTAACTATATTTGTATAATTTCACAATATTATATAAAAGGTTGTCTATGACACCGATCTTATAATAATGTGATATGATATACTATACCTGACTTTATACTAACCATATTTGTATAATTTCATAATATTATATAAAAAAATGTCTAAGGCACCAACCTTATAATAATGTGATATGATATACATAATTATTTAATTATGATTATCATTATATGCATCGCATGATTATCATGAATTTTTATTCAACACATACTCGATTTTTTTCTTTACCCCCAACGGTCACAAACGATAACAAAACGGCCAGTTTTTTGCCTATAAATATGTTCACTCAAACTTATTTTCAATCACACCAAAATTCACTCTTTCTCTCAAAATATTTTCTCCTCGGTTTTTTTTCGAAGATGAAGATGATGGCATTTCTAAGGCTATTTTTCATAACGATTATGATCATCATGCTCATGAGTCTTGTACTCACTGACGATTATCCACAGCATACTTTTTATCTATTTTTAAACATACTTGTACTCGTCGTTTATCCATTATTTTGTATTGTCATATTAATGAAAATTAACTAATAAAATGCATTGTTATTTTTCTAGTACCACCATGTCAAATTTGGCAAAAATTGAGTTCGTTGCGCTCGATATCACTGGAAATAATTATATGTCATGGACTCTCGATGTAGAGATGCATCTTGAGTCATTGGGTCTAAGTGATACCATCAAAAAAAATAATATATCATCCTCACAAGAAAAGGAAAAGTGTATGATTTTCTTACGTAGACATCTTGATGAAGGATTGAAATGTGAGTATCTCACATAAAAAGACTCAATGATTTTATGGAAATGGATGAAAGAAATATTTGAGCATTTAAGGGAAGTTATACTCCCGACCGCCCGTGATGAATGGAATACATTGAGATTCCAAAACTTTAAAAAAGTCAGTGATTACAATTCTGCGATGTATCGAATAGTCTCGCAATTGAAATTTTGTGGGCATGTTGTTGCTGAAATGGAAATGCTTGAAAAAACATTTTTCACTTTCCACGCATCGAATATAACTCTACAACAACAGTATAAAGTGCGTGGATTTTCGAGATATTCTGAACTCATCGCATGTCTTCTTGTGGCGAAAAAGAACAACGAATTGTTAGTGAGAAATCATCAATCCCGACCCACTGGATCAACGGCATTTCCAGAAGCAAATGTCGTAATTAAAAATGAAAACCAAAATCAAAGGCATAGACCAGATTTTAGTCGTGGACGAGGTCGAGGACGTGGACGTAAAAATGATCGCGGTCGTGGATATGAAAATAATCGAGATAGTTACTTCAATAACTCATCTCAAAAGAACGTCACGAACCACCAACCAAAAAGGCAGCATGAAAATACGAGTGAAAATAAAAATCACTCAAAAAGATCTGAGAGTGTTTGTTATAGATGTGGCACTCCAGGACATTGGTCACATATTTGTCGAACCCCTCAGCACCTATGTAAGCTCTATAAAGAATCGACAAAGGGGAAAGGAAAAGAGACCAATTTTGTTGAAAACAGTAACCATTCAAGTGGTTCAACTCATTTCGATGCTGCTGATTTTTCAAATGATTTCGAAGACATTGATTAATATATTGGTGGGAATAAAATGTAACATACTATATTTTTCATGTATTTTTGTATTATGAAACATGTTATATTTTTCATATAATGTCATTAATTTTTTTTATTGCATATTTTCTTTTGAAGTTCAAAATGAAAAATGGTATGAGCAAAGCTAAACAAAGAAATAATCACATGGAAGTTTGCATACCCGATAGTGGTACAACGCACACTATTTTTCGAGATAAAAAAATATTTCTTGGAATTAAAACCAACAAAAACAATGATGAATACAATATCAGGTCCTGTAGATTTGATTGAAGGTTGTGGAAAAACACATTTTTTGTTACCTAATGGTACAAAATTTTTATAAATGATGTTTTATATTCATCGGAATCAAAAAAAAATTTGTTGAGTTTTAATGATATATATTCTCATGGGTATGATACAGAGACGATAACTGATGGAAATCAGAAATATATGTGTCTTACCACATATAAATCAGGAAAGAAATATGTGTTTAAAAATTATCAATGCTCCCTACTGGATTGCATTATACATATATAAGGTCAATCGAATCAAATATGGTGGTTAATAGTTCTTCAATATTAACCAATTGACATGATCGATTGGGACACCCTGGTTCAATAATGATGCGAAGAATTATCGAAAATACACATGGTCATCCATTGAAAGACCAGAAGATCTTTCAGAATAATAAGTTTCAATGTAAAGTATGTTCTCTTGAAAAACTTATTATAAGACCATCGCCAGCTAAAATCCAAACAGAATCACCCATATTTCTTGAACGTATTCAGGGTGATATTTGTGGGCCAATTCATCCACCATGTGGACCATTTCGATATTTTATGGTATTTATCGATGCCTCTAGCAGATAGTCACATGTATGCTTATTGTCGACTCGGAATGTGGCATTTGCAAGATTAATGGCTCAAATAATAAAATTGCGGAATCAATTTCCCGATTATAAAATCAAGAAAATAAGACTTGTGGTAACGCTTAGTCGTATCACGCCCAAATTAACCCAACTCAGATTAACTAAATAAACATGTAGTAGCGAGAGTAGGGATCGTTCGCACGAGGAAAGTGAAATTTATTTGTGTTCTTAAAACTACTGGAAATAAATAAAAGGAGATTTGGATTTTGAAATTAACTACTATGCAATAATTTAAAATAAGAAAGATCAATAAACTAAGGAGACTTGGTATCGGTCGACTACACCCTTGAAATCATTTACTCGATCATCGATTCTCCAAAAATAATTAATTTTCATTAAATATTCACCATTGAAAATCAAATTCCTGTTTCACCTTAATTTTAGTTAATTAGAAAACAACATTCTAAATTAACCCTTACCAATAAATTAATCCAAATACCAGCGATCTAGATTTAAATATAAGGTAGCATTCAAATGAGTAAAACTAATGAAGCTAGACAGCACAAACACGAGCGGTTGTATTTAGCCTAGTCAATTGTTGTTCCTACGATTTAACAAATTCAACAGCAAAAAATATTAAACGCAGTTGCTTCACAAATTAGATTATTCAAACAATTACGGATTTGAATTCTAATTTAGCAATAGATTGTACGAAAGAATTATCAGGTGATCAATATAATAATCAAACACACAAGAATGAAATAAACCAGAAAAACTCTTGATACTCGATAAAAATAAAACAATGAAAATCTGAATCTCACAAGATAAATAAATTCAAGGGTTCGTCTTCCTCAATCAAGAATAAAAACTAGAAGAATTAAAATCTAAGAACAAAAAAGATAAAACTTAGCCGCTAGATGAATTCTCTGTATGTAGCCATCTAAAGATATTCAGAAATCATCAAAAGATATTAATTTTCGAGTTATATGATGTATTTAAAGACTAGAGTCCTTCCCAAAAAAGTTTCCTAATTAAAACAGATTTCTCGGAAAAGTTGGTGCGCTCGAGCGCATGAATTGGTAGGATCGAGCACGCCTATTTATGCCAACTTTATGTCCAGCTTTTCTTGTAGGCGCTCTAGGGCGCGTGAGTTCATCGGATCGAGCGCGCAGCTTTTTTCCCAGCGAGCAGCGATTTTTAAAAATTCATATCCAGAGATCTAGCCGTCGGATTGAGCTAAAAATTGGACAGCTCCTTCAAAACATCTTGAACTTTATTCTGAATAGTGGAGATCGGATTTGAGCTTCTATAAAATTAAATATGATTTTTTGATCTTTGCTGCTTCGTAATTCTTCTCTTATCTCGGTTCTTTCTTCCATCTTTAGCTCCATTTCTTCTCTTTTCCTATATAAAATCACATACAATGATTAGGAACTATAACGTGAATTTAGCCAATAAAAATACACCTAATCATCACAAATTAACTCAATAAAACATAGGAAAATACCATCACATCAAACTCCCCCTACTTAAACCTTGCTCGCCCTCGAGCAACACAAAACATAAACACAAATGAATAATGAAATTACAGCCTCAAAGAAGTTTTCACATACAAAAAAAAATTATGAATACTCTCGATTTTCCATAATACACCATCAGTCAAGCGTGAACGTGTGTGTGTGTCATGTTATTCCAGCTACATGCAACTTCAAAAGAGTCAGTTTTAATACTGTTCGCCGACCTATGACAAATTAGTGTGAGTATCCCCATCAAGAGCCCTTTCCTCCCAACAATATTCAAACAAAAACACAACTCTCTTGAGATAAAATTACACACCTCCGGATTTTGCATCCTGTATTTCTTTAGCCCCAATAATTACCCGCTAACTTAGCTATAACTAAGACATGATTAGAATTTCAATCCCCTCGTCTATAGCCCGGATGGAGCATTAACCCCATTTAATCCACATACTTAGCCTTGAATTTAATCTTTTAGGATTAGGATTTCAATCCTTTCTAGGCCCGGATGGAGTTTTAATTTTTTTTTCTAGGTGCGCCCAAGATCGTTTATGTCAAGTCAAAAAGATCATCAGGGTTCAACAAAACACTATCAGGCTCCACAAACACCTATTGTCGTGCAATGGTCCAACATACACAAATATCATCTAATACATCGCTACAGTTAACTGGTTTAACATGTGTGCTTAAAATATTCACTACTCAACCTATGGTTTTTCATATCCAATCAAGAGCAAATTTTCATCAAAAATAATTTTACAAAACTTCATCATCATAGGCTAGTGAATTTCAACAGTTATATTCCTTGTTAACTATAAGCTCTAAAAAGTTTTCAAAAATACGGCTAAGTCCTCTCCCCCATACTTAGAATCTTACATTGTCCCCAATGTAAGTAAAAATGAAAAATAAAAACAAAAACTAAAGAAAAACAAATAAAATATATGGAAAAAAATACTCCCCTTGGGTTGCCTCCCAAGCAGCGCTTGATTTCCAGTTTTCAGCTTTACCCTCAGAAGCACTCCTCAAAGAGCGGCTGACGCCTAAAGTAAGTGTCATATGACACCACAAATGGGTCTTTGTTCCATGTGCCCTCAAGCTTGGCTAGATGTATACAGTTTAAACTCGTCACCGCAACAACACTCCAAAGTAGCTGATAAACATGGGAAGAGAGCATCTCTGCGGGCTCTCGAAAGCTAACATCTTTTGAAACTGGTACTAATGGAAAGGAAGGATCTTGGGGATGTGTGTATGATAATACTATCGATGAGCTCATATCGATAGACCCTTGAACACCGTCATCCTCAAACTCGAGTGGAAACATATTCCCATCATACCCTGTATCTTCCAGAACATCCTCCGACTGAGGTTCAATAAGAAGAGAAGACTCAAGCAACTCTAAATCTTCAGCATGATTTGATTTGCACTCCCAATCCTGGTTCTCTGAGTCATCATCATTAAACCAAATTGGGTTGGTCACTGCTTGAGTATCTTGCTTCACTTCATGTTCTTTGTGTTCATGGCAGATTGATCTCTTGATATTCTCCATTTTCTCCACAAGGTGACATCTAGAATTTTTTAGATCTTCTACAGTTTCCACAGTCGATGCCACAAGCTTTCTCATGATATCCTCCAGCGGATGTAAGATCAATTGCGAACAACTTTCCTCATCCTTTTGAAGCTCGAATGGTTGGTCTGTAAAATCTGGGTAATGAGTATCTTGTGGGTGTTGGTTGCTCCACACCCGTGGTGTTAGATACCAATATCGGTAGTAATCAAATTCTGTCATATCATCCAACAGGTGCATCAAACTATCATCATCTCGGCAAAATAATGAACTACCAGTTGCGAAAGCTCCATTAATTATTCATATTCTTGTCACTGCATCCAAACCATCAAGAAAAAATGTAAGGACAGAATAGTTAGAAAAATCACGATACCGGAAGATGGTTGTCATTTATTGAATCTCTCTCATGCTGCGTAGAATGGCTCTCCGTGTTGCTGGATAAAACTTGCTAATATTTGTTGACTTGACATTTCAAAGTATTACACCATAAGAATCCTCCTTCGCCTATGCAAAGTTCTTTCTATCTCTGGGTCGTATGGAAATTCTTCTTCTTCCGAAGATTCACCTGCACGCACGAACAAACCAGAGTAGCACTAGGAGGAATAATAAAAATAAAACAAAAACAAAAACACAAATAAATTAAACGCCTTTCCCCGGCAACGGCGCCAAAATTTAGTAACGCTTAGTCGTATGATGCCCAAATTAACCCAACTCAGATTAACTAAATAAACATGTAGTAGCGAGAGTAGGGATCGTTTATACGAGGAAAGTGAAATTTATTTGTGTTCTTAAAACTACTGAAAATAAATAAAAGGGGATTTGGATTTTGAAATTAACTACTATGCAATAATTTAAAATAAGAAAAATCAATAAACTAACGAGACTTGGTATCGATCGACTACACCCTTGAAATCATTCACTCGATCATTGATTCTCCAAAAATAATTAATTTTCATTAAATATTCACCATTGAAAATCAAATTCCTGTTTCACCTTAATTTTAGTTAATTAGAAAACAATATTTTAAATTAACCCTTACCAATAAATTAACCCAAATACCAGCGATCTAGATTTAAATCTAAGGTAAAATTCAAATGAGTAAAACTAATGAAGCTAGACAATACAAATACCAGCGGTTGTATTTAGCCTAGTCAATTGTTGTTACTACAATTTAAAAAATTCAACAGCAGAAAATATTAAACGCAGTTGCTTCACAAATTAGATGATTGAAATAATTGCGGATTTGAATTCTAATTTAGCAATAGATTATACGAAAGAATTATCAGGTGATCAATCTAATAATCAAACACACAAGCATGAAATAAACCAGAACAACTCTTGATACTCGATAAAAATAAAACAATGAAAATCTGAATCTCACAAGATAAATAAATTCAAGGGTTCGTCTTCCTCAATCAAGAATAAAAACTAGAAGAATTAAAATCTAAGAATAAGAAAGATAAAACTTAGCCGCTAGATGAATTCTCTGTATGTAGCCGTCTAAAGATCTTCAGAAATCATCAAAAGATAGTAATTTTTGAGTTATATGATGTATTTAAAGACTAGAGTCCTTCCCAAGAAAGTTTCCTAATTAAAACAGATTTCTCGGAAAATTTGGTGCGCTTGATCGCACGAATTGGTAGGATTGAGCGCGCCTATTTATGCCAACTTTCTCTCCAGATTTTCTTGTAGGCGCGCTAGGGCGCGTGAGTTCATCGGATCGAGCACGCAGCTTTTTTCCCAGCAAGCAGCGATTTTGAAAAATTTATATCCAGAGATCTAGCCATCGGATTGAGCTGAAATTTGGACAGCTCCTTCAAAACATCTTGAACTTTATTCTGGAAGGTGGAGATCGGATTTGAACTTTTCTAAAATTAAATATGATTTTCTGATCATTGCTGCTTCATAATTCTTCTCTTATCTCGGCTCTTTCTTCCATCTTTAGCTCCATTTATTCTCTTTTCCTATATAAGATCACATTAAATGGTTAGGAACTATAACATGAATTTAGCCAATAAAAATACACCTAATCATCACAAATTAACTCAATAAAACATAGAAAAATACCATCATATCAAACTCCCCCTACTTAAACCTTACTCGCCCTCGAACAACACAAAACATAAACACAAATGAATAATGAAATCACAGCCTCAAAGAAGTTTTCACATACAAAACAAAATTATGAATACTCTCGATTTTCCATAATACACCATCAGTCAAGCGTGAACGTGTGTGTGTGTGTGTCATGTTATTACAGCTACATGCAACTTCAAAAGAGTCAATTTTAAGACTATTCGCCGAACTATGACAAATTAATGTGAGTATCCCCATCAAGAGTCCTTTTCTCCCAACAATATTCAAACAAAAACACAACTCTCTTGAGATAAAATTACACACCTCCGGATTTTGCATCCTGTATTTCTTTAGCCCCAATAATTACCCGCTAACTTAGCTATAACTAAGACATGATTAGAATTTCAATCCCCTCGTCTATAGCCCGGATGGAGCATTAACCCCATTTAATCCACATACTTAGCCTTGAATTTAATCTTTTAGGATTAGGATTTCAATCCTTTCTAGGCCCGGATGGAGTTGTAATTTTTTTTTCTAGGTGCGCCCAAGATCGTTTATGTCAAGTCAAAAAGATCATCAGGGTTCAACAAAACACTATCAGGCTCCACAAACACCTATTGTCGTGCAATGGTCCAACATACACAAATATCATCTAATACATCGCTACAGTTAACTGGTTTAACATGTGTGCTTAAAATATTCACTACTCAACCTATGGTTTTTCATATCCAATCAAGAGCAAATTTTCATCAAAAATAATTTTACAAAACTTCATCATCATAGGCTAGTGAATTTCAACAGTTATATTCCTTGTTAACTATAAGCTCTAAAAAGTTTTCAAAAATACGGCTAAGTCCTCTCCCCCATACTTAGAATCTTACATTGTCCCCAATGTAAGTAAAAATGAAAAATAAAAACAAAAACTAAAGAAAAACAAATAAAATATATGGAAGAAAATACTCCCCTTGGGTTGCCTCCCAAGCAGCGCTTAATTTCCAGTATTCAACTTGACCCTCAGAAGCACTCCTCAAAGAGCGGCTGACGCCCAAAGTAAGTGTTATATGACACCACAAATGGGTCTTTGTTCCATGTGCCCTCAAGCTTGGCTAGATGTATACAGTTTAAACTCGTCACCGCAACAACACTCCAAAGTAGCTGATAAACATGGGAAGAGAGCATCTCTGCGGGCTCTCAGAAGCTAACATCTTTTGAAACTGGTACTAATGGAAAGGAAGGATCTTGGGGATGTGTGTATGATAATACTATCGATGAGATCATATCGATAGACCCTTGAACTCCATCATCCTCAAATTCGAGTGGAAACATATTCACATCATACCCTGTATCTTCTAGAACATCTTCCGACTGAGGTTCAATAAGAAGAGAAGACTCTAGCAACTCTAAATCTTCAGCATGATTTGATTCGCACTCCCAATCCTGGTTCTCTGAGTCATCATCATTAAACCAAATTGGGTTGGTCACTGCTTGAGTATCTTGCTTCACTTCATGTTCTTTGTGTTCATGGCAGATTGATCTCTTGATATTCTCCATTTTCTCCACAAGGTGACATCTAGAATTTTTTAGATCTTCTATAGTTTCCACAGTCGATGCCACAAGATTCCTCATGATATACTCCAACGGATGTAAGATCAATTGCGAACAACTTTCCTCATCCTTTTGAAGCTCGAATGGTTGGTCTGTAAAATCTGGGTAATGAGTATGTTGTGGGTGTTGGTTGCTCCACACCCGTGGTGTTAGATACCAATATCGGTAGTAATCAAATTTTGTCATATCATCCAACAGGTGCATCAAACTATCATCATCTCGGAAAAATAATGAACTAAGAAAGCTCCATCAATTACCCATCTTCTTGTCACTGCATCCAAACCATCAAGAAAAAATGTAAGGACAGAATAGTTAGAAAAATCACGATACCGGAAGATGGTGGTCAATTTATTGAATCTCTCTCATGCTGCGTAGAATGGCTCTCCGTGTTGCTGGATAAAACTTGCTAATATTTGTTGACTTGACATCTCAAAGTATTACACCATAAGAATCCTCCTTCGCCTATGCAAAGTTTTTTCTATCTTTGGGTCGTATGGAAATTCTTCTTCTTTCGAAAATTCACCTGCACACACGAACAACCCAGAGTAGCACTAGGAGGAATAATAAAAAAATAAAACAAAAACAAAAACACAAATAAATTAAACGCCTTTCCCCGGCAACGGCGCTAAAATTTTGTAACGCTTATTCGTATGATGCCCAAATTAACCCAACTCAGATTAACTAAATAAACATGTAGTAGCGAGAGTAGGGATCGTTCCCACGAGGAAAGTAAAATTTATTTGTGTTCTTAAAACTACTGAAAATAAATAAAAGGGGGTTTGGATTTTGAAATTAACTACTATGCAATAATTTAAAATAAGAAAGATCAATAAACTAACGAGACTTGATATCGGTCGACTACACCCTTGAAATCATTCACTCGATCATCGATTCTCCAAAAATAATTAATTTTCATTAAATATTCACCATTGAAAATATAATTCCTGTTTCACTTTAATTTTAGTTAATTAGAAAACAACATTCTAAATTAACCCTTACCAATAAATTAACCCAAATACCAGCGATCTTTATTTAAATCTAAGGTAGCATTCAAATGAGTAAAACTAATGAAGCTAGACAACACAAACACCAGCGGTTGTATTTAGCCTAGTCAATTGTTGTTCCTACGATTTAACAAATTCAACAGCAGAAAATATTAAACGCATTTGCTTCACAAATTAGATGATTCAAACAATTACGGATTTGAATTCTAATTTAGCAATAGATTGTACGAAAGAATTATCAGGTGATCAATCTAATAATCAAACACACAAGCATGAAATAAACCAGAACAATTCTTGATACTCGATAAAAATAAAACAATGAAAATCTGAATCTCACAAGATAAATAAATTCAAGGGTTCGTCTTCCTCAACCAAGAATAAAAACTAGAAGAATTAAAATCTAAGAACAAGAAAGATAAAACTTAGGCGCTAGATGAATTCTTTGTATGTAGCCATCTAAAGATCTTCAGAAATCATTAAAAGATAGTAATTTTCGAGTTATATGATATATTTAAAGACTAGAGTCCTTCCCAAGAAAATTTTCTAATTAAAACAGATTTCTCAGAAAAGTCGGTGCGCTCGAGCGCACGAATTGGTAGGATCGAGCGTGCCTATTTATGCCAACTTTCTATCCTGCTTTTCTTGTAGGCGCGCTAGGGCGCGTGAGTTCATCGGATCGAGCGCGCAGCTTTTTTCCCAGCGAGCAGTGATTTTAAAAATTCATATCTAGAGATCTAGCTGTCGGATTGAGCTGAAATTTGGACAGATCCTTTAAAACATCATGAACTTTATTCTGGACGATGGAGATCGGATTTGAACTTCTCTAAAATTAAATATGATTTTCTGATCATTGCTGCTTCGTAATTCTTCTCTTATCTCAGCTCTTTCTTCCATCTTTAGCTCCATTTCTTCTATTTTCCTATATAAAATCACATACAATGATTAGGAACTATAACATGAATTTAGCCAATAAAAATACACCTAATCATCCCAAATTAACTCAATAAAACATAGAAAAATACAATCACATCAAACTCCCCTCTACTTAAACCTTGCTCGCCTTCGAGCAACACAAAACATAAACACAAATGAATAATGAAATCACAGCCTCAAAGAAGTTTTCACATACAAAACAAAATTATGAATACTCTCGATTTTCCATAATACACCATCAGTCAAGCGTGAACGTGTGTGTGTGTCATGTTATTTCAGCTACATGCAACTTCAAAAGAAGTTCGCCGACCTATGACAAATTAGTGTGAGTATCCCCATCAAGAGCCCTTTCCTCACAACAATATTCAAACAAAAACACAACTCTCTTGAGATAAAATTACACACATCCGGATTTTGCACTCGGTATTGCTTTAGCCTCAATAATTACCCGTTAACTTAGCTATAACTAAGACAGAATTAGGATTTCAATCCCCTCGTCTATAGCCCGGATGGAGCATCAACCCCATTTAATCCGCATACTTAGCCTTGAATTTAATCTTGTAGGATTAGGATTTCAATCCTTTCTAGGCCCTGATGGAGTTGTAAATTTTTTTTCTAGGTGCGCCCAAGATCGTTTATGTCAAGTCTAAAAGATCATCAGGGTTCAACAAAACACTATCAGGCTCCACAAACACCTATTGTCGTGCAATGGTCCAACATACACAAATATCATCTAATACATCGCTACAGTTCACTGGTTTAACATGTGTGCTTAAAATATTCACTACTCAACCTACGGTTTCTCATATCCAATCAAGAGCAAATTTTCATCAAAAATAATTTTACAAAACTTCATCATCATAGGCTAGTGAATTTCAACAGTTATATTCCTTGTTAACTATAAGCTCTAAAATTTTTTCAAAAATACGGCTAAGTCCTCTTCCCCATACTTAGAATCTTACATTGTCCCCAATGTAAGTAAAAATGAAAAATAAAAACAAAAACTAAAGAAAAACAAATAAAATATATGGAAGAAAATACTCTCCTTGGGTTGTCTCCCGAGCAGCGCTTGATTTCCAGTCTTCAGCTTGACCCTCAGAAGCACTCCTCAAAGAGCGGCTGACGCCCAAAGTAAGTGTCATATGACACCACAAATGGGTCTTTGTTCCATGTGCCCTCAATCTTGGCTAGATGTATACAATTTAAACTCGTCACCGCAACAACACTCCAAAGTAGCTGATAAACATGGGAAGAGAGCATCTCTGTGGGCTCTCGAAAGCTAATATCTTTTGAAACTGGTACTAATGGAAAGGAAGGATCTTGGGGATGTGTGTATGATAATACTATCGATGAGCTCATATCGATAGACCCTTGAACTCCGTCATCCTCAAACTCGAGTGGAAACATATTCCCATCATACCCTATATCTTCCAGAACATCTTTCGACTGAGGTTCAATAAGAAGAGAAGACTCAAGCAACTCTAAATCTTCAGCATGATTTGATTTGCACTCCCAATCCTGGTTCTCTGAGTCATCATCATTAAACCAAATTGGGTTGGTCACTGCTTGAGTATCTTGCCTCACTTCATGTTCTTTGTGTTCATGGCAGATTGATCTCTTGATATTCTTCATTTTCTCCACAAGGTGACATCTAGAATTTTTTAGATCTTCTACAGTTTTCACAGTCGATGCCACAAGCTTTCTCATGATATCCTTCAGCGGATGTAAGATCAATTGCGAACAACTTTCCTCATCCTTTTGAAGCTCGAATGGTTGGTCTGTAAAATCTGGGTAATGAGTATCTTGTGGGTGTTGGTTGCTCCACACCCGTGCTGTTAGATACCAATATCGGTAGTAATCAAATTCTGTCATATAGTCCAATATGTGCATCAAACTATCATCATCTTGGCAAAATAATGAACTACCGGCTGCGAAAGCTCCATCAATTA
The DNA here is from genome assembly GCF_033568475.1 of Henckelia pumila. Classification (NCBI taxonomy): domain Eukaryota; kingdom Viridiplantae; phylum Streptophyta; class Magnoliopsida; order Lamiales; family Gesneriaceae; genus Henckelia; species Henckelia pumila. The sequence goes on from NC_133121.1 coordinate 143,947,335, forward strand.
CCCATCTTCTTGTCACTGCATCCAAACCATCAAGAAAAAATGTAAGGACAGAATACTTAGAAAAATCACGATACCGGAAGATGGTTGCCAATTTATTGAATCTCTCCCATGCTGTGTAGAATGGCTCTCCGTGTTGCTGGATAAAACTTGCTAATATTTGTTGACTTGACATCTCAAAGTATTACACCATAAGAATCCTCCTTCGCCTATGCAAAGTTCTTTCTGTCTCTGGGTCGTATGGAAATTCTTCTTCTTCCGAAGATTCACCTGCAGGCACGAACAAACCAGAGTAGCACTAGGAGGAATAATAAAAATAAAACAAAAACAAAAACACAAATAAATTAAACGCCTTTCCCCGGCAACAGAGCCAAAATTTGGTAACACTTAGTCGTATGACGCCCAAATTAACCCAACTCGGATTAACTAAATAAACATGTAGTAGCGAGAGTAGGGATCGTTCCCACGAGGAAAGTAAAATTTATTTGTGTTCTTAAAGCTACTGGAAATAAATAAAAGGGGATTTGGATTTTGAAATTAACTACTATGCAATAATTTAAAATAAGAAAGATCAATAAACTAACGAGACTTGGTATCGGTCGACTACACCCTTGAAATCATTCACTCGATCATCGATTCTCCAAAAATAATTAATTTTCATTAAATATTCACCATTGAAAATCAAATTCCTGTTTCACCTTAATTTTAGTTAATTAGAAAATAGCATTCTAAATTAACCCTTACCAATAAATTAACCCAAATACCAGCGATCTTTATTTAAATCTAAGGTAGCATTCAAATGAGTAAAACTAATGAAGTTAGACAACACAAACACCAGCAGTTATATTTAGCCTAGTCAATTGTTGTTCCTACGATTTAACAAATTCAACAACAGAAAATATTAAACGCAGTTGCTTCACAAATTAGATGATTCAAACAATTACGGATTTGAATTCTAATTTAGCAATAGATTGTACAAAAGAATTATCAGGTGATCAATCTAATAATCAAACACACAAGCATGAAATAAACCAGAGCAACTCTTGATACTCGATAAAAATAAAATAATGAAAATCTGAATCTCACAAGATAAATAAATTCAAGGGTTCCTCTTCCTCAACCAAGAATAAAAACTAGAAGAATTAAAATCTAAGAACAAGAAAGATAAAACTTAGCCGCTAGATGAATTCTCTGTATGTAGCCATCTAAAGATCTTCAGAAATCATCAAAAGATAGTAATTTTTGAGTTATATGATGTATTTAAAGACTAGAGTCCTTCCCAAGAAAGTTTTCTAATTAAAATAGATTTCTCGGAAAAGTCGGTGCGCTCGAGCGCACGAATTGGTAGGATCGAGCGCGCCTATTTATGCCAACTTTCTGTCCAGCTTTTCTTGTAGGCGCGCTAGGGCGCGTGAGTTCATCGGATCGAGCGCGCAGCTTTTTTCCCAACAAGCAGCGATTTTGAAAAATTTATATTCGGAGCTCTAGCCGTCGGATTGAGCTGAAATTTGGACAGCTGCTTCAAAACATCTTGAAATTTATTCTGGACAGTGCAGATTGGATTTAAACTTTTATAAAATTAAATATGATTTTCTGATCATTGCTGCTTCGTAATTCTTCTCTTATCTCGGCTCTTTCTTCCATCTTTAGCTCCATTTCTTCTCTTTTCCTATATAAAATCACATACAATGATTAGGAACTATAACATGAATTTAGCCAATAAAAATACACCTAATCATCACAAATTAACTCAATAAAACATAGGAAAATACCATCACATCAACTTGATAATGCTGGAGAATTTACTTCCCAAACTTTTAATGACTATTGTATGTCAATGAAAATTACTGTTGAACATCATGTTGCTCATGTTCATACACAGAATGGATTAGCTGAATCATTGATTAAACGTCTACAACTGATTGCTAGACCAATGATTATGAGAACAAAACTCCCTATTTCTATATTGGGACATGTAATTTTACATGCTGCGGCATTAATTCGCATCAGACCAAGTGCATATCATAAATTCTTCCCATTGCAGCTTGCATTTGGTAAAGAACCAAATATTTCTCATCTGAGAATTTTTGGATGTATGATGTATGTGCCTATTGCACCACCTCAACAATTAAAAATGGGTTCTCAAAGAAAAATCGGTATTTATATCGGTTATGATAGTCCATCAATCATTCGATATATTGAGCCTCAGACAGACGATGTGTTTACAGTACGCTTTGCTGATTGTCATTTTAATGAAGAAATCTTCCCAATGTTAGGGGGAAAAAAGAAACACATCGAAAAATAATTACATGGTATGTACCATCATTGTTATATTTGGATCCAAGGACCAAACAATGTGAGAAAGATGTATAGAAAATTGTGCACTTGCAAAGAATTGCAAATCAAATGCCAGATGCATTTGCAGACACAAAAGGGGTAACAAAATCATATATACATGCTGTAAATGCCCCTGCTCGAATTGAAATTCCAAAGAAACAAATTGAAGACACTCATGATGTCATAAAACGCTTGAAGCGTGGAAGTCCAATCGGTTCCAAGGATAAAATTCCTCGAAAAAAAAAGGCATAGAGAAACACGATGATCATAAAATAAAAAATGGTGTTCCAGAAGAAACACCTGATGATGAAAATATTCTGTCAGAACCACAAACTGACGAGAATCGTGAAATCTCTATCAATTATATTAATATTGGAAAATTTTGGAACCGAAAAGACATAGAAGATATTGATGAGATATTTTCTTATAATGTGGCTTGTGACATCATAAATGAAAATGAGGATCATGAATCAAAGTCTTTTGGTGAATGTAAAACTCTTCATGATTGAGCCAAATGGAAATATGCCATCCAGGTTGAATTGGATTCGCTAAATAAACGTAATGTTTTTGGACCTATAGTCCTCACACCTAAAGGTATAAAACCTGTTGGATACAAATGGGTTTTTATTCGAAAGAGAAATGAGAAAAATGAAATAGTCAGATATAAAGCTAGACTTGTTACACAGGTTTTTCTCAAAGGCCTGGAATTGATTATGAAGAAATGTATTCTCCTGTTATGGATGCAATTACTTTTCAATATTTGATTAGTTTTGCAATATCTGAAAATTTGTAAATGTGTCTTATGGATGTTGTTACAGCTTACTTATACGGATCACTTGATAGTGATATATACATGAAAATCCCTGAAGGATTTAAGATGCCTGAAGCACAAAGTTCAAAACCCAGAGAATTTTATTCTGTAAAATTGCAAAGATCATTATATGGGTTGAAGCAATCCGGCCGAATGTGGTATAATCGGCTAAGTGAGCACTTGATGAAAAAGGGATATGTAAATGATCCAATATGCCCTTGTGTTTTCATCAAGAAAACAACATCCGAATGTGTAATTATTGTTGTATATGTTGATGATTTAAACATAATTGGAACAAATAAAGAAATTCAAGAAGTTATGATGTACTTGAAGGAAGAATTCAAAATGAAGGATCTTGGAAAAACCAAGTATTGTCTGAGTTTGCAAATCGAACAAAAAGAACGTGGAATTTTTGTTCACCAGACAAATTATACAGAAAAGATCCTTAAACGTTTTAATATGGATAAAACAAATCCATTAAGTACTCCAATGGTTGTAAGATCATTAAAGATAAAAAAGGATCCATTCCATCCATGTGAAGATGATGAAGTTATTCTTGGTCCAGAAGTACCATATCTAAGTGTCATTGGTGCCCTTATGTATCTTGCAAATTGCACAGGACCTAATATATCTTTTGCTGTAAATTTATTGGCAAGATTCAGTTCATATCCAACAAAGAGGCACTGGAATGGAATTAAACATATATTCCGTTATCTACGAGGAACGACAGATTTGAGACTTTTGTACTCAAAAGACACCAATCAATATATCATTGGTTATGTTGATACTGGATATTTATCTGATCCACATAAGGTATGTTCCCAAATCGGATATGTATTTACTCGTGGAGGCACAACAATTTCTTGGCATTCACAGAAACAAACACTCGTAACAACTTTATCAAATCACGCGCGAGATTATTGCGCTACATGAAGCAAGTCGTGAATGCGTTTGGCTAAAATAAATGACACAACATATCCAAACTTCTTGTGGATTATCAGTAGACAAAAATCTTGTGACGCTGTATGAAGATAATGCTGCATGTATTGCTTAAATGAAAGAAGGATACATCAAAAGTAATAAAACCAAACATATCCCCCCAAAGTTCTTTGCCTACACTCAAGAGCTTGAGAAGAATAAAGATATTGATATCTGTTACATTCAATCAAGTGAGAACTCATCAGATCTTTTCACAAAATCGCTTCCTACGACAATATTCAGAAATCATATATATAATATTGAGATGCGAAATCTACGACGTATGTGAAGAATCGATCGTATTAACATGAAAGGGAGTTTACGTGGCTGCACTCTTTGTTCTTCGCTATTGTTTTTATCCCACTGAGTTTTTCCTAGCAAGGTTTTTAACGAGGCAGTATACAAACACGTAATATCACGATCATCATCACAAGGGGGAGTATTGGAAATTATATATTAAAATTAGATTGAAAATTATTGTGATGGTGATGTGATGATATTTTAATTTTTTATTATGTAATGGATGACATATTTATTTTTGGATATTTCTCAATTGAGGATTTATAAATAGACATCAACATTTGTGAAGAAATAACATAAGTTTAGAGAGAAGATTTTATAAGTGTTTGGTTTGATATATATTTTGAGTTTTAGAGTTTTTAGTTTTTACCATAAATTTTTACTTTTCACAACAGATTTAGAATTATTTAAACATGTTATTTTTTTTATTATTTATTATAAATTATGCAATGCATATTCTCGAAAAATTTAAATTTTGGTTCAATAATATATAGTCATAAATCGAAAAAATAATATGTTTGAACTTATCAGTTTAGTTCAATATTTTGGTACTTGAAATTATTTAAATACTTGTTTATGAATGCATGTTTAATGAAAAAGTTGGAAATATGAAGTGAATTTAATAAAATAATAATAACAGGATAAAGTAATAATATTTTTTAGAAAATAATTAATTAATGATAATACATTTAAAATAAAAAATAAAAAATTAATAAAACACAAAATGTTTTCTAAATATTTATACTTGGATTTTATTAAAAATTTTGTATTATGGGTTGGATAGATTTAAACATTATTTTCACAGGGGTCATATATGCATTTTTTATATTTTACAGGGGTATTTGGTGCAAAAAAATATCAAAATATCTGCCCAGTCTCATGAGGGGCGCGTGCGCAAAAATTACTCATCTGAAGGGGCGAGTGTGCTAATTTTTATGCCTATTAAAATTTCACAGGGGAGAAGTGTGCATTTTTAATATTTCACAGGGGTGATTGATGCAAATAACTCTTTTAGTATGTTCATTGTTTTTTTTTTTTAGAATAGTATGTTCATTGTTAGTACGTTGCAAACTACAGTTTTAGTAGGGATGACAATTCCTTCGAATTCGGTGCAGAATCCGATATTCAATCCGAATAGAAGAGGGTATGAAGTCATTTTTTGGAACCGATTAAATAAATGAATAAATAAATATGAGGATCTCGTATATAGGAATGAGAGAGGATATAGTAATATCCTACACATACCCGATCTGTTACCCGATTAAATATAAATATAAATATAAATATATATATATATATATATATATATATATATATATATTAATATATATATATATACACATACATACATACATACATACATACATACATACATACATACATACATACATACATACACATATTAATTTATATTGCTAATTTAATTTTTTTGTTGAATTATGTTAGTTAGATGAAACAATAAAAATTATTAGTATAAAATCAATGCTATTTTTTAGGATTTTTATTTTTTTTAATATAATTCTTATGTTGTAGATTTTCTTCTATGTATCATTTTTTTTATTGTTGTTTTAAAAATTTTGGTATAAAAATCTAGAAAATAAGTATAGTTTTATCAAAATAATTCAAATTTGAAAAAATATATTTTTATGGAGTAGATACAATAAATGAGGATATGGGTAGGATATGGATATCCGATCTTCCGACGGGTATGGAGATGAGGATGAAATTGAATACCCGATGGGTATGGGTATGAGTATGAATTTAATAAATGGGTATGGGGATGAAGACACGATATCCTACCTATACCCGACTCATTGTCATCCCTAAGTTTTAGGTGGAGTTTGAGAGAGATTTTTGGAAACACTTATCATTTTTTTTAACATTAAACTGTGTATTATTTGTTGGAAACTTGTATGCTTCCCACGTGGTGTAAGAATATAGTCAGGGAGGAAACTTGTACTATTGGAAACTGTATATTATTTTTTGGTAGCCTTAAATTTTATATTTTTAAGTTTCTTTTGAAATTAGTGATAATTACTTTTCATAAACATTTTTTCTCGCAATTCTACTATTGGTCCATTAGTTGTTAATTGTTTTATCTATTATTTTGCTACAAATTATAATATCATGACATTGGATTTTATGCAGCAACGACTATTCGATTCCTGATCATTACTATAGGTCCACACATAAAAAAACCAAGTGGTCATGAAAGAAGTTTAAGATCAAATATTGATATGCATGAATATATTTGAGTTTTAGATGAACAAATATTTTGGTTGCGATAAACATGTACATATTAGGATTTTATTTTCAATTTTATTTTTAAGTTCAACGCGTTTTTTAAAAAATACATGTCAATGTGTATATATATGTGTGTTTTAAATAATTTAATTATCTTATTTGATCTCAGTAAATTAAATTTATTTGGAAAACTGTGGAAGGTTATAAACAAACATGTTTGTCACATTTTTTTCGTTGCATACACAACGCGCGTGCCACGGGTTGCTAGCAAATAAATAATTAATGAGATTACAATTGAATATTACTTTATTTTTTTTTAAAAAAATTATACTCAAGCTTCCTAAGGTGACCTAACTTCTTTTTTTTTTTTTTTGACGTCAAGTTGAAACGTTATTTTTTTGTCACATAGCATGACTTCATTTTGATCACGCTCCTTCCTATGGCGTGTTACGGTATAAATAAAACCTTCACATAAATTGCACAACTATCTTAAACGCGAAAAAATTAATGGTTTTTTTACAATAAACAGTGTAAAAAATCCTGAAAAAAATCCTTAAAAAAATGTCGTGCAAGTATAAAATGAAATATAATTTTGGAAACGAGAATAACAGTAAAATGGGAAGAAAATTTTGAGAAGTCCAAACGACCAGATTCCAGGTGGGCTCACAGAATCCAACACTTGCAACCCCACTTTGCTCTAGATTTCAAGCAAAATGTTTGCGGTTGGAGTGATTTAGGCCTCAGATTTATTCTCTGGTCAGAGTTTTCACAACCCCTCCACCCAACAAATCGTCGACTTCTTCTGCCTCACATTTGCCACCTTTTGATCTTGAAGTTTCTATTTTGAACCTGATCACCCTTTTGGATCAAGTACACGAACCTTTGGATCCTCTAGTAAATCGAGAATTCTCCGAAATTTTTGGACATTGTATCTATCGTTTCTTTGTTCTCTGTCTTGGGTGGGTTTCCTTCACTTTCTTGATCTTTCACTTCACCAGCCTTCTGCGTCGATAAAGATTTAATCTTGTTCTGAAAATCTGCCATTACGGTTTTGAAGAAGAATGGTGGGACCTGTTTCTGTAGTTGGTTCATCGGTGGTTGATTCTCACGCCACTCCTTGCTGGTTCTTGGATGCTATGCCTTCGTGCAATTTGAGCTCTGGAGATTTGGTTTGGCAAAGGGGTTCATTTGGTAAAAAACGTGTGCCTCATTTAGGGTCGTTGGATTTGAGCACCTCGTTTCTTGATTCTTCTTCCATTAAAGCTCTTTCGGGTGACAATCGGAGGAAACAGAGGAAATTAAGGAAACTCGTGATTGTTGACGAATTGGCCGGGCAGTACGAGGACAACTTCGATGATGTGAAAACTGTAAGAATTCTCTCTGCTTGCCCCAGATATTACGAAATCTTAATCTGTTTGTACTCTGTTCTTGCGTAGAATGTTGTTTCATTTGCCTATAAGACCGAAATCTGAGTAGAAAGGGAATGAATGATCACTATATGTGTTGCCTTTCAGTTGGATTGTATGATTCCCACTCGAAGTTTGAAGCTTTATAGATAAATTATAAATACTCTGTGACCATAAATAGTCATGGCTTTTCATTTGTGATCAAATGGGAGTGAAATTGGAAACCTAAAGTTCAGTTGCGATTTGGGAAGCTTATCTTACTGAGTTCTATTTAGAATCGAACTGTATATAGTTAATGATTGGAAATGATTGTTTAAACGTTATTCAAATTTTGTAAAGAAAAGACGAGAATCACTTGTTTTCAAGCATATCCAAACGCTGCCATAATCTAGCCGATGGCAACTGAATCTCCTTTACTAATGTGTTGTAGGCCACCATTTGTTGAGTTAAATTCGCGAATGTGTGTGCTAAGAATCTTCGGCGAATGTTGACGAATAACATTTTCTGTATGCAGCAAATTCTGAACTATTTCACTTACAAGGCTGTAAGGACTGTTATGAACCAGCTTTATGAGATGAATCCTACTCAGTATCGGTGGTTTTATGAGTAAGTGTTTTCCGTAAGCTGGTTATTTTTGTGTTCGTGTTTGGCCGTTTTCTGTATGGGTGACATGATAACAACAGCATAAATAACTGGAGAGGAGAAATCAACAAAAAAAAACCCATTGTCGTGGAAAACCCTTCTTGTTGTGAAATGGAAAAACACCTCACAAAGAAATCGTCTTATAAATTTCTCATGGATAACCAGTTGCGATTGCAGGAGATTTAATATAGATCAGTGATCAGAGCTTGCACGCGTGTACGTAAATAATTGTGTGCATCACATACAATTATTTTCTGTACTGGAATTCTGTTCTGTGTCGATATTTTTAGATGGACAATTTGATTCTATTTTTTGTGTTCGAAAGTACAGAAACCTTTAGATAGTGAATATTGTGTTGGTCGAGCAGCGACGAATGCCCAAGTTTTGATTCGTAAAAATACTTGTGCATATATACCATTTCAGTTTTAATCAAAGTTTTGTTGTTTTTTGTGTTGTACTTCCCAAACCAACAAATGTAATGACCTCCCTATTAATGCATTACCATTCCCTTTTATTCAACATAATGTTATTTTAGGTGTTATATAATTGACATTCCAAATATAACAGTACATTAATGTACTCCAAATTAGTATGTACAGGGTGAGATACCAAATTTTAGGTTGACAAAACTGCACCAAATTGGCTAAAGAAACCCTTCGATAATTTTTAACCGTGCAACATTTCTTTTCATTAAACTGCGAAGACTCTTATCACGTCTGTGTATTTATTGTTTGATCTTCATGTAGCGGGAAGCATACCATGGAAAGTGCCGTTAGAGATGTAGCATCTGCAGGAGTTTAACAAAATTACTTTCTTTTTGCAGTTTTGTTGCATCCAATAAGTATGGTTTTGGGAAGAGTTTTCTTCGCAATCTCGGAAAGGTAGAATGTTATCTTGAGCTTGTGTATTCTAATACAGAAAGCGTCGACATTGATCTCTTACTGATCTTTTACGCGCCACTCCAACTTTCCGTTTTCACAGGAGAAGCACGATCTTGCTGAAAGAGTAATGGTTACTCGTCTTCACCTCTATGGAAAATGGGTTAAAGTATGAGAAATTACTACTCTAATTCTGGACTGTTCTTTGTCATGTTACGGAAATCTCTTTAATACTTGCGTATAATTAGTCATGAATTGTTGTTTATTTGTCAACAGAAATGTGATCATACGGAGATGTACGAAAGGATCTCGGATCAAAATCTGGAGTTGTTGCGCGAACGCCTTGTTGAGACTGTGATCTGGCCCTCGGATGACACCAATTCGGAAGTGGTTGGATGAAGGGCCGGGTCGGTTTTCGGGTTTGGTTCCTAATCAAGTGGTTCTTTGAGGCCAAGGAGATGTCTCATTTCTTGTTTTTTCTCCACGAGTTTGTCTCAAGTGATCGCATTCATCTGTTTAATTTTATGTCAAAGTTGTATATAAACCTTTCGTTCAGCTTTTAGCTGTGAACTAGTTAGAAACAGGAGATTATTTTTCTTGCATAAACATCTATCATATAATATAATCATTTCTAGCAAATTATTAAATGTTAGTGTTAGAATGTATTTATCTTATTTTATCTAGTAAGGTTATTTTAGTCTTTTATTTTTTTTTTATCCTAAATACTTATATTCATTCTTGGTCATTGTAATAGTTAGTTGAACAATTCAGTTGACTTACTCTATATTCTCACGAAACCCTTGTCGGCCTCCATACTTGTTCTTTTTTATTCTTCATGGATTTTGGCTTGTACTATGAAATTTAACATGGTATCAGAGAGGAGTTTCTTGGTGTTTATATTTTCTGTTCGTCCATCTCTATTGTGCACGGCATTGCCTGGGCTTTGAGAAAAAAGCCCTTATTTGGTTGGTTGTTTTATCCGGTTGGTAACTCACTCTTTCGCGGGCTTCTTATTTAAGTTCTTGATATTTGTTGGTTTTGTTTGTTATGGCAACTGAAAGGGATGATTCATTGTAATCAATTATTGTTAAATTAGATGACAAAAAATATGTATATTGGAGTTACGTGATAAGAAATTTCTTGAAAGAAAAAAAAAAAAGGGGTTATATTGCTGGAACAAAGAAGAAACCCGAGGATCAAAATGATGGAAAATTTGAGGAACAATTAGATGTTTGGGAAGTAAATAACTCAACATTATTACTTGGATCAACAATTCGGTGGAAAATTCGATAGGCATACAACTGGAAAAGTACGAAACAACGAAGGAAGTTTGGGATCATTTGCAGCAGCTGTATACTCAATCCAACTTAGCGAAACAATATCAGTTAGAAATTGAAATTCGATCACTTCAACAAAAAGGTATGAGTATCCAAGAATTTTATTCTGCTATGACTGACAAACTATCTGCTTCACCCAAAACTCATACTTGGGACTTAGTACCTCTGTCACCAGAAATGCTATTGGCTCTCGTTGGGTATACAAGATCAAAACTAAATTTGATGGTTCGGTCGAACGGTATAAAGCCACATTGATGGCAAAAGGTTTTTCTCAACAATGTGGTTTGGATTATGAGGAAACTTTTGCTCCTGTTGCAAAAATGACAATTGTTCGTACACTAATTGTTGTTGCATCAATTCGCCAGTGACATATCTCTCAAATGGATGTTAATAATGCCTTCTTGAATGGTGATCTTCAAGAGGAAGTATACATGGTTCCTCCTCCTGGTGTTTCTCATAACCCTGGTGAAGTTTGTTTGCTTAAGAAATTATTATATGGACTTAAACAAGCTCTACGAGCGTGGTTTGAAAAATTCTCTGTTATGATTGTTTCACTAGGATTTCAACCTAGTAATCATGATCCCGCCCTTTTCATTAAATGCACTACTGTTGGACGTATTTTGTTATCTTTATATGTTGATGATATGATTATTACTGGAGATGATGTTGATGGGATTACAGAATTGAAGTCTAAATTAGCTACTTGTTTTGAAATGAAGGATTTGGGTATTTTACGGTACTTTTTGGGTATTGAAGTAGGTAAGTAGCTTCTTCTCCTAAAGCTTATCTTCTTTCACAGTCCAAGTATGTTGATGATATTCTTGAGCGTGGTCGTCTCACTGATACAAAAACAGTTTCTACACCTCTTGAAATTAATGTCAAATATTCTTCTTCAGATGGCATACCTATGCCCGATCCTACCTTATATCGCACTATTGTAGGTAGCTTGGTTTATTTAACAATTACATGCCCAGATATTGCCTATGTTGTTCATATTGTCAGTCAGTTTGTCTCTTCTCCTACTACAGTTCATTGGGCAGTTGTGCTTCGTATTTTACGCTATCTTCGAGATACTACTTTCCAAAGTCTCTTACTTGCTTCTACCTCAACATTAGAGTTGCATGTCTACACAGATGCTGATTGGGCTAGTGATCTAGTGGATCGTAAATTTATCACTGGATTTTGTATTTTTCTCGGTGATTCTCTCATTTCTTGGAAAAGTAAGAAGCAGTATGTTGTCTCTCGATCTTCGACAGAGGCTGAGTATAGAGTCATGTCTTCTATTGCTATTAGGGATGGGCATTTAGTGTCGTGTATCGGTTACCCGACCCAATCGGGTCGATTATTTTTTAAAAAAATCGGGTTCGGGTAGAACCCGAACCCGATATTATGCTTTTCGGGTTGGTGTCGGGTAGTATAATTACTACCCGATCGGGTTCGGGTACCCGAAATTTTTTTATTTTAAATTTTTTTAATTTTTTTTGGAAAATTAATATATATTAGTATGCATTATCCAAGTTCATATCCTCGCTATTTTTATTTTATTGCTCTCAACTAAAATGATCGTTCGTTTTTTTTTGGATTGGATATACATAAATATCACTCAAGAAATAATGATTATTTTTCCACATGTCTCGATTATTTAATTCTTTGATATAATTGAGAAATTTCTTATAAAACTTGTTAAAAATAAGTAAATATCAAAGGATTGAAGTACCTCACAACCACAAATATATGGATCGATTTTAATTTTTACATTCAATGAATTTGCAAAAAAAAAAAAAAAAAAAAAAACGGGTACCCGCACCCTACCCGAAGAAATCGGGTACCCGATTATTTCGGATCGGGTTCGGGTAGTAATTTTGACTACCCGACATGTCGGGTACCCGACCCGACAAATCCCATACCCGAAAAAACCCGACCCGCGCCCACCCCTAATTGCTACTGAAATTGTTTGGTTGCGATGGTTGCTTGCTGACATGGGGGTTACTCTTTCTCATCCTACTCCTATGTATTGTGACAACTATCCAAATTCCTCACAATTCAGTGTTTCATGAAAAGACTAAACACATCGAGATTGATTGTCATGTTACTCGTCATCATCTTCAAATTGGCACACTTAGTTTGCCATTTGTTCCTTCAACCTCATAGATTGCTCCGCGCTTTCGTTTTCTTGTTGGCAAACTCTCGATGCTTCTTGCGACTGCATCGTGCGTTTGTGGGGGGATATTAGAATGTATTTATCTTATTTTATCTATTAAGGTTATTTTAGTCTTTTTTTAATCCTAAATACTTATATTCATTCTTGGTCATTGTAATAGATAGTTGAACAATTCTAGTTGACTTACTCTGTATTCTCACGAAACCCTTGTCTGCCAACATACTTGTTTTTTTTTTATTCTTCATGGATTTTGGCTTGTACTATGAAATCTAACAGTTAGATGTATAAAAAATAAAATTTAATCATTTAACAGGGAATATTAATAGTCTATGGCTCTCAGCTAATCGATTAAGTGAATATGAGAAAAGCTATTTATCGATTTAATTGCAGAAATGTTTTTTTTTAAAAATAAACAGAGAGAAAAAAATCTAACACCAGTGTTATTTGATAACTTGTTACGAAATCAAATTAATTATATTAAATAGTGACTAAAAAAACGTGAAATTTTTTTTGGCATATTAATTTGTGAGAGAATTTTTTTTTTTTTCGATTAGCTAGTTGAATTTCGGTTTTCTATCAAATTTTTAAAATGTTGTTTTGATACATTATTTTTTTTTTATTTTAGTCAAATTGCGGATGTGATACCGAGAAATGAGGACGTAATCCCAGAAAATATTGATTTGATATTGAAAATTGCAAGCTTAAAATTAAATTAAGGGTTGTATATCGTATCGTACCAAAAATTATATATCGTATATCATACCGAAAATACGGTATAATGAATTTTTTTTACAGATAACGTATCGAAACTTTCGGCATACCGATTTCAGTATAAGAAATTTTAGATACATATAATTAGCATAACTATTATGTCAAAAAATTATGGTATACCGAGATTTCGGTACGATATTGTTATTTAAATTTTCATATATTATTTCGGTGATCCGGTATATATTGAAATTTTCAAAACTCATACCGTTATCGTACTGAAAAATTTGGTATCATCATCGTACCAAAAATTCAGTAAATTTGGTATTTTTTCGGTACTTAAACTTTGGTGTATCGAAAATTCGATATTTTTTCACATCTATGCTTAAAAGTAGTGACTTGTAAGACATCAAGTAAACAATTTGACTAAAATAATCAAAAATTAAAAGTTAGTGAACCAAAATCAAAATTTGACAACTTAATAGAATAACAAATCAAAATCGAACAAGTCCATAGCGCGCACATACACATTTGACAGATTTTTCGATCAATTTGTATCAAATGAAGATGAGAAACATGCGATGAATTTTGAGTTTGAATTCAATAAAGAAGAATTATTAGAGAAATATTAATTAGATAACAAGAAGAATTAAATAATTAAACTAAAAATAAAATAATCGTGTAGGAAGAATTATATATTTAGGCTAAAAATAAAAAACCGCCTAGGCGGTGGGTGATCGTCCGTTTACTGCCTTCCACTTTTTAGAACATTGCATCCAAAACGTATGAAAGTATGCGGTGGCATTTTAACAAACGAGTTTCTGATGGAACTCTAAGGCACCAAGGCGATTCTCAAGAATGGAAGACATTTGATGAAAGACATTGTGAATCTACATCTGGTCCTAGAAACGTACATTTAGGAATCTCCACCGATGAGTTTAATCCATTTAGGTACCGCTTGGTTCGTGTGATGGGATGAAAGAATGATGTATTATCATATCATAGTGATTAAAAAAGAGAATACGCGGATATGTAATATGAAATGATAAATTTTATTGTGTTTGATTTGGTGTGATTGAAACCATTATTTAATATAAAATTATTACAACTTACCGAAAATGCCCTTGCAAATTGGGACAAAATCTAGGAACAACAACATCATTCAATGCACATCACCAACCCACTATTGACTCCAGTTGCTTCTCCCCACCTACCACCATCAACAATCATTCTTCCTCTCGTCAGATCAAAGCTAGGAGTTTCCTCCGGTGAATGGACAACACCATCTGGTGAGTCCCTGATTCTTTCTTCAGTTCGATCTTCGAAATAAATTAGGGTTTATCTGTAACAGTATTTATTGAATTTTTTATTTGTAAAATAAATTAGGGTTCGTGTTATTTTTATTTGTCAGCCTCTTGAACATATTTTAAATTCATGCCTCATTTTCATGTTGTAAACATATTAGCATCAGATTCAACAGAAATAAAATCAAACTTTTACATTCCTATCATTACCTTCCTCATATCTGCAGGTAATGTATTTGGTTTTTTCTTTTTATTTTTTAACATAACGTATTTCGAGTTTCGATACACGATTTCGCGTTCATCAAGATCCATATTTTTTATCAGAATTTTGAATTAACCTTTATTCGTAGATATTTTTAAAATTCCTGGAAAATTTTCCTAAATGTACACAATTTAGAACTATAAAAATTGCTATAGCATATTTTGTTGCACCATTTTCAGTATCTAAACACATTTCTAACAGTTTAAGTACATACTTTGTTGGGTTTGGACATGTATACATTGTTTAAACAACTTCGATGAATCTTTGACTGTTATGCTAGTGATTTGATACTTTATTTTTGGTTTTGCACAAAGAAGCTAATTCTTGCAGTTGAAAATTGAAGTAACTAGTAGCAACCGATGCTTATTAATGATATCATGGGTTTGGTTCAATTTCTTCCACTTGTCCTTGTTGGTTGATTTGTTTTATAAATTTTTTACCAAAAAAAATTCTTTTCTTGATTGGATAAAATTCATTGTTCCTCAATTATATTTTAACGCATCTAATTAACCTATCTTTTACATTTTAGGTGATATGGATTCGCCAAAACCACCAAACTATGAGTGTGGGAATGATTTAATGGTTTTACGACAAGTTGGACAATTTTCTACCAAACCTGGAAAATATTACTACATATGTTCAGCCTCTCTTAACTATCCAAATAAATTTTTGTGGCACAACGAATACCATAGAATCCATGACGTATCCAATTTTCAAACAACTTTCACTGGAAGTGTAATTGTAGGTGGACCGACTACCAACCGCATTAACTAAAAAAGAGTAAACAATGAACCAAGACACAAAAAATCATCATTCAATGGCGAGACATCCATATCCACACCCACATCTGACCCCAGGTCACTCTCTCCCTCAAACATACACAAACCCGTTTGTCCAACTCCACACTTACCGGAGAGGAAACATGTTGTTGTTTTGGTTTCATTTCCTCAATTCTTTGTGTCAATCTTACTTATTATTTTCTTGTCCAAGTAACGACAGAAGCTTATGATAATGATATGTGTTATACTAGTATGCCATATTAATTGTGCGCAAGTTTGATTGTAACGTCATAAAATAAGAGTGTTTTTGGTCTCGATACTCACTTGTATGTTAACCAGGGTGATTTTTAGATGTCTCTGTGTATGTTAGATGTGCCATGGTTGTTATTTTGGTAATATATATGTTAGTGAACAATTATTTTGATACATTAAGTAAGCTAGTAATATATGTTTTTACATTTATTTTCTCCACCAACTTGCTTCATATTAATTTTTAATGTGATATAATGATTAGTAGAATCAAATTTGATTTTTTGTCATTGTGTATGCTTCACATCAGTCTAACTCAAATTTTATGGGAGGGGCACTATATTCTACAAATTAACGAGGCAGTTGTGGAATGTGTAAAAGGCTGTAAATGCTTCATTTATTAACCTTCTACCTCAAATATTCTATATAAGAACAACTTGGAATGAATTTCCTTGCTCAAGTTCATATTAAACAACTAATGTTGTGTTTAGAAATCAAACTTCCTCATTCTTTGAAGTTGCTGACATGAGTGAGTCGGAGCTGATGACATGAGTGAGTTGGAGGAATCCTCGGATACTACTGTCAACTCTGGTTGGTGTTACATGCTGCCAATGGACTCCAAAAAAAATTTGGAGTATGTATACTTGACTTCAGATGACGAAATAGAGGTTCTGGAATCACCAGCTAAACCTAAGAATATTAGCACTTTTGAAGCTGTAGAGAAAACTTTTGCAGAAGAGAAATGTCCTCGTACAACAGCTCAAATGATTGTTATGTTCGTGATCCAAAGGAAGAGGATTGATATTGTGCCATTCGTCACACACGAAGAGATACATACACTATGGGTGATGAAGATGATATGGATACAATGCATTTTATTCATAATAATTTTTATATGCAGGTGTTATTAGGTGATATAAATATTCTAGACAATGAGTTACTTAGAGATGATATAGAGGGATCAACTATTGATGTTGTTCCAGTTGTGAACAATGAAACTGATGATGAAAGTTTTGGTTGAATATCGGTCTTGTAGTGTTGGTAGTAGTTTATGTTTTGAATATTTGAATTTCGGATACTTTTTATTTGTAGTAGCGTGTAACTTTCTGGAAATACCGGGGGATTTCGTGGACCTGAATCATTACTAACACAATTAACATCATTTTTCATAACAACGAAAGAAATTTCAAATATCTTTTATGATTAAGTACATGAAGGCAAATTTTTTATTTTTCGTAGATGGAAGCTATGCTCGTAAACATCATACAACAACAACTTAATAATCCATCAACTTCTGAAGAAAGAACTCGTAGATTCTCCCCTCTATCTAAACCAAATAATAAACCAAAGTAAATTTGAACGGAATCGATGAGTTTGGTTCTCAAGAAAAGATGTTTTTGTTAGGGTTTTTTTGCATGTTCTTGCATTTTCCTTCAATGACATGCATAAATGCATATCAAAATGATACTTCCAACAAAATCAGATCATTATCCTAAATAATAGTGGTTTGTAGATTGTTATGTTACATGTAATACATATACTTGAGATCTGTTTGTGAGAGTTTCTTTTTGAAAATTATTACTTCTCTTATATTTAAATTTTAGTTCTTTGCAAGTTCTGTTTAATTTTTGTGTTAATATTTCAAAAATGCAATTATCCTCATTTCTCTTGTGTTTCTCATATTATTCATATTTACTTACGACAAGACTTTTGTGCTCATGTTGGATATGTATAGTATGCATATATATATATATATATACAAAAATTATCATCTGCACCCTAGGGTCCCTAGCAGGATTTTTCGTGTGCGACCACTAAAACCCGATACCGAGTTTTAGTGATTACAATATAAAGGTTAATCACAAAATAGTGAAATGAATCATTCTATAATTATCTGAAATCGATATAATAAGTTTATATAGTTGATACCACAACAACGGTCAGTAACTATAGCAAATAATGCAGACCTCTGTTAGTATACAACTTTTAGCATCGGTTTCAACCTCTTCAGTAAATGCAAGATGAGTGCTTCCAAAAAATTATAGATGAGGTTATAACCAATCCTACAAGTGTGTAAATGATGCGGTTTCTAACAGCTTCAACATAGTTTCAACACAACCGATTACATAACCGTAGGTAGAAAGGTACTTCACAAGGGGCGAAAACCGCTTGTAAATAAGAGCTACAAAAGTGGTTATACCTTTGCATTAGAGCATCTACACAAGCGGTTATTGACCGATTGTAAAGGATGGATACAGATACGGTTTTTGGACTTTCAGTATCATTTAAAAGTACCGATTGAATTGAAATTATAACACCGCTAATATAAAAAACGGTTGCTAAACCGCTTCAAAAATGTTCGTTGCGGTAAAAAATCTCTCTTAAGGATAATAAATAACCGTTTCTAAAACTCTTTTTTTTGGGTAGTTTCAAATAAATCATTAGAATAATTTACATATAATTAATGGAGCTGGAGGTTTAATCGAATTCAAGATTTGGTGATGTTTAAATCAAGAAAATATGTTATGACATCATTCAAGATTAAGATACAAAAATCTAATAACCATAATTCAAGAAACTAGTACATTCATTCAAGTTTTTCACGTTATCAATGATTATTTTCAATGCATTTTCCATGTACTATGAATATGTTATGACAAACGAGTTATTTAAACTTCAATATTAGTTTTTTTGTAGGACAATCAAAGATTAAAAAAAATATTGCATAGTAAAAATTTGAGTCAAATGCTTTCAAATATTACATGTTCCATAGAAAAATATTGTAGCTAAGCTCTTTGAGACTACAACGAACATATATGTTACTCATGATTTTAATATTATGTATTATTTTGTTTCTCGTTATAAAAAATTTAGCCTATGTGGATTTAGAATATTGGCTCCGTCATTGATTTTGGAGGTGAATTTGTGATTAGTCTCACTTTCATTGTATATTTGAGGGTTTGTAGTCGTATTATCGAGGGTCAATCAGTAGTAAGGCGTTTCAAGAGTTGCAGCAATGCTAGACTTTAGCTACGAAGCTTTCGTCCTCAGCAGACTAGCGACATATATGAAACATGAGCCTTCTTATGATTTGGATTTGGGTTCTAATTCCAATTAGTGATAAATACCAGTATTCTTGGTTATGGTGTTTTGGATCGGAGCATGTGAGAATCTTATACTCGTGTTAGAAGTACGTGAGTAAGATTGCATAGTCAGCGAGTATGCATTCTTATATATTGCATTAATTTATTTGTCATAATATATATGCATATTTTACTGTTTTATTCATGTGTTGCATATGTATATATCATGTTGAGCAGTATTTTCTTCGAGATAGTATTCTAATATGGTCGCTCAGTCCTATACGTTCTTAACTTATGATTCGGCATCGGGAGCCACCATTATGATGGAAACCGAGACTACGGTGATGACAAAATACCAGCTATCCATGATCTTGATATGAGTTTTTGAGCTACCCAACGAAGTTGACCCTAGATGATACTACACACGTATTCATTCATGACGTGATCAGTATGATGTTCTATTTTAACCCAGCCACTCTGTACATGTCATTTATGTACATATATATATGTTTGTGTATTCATATTTACGTCCTCGCAATTTGTCAATCACATTTCGAGGTTATATCGAACTAAAGTTGTTTCTTTAAATTAATTTACATGCTTAATAAGCTATGAATTGATTTGCTACCGTTCGTCTCATATCACTGTCGAATTAATTAAGAATACTAATATAAATAATTTTGATCCATGTGGGAATTATAAAATCCCAGCGAGCAATATATCATTTACGTTAACTAGCTTATAGCAAGACAGGATTCTTTTGCGTCAGATGATTGCATTAACTATTAGATATTAGAATTAGTTAAAATAGTTAGAAGTTAGTTAAGAGATAGTTAGTTGTGTAAATGTATATAAATACACAAATGTACAGAACTCGTTACTTTTCCTCAATTTTCAATACAAATCTTGTTATTCAATCTATCGTAATATGGTATCAGATGGATAATAACCATGTTAAGAAATTGACTTGGACCTAACTCACCTCAAAAGCTAGCTCCTGTCAATTCATTTCCAAATCTTGACAAACATCAAATGGACCAGTTGATGACAATGTTTGTTCAGCATCTTTCTAAGTCTGATAACTCAGCCTCTGTCCAGGATAGTACCTTTAATGCATCTACTTCAAGTACTTGTTTTTCCATATCAATACCAAATGTGTTACAGTCTTCCACATCTTGGATAGTTGATTCTGGAGCTTCTAGACACATTTGTTTCGATGAACATTCTTTCATCTCTTTTAAGGCAGTACATAATTCAAGAGTTACTATGCCTAATCATGAGTATATTGAAGTCAAATATTGTGGTGACATAAAATTGGGATCTCTACTTTTTTTGGATGTACTTTACATACCAAATTTCAAGTTCAATTTGCTATCTGTCAGCTCTCTCATTGCTGACTCCCAAAGTACAGTAAGCTTCTATCGCGATTCCTTTATTATCCAGGAAAACATCTCCAAGAGGATGATTGGCAAGGGTAACAAGATAGATGGCCTTTATATACTGGAAGATACATCACCAAGTTCATCGATTCCCATCAATCATGTTGATATGCAAGTTTGGCACAATCATCTTGGACACCCCTCACTGAAGATTTTACAGTCTTTAAGATCTATGTTACAGCTTAACATTGAAGATTTACATTCTGCAACACCTTGTATTGTTTGTTCTATTGCAAAACATAAACGATTACCTTTTGTTTCACACCATCATGTCTCTTTAGATGCTTTTGATCTGGTCCATTGTGATGTATTGGGTCCTTATCATGTTCCTACACACAACAGTCAACGGTTATTTTTGACATTAGTTGATGATTCAACAAGGTTCACATGGGTTTTTCTACTTCAACATAAATCTGAAGCATTGAGTGTTGTTTCCAGATTTTGTGTTATTATCGAGACTCAATTTCACAAGAAGATTTAGGCATTTCGTACTGAAAATGCTAAAGAACTTGCATTTACTAAGTTATTTCAAAACATGGGAATATTACATCAATTTTCTTGTGTTCAAACACCTCAGCAAAACTCAGTGGTAGAACGAAAACATCAACACTTACTCAATGTCGCTCGTTCTTTATTTTTTCAGTCTCGTGTGCCGATCAAGTTCTGGAATGAGTGTGTTTTGACAGCCACTTATCTGATAAATCGGATACCTTCTACATCTATGCAAAATAAATCTCCTTATGAGTTGTTATATCATCAATCTGTTTATTATACTCAGTTTAAGGTGTTTGGATGTCTTGCTTTTGCGTCTACATTATCTGCACATCGTGACAAGTTTCAACCTCGAGCTCGCATTTGTGTTTTCTTAGGATATCCCTCAAGCATGAAAGGATACAAGTTGCTAGATATCAAGAAAAATGAAATTTTTATATCACGAGATGTGATATTTCATGAATCTATATTTTCTTTTCTTTCTATATCTCCAGCAGATTCCTTCATCGATCATTTTACTGATACAGTACTACCTATTCCAGCTCCTGATGACAGTGATCATTCTCAGGCTCTACATCAAATTGCTCCAATTCAGCCTCATGACATCAATGTTCCTGATGATATATCTAATATAACCACAGAAATCCCAGACATGGCTCCAACTCGATTATCTTCCAGAATTTCTCGCCAACCATCTTACCTCAGGGATTATCACTGTCACATGTTACAATGTCAACCACCACCCACATCCACAGTTACCTATCCTTTCAATGCTTACCTTTCTTATGACTCATTGTCTCAATCATACAGAAATTTTGTTCTCAACATTTCTGCACAAGTTGAACCCCAGTTCTTTCGTCAAGCTGTCAAACATGATTTTTGGAGAGCTGCTATGAAAGAAAAACTTGATGCCATGGAAGCTAATTAATAATACTTGGTCTATAGTTCCTCTTCCTTCATGCATTAGAGCCATTGGATGTCGTTGGGTTTATAAAATCAAAAATAAATCTTATGGTTCCATAGACCGATACAAGGCTCGACTAGTAGCTAAATGTTACACTCAACAAGAAGGCATTGACTTCTTTGACACATTTTCTCCGGTTGCGAAGCTTACTACTGTCAAAGTTCTTCTTGCTTTGGACGCAAATCAACATTGGCATCTCGCTCAATTGGATGTCAATAATGCATTCTTAAATGGTGATTTACACGAAGATGTGTACATGGATCTTCCACTTGGGTACATTCATCCTACTTCCTCTTCAGATTCTACAAAACCTGTTTGCAAACTCCAAAAATCTATCTACGGACTTCGGCAAGCGTCTCGACAATGGTATACTAAATTCTCTGCTGCTTTGCTTACATATGGTTTTACTCAATCCAAATCAGATCATTCATTATTCATTAGAGGTCCAGGTTCTTCTTTTTTAACACTATTAGTGTATGTTGATGATATCATCATTGCTGGACCTTCTTCTACCTTAATCCATGAATTCAAGGCTGATCTTCAAAGTAATTTCAAAATCAAATAACTGGGTAAACTTAGTTATTTTCTTGGTCTCTAAATTGCTAGATCTTCATAGGGTATTTGTTTGTCTCAACGTAATTACACACTCCATTTACTTGAAGACACTGACTGTCTAGCTTGCAAGCCTACAAATGTATCAATGGAACCAAAATTAAGGCTTAATCTTACTGATGGTGATCCTCTTGTGGATATTACTCAATATAGAAGACTTATTAGCAAACTTCTATATTTGTCTCTCTCAATACCGGATATTATCTTTGTCGTGCACAAATTAAACCAATTCATTGCCAAGCCTCGCACTCCATACTTACATGTTGCACATCATCTTTTACGTTATCTCAAGTCTACTCCTGGTCAGGGAATTTTCTTTCCAGCAGTCTCCTCCATTCAATTAAATGCTTTTTTTGATGTTGATTGGGTAGCATGTGAGGACACCAGAAAAATCAGTTACTGGTTTTTGCAATTTTTAGGGGATGCTTTAATATCATGGAAAACTAAAAAACAAGTGAACATTTCCCGGTCTTCCACCGAAGCAGAATACCGAGCTTTGTCTGCTACAACAAGTGAAGTTATTTGGCTCACTCAGTTACTTAAAGATCTGCAGGTTCCTCTTACAACTCCATCTACCATCTACTGTGATAATCAATCAGCCATTCATCTTGCCAACAATCCAATATTTCATGAAAGGACAAAACACATTGAGATTGATTGTCACTTAATTCGCGAAAAGATCGCGGCTGGAATCATTAAGCTTATATCTATTTGCACGCATCTTCAACTAGCTGACATGTTCACAAAACCACTACCCAACTCATCTTTATCTTCATTTCTGTCCAAGATGTCCATTAAAAACATTTATAGTCCATCTTGACGGGGGGATATTAGATATTAGAATTAATTAGTTAAAATAGTTAGAAGTTAGTTAAGAGATAGTTAGTTGTGTAAATGCATATAAATACACAAATGTACAGAACTCGTTACTTCTCCTCAATTTTCAATACAAATCTTGTTATTCAATCTATCGTAATATTAACCACTTACTCCTATTGTGTATTACAAACTAACTTAGCATCCTCAAAATAGGAATATAATTTTTTATAATTTCTCATCATAATATCATAAAATATAATTTAATTATCTCGGTCAAAAAAATAATAATAATAATAAAAAATAAGTGTACTAATATAATTCATGTAAAATT
The DNA here is from genome assembly GCF_033568475.1 of Henckelia pumila. Taxonomy (NCBI): domain Eukaryota; kingdom Viridiplantae; phylum Streptophyta; class Magnoliopsida; order Lamiales; family Gesneriaceae; genus Henckelia; species Henckelia pumila. The sequence continues at coordinate 143,971,468 of NC_133121.1, forward strand.
CGATCATGCCCTTAAGGTACTTCCATATATACCCTAGCTAGAGACAGAATCTATAGAAGTGCGTAAAAAATGACTTAATTTTATTGATCACTCAAGAGCGTATAAATACAATTTACAATCCTAGAATATTGTAAAGATGGATACAAAATAACCAACTAATCTTAGATATAAAATAAAAGTAAAGAGATCACAATCTAATCTATGAAGAAGGAAACAAATCATAAGAGATAATTACAAGAATATAAAATATTCTAATAGGCCCCCTCAAGATGGAGGTTCTGGAGAAACACCAATCTTGAAAGACAGAGAGCGAAGACGAGATCCAGATAATGGTTTGGTAAGGGCATCAGCTAACTGATCATCGGAAGAAACATGGAAGATGCGTAACTTTTAAGCCTGCACAAATTCTCGAACAAAGTGGTAGTCTAAAGCGATGTGTTTCATACGAGAATGAAACACAGGGTTCGCACATAAGTAGGTGGCACCAATATTGTTACTGTAAAGAACCAGAATTCCAGAGATAGTCACGCCAAGCTCAAGAAGAAGAGAGCTTAGCCAAGAGAGTTCGACAGCACCAGAGGCAATTGCACGATATTCGGCCTCAGTGGATGAACGAGAAACCGATCGCTGCTTTTTAGAGCTCCACGAGATAGGATTGGGTCCAAGAAAAATAACATAAGCAACATCGGAACAGCGATTGTCCTGATTTCCAGCCCAGTCGGAGTCAATATAACCATGCAGTGATAGAGAAACATGTGACCGAATGTGAAGACCATAATGAAGAGACCCATTTAAATAGAGAAGTAACCTTTTAACCGCACCCCAATGGTGTTCAGATGGAGCATGCATAAACTGAGAGAGTTGGTTGATAGCGAAGGCAATGTCAGGACGAGTGAGAATTAAATACTGAAGACTCCCAATGACCTGACGGTAGAGTGTGGCATCAGCAAGTGGCGCCCCATCATTAACCGAGAGGGTAGTGCGGGTGGAAAGAGGAGTCTGGACAGTAATGGAGTGTTGCATGTTGAATCGAGATAAAATATCAATGATATACTGCCTTTGAGACAGAATGAGCCCACTCGAACTAGTAAAAACTTCCACTCCAAGAAAAAAGGACAGAGGACCCAAGTCTTTGATAGAGAACATGTTTGTTAGTTTCCCAATAATGGAATCAATGAAGAGTAGTGTTCTAAAAGGCACCGCCTGCCCACCGCCCCTTTTTCTTCCTAGGGCGTCGCCATATTAATCTCCCGCCTAGGCGGGTTGGGCTTTTGCCTAGGCGGGTCCAAATAGGCCTAGACGGATACAAATGGGCCTAATCCACCTAGGCCTTAATTATCCTTCCCTTGTGAGTAAGAAACATTAGTAGCTTTGGTGTATATATATACTCAAGATTCCCTTTTTTTTCTTTTTCAAAAGCAATGTGGGACAACCATTTTGTCAATCATTTTTCCAATTCATTATTTTACTTTTATTATAATATATAATATCTTTTATTTATATGTAGATTGAATTTAGATATATTTATTTTTAAATTTATTATTAATTTATTATTATAATAATTTTATTATTACAATTTTATAAGAATTGCATACAAAATATAAGACATAAAATTATATTTTTTAAATAAAACTTATGAATATCTCAAAATATTTATTATTTAAGATTAAAAAAAACGCCTAGTCCCCCGCCTAGGCGGCTAGGCGCTAGGCGGTAGGTCCAGGCCCGGACCTGACATGAGGCGAGTGAGTCCACCGCCTCAGGCCCAGGTCCAAGATAGGGCCCAAAAAATATATATAATAGTGTTATTATTGTATATGACTCATAAAAAATTTTAATTATTGTATTTTTTTTTTCAAAACAGGCCCAGGAGAGCCCAAAACAAATATATAATTCCCATTATTATTTATACATTATATAGTTTTTTAACATGAGTAATGCTACATGTACAACCAAATTTGTACAAAAATTTTTACACCACAAAAAATTCAATACAAAATTTTAATTTATCAAATCTCACAATACATTGAATGCAAAATCTCACGATATCATATCAAAATCTCACGAGATAATAGCAAAATATCACAATATAATTGTTGTAAATATCATTGTATGATATATTGGTTGTACCTCTAGCATTATTCTTTTAACATTGTATGCTCATTTTATACTTAGGTCTATTGTACTTTGTATTTTAGTGTAGAAAAACCTCTTTAATAATTTTAATAATTGAAATATTTATTTGAGGGGATTTTAAGTTCGACTCAGGCCCTAAAACTCGTAGGTACGGCACTGGGTAGGTCATCGTCCGCCTACCGCTTAGCGTTTTTTAGAACATTGATGAAGAGTACATTATCACCAGTAATAATTAAATCATCAACATACACCAGAAAATAGACAATGTGACCATGGCTGCGGAGAATAAACAGAGAAGCATCAGACCGAGAATTAAAAAATCCAAGTGTAAGCAAATAAGCGCGTAGTTCTTGATACCAAGCACGGGCGTCTATTTGAGGCCATAAATAGCTTTGCGGAGTTTTCAGACAGAATCCAAAAAGTTGGGATCAATAAAACTAGGAGGTTGGGCCATAAACACCTCCTCGTCAAGAGTCCCCTTAAGGAAGGCATTATTGACGTCCAATTGGCGCAATGTCCACCGACGATGAACTACAAGACTTAAGATAACACGAACAGTGGTAGGCTTGACAACAGGGTTGTAGGTGTCGTGATAATCCAAGCGAGGACGCTGATGAAAACCCTTGGCAACCAAACGTGCTTTGAAATGGTCCACAGATCCATCAGACTTGCGCTTAATGCGGAAAACCTACTTGCAGCCAATAAGATTCTGAGAGTGATGAGGAGGTACAAGATTCCAAGTGCCATTGCGTAAGAGCGCATCAAACTCATCAGACATCGCATCACGTCAGCGAGGGTCCTAGACGGCAGCAGTCACACAGGTGGGCTCACAATCCAGAGAAATATTAGAGGCAGTGTGTAAAGAGTATTTGGGATTGGGTTTGAAGATCCAATTTTTGGAGCGGGTAATCATGGGATGAGCAGTGCGGGGTGAGTGGATTGGGTGGAGGCGTGTGATGATGGAGCAGTACGTGCGATCAGCTGGTCATCGACCGAGACAGTATCAGAGAAGGCATCCACAGAATGAGGAACAAGAAATATAGGAGGATCAGAGGATGGAACGGGGGAGGGGGGACACGGGTCGCTAGGTGGGTGAGGAGGGAAATTTTTTCAAAAAAAATGGACATGACGAGATATGAAAAACTTGTTAGAAGAGACATATAGACAAATATAAGCACTCTGGGTGAGGAAATAACCAAGGAAAATGCAAGGTTTTGATTTAGGCTATAATTGGTGATGAGTATAAGAGCGAATCCAGGGATAACAGAGACAACCAAACACACGGAGCTTAAGAAGATTAGGAGGGTGATGGAATAGCTTTTCGAATGAGGACATCATGGCAAAATTTTTCTTAGGCATGCGGTTAATAAGATAGGTGTCAGTGGCAAACGCAAAGGGCCAAAGAATAAGAGGAAGGGATTCTTGATGAAGAAGTGTAAGACAAGTTTCGACAATGTGTCGATGACGACGCTCGAAGTAGCCATTGTGTTCAGGAGTGTGCGGGAGTGTGGTTAGATGGGAAATTCCATGAGTCACCAAGCAACTTGAAGGCCATGAATTCGCCACCATTGTTGGTGTAGAGGGTAACAATTTTCCGATTGAACTTATTTTCAACTAGGTATTTTTAGCCAGTGAAAACAGAGAGTACATCTGATTTGCGTTGGAGGGGGTATAACCATATGTATTTTGTAAAGTGATCCACAAAAATAACATAATACTTATATCCATCCATAGAAAGGGTCGGGGAGGTCCAAACATCAGAGAAAATTAATTCAAGAGGAGCAGTGGACATGAGAGTGGATTCAGAAAATGGAAGTTTATAACTTTTATTAATGTTGCAAGAATTACAATGAAAATTACCAAGCGAGCTAGGAGACACTGATAAAACCCTAGAGGACACTAAATGTGAGGCCTCGATTCTAAACATCTAATCTCGGAATTAAACAACAATAGGGCATTCAAGATCCAATATTAAAAGTAATAAATTTTTTTTTTAAAATAGTGCTCGCTCGATCGGTAGAACTTTACCGATCGAGCGGGCCATCTTAACCAAGTCTCTGCCGAGACTTACAAAAGCCCGCCGCTCGATCGGTAAAAACTTACCAATCGAGCGGAAGCAAAAATCCAAACTTCCTGTCTCAAAACAGGGGTGCTCGCTCGATCGGTAAGGGTGACATGCATTTCCAATCCTAACTCGAAGTCTCACTTCTATTCTTCATTTCGTTCTATCCCTGTCGTCTCTGACTCGATCCTGCCCCACCTGTTGCCATGCATACATACAAAAATAAGACAACAGCTGGATAATCCGGTGAGAATACAATTCTCAGAAAAAGAGACAATCATGCAGTATCAATCAAACATATCAATCATGATACGCAACAAATCCATCTTATATATCAACTTCAGATATAAATCACGTCAAGACATGTATGAATTTCCAAATATCTATCACCTCAAGATCAATTCAAGTAATTCATCCAAGTACTGGAGTAAAATGATATGCATGTCTTTAAAACTTTTGGATTATCAGACTCAGATAATCAAATGGAATTCTTCTTTCTTTCTTTCTTTGGTTTGGGATCCCGAGGTTAAAATATCCAACAATCACACCGAACTCCCCTCTCGAGGTGGACGAGGCATATTTTAATCCTCTAGACTCCAGAGCATTATAGAGAGTTTATTTGACAAGGTATAAACTCTCCAACCAGGTCACTCAACTACAATCTCTAGATCGTCTAATCAAATTGAAATGAATCAAGGCTCAATATGAATGCATATGTCATCTCATGCATTCTAATATCATTTCAATCATCAGTTCATATAAGCATTCAATTATGCTTTCATTCATCAATTCAAATAATCATTCAAACATGATTTCGTCAATATAAATGCATATATAATCTCATGCATTCAAATAAACATTCAAATATGATTTCAAATAAGCATTCAATCATGCAAGTATGTGATTTCTTCGGAACACTCGAATAAAGTCTAATTCGAGTTAATCATTCCATTCAATTCTAAGTCGTCTTTTACCTTATTCTCTTCGAAGGTACTGAAATCTGAAAATCAATAATAAGGATAATAATCAATATCCAAACAAATTCATTCGAAACTCAATCAACTTCTTCAATCGATAAATAAGAAAATCGATACTATACCGATTTCAATCTTCCAACTGACCAAAGCTGCTACCTCGCAACTCTGCTGACTTCAATTCAATCTATCATAAGAAGTCAATAGGATCAATATCGACATCAAAAGCTCAATCAAACTCGATACGATCAAAATATTGAACGATATCCAAAACTCAAACTGACGGCATAACGGCTATAAACTGATCAAATCGGAAATGCAGACAGCAAGATATCAATTCAATAAACTCATAATCATCTCAATATCATCAAAACAATTCAAATCCTTCAAATCTAAAATCTCCAATTTTGAAATAATCTTCCAAAAATCAAAACAATTCCGAACGACGCTCTATTTCAAAATCGACAGAGAATAAACGATCAGAACTCTTCCAAGATCAACATACTCCAAACTCAATCGATTCTAACAACATACGAAAATAGAAGTCTAGCTGATCGAAGAAAAACTTACTATAGAACGAAGCTCTCGCAGACGTGATCGCTAATCTGCCTTCAGAAATAAATTCCAACGGACGGATCGAGCTCGGGGAGAAATCTGGAAGCTCGAAGAACAAGGGAGGTTCTACAATGGAGGGAGGAGGCGATGGGGAAGGAGATGAAGTGATGAGGAGACTATTCAAGGCCTCCAAAATATAACAAAACCATAATTTGCGTTTCAGTCCCTGAATTTTCCAAAAATTGCATTTTAGTCCCTGATAAAAATCGAATCGGCCCTCGACTTCTAAAAAATCTGATTATCTCAAATAAAGTCTATTAAGATAAAATTTGGGGCGTTACACTAAATGACTGGCAATGCTAGACGAAGTATGGCCCAGGCGAGAGTGCCACAAGGGCAGCGACTCAAGGGCGGAGGAGAAGGCCAATGGAGATGAGGCATTGGATATGGAGGAGGGCCAGATGTATATGTCATTCATACACGGTCCCATGAGGATCAGATCGCTCGTGCTGAGATCCGTCACCTGGAAAAAATCAGGAAGAAAGGTAACAGAAATATTATGGGTTAGACACAATTGGGCAACAAATATTAGATTTTTAGCCATAGATGTAACACAAAGGACATTCTGTAGGGAAAAATCAAATAACGAAGTGGACAAGGTAAGTGAGCCAATGTGTGAAATAAACAAACCGGAGCCATTGCCAATGACAATGGAGTCAGAGCCGTCATATGGATAGTGGAGAGACAGATTGGCGAGGTCAGTAGTGACATGATGAGAGGCACCCGAGTCAAGGACCCACTCTGAAGAGGCTGGAGCAGTGACTGGCCGAGAAGCGGTGTGAGCCTATGGCCCATGGTAGACTGGAAGTGCTGAAGTGGCTGGAGGCGAGGGGGACCATGGCTTGTATTGAAAATCTGGACAATGCTTAGCGGAGTGACCTTGGACGCCACATAAGCAACATCCCAAATATGGTTTAGGGGTAGATGCAGCAGCTGGACGAGGATGCCACGATACTGGGGGGCGCTGCTCATGGTGGCGTGGAGAGCCAAAAAATTGAGAGGAACCCGACGAGAAGCTAGGTGCAGCGGACTTGGCGGAGCGAGCGGTGGCAAGGGCAATGGCCGGGCTGCTGGGAAGAGAGTTGCGGATCATAAGTTGTGCCTCAAAATTGAGCAGTTTCTCATGAAGTTCATCAAAGGTGATTGAGGTTTAACGAGCTTGAATGGCAAGGGACAACTCTTTGTAGCTGTCATCGAGTCCGTGGAGAAGTTTGAGGGTTAGATCCTCAATGTCTACTGCAACGTTCATGAGGGTGTTGCATGTTTTTTGCTCGCAAGCGCACGATGTCAAGTTATAATACAGGAATTTAAGTCCAGATCGTTCCCACGGAGAATGAATAAATGATATTATATCAAATATTTGCAACTAATATAATCCTAATCCTATGTAGAGCTACGAAGTTGATTTGATTTTTATAAAACTAAATTTTGCAAGAAACAAAACTAAATAACTACGAGTTCACGAGAAAAAAATTCAATAAGTGATGAATGTTAGAGGTTCGACTTTACTTGACTGTACACCACAATTTATTTCTAATGATTGTTCAATTATAAAATCTTCTAGTTTATTAGCCAAGAATCCCTATTATTTTCTACTACCTCTCTCGAGTGTCAAGCAGAAATTCGTATTCAATAACAAACTCAATATCTCTATCAAAGTTCAATTATTAAATCCGTTAAATAGCACAAGAATTATTATAACGACTTCTATGGAGTTATATGCCTCTCGAACAGTATAAACACCAAGGATGTATTTTCCTATGTCGTATTCAAAATCTTCTCTCTCGAGTGATAGATTTTAAATAAAATATCATTCAATCTATGGCCAGTAAATTGAAAACATTAAGATCAGGAAAACACACATAAACTGTGTGAAGAAATTTAAATATATAAATCAAAATATGTCAATCATGGGTTCCAGTCAAGATTCGTCTACCTTTAGACTAAGAAATTAGTTCATAACGCAATTCAAGATCAAATAACTCATGTATTTCCAACAATCCATAAACTAAGAAAAACAGAGTTCAAAGAGAAACTAGAACGAATTAGAATGAAGCTTCTCCGTCGCCGGATGCCGCCGTCTTCCGTCTTCGTACCGAATTCTCAAGCTCTTGTGCACTTCCAATCGCTCAATAGCCGTCTTCTGCTCTGAAAAATTCTCTCTAACCCTCGTATCCCTCAGAATCAGCCTTAAAATTCTTTCTTAAACTCGATCAAAAACTTTCCAAATTTTAGGATTGCGCAGCGCTGGAGCGCCCGTCCAATTTCCTCAACAGCGCTGGAGCGCTGGTTTGATAGCGCTGGAGCGCTATTTCTTCGACTTTTCACCCTTCGGAAAGCTCCGTGTAGCGCTGGAGCGCTTGGCTTGTAGCGCTGGGGCGCTAGTCTGGGCAATTTTATTTCTTTTTTTTCAACTCTTTTTTCACCTCCTTTTCACTTCTTTTGGCCGATTAAAATGAATAACACTTAAATTCCTGCAAACAACACAAACAACAAGGAAAATGCATAATATCGCTCAAAACACAACAAAAGCCAAGCTAAATCATATAAAATATAAGTGCATAAATTGCACTCATCAAATCCCCCCAAACTTGAACTTTTGCTAGTCCCGAGCAAAACAAAACAACACAAACAAAATACTAAGACGCACAGGGAATTAAAAACACACAAGAAAACAGTAAAACTTATTAACCCAACTGGCCTCAGATGTTCAACAATTAATCCATGTGTAGCTAATTTTCTCAAGAGTTCTCGTGTGTGTGTGATTAGCCAATCTTGTCTACCCACCTAACTTTCGGTCAAATCATGCAATCAGTAAGCCTCAAAGAGTCATTAACCCCGCTCTCTAGTTTCAACACACTCTCCACCAAGTTCAACCGTTACTCCCAAAGATCAACAGGACCTATCAGGGAGTTCTTAGGCAAGCACTTTTTATAGCAGAGAAGTATCCATAGTCAATGTAAGCATATAAGATTCAAGCAAAGAGAATTGGATATTTATAATTTTCTGCGGTATTGAGTAGGCTAGGTTTATCAGTTGCAGAGCATTGTCAGATATTTGTCTGACTCCTCTACTCCATACATTCTACACCTTTTTGCATTTTCTTTGGACTCAAATTTCAGTCCATTTTCAATGCCTCCCCTCACCTTACTTTCTCCATCCTTTTCTATCTTTTCTTTTTCATCCAATTGGATTTTTTTTTCCGCAAGGCTACAAATGAAAGACTAACAAATCAAAGGCTTGCAGGCTCAAAAACAAAGTTGCCTAAATCATTTCTCTGTTTGTAAAAATCTACCTCAGTTTCGAGTATGTATCACCAAAGTTAAGAATCAAATCAGCTAATCTTCTCACAAAATCCACACAATTTTCTCTACTTATCAGGAGTATCGACAGTCAAGGCTATAGTGCAGAAAAAGTGAGAACTCAAGATCCAATGTCGCCAACACTAGATTATATTTTCTTTTCTTTTTTTTTTTTTCAACTTCATCGTCATAGGCCATTTTTCTTTTTCTTTTCTCATTTTCATATTTTTGTTTTTGTTTTCTCAAATAAACAACCACACCACCGAACACAGACAACATTAAAATAAAACGAACAACTGAACAATAAAATTGACACAAAACAAAACAAGCAAAAACATAATGCGAACGAGAAACTAAAAACACAGATGCAGGAACTAGTGACTAATTCAACATGCAACAACTATCCAAATTTCATACTACGTTTCAACCCAACCACTTTCGCCAATCCAACAATTCAACAACCACATAAACATCAAACATTGTACATCCAAATCACAACCAACATAACAGTTTAAGACCCCCCCAAACTTAGATTCGTGCATTGTCCCTAATGTACAATGAATCGATAAAAGAACAAGGGAAGACACGTACCTATGGCGACGACCATCAGTGGTCATCGCCCATGTCATCATCCTGGGGTTGCCACGTAGGAGGTGGGGGAAACTACGGATCCTCACTGGAGCCAGGAAAGCGCTGGGCTGGAGTCGTCGTGAAATCCACCATATAATCCATGAAAATATCAGTCCGACGACAATGAAGGTCTAGCCGCTGCTCCACTCGCGTCAATCGCTCATCAAAATGCTCATACGCTCCAGTAAGTGGTAGTGGTGGTGGCTGGCTGCTACTCGTCGGGCGATCTCGAGGTGCGGCTGCTCGCAGAGGGGGTGGTATATTCTCTCGTGTAGTCCCAGTAATAGGTCCTTGAACCTTAAAAAGCTCTTCATCTGCACCCCATGTAACGCCAGCATGTGCACAAAGCGCGGTGATCAGAGCAGGGTGCGGCAATCCACCAGTCGTGGTGCCCTTTACCGCCGAAATAATGGAATCCTGAATGATGTTCCCCAAGTTCACCGTCTTTCCTGTGACAATACAGTAAGTCAGCACAGCCCGTTTCGCTGTCACCTCAGAAGTGTGGCCAGTGGGCAGCACACGAGCAGCTATCAGAAAAAACCAAGACCTCGCGTCTTGCTTCATTTTCCCGAAAGGAAAATGTACCACTGCTTCATTCTTCATCTTCCATTGTGCCCCTTCTTCACAAAGAGTGGTAATAATCTCATCATAGTCCACATCACTCGCCTTGAATGCCGAATACTCATCCTCATCTATAGATGGCATACCATAGAGGGTATTAATGGTGTGCCCATCAAATGCCACGCGCTTACCTCGCACTAGAACATGGAATTGCTCATGCTTACATTTTAGATTGGCATAAAATTCCCGGACAAAAGAAATCACAGCATCACCGGGATGTTGGACAAAATTCGTCCATCTTCGCGCAACAGCTGCTTGTCGCACATCCCACAAAGGTAGAGGAGAATTAGGATCAAACCCTCTTTCTCTAACCATGCTCTTGCTCACCATGAGAGAATAATTCTTGGCGGCCTCTTCATCCCAAAACCGATGGGCATCGAAAGTACCGGACGAAGATGCACCCTGCTTTTGTTTCTTTCTCGGAGCCATTACAATAGTGCAATCTCAATTGAACCAAGCAATACTTCAACACAACAGTACACCACCGCCCACTATGCCGCTTAATCTCCAGCCAATCGAAACAATTTACCACGCCGCACAACCAACAATAACAAGTGTACCAACCCGATATAACCGCACAAATCGCAAATCTTCAGCAGAACAACAATATCACATAAATTGGCCCTTCCAATTACAAATAAGCAAATATTATGCACCACCTAATGATCAACTACCAATCCATGTACGAATTTCTTACAACAATTTCGGATGATCAATTCTAAAAGCACCATAAACATGTAAATAAGACTCAGCACGGAGCCCTTCCAAAAGAAAAAATCGGCAGAATTTTTTTTTTCAGCCCCAAAATGTTCAATTTACCTCGGCTGGTGTCGAGTCCGGCGGAATAGAGAAATTTTGACAAGATATAGAACAACTCGGCTTCGCCCCTCAATGAATTCGAAGCTCACTTCTTCGACAGAAATAATAGAAATAGACGCCCCTTTTTTTCGAAATCCCTAGCTGCGAAAATATTGAAACCCGGATGACGAAAATTCGAACAAGATGCGAGGAAAGGATGAATTTGTGCGATGTATGGTGTAGCCGAGAGTTTCAGGTGGGAGTTTTTCTCGAATTGCAAGGGCCAATTGCTTGGAGGCGGCGAACAAGGCTAGAAAATTTGAAGATTATGACTGAATGAATTCTGAGATCCCCTTTTATTTTTCAAAATTTTCGCGATAGCGCTGGAGCGCTATATAAGTGGCGCTGGAGCGCTCGTTCTTTTTCAGACACAGCGCTGGAGCGCTATATGCAGAGCGCTGGGGCGCTAAACTTTCGTCCTTGATGATACAGAACAGCGTTGGAGCGCTATATGGGAAGCGCTGGAGCGCTATATCTTCGACTTTGATGCTCACATACGAGCGCTGGAGCGCCGGAAAGATAGCGCTGGAGCGCGAAACTTTCGACTTTTCTAAAAAAAATCCAACGTAAGAACAGCGCTGGAGCGCTATATGGAGAGCGCTGGAGCGCTATATTCTCGAATTTCATACTCCAAAATGTGATTTCTGTGAAGAACAGAACCTGCAATAAAACTCCTAATTAGGACCAAAATTAGTAAAATAACTGAAATTTCAATAAAAGTAACTAAAAAAAATAAAAAAAAAATAAAATAAAATAAAACAAAATTTAAAAAAAAATAATAAATTTGGGTTGCCTCCCAAAGAGCGCTTGGTTTATCGTCGTCAGCCCGACTTTGCTGGAGTGTTTATGCAGGGTCTATCAAGGCAACTTTCTCCATGTTCCGCACTTCATTGCCAAAATAATGTTTCAACCTCTGCCCATTGACTTGGAATGTCTGACCATCTTGACAGCTCAGTTCAATGGCGCCATAGGAATGCACTTTCACCACGGTGAACGGACCAGACCATCTTGATTTTAACTTACCTGGAAATAAGCGGAGACGAGAGTTAAATAATAATACATGTTGTCCAGGCTCGAACTCCCTCTTCAGTAATATTTTGTCATGCCACTTTTTGGTTTGTTCTTTGTAGAGCTTGGCATTTTCGTAAGAATGATTACGAAACTCCTCAATCTCATGCAACTGCAACAATCGCTCTTCTCCAGCAGCTTTCATATCAAAATTCAACTTTTTCACCGCCCAATACGCTCGATGCTCTAACTCCACTGGCAGATGACATGCTTTACCAAAGACCAACCTGTATGGAGGCATGCCAATAGGAGTTTTGAACGCGGTCCGGTATGCCCATAGTGCATCATCCAACTTAACTGCCCAATCCTTCCGGTTTGTGTTGACAGTCTTTTCCAGAATTTGCTTAATTTCCTGGTTGGATACTTCAGCTTGCCCATTTGTTTGTGGATGGTATGCACATGCCACTTTATGCCTAACACCATATTTTGTCAGCAATGAATTAAAGATTTTATTGCAAAAATGCGTACCTTCATCACTGATAATGGCCCTTGGTGTTCCAAACCTCGTGAAAATATTTTTCTGCACAAACTGCACCACTACACGAGCATCATTAGTGGAGGTGGCGATTGCTTCCACCCATTTCGAAACATAATCAATAGCCAATAAAATATACGATTGCCCAAAGGATATAGGAAATGGTCCCATAAAATCAATACCCCACACATCAAATAATTCAACCTCTAAAATATTTGTGAGCGGTAATTCATGACGCCTAGATATATTCCCCATCCTTTGACATCTATCACATGATTTTACCAAGGTATAACTGTCTTTGAATAAATTTGGCCAATAAAAACCAGACTGAAGTACCTTGGCGGCTGTCCGTGTGGCACCAAAGTGACCACCATACGGTGCAGAATGACATTGTTCCAAAATCTCTTTTGCTTCAGCTTCATCCACGCATCTCCTTATCACTTGGTCCGAACACTTCTTGTACACAAACGGATCATCCCACAGATAAAACTTGACATCATGAAAGAATTTTTTCCTTTGGTGATGATTGAGATCTGGAGGCATAACACCACACGAAAGAAAATTAGCAAAATCTGCAAACCAAGGAAGTTTAGAATTTACCTCAAAAAGATGTTCATCAGGAAATTGCTCCTTAATGAGTTCATGTTCAACTTTTTCTTCCAACTCCAAGCGAGACAGATGATCCGCTACTAAATTTTCACTCCCTTTCTTGTCTCTAATTTCGAAATCAAACTCTTGTAGTAAGAGTATCCACCGAATCAATCTTGGCTTGGCATCCTTCTTGGCAAAGAGATAACGAATAGCTGCATGGTCAGTATAAACAATTACTTTTGAGCCTATGAGATACGACCTGAATTTGTCGAAGGAGAACACCACAGCCAGCATCTCTTTTTCAGTAGTGGTGTAATTTTGTTGTGCTCCGTCAAGAGTGCGGCTGGCGTAGTAAATCGCCCGAAACATCTTATCTTTTCGTTGTCCCAAAACTGCTCCTACAGCATAATCGCTGGCATCACACATTACTTCAAACGGCTCCTTCCAGTCAGGCACAATCATAATAGGCGCAGAAATTAGTGCCTCCTTGATTTTCGTGAACGCCTGCAAACACGCATTATAAAAAATAAATGATGTATCTTTTTCTAACAAATTACATAAAGGCTTAGTAATTTTAGAAAAATCTTTAATAAAGCGACGATAAAACCCGGCGTGTCCCAAGAAACTTCTAATGGCTTTCACATTATTTGGCGGTGGAAGCTTTTCAATCGCAACCACTTTTGCTCGATCCACCTCAAGCCCATTAGATGACACTTTATGCCCAAGTACGATGCCTTCTTGCACCATGAAGTGGCATTTTTCCCAGTTAATCACTAGATTTTTCTCTTGACAACGCTGCAAAACAAGAGTCAGATTGTGCAAACAATGATCAAACGAAGACCCAAACACAGAAAAATCATCCATAAAAATTTCCATGACTTCTTCCACCATGTCGGAAAAAATTGCCATCATGCACCGCTGAAAAGTAGCCGGTGCATTACACAAACCAAATGGCATTCTCCTAAAAGCATAAGTACCATAGGGACATGTGAAAGTTGTTTTCTCTTGATCCTCTGGCGCTATAGCAATTTGATTATAGCCAGAATAGCCATCTAAAAAACAGTAATGTTTATAACCTGCCAACCTGTCAAGCATCTGATCAATAAAAGGAAGAGGAAAATGATCTTTTCTAGTAGCCTTATTCAACCTTCTATAATCAATGCAAACTCTCCACTCAGTAACAGTACGAGTTGAAATCAACTCGTTTTTCTCATTTTTAACTACAGTCATACCTCCCTTTTTCGGCACAACCTGTACTGGTGACACCCAAGAACTGTCAGAAATAGCATAAATAATACCCGCATTCAATAATTTCAACACCTCAGCTTTTACCACTTCTTTCATCGCAGGATTTAACCTCCTTTGATGATCAACATAGGGATTATATGACTCCTCCATTAAAATCTTATGCATGCAAATATTGGGACTAATTCCCTTGATATCAGAAATTGACCAACCCAACGCAGATTTAAATTTTCTCAAAACTCTTAATAATTTATCTTTTTCATCATGAGTAAGAGAAGATGAAATAATTACCGGGTTAGTCGAATTTTCTCCCAAAAATGCATAACATAAATGACCAGATAGTTTTTTCAATTCAGGAGTAGAAACTGATACCTCTTTTTCGACTTCCGAAGACAATGATTCAATTTTTTCTTGGCCATCTTTTTCCTTTGGCAAACTTTCAAGAGCGAGAAATTGCTCTCTAAGTTCCCAATCATCCCCATCAAATTGGGTTATGGAATTAATTAAGCACCTTGCCAAAACGTCCTCCAATTCCAATCCTGCACAAAAATTATTCTCATAAGAATTAGATAAATCAATGCGATTACAAGAATGTACCTCCTCTTGGTATTTCATGGTTTTATAGATATTGAAAGTGACAGCATCACCACCAACTCGTAGAGTTAGTTCACCCTCCTGCACATCAATTAACGCTCTGCCAGTCGCCAAGAATGGTCTCCCCAAAATTAGAGGGACATCTTGATCTTCTTCCATGTCAAGCACTACAAAGTCAGCAGGAAAAATAAACTTATCTACTTTTACCAGTACATCTTCCACAACTCCTCTAGGATAAGTAAGAGAACGATCATCCAATTGCAGAGTAATCGTGGTTGGTTTCACCTCGCCAAGCTCCAAAGACCTGAAAATAGACAAAGGCATTAAATTAATACTTGCACCTAAATCACATAATGCCCTATTAACAGTCGCACCACCAATAATACAAGGAATAGTGAAACTCCCTGGGTCTTTCAGTTTCTGTGGCAATTTCTTTTGTAGGATGGCGCTGCACTCCTCTGTCAACTTCACTATTACAAACTCTTCAAGCTTTCTCTTCCTAGCCATCACATCTTTCATGAATTTAGCATAGTGTGGCATCTGCTCCAAAGTATCAGCGAATGGAATATTGATATGAATTTTCTTGAAAATGTCAAGAAACTTAGAAAACCTCTCATCTAACGCTTTCTTCTTGAACCGCTGAGGATATGGTAGAATAGCTTTTGACACAAGCGGTTTCTCAGGAACAACTGCAGACTTGCTGGAAGTTTTGCTATCAGAATTTTCGGACTCCACCACAATCTCTTCAACTTCCTCATCATCCACTGCCTTTGGATTATCAGTCCCAATTTTTTTACCACTTCTAAGAGTAACAACCTTACATTGCTCCCTAAGATTAACCTCAGTATTGCTAGGAAACACACCTCTCTGCTGATTATTCAATGCATTAGCCAGTTGACCAATTTGTGTTTCAAGATTTTTCATAGAAGCGCTCACATTGGTCAAGTGTGTCTCCATACTGTCAAGCCTATTTTCATTCCTCTTAAATCTTGTGGATGATTCTGCAATAAAACTACCCACCAAATCTTCCAACGATGCCTTACCCTCACCATTCTGAGTATTGAACCCCGGTGGAGGATTCAACACATTCTTATTGTTTGCATAAGAAAAATTCTCGTGATTATGCAAACTAGGATGATACTGATTGGGTACAGGATTACCTCGATAATTATTGTAATTCCTATTGTTCACATATTGAGCTTGCTCCACACTCTCAAATCCATCAGCAAAATTTACAGCAGTCGCCAGTGATGCTGTCTCATTAGAACTTTGATTCCCTTTGGTCAGTGCAGCCAACTGTGTAGAAATAGTAGCCATCTGAGCGGTTAAAGCAGTGAATGCATCCACTTCATGAATTCCAGCAGCAGGCTTCCTTATTGCAGATCTCTCACTCGGCCACTGATAACTGTTAACAGTTATTTGCTCAAGCATCTCATAAGCATGTTCAGGAAATTTAGAAAATATCGAACCTCCAGCTGCAGCATCCACAGAAATACGAGTTGGCCCATTCAAACCATTGTAGAATAATTCAATCTGTTCCCAGTCCGAAAAATTATGGTTTGGACACTTTCTAAGCAACTCCTTGTACCGCTCCCAGGCTTCATACAACTGCTCAAAATCTTGCTGTTTGAATGTAGTAATCTCTATTTTCAAATGAGCCGACTTAGCAGGTGGAAAATACTTAGCCAGAAATTTGGAAGCCATATCATCCCATGTAGTGATACTCCCAAGAGGTAGTGATTGCAACCAACTACGAGCATTGTCCCTAAGAGAGAACAGGAACAATCGTAGTTTGATGGTGTCCTCAGTAACACCATGAATCTTTACTGTGTCAGCAATCTCCAAAAAAGTACGCAGGTGCAAATTTGGATCTTCAGTAGCTGCACCCCTGAACTGATTCTGCTGCACCATATTAATCAGAGCTGGCTTCAATTCAAAGTTATTCGCCGTGATGTTCTGCCGAGCAATCCCAGAATAATGTGTATTGATCACCGGTCGAAAGTGATCTCTGATCGGCACCTGAGCATTATTGACAGCTCTTTCCCTTTCTCTTTCTTCAGCCATTTGTTGCAACTCTTCTCTTCTAGCTTTTCGCAAAGCTTTAGCAGTTTTCTCGATTTCCGGATCAAAGAGCAGTGAGTCGTAACTTTGGCTTTTTCGCATAAACTGCATAGACAAAAATAAAAAAAAAATTTAAAATTAGAACCAACAAATAAAATAAAATGCTCTAAATCAAAATTAATACTAATTAGCACAATTTAATATAAATCAAATAAAATTCATTCCCCGACAACGGCGCCAAAAACTTGTTGCGTGTTTTTCGCTCGCAAGCGCACGATGTCAAGTTATAATACAGGAATTTAAGTTCAGATCGTTCCCACGGAGAATGAATAAATGATATTATATCAAATATTTGCAACTAATATAATCCTAATCCTATGTAGAGCTACGAAGTTGATTTGATTTTTATAAAACTAAATTTTGCAAGAAACAAAACTAAATAACTACGAGTTCACGAGAAAAAAAGTCAATAAGTGATGAATGCTAGAGGTTCGACTTCACTTGACTGTACACCACAATTTATTTCTAATGATTGTTCAATTATAAAATCTTCTAGTTTATTAGCCAAGAATCCCTATTATTTTCTACTACCTCTCTCGAGTGTCAAGCAGAAATTCGTATTCAATAACAAACTCAATATCTCTATCAAAGTTCAATTATTAAATCCGTTAAATAGCACAAGAATTCTTATAACGACTTCTATGGAGTTATATGCCTCTCGAACAGTATAAACACCAAGGATGTATTTTTCTATGTCGTATTCAAAATCTCCTCTCTCGAGTGATAGATTCTAAATAAAATATCATTCAATCTATGGCCAGTAAATTGAAAGCATTAAGATCAAGAAAACACACATAAACTGTGTGAAGAAATTTAAATATATAAATCAAAATATGTCAATCATGGGTTCCAGTCAAGATTCGTCTACCTCTAGACTAAGAAATTAGTTCATAACGCAATTCAAGATCAAATAACTCATGTATTTCCAACAATCCATAAACTAAGAAAAACAGAGTTCAAAGAGAAACTAGAACGAATTAGAATGAAGCTTCTCCGTCGCCGGATGCCGCCGTCTTCCGTCTTTGTACCGAATTCTCAAGCTCTTGTGCACTTCCAATCGCTCAATAGCCGTCTTCTGCTCTGAAAAATTCTCTCTAACCCTCGTATCCCTCAGAATCAGCCTTAAAATTCTTTCTTAAACTCGATCAAAAACTTTCCAAATTTTAGGATTGCGCAGCGCTGGAGCGCTAGTCATTGGCGCTGGAGCGCCCGTCCAATTTTCTCAACAGCGCTGGAGCGCTGGTTTGATAGCGCTGGATCGCTATTTCTTCGACTTTTCACCCTTCGGAAAGCTCCGTGTAGCGCTGGGGCGCTAGTCTGGGCAATTTTATTTCTTTTTTTTCAACTCTTTTTTTCACCTCCTTTTCACTTCTTTTGGCCGATTAAAATGAATAACACTTAAATTCCTGTAAACAACACAAACAACAAGGAAAATGCATAATATCGCTCAAAACACAACAAAAGCCAAGCTAAATCATATAAAATATAAGTGCATAAATTGCACTCATCAGAGGGCAAGCGCATCAACATGGGTTTTGAGGCCTTGGAGATACTCAGTAACCGTTTTGGAGCCCTTAACTGGATTGGAGATATGATATTTGAGTTGCATGATGCGGCCACGACTAGGGGCAGCATAAGTTTTGTCAAGGATGGACCAAGCTTCATGAGACGTGCGAGCACAAGCGATGAAGGGGATGATGTTGGGGGAGAGAGCGCCAAGGATGGCGTTGAGCAGCAGCTGGTCTTGGCGAATCCATGGTGAATAATCCGGGTTGGGAATAGATGCTGCGTTCTGAGTGATGATAGAGGGAGGGCATGGTTTGGTGCCGTCTACGAAGCCGAGTAGATCATAGCCAATCAAAAGGTATTGAAATTGGAGACGCCATGCGGAGTAATTAGTAGAGGTAAGTTTCAATGGTACTTGTGCAGTAATATTGAAGGTAATTAAGGGAGTGGATTTGTCATGTGGTGGCGGAGGAGGATGCGCCGTGTTGGAGTCGGTGTTGGCCATGGGCGTAAGGTAGAGGAAAAAAATTGGTTTGTGGCATTTACCCTTGTGGCTTTGATACCATGTAAAAGTGCGTAAAGAATGACTTAATTTTATTAATCACTCAAGAGCGTATAAATACAATTTACAATCCTAGAATATTGTAAAGATAGATACAAAATAACCAACTAATCTTAAATATAAAATACAAGTAAAGAGATCACAATCTAATCTATGAAAAAGGAAACAAATCATAAGAGATAATTACAAGAATATAAAATATTCTAATAGAATCCACGGACCACGGTCCATGTACGCGTTGACGTTGGCAATGAAATTTACCCAATTCACCCCGTACTCTCAAAACTAGACCCGACCTAGTTCTAAAATCGATGAACGAATTGTCCACCGGCTAAATCCTAGATTTATACATTAGCCTGCAAATTAATATGTTCAGGTAAACGGCACCGAACAAGCTTTGAGTTAATCCATATTTGAATATATATATATATATATGACTCGAGTTTGGTCTCGATCCGAGTTTGATATCATCATTATGCCACAAAATGATTTTTTTTTACAAAAAAATGCATATCTTTGAGCTTGAGATATTTTTTATTTCAAAAGATAATTTATAATATTTAAAGTGTTGGATATATGAAATAATTTTGATAGTACAATCTTCACATATTGTACCATATAATGTTAATTACAGTAAAATATATATGCATTTAAATCAAATGAAAAGAACACGCTGTCATCTCCTTGATTCCATTGGCAATCATATTTACCACCGGTAATTAACAGAACTTACGAATCAACATCATGAATTGTGATGCCAATTTTGACTTTAGCTAACTTTCCATAGGCCTTTTGCACCAAACACTAATTTATTCACATAATAAAATAAAAATTACCCTTGTTGCTGCCATCTTTGGGAATCGTAACCAAAAGTGAAATTTCTCAATCGAAATCATGAATTAATATTAATATTCCAACCCCACCATTTAGTTTAACTAATTAATAGTACAATTAGCGCAAGTCTAAATCTTCATTAAGAGCATGCTGACTTTTTACTCTTTCTTTGGTGAATTTAAATCCAAGTGGACATATCACCTAAGTGATTAAACTCCATTACAAGGAAAAACAAAAAAGAAGAGATCCATATTTCTCCATATATCTATTATGTGGATTTTCGATAAGAATCTTCATGATTATACATAGCAATTTATTCAAAGACAACATAATCTATGAGAAAAGAGATGATGACTTCTTACTTCTTACTTCTTGTTTTTTTTTTATGTTTTTTTAAAGTTGAGGAATATGTTGTTATAATTGTGTCTCGAACATCTATCTCAGATTTGGAACCTTGAGGTTAGCTGTGTTATTATTACTTTTATACTGACTCAAAAATTTCATTTTTTTTAATTTAATTTTATCACATATATATATTCATAATAATTAATATATGAGCCCGGGGGCATTAGATGGTATTTTGAGTTAAGTCTCACGTTACCAATGAGTTTACAAACTTGAGGCATTACAAATGTATCATAAATATAATTATAAGTATCAAAATATATAGAGAGAATGGGGAAATTAAAAGAAAAAGGTTAATTTTAGAGAGAGCAAAAGAAAATGTCAAACTAATCTTCATTATATCGTCTCCTAGAACTAATGACACACAAAAAGGCCATTAATCATGGCTTTAATTATTAAACCTTGACATTTCTAATTAACATAATGAGTACCATTCCCTAACCAATTTTCCAAACTGTCATCTCACACATATTCACACATCTTAGCAAGAAAACGTACGTTGAATTTTGGTGAGAAAATTAAAGTTGTCCATCCCAAGAATTAAAAAAAAAAACTAAAGTACTAATATATATATATATATATATATATATATATATACATGCATGTGATATATAGAGATACAAATGAAATATATATATATATATATATATATATATATGTGTGTGTGTGTGTGTGTGTGTGTGTGTGTGTGTGTGTGTGTGTATATGGTAAGGGGTAAAAAGTTTCCATCCCAAGAAAGTATAAAATACTAAAATGGGGTTATCCATCAACTTGAAAGTCGAGAAAAGGGAATGAATGAACATCTAATTTCATCACTTCTTCCAAATTCCAAGTTTCCCCTTCTCCCCCCACCCAATAATCCCCAAACCCTCTCACATTTTCCACTTCATGAACATGATTATTACTAATATCGACACTACAATATTGGTCATGAGCTATCTTACTCGTGTTATTATTAAAAACGTCGGGCGAATAGTTTTTCGTTTTCGAGCTTTCTCTAGTCATGTTGTTTGTGCAGTTGATCTCCGAAGCTGTACTATCAAGAATCTCCCCTTCCCCGACCCAATGTTCATGATACTCAATCTTGGGTTGTACGTCGAAGTACATACCGGTTTTCGGAAAATACTTGTGATCAGTACCGTATGGATCCATGATGGGATGATTGATTAATGGAGCCATGGAAGTAGTCGATATTGTTAATGAATCCATGATCATGTCCATGACCATGTCATGGTCTTGCATGGCCATGATGAGTCCATGATGATCTGTAATATTTTGGTCTATGGATGAATCGCTGGTGATGGGATCGGAGGTTGAGGAGTTGGAATTCTTGAGTCTTTTCTTTATCGTAGAGTTCCAGAAATTCTTGATTTCGTTATCTGTGCGACCGGGGAGACGTGATGCAATTTGAGACCACCTGAAAATGAAATTTAGGAGATGATTGATCTGATCCAAGAATATGCTTAATTAAACTAAAATGGAAGAAGAAGCTTAAGGTTTCGTGTGAGACGATGAGAAAGGTCGACCGATCCTTATCTGCGTTGAAGGATAATACTTTTGACATAAAAATTAATGTTTTTTTACTAATGAGGTCGGGTTGGAGATTAGTATAGTGAAAGATAACATTTTTAACATAAAAAATCATATTTTTTCACTAATCAATATTTTTGAAATAAAAAATAATATTGTTTCATTAATCAGTTGTGAAAAGGTAATATATATATATATATATATATATATATATATTTGTAAATTAACGATGTCAATGGAGTAGGGTAAAATTGTTTTGATTATTAAAATATTTGGGAAAGATGAGGAATAATATTGAATAAATAATACTATAATTGGTTTGATTCATTTCTCAATAATATAATTAATTAATTAAATTAAATATAAAAGAAAGATATAAAGGATTAATATTGCAGTTTTAGTTCAATTAGTTGATTGATGTTATAAGATGAGTGATTACTGATACCCAAGTATTTGGAATGATAATTTTTTTCCAAAAAATCATATTATCTTTTCTTTTTAAAGAATGAAAAAAACAAGATCATTCTTTTTGAATAAATGGTTTCTTTGAGATTTCAATTTTTAAAAAATTCAAAATATATTAAAACCTAACCACCTCTTCAAAAGTTTAGCTTGATATAAAACCATTGCCAAAATATTATATTATATTATATATATATATATATATATATATCAAAATCATGCATCATATTTATGTTAAATTCCAAAATAATCTTCCCTCTTCTTATATCCTCTTCTTTTCAAAGTATTTGTATATCCGACCCCTTCTGATTAATTTCATGGAAGAAAAACGTGAAATGTAATAAACCTAGAGGTACGTAGAAGCTAAAATTTAATCAGTAAGGAACAATATTATTTAATAATATATAATTTGGCCGCTAGAAAATTTTAGATTTTCTTAAAAATAAATTCATATGCCTGTCAAAAGCCATAATCTTTATTCGTAGGTGGTGTTTGCGAGAGCTTCTAGGAAGCACTTTTCAGTTTTTCGTCAACAAAATTTCAAAATTTTGTTAAGAAAAACATTAAAAATGCTTCTTAAAAACTCTTTCAAACACTACGGTAATACAATTAGTAATTTAGTACTCCATGCAAAGCAATTAAGATATACAAAAAATAAAAATAAAAACTACATTAATGAAGATTACACGAAATTAAGTTGATACGAAAACCTGTTGCCGAGAAGAGAATGAAGGTGGACAATAATCCCTTCTTCCTGCGACGAAAACGCGCCGCGCTTGAGATCAGGTCTCAGGTAGTTGATCCACCGCAGGCGGCAGCTCTTGCCGCAGCGCTGCAGGCCGGCGTTTCTGGCCACGTCGCTCCAGCAGCCTTGCCCATTGCTGACCATGTAATTCATCAGCTTCTCGTCTTCCTCCGGCGACCACAGCCCCTTCCGCAACTTCGCGGCTGCGCCACCGTTGTTCTTCTCAGCTGCAGGCTTTCTCATTAAGTAATTCTTGATTGATTGATTGATCGCAAGGAGGCAATGTTTTTTGGCTTATTAATATATACTTGATTTCCGCAACTGTTTTGATGTGAAGGAGGGGTGTGTGTATATATATATATGTGTGTACAAAGGACAAGAAATTAATGAAACATGAATGCTAATATTACAACGCAAGAGTGTATTTGATCGGGGGGAGATGGGCAAGAGGCTTCACCAGAGTGGGAAAATGATTATCGTTATGATGATGATGGCGATGGTTGTGGCCTGCATGTGGGGTATCTTTTTTTTTTTTTGTTGCTTAGAAACGGGGGAATTTAATCAGGGGAATATGTAAAACTCACATTACTAATCACAGTAAAGGTAGACTATTATCTATATTTAATTTTGATATATACCCTCAGCGTCTTTTGTTGGACATCTCATAAACGTCACAAGATATTCATTTACATGTCGTGGAAGAAGTTTCTTGACCCTCAAAAGAGATTGACGTACATTCCACAAGACACTGTTAGGTAGTGTTTGGGAGAGCTTTTAAAAAGTATTTTTCAGCTTTTCGTTAACAAAATTTTCCAAAATTTTAAATTTTTGTTAACGAAAAGCTGAAAAGTGCTTTTAATAAGCTCTGGCCGTTGAAAATTAAATGGCCAACTTTTATTTTAAAAAAAAGAAAAAGTAATTTTTTAAAAAATGAAGGGTTGGGATGATCGGGCCGTTGATCTTCAATGGCCATATCTATCCCACCTATGTATTTAAAAAAATTATTAAAAATTTAAAAAAATTAAAAAAATATGAATTTTTTTTAAAATTCTGAAAAAGTACAAACGGTTATATTTTTAAAATTCAAGCATTCTTCTATAAATAGATTTGGATACATCTCATAAAATTCACAATTTTTACTACTTGAATTCCAAAAATTCTATATTCTCCAACTTTCATTATATTTTCAATTCAATTTCGAAAATGGATTCATGGAAAAATAATGATCTCAATACTCCTTCACCAAATAATTCCCAATTCACCGACGAGCAAATGTTGAGTTTTATGTTCAACCAAACTCAATTCTCCCAAAATCTCATCGAAGTCTCGTCTCCTACCTTTGAAGCCTCGTCTACTAAATCTAAAAGAAAAGGAAAAAATATTGTCGTTGGAGATGGTGGCGAAGGCATCAAAAGGAAACCTTGGACGAAGGTTGAAGATGAACGTCTCGCAAAGTCATGGTGCAATGCTTCAACCAATCCGGCACTTGAAAATGATCAAAGCAACTCGAGTTTTTGGGGATTGGTTTGGAATGAATAACCATGAGTTACCAAATGGATGGAAAGTACGTTCATCGGACATGCGGCAGCATTGGAATGATGTTTCAAAACGAGTGTTCGTCTTCCAAAATATAATGAGTGAACTTGAAGCACTCAACCAAATCGGATCTTCATTTGATATGAGTGTATGAATACATAATTTTTTTAAATTTAAATTCAACATATTCGAAATTTTTATTTTGGGTCTAGTATGCTCAAGCTCAAACGATATACGAGCAAGATCATAACCATCGGTCCGATGAGAAAGCTTGGTTAGTGTTGAAGGATCAACCAAAATGAAAGATATGGTCGTTTGATAAATTTGTAGGAGGTTCGATGAATGCTACGAAGAAGCTTAAGAATATTGATGGTGAATCCTCTCCATCTCCTTTATCCACACCATCTGATACACAAATCGGCAAAGAAGGAGATGATGTGCAAGAAGTGAGCAAAACCACTAGGTCGATGAGACGGAAGGCCTTCAAAGGGCAATGAGAGGAGAAGGATCGAAAGATGCAAACATGGTGAAAATGTTGAAAACAATACATGAAGTAGATAAAAAAAAGGGATGAAAAGAAGACTGCTTTGACAAAAGAGCATTATGCAACAATGGCTCAAAATATGGAAAAAAAAGTTCGAAATGAGGATGATGAAACACGAGATGAGGGTGAGAGAGCAAGAAAGAATGGAGATAGAACAAGAAAATTGAATCATAGAAAAAGATGTTAACGATCCAAGGCTCACTGTCAACGTCAGTACTACATGAAGATGCAAGAACAAATTCTTCGAAAAAGATTCAATTAGTAATTTATTTCAGTGTTATCTCATTATATTTTATTCGGTTGTAATATTTTTAAATTTATTGTATTTTTTATTTCTTTTATGTTGTTATTGCGTGTAATTTTTATTTCGAGTGATTTTATATTTCAAGTTTTAAATTTTAATTATGTGTATTTTAAATTTATTATATTTATGTTCAATTTTATTATGTTTAAAAATATTAAATATAATAAAATAATAATATTTCAACATCATCACTACAAGTCTACAACATCACCACATCATTGTAGAAACGTATAATAAAGTTATCAACGCTGACATCATCAAGCGATCAAGTTACCAACTTCACCACACCAACTTCCTCACATCCTTGTACAGGCTCGGGGAAAATTGCATAACTAAAACTCATTGATAAAAATTATAAAACATATATTTATGTATAGCATTTTCAAATTTTGAGAGGAAATTTTTTTATTAACAGAGCTTAATTTCTTTGATTTGTTTTCATAATTTATTTGTTTTTTTTAAAAAAATAACATAGGACTGTTTGAAATTTTATCATGAGGTCCTGTATATTCATATCTTAGTCAAGCATATATCAATTTTCTTAATTTAATTTCATGTAGAATTTAGGGAGTGTGTAATTGCAAATATTATGTTTTATATAATTGATTAAATTTATAGATTATAAAAAATTAAAAAAAAAATTAGAAGTTGTTAGTGTTTGAAAATAAAAATGGAAAGCTAAAAATTTAATTTGTGAGGGGATTTTGGCTTCTCATGCACATAATAGAATTACGTTAATATCCCTCTAAAAAAAAGAATTACGTTAATATCAAACTTTTTGAAAGCCACATACATCGGGGACTTTTGCTTCTCAAACACATAATATATGTATTATAGTATATTTAATATTAAATTTTTAAAAGACCACACGTGTTTTTAAACAGAACAGGGATAATAACTGTACAGCGTATGATTGTTTAAATTTTTTTGAAAGAAATTAATTTTAATGGTTGAAAATGAATGATTAACGAACGGCGTCAAGAAAATAATGATTGAAATGTCTCGAATGGAAAGAGAGAAAAAAAAAAGAAAAAAAAAAAAGCGAGATTAATTAATGTTGCACGCACTTTACAAATGTTTTACTGGGAAAAAAACATGACTAATATGGATTGGGGCAAAAAATCTTTCTTCTACATTAACAAAAGATTGTGTACGTATATTAAGTTTGTATAGGTGTGATAGGTTTTTAAATATGTAACTCGATAAATAGGGTTAGTCTATGCTACATTGGGAGTGTTTCTCTCCCTATTTCAATATAATTAGATCATGTGGGATCCATATATTTTTATGAAAATTGACATATGTGTTGATGATCCAATGGTTGATATTTGACCACATCATGGGGGAGAAGTACTTCAGGTGTAGCATAGAATAATCCCGATAAAAGCATGACAATCAATTATTAGCGTACCATGAAATGTCGTAGAGGAATTTTGTTTCCATGATACGATGAGTAATGTGGACAAAAAATAACATTTAGCCCCCAGTAAAAACTAAAAACCCATAAAAACACTTAACTTCGTACATGAAATTAATGATCTTTTTAACGGGAGCTGTATGTATGAATAAAACAAGGGTAAATCCCTCAGCAAATATGGAAAATGTTTTAAAATACAGGATTTGAAAAAACTTATAATTTTATAGAGAGTTTTATACGTTTGGTAAATGTAATTTACCCCAATAATTTGGATAGTGATCATTATGAACAATAACCATTTGATAGCCTATATTATTAATCTATGTATAATTTACCTTATCCAATTTCGCATTTTTCTCGTCATATTATTTATTCATCTGTTAATTATTTATTTTGCATCAATCAAATCATTAATTATTTATTTTGCATCAATCAAATCATTGAATTTAAATTATTATATTATCTCTTATAAATAATAGTATTCATATTTTATTTATTGTTAAAAAGACAAAATATTAATTTTTATATAAAATTTATTCAATCAAATCAAATAAACTATAATTTATCAATCAAATCAAATATTATATTAACTATCATTTCTTATTTATTTATTATTACATTATATTACGTACTTATATATGTATTATTTATCTTATCATATCTACCAAATGGTAAGTATTAATTTTGTCGTTTTTTATGCGTATTGATAAATTATAAAAAAAATATTTGAATAAATAAAAGGTTGGTAGGGTCAAAAGATCCACTTATCACATTGGACAAATTCCGTTGAATATGATCAAATTTTATATCACACGAGATTTTGTGCAGACAAGATTTAAAGGGAATAAAAGTTGAAATGACCTTTTATTTAGTGACATTAATTATTATATATGAAGAATACGAAGCATATGAAGAATATTTGCAAAGCTAAATTTTCCTGTTATATGCATGGGATGATCATTATTATGATACGTTATAAAAACCAATATTATTATTTTATACTTTAATTATATATGATCTTGCTTAAGTATCAAAAAAGTATGCAACGAAGAAAAACAAGAACGTATTATAATTTCTAAGTGAAGTCCGATTTAAGCAAGCAAATGGTTAGGATTACAATTAATTTCGTTTAATTCATTTTGGGTCGGAATCAAGAATCGACCGAAAAGTTTTGTTTTTTAAATTGAACTTGTTGATTCTGAATCTATGATTTTTAAAATACTTCAATTGTACATATTCAAAGCTTTATACATGGGGGATATTTTAAAAATAAGAGTAAGAAAATTTTCTAGACCCGAAAATTTTATTCGTTTTTTAAGACAATAGAATTGTTATTATACCAACACAGAGATATTTAATCTTTAGCACTGAAAAAGAATGTCTTACCTATAGAGGAATATCATTTTAATTTAATGATAGTAATAATAACAGAAGAAAATAGATATGACATTAAGTTATTCTTGTTATTAACTAATTTTTTTTAGAGTACGTTATTAACTAATCTTAGTATATATCTCATATATATACTAAAAAATTTCTGTGGTAAATAATTGTTGTATGTAAAAAATAAATATTTTTATTAGGATATATTAGTTATACTTAGATACAAATTTACACTGATAGTTTGAACTATGAGATAGAGAAGAGAAGTTGCAGAAAAATTCAGAGATAAGTAAGAAAATATATATTAATAAATACACATCATCAAAGTTACAGAAAAAATATTATTGGTAAAACTCTAAGAAACCTTTGATGTCACGTTGTTACACCAAATTAGTTATGTATGGTGCTCGACCATATATCAAATTATGCAGAGATAAAACTTGGAATACAATCTGATATTTGACACACCATGCTCTAAAGTAGTTGTTATGAGGTGTTCAAGTATTTTATAACAGTAAATATAGCAAAGACATGTGTATATAATATAATGATATATAATAAAAATAATATAATAGAGATGATATCATAATCTCAGGGGCCCGAAAAGAGAGAGAATTATTATTAAGGACGAAAAATAAAAATAAAAATAAAATAAAAGGTGCAGAGGACATATTTGAAGCTACTTCAAATTAAAAAGTGGTTCGACTTTTTGATGCTTTATCCCTACTATTACCCCCTCCAAGTTTTGTCCCTCCCCACTTGATTCCCGTCCACAATAAGCAATCATGCATGCATGTGAATTGACATTAACACCCCTGCCCTAAATTAACCTCGTGATAATATATAAGAAAATTATTTGATTTGAGCAACCATCATTATTAATGATCAATACTAGCTAGTACCCGTTACGTTATGCTGATATGCAAACAGCACTGGTTCTATTTCTTCTCATTCTTTATATCGAGCGACACTTCAGGCAGCCATTGATTCGCGACATTTTTTTTTTCATCCTGCTGATTTTGCTACTACATTGTGATTCTATGGACTTCAACGCCATCGTGCATGATGTACAATTTCCAAACAAATATTTGGTTCCGTCGACTGCTTAGTTGAATCTAGGTCGACCTAGCAAAGGTGCATGAGTGAGGCTTCAATCCAACCCAATGCAGTCCATCTCTTTCCGTCAAAGTTATATACAATGATTTTGATGGCACAAGGGATGAAGCACTTACACATCCATTATTGTGTGCCTTCATCCGTTGCGATTTACCATTAGGTTTTGTTACCCCGATAAAATATTTCCACCCGAGCCCGTTTATAATGGGTTTACCTAGCATAGCCCAAGGTGGTAGGGTCTAGTCCAGTCCAAAGCTATGTTGGGCTTTGTCATGACCTGGGCTGGTCATAAGGAGCCGAGCTAGGTTATGCTTCAATGGGCCGACCGGGGCTGGGCTCAGTATGCTGTACGCATCTTTTTTATAATTCGAGTGAGACTCTGATACATGTGGGATAAGTATGGATCTTCTTAAATATTCACAAGATAGAGATAAACTTAAGAAGGGTCCAATGGATGAAGAGTCCTAGTCCAGGATGTGTTATAATTCTACTAGGTAACTTATTCTATTTTCTCCTATAAATACAGGTACTGCTATGGTATTATTCATTATTCATTACTCACTTTTACATTCACGTACTCATATCTCTCAGTTTTCGCATTAATCATACCATCTGCCTTCAAGACACTGACTTAGGCATCGGAGGGGTCACGCCGAAAACACTTTCGGCACCCCTTGACCTAACTGTTGCTTGTGCAGTTCCGCCATACCCGACCCAACCTGCTCTATAAAGGAATTGGAGGATCCATTCTACCAGACCGAACCCGAGGTAAAATTCCGACATCATCAATTGGCGCCGTCTGTGGGAAGTTGAAGAAAAAGAGTTTTGATGGCTGATCAGAATAGAAATCATCCTAATTTAGAGTTGTTAATAGCTCGGGCTATTCAGAGGGCTTTGGCAGAGAGGGATGAGGCAAATATTCCGCACCCCGATCATAATGCCCACCTCGAGGAGATCAAAAAATTGAAGGAAGAAATGGAGCAGCTCAAGAAGAAGCAGGCCGGGTACCTAGCTACCACAATCAGAAACATTCCTTTTACTCAGGAGATATTGGACGCTGACCTTCCCAAACAATTTAAATTGCCCCACGTCGGGGAGTACGATGGTAAAGGCGATCCAGAGGAACATTTAGCACGCTTTGAGAATGCAGCTCTGCTGCATAAATATTCGGATCCGATCAAGTGTAGGGCTTTCCTTACTACTCTCATAGGACCAGCCCAGCAATGGTTCAATACGTTACGCGCTGGGGAGATCAAGGAATTCAAGGATTTTAGCAAATCCTTTTTGCATCACTTCGCTAGTAGCAAAAAACATCCTACCACTACTTTCAGTCTCTTTGCAATCAAACAACGGGAACACGAAAATTTGAGGGCATACATTCGAAGGTTTAGTGCCTTGGCTCTCGAGGTACCCATGGCTACCCCAGACCTGCTCATCAGCGCATTCATGCAAGGGCTGGATACAAAAGATTTTCTTAAATCTTTAATAAAAAGGCCGTCGGAGACGTATGAGGAATTACTTGCCCGAGCTGAGAAATATGTCAACATGGAAGAGATTCAGGTCTCGCGAGCAGCTGTGAAGAGGGAGCGACCAAAAAGTCCAAAGGGCAATAGGGTTCCGAGCAATGGGACAGGAATGGGACAACCATTCCGACCTGCTCTGTTGGGAGAATTCAGCTCTTTCACTCCCTTGCGCATGAGTAAAGTCCGAGCCCTCCAAATTTGTGATGATCGGAAGCTCACACAAAGGCCTCCATGGACTGAGAAGGGACCTCGGAACAGGGAGTCAGATAAATATTGTCACTTTCATAATGAGTATGGGCATATTACTGAGAACTGTCGTCAATTAGATCAAGAGATTGAAAGAATAATACAACAACATGCTGAATTAAAAAATATATTGACCTGTCAAGAGGGATATAGCCCGAACAAGAGACAGCAAGAAAGACCGAGGCAAAGAGCCAGGACTGCTCCTCCCCATGAAGATTTCAATCACCCGAATCAGGGCCAGCCCGACGATGACTGAGCTCATCAAAGACCAGCTCCGCCGGCTAGAGAAATTATAAACATGATTTCTGGAGGCCCTACTGACGGAGATTCCAATCGAGCTAGGAAAACTAGCAGTAGAAAATTAATAAATATGGAGATTGGGAATCAAATCTTCCATACTGGCCCAACCCTCTCCTTTGGTCCAGAATATTTGAAAGGGGTTTCCAGCAACCATAACGATGCGCTGGTAATAAGGGCCACAGTCGCAAACTATGAAGTAGCTCGGATATTCGTGGATTCAGGCAGTTCAGTCAATGTTTTATTCCAAGAAGCAATAAATCAAATGGATTTGGGACAGTACAAGATGGAGCCTGTGGTAACATCACTCTTTGGTTTCACGGGTCATGCCATCCGACCTGTTGGATTAGTCCACCTACCCTTAACTCTTGGAAAAAACAACACTCGCAAAACCCGAATTGTAAGTTTCATTATAGTGGACGCCCCATCCGCTTATAATGCTATACTAGGAAGACCTGCCATGACCACTTTCATGGCTGTGGCATCAGCTCTGCATCAGAAAATGAAATTCCCAGTGGGTAATGAGGTTGGGGAGGTGCAAGGTGATCAAGTTATTTCGCGCAAGTGTTATGTGGAGGAGGTCAGAATAGAGCAAAAAGTAGCCAGGACTGATAACGTCGACCGACCTGGAATTTCTGGCATGGAAAAAATCAACTTGATAGAAGACACATTTGTCGCCACTGAAGAAGAAACTGAAGAAGTAATAATCTCCCCTCCTTTCGGGGTAGTAAAAATTGCTCGAACCCTGGAAACAGAGTTGAAGCGAACACTGCTGGAATGCTTGCAAAAAAATAAAGACGTCTTTGCATGGTCAGTTTCAGACCTGGTAGGGGTCCATCGGGAAATATCAGAACACAAGCTCAATGTGATAAAAGGTTATCGCCCTATTATTCAAAAGAAACGACACTTCGGTCCTGAAAAGGATGCAGTAATAAAGGAGCAGGTGGACGAGTTACTCAAGGCGGGGCACATTGAAGAAATCCACTTCCCGACCTGGTTGTCCAACATAGTCCTAGTTCCAAAGTCCACGGGAAAATGGCGCATGTGTGTAGATTTTCGAGATTTGAATAAAGCATGCCCTAAAGATTGTTACCCCCTACCTAGAATCGATCAGCTGGTTGATTCGACGGCAGGGCATGAATTACTCAATTTTTTGGATGCTTATCAGGGATATCACCAAATTCCCTTGGCAAAAGAGGACAAAGACAAAGTGAGTTTTGTCACATCAACTGGAACTTATTGCTATGTGGTCATGCCGTTTGGACTCAAAAATGCCGGGGCAACATATCAGAGACTAATGGACAAAGTGTTCGAGCAACAAATTGGGAAAAACATTGAGGTATACGTTGATGATATCCTGATCAAAACCCGAACTGCAGACCAGTTCATCACCGACCTGGCTCAAACATTCCAGACATTGAGAAATTATCAATTGAAGCTAAACCCTAGCAAGTGTACTTTTGGAGTCTGGGCTGGTAAATTCCTAGGTTATATGGTTACGAGAAGGGGAATTGAGGCAAATCCTGAAAAAGTCCAAGCTATCATTTCTATGAGCTCGCACAGAAATGTACAGGAAGTACAAAGGCTAACAGGAAGAATTACCGCATTAGCCCGGTTTATAAGCAGATCAGCAGATAAAAGTTTATCCTTATTCAAGGCATTGCGAAAGACCAAAAATTTCGAATGGAATGAGGAAAGTGAGAAGGCCTTCCAGGATTTGAAGACCTATTTAAGACAATTGCCCGTGCTGAATAAGCCTATTCCAGGGGAAGAGTTGTTCCTATATCTGGTAGTCACACCCCGAGCAGCCAGTTCAGCCCTGGTCAAGAAGGACGGGGCAAATCATCAGCCTGTTTATTTTGTGAGTCATGTCTTGAAGGGAGCCGAGCTCAATTATTTAACCCAAGAAAAACTTGCCTTAGCTCTGGTAATCACCGCAAGAAAATTACGGCCTTACTTCCTGTCACATCCCATCACCGTGCTCACCAATAGCGTTCTGGGAAAAATTGCAACTAATCCAGATGCATCAGGTAGACTGGTCAGATGGATCACAGAATTGAGTGAGTACGATCTCAAGTTTGAACCTCGAACAGCTATAAAAGCTCAAGCCCTGGCTGACTTCTTGGCAGAGACAGTCCAGCTAGAACAAGAAGAGCTATGGAAGATTTTTGTAGATGGGTCATCATGTCAGTCAGGGAGCGGAGCTGGAATCGTGATCATCTCACCTTGGGGTGAAGAAACTAATATATCAATCAGATTGAACTTCAGAGCCTCTAACAATGAAGCAGAATATGAGGAATTGCTACTCGGACTTAAGGCAGCACGGAATTTGGGTATCTCCCGGGCTACTCTATATTCCGATTCCCAACTAGCTATTCAGCAGAGCAACGGAAAGTTTGAGATCAAAGATGATAAAATGAGGAAATATGCTAAGGCATTAGACACAGCTAAGGAAAGATTCACCGAGCTGAATTTAGAGCTAATCTCCCGAGCTGAGAACATCAAGGCCGACCATTTGGCTCGCCTAGCTAGTGCATTGAATGATCGGCCTGATCCCATTGTTGCAGGTCGGGAACTTGTGTCTCAGTTGGAGACTCTTGATGATATGCTAACTCTAGTACCAGAAGGGGATTGGAGATATGACATACACACATATCTGACTAAGAAGGAATTACCAAATGATAACAAAAAGGCCAAGGAAGTAAAAAGAAGGGCTCTTCGCTTCGTCATGATCGATCAAATTTTGTTCAAGAGATCTTTCTCTCAGCCCTTGTTAAAGTGTTTAGGCCCTGACGAGGCAAATTACGTATTACGAGAAATTCATGAGGGATCTTGCGGAAGTCACCTGGGCAGTCTTGCCCTAGCTCGCAAAGCTCTTCTTGCTGGTTTCTTTTGGCCTACTATGCGCAAAGACTCCTCAGATCTGGTTCATTCGTGCTATAATTGCCAAAGACACGCTAACCTACAGTGGAGACCTGCAGAATACATGAAGGCAGTGGTGGCTGCTTGCCCTTTTGACCAATGGGGGATGGACATAGTAGGGCCATTCCCTGTTAGCACAGGACAAAGGAAATTCTTGTTGGTCGCAGTCGATTACTTTTCCAAATGGGTGGAGGCCAAACCCCTTGCGAAGATTACGGAGAACGAAGTGCTCAATTTTTTATGGAAAAATATAGTATGTCGCTTTGGGATCCCTCGCAGGCTAGTATCAGACAATGGGCGACAGTGCTGTGGATCTAAAGTCCGAGCATGGTGTCAAGAAATGAAGATTGAACAGGTTTTCACCTCTGTCGCGTATCCACAGGGGAATGGAAAGGTCGAAGTTACCAATAGAACGATAGTCCAAGCTCTCAAGACACGACTGGATGCGGCTAAGGGCAAGTGGGCAGATGAGCTCCCTTCCGTATTGTGGTCCTACCGAACTACAACTCGGTCCGGTACAGGTGAAACCCCTTTCAGCATGGTATACGAGACTGAAGCTGTGCTCCCAGCAGAGATAGGGCAAGAGAGTGCAAGAATCATGGCGTATGGGGAAAACAATCAAGAATTACGAGCAATGGATCTAGATTTACTCGAAGAAAACAGGTCCCGAGCTGCAATTAGGCTAGCGGCCTATCGCAAACGAATGACTCAAGCATACAACAAAAGAGTATACCCCAAGGTTTTCCAAGAGGGAGACCTAGTTATGCGAAAAATACAACATCAAGGGGAACGAGGAAAGTTAGAAGCTAAGTATGAAGGCCCATTCAAAGTGATAGGAAAAGCCGGAGTAGCAGCATATTACTTGGAAGATGCTCAAGGTAAAAAGGGAAAAAGGCCATGGAACGCGCAGCACTTGAAAAAATATTATCCTTAACAGCTCAGTTCAGGCCTGTTATCTATTTTTCACTAAACTGGCACTTAACCAGTTATTTATATTTTTGAAGTTTTCTTGTTTACATTAGGATCATTCCTGTCTAATGTCAATTTTATTTTGGAAATATGGCGCTGAAAAGTTTTGGTCTGTTTTTATAAAACAATTTTTTGAAACATACCTTGCAAAGCCCAGGCAGGTCTGGCACTCAAAATCCACATCAGTGGTCTCAAAGCCCAGGCAGGTCTGGCACTCAAAATCCACAGTGGTCTCAAAGCCCAGGCAGGTCTGGCACTCAAAATCCACAACAGTGGTCTCAAAGCCCAGGCAGGTCTGGCACTCAAAATCCACATCAGTGGTCTCAAAGCCCAGGCAGGTCTGGCACTCAAAATCCACATCAGTGGTCTCAAAGCCCAGGCAGGTCTGGCACTCAAAATCCACATCAGTGGTCTCAAAGCCCAGGCAGGTCTGGCACTCAAAATCCACATTAGTGGTCTCAAAGCCCAGGCAGGTCTGGCAATCAAAATCCACATCAGTGGTCTCAAAGCCCAGGCAGGTCTGGCACTCAAATCCACATCAGTGGTCTCAAAGCCCAGGCAGGTCTGGCACTCAAAATCCACATCAGTGGTCTCAAAGCCCATGCAGGTCTGGCACTCAAAATCCACATCAGTGGTCTCAAAGCCCAGGCAGGTCTGGCACTTAAAACCCATATCAGTATTAGAGCCTAATAGCTGAGCAGGTCCAGCACATCAACTACTTCGGTAGTAAGCAGGTCTAGCATCAAAACAATTTCCATTAACGGTACTTAGAACTTAAAAGTTTAAATATGGATCGATCTCAAGGGCTGAATTAAGGTTGAACAAATTCATTATCGCCCTGCCGTAATTAAGTCAGTTCGGGCATATATAGGCCGGGACTTCATAAACTTGCGTAAGTTTGCTCAGTTATTAAGTCAGTTCGGGCATATATAGGTCGGGCTTTATAAAACTCATAAGTCTGGCTTCAGTTATTAAACCAGTCCGGGAACATATAGGTCGGGACCTTATAAACTTGCATGATAAGTTTGGTTTCAGTTATTAAAACAGTCCGGGCACACGCAGATCGGGGCCTTAAAACAGTCGGACTTGGTAAAATTTCTCGCATTTTGTAAAGAAACCCGAACTAAAAAGAGAATAAGAAATAAACGTTCATTCATAGCAACAATGTATCAGCCCGACCTGGGCAATAACAAAAATCAATGACCACGCAGGGTATCATTCATATCATGTTTTTAGACAATTCAGAGCAAGAAGAAGAAATAATCAAGGGGTGGGGGCATCCTGTGGCCTCGAGCTCTGGCCGGGACTTGTTGTTCTCTCCGGCTTGGCCTCCTCGGAATCCTCATCAGGCATGTCATCTAGGGCCTTGGAACAGTCCAGGAAAAGGGCGGGGTGCTCGGTCTCTGAATACCCGTTAGCCCTGAACTGGGCTAAGCACCCCTTAAAACCCTCGTCAAAAAAAGTAGCTGCCTTCTCAGCTACGGCGTTAGCAAAATCAGCGGAATTCAAGAATTCTCTTTTCCCGACCTCCTTCGCAGCCTCAAGTTCCCGAGTCAGGGCCCGTACTTGGTTCTTTAGTTCAATCTTGTCCACTTCCAGCTCGGCAGTCTTTTTATGAGCAGCCTCCAGAGCATCCCGTATGGATTCAATCTCCACCCTCATCTCGGTCACCTTTTCATCATGATCAGCCTTCATTTCCCGGGTTTTTCGTGTGAGCTCAGAAATCCGAGCAACGAAGGCCTCCTGGTTCAGGTTGTGTTCCTCCCGGTCTTTGAAAGCTCGGCTGGTGATCTCCCCTCCCCAAGCTAGAGCCTGTGAAAACATGAAGGTTAAAACCCAGCTCGGTACATGACAGCTCCGTATACAAGGTAAGATCGAAAAATGCAATATACCTGCAGGGATGCAAGAGCGAAGTTCTGTTCAGCTTCCAAGGTAGGCACTCCTTGAAGGATTTTTAAATCAGAACGAGAAATCAGGTTCTGCATTATGCCTAGGCACCCTTGGGGGTCGGGCTGAGAAAAATGACATATCTGGGACCCCGGGCTGATCTGGCATTCCTTGAGGTTCAGCGTCAGGTAGGGACCCGAACTCGATTATGGGTTCTTTGCCACGGGCTCTGGACGAGGAAACAATGGATGTCTGCTCAAGCTCGGGAAGATTGGCGTTGGGCTTTTCCTTGGTTTTGGAAGCTTTCTTTTTTTACTGTTCAGGGGGAGGAGGTTCGGGATGAGTTCTGGCCTCACTGTCCTCTGTTTTCTTCCTCTTCAAGTTCTTCAGTGCAGCTTTGAAGTTGGCAGGCATAGCGGCAGATTTGATCCTGTCGTCTGAAAATAAAAAATGTATACATAGATAAAAATACGGTAAATCAAAGGCATAAGGGGAATCAGTCTAAGATAAGGATAGCACGGGTACAGGGGTACTACCTATATCCCCTTGGATCTCTACTCCCTTCCCACTGAAGCCATAATGACAGAGCAGATCCTCTTCAATCAGGCTCTCAATATCAAAAGTTTGCGCAGACATGGTATTGATAAAATTGGTAAAGTTGTGAGTAGGTAAAGCTGGCAGTTCAGGACTGGTAAAGTTCATAGCCCAGTTAGACCGGCATTCCCATGGCTGGTTGGGATTGACAAAAAAGTATCTGTTTGTCCAGCCTTTGTGGGAGCTAGGCTTACCCTTCAAAAAGGGGTATTCGGGTCGCATGGAAATATAGAAGCGGCCCGGGCGGTTTTCTTAATTTGCAAGAAGTAAGTGAAATTTCCTATGTCTAAGGGAATTCGGAAGAAACAAAAAAGTACACCTAATGATAGAATTGAACTAAAAGAGTTCAGGGATAATTGACTCGGGCACACACAAAAGTATTGACATAAGTAAGAAATGCAGTTCGGTACTGGAAATCTTAAACCCATCTTGATTTGATCTAGGCTGAAGCTCAAGAAATTAGGAGGGGGTCTGTGAGCCCGGTCTTTACGGCCCGGGATTATAAGATCATAGGTATCGGGCATTCCCGATTTCTCCCTAATGAGGGGACCTAGGTCTGGACTTAGATGGGAGGCCAGGACTTCATACCATTGTTTCCCTTTGGCAGATAATCGGGCCTCATCCGACCTGAGTTTGTGCAATCGCTTTAATTTTTCTATACGAGTCTCCGAAAGATCCAGGTCTGAGCTTGGATTATCCGAGTCGGAGGACTCGGGGTTGTTAAGGGGAGAGCTGGGTGCGTCAACAAATTCTACTATTTCTCTAATAGAGGTCTCATCTGGGGAAGACATGTTAACTAACCTAGTGAAAGGAAGACTTACAGGTGGAACAGTTGAAGCTCGGTAAGTAAATAAGCAGGTCGGGAGCAAGTAGTCCGGGTCGGGGGAGCTCTTGAAATTTTGGCAGCGTGACAGTACAAAAGTGAAAAGTAAAAAACAAAATTTTTACTGACCTATTTATAGAGGAGGTGAGATGATCTAAGCCGTCGATTAGCTTCTTGATCTACGGTTCGGGACGGGACAGGTCAGAGCCACTAAGGACATCTGAGTCGTCCATTAAAAGCACATCACGCGGATCTTGATCTGGACCGTTCAAAGAAACACATCTCGTGGATTCAATTCTGGGCTGTCTGTACAAAGCCTGTATAGAACGGGGTCAGGACTGAGTAATTGGTCTAAACTCATTCTTCTTTTAGACCAGTTAGGGAGGTACTATTGTTACCCCGATAAAATATTTCCATCCGAGCCCGTTTATAATGGGTTTACCTAGCATAGCCCAAGGTGATAGGGTCCAGTCCAGTCCAAAGCTATGTTGGGCTTTGTCATGACCTGGGCTGGTCATAAGGAGCCGAGCTAGGTAATGCTTCAATGGGCCGACCGGGGCTGGGCTCAGTATGCTGTACGCATCTTTTTTATAATTTGAGTGAGACTTTGATACATGTGGGATAAGTATGGATCTTCTTAAATATTCACAAGATAGAGATAAACTTAAGAAGGGTCCAATGGATGAAGAGTCCTAGTCCAGGATGTGTTATAATTCTACTAGGTAACTTATTCTATTTTCTCATATAAATACAGGTACTGCTATGGTATTATTCATTATTCATTACTCACTTTTACATT
The DNA here is from genome assembly GCF_033568475.1 of Henckelia pumila. Taxonomy (NCBI): domain Eukaryota; kingdom Viridiplantae; phylum Streptophyta; class Magnoliopsida; order Lamiales; family Gesneriaceae; genus Henckelia; species Henckelia pumila. Next base: position 144,011,164 of record NC_133121.1, read on the forward strand.
CACGTACTCATATCTCTCAGTTTTCGCATTAATCATACCCTCTGCCTTCAAGACACTGACTTAGGCATCGGAGGGGTCACGCCGAAAACACTTTCGGCGCCCCTTGACCTAGCTGTTGCTTGTGCAGTTCCGCCATACCCGACCCGACCTGCTCTATAAAGGAATTGGAGGATCCATTCTACCAGACCGAACCCGAGGTAAAATTCCGACATCATCAGGTTTAATTCTTATTCTCATTAACAAAACAAGAAAATTAAAACTCAACTATGTATTCTTTTCATCTCATATCAATAGGTAAGTGTGTGTTTTCATACGTATTAAGAAAATGTTTGGAAAAGTAAATTTTAAAAATGAGTTTCTCATTTTACTCTTATTTAATGAAGGTTTTAATAGAATAAAATAATTGTATAAGTAGTTAATAATATTAATTTAATAGAGGTCAATTGGTAAAAGCATAAAAGAGATAACATTAAATATAGAAACTAGACTATATATGTGACGCCCGGGGCTGAAGAGGCAGAGAGTGATCGCCGGTGCCAAGAGGTTGCACGGACAATGAGCGGCTCCTGGTAGGCTTCTAGGCGGAGGGAGACATGAATGAACCGATCCCGTGCCGGAATGAGAGGGATTCTGAGACTGTGTAGGTATGGGACTACATGGTTGAGGATGGCTTAAAAGATTTCATATGTAATATTCATATCAAGAAGGTGCATCTTCTTTTCAGAAGCTCATCACATAAGAACTCCAAAGTTAAGCGTGCTTGACTTGGGGCAATTATAGGATGGGTGACCCCCTGGGAAGTTTTCCAGGGTCCGTGTGAGTGAGGACATAAGCACGCTGAAAAGACCCGTCTTGATACAGTGGGGCGTTACAAATGGTATCATCACATAAGAACTCCAAAGTTAAGCGTGCTTGACTTGGGGCAATTATAGGATGGGTGACCCCCTGGAAAGTTTTCCAGGGTCCGTGTGAGTGAGGACATAAGCACGCTGAAAAGACCCGTCTTGATACAGTGGGGCGTTACAAATGGTATCAAAGCCGACCTCTCATAGTACGGTATGGTTCGGGGACGAACCAAGCGGAAGTTGGTGGGCATGTGACGCCCGGGGCTGAAGAGGCAGAGAGTGATCGCCGGTGCCAAGAGGTTGCACGGACAATGAGCGGCTCCTGGTAGGCTTCTAGGCGGAGGGAGACATGAATGAACCGATCCCGTGCCGGAATGAGAGGGATTCTGAGACTGTGTAGGTATGGGACTACATGGTTGAGGATGACTTAAAAGATTTCATATGTAATATTCATATCAAGAAGGTGCATCTTCTTTTCAGAAGCTCATCACATAAGAACTCCAAAGTTAAGTGTGCTTGACTTGGGGCAATTATAGGATGGGTGACCCCCTGGGAAGTTTTCCAGGGTCCGTGTGAGTGAGGACATAAGCACGCTGAAAAGACCCGTCTTGATACAGTGGGGCGTTACAATATATTTGAGACAGGTGAAAATGAAATGTAGCCTAAATGAATGGGATAGATGAAATATATTCAAAGTATGGTTATATAACAACTCAACATAAATATCCAAATGTATATTGTCAGAGTTTTCCAACCGAGTCGCTGACGCAAAATTACGCTTAACATAACTTCAACGAAATTGCAACACATATTTTTACTTGAATTATTATTTAGAAAGACGTCTTTTGGATTTTCTCACTATATTGGTAATATAAAAGATTTGTTTGCGCCAAAAGTTCATGTGATCGAAATATTAAAAATATGTATTTCACCCTTATGAAAATTAAACAGGCGTCTAAGCCGTTGACATATAATTAAAATTACATGATCTACCCCTGTTAAAGTGTTTTTCTAATCACGTACTCATTACTCAAGTTGTGCTAAGAAACCAAAACGTGAAGCCCCATATCGAGTTAGATTTCACAAATAAGAAACCGTGGAATTTTGTTCAAAAATTACATGGTTTCTTGCTCAACCTTGTTGTGTAAATATGGAAATCCAAAATTACATTCCGATAAATATATTATGTGGATCTGAAAAAATATTACGGATCAATAAAATGTTATTTTTATACATTCAATGTAATATTATTAACATTTTTTTTGTCACAATATGTGTGTGTCTTCAAAAAATCACATTAACAAAATAAATCGCGTAACTTTATAAAAAGGAAATATCTATTTAATTATCATGACAATAAATCTTTTTTTTATATTAATTTCACGTGAGATTTTACTTTTTAGTGCAAATAGCTCCATGCATGAGCTACTTGTGACTTTGTATGTATACGAGTGGGCTGGATTTTTAGTTTTAACCATCTCTTTGATTGGCCCAAAAAGTTTGAAGACTCAAAACTCGACCCAAATTTAAAAAGCAGGCTTTGTGCGTATATATTTGTATCATGCCTTGGTTAATAATTATTATACCAGAAAATAATAAACATTATTTTTTAAATATAGCATATTTTTATTGAAATTTTTTAAATAACTTATCGTAAAATTAATTCACTGTATATAAAATATATATTCTACAATTTTATAATTTATTTGTATTTTTTAGTTACTATAAAATGAATTTAAACAAACACAAACTAAAACTAGTTTTTTCAATAATATTAATTGATGGGTTATTACCCAATTTGACTTTATCCCGGGCCCGAGCCCAGTGACTCAATCCATTTGGATCTCATATTATTTAGTTATTTATTTGGATATTTTATCAAGGCACATAAATTTCTAAAAGCCCATAAGAGGCTCTAGTCCATGAAACTCTCTGACTATCTATAAATAGCTCAAGTCCTATCATTATTAAGGTACGCACTCAATAGTCACATGCTCTAGTTCTCTAGAACTTTTATTGGGCAAATACTGACTTGAGCGTCGGAGTGTTTTCGTCGGGCAACCCCCGGCGCCACTCACTTTGCTTTGTGATGCAGGTGACAACCCACGAAGTTCGTTCTGTGGAACAGTTCGAGTATTAATCCGACTATCCAGATCTCCACATGTTACCCAAATTTTCTCTAATCGGTTAATATCAATTTTTTGTTACATCATTAATGATCTATATTCCACAAAAACTTTTATGAAAATGTCTAATCACGAACCAATTTTGTGAAACATCTTGTATTCGAATGACTCATAAAAAATAGTGTTTTTTATTTCAAAAATATTATTTGACTATATATATGAACTGAGTTGACATGTCTTGCAAATATAAATTCATGATATCATTTCACAAAAGACACACTCCCAGTATTATCTACTGATCTCATTATCTATTACTCTTAGGTATAGTTTAATTGGTCTTCTTGATAAAGAAATGATAAGTATATTATCCACCGTCATCCATCATGTGGTATGATTTTAAGGAAAATCAAATTATCCTCAAGGCTCGTGTAATTTTGTTGTAAACTATTGATGAGACAACCCTTCACTGAGTAGGGATAGTAGATCCGTAGTTGTAAAGTGAAACGATGAATTACGGTATGATAAATTGCATATCTTACTCTATTTCATGTTCGGTTTGAAGCTTTCAAGCTTGAATTCAATCTTTTAAGATCGATGATAAACAACATTTTTATTATATTACAAAACACAAGGTCATTGTGTGATTATTCATCTAGAGTTATTGTAATCAGTGGTTCAGGATACTATGGCCGCCGCCGTCACCATGTTTGCTACCATCACCCTGTTTCGTTTGTCTCTCTCTCTTTCTTCAACTGAAACCAAATTATTTTTTGTCACAAAATGTAGAGAAGTGATGATATGCGTGGGAATTAGCATTGAGATGGTAAGAAAGAGGTAGGAAGAAAGTAAAGGGGTGAGAAGAAAGTAAGAAACATTTGGAGCTCCAGGGGAGAAGATGAGGACAAATTACTAATCATTTAATAAATAATCATGATTTATTGTATTATATTAAGCACCATATGTTAATTATATATATGGAGTCATGATGTAATTTTAGATTTGTCTAAACATCTTCAGTCTTATCAGATCAACTATATGGTTTTACTATAGGGAAAATGATTTTTTGGTCAATCAACTTATTTAGTTTTTGGTTTTGGTCCGTTAAATTTTAAAATTTGGTTTGAATATACTAGTTTTAAATTTTCAGTTAGTTTGGTTCAATTGCTGACATGACAGATTGACATGTATCAACGTCATCTTTTTTCAGATGTCATGTCAACGGTTAGAACAAATAGCCGAAAACTAAAAAAATCTAATGTATCAAAATCAAGCTTTGAAAAGTTAATGGATCAAAATAAAAAAAAACATTGATAAATTGATGAGAAAAAAATATATTTTTTCTTTATTATATTACGTTAGCATTCTTTAAATATTTTATTCCTATCTCATATTATTTCAATTTTAAAAATTAGTAACTTTAATTTTAATTTTTTTAAACAAAAATACTTCGTTCTCTATATTTTTATGAAATACACGCATTGTCCATGTCACGATCCGCTAGTATATAAAATGTAAAATACATGTTGCGGAGGTGAATATTTTTGGAAAAAAAAATATTTTATATTACAGAAATTAGTTGATCGAATTTGGAGCAATTTGACCAAAATAGTTCTTGTGGCACACACACACACACACACACATATATATATATATATATTCTTTTGTAGTTTAATTAACTGGATCAATATTAATTATTACGAATGTCAAAATCATTTCAAATATTATCAATACTAGCGTGTGTATTTTATACACGTGATATTGTGTGCATACCAAGTTACAATGTTAAATGATATTACTTGTATTTTAAAACATTATATTTCGCAATTGTGTTGATTTAGGAAGATAATTTTGAGAGATAAAACATTGATCGGAAAAACTTGATGTTTATTTTAAAATAGAAAATAAATCGATCAAACTGTTAAAAAATACATAAAATTACTTTCAAATATTAAAAATCACCAGGATAAATTTACGAGAAACTTAATTGATAATAAATAAGGAGAGTGTCATTTATTTACACTCTAAAAAATGTTGATAACACTCAACTTAATCATAAATGTACTTACTTGACAAATTTACCCTTCTTTATTTATTACCTTATATTACAAGATTTTGATTTGACCTAAATACTCAAATGTTATAATTTTGTTTGTTGCTCATTATATTTTTTATGCTATAATTTTTTTTAAAACATTATATATTATTATTAAAATTTTAATATTTCATATTTTAACTCAAACTTTATTACCGTAAAATATATGTCAATTAGTTGAGAACAGATAAAAAAATTTGTGATGTTCAAACTTTTAATTTATCAATATTTTGTTATTTGTTTTAGATAAAATGAAAAAGTAAAAGGATCCTGTTATTTTGTATCAATTTTTTTTTTCTGAATATCTAAAACATAAAAATATTATTTTGAACTAAAATACTCATTTAAATACACACGCACTAATTTTTTAAACTTACCTACATATGATTTGTACTATATCTTGAAACAATTTATATATAAATTAACTACAAATTTTACAGACAATATTTTATTGTATTTTTAAAAACATATAGTCTGTCTTTAAAAAAAATTAATATTGATATTTATTTTATAATACATGGTTAAAAATTAAATTAATTAATTTTTTAAGCCACAACAAAAATATGATGATATATATAATATAATATTAAAAATGTTCAAGCGTTGAAAACGTGGATTCAAATTGAAATAAATCATAAATTAATATAAAAATAAAAATCAATATAAGTTGAAAGAAAATGTTTTTAGTATTTATTTTGTATATTTTACCAAATTTAAGGATATTAACATATTTAACTATAATTTTTTGATTAATTACAGTTTCAGATAACATATTTTAGGATTTTTTTTTTTTTAAGAATGACTTATTTTGGGAATTTGAGATTACTAATGAATTTACTAAAAATAAATAACAATTAATTGAAGGATAGAATTGTCAATAAATGATAAAAAAATTGATTATGGAGAATAACAAAAATTTGAGTATGAATAATACTTCACTAAATATAAACACAATTAAAGGTATTTATGTTTTTGGCAATCACCTCATTTGCATGTTATAATTTTTAGTTTTTTACACTTGATAAAAGAGGTAAATGTCAAATGTATAAAATGAAGAGGATGTGATTGCAAATAACCCGATACTTGGATATGGATACTTATCCTAATGTTCCCTCCAAAATCATTATATTTTAATGTTTATTAAAAATGATTATAAGTTTTGGAAAATATCAATTAATTATTAATTATAAATAATATAGGTCGTTTTATTCACACACGTATTAAAATTTAAACTCCTTTAGTAGTTAGATTTGTTATGATGATAGAGCTTTTCTATAATTCCAAAACACCATTTGAGCATCAAATTATATATATAACATTTTTATCTACATTAATAATTTATTTTATCTCGTACCATTTCTATTTCAAAAATAATTAATAATGTAATAAGCAACTTTCAATGTTGAATAAAGTAATTATTAAACATGATTATGATGTCATTAATTGATTATATTTGGATAATTAAATATCAGATAGTTAGAGACTACCAAAGTAAGTGCGGACCTTCCGAAGTGACTTCAATTCAGACCCGTGACACCCATCGAATCCTACTAGCCATCAAAGCATCTACAGTCCGATGAGAATCAACGCATAGCAGTTCGAAACTTCCGAATCCAAGAACTCAGATAGATGACAACTCGAGCATGAGACATAGACACCAAGAAATTTTGGAACTTCCAAACTTAGTATATATATATATATATATAATTAATGCGAGATTTAAATTTCAACACCTTTGATATATTTCCCTCTCAAATATTAGTGCAATTAAATGCAATTCTAGTCGTTTTGAAGGCACGACAAGTGTAGGACGAAGTGCTTGCAACTCAAATATTTTAAATCATACGACAATACAAGTGAGTAGGACCGATCGCTTGACATTTTATAAAATTACACGATCTATTATAAGGCAAATTCTTATTTTTGGTGATGAAATAAAAGTGTGTTTTACTCAAGCATGCTATAAATTTCACGTTCATGCTATAAGATTTTAATATGTACTCACTATTATTTGAGTATTCTTATAGAATCTTTAGATTCATTATGTTTGGATGGTGCATGTGAATAAGAATATAAGATAATGTTAACGAGTTTGTTGATAGACAAGAGGCGGAGTAGCCGAGGAAGCGAGGATTTGCATGGAACGTTGTCCAAGAACATCTTTGTATCATTAAACTTGATGTTTTGCCTTTTATTCGTTCAAATAATTTTTTGAGTTTATGATGAGTTACAATTGGTTTTGAAACATTTTGAAGGTTGAGGTTTTGAAATTGATTGCATGTTATTTTATCTTTATCCTAGTATCACATGTTTGTGTTTTTTAAATAAATGAAATAAATCTTCCGCATCATTTTATTTTTCGCATTTTTATATGAATGAGCATGTTGATAGCGTCGGGGACGTTACATGGGTAGAAGTGACATCTTTATCCAATTATGTCTTCTCTTCCACCGTTACCTAAGAACATAGGTTTGTTATCTGCACACGTAAAGTAACTCACGAACGGGAGTCGAAAGAGCTTTCTGGTGTAGCCACTCCGACACTCAAGTCAAAATATGCCCACCAATATATGGAAAACTCAAGAATAATTTTCAGTATACAGAATGTGTGTATAAGAATAAATCCAACCTGAGTATTTATAGGTGAATCCTAGAAGATTCCTCCCCGAATAGGCAGATTCTCTTCCTATTTGAATTCAAATAATTGTTGGAAATTTGGGTTGTGTACCCATTTAGAATCGATAAAATATTTGTGATAAAATTACTTATCGATTACCAATTAGGTTGAATGAGAAATTAATAAAGTGTTATAAATAATGGCTCGAATTTTATCGAGTGAAAAGATTGAATAGAAAATATTATATAATATATAATATTAAATGACATGAAAATAAATATAAAAGGAAAGTAGAAATAAGACAAGTGGTAAAGGTGCCACGAGTGCCTCTTGATTTGAATTCAGCATTCAAATTTGAATTCGGTAATTTCAATTGATATTGGTTCATGCAGCCGAATTATTGTATATGAGAGGTAGTTATGCTTGACATATTTTGGAAAAAAAATGTGTCTAATTTGATGTGGTGCACCTTTTCATTTATGACTTTTCAATCTTTATAAAATATATCTCATCTGGAATGAAAAATGTTAGACATTGAAACTCGAAAAATACTTTGATTTTTCGTCTATACATATTGTTGCATATTAGATTTTGTTCACCATTTTCAGAAAGTTCAAGAAACATCTTAAAGTTCATCGGGTTTTGTAATTTTGGGTGCTCCTATTACAAAATTAAAATCGTTGTATCTTGGGAGATGATTGACATATTCTATTAGTACTGTGTGTTGGGCAAATTCGTCTTAAGGACATAGAGTCTAACTCTAACCTCGACTTTAAATTTCTGTTAGTTTCGTGTTACAGTACGTGTTGCAACATCTGTCAAGACACAAGCCAAACAGTTTCAGTTTTGCACATGATCCAAACCCAACAATCTTAGGACAAATTTCTTTGTGCATTCTGAGATGACATCCTCATCTACTGCCCATGTTCATGCCTCCATTCCAGCGACACATGTTGAGAAATTTTGGAGGCACCGACTTCGAAAAGATGATGTTCTATCTAACTATAATGCATTTAGTGAAGTTTCTGGATGAAAATGCTCCAACAATATTCGAGAAGGAAATTGAAAGTAGAAAAATAATGGCTTATGAGGTATGAAAATGAAATTGGTAAGTTTTTAATTTCAAAATGGTTGATTTCAAATCGGTTATAAGCCAAGAGCAGGAATTTCAATTGTTATTGCATGATTTGCATGTCGAGGGTATGAAAATAAGTGAACCATTTCAAGTTGCTTCAATAATTGAGAAACTTTCACCTTCTGGATGGATTTCAAAAATTATTTAAGGCATAAAATAAAGGAAATGGGTCTCGAGATCTGATTGTTTGATTGCGTATTGAAGATGACAATCGTAAACAATCTGAACAAAAATAGAAATTATCCATATATTTAAGGGCTAAGCCAAGTCCGCATCTAGTAATTAGTAATTACAAGGATTAAGCATGTTTAAAATGGTTAAAACGTAATTAAGAAATTCTCGGATGAGATTAATGAGTATAAAATCGAGTTCAAAACGTTCGGAAAGGGTCGGGAAGGGTCCAAGTGTTCAAGCAGTTTGGAAGATCCGAACTTGAGCTAAGAACAGTTCGGTGGTTCCGATCCCTTCGGAAGCAAGATTGGAGTTCGGAAGTACCGATCAGTTTGGAGTTCCTAGTTTGGTGGTTTCAATCCCTTCGGAAGCAAGATTGGATTTCGGAAGTACCGAGCAATTCGAAAGCTCCGAATCTTGTTGCAGTCAGACAGGGTATGAGTTTCGATTTGATGATTGGGCGTGACAGAGTTCGAAAGCTCCTAACTAGAGTTTGGAAGATCCAAATGTTGTCGGCATTTGTGTTTTCCAATCAAAAGACACGCGTTCAAAAGGACAATCAAAAGTTCCGAAGTGCGTTCGAAAGGTCCGAACAAAAGATCGGATATTCCGATCGTGGTCTATAAATAGGGAAGCCGAGGCCCTTATTTCCTTGCTCATTTTTCCTCTCCTCTCTCGGTTCTTACTTGATTTTAGTGGGTTTTTAAACATTTTTAGGTGTCGGTTTTGGAGGTCAGTCGATAGAGAGGCGCTACTGGGATCGTAGTGGAGTTGTGCCTAGTTTTTGAGATCATCGCCATCAAAGGGCTATCGAAAGATGCAGGTATATTGCTAGACTCTGATTTGCTTTTGTGAGTAGCTATTAGTCTAGTTAAGGCTTTTACTAAGCATTAAGTGATATGATGATTATCTGCATATAGGCTTAGACTGGAGTACCCGAGTGACTAGGTTGCTTGAGTTGCTTGATTTGAGGTACAAACGTACTATCAGATATATACTATTTGAGTATGCATATTCTATGTTTGCATGGTTTATATGATATGGCTTATGTGCATTTATTATGTCACGGTTATTACTGCTACATGTATTATCACGTTGAGCATGTACCTTGATATTACCAATAGAGGGGTCGCTTAGCCCCGAGTTATTGCGTGGATGGATTTGAGTCTGGTTATTTCCACGGTTTATGGTATGAGAGTCACCTCCTGATGCGGAGGCCCAACGTGCTACATATCATGACATCTTCAGACTGAGCAGTGATTTTTACCGTGATAGGTTTCCGGTACATGTTTCATTTGCATTGCATTCATAGAATGTGTATACTCATACCTTCGCGCGGAGCGTTGTATCGCTCATGTCCTTGTATTTTCCTTAGACACCCCATTCGGTGGGTAATTTGCAAGTTTCTTAGGTTCGAGGACCATTTTATAGTTGGCGAACAGGGGTTTTGAACTCAATTGGTGTCAGCAAAGCTAGTTGGGATTAACCCTATTGTGTATTAGGGTTTTCGATTGGGTTGTATATTATTTTGGGTTATACTTATTTACCGGTTGTATTCTGTTAGGTTAGTAATTGATTTAAGTTTCCACAGTTATTTTTGATTTGGTTGTTTAAGTTTTAATTGCATGCTTAATTCTCAGTTAGTAGGTGATTCCGGAGTGGTTCGCTACAGTTTGATTGTTTGATTGCGTATTGAAGATGAAAATCAAAAGCAATCTGAACCAAAAGAGAAATTATTCATATATGAAAGGGCTAATTTAGTTAAACCAAATGCTAGCAATGAGATTTAGTATCCTGACAAAAGAAATTTCAAAAGGTTCGAAGTGAACTGTTATAATTGTGATAAGCCAAATCACATGGCCAAGGACTGTAGACGTCCAAATAAAGGCAAACGAATCAAGTTAACATGAATGTTGTAAATCCTGTCGCAATAGGTCATGAGACATATTGTGAGACAGACTTCATTATTGATGAATTGTGATGAAAAACTTGTTGGATAAACAAGTGAAATGGTGTGTCAACTATATACAAAATATTGTATTGTTGTGACAAGTTATTGTGATACTTATCGTTTCATTCAAAGTGAATTTTGTAATCTTTGTACGCTTAAAACTTGTATTTACAAGAAATAAAATCTTGAATCAAGTTTTATAAGTCTTTTGCACTTAAAATTCATGTTGTGAATGAAACTCGAGAGTTCAAGTTCAAATTTGATAATCCATCACGCTTAATCTAAATTTACAAGATATGAAATCTTGAATTTAGAATTCTAAGCTATAATGCTTAAAATTTGAAACACTTTGAAGTGTGAACATCAATACGATTGAATTTACAACATATATTCTCAATTTAAGCCATATAAGAAGAAGGACAAACTCGTTATGAATTGTAGAAATACTACAAACTTTTTTTGGAATATCTTGAAAATGTGGGGGTGTTTGGCAAATGAAAGGTTCTCATTCAATAACAAATGGATGTATACACCAAAATTGATGGATGATCTTGTACTGAATATGTCAATAATTGTACTGACAATCGAAATTGGTGAACAATTGAAACATTGCAAAGAAATGTAAATGTTGTGAAGCATGTCGCGACAACTGTCGAAACATGACTTAGGAATAATGTTTGTCGTAATAAATGACGATGAAGTTGTAACTGAAACTCGTTCTATATGCAATAGAGATGAATTTGAATTTTTTTACAACAGACACAAGAAACGAATTATTTACAGAATAAAAGTTGTTGCAGAAGTTGTCGTAACATGAGAAGAAAAAAAAAGTGCAAACAATCACAGGATTGATGATTTAATGAAAAGTTCACTGTCTACAGTGATTATGAACACGAAATTTGTTGACAAATTTCCTTAACATGAGGGATATGGGTACAACGAATGTGATATGTGGAATTAAGATCATTAAAACATAAGAAGGAATTGTCCTCACACATTCTCGTTACATTGAGATGGTGCTAATAAGATTCGATGTTTATGATCTTATTCATATCGAAACTCCAGTAGATGCGAATCTACATTTGGATAAAAACAATGAAGAGCCCATATTATGATTGAAATATTAAAGTGTAATTGAAAGTTTGATGTACGTTACAAACTGTACACGTTTGGATATTAGTTAAAGGTCAACAAACTTAGAACATGTATATGCGATATGCAATATCATTAGAAGGATATTGTGATACAAAATGCATATTGGACTGACCGCTTAATTTGGTATCAACTAGCAAGTATAAATAATAGTAAGTGGACAACGAGTCCAAGTATCGATCCCACAGAGACTGTAATCATTCTCAAGATTAAATTATTTTACTTAATCTACACAGAATAATAAAAAGGGGTGCAATGAATTAAATAAAAATTTAATTATTAAAAATAATTATAATTTAAAATAGCTAAAAAATAAATTTAATTAAAATAAGACAACTAATACACACGAAGGTATCAAACTAATTTATGCATCCACATGACACAGACTGAAAATCATGTTTATTTCACTCACAGTGAATTTTCCTATCTTATTCAACAATCTATTTCTAGAATTGCTAAACATATTCAAGTTGAACGGATTAATTATTTCTAATTAATTATAATCAAACTCAAATGCATTCAATATTTATGAAAATTTAGTTTTTACCTAAAACCGCATACTGAAACCGAATACTATTTCTAGTCGATTTAACCATATGTTGATTGATATTTTTGAAGTTATCTTAAATTGATCCTCTTTTGGTTCATGATTAATCAACACACATGTAAACAGGTGATCAAACTATTCACACGAAATATTAAACAACATCAATCAATAACTGAAAATATTCAAAATCTCAAACATCCAAGTCTCAAACATAAATTAAGTTTGACCCAATCTCGTGATCTTGATTGAAGAAAAACTACTCAATAATTGAAAATATAATTCAATAAACAAGTTTAATAATCAAAAGAGAATAAAGAAGAAACTGGGATGGAGCGTTCTTCAATCTCGAGCCCTAGTCGCCACTTCACGTTCTGGTGCGATCTTCCCCTTCTTCTGCCATCTTCTAACTCCTTTTATATGTCTCCTAAAAGCCCATGAAATAATGTCCGGCAAGTCCATGATTTAATTTTCTCATAGTTTTATTTTTTCTGAACTTCGCGATAGCACTCGAGCGCAAGAACTTGCGCTCGAGCGAGATATCTTTTGTTTTATTTTTTTCACATTATTCCAGGCTCGCTCGAGCGCAAGAAGTTGCGCTCGAGCGAGCAAATTTCCGCCCATGAAATAATTTTTGCACAAGCATTCTGATCGAGCTGAAATTTGGACAGCAGCTTTAAAACATCTTGAATTCAATTTGAACGGTGAAGATCAGATTTAGATCTTTCTATCATCTAAAATAAATTTTGGACCATTGCTGCTCCGTAATTCTTTCTTTCGGCTCTTCTCTTGCCCCAAAATCATGATTTCTTCACAAATTCCTACAAAAATCAACCCAGAGAGTGAAATGCACACATATGCAATAAATCACATAAAAATACACAAAAACACAATGAGACAATACGAATGCATGCAAAATAGACATTAAAATAACATAAAATAATGCACAAAAAATGCACTTATCATGGACACAAAAGACTTGGTTGAGAAACCATTGTGTATAACTCGATCAATTATAAAATCCTAGTTTAAAGCCTTGAATAAAGCCATGCCAGATGATTGACAAATATGTTGAAGTATATCTCATATTGTTTAAAGCTAGTGATTTCCGTGATAGTACATTGTAATGACCAAATGATCATTGGAAAGTCACGAAGCTATGAGTACAATGGTATGTCACGACACGTTGATCGTAGACATAATACCACTAAGCAGTTGATATCTAATGAAGTTATCTTAGTCAACAATGTGGAACTAAAGATAACTTGATGTATGTACACAAAGTTTTGGAAAGAGATAAAAATATTTCTCATCAAGGGGAATGATACTAAAAATCTACAATCAAAACGATCTTAGCGGAAATCCAACCTTGATGATTGGAGATCCCAAGATCTTGGTTCAATGGGAGAATGAAGTTTTGAGAGTTGTTGTAATAGCACTTGAGACAAGCTTTGTAAAAAGTTGGCTTCTCATTACTAGGATGAAAACGTGCGGTCTACCACATGTAGTGAGGTTAAATTTATTCTTTTAATGATTTCTATACTTGAAAAAAGTAGAGTATGATAGGATACTCGTTATAAGAGATCATCCATGTAAGTGTGAAGACGAGCCGCTTCAATGAAATACTTATCAATCCAAGAGTGTGTCCATGGCTAAAACGGACACGACCATGAGAACAAAAAATGTGAGAAGGGTTATTGTGTAGGTATCATTGTCTCGGTTTACACAAACGATTAAATAGTTCAAAACATTGCATTCACTAAGCAGCCAGTAAATCCGATGGTATTCTACTACGGAAGTTCAAAACCAAAAGCTACCCCTTCCGATGCAATAATCTTTCGATTGAACTTTCGAAGAGTTTGCATTACATACATACACATTAATTTCCATTCATGTGTGAGATTGTTGAAAATTTAGGTTGTGTACCCATTTAGAATCGATAAAATATTTATGATAAAATTATTTCTTGATTACCAATTAGGTTGAATGATAAATTAATAAAAAGTTCAAAAATAATTGTTCAAATTTTATCGAGTGAAAAGATTGAATATAAAATATTATATATTATCTATTACTACTATTATATAAGAGACCTTTAGTTTGTCTCTTGGTATGCCCACAAAAATATAGAATAAATATTTAAAAAAAAACACACACCATAAACTGCTTTCCTCCACTATCTCAATTTCTTTTCTTTTTTTTATTTAACTATTTCTCCCATTTTTCCTCCCAATTTTTGTATTTAATATATAGTACAATCATTTTATTTGAAAATTTTAATTAGAATATAATTTTATTATAAAAAAACAGATTGGCGTACAATAAGACGCTAGTATAATATTAAATGAAATGAAAATAAATGGAAAAGGAAAGTAAAAATAAGACAAGTAAAAATAAATTTTCGATCCCCAACGGTGGCATAGGTGGAATACATATATTTTTCGGCACAAATGTGGCTCGTAGAGCCGATATCGATCAACCATCCTCTTGGATCATCCACCATGTTGGTCTCACAAATAACGACACTTAAATCAATTTCAAAAATTTCTAAAGGTACATACCTTTCTTCAACCATGTTGACTTTCTTTGGTTTCTGATTTTTTTTGTTTTTCTTTGAAAGAAGGCAGTCCCTTTTCATATGATTCGGTTTGCCACAGTTGTAGCAACTTCCTTGGAATTTCTTCGTTTTCCATCATGGGGGAGCTTCCTCTTGTGACTTGTACTAGATTCCGCCAGATTTGCTTTGGCCTTGGTTTTCATCATCTTTTTATTTGACTTGACCTCAGTGTTTCTGTTGTCTTCCTTTATGTGAAGCCTCACAATAAGGTCTTCAAGTTTTAACTCCTTAAGTTTGTGCTTAAGGTAGTTTTTGAAATCCTTCCACAGCGGTGGCAACTTCTCGATGATAGAAGCGACTTGAAACGGTTCGTTGATCTCCATACCTTCGGCCAACAAGTCATGCAAGATAATTTGTATTTCTTGCACTTGACTCATCCCAGTTTTTGAGTCGATCATCTTGAAGTCCAGAAACTTGCCAACCACAAACTTCTTTATGCCAGCATCTTCAGTTTTGTATTTCTTTTCCAAGGAATTCAAGAGTTCCTTGACAGTCTTCACAGAGGAGTAGACACGATAGAGAGTGTCATCAAGGCCATTCAATATACAGTTTCTGCACAGAAAATCGCTGTGGTTCAATGCATCAACAGCGGTCCTCCTTTGAGTGTCAGAATCGCCTTCAACGACTACAGGGGGATCTTCCTTGAGAAATCTAGACAGATTGAGTGTGGTCAGATAGAAGAGCATCTTCTGCTGCCAACGTTTGAAGTCGGCACCAGAAAACTTTGGTGGCTTTTCTCCATGTGCAGGGGCAGAAGCGAGTGAAGTGAATGAAACGATAGACATATTCAGAATCCGAGAAATACAAAAATTTTGTCTTGCGATTGTTATAAAGATGTACTCCGAATTCTGAACACGTCAGCAATAGCAACAACAACAGAAAACGAACAAGTCGAGGCGAGAGAAACTCTCTATCCGCAAGACGAAATTGCCCGTTAACAGTGCTTAAACGTTGACGGCAATCGTCTCCAAGATACAAAGACTTTACAATCGAGATATAGCAACACAACAAATATCTCGATCTTCGTCGAGCGAAAATATGTGTCAACTTGACTTTTGTGAGAGAGAGAGGGAAGAATTTGCAGAGAAATCTGATGCATCACGTTATCAGATGTTACAGATTAATCTCTCTGCGTTATAACAGTCATATATATATATATACTATGACTCCAAAAACACGTTTTATGGCCCTAAGGATGCAACCAATGACAGAAAAAGTCGTGACTTTTCAAACTGTAGGCAGAGTTATAATATTTTACGGGCGCCCAACTTTTGCTAACTTTCTGTCTCGCTCAATCGACGTTGCGCCCAAGCGGTAATATTTTACCGCACACAAAAAATAATAATAAATATTATTTTTTTATCCAAAAAGAATAATATGATCATAAGACCTCGCCTCGCCGAGCTGACCGGCCGACCGCGCGTGTTTGTTGCATCGATTAGCGTCTTGCCCCTTTACAAAACATCGGTGCCCTAAGGGCCCAATCCCATTGTAACGCCCAGAATTTTCTTAGGTGATTCCGCATGCATAACTAGGAAATAATTAAGATAATCTCAGAATTTTTATATCTAAACTTATTTATTCATCTCATTCACGTTTGATCACCCTAGCCGCCATCTCCTTCTTCTCCATCGTTTTCACCAGAAAACTCACATCACACACAAGAACTTTGAAGATTTATTTGAAGTTTTGAAGTCCGTTCGTCCCGGAGATCGTCGTACGTGTAGTGACCCAACCCGGATCCACTATCTAATCAGAGCTATAGTAAAAGCGCACGCAATAAAAGCTTAAAGCTTAAAGAGCGGATAATTAAAATACAACAAATCCAATCGGCAGAATACAATCGACGCTATCACAAGTGTATAAGTACTGTTATACAACCAAATCGAAGGTTCAGGGTAAATAAATCCCTACCCTCTACAACCTCGCACTCTCCAAAGCTCAATCCTGCTGAGAGCCGCCTGGACCGTCCAGATTCAAACCTGCCCGCCCACAAGGTACACAATATCCAAACACAGGGCGTGAGCTAGAATGCTCAATACGAAGCAATGATATAAATACAAATATGCGCACACAGATGATTTAAAACTCAAGTGAAAACACTTGCTCATGGCGCTGGGAATATAAAGTACCGGCTAGAGAGCTACTCCGCGGGGTACTCGTATACTCCATATCAGGGCTGAGCCAATCCCATCCTGCCCCGAATTCAAAACAGGATACAAGTCCCATATGGAAACTGTCATACCTGACTCGAGTCCAAAATGAGATCATCGTTCCCTATGGAGACTGTCAATGACTCACATCTCTCCGGATGCAGTCACATGTAAAATCATGTATGTGCTAAGGCGGTAAAACATGCTAAAACACGATAAAACATATAACACATACTCATACAACATATAAGCAAATATATCATGCCGGCTATCTCGGTCAGTACTTACGTACCTCTAACACTGCTAGTCAAACCTAGCTCTGCTGGTCTAGACTCCAAGCCTACTAGTCCAGTCTACTAGCTACTACAATGCAAATATCCATGCATCAACAATTAAGCTCTAAAAGCCTTAACTAAGCTATTGCATACTCCTAAATATTTTTAGGATGCCAAAGCTATACCTGCGTCCGTCTTTAGCCCTTTGCTGCTGGTCTAGACTCCAAGCCTACTAGTCCAGTCTACTAGCTACTACAATGCAAATATCCATGCATCAACAATTAAGCTCTAAAAGCCTTAACTAAGCTATTGCATACTCCTAAATATTTTTAGGATGCCAAAGCTATACCTGCGTCCGTCTTTAGCCCTTTGCTGAAAATAGCCTCAAAACTAGGCCGTAGCTCCGCGACGACGTCTAGATCACTAAGCCACTTTCGGATTCCCCGTAGGACGCCTAGATCTCCCTAGATCTGAGTTAGAAGGCTTAGGAATCAGAGAGAAGAGAGGGAATTTGGTGTGAGAAATGAATTCTCGGACCCTATATTTATAGGCGACGTTCGGAACCTCCGAACCTAGTTCGGAACGTCCGATCACGATCGGAACTTCCGATCTCCCCTTCGGAGCTTCCGATCGCCCGATATTACGTCAGTCATGATGTCACCTTGCTGACGTAAGCGATGACGTGTACACTGAGTCTGATCGGAGCTTCCGATCTTGCCGACGGAGCTTTCGATCTCGATCGGAGCCTCCGATCCTGGCACGGAGCTTCCGATCCACTTCGGATCGTCCGAACTCCTCATCGGACCGTCCGGTCCTGCTAAACCAGTTCAACTAGTTCGAGTGCTCTGAATCCATTTCTGAAGTCCGTTATCCCAACAGGAACTTACTTAATCATGTTTTACTTAATCTAAACATGATCACGTGATTAATTACTCATTTAATCACTAATCGGAAATGCGGGTTACTACAGTACGCGTCGTAATCGAGTTTTGATTCAAAAATCAACCAAGGCATGTTTGAATTCTCTCTTTTGGCCACCATTCAAGTTTATATTCTTATTTGATCATGAAAACGTTATGCTAATGTTCTATGATGTGTTTGAATGAAAGTTATGCATAGTTTGTTGAACAATCCACACTTTGATCCACTTTTCATGAAATTTCTTCACGTTTTCTGCCATGGACTCATTCTGGACTGCTGGCTCATGGTTCTAAGTTGTGTTGGGGTCCATGCGGTTGGTCTCGATGGTTGCATGTGGGTGGAATAGGCCAGGGCCGAAGCCCTCTTCATTTTTTTGTGCACAGGTCGCAGGTTTAGGGTTCTGAGGAAAGGGGGTTCGTTCTCCTTCCTCAGTCCATCGATTTGTGCATGGTTTGTTGGGTTAGAACCGTATGGATATTGTCTAGGTCTAGGAAGTGGTTTCATGGTCATTGGTGGTCTGAGAAAGCCGCACGATGGAAAACGCCGCAACTACTCGCGTCTGCGCGTGAGCTGCAGATGGGCAAGATTCCAGAGCTTCGTTCTCACTCCATAGTCGATGGTTTGGTTTGATTTTTGGCTTGTTAGAAACATCTGGGAGTGGACTAGACTTGAGTGGTGGTACTATGGTCATTGGTGGCCGGATTTGGCCGGCCGAACGCCGGAATCAGGTGCTGCACGCAGCAGCAGCTTGGGAAGAAAGGGGGGATCGGGTTCTAGGTTTTAGGGCAGATCCGGGTCGGGTCTGGGGCCTGGGTTGGGTCAGTAGGGTCATGGGTCATGTCAGGTTGGTCCGGGTCCGGGTTAGGTTGTCCGGGCTCGGGTATTTTTATTTTTAAGTATTTAATGATTTATTGTGTTTTTGGGCTAAATTAATTAGTTATAAAATTATTTGGGCCTCCAAATAATTTTATTTGGACCTCAAATATTTTATTTAAGTTAGCCCAATGATTTTTAAGGGCTCATGGGCCCATAGGAATTTTTGGGCCAGTCTTTGAATTTTTTGGTCTGTCTAAAAGTTAATGGGATTAAGTCTAAGGAGTCAGCAGCCTGAACCAATCCATGAAAATTATGCATGGTCCGTAAATATATATTTAATTATTGCATGAATATTTTAAGTATGAAAAAGTATTATTTTTATTTTTATATTATTAATTAATTAAATATATATTTACGGGCAATATTTTATGAAAATAAGATCATGAAAAATTTTATGTGTGTGCATGATGCTATATGTATATGTGTGATGCTGGGCAATGAAAAATATTTTAAAGGAGTTGAAGTGGGTGTGTGACAACCTACGGGATTGAAGATGGGATGCCTAGGCCCGGAGACCTTTTCATATGACACGGGACTGTGGGTCGGGATACTGGGACCCGATTGCCTTTCCATACGATTATGATTATGTTGCCTAAGGATCCGGGGTCAGCTTGGTGAAGGGGCCAAGAGGTGGGGATCCCACCGCCACGTACGCTGGTTTTAGATTGATCAATCGACATGACACGTCACACAACATGGATATAACCTTCAGATTTTTAAATGATGATATGCCCTTACTATGATGCATGATGATTTATGTATGAGTATGTATGCTATGTTATGTGATGATAATGATATATGAAGTATAAAGACGTACATGGTTATATATATATATATATATATATATATATTATTTATTATGTATTTTGCATGTATTATATGTTGCATCATTTTTATTCATATTGTTATTATGAGATAGAACGTGTTGAGCCTCTATCTCACTAGATTTAAATGGTGCAGGTAAGCAAGAATATGATTTAGAGAATGTAGCCCCGACTGGCGGTGAAGACGTATGAGCCTCCCGACAGCCGGCTAGCCCGTGACCATCGCTCTAGTCATGTTTTCAGTGAATTGAATATTATTATGTTTTTCGCACATGTTTTATAATTTAATTATGGGTTTATGGATTTTAGGTAAGAATTTTTATTGAGAGGTTGATGATGATTTTATTGCATGGGTTATACTTATTTTATTTGCATGCCAATTTTTATTATGGTTTTTTCTTTTAGTTGGAATATTTTTATGGGAAATTGTTTATGTTTATAATTATTTTAGAAAGTAATTATTTAATATATATATTTACACGTTTCAAGTATATATATATTATATTAAGTATTATTTATTTATTTATTCATTTATGGATGCATAGTTTTTAAATATATTTTATATTAAATATTTAGTTATTTATTTGTAAAATAAAAAAATTAGTAGTAGTAGGAACGAGTCGTTTCATTTGGTATCAAAGCGCGGTCCTTGGAGGGTACTAGCCTGCTACGTGGAGCTCAGAAGTCTCACTGCCAGTCAGTAAGTTTTAATGTTTTTTTTAAATAATTATGTTTATGGGGCTTATGATTTATGCTTTAATGATTTATGTTATGGAAAATTTTAAATTTAAATACTTAGATATGCATAACGGTTACGTTAGGAATTTATAAAAATTACAGTATGCCTTGAGTCGTGTTGCAAGCGAGGATGACCTGAACATTATATTTTCGGAAACTAAGTTTGATAAATTATGAGATGTAAGTTTTACATATGGACTTTTGTAGTAACTTATTGATTTTAAGTTAGAATGATTTAATTAGTGAATCATTGGTTAAATCGATTGTGAGATTAGCACTTATAATATATTATAATGTATTTATTTAACTCGTGAATTTTGGATTTATGAGAAATTATCTGGGAACTATGGTTTACACGTATAACATTAGAATTGTTGCTTCAGGCGAGAGTAGGATTCCTCTCAAGAAAGATTAATCGAGGGTTGTACCATTTTTCTGCTTTGATGAATTTAAAACGTTCCTTTATAGAGGCTAGTATATATTTTTGGGAATTAAGTCCGCATTGTATCAAATTATTAATTGGGTTCAAAGATATCATATTGTCATTCATTTAACTATTACGGTTTTTCCTTTGACGAAGAAGTCAAGATTTTCTTGGAGATGACACATGTACCATAAGGTTATAGTTTGATGATTTGTGGTTTTAAGTGTGTACTTTTAATTATATGAGACATAAATTGATGATATGTATGTTTTGCGTTAGGTTTTTGAATCTTTGAGAATAAGAATAATCATGGAGTTAGTTTGATAAAGACTTGGATAATCTTTGATAATATTTAAGGGTTCGTGTGGTTGGTGTTACCAAGTAAGTTGTATTGAGTTTGACGTTTAAGTCACTACGTTTAAATAAATAGATTTAGAAACTTGACAGCCTGACTCGTAGATGTTGTGATGACTGAATGATGAAGGTGTAAATTTTTATAGGCTCGTGTAATTGGTCAGGTGTGGCATAACACAATTGTTATAAATTTTGGTTTCGATGTCAAGTATAATATAAACTTTAGATATGACATAGGAGTTAATGATATATATATGTATATATATATTTTGGAGTGAGTTCTTTTGTTAAGAGTTGAATCTTTTGAGAATTTGGGTTGTTGGTTCTACGCACGTATTGGTATTTGAGGCACTTGGGAATAATCACGAGTCAGCGTAATGACTTGATATTATAACAGTTATCACGATACTTTCGTTTTACGTTGGGGTTAATTGTATATAAGTATTTGTATTGATGTTCTTTCAGTATCCTTGGGTTGTATAAATTTGAATTACAGGGTCATGATATAGGAGTGTCTCCACCAAGATTTTTGTGATGCATGAGCAAAAAGGTACTAGTTGTGTTTTGACTGTATATGGAACCAACATGTGTTACTTGTGAACGAATTATTCAGTTTATTAGGTAATTGATTTTGTATTTTGATTTTGAGGAGTTTAGATTCCATGGACTATAAGTAGAGGCAATTAGAAAATGATATGAAATTAACTACTGGATGCTATATGATTACGCTATTTAGAGACGATGACATGTAAATACTGTTCGGGGAATTTCACGCTTCCAATGGGAGAATCTAAGTGTCTTAAGCCTAAACTAATCACAAAATTAGAATTCATATATTTTAAGCATATTCCTGACTTTAGAAGAATTTATGTTGTATGTGAAGTTTGACACTAAATTCACTTTTTGGATTTTATGGATTTATAGTACTCGAGATTTAAGACTTTCAAGTGTTCAATAGTTGGAAGTGTAGTTGTAAATGGATAAGTTGATGAAAATTGCGATGAATGGCAGATGTTCGACTCAAGGATGTTAAACTTGTTATAGAAGGCTAGTATGTGGATAAGCTTTACAAGTTGAATTTATTGAAGTTGATATTGTAATCCTATGCTTTAATAAGTAAATTTGGGAACAAAAGTTCGGCTCACAAATGTTGGTGGATTGATAAATTGAGTGTATAAGCATATGTAATCAGTCAAATTTTGGCATAGTGCGATTGTTGTGTTTAGTGAGATGAATAGTAGAGTTAATATTTTAGTTTTATGTATAAGTTGAGGTAAGTATATGGTTGTACTTTCATTATAGTACTAAGATTTGTATAAAATGTCAAATTTTGTTTACAGTGAAATTTAAGTAAAATTGTAATGATTCTCTTTACGAGGTGTTTCAGCAGCGAAAATTTATAAATAGGTTTGATGGAGATGAAGAGGACACCTAGGAAGGATAAAATATTTTGTTTATCAGAGTGCGCAGCGGAAGCATAACTTTTGGGATACTGAAACTTGGGAAATAGATAGGTAATCGTGGATTTAGTAAATTGAATTTTTGAGAGACTCCATTATTAGAGTTTGATCAGTCGAATTTCGAGGACGAAATTCTATTTAAGGGGGGGAGAGTTGTAACGCCCAAAATTTTCTTAGGTTATTTCGCATGCATAACTAGGAAATAATTAAAGTAAAAATTTTAATAAATGGGTTAAATGACTTTATGTGAATTATGTGATTCTATGTGCATGATTTAAATATTATTTTTAGCATTTAACCCGCAAT
This sequence comes from Henckelia pumila, assembly GCF_033568475.1. Classification (NCBI taxonomy): domain Eukaryota; kingdom Viridiplantae; phylum Streptophyta; class Magnoliopsida; order Lamiales; family Gesneriaceae; genus Henckelia; species Henckelia pumila. The sequence continues at coordinate 144,034,744 of NC_133121.1, forward strand.
TATGACATTTATGGAATTGTTAGAAATATTAGTTTTTTTATCGCGTAAACGGGACCGTGGATGAATGAGATGATAGATTTTCACTCAAAATATTTTATGAGGATTTTATGAGCCTTAAAATATTATTTTTAAGGTATTACTTTCAGAAAATAATAGTTTATGTATATATATATATTTATGAAGCCAATTTTCACTAAATTAAGTAATTTTAAAGGCTTTTAAGGAGTTTTAAAAATCCTTTAAAATTATATTACGAAAATTATCTGAAATTAGTTAATTTTAAGAGTTTTATTTTAATCTCAAAATTTTTATATCTTGACTTATTTATTCATCTCATTCACGTTTAATCACCCTAGCCGTCATCTCCTTCTTCTCCATCGTTTTCACCAGAAAACTCACATCACACACAAGCACTTTGAAGATTTATTTGAAGTTTTGAAGTCCGTTCGTCCCGGAGATCGTCGTACGCGTCGTAATCGAGTTTTGATTCAAAAATCAACCAAGGCATGTTTGAATTCTCTCTTTTGGCCACCATTCAAGTTTTATATTCTTATTTGATCATGAAAACGTTATGCTAATGTTCTATGATGTGTTTGCATGAAAGTTATGCATAGTTTGTTGAACAATCCACACTTTGATCCACTTTTCATGAAATTTCTTCACGTTTTCTGCCATGGACTCGTTCTGGACTGCTGGCTCATGGTTCTAAGTTGTGTTGGGGTCCTTGCGGTTGGTCTAGATGGTTGCATGTGGGTGGAATAGGCCAGGGCCGAAGCCCTCTTCATTTTTTTGTGCACAGGTCGCAGGTTTAGGGTTCTGAGGAAAGGGGGTTCGTTCTCCTTCCTCAGGCCATCGATTTGTGCATGGTTTGTTGGATTAGAACCATATGGATGTTGCTAGGTCTAGTAAGTGGTTTCATGGTCATTGGTGGTCTGAGCAAGCCGCACGATGGAAAACGCCGCAACTGCTCGCGTCTGCGCGTGAGCTACAGATGGGCAAGATTCCAGAGCTTCGTTCTCATTCCATAGTCGATGGTTTGGTCTGCTTTTTGGCTTTTTAGAAACATCTGGGAGTGGACTAGACTTGAGTGGTGGTACTATGGTCAATGGTGGCCGGAGTTGGCCGGCCGAACGCCGGAATAAGGTGTTGCACGCGGCAGCAGCTTGGGAAGAAAGGGGGGATCGGGTTCTAGGTTTTAGGGCAGATCCGGGTCGGGTCAGTAGGGTCATGGGTCATGTCAGGTTGGTTCGGGTCCGGGTTAGGTTGTCCGGACTCGGGTATTTTTATTTTTAAGTATTTAATGATTTATTGTGTTTTTGGGCTAAATTAATTAGTTATAAAATTATTTGGGCCTCCAAAAAATTTTATTTGGGCCTCAAATATTTTATTTAAGTTAGTCCAATGATTTTTATGGGCTCGTGGGCCCATAGGAATTTTTGGGCCAGTCTTTGAATTTTTGGGTCTGTCTAAAAGTTAATGGGATTAAGTCTAAGAAGTCAGCAGCCTGAAGCAATCCATGAAAATTATGCATGGTCCGTAAATATATATTTAATTATTGCATGAATATTTTAAGTATGAAAAAGTATTATTTTTATTTTTATATTATTAATTAATTAAATATATATTTACGGGCAATATTTTATAAAAATAAGATCATGAAAAATTTTATGTATGTGCATGATGCTATATGTATATGTGTGATGCTGGGCAATGAAAAATATTTTAAAGGAGTTGAAGTGGGTGTGTGACAACCTACGGGATTGGAGATGAGATGCCTAGGCCCGGAGACCTTTCCGTATGACACTGGACTGTGGGTCGGGATACTGGGACCCGATTGCCTTTCCATACGATTATGATTATGTTGCCTATGGATCCGGGGTCAGCTTGGTGAAGGGGCCAAGAGGTGGGGATCCCACCGCCACGTACGCTGGTTTTAGATTGATCAATTGACATGACACGTCACACAACATGGATATAACCTTCAGATTTTTAAATGATGATATGCCCTTACTATGATGCATGATGATTTATGTATGAGTATGTATGCTATGTTATGTGATGATCATGATATATGAAGTATAAAGACGTGCATGGTTATATATATATATATATATATATATATATATATATATATTATTTATTATGTATTTTGCATGTATTATATGTTGCATCATTTTTATTCATGTTGTTATTATGAGATAGAACGTGTTGAGCCTCTAGCTCACTAGATTTAAATGGTACAGGTGAGCAAGAATATGATTTAGAGAATGTAGCCCCGACTGGCGGTGAAGACGTATGAGCCTCCCGACCAGCCGACTAGCCCGTGACTATCGCTCTAGTCATATTTTCAGTGAATTGAATATTATTATGTTTTCCGCACATGTTTTATGATTTAATTATGAGTTTATGGATTTTAGCTGAGAATTTTTATTGAGAGGTTGATGATGATTTTATTGCATGGGTTATACTTATTTTATTTGCATGCTAATTTTTATTATGGTTTTTTCTTTTAGTTGGAATATTTTTATGGGAAATTGTTTATGTTTATAATTATTTTATAAAGTAATTATTTAATATATATATATTTACACGTTTCAAGTATATATATATATTATATTAAGTATTAGTTATTTATTTATTCATTTATGGATGCATAGTTTTTAAATATATTTTATATTAAATATTTAGTTATTTATTTGTAAAATAAAAAAATTAGTAGTAGTAGGATCGAATCGTTTCATTTGGTATCAGAGCGCGGTCCTTGGAGGGTACTATCCTGCTACGTGGAGCTCAGAAGTCGCACTACCAGTCAGTAAGTTTTAATGTTTTTTTAAATAATTATGTTTATGGGGCTTATGATTTATGATTTAATGATTTATGTTATGGAAAATTTTAAATTTAAATACTTAGCTATGCATAACGGTTACGTTAGGAATTTATAAAAATTACAGTATGCCTCGAGTCGTGTTACAAGCGAGGATGACCTGAACATTATATTTTCGGAAACTAAGTTTGATAAATTATGAGATGTAAGTTTTACATATGGACTTTTGTAGTAACTTATTGATTTTAAGTTAGAATGATTTAATTAGTGAATCATTGGTTAAATCGATTGTGAGATTAGCATTTATAATATATTATAATGTATTTATTTAACTCGTGAATTTTGGATTTATGAGAAATTATCTGGGAACTATGGTTTACACGTATAGCATTAGAATTGTTGCTTGAGGCGAGAGTAGGATTCCTCTCAAGAAAGATTAATCGAGAGTTGTACCATTTTTCTGCTTTGATGAATTTAAAACATTCCTTTATAGAGGCTAGTATATATTTTTGGGAATTAAGTCCACATTGTGTCAAATTATTAGTTGGGTTCAAAGATATCATATTGTCATTCATTTAACTATTACGGTTTTTCCTTTGACGAAGAAGTCAAGATTTTCTTGGAGATGACACATGTACCATAAGGTTATAGTATGATGATTTGTGGTTTTAAGTGTGTACTTTTAATTATATGAGGCATAAATTGATGATATGTATGTTTTGCGTTAGGTTTTTGAATCTTTGAGAATAAGAATAATCATGGAGTTAGTTTGATAAAGACTTGGATAATCTTTGATAATATTTAAGGGTTCGTGTGGTTGGTGTTACCAAATAAGTTGTATTGGGTTTGACGTTTAAGTCACTACGTTTAAATAAATAGATTTAGGAACTTGACAGCCTGACTCATAGATGTTGTGATTACTGAATGATGAAGGTGTAAATTTTTATAGGTTCGTGTAATTGGTCAGGTGTGGCATAACACAATTGTTATAAATTTTGGTTTCGATATCAAGTATAATATAAGCTTTAGATATGGCATAAGAGTTAATGATATATATATGTATATATATATATGTATATATATATATTTTGGAGTGAGTTCTTTTGTTAAGAGTTGAATCTTTTGAGAATTTGGGTTGTTGGTTCTACGCACGTATTGGTATTTGAGGCACTTGGAAATAATCACGAGTCAGCGTAATGACTTGATATTATAACAGTTATCACGATACTTTCGTTTTACATTGGGGTTAATTGTATATAAGTATTTGTATTGATGTTCTTTCAGTATCATTGGGTTGTATAAATTTGAATTACGGGGTCATGATATAGGAGTGTCTCCACTAAGATTTTTGTGATGAATGAGCAAAAAGGTACTAGTTATGTTTTGACTGTATATGGAACCAATATGTATTACTTGTGAACGAATTATTCAGTTTATTAGGTAATTGATTTTGTATTTTGATTTTGAGGAGTTTAGATTCCATGGACTATAGGTAGAGGCAACTAGGAAATGATATGAAATTAACTACTGGATGCTATATGATTATGCTATTTAGAGACGATGACATGTAAATACTGTTCGGGGAATTTCACGCTTCCAATGGGAGAATCTAAGTGTCTTAAGCCTAAACTAATCACAGAATTAGAATTCATATATTTTAAGCATATTTCTGACGTTAGGAGAATTTATGTTGTATGTGAAGTTTGACACTAAATTCACTTTTTGGATTTTATGGATTTATAGTACTCGAGATTTAAGACTTTCAAGTGTTCAATAGTTGGAAGTGTAGTTGTAAATGGATAAGTTGATGAAAATTGCGATGAATGGCAGATGTTCGACTCAAGGATGTTAAACTTGTTATAGAAGGCTAGTATGTGGATAAGCTTTACAAGTTGAATTTATTGAAGTTGATATTGTAATCCTATGCTTTAATAAGTAAATTTGGGAACAAAAGTTCGGCTCACAAATGTTGGTGGATTGATAAATTGAGTGTATAAGCATATGTAATCAGTCAAATTTTGGCATAGTGCAATTGTTGTGTTTAGTGAGATGAATAGTAGAGTTAATATTTTAGTTTTATGTATAAGTTGAGGTAAGTATATGGTTGTACTTTCATTATAGTACTAAGATTTGTATAAAATGTCAAATTTTGTTTACAGTGAAATTTAAGTAAAATTATAATGATTCTCTTTACGAGGTGTTTCAGCAGCGAAAGTTTATAAATAGGTTTGATGGAGATGAAGAGGACACCTAGGAAGGATAAAATATTTTGTTTATCAGAGTGCGCAGCGGAAGCATGACTTTTGGGATACTGAAACTTGGGAAATAGATAGGTAATCGTGGATTTAGTAAATTAAATTTTTGAGAGACTCCATTATTAGAGTTTGATCAGTCGAATTTTGAGGACGAAATTCTATTTAAAAGGGAGGGGGGGGGGGGGGGGGAGAGTTGTAACGCCCAGAATTTTCTTAGGTGATTTCGCATGCATAACTAGGAAATAATTAAAGTAAAAATTTTAATAAATGGGTTAAATGACTTTATGTGAATTATGTGATTCTATGTGCATGATTTAAATATTATTTTTAGCATTTAACCCGCAATTATGCCATTTATGGAATTGTTTGAAATATTAGTTTTTTTATCGCGTAGACGGGACCGTGGATGAATGAGATGATAGATTTTTACTCAAAATATTTTATGAGGATTTTATGAGCCTTAAAATATTATTTTTAAGGTATTACTTTCAGAAAATAATAGTTTATGTATATATATATATTTATGGAGCCAATTTTCACTAAATTAAGTAATTTTAAAGGCTTTTAAAGAGTTTTAAAAATACTTTAAAATTATATTAAGAAAATTATCTGAAATTAGTTAATTTTAAGAGTTTTGTTTTTATATTATTGTGATATATTATCTACCCAATAAGTCTAGATAATTAAGATAATCTCAAAATTTTTATATCTTGACTTATTTATTCATCTCATTCACGTTTAATCACCCTAGCCGCCATCTCCTTCTTCTCCATCGTTTTCACCAGAAAACTCACATCACACACAAGCACTTTGAAGATTTATTTGAAGTTTTGAAGTCCGTTCGTCCCGGAGATCGTCGTACGCGTCGTAATCGAGTTTTGATTCAAAAATCAATCAAGGCATGTTTGAATTCTCTCTTTTGGCCACCATTCAAGTTTTATATTCTTATTTGATCATGAAAAAGTTATGCTAATGTTCTATGATGTGTTTGCATGAAAGTTATGCATAGTTTGTTGAACAATCCACACTTTGATCTAATTTTCATGAAATTTCTTCACGTTTTTTGCCATGGACTCATTCTGGACTGCTGGATCATGGTTCTAAGTTGTGTTGGGGTCCTTGCGGTTGGTATAGATGGTTGCATGTGGGTGTAATAGGCCAGGGCCGAAGCCCTCTTCATTTTTTTATGCACAGGTCGCAGGTTTAGGGTTCTGAGGAAAGGGGGTTCGTTCTCCTTCCTCAGGCCATGTATTTGTGCATGGTTTGTTGGGTTAGAACTGTATGGATGTTGGCTAGGTGTAGGAAGTGGTTTCATGGTCATTGGTGGTCTGAGCAAGCCGCACGATGGAAAACGCCGCAACTGCTCGCGTCTGCGCGTGAGCAGCAGATGGGCAAGATTCCAGAGCTTCGTTCTCACTCCATAGTCGATGGTTTGGTCTGCTTTTTGGCTTGTTAGAAACATCTGGGAGTGGACTAGACTTGAGTGGTGGTACTATGGTCATTGGTGGCCGAAGTTGGCCGGCCGAACATCGGAATTAGGTGCTGCACGCGGTAGCAGCTTGGGAAGAAAGGGGGATCGGGTTCTAGGTTTTAGGGCAGATCCAGGTCGGTTCTGGGGCCTGGGTCGGGTCAGTAGGGTCATGGGTCATGTCAGGTTGGTCCGGGTCCGGGTTAGGTTGTCCGGGCTCGGGTATTTTTATTTTTAAGTATTTAATGATTTATTGTGTTTTTGGGCTAAATTAATTAGTTATAAAATTATTTGGGCCTCCAAATAATTTTATTTGGGCCTCAAATATTTTATTTAAGTTAGCCCAATGATTTTTAAGGGCTCGTGGGCCCATAGGAATTTTTGGTCCAGTGTTTGAAGTTTTGGGTCTGTCTAAAAGTTAATGGGATTAAGTCTAAGGAGTAAGCAGCCTGAACCAATCCATGAAAATTATGCATGGTCCGTAAATATATATTTAATTATTGCATTAATATTTTAAGTATGAAAAAGTATTATTTTTATTTTTATATTATTAATTAATTAAATATATATTTACGGGCTATATTTTATGAAAATAAGATCATGAAAAATTTTATGTATGTATATGTGTGATGCTGGGCAATGAAAAATATTTTAAAGGAGTTGAAGTGGGTGTGTGACAACCTACGGGATTGAAGATGGGATGCCTAGGCCCGGAGACCTTTCCATATGACACGGGACTGTGGGTCGGGATACTGGGACCCGATTGCCTTTCCATACGATTATGATTATGTTGCCTACGGATCCGGGGTCAGCTTGGTGAAGGGGCCAAGAGGTGGGGATCCCACCGCCACGTACGCTGATTTTAGATTGATCAATCGACATGACACGTCACACAACATGGATATAACCTTCAGATTTTTAAATGATGATATGCCCTTACTATGATGCATAATGATTTATGTATGAGTATGTATGTTATGTTATGTGATGATCATGATATATGAAGTATAAAGACGTGCATGGTTATATATGTATATATTATTTATTATGTATTTTGCATGTATTATATGTTGCATCATTTTTATTCATGTTGTTATTATGATATAGAACGTGTTGAGTCTCTAGCTCACTAGACTTAAATGGTGCAGGTGAGCAAGAATATGATTTAGAGAATGTAGCCCCGACTGGCGGTAAAGACGTATGAGCCTCCCGACAGCCGGCTAGCCCGTGACCATTGCTCTAGTCATGTTTTCAGTTAATTGAATATTATTATGTTTTTCGCACATGTATTATAATTTAATTATGGGTTTATGGATTTTAGGTGAGAATTTTTATTGAGAGGTTGATGATGATTTTATTGCATGAGTTATACTTATTTTATTTGCATGCCAATTTTTATTATGGTTTTTTCTTTTAGTTGGAAAATTTTTATGGGAAATTGTTTATGTTTATAATTATTTTAGAAAGTAATTATTTAATATATATATTTACACGTTTCAAGTATATATATATATATTATATTAAGTATTAGTTATTTATTTATTCATTTATGGATGCATAGTTTTTAAATATATTTTATATTAAATATTTAGTTATTTATTTATAAAATAAAAAAATTAGTAGTAGTAGGATCGAGTCGTTTCACCCATAATCCAAAGTTGGATTATATAAGGTGAGCAATACATTGGAGTTGTTCTAATGTGGGACAACTTTTCCTCCAATTTATTTTACCAAATTCAAATTTTTCAACACTTGGGACAAACCTTTTGGGACAAGCATTTCAAGCCAATTTCAAGCCATTTTATTCAAACAATTCATTCAATACAATTCATTTAATATTTTTTCAACAATCAGGACCGCTTCAAAAAACAAGAGACTAAATTGGGAATTATCCCACATATATATATATATATATATATATATTAGAAGTGTCTAGTTAATTTCTTCCTGGACTACATAATCTTAATTCTTAATCATTGAACATCTATAAAATCTACGTGCTATTTACGTACCTTTCGACAATACTAGTTTTCCATATTCTAACTTTTGTCATTATGTACTTTTTATTAAGTATAAAGTTGTTAATAATACGATACATCTAACTTCGAGCCATTTATCTGAATGCATCCATTCCCTTCCTTTATCTTGCTTCTTCCATGATCTAAGCACATACGTTTAGGGCAGTTTATTTTATTTTATTTTATTTTAAGCAAACAACGATTTAATAAAATATCAGTTTCATTGATTATAAAATACGATATAGCCATATTAATTCACAAATATTACATTGCATTTAGTTTTATGAATTTTTTGATTATAATTTAAAAGGGATGATTTTAATGTAATCTAATATTCAATTAAAAATATGCATTCTATAATAACTAATTTTCCATTAATTTTATGAAGTTTGAATGAAAAATACAATTATATCTTCAGATATATAATCTTAATATTAATTAATTAATTAATAATATTAAAACTTATGGAGTAATATAAAGGCTAGAGGTAGAAGACTACACGATGAGGAATGCATTTTTGCACACCCCAACGTGCGTGTGAGGAAATTTGAGGTTGAAATCAGAGTGACTTGCACTAGGGCATGCAAAAATATATGATAGATATATCGAGTCTTCCCCGGCCATGCAAGATAGGAAGACTAAGTATTAATAATTATCGTATCTTATCTGCTTTTATTTTTTAAAAATTACTCAACATTTTTTAAATCTTAATCTAAACGTTTAATTATTTAATTCATCGTGTCGGTCTTGAAAAGAACATAAAAATTAATTAGCATAAAAAATTTATGTACTAAAAAAAACTCACGTCAAGGAACACTCGTTTTATTAAAAAAATTTATACCGCTTACAAAACAACGACATATAAAAAAAATATATCTACACGATAACTACTGAATGCTAATGTTCAAATTCATTTGGTTGTTTGGATAAATTTATGTTGGGTGAATCTCGAATCCACCCATTAGTTATTTCGTAGTTTTTTATATTAATCTATTACCAAATAATAATTGGGGATAAAATACTACCAATTTCTGAATTATTTTCATATCCACCAATCTTTTCTTTCCAACCAAATGCACAAGCGGCGTGCTGACCTTAGGTCCCTCAATACCCGTGCAATTCATTCGTCCCGTACAATGACATAAACCAATTCGTCCAAATCGGTAACAGAGCATTTGCTTCAATAAGCCTCAGCACGCTTTTACCTCAAAAGAAACTGAAAGCGTGTTTTTAATTAGATTCTTAAACCGTGTCTTGTCTCTGTATAAAATTCGCAACACCAATGGGAAAAATAAATGAAAAGAAGCAAATTTCCTGTGTGTCTCTCTCTCTCTAGAAAAAACTAAAAACAGGCCCCTCTGTATCTTTCTCTCTCTAAAAAGAGTTTCCATTCCTCATCCGCACATCATCGAAATTACACAACACCAACAGGCGCCGAATATAATCCAGTTTACGTTTGTTCCTAATTAATCGATTCGTTTAATCCACTCCGCAATCGGCCTGCGGATTCGCGCCTCCAATCTGGTCCCGACGCCCCCGTATGTATATCATTCGTGAGCGAAAAACCTGAGCATCTGTGTACCGTTTTGAAAACCTCTGTTTCCCGCCGCCGGATTTACAGTTATTACACGTAATCAGTCTCCCGGGCTGCGCACGAGTGTAAGCCGTCGCGCGCCACTGGATTTACCGAAATACCCTTGACCGGATTGCTCGAATTCCCCCTCCCTTTTTTGTCGTGTGTGCTAACTGTGAAGGTTAGTTTTCCGGGAACAAATTTAACAATCATTTCGTCTGTTTCGACCCAGACGAGTTTCAGTTTGGATTAGGGTTTGCTCCGTCCTAGATTTAGGGTTTTTTTGAATCGGTTTTGGCCGTCGCCTTTCCTTACGTAGTTTCGGCGGATTCCAAGTGTTTAAGTGGCCGATCCATGTGTTTCACCTCGATTTTTTTTTTTTTTGTTAATTTGGATATCGATTACGTGGGCCATTCTTATAGTCGTTCAAATTCAAATTGGCGGACATAACCTTTCAGTAAACATTCACAATAAATATTCTTTTTCTCGATTCGTCTGCATCACTAAATGCTGTCATGCTCGCTGTGTATCATAATTTTCTGGAGAAGTTTATAAGCTTTCCTTGCTTTCAATTAGCTGTTGATATTCTGCTTTTCAATTTTTAGGTACTCTGTCAACGGTTCCATGTGAAGAGAAGTGCATGGCATATTTTAGGAATTTTCCAGGTGAAGTGATAGAACAGATTGAATTGAACGATAAAAACCATTCACAGCAGCTGACTGTTAATAGCAATAGAATACATGAGAATGTAGCCATGAACAACGAGGAACTACCAAAACCTACACCAAGTCACAATAATGGAGAAGATGAGGACAATCATTTGAGAGTAGGAAATACACAGTCACCTATGAGGAGAATGGCTGTGGGTGGGAAGTGGGGTTCGAGTTTTTGGAAGGATTGCCAGCCCACTGCATCACAGTCCGGGGAGGAGTCTAAAAGTGTTTCAGAATATAAAGGGTCTGATTTGGAGGAATCATCTGATGGCGCAGAAGACAGGATGGAATCTGAAAGCTATGGTACGAGACAAAAAAAAGTGACTGGCAAGGGACATCAAATTGTCCCTGCAGATGAGATGTTGTCTGATGAGTACTATGAGCAGGATGGAGATGACCACAGTGATACGCCAAATCATCGCAGAATTACAAACCAATCAAGTGGGTTTGGCTCGAGGCTGCCAACTCGACCTGTTGCTTCAAGTGGTATCATTGGGAAATCAAAATCGTCAAAGGCTAACAGGTATGGTCATGAAGATGCTGATTTCGAAGAAGAAGAAGACGACGACGACAGAGACGGTTATTTTCTTTCCGCTCTTGAATGTTTTGTGACAAATCTATATTTCTGTAATAAAATGATTGGTAACAAAAGACTGCTATTTGGTTTGTAGACATAATCAGTATCAAAATTAATCAGATTTCTTGTGCGCAGGAGATGACCCCGATGATGCTGACTTTGATCCTGATTTTGGGGCCGCCGGCGAGCACTGGGGGACCAAGGTTCTCTATAATTCACTGATGTTGCTGATGCATACATGCTATAGTTACAATTGTTGTGGCTTGATTGAAGGGCTGAGTGAGTTAATTAAATGTACACATATTTCTGGAACTATAATATGCCTTAGTGGCACTCTGTTTGCAGTCATTATGAAGAAATGTTATATTGGCTTCCCCTTGTGCTTCTAATATTGTTGCCATTTTTTGTAGATTCATTTCGCTTTTATGTTACTTTCTATTAGTCACTTTTAAACAACGTTATTTGCACATCCGAAACATAAAATTATAGTCTGCAAAAGTTGCTCTGGGTCTCTGTATTAAAAGTAGCACTTGTCTCGTATAGAGGACATGAGGTAGTAATAGTTTTCGTAGCAGGTTACATGAATTGTTGAATTTTTTTAATATGAAGGCATATTGGGCTATTTACTTCTCTTTTCCTTTTCCCCTGACCCCTACTGAAATGGTGACCTTGTTGGTGTAAGGAACGTTTATCATTCATGGAGAATGTATCAAGTTGCTAGGATGGAACTATGGTGCATACTTAGATGCGTGCAAATAGACAACACAACATTAGAATAAAGATAATAAAGTTAGGGTTGGTTGGAATTGTAATTTACTTGTTAAGAGACACGTCTGAAATTTTCTGATTCTTCTTGTACTAATGGGTCGGTACTTGTAGATGAGATCCTAGCTTATGGGTAATATCCAAATCATGCATCCAATGGTTCCTATTTTTACACATAGCCGTAATTAATTATATATTGTTGACGTGACAAATCACGAGACATTAGATATATCATTGGGGTAATACCCATTTGCTAGGTTGAAATCTACCGTCGGTACTGATGTGTAATTAATTTGTTTTGCCTAATATAAGAGCTTAGATGCTTGAAGGAAACCTAATGAGTACATTATGTGGATTAAAGAATGCGACAGTGTGAGGAAATTGATACTTTGAACGATAACAAAAAAACACACATGTTTCACCTAACTATTGTGATGGCGGTATATTTGTATATGAGTTTAACTACATTATATGTGCGTAGTACACATGTATGTGTAGGGGTGCAAATAGACAACATCACATTACTTGAGCTCGACTCGATTTTAATTTTGTGTGGGCTCAAGCTCAACTCGAACTTGATCGAGTATTAAATTTCGAGCTCTAGCTCGACTCGTGAAAATATTGAGTTACTCGAGCTTGAAAAGCTTAAAAATGTTCGTATCATAGTTTTAGGGGTAAAATTGTATATTCATATCACAAAGTTATCATTAATTTATATATCTTTTTTTTAAATTATAAAATAACATATAGTTACTTGAGTAGCTTGCGAGTAGAAACAATTAAAACTCGAACTTGACTCGATTGAAGAATCGAGCTCTACTCTAACTCGACTTGGGCTCTGTCAAATCAAATCTCGAGTCGAATTTTATCGAGTCACTCAAGAGCTACTCACGAGTAGCTTGACTCGCTTGCACCCCTATGAATATGAATCCACCAACATGTAGTTGGGACAATCTTGAAGAGTGGATGTGAGTTGCCTTCCGTCTTGAGAAGACATTATTTAAGTAGATTACACTTCTCATTAAAGTGTTCACAAATGCCACATTTTTTTGTCTTTGGGTTAATTTGTGGATCTGTGTTTTCTAAACCATGAATTTTGTTTTTTCGTTTTAAAAAGTTAAAGTAATTTTGCTTATTGAGCGGATCTGTTAGTTTTCTGTGTTTTGTAGTGGCATTCTTGGAGCATATGTCACAAGTTTGCCTTTTTTTTTGTTCTGCTTGGTAATAGCTCATTAATATGTGCTCAACTCTGCAGCATGTTCATTTTGAAAAAAAAAATTTCTGCAAGGTTTGAGGAGATTTATGTGATCTTAGGGACTTTTCTTATCTTATGTCCAGGATAGAGATGAAGATTGGGATGCTGAAGATTCTGATGAAGAAGATAATGTTAAGGATGATGATTTGGATATCTCTGAAGAAGATGACATCTATGTAAAGAAAACTAGGGCCAAGAATTCAGCGAAGAGTGGCCAAACTTTGAAGTCCAATAAGGAAAGATCATTTGGACAATCCGCTCGGCGAAAGGCAGGCAGAACTTTTATTGAGGATGACGAAAAGGAATCTTCTGCTGAGAACTCTGAATATTACAGTGACGGTGATTTTAGAAATGCAAGGAGAGATCCTACTGCACGTAGAAAGAATGGAAGTCGGTCTGTGTTGATGAAAACTTCTGTTCGGAACAATGAACCACGAACGTCAGGTCGTTCAGTGCGGAAAGTATCATATGTTGAGAGTGATGAAAGTGAAGATCTTGATGAAGGGAAAAAAACGAAGACACATAAGGTGTGTTAATGCCTTTGAATTCACAGTTAAACACTAGCACATAAGTTCATTAAGGCGATTGTAATTTATTATCACCATTGTATCGGTTTTTTTATTTGTTAAAGAGCATTATTTTGTGGTTTAAGTATTAAGTATTTAGAATTTTACCGCGGCCTTCTAAATTTAAAGACCTTATGTTCCATTATCAGTTAGGCTGACTTAATCTTACCATTTCGTCTTGGACCTTGATTATTAGTTCATACTGTTGATGGAAATGTAGTTTTGGTTTTTTCCGTTGAAGCTGGTCCATCAGTAGAAGTAATATAAGCTGTTGTAAATTTGTCAGTGTATGTGGAATCATTAATGGATTCTGATGATGTTTTTTCCCCTTTAGAATTTCCTTTCTTTTCAAATTAGACCGTAGAATCTAAATATGGGATATGTTTCAGTGAGTCACATTATACAACGGTTTTTTTTCTATCTTGGTATTTCTTTGCAATGCTGTTGACCTTTACTTTGTGGAACTGTTTTTATTTATTTATGTACATTAGTTTTTTGTTGTATCTTCTGAGTGACTTTTCTTGGCTTGTGAACATGCTAAGTTGAACGGTTTTGCTGTTGTAGTCTTTCCTTCTTAGAGTTGGCTTCCCATTATAAGGAAATGTTCATTTGGCTGTTATTAATGAAATGGACGGTTGATAGAATGTAGCAGATAGATTTGGAACTTTCACATACATATAATGGTAAAAGCAGCCATTGTTGCAGAATTTATTTGATGCACTTGTCTGGAATGTGATGATCAAAATAAATGATATGATTAGCAAAAGTATTTCTGTTGTAGAGATTGAGGACGTTATCTGACTTGTATCTTCATTACTGCTTGGCCTTTTTTTTTTGTTTTCTTTCCTTTGTTTTAGATTTGTTAAGATTCATTGATATATTACTAGTTTAGACCTTATTTGAACAAGTTCTTCCAGATGTTGTGTTGATTGCTATTATATTTGTCAAGGAGGAGATTGAAGAAGATGATGGTGATGCAATTGAGAAGGTATTGTGGCATCAACCAAAGGGTATGGCTGAAGAAGCTTTGAGAAGTAACAAATCAATTGAGCCTCTGGTTTTGAGCTATTTGTTGGACTCAGAACCAGATTGGAATGAGATCGAGTTTTTAATAAAATGGAAAGGCCAGTCTCATTTACATTGCCAATGGAAACCACTCTCTGAACTGCAGAATGTAAGTATTTTAAACTCCAGCTGCTGCAGTGACTCTTAACTCTGGTAGTGAGAGTTAATGTGAACTATTGTTTACAAAAGATATTCATAAACTGAAAAACATTGCCATTGGGTAATTGCAACCATTGAATTAACATACACCTTTGGCACCATGCACTAATAACAAATTTGGCACATTTCATCCTGAAAGTGGATTTTCTATCGTTAAATATTAATGCATTTATTTAAATTTCTTAAACTAAACAAACTTAATATGAACCTTATCATATAATTTATTTCTTGACAATATTTGATTATTAAGGAACTATTGTTATAATGTCGCTTCAACTTATTAGTAACTGTTAAGACTGTACACATATTTGTGTAAATATAAGATAGAAATTATTGTTCAATATACTTCACAAACAAAGAAATCGAACATTTGATCAACCAGCTCACGCCTATTAGATGGTGTCTTGTGCATGCTTTTTTTAATTTAATTTTATATTTATATTATAATTATAATGATAATTTTTAATTTTTAGATTACGATTTATAATTTTTTGTGTGGGAAATATTATAAAAATCACTGTAATGGAAAGAGAGGGTAGTGAACACAAGGTACATAAGAAAATATTAAGGGTTACATTAATTGAATGAATGTACGTAAATTTATGATTGTAGATTTATATTCAAATTCATTTGTTGAGGTAAATTAATTGAATTCAGCTGTAATTTTTATGATTGAATAAAATCCATATATTGCATGAACGGACACAATTTATTAACCTTATAATCAGACAAGTAAGATGAAATGAATTAAAATAAATAATTGAAAACATGTTATTGTACAGTTGTATTTATAATTAGTGTAAGAATATAGTTTTTATAAATTTAGAGTTATTTTTATTAATGTTTTAAGACAATATGATTGAACTTAATTTTTTTTCTTTTTCTTTTATTTCTAATACAAGTATAAGTGTCTTGACCATTTCTGAAGCTCAATTTTTGTGTTTTGATGTGCAATGTGACAAATCTAATTTTGGGATGCATTATGCCGATGGTGTGTATTTAGGTGGTGTAATTCTTTCTTGGTCATCTTTCTGTGATGTCCCGGAAGGATGCTTAATATTTTGGTGATTTTTCAGCTCAGTGGTTTTAAGAAGGTTTTAAATTACACAAAAAAAGTGATGGAGGATGTCAAGTATCGGAAGATGTTATCTCGTGAGGAGGTAATTTGATGATTATCTTTGTTCCAATTTTGAAATTAATGTGCGACTTGGTAATACTTAAGCGATGCGAATATTTTCTGGTAAAACGCTGTCTCTTTTTTGTTTGTGTAGGGGCATAATCTTTGGTGAGTAAGCATTTTACGTAGAGGATTAATATTTAGTTATATGTAAAGCTTGCCTGAAATTGGGAAAATATACTTGATCCTGTCTTTCAATGTGATTATGAATCTAGCAATTCTTTGTTGTGATGATGTTAAATATTATGAATATGTTTTTTTTAAGGTTACAAAATTATCGTTCCTTTGAATTTTGATCATGTTTATGTTGATGTGGACTTTCAAATTTTCTCGTTGTATGCCTGTGCTGTCATTTTCCTCTGCCATCATGAAGGCACAAGACATCTACCCTGTGCTAGCCTTCTTAGTTTGTTCTTTAACTGTCACTGTTATATGTCACTAGATTGAGGTAAATGATGTGAGCAAGGAAATGGACCTGGACATTATCAGACAAAACAGTCAGGTTTGCTTTTCTCACGCTTATATCTTTTAGGGCTTTATTATACACCATTAATTTCTATCTTACTTACATTTCTGTTACAAGCCTCTTGTGATTGGTTTTGAAATTCATACTTAGGTGGAGAGGGTGATTGCTGCCAGGGTCACCAAAGATAGTTTGGGTAATGTAGTACCAGAATATTTGGTCAAGTGGCGCGGACTCTCATATGCTGAAGCTACTTGGTAATTCCCACTTAATTTAAATGTGCCTCCATGTGCTTGATTCTTGTAATATGATCATATCTGTATTAACCTGCGTGGAGTCTGTTTTTAGGTGCGAAAGAAACTATCATCAGCTATTTTTCATGTTAAGCTATGTTTGTTCTTTGGAAAATGAGATTTGGAAGTTCTGCTTCATTGTGTCTTATTGCAGGGAGAAAGATGTTGATATTTCATTTGCCCAGGATGCTATTGATGAGTACAAGGTATGCATATGACATTCTCTTGGGAATCACCATTTTAATGATCTTTGCATTAAATGGGACTTTTGTTTTATTCTAATGATTTACAAATTTTGCCAAGTTTTTTTTATTTTTTTTATTTTTAATGATCCTACCATGTCTTAAAGATTTATTTATTTTTTCTTATATAATATATGAAATGTTGTCTTGTATAGACTGACGTTTTTATGTTGTTTTATTTATTATTATAACTATTTTACTATGATTTGAAGGACTTATGTGGCCATGCATTCATGGTTTGATTGGATCAGTCTACAAAAGAAAATGGAATAGTTCCATATTTTTTGGCTTTATAATTCTGATTTAGTTTCTTGGAACTGTGATCAGTCTAATTATGCCCATCTTCTTTTCAGGTTACTTTGTCTTTTTTTCTTACACCGATTCAGTTGTGTCTGTGTGTAGACATGTGAATATTTTTTTCTCAAGTTTTATTATGTATTTTGATTTTTGATTCAAGATCTTCTCTGCATATTTAGGCTGGTCTGCCTTGCCAATTATATGCCATACATATAAGTATCTAATATTTCCCTTGAATTCGTTCTACTATTGAATTGATTTTCTGAGTTTGCAATTAGTTCATCAAGATCATGATCTTTTCATGGAAGCAGGCTCGCGAGGTCGCCATTATGGTGCAAGGGAAGACTGTTGACTTCCAGCGGAAGAAAAGCAAAGGTTTGTCATTACACTTGTAAATCTCAAATTTCTGCTTTGATAGACCCATTGATGTTATCCATGATTGGTTGTATGAAACGAAAATAGTAGATTTACTATGAGCTTTGTGGCATCATATAGATGAAGAGTGAAATTATCAGAGGTCTGAGTCACTGAATGTCCCTGCATTGTCCTGTTGTTTTCTTGTATTATATCTTACTTGTTATTGTCAGTGAATTGTGATCATTCTTAATGTTTTTTTTTCTAAAAAAAATTTGTACTGCATGTTTATATATAATAATAAAGAATGCTTCACTCTCTCAGGAAGTCTCAGGAAGCTTGATGAGCAGCCCGAGTGGTTGAAAGGGGGAAAACTTCGAGATTATCAGCTCGAAGGTTTGAACTTTTTAGTTAACAGGTGCGGACTAGGCTCAATTTGGATTATTTGATGCAGGCTATGCAGCTATCTCGTCATGTTTCAATCACTAGCATTTCTCTTGAAGCTGTGCTGATCAGTGTCTCTTTTGCAGCACAGCTGGAGAAATGATACAAATGTAATATTAGCTGATGAAATGGGGCTTGGAAAAACTGTCCAGTCAGTTTCGATGCTTGGATTTTTGCAGGTACCTAAAACTTATCATGACAGTGAATGAAAACTTTTTCAAATGTATGTCAGCTATCCTTTCCTAATTGTTTCTGCAGAACTCTCAGCAAATTCCAGGACCATTTCTTGTGGTTGTTCCATTATCTACATTATCGAATTGGGCAAAAGAATTTAAAAAGTGGTTGCCAGAAATGAACGTTATTATTTATGTTGGAACTCGTGCTAGCCGTGAGGTTGGGAAGTTCTGTCTCTTCAAGATATATTTTATATCGCTTTGGAGTGGATTTCAATGCTTATTCAATAATATGTTGATGCTGTTGCATGGTTGATTCTGATTTATATTATTTTTTGTATTCATGCATGCTTGTGATTAATTGGAGCTTTTGAGGTTCTTTTATATTTATGTTTCTAGACTGTATTGGTTATTGTTTTTGATTGATTCTTCTCTGCCTGTGAAGGAAAAATTCTTTGGATTCTTGTGGATTGACACGACTTGCTTACATTCTCGTGATTTTCTTCGACTTTGATTAGAATGTTGATTGCGTTCTCTGTTGATCAGGAATTTTCACCATTTTTGAATTTAAGTTCCATATTTATGTTTCTTGTTCTGCAGCTTTGTACTTTTAACTTTTTCATTACTGTTTTATGAACACATTCTTTCCAAGTGTGTTTTTGATTTGGTAGCTTCAGCAATCGTTCATTGTAGTTGTTTCTAATGTCTCTCAGACCTCAGTGGACTCCAATTTTTATGTCTAATCATATATTGTTTTGAATTTGTAAACGGGATATTCTTAATGGACTGCAGAAATGCCATTTCCCGCTTCTGAAAGTTATTATTCAGTAACACTATTGTTGCCTTCTTCATCTCCATTTACCTGTATCTCATTTTAACTAGTTGAAAATTATAATGATTTAATTTAAGTGTTTCAAATTTAACCATTTGGGAAGGAGAATCTGGTTTGAAGCTTCAAAGAACTCTGATTAGATTATTCTGTGAAATTATCCTTTTTTTAAAAAAATGCTTCTTTGTCTTTTCTAATAGTCTTCATGCAATTGCAGGTGTGTCAGCAGTATGAATTTTACAATGATAAAAAATCAGGCAGAGTCACACAATTTGATACCTTGTTAACTACATATGAGGTTTTATTGAAAGATAAAGCTGTACTTTCAAAAATCAAGTGGAACTATCTTATGGTTGATGAAGCCCATAGGCTAAAGAACAGCGAAGCTTCATTGTACACATCATTATCAGTACGGCAAATTTCTTTATCAAAGTTACTGCTTTTGCTCTTATATATTATACCTTTAAAGAGTTTGTTTAAAAATGGTTTTTGATTTTTTTTTTTCACAGGAATTCAGCACGAAGAACAAGTTGCTAATCACTGGAACCCCACTGCAAAACAGTGTTGAAGAGCTTTGGTAATTAGTTCATGTTAATATACAATATGCCTCAGTGCACATTAAATTGATTCTCTCTTGAAGTGGTATTTCTCGATATATGGGTCTTAGTTGTTCAACAGAAGCTCGACTCTTTATTATACCCTCCAATTTTCTACCTTCTCTGACATATAATTTGGCGTGTTCCCTATCAAAAGAACTGTCCCTAAAAAAAACTTTTTAGAAGGTTGTACAGATTTTTTTGAGAAATTTGTTGAAAGTTTTTTCATTTATTTTCATCTATATTTTAATTTATGGCGATTGTTGAATGATACATTGTGCCAGATATGTTTTTTAATGACATTATTTTTGTTAATACCATTCTAAAGTCTATGGGTACATGTTTAATGTAAAATTGTCAGGGCTTTGCTTCACTTTCTTGATCCTGATAAGTTTAAGGTGAAGGATGACTTTGTGCAGAAGTACAAGAATCTTAGTTCTTTTAATGATATGGAGGTAAGAGGTTTTCTCTCGCCTCTTCCTTGTTTTTTTTTGGGTTCCTATTTGTCTATTTTTATTTTTTTTTTGTATTTCCGTGTGTCACTGAATGTTTGTTTAGTGCCATTGTGTTGTGAAATTATATTCTTTTCACTCTATATAGCTTGCTAATCTTCACATGGAATTGAGACCCCACATTCTTAGAAGAGTTATAAAAGACGTAGAGAAGTCTCTGCCTCCGAAGATTGAACGCATACTTAGGGTTGAGATGTCCCCGCTGCAGAAACAGTACGCACCTTTTGAACTATATCTTTTGTTTTGCTTGAAAGATTACCTTGACAACACCCTTACTTTCTATTGCCAATGGTTTTCTTATCAGGTACTACAAATGGATTTTGGAACGCAACTTCCATGATTTGAATAAAGGAGTTCGAGGGAATCAGGTTAGTGTTCATAAACTTTCCTTGACGTGTTAGGAGAATTGTTTCTTGGAATCACTTTGTTGGATTTCAATTACCTTTTTGTCTGGTTGTATTTTTATGCCTGTACTTTGCTACCATAACCCTAGACTCCTCGCAATTGATTAGGTCTTCTATGAAAAAATATCATCAATTAAGTGTGTCAATATAAGCTTGTTGGTTTTCTTCTACATGAAAACTGCTATGACAGGACTTATAATGATCCTCAAATTCATGCAGGTTTCGCTTTTAAATGTTGTGGTGGAGCTGAAGAAATGCTGCAATCATCCGTTTTTGTTTGAAAGTGCTGACCATGGTTATGGCGGGGATGCAAATTTCCTTGGTAGCTCTAAAGTGGAACGAATAATTCTAAGCAGTGGGAAGCTCGTTCTTCTTGATAAGCTGCTCAACAGGTTGCATGAGACAGGTCACCGTGTTTTGATATTTTCTCAGGTTCGTGGAATTTTGTTATATACCTTGGTATCTTGCTGCTATTAGCAAATATAATACTGTTTTTCTTTCGCAATATTTTTCCTGTATTACTCGTGTTTATCTTTGGAACATAAAATGAAATGTTCAGCAACTGAAATTGAGAACACTCTTGAAATAACTTGTTTATCTAAAAATCTTTTTGAGCTTCGTGATGTCATGCCAATTATGAATTATGATGGGAAGCCGTACCTGATTTGTCTTATCCTCACTGAGTTCAGATGCTTGCTATTGTTAAGCAGTTAGAGCCTACACAATCATAGATATATCCCCATGTAATTACTGTAGTGCCCTTACCCGAGCCACCACGAAACAGACTAATAAACATGCATAATTAGACTTAACAACAACAAATAAAAAGCGGAAACAACTTAAGTACTTTTACAACCCCAAACGAAAACACGGTTGATAATATCAATTTTAAACATTAATACAATCACAACAGAAATCAGAACTCTGCACGAGAAACCAAACAACTTCAACTGGATCACCACCGAGAACTCAACTGCTTTAGCCACTGCCCTTGTCGTCCGATCAGCCCAACCTAGGACCTGTCCCATGGAATGAGGTGTCCAAGATGAAAACAAGGACGTGAGCGAAAATCGCCCAATACGAGAATGCACGAGCATACAAACCGATATGATGCATGCAAATGCGATATGCTCGAATTTCAAGCATCAAGTCTAGAATCTCATGCTCAGTCTAGAGGCGCCTGAGTGTGAGATTCTAGACTTGATCCTTGATATCCGAGCATATCGCATTTGCATGCATCATATCGGTTTGTATACTCGTACATTCTCGTATTGGGCGATTTTTGCACACGTCCTTGTTTTCATCTTGGACACCCCATTCCATGGGTCATGTCTTAGGTTGGGCGGATCAGACGCGGCCAGGGCAGTGGCTAGAGCAGTTGAGTTCTCGGTGGTGATCCAGTTGAAGTTGTTTGGTTTCTCGTGCAGAGTTCTGATTTCTATTGTGATTGTATCAATGTTTAAGATTGATATTATCATCCGTGTTTTCGTTCGGGGTTGTAAAAGTACTTAAGTTTTTTCTGCTGTTTATTTGTTGTCTAATTATGCATGTTTATTAGTCTGTTTCGTGGTGGCTCGGGTAAGGACGCTACAATTGCCCAAAATTGGTTGTAACTAGTTGCCATATGCTCTGGAGTATTCCTGTTTTCTAGTAGTCATTTTACTTTTGATACCTTTGTCGAGGATAACTGTAAATTCATTGGTAGGCGCTGTAGGATTTTGAAAACAGTGTTGCTTTTTATACAAATAATTGATTTCGAAATTTTGTCTGACCAAGTCAACAGCTGTTACTTTGTGTGTGAAATGCTTAGAAATGCATTTTGAAAATTTACTTGTGAGGATAAATTAATTTATTTTCCTTCATCTCATGGGACAGTAAGACATTTTGTTTAGTCATAACTTCCCATAGCCTTCTTCTAAGGGGCGTGAGTGTGGTGTTTTTTTAAAGGTCAAGGTGCAGCTATTTGAATGTTTAATTTCATTATTGTCAACCTGTTAAATATCTAGCTTGGACTTTCAAAAGTCATGCCTCAGTACTAAAAAATCAACTAATGTTTTATTCCCCCTCAGATGGTAAGGATGTTGGATTTACTGGCTGAATATTTATCAATCAAAGGATTCCAATTTCAAAGACTTGATGGTAGTACGAAGGCTGAGTTGCGTCAGCAGGCTATGGATCATTTTAATGCTCCTGGGAGTGAGGATTTCTGTTTTCTTCTTTCCACTCGTGCCGGTGGATTGGGTATTAATCTTGCGACTGCTGACACAGTTATTATTTTCGATTCTGATTGGAATCCGCAAAATGATTTGCAGGTTCGTGAAAGTTTATAATACTCCTGCTCTATATATTCTAAGAGTTGTTTGTTTGCATTAATATTTTAGTTTTGGTTTTGTTAACTAAGGCCATGAGCAGAGCTCATAGAATTGGGCAACAAGATGTGGTGAACATTTATCGATTTGTTACAAGCAAGAGTGTTGAGGAAGATATCTTGGAGAGGGCGAAGAAAAAGATGGTAAGCTTTAAGTGGAAGTTTATACTCTGTATGTTATGCTTACTTTTTTTTTTGGGGTGTGTACACTTCTTAAGAATGCTATAATGTGGATTTACATCTTTGCTATTTTAATTTTAGGTCCTGGACCACCTTGTTATTCAAAAACTGAATGCTGAAGGTAGACTGGAGAAGAAGGAGTCGAAGAAAGGAAGTTCATTTGATAAAGTACTTTTGTGAACTGAACCACTTGTGTTGATTTTCTATTGCTATAATCATGTGTGCGTTGTGTTTTGTGATTTTTCCATATTGCTTTCTAAGGAGTATATTTGATCTGTGGGTTCCTACTTTACTGTTTGTTGTTTAGAGTGAGCTTTCTGCAATTCTGAGGTTTGGGGCCGAGGAACTTTTTAAGGAAGACAAAAATGACGAAGAAAGCAAGAAAAAACTTTTGAGTATGGATATTGATGAGATTCTTGAAAGAGCGGAGAAGGTTGAAGAGAAAGCAGCTGAAGGAGGAGAAGGGAACGAATTGTTGAGTGCTTTTAAGGCAAGTTAATTTGAACTCTTCTTTTGAGCGGTTGATTATTGCACATTCCTTTTTAGTATTTTATGACACCCATTACTTTTTTGTTACTGAGATCGGATGAGCAACTCAATTTTCTTGATTGATCTGCCTTGCTTTACTTCAAATAATCAAAGTCTTTTCCTATATGCAAAATTTGATTTTATCTTTGAATTTTACTCTCATTTACCTGTTATCTAATCTCTCCTTGTGTAGGTGGCTAATTTCAGTAGTGCTGAAGATGATGGGACATTTTGGAGCCGCATGATAAAACCTGAAGCTATCTCGCAGGCTGAAGTATGGAAATCACTCTGATGCATGCATGTTGATTATTTTAACTATTTTCAAATGATGAGTTTTTGTTGTTCTGTCTCTCTTCTAGGATGCTTTAGCTCCACGAGCAGCTCGAAATATTAAAAGTTATGCAGAGGCTATACCACCTGAAAGGGTTAACAAACGGAAGAAGAAGGGTATGGAGCCCCCGGATAGACTTTCAAAACGTCGGAGAGCTGATTCTGGTTATTCTCTTCCTGTGCTTGAGGGTGCTACTGCTCAAGTAAGAGGATGGTCTCATGGAAACTTACCCAAGAGAGACGCAACCCGATTTTTTCGAGCGGTAAAGCCAACGTCATTCAGTAGTCTAGACGGTTTTTATACATAAAGATACTTATGTGGCTAAAAAATATAGTTTCCGATAGTTTTCCTGGGCCAATTCTGTTCCTTACTCTTGTTCTTTTATATATCTACAATTACAATTACAACATGCAAACCCTTTATATTCCCCCCCTCTCTTTTTTATCTGTAAATAAAATTCACTGATAAAAATATTTAGATGCGCACTGAGCATATAACCCTGGGATTTCAGTCAAGCCATTTACACCCCCTTCTCGTTTTCAGTAGCTGGTTTCTTTTGCTATTAAAATTACATGAACGAGAAATGACTCGTTACCTTGTGGATTCAATCGTCTTTCCATTGTCCTCGAGTAATAATTATCTTGGCATTTCAGTGAATGACGGGTAAGCTAGTTAATTAGCGCAATAGCTAATGATTTCAGCATAGATTACAAGTTTAATAATGCCAAAATATCTCTGTTTAAACTACTTACCCGTCATGATTTTTTGGTTCTCTATTTATTTTGTTTGAGATGTGTTAATCTTGTTATTCTCCTGTGTTATGTGAGTTTACTGCCCGACTGCTTGGATTATGATTTTGTTGTGCGTTCACGCACACTGGCATAGCAATTGTAAGATTTTTCAATTGATTCGTTCTTTTCTTGAGGCATAATTGATGTTCAGCCTGTCAAGTCCATTGACTTATATAATTCAGGAGTTATATGCAAGCTTGATAGAATCAGTTCTCTGTAGTTTTAACTATTATTGAGTACCAAGGCTTGGTAAGAAATTTTTTTTTGTTTTTTTCATAGAACTTGGAAGTTATTATGCTTATAGTTTTCTAAAACCAAGAAATGAGATAAATTGTAATGGTAAGTTATTTTTTGAGCGGAATTTTGAAAGCATGTTAGATGTCTTCAAATATGTGAAAAATTGATAAAATATGTAGGCTTTTGAATTTTTCGGACCAATTAAAACTAATGAGATAGTACTAGTGTTTTTTTTTTCTTTTTGAGCAGATAAGTATTTCAAATCTCTCTCTTCCAAATCATCTTTCCTTTAGTTTTTTGTTCTTCTTGTCAATTGTGTAACCTATCTCTTATCAATGGCTTCAATCAGGTTAAGAAGTTTGGAGATGATAGCCAAATCGGATTGATCGCGTTAGAAGTTGGTGGAGTAGTTGAAGCTGCTCCAGTGGAGGCACAAATTGAGCTTTATGATGCTTTGATTGATGGATGTAGAGAAGCAGTAAAAGGAGAGACACTTGATCCAAAGGTTTGCGCCTTGTAATTTATCTGCTGTTTTGTAGGTTCTATCAGTACTCTGGTAAGGTTGCTGAAACTTTTATCGCTTTATCATTAGGGGCCTCTATTGGATTTTTTTGGTGTGCCTGTAAAAGCTGATGAAGTTTTATGCCGTGTTGAAGAACTTCAACTTCTTGCCAAGAGAATCAGCCGCTATGAAGATCCTATTTCTCAATTCAGAGCGCTTGCATATCTCAAACCTGCCACATGGTCTAAAGGCTGTGGCTGGAATCAGAGTGAGTGAATATTTCATTGCTGTTTTGGCTAGTCTATTTATTTCCATTCCAACTCAGCATAATTTTTTTCTTTACCGGAAGGGTTTGGTTGTCTTACTTTGCTTATTGTGGAGAAATGTTGTTCCCAATTTTAAATGGTTTTGTAATTTTTCCCTATTTGTATCGTTAGAGGACGATGCAAGGTTGCTGCTTGGTATTCACTATCATGGATTTGGCAATTGGGAAAAGGTAAGATTAGATGAAACACTTGGCCTTACTAAGAAGATTGCTCCTGTTGAACTTCAACATCACGAGACTTTCTTACCTCGAGCTCCCCAACTGAAAGAACGAGCAGCACAACTTTTGGAAATGGTAGGTTGATTATTTTTAATAACCTTCAGTCCCCATGTCTCAGATAATTTTGAATTTCTATTATTTTGTTCTTTCTGCACTTTTGTTGAATCAAAAGCTCGTTACTGCAGAAATAATTTCCCAGTCTAATTTTTCAGCCCGCAATTAACTTCTGTAAATATGTTTCTTTGCTTTAATGGCTCACAACTCAAAGAAAACATTCTCTACCGATAGAATACTATAGCACAGTAGCTATTATGGGGTTGGAGAGGATCATTTGGGGCACTATTTTGTTTGGTATTATCTATCATCACTCCAATTTGGTTGGCTAACTATGCTATTAACTGCTTGCATAATCTGGTTTCAGGAAGTTGCAGCTGTTGGGGGAAAGAATTCAAATGCAAAAGTGGGCCGTAAGAATGCAAAAAAACAGAAAGAACTTCCCTTGTCGCGGGGAAAAGGCAGACTAGGGAAATCTGATTCTCCTGGAAATGGTCGAACCAACAAAAGTAGAGCTTTGAAATCCCAGAAGACTGAACCATTAGTGAAAGAGGAAGGTGAGATGTCTGATAATGAAGAAGTTTATGAGCAATTCAAGGAAGTAAAGTGGATGGAATGGTGTGCGGATGTCCTGATAGACGAAGAAAAAACTTTGAGAGGTCTCCAAAAACTTCAGTCTATTAGTGCAACTCTACCCAAAGAGAAGGTGCTTTCCAAAATTAGGAATTACTTGCAGCTTCTTGGTCGGAGGATTGACCAGATTGTTTCAGACTATGAGCAGGGGCCTTATAAGCAAGAAAGTAGGTCGTCGTATCTATTTATCTTTCTTTTTTCATGCTGTTTCCATCTATTGCTCGCTATTAGTCATGGATGTCTACTTGCATCCAGAAGTTGGGGGAAGGGGAGGGGCCTAGACATGGGATCAGGAAGGAACTGTTTTAGGAAGGGAAAAAATTGGTGGTAATGTAAATAATGGATAATAGATGTCCTATGGTTTATTTCTGTGCTTCAGGGCAGAAACATTAAACAGATATATTTCCTTTTGCAGGGATGACCACACGATTATGGAATTATGTATCTACGTTTTCTAATATGTCTGGTGAGAAACTTCAACAAATTTATTCCAAACTTAAACAGGAGCAACACGTTGCTGGAGGCGCGGGACCATTTCACATCAATGGTCAAGCTGCAGCATTTATGCAGAGGGATCTTGACGTGGGTAAATTTGAAGCTTGGAAACGGAGGAAAAGAGCTGAAACAGATTCTTCTCATATTCAGAATCCGTATCAAAGATCCACTGGTAATGGGACGCGGTTACCTGATTCAAACTCTTCTGGGATTTTGGGACCCCCGCCATCTGATGGCAGGCAATTTAGTAATGGACGGCCTTACAGAATGCAGCCGGCTGGCTTTCCCTCAAGGCAAGGTTTCTCATCTGGTACCAAGTAAATGTGGAAGGACATTATTGAATGCTAGAGGACTCCAATTGTGGAGCAAGACCAACTCATTGTTCCAATGGCTTTATCTGCTATGGAGACTGGAGGTCTTTGCTGTCTGATTTTGTTACCGTTGAGAAGAACAATTTTTTAGAATCTTCTCCGAGCTTGGTGGGATCTCTTGATCTGAAGACACTTAGAAGTTGCCAGACAGCACCACTGGTTTGGGCAAGTGAAAGCAGAACAGTCCTGTACACAACCTAATGTTGATGAGGGTGGCATGAGAAAGCAACATTCCTCGAAGATGGAAATCTTCTATTAAAATAAATTTACTTCTGTTTCTTCTCATTTATGGAGGATACTAATTTTTTTCACATATATAGTGCATAGTCTAAAGGACGCGTAAACTATTCGCGATACATGGTGCAAGGAAATTTTGTACTAGTGACACTTTTATAAAGTGTAAATCACAGTTTTGGTTGTTGACTACTAAATTCTCATCAATACTAGTTTCTAAATTACATATTTAGTTTAATTTTATCGTTGTGTGGTTTCTTGTATGTTAGTCGATGTTAAATACATCTCGTCTTTACCACATCATTGAAGTTGATGCTTGCCATGGGTTCTAGTTTGAATGATGTGTATACAACGGGATTTTCGGTAGTCCACTTGCCTGTTCCTTTCTTGCTTTCTGGTGATTAAGATTTCCAGTTTGCAGGATGATCACATGTTGCTGTGCAACTTTTTACAGGTAAACTTGAAAGAGATTTTCAGTTCTGCACCTACATTAAATCTGTATTTTGTCAAACATTAACTTTACTGAGATCTAACACAGCTGATTGGAATCATCAACGGAGGTTTGCGGAATTGATCGGGTGGGACCTTGCTTCTGTTTCGATGAGGTGATTATGTGCTACAATATTTTAAGTTGTCATGCTAGGTGATAAGCTAGACCACCAAACGTGTCTTAAAAAAGAACTTTAAATTAGAAGTTTTTTTAACTTATTGCAGGCTACGTATGATTCTCAACTATTTTGTTGTATTAATCTTTCTATATTTTTATTGGATTTCGTTGTGGATAAGGCCTGTGACTGGAATCATTGTCAATGCTCAGAAAGAAGGCTGGTGGCATAAGCACAATTGAGATTTGGAACCATGATTCTGGCGCTTTGGTCGAAGAGTTCTTTCATCCATATATATGGGATGCAACTAATATATTCTCTAAACTTTCGTCACTGTTTATTTCCTAAAATATTCACTTGTGAATATAAAGTTGTTCTTTTAGTTTTTCCCTCTGTTTTTCTTTTTCTTTTTTTTTTAAACTGAATTTTTTATATTTGTTGTCATATAATAATATAATTCAAAACTATGCTAGAACCAATTTGCTTTGTACACGTAACTCATTTTAAGCAATAAATTATTGGAGATGCATGCATGTCAATTAAAGCTCAACTTCTAAAGGATGTTTTTTTTTTTTTTTTTTGTGTTTTCCGAAAGCCCGAAAAAAAAAAGGAAGAGAACTTCTTACGTCCACAAATCACACGTGAAATTATCTTTAATTTTGCACACTTCTCGAATAATATAAATTCATTCTTATCAATGACGCATTGACACTTAATCCTTCAAATATTATCCATCACGTTATTAATTATTAGGAGGACAAGCGAGGCCCAATTTTACATAGTGGCAAAGAAACTTACAATTGGTTGGTTTAACAGCCTCACATAAAAGATATTGTACCCAAAATTAGAAAAATACAACAAAACAAAACGGAATCCTTGGTGTGACTTGCTTACCATAGGAACAAAGTGTGGTGCAAAACCCCTCTATCTCTTTATCTTTCCCTATAGTTTCCCACCTCAAGCACAAATCCTTCTACCACTTTCCTTTTCAATTTAGCCCCTTAATTCTTTCTTCTTTCGTATTTGTGACATTCCCACCATCTTATTTTCATTTTAGGTGTACGTACTAATTTCAACATTGTGATAAGTTAACAAGAAATTTCAAGCCTACACCGTTGAACATATCCATTTCTTGACCATTTTTATTCAATCATCGGACCAAAAAACAAGTGAAAGAGTATTAACAATTGTTGTTTGAGTAACACCATAACAAAAAACAAAAAGTTGTTTGAGTAACATGATATTATAAAATTCTTAAACCAATTAATTTTCTTGATTTTGTGAACTCGGCCTGCTGATGTCATGAGATTCTATCATTTGCATATGTATTTGATAAATGTCCACTCGCGTTCTTGAGGCAATGTCAAGGACCAAACTACAATAGACGGAAAAGGGAATAGATTGTAATATAAGGGCGTGATTGCTAATATATCTCCTATTTCCACGTGGCATCATGGGACAGGCGTGATTCTCCCGCTCTGTTATAATAATTTGCTCCCACTTCTTTGGTCTTTTCATCTCCACACTTTCTTCCCTGCTCTCTTGGGATAGTGGTTGTTTTCAGAGTTTGGGCTAAGGTAAAAAAATGACCCATGATTCTTCGCCATGTTTCTTGAAAATTTATTCTGTCTGTGCCATGCATGATCAAATCCGGGAAAGTGAAGAATAACGTATTGATGATAGGAGAGGGTGAAAAAAATCACATTTTTATCGGAAAAATATATTTTTTTTCAGTTCAGAGGATGTTAATTCGGGCCCGGCATGCCATTCATCTTGCAAAGTTTTGAAGCGCACTACATGGGATTTAATAATGTTTTAGACAGTCATAGTAATCGACGAAGTGTTGTTGTTTATGGTTGTGTAGGAAAGTGACAAATACCTTTGTATCTGTCGCTTTTAATTTACTTGGCCCTGAGTGAAATTTAGTGCAAAATTTGAAACTAGAAAACGAATGCTTAGCATGTTTATGTGAAACACTGACTTTGGTTAACTTGGAGGAATTTTGGGCTTTACAGGTGTTGGATGTATAGATATCTTTGTACCATGTTGTTGATTTGTTTTAGCATTGCAGGGACTGTCACTGTGCAGATAGGGCCTTTGGCACTTTTTTGGGTTCTTTTTTAAGGGGAGGAAATGGACTATGTGTATGGACCAGGAAGAAACCACCTCTTTGTTCCGGGACCTGTCAATATCCCGGAACAAATCCTTCGTGCCATGAACCGAAACAACGAGGATTACCGCTCGCCGGCTATTCCGGCACTTACAAAAACTCTGCTGGAGGACGTGAAGAAGATTTTTAAGACAACTTCTGGGACCCCTTTTATCATCCCCACCACAGGTATCATGCCTAAACGACTAACTATAGTCGGAAGAATTTGAGGTTGCGCTTGGATTAAAGTATTTCAAATCCATAGATTTCGATTATTATTTTAGTGTTAACAATGAAGCATAGTGAAATCTTAAATTCATTACTTAATTATTTACGCATTTCTTAGATTGATTAAAATGGATTCCAATTCGCCACTATTGGATAACTTAAAATTCATTCTAACTATCATGAATAATCATACAAACATAAAAGAAGTGGATTTGATGTTTACGGTGTTCCTTCTCTAAACAACAAAATTGCATTTGAAATCCATGGATTTGAAATACTAAGCGCAACCTGAAAGTTTGGTGTGTGTTTTCTTGATTAGAGACTGGCAGGTTTGGTAACCTTAGCTATATCCATGTTATGATTCCTTAAGTAATCATCTCCATTTAAATTAGGAGTGGGATCATAATATTTGTCTTGCTCAAATCATATCGTTCAAATTTGTTCATTGAGCCACCACCCATGTGATGCAGTGGCATAATCCTTTGAGAGGCCTAGTTGAAAGCATCACGAGAACCAAAAAAAAAAATTGTTCATTGGCATATATTGATAAGAATGATCCATTGAAATATAGGCCCACATGAAAATGGAAAACATTTGCCTTCTTGGTGGAGACTCGTAGATTTTGGTAAAAAAATAATTCCAAAATGCCAAAGTTTTTGTCCCCCCATTTGGTTTGCTAAGGGAAGTTATTGTCTTGGGCAGGCACTGGTGCGTGGGAAAGCGCACTAACAAACACTCTGTCTCCTGGTGATCGAATCGTGTCTTTTCTGATCGGTCAGTTCAGTTTGCTGTGGATCGATCAACAGCAACGCCTCAACTTCAATGTTGATGTTGTTGAAAGTGAATGGGGTCAAGGTGCTAACCTTGATGTTTTAGCCTCCAAAATAGCCGAAGATAAGGATCATACAATCAAGGCCATTTGCATTGTGCACAATGAGACAGCAACTGGAGTTACTAATAACTTGGCTACGGTTAGAAAAATACTTGGTATGTATTTTAGGTTAACAAGGAGAATTTGAATCATCTCCCGAATACTCAGCTCTGTTATTGTGATCTTAACGTGATTCTGAAATAAATTCCAGATAACTACCAACATCCAGCACTCTTTCTAGTGGATGGAGTGTCGTCCATTTGTGCGCTTGATTTCCGCATGGACGAGTGGGGTATAGACGTGGCTCTTACCGGTTCACAGAAAGCGCTCTCACTTCCAACGGGTTTAGGTATCCTTTGCGCAAGCCCCAAGGCCATAGAGGCCTCTAAAACTGCAAAGTCACTCAGAGTTTTCTTTGATTGGAAAGACTACTTGAAGTTCTATAAGTTGGGAACATATTGGCCTTACACCCCATCTGTCCAACTTCTCTATGGGCTAAGAGCTGCGTTGGATCTCATTTTCGAGGAGGGGCTTGACAATGTTATCGCGAGGCATGGTCGTCTTGGCAAAGCAACAAGGTACGTCAATTCACTCTTGATGATGTAAAAACACTGGTTACCATCTTTCGCAATCACATTATGTGTCTACTGATGACTATTCATTCAGTTTTGTATGTTTCTTCGAATCAAGAGCACAATTTGTCATTGAGTTCTACAATTAAAAGTTTTGAGTTGTATCGTTACCATGAGCTTAAGCTTAGGTACAGGCACAGCAATAACTCTTCAACACTCAGTTAGGCTGTATTGCATATATGTTCATAGTGTGACATGTGTAAACATTCAAAGCTAAATCAATGAGGTTTCTGCTTTTATCCTGAAAACTCAGACTTGCAGTGGAAGCATGGGGCTTGAAGAACTGCACCCAAAAGGAAGAATGGTACAGTGACACAGTCACTGCTGTGGTTGTTCCATCCTACATAGACAGCTCGGAGATCGTTAGACGGGCATGGAAGCGGTACAACCTTAGTTTAGGCCTTGGACTCAACAAGGTTGCAGGGAAGGTTTTCAGAATCGGTCATCTTGGAAACGTCAATGATGTATGTTATCTTTTCCCATTACACGACATTGCCAAAATATCATTTAGTACATGCTCGGCCTTTCCTTATCGCACATTTCTTTGATTCGTCGAGTGAAGTAAGAGATTCTTGCATTTGTATGTTGCAGTTGCAACTACTAGGTTGTCTTGCTGGGGTGGAGATGATACTCAAGGACGTCGGTTATCCAGTGAAGCTCGGTAGCGGGGTGGCGGCTGCCAGTGCATACTTACAAAACTCAATTCCCCTGATTCCTTCAAGGATTTGATTCAGTGCTTTGGATCATGCAAATGGTTTTCTTTTATACTGTAAAAATTTGCAATATGTCATGTGTACTGCTGGACTGAATGCTTTGTATCTTGAAGTTCTTGTTTATGGACCTTTAATTTGTATCTTTCTAATGCTTAAATTCCCACCAAGGTTCAAATTTGGTGTTGGGGTAATGTTTGACCAATATATTATGACAAGAAATATATACATGTGTGTGTATATGTATGGTGCGACCACTGAAACGGCCGACAATTAATTAAAATTTGAGTTTTTAGTAATTTAATGTCATTTGAATAAAAGTCATAATGTTGTTGAAAACGAAATTGATCAAGTGGATCAAATGGGAGTCAGCAGAAAAGGCCCAATCAAATGATTTTTTTTTTTTTGAAATGATTTTATTTATAAAAAAAATCAAATGATAAATTTTAAAAAACAACAATGGAAACCATATATTCTATAATTTGTCATTCAATTGGGGAAATGAGATGCTACTCTTTAGAACATTAATTGTTTTTGTTTGGTAGAGCGATCGAACCATGGCGTTTGAGCTGCTGTGCGGTTTAAAATATTTAAAATATTTGAGTTGCATCATTACCACCAGCTATAGCTTTTGGTAAAACGCCAAACACTCGGTTCTACAATTGGTATCAGAGTCAAGGTCATGTGTTAGATTCACATTGATTGCAAGGATTCAATTATTGGGATGAAGATTGTTGGGTGCAATAATTGTCCCTGCTTGGTAAAGCGATCGAACCACGACACTTGGACTGCTGTGTGGTTTAAAAGATTTAAGTTGCACCATTACCACCAGCTATAACTTTTGGTAAAGCGATAAGCGATCGGTCCTACAATTATCTTAAGAATTCATAAAACAATGGTCATTTAATCTATCTATATTATAAATATGTGAGTTTCAATTGTGAATTTTCAAATTTGTCCTTCTCTATCTTGCATAATTTTGTTGTTTTATGGGTTGTTTTTGTCCTTTCACATGCTTCATTAATGCATTGAATTTTGTTTAATAATAATTTAGCTCAATATCAATTAATATTCTCCTACTATTAATTATCTCTACTAAAAAATCCATTTTTTTATATATAAAATTTGCATCGTTATTGTTGCAATTTTTTTAAAGATAATTTTGTTTAGATTTATTTGGTGTTCATATCTATTATTTATTACTATTATATTTATATGATTTTCAATTGTGAATTTTCTAATTAAGTTCTAATTGTGAATTTTTAAATTTGTCCTTCTTTATCTTGCATAATTTTTTTTGTTTTATGGGTTATTTTTGTCCTTTCACATGTTTCATTAATGCATTGAATTTTGTTTAATAATAATTTAGCTCAATATCAATTAATATTCTCCTATTATTAATTAATTCTACTAAAAAAATGATTTTTTATATATAAAAAATTTGCATCGTTATTGTTGCAATTTTTTTTAAAGATAATTTTGTTTAGATTTATTTGGTGTTCATATCTATTATTTATTACTATTATATTTATATGATTTTCAATTGTGAATTTTTGAATTTTTTATATTATAAATATGTGAGTTCTAATTGTGAATTTTCAATTTTTTCCTTCTCTATCTTGCATATTTTTTTTTGTTTTATGGGTTGTTTTTGTCCTTTCACATGCTTCATTAATGCATTGAATTTTGTTTAATAATAATTTAGCTTAATACCAATTAATATTCTCCTATTATCTTCTATCTATGTTCTATATTATAAATATGTGAGTTTCAATTATGTCTTTTTTTAAAAACTCATTAAAATATTGTAAAATATCATTTTTATATGTCGTTTATTTTTTTAGAGTTTCTAATTTTTTTTAATTTGTAATCCATTTGTTTGTGTTTATAAATTAATGGAATAAAACAAGGTAAAATATTATTGTATGCCTTTTTTTAGATTTTCTAAAATTTTTAAATTTGTTCTCTCTTTATTTGTAGCGTTAACTACAAATTATTTCTTAAAAATTTTTTTTTTGAAACCAACATTTTTTTATTATAAATATGTGAGTTCCAATTGTGAATTTTCAAATTTGTCCTTCTCTATCTTGCATAATTTTGTTGTTTTATGGGTTGTTTTTGTCCTTTCACATGCTTCATTAATGTATTGAATTTTGTTTAATAATAATTTAGCTCAATATCAATTAATATTCTCCTACTATTAATTATCTCTACTAAAAAATCCATTTTTTTATATATAAAATTTGCATCGTTATTGTTGCAATTTTTTTAAAGATAATTTTGTTTAGATTTATTTGGTGTTCATATCTATTATTTATTACTATTATATTTATATGATTTTCAATTGTGAATTTTCTAATTAAGTTCTAATTGTGAATTTTTAAATTTGTCTTTCTTTATCTTGCATAATTTTTTTTGTTTTATGGGTTATTTTTGTCCTTTCACATGCTTCATTAATGCATTAAATTTTGTTTAATAATAATTTAGCTCAATATCAATTAATATTCTCCTATTATTAATTAATTCTACTAAAAAAATGATTTTTTATATATAAAAAATTTGCATCGTTATTGTTGCAATTTTTTTTAAAGATAATTTTGTTTAGATTTATTTGGTGTTCATATCTATTATTTATTACTATTATATTTATATGATTTTCAATTGTGAATTTTTGAATTTTCTATATTATAAATATGTGAGTTCTAATTGTGAATTTTTAATTTTTCCCTTCTCTATCTTGCATATTTTTTTTTGTTTTATGGGTTGTTTTTGTCCATTCACATGCTTCATTAATGCATTGAATTTTGTTTAATAATAATTTAGCTTAATACCAATTAATATTCTCCTATTATCTTCTATCTATGTTCTATATTATAAATATGTGAGTTTCAATTATGTCTTTTTTTAGAAACTCATTAAAATATTGTAAAATATCATTTTTATATGTCGTTTATTTTTTTAGAGTTTCTAATTTTTTTTAATTTGTAATCCATTTGTTTGTGTTTATAAATTAATGGAATAAAACAAGGTAAAATATTATTGTATGCCTTTTTTTAGATTTTCTAAAATTTTTAAATTTGTTCTCTCTTTATTTGTAGCGTTAACTACAAATTATTTCTTAAAAAAAATAATTTTTGAAACCAACATTTTTTTATTATAAATATGTGAGTTTCAATTGTGAATTTTCAAATTTGTCCTTCTCTATCTTGCATAATTTTGTTGTTTTATGGGTTGTTTTTGTCCTTTCACATGCTTCATTAATGCATTGAATTTTGTTTAATAATAATTTAGCTCAATATCAATTAATATTCTCCTACTATTAATTATCTCTACTAAAAAATCCATTTTTTTATATATAAAATTTGCATCGTTATTGTTGCAATTTTTTTAAAGATAATTTTGTTTAGATTTATTTGGTGTTCATATCTATTATTTATTACTATTATATTTATATGATTTTCAATTGTGAATTTTCTAATTAAGTTCTAATTGTGAATTTTTAAATTTGTCCTTCTCTATCTTGCATAATTTTTTTTGTTTTATGGGTTATTTTTGTCCTTTCACATGCTTCATTAATGCATTAAATTTTGTTTAATAATAATTTAGCTCAATATCAATTAATATTCTCCTATTATTAATTAATTCTACTAAAAAAATGATTTTTTATATATAAAAAATTTGCATCGTTATTGTTGCAATTTTTTTTAAAGATAATTTTGTTTAGATTTATTTGGTGTTCATATCTATTATTTATTACTATTATATTTATATGATTTTTAATTGTGAATTTTTGAATTTTCTATATTATAAATATGTGAGTTCTAATTGTGAATTTTCAATTTTTCCCTTCTCTATCTTGCATATTTTTTTTGTTTTATGGGTTGTTTTTGTCCTTTCACATGCTTCATTAATGCATTGAATTTTGTTTAATAATAATTTAGCTTAATACCAATTAATATTCTCCTATTATCTTCTATCTATGTTCTATATTATAAATATGTGAGTTTCAATTATGTCTTTTTTTAGAAACTCATTAAAATATTGTAAAATATCATTTTT
Organism: Henckelia pumila; assembly: GCF_033568475.1. Taxonomy (NCBI): domain Eukaryota; kingdom Viridiplantae; phylum Streptophyta; class Magnoliopsida; order Lamiales; family Gesneriaceae; genus Henckelia; species Henckelia pumila. Next base: position 144,072,288 of record NC_133121.1, read on the forward strand.
ATATGTCGTTTATTTTTTTAGAGTTTCTAATTTTTTTAATTTGTAATCCATTTGTTTGTGTTTATAAATTAATGGAATAAAACAAGGTAAAATATTATTGTATGCCTTTTTTTAGATTTTCTAAAATTTTTAAATTTGTTCTCTCTTTATTTGTAGCGTTAACTACAAATTATATCTTAAAAAAATAATTTTTGAAACCAACATTTTTTTGTTACATTTATAAGTTATTTGAATAAAAATGATAAAAGATAATTTCGGTATGTTTTTTTTAAATGTTATAATTCTGTAATCTCTTTATTATACTCGTAACAATTATAGCCACAAATTATATGTTTAAATAAATTTATATATATGTCTTTTTTCAGATCTTCAAATTTTTTATTTTTTTATTCAACTTGTAGTCATTAACCAGAAATTATATGTCTAGATTATATATTTAAATAAAAATGTCAACTAAATCATATTCATGTGTTTTGGTTTCCAATATCTAATTTGGTTGTCACAAACGATACAAAAATCTAATTTATCAATCTTACATTTGCCCACTGAAACTCATAACAAGCAACACACTATGATAATCAATAAAAATTATGGGAAATACTTTTCTCAGATAACAACTTATTCACACTTTACAAAAGATGCAATAATTGTTTGTGAGAAACAGTAGTACAAGCAATATTTTGAATTTGATCAAACGTTCTTTGCATTCTGGATTATAAGACTTGAGATAACTATAAATGATTGAGTCTTTTGAATATGATTTATTCCAAAAATGGTGACGATAATAAATTCTTCTGTACGATCTAATTAATGAATTGTTATACTGAGAAAATAAATTAACTCATAACTAGGAACATTATATAACAAATAGTACACATGAGATATGCAAAATAGTCTACTGAATTTATTATTTATCTTTTGTAACTAGTGAATATTCAGTTGAAAAAAATATTACGCTATATTTACTAATTTCTACTGGTTTTCTTGAAGGCATCAAATCATCAAAACTAGATTGTCTAACAGGAGAGCTACAATATAAATCAATACATTTTTAGTGAATTATTTGATATTAAAATGCATAATAAATCTTATATCATAATATATAAAATTTTAACCTTATAAGTGAAATAATTCAAAACATATATAAAATATACAAAATTTCAGTACGAATACAATCAAGTATTTATGTGGTATAAGTTTTGAATTGTGAATTTTTCCGTGTCTTCTTTATGTTTTACATTTGTGACTAAGATATCCAACTGAGTTTGAATTTTTATATAATGAGGTATTATCTGTCATATGATGCATGATTATCCTGTAATGTACGTATGAACATGTGCTAATTACGTTGAGCCTTATATCCCTTGAGATAGTCAGTTAAGCATGGTCGGTCAACTCTTGTTTTTTGTAACCGTGTGACACCCACTGGATTCTTAGAACAAACGTGTGAAGTTATCCATGACAGTGTATGTCCAAGATCATGGTCAGTATTTGTGGCATCGAATATATTTTCGGAAAATCGAGCTCAAATCGGGGTTCCTACACTCTGAGCATGAGTTCCAATTTTTAAATCTCGGTTTACCAAAGTAGTCCTGATTTATGCATTGTATATAAAACTGTGTACTCATACATTGCGTACTTGGCAATTTCACTCATGTGCTTGCTTCTATCATGGACACCATATTCGATGGTGCAACTTGCAAGTTGTTCAGGAAATCAATGTTTAATCAATTATTAGGACCTAGGAGTAGAGGGTACCGTTGGTTTTAATTTAAGGATATTTTTATTTTTTAAGTAATTCGATTGGTTTGTATAGTTAATTCTCGAGTTTCTGTTATATTCGGCTATTTATATGTTATAATATTCTAATTAAGTTAATTACATGTTTATCAAATGATTAGTAGTGGATCCCGGACGTGAGGAACATATGTTGGAGTAATTAGAATTCGAAAGAAAAATAAAAGAACAACCCCTGTAAGACGATCTCACAAACTGAGAGACCCTACTCAACTGACTATCCTAAAGGGATGTCAGGCTCAAATGTGATTAGCCCATGTTCATATATATATTACAAGATAATCATGCATCATATGACAAATAATACTGCAATATATTAGCTGGATATCTCCGGTCAGTACTTACATATCTCTAAAAAACTGGTTTAGTAGCACAGAGTCTATAAAGTCACATGAGTTTAAAGATAATTGAACATCATATCACTATTTTTTTTATCTAACAGTTTATGTTGATCCAATAGATACTCCCAATAACTATTACGTAATCGAGATTATACTTTCATCTGTCGTTAGTCCGTAGAAGTCGAGAGTCCCACACTTGAGCACATTTTCGTTACGACCTCAGCAGCACGCTGCTCTTATGGCTAGAAACACTCAAATATAGATTGAATAACTCAGGAAACTCTGTTGCACTTAGGCATGAGAATCTTACGTCTATTTTAATTTATGTATTTAAATTAAAGTTTTTTACAACTAGCATTTTGTTGTGATTTTTATGGGAAAACTGCAATTTCTTGAAAGTTTCGATTTTTGGCAATTTTGGTTTTTTTTTTCGAAAATGCTTACGTGGCACTGTACACGTCATCTCCATATCAGCACTGTATTTGTATCAGATCAGCGTCATATCGAAAAAATGACCAAAATTGCCAAAAAAAAATAAAGATATCGGACTAAAACTAAAATATAAAATATTAGAGGATCAAAATCGCAAAATGACAAATATACAAGATCAAAAAAGCAATTTTCCCGATTTTTATTTATAAATTACTTAAATAAAACACAATAAAAGATTGTTTTGATATGATTTTTTTTAAAATTTTCAATTTTCTAATTTGTAATAATTTTTTCCAACCAATGTTTTATTGTAATTTACATTTATAAATTACTTTAATAAAACATAGTAAAAACCATTACGATAAGAACATGACAAAAGAAAATGATACGATAAAAACAGATAAGAGAAATAATTTAGTAGTTCAAATATTTTTAAAAAAAATTAATTTTTTTTTCCAAATTGGTTAATTTGAGTAATTGACATGAATTGTTGAAATTTAACACTATTGTTGTTATCTTTTATTGAGTTAATTAATTTTGGCGAAGATTTCTTGTGAGACGGTCTCACAGATCTTTATCCTTGAGATCAGTCAATCTTGCTCATATTTACAAATAAAAATCATAATTTTGACATAAAATTTAATAATTTTTCATGCATAACCTAAATAAAAAATCAATCTCACAAAGTTGACTCGTAAGACTGTATTACTGGAGTTTTTGTTTTTGTTTTGTATCGAATTTTAATTACTATATCCATGTTCCTCACGTGCAACGCACGTGCATGTTTTCTAGTTTATTAATATACGTGAGTGAGATCCATAGGTTTTTCATTGGATTTAGGGGTGTAGACGAATCGAGCCGGTTCGCGAGTTTTTTTGAGTTGACACGATAAATATTTCATTCGTATTCGAACTTATCGAACTCGAGCCGAATCTGAACATGTTCGAACTTTTTTTCAAGCCGAGCTCGAGCTAAAATTATTTTGTTCGATAGTTCGCGAATAGTTCGCGAGCCTTAATATTTTATTAATATAATGATATAATAAATATATATACATTTCGAACTTTTTCGGACATTTCGAGTTTTTCAAACCATAATATCCGATCAATAGTTCGAATATTTCGAGCCGAACTCGAACTTCATTTTGAGCCGAACTCGAACCTAAATATTTGAAATTGTCGAGCTTCGAATCGAGTTCGAACTCGAATATACTTAATTCAAGCCGAAATCGAGCCTTAAAATTTTACCATCTATATTAAATATTGATTCTTATATGCACTTTTAGAGGGATAGTTTGAAATTTCACCATTCATTTTTATCAATATTAATATTTTATTATATTTTATTAAAGAAGACCACCACTTAATAACCGAATTAAAATTGATTTGGTGAAGTTAGAGACGAAACATCTAAATTATCTTTCGAAAAGCCAAAAAAAAAAAAACCAAAAAGGAAAAAAAATATTTATCTCTATTTTAAACTTTATGCACCCATGATTTTCTTCATTTTTCGTAACTCCATTTTAAATTTAAATTTAAATTTATTAGAAAAAAAATAATAATAAACATTCATATTTTAACAACAAATGCGTGTGTATGGGATGCGTCTAGTATTAATTTGTTGTACACTGTCACAAATAATTTTTGACCGACTAATACAAACTTTTAAATTTATATTTATACTGTTTAGTACAACTTAAGTTTTTTTTAGTAACTGAATTTGGATACTAATTTCCTTGATAATTGACCAAAACCCTGAGACGTGTATAATATGCCACGTATATAATAGTTAATTTACCCACGCAGCATGCGTACTATTACTTCCCAAAATAAGAAATTTGTTGTTTATATAGACTAAGATAGCATGTAGAGATAAAATAAGAAATTTGTTGTTTATATAGACTAAGATAGCATGTAGAGATAAGACTTCCACGTAACCACTTGTCAAAGGGATAAAAAGTAGAAACATTAAAAAAATCACAAAAACTGGTCGATCTTATAGATTCATTTTGTGAAACAAGAATTGATCCGATTTATAAATAAAATATTATTTTTTTAATTTTTTTTTATTATTTTTCATTTTATTTATCCATCTTCGGTCTATAAATCGAGAGCATTCGAAAAAAAATAAAAATAAAAAATGTTAAGGTGTCTGAATATACGGAAAAGTCAAGGTCGCCGCCTTTGGTTTTGTTATACGTGTGCAATACTTTGGACCAGACTCTCCTGTAGCACACGGCTTCTCTCGACACCTGAGAAGTTTCATCCAATTCCCTCCCAATTTTTTTATCCATAATTTCGAGTATTTATGCGCAAGAATCCCACCGATTTCCGAATCTTAAAAGCAAGCAATCTGAAGAAAAGAAGATGAATCCCAGTGAAATTCTTGGGTTTGATGACGATTTGTTCGATCGTCTGCCAGATGAGATTGTTCTTTCCATCTTCAATAAGCTGCACGATGCAAAGTATTTATGTTTGTCCATGTCTGTTTGCAAACGTTTTCATTCCATTGTACCTAAAGTCGACCAAGTTTTCCTCTCCATCCCATGGAAAAGGGGACGGGAGGTCGGCAAAGAATGTGAAGAGGTTTCTTCCAAGAATTCGTTCAAGAACGTTGTTGTTAGAGCCTTGATGAGGTTTAAACCCGTCCGTTTTATTTCTCGGATGATGAGGTTGAGGTCGAGAAACGGGGATAACAGCTGCGATGACTGTTCCCATTATGTGCCCAATGATGTCTTGAAGCCGTTTGATGAATTGCGAGCGCTCCATCTCAGGCTGCCGTGCCATGGATTTCAGAAATTGGGTTCAAGAAACGGTGACAGCGGCGGTAATTCGACGACTTTTCTGAAGTGGAAGGCGGAGTTCGGGAGCCAACTGCAGAGCTGTGTGATTGTTGGAGCCAAATCTTGGTCTGAAAAGTGTGCAAACAACCATGAGGATGATTCGGGAGAAGCAGAGCAGGAATCGCGTGTGATGACGGAAGCAGAGCTGAAACTGAGGATTGTGTGGACGCTTTCTTGCTTGATCGCGGCATCCGCCAGGCATTACTTGATTCAAGAAACGGTGAAAGATCGGACGATGGTCGAGAACGTGGTGGTTTCGGATGAGAGTGAGCAGGGGATGCTCTGTATGAACAAAGAACAGATTGAAGAGATGAAGGATTCCAAGGGAAAGGGGAAAGGTGGGATCTTGACGGATTGCAGGAGTTTGAGGATGAAGATATGGTATGCGGAGAAGATGGAGCTGCCGGGTTGTGGGAAGGTTATGGAGGGGGCTACGCTGGTGGTGATAAGGCCGGATTCCGGCGGAGACGGGAAGTGGAGGGGGAGGAGTAACGCCGACTTGGTGGCGGCGGCGTTTGGTGGGGACGGGGATGAGAAGGTGGTGGGGGAATTTGCCAGGAAATTGGTGCTGATCAAGAAATGTTTGACTCTGGAAATGAATGCATTTTGAACAGACCTTGATCAAGAATAAGTGTTCTTTTGTTTTTTTCTCTCTTTTTTAAAGGTTAAAAAACATTTAAAATATGGAAAAAAAATAAAAATATAGAAGAATTTGATAGGAAAATTTATTGTTATTAATTTTTGTAAGTTTAATTTTTCACATTCCTGTAAAGATTGTCGCAAAGAAAAGCATGAATTGATATTGTAACATTTATTGAGAAATCAGTGAATTTTGGCATGCTGTATATAACTATTGTATAAAACTTATTTTATTCTATTGGAGTAATATTTTTTTTAATTCTATTGGAGTAGTATTCTTTTTAATCTTTTGTTCTTCTAGTTGGGGATGAGCTAGGAATCCAAATTCTATGTTTGGATTTTTATTTTTGTTCATGTTTAGCTTATTAAAAATAAATAAAGATATCAAGGAGAGAATATTTTCGAAAAATATATTTTAGAGACTATAAAATTAATTTGAACAAGGTCTCATATTTGATGGTATGTTAGGGTGAGCATTTGGTTTGGTGGGAGCGAAATTTAATTTTGTTAAACTGAAATGGAACTAAATTTATTCATAAACTATTGAAAGTTGAAACCAAACAGATATCAAAGATTAAACAGATTTTTCAAAATAAAAAAAAAAAAATGAAAAAATGGCCACCATCCCCACCAAACAAGAAGAAAACAATTCTATTATATCTCGATTGATAGAGTAAAAAAAAAATAGTTCAAGTTAAAATCCCTTAACCAAGCGAATATTCACCAACAAATAAGTATATAAAATTGCAAGAAGGAAAACTAATTAACTTCTTTTTTTTTGTTGTTGTTGAATTAGAGATGGGGAAAAATATCGAAATGCCGTCATATCGCATATATCATACCGAAAAAAAAATCGTATATACCGAAATTTTCGGATAGTATGATACGATTTCAAAAATTTGATATTTCGGTGTACCGGAAAAAATATTAAAAATGTCGGTATATGCGTATTATTTTTTAAAAAAATGTCGGTAGACACGGTATCATACCGATACCGTACCGAATTTAAGTATACCGAAGTTTTTCGGTAAGAATGATATGGATTTATTTCATACCGAAATTTCGGTACGGTATGCGGTATCGAAAATTTTGGTACCGAAATTTTCGGTACGAATACCGCGGTATACCATACCGAACCACCTCTAGTTGAAACTAGAAGATTAATTAATTTACGGATGAACCTTAGGTAATGAAATCGGGAGTTTAGGGCAAACTCAGTGCCCAACATATAAAAATTAATTCAGTTTGGTCAATTAGTCCGGTTAATTGATTTGATATTCACCCCAACATACAGCTTATGAATTATATATACTAGCGATCGAGGCACACGCGCTGCGTGTGCGAGATGATTAAAGTTTAAAATATATTTTAATACGATACAATGACATTTTATAATGAAAATATTGTGTATGATATGTACTTACATTAAATATAGTCATCAGTGTACTTGACAATTTCTTTAGAACAATAATTATATTGAAATCAATATCACCAATTCATCGTCACTATGCAAACATAAAAATCAATAAATGATTTAAATTGCATAGCTACCATTATTTAAAAAATATTGAAAGAAGAAAATATTCATCTTCACCTTCACATTGCAACATGTTTTCATCTCCTAATCTTTACTTATTTATAATAGCTAGACATAAGACTATTAAATGTATCATCTCATAAACATGAGATAAAATTATTTGAATCATCTGTTCAAAACTTGTCTTCTTATTTGCGACGCTTGTAAAATTTCAGAAATAACAATTATAAACTGAGAATTTATTCTATTACATTGAAGTAATATTCAGTAAGCATAATATGTAATTTATGTAGTACCGTTTTTATGTCAATATCATTGGCAGGTTTGATTTTTTTCTGTCAATATATAAATAAGGGTAAAAATGCAAGAGCATAATGCAATAATAAGTAAGGTTATTATTATTATTTTTTTCTTTCAACTATAAGCGCATATGTATCTGAACAATGTTGTTTCTTCTATCTGTCTTCGTTTTTCTATGTCTTTCTTTAAAATTAACAGAAACAAAAATTGTAAAACTTAAATAGACATTAATAACACTGCATCTATAAAATCTTAAATAGTATATGTTGTCATACTTTCGTTATATTCCAGCCTTCAATCCAACCAATTCTCTTCATACTATAAAATAAATTAACAAAAATATACTCATAACTTTCTATGTTAAATAAAAAAGATAGACTGCATAATAAACTTGCTTACGTATGTTTCCTAAGTTTTTGAATTTTTTTTAAAATCAAACATCCAAAGTCATTTATCTTCATCCCAATTGTGATTTTTCAGCCCAAACCAATTATCTGCGTCCTTGTAGGATTTAAAATTATCAAAGTCAATGTTAGATGAAACTTATTTCTAAAATTATACGTAATTATAATTAAAATAATAATTAATTAAAATATACCATATGCAACAGATCATTCAACCGCAATACATTTTGTTGATATCTTGTAATAGCATCCACATGCACGAATTGAATATTTCTTGTCGCGTCAGCGTTTAACTGCATTTTGAGTTTTATGTCGTCGCCTGTTATTAAAAAAAAATGAGTTGTATAAATTAGTAAATAGATTTTTTTTTAACGATGTATTAGGAAAAAGAATGCAGGATATCTCACATTTATATTTTTCTCATCAATTTGATAGCAGTATGTCTTTGTACACAACGTTTTTGGTGTACACCCCTGATCAATTTTGTAACTTCCCATATTTTACTAAATTTTTTTGTGGATTTTTTAGAAAATCCTCTAGAAAGTGCGATATACAGTTGACCATGACTAAGAGGGTGTTTGACTGAGCTTATTAAAAAGAGCTTATAAGCTCCTAGAGCTTAAAAGCTATTTTACGATATTATAAGCTGTTAGAACTTATTTTAAAAATAACTTGTTAAAGTGTTTGAATAAATTTAATTTAAATAACTTAAAGATGTTGATGTGTTTTGTATTATTATAAGATCTTTTTATCGTCGAAATTACCAGAAAGAGTATAACTATATGAAAATAATGTTTCGAGTTATACATATATGAAAATAGTTTTAGAATAAGCATATATTAAAAAATAAAATTGTTATAATATTTTATTTTATAAAAATTTATGTGATTTGGAATTTTTTTTTAAAAATAATATTTAATATTTAATGGGTGGAGAATATGATGGAGATTTATTAAAATATTTAAGGATATTTTAGAGAGATAGAATGTTAAAATAAGATCTTTTTGAAAAACGTACATCCCTTTTACTTTTTTAAAAACAGCTTATAAGCTGTCAAACAACTTATTTTAACAGCTTATAAGCTATTTTTTTAAAAAAATTACCAAACAAAAATTTAGAGCTTAAAAGCTCTAAAACAGCTTATGAGCTGTTTGAAAGAGCTTTTAAGCTCTGCCAAACACCCTCAAACACATGATTACGCAGGAAAATACCAACATTTGGTATTGTTTGACCTTGTGCCTTGTTTATGGTAAGAGCAAAACTTAATCTTACACGTATTTTTTAAAAAAATGTCGGTATACACGGTATCATACCGATACCGTACCGAATTTCGGTATACCGAATTTTTTCGGTAAGAACGGTATGAATTTATTTCATACCAAAATTTCGGTACAATATGCGGTATCAAAAATTTCGGTACCAAAATTTTCGGTACAGTATGCGGTATTCGTTGAATACCGCGGTATACCATACCGAACCACCCCTAGTTGAAACTAGAAGATTAATTAATTTACGGGTGAACCTTAGGTAATGAAATCAGGAGTTTAGGGCAAACTCAGTGCCCAACATATAAAAATTAATTCAGTTTAGTCAATTAGTCCGGTTAATTGATTTGATATTCACCCCAACATATAGCTTATGAAATATATATACTAGCGACCGAGGCACACGCGCTGCGTGTGCGAGATGATTAAAGTTTAAAGTATATTTTAATACGATACAATGATGTTTTTATAATGAAAATATTGTGTGTGATATGTACTTACATTAAATATAGTCATCAGTGTACTTGACAATTTTTTTAGAACAATAATTATATTGAAATCAATATCACCAATTCATCATCACTATGCAAACATAAAAAATCAATAAATGATTTAAATTGCATAGCTACCATTATTTAAAAAATATTGAAAGAAGAAAATATTCATCTTCACCTTCACATTGCAACATGTTTTCATCCCCTAATTTTCACTTATTTATAATAGCTAGACATAAGACTATTAAATGTATCATCTCATAAACATGAGATAAAATTATTTGAATCATATGTTCAAAACTTGTCTTCTTATTTGCGACGCTCGTAAAACTACAGGAATAACAATTATAAACTGAGAATTTATTCTATTACATTGAAGTAATATTCAGTAAGCATAATATGTAATATATGTAGTACCGTTTTTATGTCAATATCATTGGCAGGTCTGATTTTTTTCTGTCAATATATAAATAAGGGTAAAAATGCAAGAGCATAATGCAATAATAAGTAAGGTTATTATTATTATTTTTTTCTTTCAACTATAAGCGCATATGTACCTGAACAATGTTGTTTCTTCTATCTGTCTTCGTTTTTCTATGTCTTTCTTTAAAATTAACGGGAACAAAAATTATAAAACTTAAATAAACATTAAAAACATGCATCTATAAAATCTTAAATAGTATAAGTTGTCATACCTTCGTTAGATCCCAGCCTTCAATCCAACCAATTCTCTTCGTACTATAAAATAAATTAACAAAAATATACTCATAACTTTCTACGTTAAATAAAAAAGATAGACTGCATAATAAACTTGCTTACGTATGTCTCTTAAGTTTTTGAATTTTTTTTAAAATCAAACATCCAAAGTCATTTATCTTCTTCCCAATTGTGATTTTCCAGCCCAAACCAATTATCCGCGTCCTTGTAGAATTTAAAATTATCAAAGTCAATGTTAGATGAGACTTATTTCTAAAATTATACGTAATTATAATTAAAATAACAATTAATTAAAATATACCATATGCAACAGATCATTCAACCGCAATACATTTTGTTGATATCTTGTAATAGCATCCACATGCACGAACTGAATATTTCTTGTCGCGTCAGCGTTGAACTGCATCTTGAGTTTTATCTCGTCGCCTCCTATTAAAAAAATGAGTTGTATAAATTAGTAAATAGATTTTTAACGATTTATTAGGAAAAAGAATTCATGATATCTCACATTTATATTTTTCTCATCAATTTGGTAGCAGTATGTCTTTGTACACAACGTTTTTGGTGTACACCCCTGATCGATTTTGTAACTTCCCATCTTTTACTAAAATTTTTGTGGATCTTTGAGAAACTCCTCTAGAAAGTGCGACATGCAGTTGACCATGACTAAACATATGATTACGCAGGAAAATACCAACATTTGGTATTGTTTGAACTTGTGCCTTGTTTATGGTAAGAGCAAAACTTAATCTTACACGTATTTTTTTTAAAAAAAATGTTGGTATACACGGTATCATACCGATACTGTATCGAATTTCGGTATACCGAAATTTTTCGATAAAAACTATATGGATTTATTTCATACCAAAATTTTGATACTGTATGCGGTATCGAAATTTTTGGTACGGTATGCGGTATTAGCTGAATACCGTGGTATACCGTACCGAAACACCTCTAGTTGAAACTAGAAGATTAATTAATTTACGGGTGAACCTTTAGGTAATGAAATCGGGATTTTAGGGCAAACTCAGTGCCCAACATATAAAAATTAATTCAGTTTGGTCAATTAGTCCGGTTAATTGATTTGATATTCACCCCAACATATAGCTTATGAATTATATATACTAGCGACCGAGGCACACGCGATGCGTGTGCGATGTTTGTACGTGAATATTAAATAATTGTGTTACAAAATCTTGTTTTCTTCTTATGATGATCAGAGCCTAAAGATTTTGCATGAGACTTTCCTGTGTTAAGAGTAATAACATATCCATGGAATTCACCGACCTGAGAGATAGGTGTTGAATGTTGATGTTTTTTTGGAGCTTTTCGTTTCTTGGTAAAGCCACAGAGGTGATTGGTTGTTAAAATCAATTCCAATCAATTCCTAGATGACAGCATGCCTTGAGCAAAAACAAACCATGTCAATTAGTTTTCAACTTATGAGTCACAGAAGGTTTAGAAAACTAACATTACTGAAAATAATCTGGTCATTTAACCATCGGTGCTTTTGAATGCAATATGCACATCGATCCATGAAATGACAAAATAACCACTAAAATACTAAAAGGTGAATTATACTTGAAATCCCAGATGAAAGAGGCAAATTTTCTCATATATATCAAAGTCTACAAAGTTTAATGACAATATTAAGCGCGGAATCTTGGGATTTGAAAGAAATATAAATGAAAAGTGATAAAAATTAGTTCATCTAAGCCAAAGCAAGTATAGACCAGGAACACATAAAATAACTATTGACTTCCCTCTCCATCTTAGATTCCTCATATTCATATATATGTCAAATTTATTCCTCTAGATAGATTCCTTAGAATAACTAAACTGTATGAGAATCTCAAAATCACCCAAGAGCCAATATAATGTGTAACATAAGCAACCCAAATAAATAATTGAAATTGAAATTGAAATTGAAATATTTTAGTTCATGTTTAAAATAGGCCTTGCATCTTCAGGGGTGGGAGAAAATCACTTTTTCTAGCAGAATATTTTCATTCATTCAGACTCGGCTTCTTATGAGAACAAAGATAAATTGACATTGATAAAACTGTAACATATAAGAACAACATTATTTACTAAAGAAAACTGTAACAGATAAGAACAAACCGGTATTTTTCATTGGCGTTTGTTTGAAACGGTGATCAATAGGAATGAAAGTAATTTAAGAAAATATTATTTATCAAAGAAATTAATTTAAGGAAAAGAACATTCACCTTAACCTAACTTATTGTAAGAAGGGAAAGGTTGTACGCCAATCATCATGCTTTCCGAAAGTAATGTCCTAGAATTGAACAAAACAAAGCAGCATGGCAGCAAGTTTTTTTATATGAAAGCCAGCTGTGCAACACATCCTTTAATCATTGAACATGTAGGCATAATATTTTATCATGGAGTAAGAAAATTTTCTATAATAAGGTCTATCAGATTTTTTTATGCAGTCCGCAGATGAAAATAGTAGTTCTCCTAGTGGTAACAGTTGAGTTAATTAGAACATGACTAAATAGAAAAATCATTTTAAAGCATAAATAAATATAAGTAAATAACGTATCACAATGAATTGAAGTTGAAGCAAAGCTGAGTCGTTTAAGATTAACCTTCATTTTATTGAGTTGCCTTTGTTTATATCAACATGTCATCAAATTTAAAATACTGAATAGAAATTAAATTGAATGTGTGAACAGAAGCAAAACAGCTTTTTGTATATTGTTTTTGAAATGATGCTTCGAGGTATTGCCACAGCAAGTGCTATATTAAGGCAAATAACAGTCCTTTACGGTAAAATTTTTCATCAAAATATCCAATAATTAACCAAATAACTCTAATTTCCAGTAAATGAAAGCAAATAACACGGATTTCCATTGAGCGAAAGCCATGAATAAATAGGAGAAGAGAACAATAACACAATAAATTGAACGACATAAATTTTGATGGCTCTAATGGTGAAGTTTCTTTTGATGGCTCTGATGGTGAAGTTTCTTTCAAATATTTCATAAATATCTTTTAACTTCCACCATTTCATAAGTTCATCTTCTTGCAAAAAATTGTATTGAGTTGCATTTGAAAACACATGGAAAGAAATTGGGGGAAAAAAAACTCATGTAGTTTGATTTGAATTTTCTATATATGTAAAAAAAAGAAACAAACAAACTCATGTAATATTGTGCAGCAATGAGATTTTGAACAGTAGTCAAGCATAAGCAATTTTGTAATTGTGAAATAAAAAAAAATAATGTGTACAAACCAAGGGAGTGAAAATTTAAAATTGAAAAAAATATGTTTACCGAGTTTGCAATGAAAAATAATTGTGATATGATCACCTACTAAATTCAGAAATAAAGTTCAGAATGCAACAAATAGTATGTGAAATATGACACTGCGAGTTTACCAGTTTTAATAGACATTGGTCTCCTTAAAGCTTCTCCTTCGTTTAGGAGATTGGTCTCCTTAAAGCCTCTCCTCTTTAAGCCATCCTATATGGAGAAATACGCAGGCATAAATATTTTGATTAAGTTAATTGAAGATGCTCGTTAGGTAGTAGGTTATATATGGGGTGAAGTTGTGAGTTAACCTAGGAATTTAGTTTCAGAAAAGAAAAGAAGAGCAGGAAGGAAGGAAGAAATTTATCTTTGATTGAAACCCAATCCATGCAGACAGTAGAATCAAAGTCAATGTCGTAAGAATTAAGTATAACCAAACACTACAAATAATAGATATGCAACTCCTAAAAAAATAGATATGTAACATGTTTTCTCTTATCTCTTAATATTCAAAATTAATTAATCTTCGGCTCGAAATCTAGATAGGCTTGAAATTTTTTATTTCTATATTCTGGTATAAAAGTTTTTGCAACAAAATGGACGATAAACTACATTTAAAAGCGCACCGAATGAAATCTGAAAAAAAAAAAACTCACGAACTACTTGGATATAAATAGTATTTGTATATAATATCCAAAAGTTAAATAATTCAACTCATGAGAGTAGTTAAATAATCACGTTCGTCTCTTCAGAATGGAACTTGAGTGTGCTGCAGAATGCCATGGGGCATGGCTCATGAGAGTAGTTATTATGAGAAACAAAAACTCTATCTGTTAGAGTAAAAAAAAATTCTTTCTCTTTCACACATTTTATCGAACAGTTTGATGTTAATTTAATGGTAATAGCAAATTAGCATGAAAGAAAGTACATAGATTTCTCTCAAAGCAGTATAACCCGAAGGGAACATGAGGAATGTAACTAAAATAACTAAAATTAATCAAATAAATGCTTTGGGTACCTTAGAATTGACGATGAAAAAAAAATCAAATCTTTCATCTACAAAATAAAAATTCGAAAGAGTACCCCAGAATCAGCAGTTAAAAAAATCGATTGATCTTAAGTGAGGGATTCGAGGAGGAAAAAAAGAAGCCTACTTCGACTAATTTCTTTATGGGTTTGCTTAAACGCGTCGATGACTCGGGAAATCGGAAAGTTGGGAGCTTTATGGTGTGGAATCAGTCTACACAACAAAACATTTGAACCTGATGACAGAAAAACCTAGAAGTGGAGAAATGATGGGAAATGCATACATGAGTGATGAGATTAACCAACTGCTCGCATAATGAAATAGAGGAGACGAACGTGATTGGAGCAGTTTTGAAGAGTTGGAGTGATTGTGGTCCGCGGGACATAAATTTAAGGTTGCACCACATTTAATATGAGGGTCAAAAGTGGAAAATTAATTTGGTGTCACTTACGTACCAAAACGGTTAATATTTGATGCTTAACTTTTATAATATTGTATAGATGTCCGCAACATAAATTTAAGATTGCACCACATTCAGTATGAGGGTCAAAAGTGGAAAATTAATTTGGTGTCACTTACGTACCAAAACGGTTAACATTTGATGCTCAACTTTTATAATATTGTATAGATTGTATAGATATATATTTGTATAAATTTTTTACTTTTAACTTTTTAATTTCGTTTTAATTTATTGTATAATTTATAGCTTCTATATATTTAAAAAATAATAATATAATATAATATTTGAACAAAAAGGAAAGTATCTATTTACTTCGAAGAATAACAAAATGTATCATTTAAAAAAAAACAGGGGTTATTTTGGTAATTTATATTTGTTATTAAAATTTTGGGAAATTATATTTTACATTATAAATATGGTTAAAAGCACTCTATTTTGAGTTATTATAAATTTATAATATAAATGAACCAACCTATCTTTTTAACATAAGTTCTTTTGATATAAGTAATATGACGACAGAAAATGTTTGTCTAAAAGAGATATGAAATTTATTACGAGGTATAAGTAGTAAGATTACGTAATTAATAAATATATATAGAGATGGTTAATATTATAATTTTGCTTTATTGTACATTTCTTTTTTGCTTCAACCACCCATTTCAAAGATTTGAATTTTACACAAGTCAAATTAATAATACATAATTGTTTGTACTAGGGGTGTAAACGAGCCGAGCTACTCGTGAGCAACTCGCGAGTAGCTCGGTCAAAGCTCGACTCGAGCTCGAGTAGCTCAAGCATACAATCGAGCTCGAGTCGAGCTTTGAAACTATTTGATCGAGTAGCTCAGCTACTCAATAAGCCACATATATATATATTAAAAAATAATATAAATATATATAAATATAATATATATAATATAATATTATATTTATATATTAATTTATTTATAATATTTAATTAATTTTATTATATTTATTATATTTATATATTTATTTATTTTATAATATATATAATATTATATTTATTTATTTATTAATATATTTTTAATTTTTATATATATATAATATAAAAGCTTGAGCTCGAGCTCGAGTACTCGAACTACAACCGAGCTCGAGCTCGAGTAGTGTGCTACTCGAGCTCGGCTCGGCTCGATAACACCCCTAATTCACACCCTAGAATTGCACTAATCGCACATATTTTCATGATATATTGACCGATAATCTTGAAATCATAGTTTTGATACAGTAGCTCATGTAACATAGAAAAATCCACATCAAAGATAATTTTATCCTTCTATCTATATCATGTAAAACGTTAATATAAAGTAACTGCATATAATTTCTTTAAAACAAATATATATTTTATCTAACGCGAAATTTTGAATCAAAGAATATTAAACCCTAAATGGTAGAAAAATCTCCTCAAACCAAAAATTAAAAAAAAAATTGTGTAGATTACAGATAATATATAATATTGCCGATTTTTATTAAAAATGATTAAACATCGAATAAACGAAAACTGCAAACACTGCAATATAGGGGGACTCCATCGAGTAGTTTCCACTTGACACCTTTCTTTAAGCAAGATTTTATAATGCTTACTCGACGGGGAATAATAAATAAATAAATTTCTTTTTTTTTTTCTTAGGACGGAAGAAAAGGAGAGAACTCTATACACAGAGATAGGCTAATTTTTTCAGCGAAATAATTCAGAAATGGAATCAAAATTTGGGAAATTCTTCGATTCGGTGGGGAACTTTTTCACTGGAGGCGATCATCTTCCTTGGTGTGATCCCGACGTCATTGCTGTGAGTATTGTTCGATAATTTTTTTAGTACAGTTTTCTTTTTCAGCTACAATTTGTGTTAGGGTTTAACAATAGAATTTAGGGTTCTGGTCTTTGGGTGGAGTTGCTTGTGTGTTTACTATCTTACAAAAGAAGTAATCCTGGACATAAATAAGCTATGCGATGGTAGAATTGATTGGATTTCTGGATAGCGGTAAATCTCTAGTACAATGCTTCACAGATTTCGCTTGGCTTGATTGGATTTCTGGACGAATATATGAATTTTTTATGTTTGGTTAAGTCTTAACTTTTAGCTAAATGTGACTATTGTCTGTCTCCTGTCTAGAAACATCATGATTACATACATTTTTCATGTATATGCAAGGGTGAACCTGGCACGAAGCTGAGGAAACAAAAATATTGGTATTTTCGTGTTGTATTTTGGAAATTTTCTGGTTTTGCCAGTCAAATTCTAATACCGCCGCTCTCTTTCTCCTGTATCGGAGCCCACATTTGGAATTCTTGTATCAGCCTTTGTGAGTGTATATGCCGGTTCATGTAGATTCTTGAACAGCTAACCTTGGGATACAAGCTGTATATCCATTAATTTTGCCTTTATTCACGTTTTTCTGGCCTTCCTGAGCAGTGAGCATTATGCATATACAGGGTTGTGAACGAGAGGCTGCTGAAGCGGAGAAAGATGCCTCTGAGGAGCTTAGAAGTGAAAGCATAATGCGCTTGTCTTGGGCTCTTGTTCATTCAAAACGTGCAGAGGATGTGCAACGTGGAATAGCTATGCTTGAAGGTGACAACTGAATGATCTTCCTCTCTCATGTGTGTTTGCGTGTTGTATCGAACAATTTTCTTTTGGAACCCAAGACTCCTTTGAAATTTGTCCGCAGTCCTTGATAGATGCATTTAATTCACCTTTGCTGTTCAACATTTCACGAGCTCCTCTACTCTTACCTATATCCTACCATTATGAATGGCTAATGAGGTTTCAGTGTGTCACTCTTGACTGATGTAACTTGTCATCTGCAGCTTCATTGCCTCGCTCAAGCAGTCCATTGAAGATGAGGGAAGAGATTTATCTTTTAGCCGTCGGATTCTACAGAAGCGGGGATTATTCGAGGAGCAGGCAGCTTGTTGAGCGTGCTTTGGAGGTTTGCTTTTCCCAACTCAATATATTTCGGCGGTTCTTCTACTCGCCAAGATGAAAAGGTTGCGTATTTGACTGCATAATTCACTGTTGGGCGTAAAATTGCAGATTGCACCTGATTGGAGGCAGGCATTGTCTCTCAAAAAAGCTATTGAAGATAAAATCACAAAAGGTAACTTGGACCCTCTCTTGTCAACCGAGCTCTTTATCTTTAGATTTATACATCTTTATTCTGATAAGAAGAAGTTCATTTATACCTATGTTTTCTTCCTCGATAAAGATGGAGTGATTGGTATTGGTATTGCTGCAACTGCTGTTGGACTCTTGGCTGGTGGGATTGCAGCCGCACTGTCAACTCGTAAGAAGTGAGGAGCCATAAAACAACATTCTGAACAGGAAACATTCAACAATCTGAGTCTCATTTACACATCCGAGTGGTGCAATATACCAAGTATTTGTTTTTTTACTATAGTAAAATTTGTGTGAATGGTATACCTTGTGAAATGTCTTTGATAGGCCTTCTTGTGTTTTCATAGTTATTAGCTAAACAGTATCTAGCATTTTGAGTGTTTACCGCCCATGCAAGACAATAGACATCAGTTCGAAAAGACATACATTAAGGTACCGTTCTATTCACGGTATTACTAATATATGTATAACTCATCTCATCTCACGTTCTTCTCATCATATTATTTATCTATATATTAATTATTTATTTTACATCAATCAAATTATTAATTATTTATCTCATATCAATCAAATCATTGAATTCAAATTAATATATTACCCCTTATAAATAATATAATTTTTATTTTATTTATTGTTAAAAAGACAAAATAATCATTTAATATTTTTATATAAAATTTAATCAATCAAATCAAATAAACCATAATCTATCAATCAAATCCAATACAATTTTAACTATCATTTCTTATTTATTTTTTATTACATTATACTACTTATCTATATATTACTTATACCATATCTCAAATCAAACGGTGTCTAACAATAAAATTGTACGTGAGAATCGTTCAAACTTATTTGTCATCTTGCTAGTACAAAACCATATAATGTGTAAAGCACAATGGTATTCGGGGTAAAATCCAAAGGCAGATTTTCGCACATTAAACAACTCTCTAAAGAATATACATACATATGTTCGTTAGCATATTAATTAGTTTAGAAATACAAAACCTACGAAACGTTTAAACCCCATATAACCATCAAGTAAATGGACTGCCTTTTCTTTGTCCCCTGCCTCATTTGCCTAGTATGTGTCATCCCTGCCATTGGTCGGAAAATGAAGAAATCCTTATTCGCAACTTTCGTCTTCTTCCTTAAGTGTCAATTCAATTGAGTCATGATCCCATGAGAAAGGTGATACAGGAGGCGAATCCCAGTGTGTTGGTGAAGAGGGGGGAGACTTCCACCAAGACTTGAACCAATCTGCGAACTCTGGCATTGGTATTTCTTCTGGTTCTGGATAGCAGCCCAGGCTACTAATATCAAGATCTCTCTAGAGAATAAAATACGCAAGTTAGATGCCAAGATCTACTTGTCAACAGTTATAACTTAAACGTAGTAACAGATACAGATGTTCTTGAACATGAAACCTTGGCTTTTTCCATTCTCGACTCTGCCTTATCTGCATAGTCAAAAGGAACAAAAGAATTTGTGATTCTTCTCGTGCATTTGACTCTAGCAAGTGCAAGAAAACAGGGGGAGACACTGGAACAAAGGGGTTCGATATTTAAATCAACCAGCTTTCCGATAAATACACGCAATTAACAATAAAAAGGTCGGGCTGTTAAAACCTTCGGAATCGTGCTGCACTTCAGTTGAAATTTAAGTGGTCAACAACATAAAGACAAAAGCAAACTGGTACAAATGTAAAAAGATTACCATGTCCAGGAAAAACTGTCTCCAAGAAATCGAGTTCCTGTGCTGCAATTTGTGCCTTCATGCACTTTCTATGATCATGCAGGAACCCTTCCTCTGCAATATTAAGTTTTTCATTTATTGTATTCTTCTTCGACGGTGCCTCAGTCCCCAAGACATGACGGATACATCCATCTTTGACAACATCACACTTCTTTTTACCCTTTTTTGGTGACGATGCTTCGAGATTAACAAATGTCTTGTTTGTAATATCATTAAGAGCTTTACGACTCTCAGGTGCCGCTCCACCCTTCTTAGAAACTGGTTTGGAGCTCTTGGATTTACCATCGACTGGAGCCTCTGCAAGATTGAAACAAACATTGCGTTACAGGGTAAATGTATGGCAGACACAGGAAAAATTGCATGTAGTTCCTTAATGTTGGGAAAAGTTGCAACACAAATGCCAAATTAATGAGACAAACAAAATTTAAGAAAATAAGCAAAATAGCAAATTCAGAGAGAATTCGGAATGATATTGCTCGGAAATCCAATGCATCAATCATTGAACTGTATGCATGAACTCCATATTAATATGCTTAAAATCGAGCACAATATCCCCACTAGTTCTACATTCAAAGTTCACTCTCCTACCAGGCTACCACTTCCAAGTTTTCTGTCCCAACGTTTTTTTCTCAATGAAGAGACCTCCAACATAACCTCATTTTGCAGTGAGGGGTGATAAAACAAGAAAATGCAGAAGAAGAACAATACTTTTTCGTTGAACGGCCGCATTTTCATCCTGGATGTTCAGCGGCTTTAGAGTGAGAGGTCTTTCCATATTTCTTTAGCCGCCTCGACTCTTGAATATCTGCATCAACTCCATGAAACCATCATTAACCACCAGAAATAATACACAAATGTAAACAATCTGAAACATATAGCCTGCAAAAATTTACTTTGCACAAAAAAATAAAGATATGAATGGCTACTGCATGATAAAGATATGTGAATCTGCCAGTAGATCCTGTAATTTTGTTTTTATATTTTAACAAATCTCATATTAATTTCTTACAAAATGGAAATTTATAACTTAAAAGCCTGTGCACAATCTGATATGCATTTCAAAATCAAAATTCATAATTTCACATCTGTTTTATTGATACATTATCTGTATTCTACCACGCAGCTTAGTGTAAACGAAAATCGAAACTCAAGATTCAAAAATGTTTTGACTGGATAAATTCCAAAAAGAAAATTCAAACCATACGATTTCTACGCTGATCTACGAACTGAAAAATAAACTGAAAATCAAATTACTTTAAACATATACTGATGATGTGTTCAATAGATCGGGAAAATGTACCTCTTAGAAGTGATTCAAGTGATTCGACGCAAAATTCCCAGCGTATTTTCTCCGAATTCAGTAGGTTTAGGCGCCATGTTCTAAATGTTGAGCTTATTTGAAGGAGGTTTGATGGGCCGAGCTTCCTTACCGTGGGCTTCTCCTTATGAGTCGATTATTTGGGCCATTTGGGTCAGTATTTGTTCACGGGCTCGTACATTGTTGATTATATTTCTTTTCTTTTTTTTTTTTTGAGGCAATTGATTATATTTCTTTTAAAAAAAGAAGATAAAAAAATAGTTATCTAGGTGGTTTTGTTTCAATGGTGAGAGGAGGTCGAAAATTTCACCCTATATGTATGTCGTTGTAATAGTGCACCTAAAGACGAAAATTTATCAATATATGAGATCCATTGAAAAATAGTTGACCCACATATATTGATATATCTCATTTTAGGATGAAAATGGACCGGGTTTTGTGGTCCGGGACAGGTTCAAACCCGGTCTAACGGGTTTTGGGGTGGGGTGAGTCCAGGTCAACGAATCCGAGGTGGGTCCCGGGTTTGGGTGTACCGTCCCGTATATATATATATATATATATATATATATATATATATATTTATATAAAATACATAGATACACAGTATTATACTATTTATATACATTTCATATAAATAAATAAAAATATATATATATATGCATGTATATATATTTATATATTATAAATAATAATTTATTTAAGTTTTTTTAATAAATTAAATATTAACGGGTTCAGGTCCAAACCCGGGTTGGACCCGCCGGATTTTGAGGCGGGGCGGGGCAGGTCCAAAAAAAAGGTGGGGCGGGTCCGGGTCCGGGTCATATTTTTTCTTGACGGGGCGAGTATCGGGTTTTGCAAAATCCGCCCCGTTGTCATCTCTATCTCAACTTTAAGATGTTCTTTGGGACAATGCCTATAAAAATATGATCTAATTTATCGAGAGAGACCGAGATCTCGCATGTATTGATAAATCTCATTTTTTTATATTCCTCGGGACAATGACTATAAAAATATGATCTAATTTATCTATAGAGACCAAGAGGTTCGTTTTACTGGGTTTCGAATTTTAGAATTTTTTTAAAACTTGAAACGTTACATAAATGTATTGGCCTGATTTAATTTTCTCTTGGTATGTTTTTAGTATAATTTTTAAAAAAACACTCGTTGAGCATTTTATAAGTCGTTTGAGAACCTATAAACTCTTAAAATCTATTTTAGTAACTTTTATTAGAGACAACTTATAAACTTTTAAAATAATTTGTTTTTAAATAGTGCGATCAATCCAACTTATTTGAAAAGATGTATTTTAAATTTTTAATATTTTAAAAGACCAATATATATATCCTTATAACGTCCCAAATATATCATTCTCATATATATCATATATATATATATATATATATATATTTAGAATTATATTGATAAAAAAAATCTTATAATACTAAATATGTTAACACTTTAATTTGTTTGAAATTAGTATATATATATATATATATATTTATAATTATATTGATAAAAAAATCTTATAATGCTAAACATGTTAACACTTTAATTTGTTTGAAATTAGTTATTCCAAATATTTAACAATTTAATTTTAAAAATATTTGAAACGTATAACCTTCTAAAACAACTTATAAAATGTAAGTAAGAATGGAAATGAGTCAAATTTGAACCAGGTAAGCATGTCGTAATCTTGAAATAGCATAATCCTTAACCCTAATCCACACCATTATTGTCCCTTGTTGGTAAATTACTATCAAAGATTCAAAATGTTATGGTTTGGATATAAAAGCTCTATCGTTATCCTTAGATATAAGAGCTTATGAGGGTGAATATTGCAACAACAAATCACCGTGAGATCTAGTGTACCACATCATTGTCAAACTCACAACTTTTATAAACATCTCCATATAATCATAAATCCAAAACGTTACTTTTCGTTGATTCAACTAATTCTCGGAACGGCTGTTAGCCGACATCGAGCAATGTGCTAGATAATTTCATTAAATTTTTAAAAGCAGTACCTCACTACAAAAAAACTTTGAGTTTAGCCACGGTTTTGGTCGTGGCTAAAACCGTGGCTAAATTAATTTATCCACGGTTTTTGAAACCGTGGTTAAATCCACCGTTGTTAAATTTAGCCACGGTTTTAAATTTAACCACGATTTTATACAAAACCGTGGCTAATTTAGCCACGGTTTTATTAAAAGCCGTGGCTAAAATAGCCACGGAATAAAAAAAAACCGTGGCTAATTTAGCCACGGTTTTGAATAAAACCGTAGCCACGAAATAAAAAAATCGTGGTTAAATTAACCACGGTTTTGCATAAAACCGTGGTTAATTTAACCACGATTTTAAAAAAACTGTGGCTGAATTAGCCAAACCGTGACTAATTTAGCCACAAAAGATCAAAAAACATAGAAACCAATGAAAACTTCTAAATACCACAACATGACAAACACTAAAACCTATCTTAATTATATCGTTTAACAAGTAAAAATCTAAATACATAAAAATCTAAATACATAGCTAAAACAACATGAACATAACCATATTACTATATTAATTAACTATTTCCAAAATAAAATAAGGAAACCCGTAAAACGAATCCGAAGCTAGATGCAAATAACACCACAAATGCTCAGAAAACACTTACAACTCGAGTAGGAGAATAGGTGATGATCGTAAACTTGTTATCGCTGCTCAAGTACTCCTTGTTCAGAAAATCTAATTCCACATGAAAAAAAAAACATAAAAAAACGAAAAGAAACAAATACTAAACATTAATAAAAAACAAATAACCATGTTTAACGGAGCAATTCAAATTTTAAAGGACTAAAATATTGTTAAGGGGACAAATCCTATAATAACAATATTTAGCACTTACGATTCATTGTGAAAGTTGGCAAGTACACCATCAAAGGGAATAGGTTCCACCAGAAAGTATGTCGATGCATTGATTCAATCATCCAGTAGCTATAACAAAATTAAAACTCAAACAAAGGCTAAGTGTAAAGAAATAAATAAATAAATTGATACCCTTTTGGTAGAACTTACAAACATATGTATTGGATAGCATAAACTTGAAACTAAATGAAGCAAACATTTACGTAAGTATTTGTAGAAGCACTATTAATATAAGATAAATTCACGTGAGTTCTCCAATATGGAGATTGTGTTCCCAAACCCCTTATACCAAAGAAATGCAAATCTCTTTCCACATCTCATGCTTTCTTCCAATCGTCTTATCTCTTTACCCTTGTGGCAAAAAAATTCTCATTAATAATGTACAAATATGAACTTCATGGAAAGAAATGAAGTAGAAGATAATTCATGCCCAGTTGCCCACTAAGGTAGTAGATACCCATAGAGAAAAGCAAAAATATTTCCACATCTCATGCTTCACTACTTGTTCAGATCAACTTTAACAGATGGCATATGCCACCAATTATGTTTATGTTTCGGTAGTTGGGAAAAAACAAGCAGTAGCATTTAGTACTATAGACTTCTACAAAATTAGAAAATTCCAAAACTGAGAGAATGCTACAGCAACATATCACTTTCATGACATTCTTCAAAAAAAATCAACCACATTCTAAATAAATTTCTTTTGCCGAGATCAATTGTCAAAAATAATTCAATTTCCAACAAGGAGAACGAAAATCAGAAACAATAAGTGAATATCAATAATGAACACAACGTGAAGCTAACTATAAACGAGGAAGGTATCAGAAGGAGAGCCGTCAAACCTTGTGTCATCTCCGAAGGCGACACTGAGATGTTCACATCACTCACAGCAGAAAGTTTGATGTAATGAACACAATGTGAAGCTAACTATATAACCTGACTTGTATGATGTAAAGACAAACCAATATAATAAACATTATACCAATTTGAATACCATGCAAGCATGGAAATTTAAATCTCATTTGTTTTATTTCACCAATAATATCAAAGTTCATGAATTTTCCACTAAGAGCGTGGATACTTCGATCCAAGGAATACCTGAAGCTTCAAAATAGTCTCTGCGGAATTCTGCATATACAGCAACCTAGTAGCTCATAAGAATTAAATAAGAATAATTAGGGAACGAAGCTCATATTACAGAAATATTAATACAAAGTGGAAAATTAAAGGCTTGGAAGCAATACTCATACAAACTAATTGACCTACTTCTACTACTCAAAGGTGACATTAATAATCGAAGCATCATTTTTTTTACATGCAACAAACAAAATCCGTAAACCAGCAAAAAATCAAGTGAACCATTAAGGTTGGCTGCGAAACCAAGCACAAAAGGTAGGTGAGGCTTCTCCCGGTTAAATTTTTTTATGATACCACGCTCTGTTGCTTCAATATCCATCAAAGGTACAGATTAAATACATCAAAATGAGATTTCACGTATTAATAGAATAATCCAATCCTGTTTTCCCATTTATTTCATATTAACTCTTATTCTAATTTATAAAATCTGAAAATTACCGAAACTAACTGTAAAAATCAAACTCTTCTAAAAAATCATATTTCATATTAAACAACACTATAAATGTCCCTTGTTGGAATATAGGACTCCAAAAGTCAAATTATCCAAATTGGAAAATAGTTTGACATTACAGAAAATTTCTCATAAATTCTGAAAATAATCTATATAAATTCTAACACATCTAAACATCTAAATAACAGTTCAAACAACTATAAAAATCGAAGAACCTAACTCAATAATTCTGGAATTTCGAAATCAATCCCCATAATTTCATAAAAATAGTCAATACCTTCAATCGAGTCTAAAATAATACGTACAAACAATATAATACATAAAATATCAATTACCGAAATTCAATTGAATCAAAATTCCCAAAATTCAAAACCCTAAGTTCAAAATTGTACCTCGAAACAAGTTTCAAACGACCTAAACAACCTTATCCTAGGCTGAAAGGCGGTCGGCAACGGCAGAAGTGGGCGGCTGGGTCACGGCTGCCGATTTTGGTTCGAGCCAGTTACTAGAAAACCTTGCAAATATTGGTATCACTACCTAGCTCTCGTCGCGAGGATTCGGAAACTATGATCCCTTTTGAAAATCGATAACCGACGGCGAAAATACGGTGATTTAAATCGACGGAAAATTTGAAGAAGAAAAGAAAGAAGATGGAAGGGGGATCGAGCGTGTGAGGCGGTGGAATTGATGGGCTTGTGGAGAGACAAGATATATAGATATATATTTATATTTTATCATAATATAACAATAATAATATTATTATAATTAAATGTGTGTATTCAAAATATTTATTTGTGGTTAAAATTTGACCTCATTTAAGTTATTTTAACTCCTACGTGCTATATAAATCAAATATATATTTTAATATCATATATAAACCTATATTAGAGAAAACTATGTGGACCAATTTATTACAAAAGAAACAAAAAATGTCAAAAACATAATAATAAATGGGAGAGAATACGAGAAGTACATGTGAATGGATATTTAATTCTTAAGTATATTATATGGCAAATATTCATGTTAATTAGAACAAGATGAAAAACTAATATGAGAAATAATTTAAAATATCTTGGGACAAAAATTTAGATTTTAAAAAAAAATTATATATCTAACAATAAAATATTTTGTTTGTCCTCGTAATATTTTATATGCATCAGTATATTTTTAAAATAATATCACAATATATTATATCTTATATAAATAAAACCAAAGATTTTTTTGTGATGTTAAAATGATGTATTATTTATATTATATCTCAAGTGTTAGTATAGAAGACATAAAAAATATAAGTCAAAATTTTTTCAAAAAAATATAAAAACCAAACTGAAATTTAAAATTTTTAATTTACAAAATATTATCAAAGTTTGGGGAAAATAAAATATTTTTAATATTAAAAAGAATATTTATATATATATATATATATATATATATATATATATATATATAGAGCAGCTGATCTAAAAACATGTAGCAGCTGCTCCATCTCACTAGCGCAACTGCGTCCTTCACAAGATGCAGCTGCGCTAGTTCTCTAGCGCAGAAGCGCTATGTCTTTAGCGCAGAAGCGCAATAGAAACTCAATTTAGCGCGGCTGCTTTCGCAGATTCCTCAACCTTCTTTTTTTTTTTTTGCGCGTCTGCTCCCAAGTTTTATCGCCTTTGCGCATGGGTAAAATTTGGTTACTGATTTTATGCGCATCTGCTCTTATTTTGGCACACCTGCTCCGGCTAATTATTAAAAAATTTTTCCAAAAATCTCAAAAATCAAGAAACTTAAATTATCGCTAAGTAATTGTAAAATATATGCTAAAAGGAGTTCAAAACCATAAAAATGAATATCAAAAACAATATTTTTCTAAATAAAAATATTTGTTAAAATCGTTGACGAATAGCCACGGTTATTTAAAACTATGGTTACTTTTAGCCACGGTTTTGTAATTTCCATCTTATTTTTAGCCACAGTTTAAATAAAATCGTGGTTATTCAATCACGGTTTTTAAAAATCGTGGCTAGTTTAACCACGGTTTAAAAAAATTGTGGTTAATTAGGCACGGTTAATTAAAATCATAGCTATTCAACCACGGTTTTGAATAAACTGTGGCTAATTAAACTTTAATTTTTTATTTGTTTATTAAAAAACAATTATATCGTTATGACGGATTTTAATGGGTGTTTTGATGAGTTTTTCTAATAAAATAATTTCAAATTTTAAATTAAATATTAGTATAACTTAAGTAATATTTTAATTATCAAAATAATATTCAATAAATTTTTACATAGTTAAAATTAAAATAATAAATAATATTTTATAACATTCAATATTTATTTAATATTTTTTTTCAAAATATTATCAAGAAAACTAAATATACAAAAATCAGAATTTTAGCTTAAAAAATATTTATTTATTTTTTATCGTATCAATTTATTTATTTACAATTATTTAAAAATTTAGGACTTAATATAATATAATTTATCTAATCCTTCTCGTTGAAATATATAATCTATTTAATATAATAATATTATGTACAAATAAAAATTTTAATCAAATCACTTTTTGCATATAAAATATAACGGGAAGAAATAACAAATACATGTTTTAAAATATTATTTAATTATTTGGTTTAAATATTTTAATTCAACACTTTAAAATAATTATTAATAAATCTAGTCAAATGATATAGTAATTAACATTGGATCCTTACAAGATTAATTAATGTAAACAGCGAAAACGTGTTAGAATAACATTTTTTATGTTCATAAAATAATAAATACAGTGGAACATTCATTAACAAGATTTTTTACATTTTGATACATGCATTTTCATTGAATAAATTAGGAATAAGAATAATAATAATTTAATGTTTGTAATAATAATTTTGACAATAATTATATAAAATAATTACTTAATCAAAAATAATATATTCGATAAGTATTTTTTTTGAACGACTTGTTTTTTAACCACGGTTTTAAAAAACTGTAGCTAATTTAACCACGGTTTTATTAAAACCGTGATTGATTAACCACGGTAATAAACCGTGGCTAAATTTAACCACGGTTTTATTAAAACCGTGGTTAAATGAAATAACCACAGTTTTTTAAAACAGTGGTTAAATATATAACCACGGTTTTTATAATAACCGTGGTTATTCAACCACGGTAATAAAAACCGTGGCTAAGTAGTTTTTATAATAACCGTGGTTATTCAACCACGGTAATAAAAACCGTGGCTAACTTAGTCACGGTTTTTTTAAGCCGTGGTTATTCATCTACGGTTTTGAAAAAACCGTGGCTAAATTTGCCAAGGTTTAAAAAAAACCGTGGTTAATTAATCACGAATTTTTAAAACCATGTTTAAATTAGTCACGGTTTTAAAAAACTGTGGTTATTTAACCACGGTTTTTTAAAACCGTTGCTATTTAACCACGGTTTTGATAAAACCGTTGGTAAATTAACCACGGTTTTAAAAAAACCGTGGCTAAATAGCCAATTTTTTTGTAGTGCCTCAATGATGTATTTAATTTAAAGGTGATAATTTATTAATATTTGTGTGGTCCACTGAAAATATAGTAGGACCACATATATTGATAGATCTCAACCTTTGAATCTGCATTGGGACAATGTTTATACAAGTAGGATCTCACTCAATGTGCTGATGTGTGTTCCTAGCTTTGGAATTGGTATCATGTTTTGGGAGACGTGTTCAACTTCTAGGAAAAAAAAGTCATGTACTGCAATTGTGGGTTCTTTGAAAGGAAAAAAAAAAAAAACAACTTCTTGAGTTTACCAAACACAACACTGCGATCAATCTAAATTATTTAAAATAAGCTCTTACGGAAGATCATGATACCAACAAAATCTCAACTTGGAGTTTGAACGTAACTTCGTGGGGTAACCTAGCTCGTATATGGCATGGTCTGAATTGATTTGTTCTCAAGGTGCGAACATTGTGGTCTGCAAAAGATCCAATAATGATAAAAAAAAAAAAATTTAATAATAAAATAAAACCATATCCAAAGTTAGTATTTTGGTTTCGATATATATTTGGATAATTATTGAAAATAGAAGTTTGGTTTTTATTTTTTTGGATTAATTAAATATATCATCCCAAGTTTTATAAGGACAGTTATAAGTTGAAGAACATGCATATTAATTATTTTGAAGAATATAAAGAATTTTTACAATACTAGCTATACGTACGATTATTAATAATCTATATAGAAAAAACAAATAATTAATGTTCCTTTAATCATGATCGAGGAATGTAATTCAAAATCGTAAACCTGTATGCATAAAACCAATTAATCCATAAACAAAATGGAATCCAAGTCCGATCTTTGTATGTATCATCATGATGCGGTGATATATAGGGAATACAACGATTCTCTGACGGTATGGACAAGAATTTTCAACACCCAACCACCACAAAATGCAAGATATATGGTACACATGGGAGCACTGCAATCGCCTCGCCGCCGTCGCTTTAGGTTTCTTAATTACAAACGTACTAGGGACTCGAATCCTGAACGGAACATACCCATTTTGCTTATATATATATAAACAGATTGAGACATTGATATTTTTTCCTTAATTACTTGCTCTAGTAATTAAGTTAATTTGACCTACGCAAGAAATCTGATTTCTTGGACCCTTTTTTTGTATTAATATAATTCAATGCAAGAAACTTATTAATATAACAAAACCAATATATTAACGATGATATCTGAGGCGGCCTAAATTCATTTGGAACAAATTAAGTTGTTGATGTGGGATCGGAGCTAAAAACTCATGCAATTGATCGATGTATATGCTGCCAAATACTGGTGTTTAACTAGATCTCAACGTGCCTACCAAATGCGGCCGATAATTGTTACAAGAGAAAGTCGTCATGAAGGCCAAACTTGAAAGAGATGATCAGGAAGAAGAAGACTATAATATATATCGTTATTATAGTCATCAATTGATGGAGCAAACACATTATAGTAATAAAAAACCAGGTAGTTTTGTTGATTATATTCAAAAGATATATATAGCTTCTTTTTTATGTGAATGAGATCGATTATATAATATATATTATGGTTATCTTTAAAGTACATAAATGCTCGATCAGTTGAAGATACTAGTAGTTTTGTCTTTATACATATAACGTTCAAGGCAAATGATGATGATGATGATGTGAATGACCAAGTCATTGAGAGACTTGTACTGAAACGACCAAGGATTTAACAAAACTAATTTCTCCAAATGGAAAACAAATTAAAGGTATATAGTTGCAAAACAATGCCTAAAGTAGTTCAATTTATATTGCATAAGACTTGAAACTCAAGCCAAAACCCTAGCTAGCTAGCTACATGGAAATTAAAAAAAAATTGTATTAACTAATTAATCACCTAGCCCTGAATGATCGAACTTCACAGACCTACAAGCAGATTCAACACTAGCTAGTTTGCACAAAAATCTTCATGGTCTAGTTCTTCCTTGGGCAACTCGTTCAGATCAAAATCCAAAATTTTTCGAGCAGATTGCGTCTTCATGTTACCGTTCCAATGGCGTCTCTGGTGACCTCCAAGAGCTTGGCCAGATGGGAATTCCTTGAAACAAATCTTACACGTATAACGTGTCGACCTATCATCATGACCAATATTTTGTTGATGACTGCATGTAGTAGTAGTAGTAGCAGTGGAGATCATCAAAAGTTGCTTGTTATTAGGTACTCTAAGATCATCATGATGAATGGCGTCGTAGATCTTCATGGTGAACTTGTAGTGACTGGATTTGTGGCCTCCCAAGGCCTGGTGACTGGAGAAACTTTTGCTGCACAAACTGCAAGCGTATCTTTTGGGAGTCTTGGGCGCCATAAGAGCGTCGTTTTCGTTAATCTTGATATCCGCGGCCTGAACATCGTGATCATGATCAGTACATCCATCCCTCGCCCTCGATGATATTTCATCAATATTATTGATCTGATCCAATTCTCTGATTTCTCCCTTTTCTTCAACAGAAACAGAAGAGACAACCTGCTGCTGCAGATTCTTGATATCATCATCATTAATCTTGATCTCCGATTCTCTGATTAATTCTCCTTCCGAAACAACCACCCCAGAATCAGTTTTTTGATCACCCCTTTTAGAGGGATTAATTTCCTCATCAGTTTCCTCAAACTTGCGCTTCAAGTTTCCAGAATATTCATCAGCCAACCCTACGATCACCTTTTCAGAATCAGGCCCTACACTAATTGCCTCGGAATCCATCAAAGCCTTGTGATTATCAGAACTCGAAACACGTCCGATATTAACCGGTATGCGCGGAGTTCTAGCTTTCGTAGCCCGTCGTGGATTCAGATTCTTTGTTGAATCAGCGTGTGATTCTCTGGGAAGCTTCAACTTCACGACGAGTCTCCGTGGCATCATCCTCAAGTGAGTTGCAAAGTAACCCTCAAAATTAAATTCAAGTGGAAGATTCAAAAAGTTGAGTTCCGAAAGGAAACAAAAGAACAATTTCAATGAATCCAAAATTAAAAGTGGAAGAAGCAATTGAAAGGAAACAGAAGAGCTTGTGGTTAAATAAGGTAATTAAGTAGATAATGTGCGGCTACCATATATAATTAATTACTGGCCCAATTAAATCTTAGTTTCGCTGTAAGTTCCTTCTTTTAAATTAGATAAATATAAATCTTTTCAGATTTGGATCAATATTTATTTTATATTTGAAAATGTGTAATTTCTTGACCCTTCTTTTTTTTTTTTATCTTTTCTTTATATATAATTTTTTTTATCTTTCAAAAGAAGATTAAGAAATTTTAAACACACTTTTAGAACAAAGTTTAATTTAAGAATAAGTTTTCTGTTAAATTTTGTGTTATAATACCATATTTTTAATTAAGAACATAATATCATAATTTAAACATTAAATTGTAGGTGTAAGTTCCAGAGTAAATTATAAATAATATCATGATAAATTTTTTGTTGCTTTAGTTGCTTGTATACGAATATACGAGGAGAGGGAAAATGATTTTTTTGTTCATTTAACTTGTTTCTTTAAAAAAATTTAGTTCCTTAATTAACTTTTCAACATTTAGTTTTGTTAGTATGATTTTTAATTTTCAGTTGTTTTAGTTCAATTGTTTATGTGTCAGTGTGACATGTTAACATTTTTTTTATACATTTCATCGTATTTCCATGTCATATCAACAATTGGATCAAAATAACCGAAAAAATAAAAATTAGTGTACCAAAAATAAACTTTAAGAAGTTAATTGACCAAATTTTTTTTAAAAAAAATAAGCAAGTTAATGGACTCAAAACAAGATTCCCATATACACATCATAATAAAATTGGTTTAAATATAATCTCACATCTTATGTCTAGAATCGCACGAGGAATCATACAGGCGAAGGTAATGTGTCCTATAATTGGTTTATAATTTCGTCCAGAAATTTTATCCTAAGAAGTATAATTACGTAGCTTTTCATGCCCTAAAAACATAATTTAAAATTTAATTTCTATCTTATTATTTTGGATTTTGCATTTTTGTCACGCCCCGGGCTCCAAGCCCGCGCATGCGCGACTGAGAACTTCGATCCACCAGCACCGAAAATCTAAATCTAGAGGTGGTTCCTACGGGTTCAAAAGGTGGCTCCCGCGCATGTAACAACTTTGCCCCGCAGGTTCAAGAGGTGGCTACCACGCACGTAGCAACTTTGCCCCGCATAGCGCTTATTACTCGGGGTCTGTCGGCTGGTGACCGTTTTTTATATGGTTCTGTCATGCCCCAGGCCCAGGCCCGCGACTACACACAATAGTCTCCTATAGCAACTACTTCGTATTCGTCCTCGCTTTATGAAAATGATTAACTCAAGTTGTTACAGAAGACCATTGTAGCCCATTTTAAACTCATTTTAAAGCTTTCATTTTTCCTAGGACAGTGGTCTCACAATTTTTCTTGTTCATGATAGGCTATTACATGTAAAGCTATAAAAATTGGTTATATTTATAAAGTCAGCTCATCACGTTAGGATTTGAGCACTGTTTGGCTCGAGTATAAATAATCCATGTATAACTTATCATATCCAATCACTCGTTCTTCTCATCATATTATTTATTTATATATTACTTATTTATTTTTCATCAATCAAATCATTAATCATTTATCTTATATCAATCAAATCATTAAATTTAAATTACTATATTACCCCTATAAATAATATTATTCATATTTTGTTTATTTTTAAAATGAAAAAATAGTAATTTATCATTCTTATATAAAATTTAATCAATCGTATCAAAATCAAATCAAGTATAATCTATCAATCAAATCAATTACTTTATAAACTATCATTATTTATTTATTTTTCTATTACATTTTATTATTTATCTAGATCTTATTTATTCTATTACACGAACCAAACAATTAAGTGGATTGGTTAAAAATACTATAATCAATAAAATGTTGAAAATGAAAAGAGTACTGAAAACGAGACATGGACAGAAACGTGACTTTATAATATGAACTCTATTTAAAATGGATTCATGACTCGTGACTCATGAGCAGGTCTCATGAGAGTGTTCACAAATCATTATTTATGGGATATGTCAATTAATGTCTATATTTATAATAAAAAATTATTACTTTTTTATAAATTACCCAATAGGATTTCTTTTTAACAAAATAAACCGGTAGAATAGAACCATCGCGAGTTGTGTTCGTCAATTCTTTTTTTAAAATAGGATTTAATGAATGACGTTTATAAATAATCATAAAAAAATTAATTTATCTATTAGCCCACATTTTTAAACTTTTAAACTCAATTTTCAAATTGAAAACTTTATGTATAATTTTTTCCTAATAATGAATTTTCCATCAGAAGACAATGGTGTTAGCTTTTTAAATATTAACCAAGAATAGGACTATAGAAGAAAAATTAAAAATACAAACATTATCCAATGGATCACACTTGAGGCAATGTTTGGTAGATGTGGTTAGGTCCTGATAAGTTGACAATCCGGTGTTTAATGATTTTTCCGGAATAATAGCATAAGTAAAATAAATTGAAAAATCATGCTCTACATTAAATTAATAATAGTAATCATAATTTCATCAAAAAATAATAATAGTAATCATAATAATACAAAATCCAAGTAATCTGATTTGTTCCCAGACTTAACAAAAAAAAATATGGAAATTAGATTATTTGCGAAATCTGGACACATTGGTTCGTATCGTTTGAAGATTAAAAAGTGGTGAAATTTCCTCTTCCTCATTTAAAAAAAGGAGACAAATTGTATTTTGAGATAGGAATTATCTTCAATTTAGGGTGGTGATGATTATTATGCATAAGAAGATATATAATTAAATTCTCATGATATAATTCGAAGGTGTTTGATTTGCTTGAATTTTGATTTTGTCGTTACACACGCTCTCATGAATTAAGAATATATCATTTTGTTTTTTGGTGAGTTTAAAGACAATTTTATTT
Organism: Henckelia pumila; assembly: GCF_033568475.1. Classification (NCBI taxonomy): domain Eukaryota; kingdom Viridiplantae; phylum Streptophyta; class Magnoliopsida; order Lamiales; family Gesneriaceae; genus Henckelia; species Henckelia pumila. The sequence continues at coordinate 144,107,987 of NC_133121.1, forward strand.
TATAAAGATAAATACTATAAAATTTTTAACCATTGATGCCTGCCTACATGAAGGGAAAAAGATCTTAATCGAATTTGCACCCACCAAAGTTTGTGTTACATAACTTACATCAAACAAAAGAGGGTATAATCAAGAGTAAAGGAAATACGCATAGAATGAAATCAAGTGGAGGGTTTGTAGAGGGGGTAAAAAGAAGATGTAAAATCGTATACCAGCGAACCAAGTAAAGAATAAAAGGTAATAAAACTAAAGAGACGAGAAGTAACAGAGATTTTTCCAGGTTCTTAAAAGAGATCGATGTTAGTTATCCTTACATTTGTACAAAGCCTAACTGGATGGACAAAACGACCACTTAGAAGCCAAAGCTATCGCGTTTCTAATCTAATTCAGTAATCTCCTATCAACCTAATGGACTACCAGCTGGTGAAAACTACCAAGGGTGTGGCTTCTTGCGATATAATCTGTTGATCTCATATATGCCGCATCTTTGAAGATCATATATGTACAACTAACCATTCTGATTGTGCAAAAAAGAAAGAAAAGAAGCTACCAGGCTGTGAGATATACAGGAGAATGGCAAGAACATGACTGTGATGCCTTCATCCTTCTTCATCATAATCTTCGTCTTCCTCATCAATTGTCCCATTCAAATTAGTAAGTTGAATAGGATCAATAGCCATCTGTTTCATGTCATGCAGGGACCAACCAGGAATTTCTTCGTTCCTTAAGTGAGGTGTTGTCTTGGTTGAAGAGTCAGAAAAAGCTCCGGTTGGATTTGGGGAGGAGTCAACGGTCACATTTAAGTCAATATTTAGGTCAAAATTCCTAACTGATTTCTCGGAACTCTTCCCAACTATAGGTCTTGATTCTGCAGGACCTGCCACATTATCGGCGTTTATGAGATTTTCTTCTTGATCCTCGCCGTTCTGGTGAAACATGTTAGGATCGTCCTCAATTTTTTCATGCTGACCGATCGATTCCCTTTCAAGCATGCGACTACCTCTACTGCGACCTCGACCCCTACCCCTGCCCCTACCTCTTCCACTACTGCTGGTGTTACCAATCTCAGCCTGCAACGAAATAACCACCAATTTTTAATAAGCACCAACAATTTGCCCAAAAAAAATCGTCAAAGCATCATTAGTTTACAACTCATTGTTAAACATTTTTTATGGCTATATCCATTAACTCAAACGAATGAACTAGGATGATTCTCTATTTTGCAAGTCAATCATAGGCATACCTTCTAAACCACTACTCGGTTACAGTTGCGACCAACTGGGTTGATGATTGCATATAATGGCAACAGAAGTGATTGTGGATTGCATATAATGGCAACAGAAGTGATTGTGGAAAAGTGAAAAAATAAAGATTTCTCAATTAAAAAGTCTTAACAATCATTTATTTCCAAAAACAAATAATGCTTTTATTTTTTCTGGAATAATTTTGTATTCAAAGCAATAATAATGTACTGTGGTGCCAAAACTGAAGGCAGAACAACATATTAAACCATCATACCATGTGTATCCTTTTGGACTCATCATCGTTGCCATGCTCTTCATCTTCTAAAACCTTTCTGCATGAAGAAATCACAAGCATTATAAATTTCTGTACTTGTATTTTTCCTTATTGTAAAAGATGGAATTTCCTTCAGCTTTCCAAACCTTCTCTTAGTAGCCGACCTATCCTCCGTTGCAGCATCTGAGCCACCTAAATCAGGAACCTTACTGACAGTGTCCTTCAGGAAATCAAACACATTAAAGCTCTGTACGCATTGCTTCCTGCAATTGAAAAGAAAAAATTGAATGATAATCAAAAATCATTGCACAAATATGCCGGAACTGCTTCCAAACCAAATTCCAGAAGAAACTCACAGATGCAAAGAATTCACAGTTTTTGCTCCTCTTTTCAGGGTAATCTCATAAGTACGATCACACAAATCTTGCAGAAATAGTTCCAGAGCTTTTGCTGTACACAAACAATCAGAAGATGTAAGCAAGCTGCAAAATACATGTAAAAAGACCAACTAATCTGATAAATTCCAAAATCGCTAAGGTTGCGTTTGGATTTAAGTATTTCAAATCCATGGATTTCGATTACAATTTTAGTGTTAACCATGAAACATAGTGAAATCTCAAATTCATAGCTTAATTATTTACACATTATTAGATGGATTCAAAAGGATTCTAAATCACCACTTTATTGGATGAACTTAAAATCCATCCTAAATACCATGAATTACCATATAAACATAAAAAAAGTGGATTTGATGTGTGTGGTACTACTTCTCTAAACAACAAAAATGCATTTGAAATCTATTGATTTGAAATACTTCAATCAAGAAAATTCCTCGACGTTCAGAATGAACAATCACCATCAAATAAATGAAAGTACATACACACTAAAAGCGGAACAGCCATAGCAATCTTCCCCACGTCCTCATCTGCTTGCATAATCTTTTTAATACGAGCCTGAAAAAGAAACATTGAATTACATGACAGGACAGAGGTACTAATGCAGGGATAATTGCCTTGATTCTATGAAGGGGGCAAATTTCTCAATACTGATTTTCTTTGTAACAAACCAGATCCAGTTCACAAGTCTATTCAACGAATGATTACTGCCGGATAGAGGCATAGCAAAGTCAGACATATTCAAGCAGAAAACAATCAGACCCTTTCGGCCTTTTGTGAGCAACCAACAATTAGTGTAACACGTTACACACCGTAACACAAAAGATGTGGCTCTAAGAATGTTCAGAAAATAATAAGATGAGAGTTGAGACGATAAAATCTGAAAATTGCATGAACTGATCTTGATTGCATTATTAGAAACTGTTACAAAATTGAATTAAAGATGAATGTTTTTATGCCACACAGGGAGAGAGAGACAAAAACCTGTCAACACTCAACACCACCTCCTGAATCCAAAATCAATAAACGAGTACCCAAAAATAGTTGCATGCTGTCACTACCTGAGTAATTTCCTGGTAAACAACGCTATTCAAATGCTAACAAATTAAAAAAAAAAAACGCTAAACTAATCAACCAAACCAAATAATTCCTTTCAACTTTGCCCTGTGTACTAAATTTCCACACCAACCCCAACTCTGCAGGCTTTATCAACTCCTACTCAAAATCAACATACCTAAGCAAGTCCATAATATTCCGCAATCAGTCATATAAGTAAAACAACTATAATAATTGCCCAAAAAATAAGTAACAACAGCATAAACTTCTAACAGAAGACTACCTCAGGCTCAATTCAGTCACAATTAAAATTTTAAAAAAAAGAAAAAAAAAAACAACCTTCCACTCTTTTAACATAAGTTAACGAGACAAGAATAAACACATCGGTTTCCTCGAGTATTACCACATAAACATGAATCACGAAACTGCTCCAAAATTTTCAACGATAAAATAAAAACTACGTGCATGAATAATAAGTAAACAAAAAAAAATTAAAACAGGCGCAAAAAAAAAAAAGAGATACTCACCGCCGGAAAACGAGTGTCGAGCTTCTTCCTCATAGCGTACCAATGAATCCAATCTCCGGAACCCTAGCTTCAATTAAACTCACATACGCATACCCCCACTACGTTATGCGTAAACATATGAACCTTCCCAGCGCACAAATTTCACCAGTTGGCCGTAGAAAATTCTTCGTTCTTACGAATTTTTTTAAAAAAAAATAAAAATAAATAAACAAAAAGGGAATAATAATTCGATAGATTCGCTTTTCTCGGACTTTCCACCCCACGATTAGGTTTTACTTTTACGGAGTCCAATTCCAATCTCTCTTCTAATTTTTACTCTTGGATCCGCGACTTTGCGGTTTACCTGTGGTGACCGAATCGAACCATTGGTTTTTAGCCACGTGGTTATACACCCAATATGTTTGTGCCACGTAGTAAAGACCACTATAAAGTTGAATCGCTTCTCTCACTTGATAGCTGTTTTCAATAGCAAACGGTTTGAATCCATTATATTCAGAATGAGAAGGTAATATTTTTTTAATAGATTAATTCATAAAATTAAATTTTGAGATGTCTTATAAATTTTTTTATGTTTTTTAATTTAATGAGCTAATTCTTATAATTATTTCAAGCAAATTTCACTATTTTTTTAATAAAAAAATTACAAAAAACATAAAAATCGTTGAGAAATATCAATGAGCTAATGCACCCTTTTTTTTTTCTTTTTTTTTTTTTGTAAAAATCTAGCATATGATAGAGAGTTTTATGCTCAATTTTGAAAATTGACCAACTTGCTATAAATTTTACATAAGTTATATTGTTTTCTTATTTTTCACAAAAAATGTTAGAAGCAATTAATCTAAATTGTTTCCCATTCACCCAACACCTAAAGAATTAAGTATCGGCGTCGGGAAGTATTTTTATATTCCTATTACACTTTATAAAGGTTTTATTAAATATGTTGCAAAAGATAAAAGCATTTGACTATGTCCACTTCAAATAATAATAGTTGGCCAGTCGCCCGCCTAACGGTCATTGAGTTTGACTTTATTTAGAGGTAGGAGTGATCGCAATTCGGTTTTGCGGTATTTTCGAAGAAATTCAAAGCAAATTGTTATTTACGGTTCAGTTATATTTTATTTTTTTATTGCGGTTTTGCATGTAAAATTGGTTTTGCGGTTTTGGGCAGTTTTAAGCGATGACGATTGGTTCACGGTTTTTTTTGGATGATAAGTAAAATGAAAAAAATAAAACTATCCAAATTATTTAGAATAATGAATTAAAACTATAATAAACAAAATAAAATTACATAAAATAACAATCAAGCGACAAAATAACAAGAGAGAAAGAGGTAAAAAAAATTGAAAGAGAGTTGAGAGAGTGGAGGTGACAAAAGTAGGAAATCTATTGCGTATGTAGTGCTTGTTATTAAATACAACCTTAACTAAATAAAATTGTACATGGTGGTGCGGGACGGTGCGGTTTTGGCCAAATATTATAACCACACCGTGGGGGCGGGAAGGTTTCCTTTTTTTTCTTAACCGCGGTTATTTTAAAAAAATGAGATACAACGGTGCGTTGCGGTCGATTCGGACGTTTTTTGAAAAATTTTGATCAGCCCTATCTAAAGGTGTCAAAACAGGTCAAAGGAAAAGGCCGGTCCACAACTCGTCGAAACTCATCATTAAGCGGGGCAGACCGGCCCATTTTTTAGGCGAGTTAGAAAAAAAACCAACCCAACCCACCTATTTTAGGTGGCGGGGTGGGTCAACCCGGCGAGCTCACGTGTAAAATTAAAGGGTTTTTACGAGCCAACCCGCAACCCACCAAAACCCACCATAAGACGGGACGGGCGGGCCGACCCATCTTTTAGGTAATTTGAGAAATTATCAACCCAACCCACCAATTTTGTATGGCGGAACAGGCCAACCCGACGAGCCTAGCCCATTTTGACAGCTCTAACCTTATACTTGGCTATAGCTTGGGCTGTAAACGAACCGAGCCGGCTCGCGAACTTTTCGAGCCAGCTCGAAAAAATATTCGATTCGAATTCGAATTTTTCGAACTCTAGCCGAACTCGAACTATTATACGAGCCGAACTCAAGCCTAAAATATTCTGTTCGAACGTTCGCGAGCCGGCTCGCGAACCTTTATATAATATACATATATAATATTTTTATATAATATATTATATATATTATATAAAATAATATATATTATAAATAATATTATATAAATATTATATAATATATTCGAACTCGAACTCTCTATCGAATCGAACTCGAGCCAAAAATAAAAAAAATTCGAGCTTCGAGCCGAAAATAAAAAAATTTCGAGCTTCGAGCCGAACTTCGAATATCTCAATTCGAACTCAAACACTAATTTTGCTGTAGTTCGGCTCGGCTTGTTTGCAGCCTTAGCTATAGCCTATAAGAGAGAGAATAGAATGTCTGAATTTTTTTTCATTTCTCATAACTTGTAAAGTACCAAGAGATACTATCAACAAATCAGGTGAATCAATCAATGAAGTTTTGAAAAGGATCATCAATCAGAATTAAAATATAGATGGATTTTTATGAAACAATAAAATACTAAATCAATTTCATCGATTATTATAGGAATTAACTTAATTCGGAATGTAAAGCATGAAAGAAAATGCATATTATATCTATCACAAAAATATTAGTTACACTGTCACAACCTATCAAGTATGATCCAAAGAAGAATGCATGGGAACGTAGAATAATACGTGAAAGTTGAGACACATTACCTTGTTTATAGTAGAGGTGTCAAACTGAGCTAGGCCCGTCGGGTTGGCCCATCCCGCCATACAAAATTGATGGGTTGAGTTGACAATTTCCCAACCCGCCTAAAAGGTGGGCCGCCCCGCCCGACCCCATCTAATGGTGGGTTGTGGTGGGTTGCGGGTTGGCCCGTACAAACCAGCCAATTTACACGTGATCCCGTCGAATTGGCCCGCCCCGCCACCTAAAATAGGTGGGTTGGGTTGGTGTTTTTCCAACCTGCCTAAAAATTTGGCCGGCCCGCCCCATCCCGCCTAATGGTGGATTACGACGGGTTGTGGACCGGTCTGTCCCGCTGGCCCGTTTTGACACTTCTAGTTTATTGCATGTTACTTGGAGAACAAAGTCGAATAAAACCAGCCAATGAGGTTTTGCCCTAGTGGTCAAGACTGAGGTCCTGAGACCACGAGGTTTCAGATTCGATTCCCGCTGATAGTGGGTAGATTTCCTAATTTATTTAGGCAGATTTAAGTAATTTTTTTGCTCGAGACAAGCACGTCTCGAGTCCATGCTCAAGTTCCGTCGGTTGTGCGGGCAAATTTCACTCTTTAGTGTCATAATAATATAATGTAATTTCGATATTCGATGTAATTTGTACTAAAAAAAAATCGAATAAAACCATTCTAATTTGATTTGGTACTACTCGAGAGCAAATAATCCAAAAGTTTTGGGTCACACAAGAGCCACAAGAAATAAGAGTTCCCACGTGACCAAAAAAGTTAGATCGTTGTATGACAATCGTGATACTGATTGATACCATTTTAAATGTCATGGTATTTTACATCTTTCCTAGTTATAAATACTAACTACGAAAAATATGTAAAAATTTGGCCATAAAATAGATTAAATTATTAAAAATAATCGATACAAACGATGATCGATGTGATGCAACTTGTACCATAGAGTACATGGTTGAAAAACAATATAAAAATGTACATTTCGTGATTACGAGTAATGTTTGCCAAGGGGCATGAGAAGCTATGGCTACTGTAGTACCTTAAAATTTTATCTAACTGTAATATTTATCAATACATGTTGAGTCTGTTAATTTTTCAACAGACCTTACATCTGTTATTGAATATCTACACACAGATGTACCCGAGTAGTACTCTAAAAGTAGTTTGAAATTTCTGGAAAAAAATGAGCACTCTCATGTCTTTCCCACAGTAGAATTTTCCCCATCTCCTTTTAACATACACAGTGATGGTTAACAGATCCTACATAGATATGTTTTCTTTCAATTTACAAAGAAAAATAAGTGCAAAGAAGAGGGCATGGGGCATCTGCATCAGAAGCCAAAACCAACTCTACGCTCTAATCTCCAACGTAAAAGTTCTACACTATGCTCCCGGAGCTAAAAATGATCTTTCCTTCTCCGGTTATGTCAAACTGAGCTTGTTCTTCGGAGCTGGTATCTCGGTTTGGAAAAATCACGAGCCATAATCTCATCAAAATCCTGACAACAGAAACAAACAGTAACGTAAATGCCATGATTCAGACCAGGAGATTTGTTTGTTCCTTCTTGATATAGGAACCCAAGGACAGCCCCATAATGTTGGTGGAGACGGGGTAACCAAATGAGAGCAAATTTACTATATTTGATGGCTTATATATTTTCAAAAATTATATATTTTTCTATTTTTTTTTCTGGTTAAGTGGGTTGTGATCCTCCTCAATCTTCCATTAGGTCTGCCTCTGATGCTACATATCCAGTCAGATTGATCTGAGGGACGGAAGCTTGATTCACTAATGCATCGATCACTTACTCAACTGAACTCACATATGGCATACCCAAAAAGAATCCTTGAACTTGGTATAAACCACACACCACATTGGCAGGGTCGAGAATTAGCAAAGGGAATTAACTAGAGAGAACCAAGATTTATCAACAAACGGGGAGAACACTGTTCATGACAAGACCAGAAAAAAATGAAGTCGCGCTTCTAAAGCAACACAAAGCAAAACTATGTGAGAGCTTTCCAAGGTCATTCTGCAGTAGCTTGTGAGTATTCTTTGACAAGCTGGGTTGGGAGGGGGAGAATTCTAAATTACTCATAACTATGCCAACTGTTTGACGTAAAACAATAACATCATAATTCATATTCACAGTTCACATGAACCACTCTTCAGAAATCAATCAACAACTTCAATGTTCATTGAGAAATGTAAGATATGCCCATTTGCAAATGAAAAATAAGTCCAATTCACTGGTCACTATTCAAAAGTTATACAACTCTGACTAATGAAACACAGCAAAGCACACATCAGCGCTTGAATTACCCATTTGCACCATATACAGGGAACAACCTATCACAGAAGAGCCAATCCGACTTTCTTCAACCTATCTAACCGTGTCATTCAAGATACTTTCATTGAACAATTCTAATCCAAGATTTTCTGAACCATGGCCTAATATTTTTGTTCCAAAGAAATATGAAATTCCTGGACAAAATTATGCCTTTACAGAACAATGGCCTTTACAAGTTTGCTGATTCATTAACTATTCCTATTTCCTAATATGCCTACTGAAATAGCAATAGAAGCCTACAATATTCAGCAGCAAATGTGGGGCCAATTAAGATACAAAAGCACCAGGTTTACAAAAGATGCTTATCAAGCAGTACTTTTAAAAGTTATTTTTGTTTTTGTTTTTATAAGTAGAAGCATTTCTAAGTTTTGATAGAACAGTGGATGAGATTTTTGAACCTTTTAATTGATAAGTTGAAGGAGAACCCTAAATGCCACATGTGCTACTGGCTTCCTTAAGCATTTTGAAAAATAAAAGCAACTCTATGAAAATATCGTTTTCCTTACAAAACTACTCCATCCAAATGCACTCATTACCGAGTCCACTAACTATTCGCAGCTATAAAACAAAATGAGAGTTCTGTTTCTTACCACTGTCTTTTATTGCCGTAACTCGGCATTCGCAACTTTTTAACATATTAAGTATTATAATACTTTTAAAGCAGACTAATTTATCTAAGTAGACAACATTTACTACAATAAGTAGGTGATTAAATTGCCAAACACCTAATTGTTTCACCAATAATTAGAGTGATAATGGTACTACCACATGCTCTGACAAAGCATCGCAGCACACAGACAGTAGGATAATGAGCATAGACAGAGGCTACTTACCTTTTCTTTCATAAGCTTCAGATTCTCTTCTTCAAGACGTGAAACCTTGCTCACCAACTCATTGTGATAAGCCTGTTCCACATCATTAATATTTCAAAACAATATTCATGCAAAGAAAGTAAAACACTAAAATTAAAATCCTGCCTGCTTTCTTGCTCGCGAACGTGCAGCTGACTCCCTATTCTTAATTTTTCGTCTAAGCCTCCTCTCAATGGTCTTCTCAAGGTCTGTTGAGCCCCTCCTCGGCATTGGAGTATCCGACAATGTATCAATTGAGGCAGAAGGAGACAACCTTATTTGGGTTGGGAAATTGTGAGAAACCAATGCACTATCCAAAGACATGGCAGTTTGGAGGGAAGCATCAGCCACACACATCCCGGCTTTTACCAAGAAATCTTCCAAGGTGGTCTCTCCAAGAGTCTGCCCTCGTTCTTGACCACTCATACACTCCAAATTCCTCATCTTGTAGCCTTGTTGTATGTCCCTCCACACCTCGTTCACAGTCTTACCTGTAAATGCCCTCACAAGGGACAAGCTGGCTTGGCGCTGCAGTGAGGCTGCAGGGGAAGTACTTCTTGGGTCCGTTCCCGATGAATGTCTCGCCTCAGCAGTCAACACATTTTTAAGCAATTCATCGAGATTCATGCTGCCTAATGGTTTACCTAGATCGCCTAATTGATTTTCCACTTCATCAAGTGTGAGGCCAAACCATGAGCTCTTTCGTGCCAATGGATGCCGTATGTGAGATTGCTGCCCACTACCACTCACATGAGAATTCATTGTCTGAATTCCCATTCACCCTTCGGCGGACAACAAATGGCAGGCCCAGAGTAACCAAGAAAAGGAGCTAAAAAGGACCAAACAAAACCAACAAATAAGTCATCTTTAAAGACCACAAGAAATGGTTGATTTAATAACCAAGTTTCACTTTTAAGACCTCAACATCTATCCATACACGAGGATACATGCATGTAAGCGGCCATATAGCTTTCCTTCAAGAAATTTAAAAAAAGCTCAGATGCTTCATTAATCAAAGTAGGGCACCCTGGTGAGTAGCAAGGAGAACCCTCCAAACTGATTTGTATTTTTCAAGACGCAAGCTTCAACACTCTTTGCACTAGGAAACCAATCAGTACAAGCCTACAAGGTGCAATTGCTTTGCCGAGATATAGGGCTCGAATTGTGTCAGTCATTGTGTAAGCAGCAGGGGTGAAAACTAGCATCCCCAAGCAATCAAACTCCCGAAAATCATTCTAAAAATTTGAGAGAATCAGGGTTACTCCAGTCCACATAAACAAAATAATTAAAAACTTACCAAAACACAAAGAAAACTTAACGGAAGGCCAAAACACAAAATCTCGAATGACCCGGGAGCCCTAATGGGAGACAAACACCAGACAATAAAAGGGAAAAAATCCATTTCGACGTGAACAACAATCGACCGGCGATCACAAAACAGGAAAAAAAAAAAGAGAAGAAAAAATCTTGATTACAGAGGAAACAGCGCGAATACCTGGCAGCAGAAGAGGATCTGATGATCAGATCTTTTTCACAAGAAAAACATGGAGACGCACTGAAAAAGATCAGAGCCCGTTGAGAATTCTAACTTGTTCGGGGGATCCACGTGTGCGTTGAGTTGTGTCTCCAGGTTAAAACAAATTTTCATTTGGGTTTTTGGCAGGTTGCACACTATTCGTGATAATAAAAAATTATATATATATTTTTTTTATGTCAAAATATAGTATTTTTTTAAAGAGGATTCAAATGAGATATTTATGCCATAAAATTAATTTATAAGACCGTTTCTGATGAGTTTTTCTGAAAATTAAATTTAATATGATTTTGTAAAATAATAAAATAATAAAATATTGCTTTTGTAATTTTTGGTGAAAATGAGTTTGGGTGATTTTGTGGGAAATTCACAATGTCTAAATTTATTTCTACAACAATTTTTTATTTTTCCTAAAAAAAAAACTAAAGTATATATATACATATATTAGTCTATCTGTCGCGGAAATACACTTTCACAATTATAACGTTATTTATATTTTATAATATAAATTAAAAAATAACAACAAAATTTATCAAGACGAGGTCTTTTGTGAATTGAATATATCATCGTGGATCGACCTAGATTTATAATGAAAAATGATGTTGTTAGCGTAAGTAATATTTTTCATTCATTGAATCAAATATTTTTCTCACAAAAATTATGAATGACACTTTTATGCTGAATCAAAATCCAGTGATTAATTGTTAATTTTAAAATCATAGAAAAAAATGTGAAAGTACGCTGCGCATGCCACGAGTAGTAATCTATACAATATTTTATAATATTATAATGCGCGAAAATGTGTTTTTTTTTTTTTTTTGAAAATATGCATTAGGGTGTTAAAGTAATTGTTTTTAGTTATTTTAATTGTTGTACCAAATTACCCCTACTATTATTCACTAAGTATAACATATAACTACCTCACTTTCTCACATTATTTTCCATATTTTTTTTTAAACCAATTTTTTTGTAATAGTGGGAAATAAACCACGTTAATATATATATATATATATATATATATACACACATAGAATTTACATAATATATCACACACGTAAAGCGTGTGCTTGGATGCTAGTATATAGAAATGAAAAAGGCACGTCTTGCAATTTGTGAGGACATAGTACTTTTTTTAATGAAATAATGATACTTTGTGAAGCGCCTACTACTAATAAATTCGGAAATTTTTTTTTTAAATAATACTACTATACATACATGCCCATACATATATGTATATAAAAATAACATACTTTTTCTTAAATAACCTGAAAAATATTAAATAAATAAATCCTTAAAAATGTTTCATGCATCAATTTAAAATAATAAAAAATGCTGCTGAAAAATCTCATATGCGGAAACAATAATAAAATAAAACATGTTTCAAAATTCAACATAATAAACTAAATAGCTGCGACGGTCACGGGGTCCACTGCTCCGTGAGCTCATAAGTCCTCACCACCGGTAGGAGCTACATAAACGTCATCATGCTCACCTGCACCATATAAGCGTAGTGAGCCTAGAGGCTCAACATGTCTAATCTTTTATAACAAGGTTTAAAATAATGCATCACATAATTACTAATACATATACATGTACATGAGCATGCATGGAAATATTTTCATCACATAATAAAACTGCTGAATCATAAACTGAATCATAACCATAATAATAAACATATTATTTCTTCATCATATATAACATAATTGAGCAATGCTTTTGAAACCTGAAGATGGTCCTATCCATAAGTGTGACGCTCATGTGTCGACTGATCGGTCTCATGAACCAAAGTACGATGGCGGTGATAAATCACCTCCTATGGTAGTAAACTACCGAATCATATGGTGGATAACCACCCCTATGGTAGTAAAACTACCGAATCATATGGTGAAAAACCACTCATATGTCACACATACTTCAATTTTCACCAAAATATTTTATTGCTCATCACTTACATAATTATATACATAAGAAATTTCATGAATGCATGCACTGAAAATATGTCCGTAATATATATTTAATTTATTTTCATAATAAATATACTTATACTTAAAATATAAAATTTATGCATAAAATAATTAAATATATATTCCGGACTTATTTATTTTTCATGGGTTGGTCCAGACTGCTGGTCACTCATCTAGGCCCATTAACTGACTTAAAGCTCATAACTAAATAACTAATTTTAAAAATTATAATTTTTTTACTAAAATAAAATAATTAATTATTATTGGGCTTAGATAAAAATATTTAGGCCATTTAACTAATTAATTCCTAAAAATTCATTGGGCTAACCCATAAAATCACTGACTGACCCAAAAATTCCTATGGGCCCACGAGCCCATAAAAATCATTAGGCTAACTTAAAAATAATTTTGAAAACCCAAATAAAATTATTTGGAAGCCCAAATAATTTTATTTCTAATTAATTGGCCCAAAAACCAATTAAAACATAATATATTTAAAAATTAAAATACTCGAGTTCGGCCCACCTAACCCGGAACCGAACCGACCTGACCCGACCCACTACCCTAAAAACCCAACCCGGACCACCCAGACCCGACCCAGCAACCCCCAAACCCCAAACCCGATTCCCCCCCCCCCCCCTTCTTCCTCTCTCGGCCGCAAGCAGCAGGCCTTCTTGGCCTGCTGCCGGCCGCCCCTAGCTGGAACGTCGCCGCCCAGACGTAGCCCACATCTGGGCGGTCCTAACCCACCATGGCTCAGCCCGAGCCATGGTCAAACACCTAGAAGCCGAAGGCTTCTTCCTATTAACCCTAGACTGTCACCTCCTTGACCAACCCTTGCATCAGACCAAACCCAGCCCACACCAGTCCGAACCAGCTGCTCCTGCTCAACCCTAAGGCACCCTAGGACACCCCTTGACCGAGCCCTAGCCCCTGGACCAAGCCATGCAATTAAAAACGTGAACCATGGCTGGAAAATCATCAAATATGCAACATACATCAAAACTTACATGAAATTCGAGATGTTCAAGGAAAATTCTGAAAATAAAAACATAATGCATGCATAATAGCTTATATGGTGGCCAAATAAAAGATTTAGACATGCCTTTTTAATTGATTGACGAATGTTGATGCGTATACGGGTCTTCGGGACGACGAACGGACAAAAATCCTCAAGAGTTAAGCTTGATCGGCTATGGGGTTCTAGCTTTCTGCTGAAAGGCGTGGGATGGGGGGTGAGAGTGATGAGTGTCGGCTGATAGGGTTTGGGAATAGATTAGGGAGTGATTTAGGTTTAAATTATTGGTAGATAATTGAATAATAATAGATATTACTCAATAGAAAGATATTATACCTTAAACAAAATATTTTAAACTCTCAAATAATAATAAAAATCTGATAAAATATCTCAAATCTCGAAATATTAATATAGAGGATTTTTAAAAAATTAATAAAAGTCCATAAAATGACTTATTTTGGCCAAAAATCAGTTATGAAATAAATATATAACTAAATACTAAAATTTTCATGACAAAATATCTTAAAATATTATTTTAAGGCTCATAAAACTCATAAAATATTTTTGGCTAAAAATTTTGGCATCTCGTCCGTCCACAGTCCCGTCTACGCGATCGACTCAAAAATATTCTCAAAAATCTAAAAATACAATAACTGCGGGTTAAATGATCTCATAAATTTAAATCATGCATATAATTCACATAATAACACATAAATGTCATTTAACCCAAATATAAATTTTAAATAATTAATTTCCTTAATTATGCATGCAAATTTACGTATTAAAATTTTCGGGTGTTACAATTCTCCCCCCTTTAAATTGAATTTCGTCATCGAAATTAAAGTGCTTACTCGAATAACTCCGGGTAGCGAGTCCTCATGTCTGCCTCGGTCTCCCAAGTGGCTTCCTCCTCGGAATGATTCTGCCACTGGACTTTGACCATCGGTATGACCCGCGTCCTCAATCTCCGCTTCTCTCTGGCTAAGATCCAAACAGGTCTCTCCTCAAATGCTAGATCTGGTGCTAACTGCAAAGGCTCGTAATCCAACACATGCGTCGGATTAGAGATGTATCTCCGAAGCATGGATACATGGAATACGTTGTGCACTGCTGCAAGCCCTGGCGGTAGTGCTAAACGGTATGCCAAAGTGTCAACTCTCTCCAAGATCTCAAATGGCCCAATATATCTCGGATTCAACTTGCCTCTGGGACCAAATCTCATCACCCCTTTCATAGGTGATACTTTCAAAAACACATGATCACCTACTACAAACCCAAGATCTCGTCGTCGAGTATCAGCATAACTCTTCTGACGACTCTGAGCTGCCCTCATACGATCCCGTATCTGTGTCACAATATCGGCAGTCTGCTGTACAATCTCGGGGCCAAGTAAAATCCTCTCGCCAACCTCATCCCAATGCACTGGCGATCTACATCTCCTCCCGTAGAGAGCAGCATAAGGAGCCATACCTATAGACGACTGAAAGCTGTTGTAATAGGTAAACTCCACTAATGGCAGTCTAGTCTCCCAAGAGCCCTGAAAATCAATGACACAAGCTCTCAGTAGATCCTCAAGAATCTGGATCACCCTCTCCGACTGACCATCTGTCTGGGGATGGAACGCTGCACTGAATAATATCCGAGTCCCCAAAGCTGTGTGCAAACTCTTCCAGAATGCAGACGTAAATCTCGGATCTCTGTCCGATACTATCGACACTGGTATGCCATGCAGTCTAACAATCTCCTTGATGTAAAGCTCTGCATACTGCGTCAATGAGTAAGTAGTCCTCACCGGCAAGAAATGAGCTGACTTGGTGAGTCTATCCACGATCACCCAAATAGCTGTACATCCTCTAGTACTCCTCGAAAGGCCAACTACAAAGTCCATCGTGATGTTCTCCCACTTCCACTCTGGAATGGGTAGAGGCTTAAGTAACCCTGCAGGACGCTGATGCTCTGCCTTGACCTGCTGACAAATCAAGCACTCTGATACAAATCGGCCAATATCTCTCTTCATGCCGGGCCACCAATACAATGACTGCAAATCTCTATGCATCTTCGTACTTCCGGGGTGAATGGAATACGGAGATGTATGAGCCTCTGTCAAGATATCAATCCTCAACTGATCAACGTTCGGTACCCACATACGACCACGGTACTGAACGATACCATCAACAACTGTATAGAGAAGCCCGCCCTTGGCTTCATCTCTCTGCCTCAATCGCTGCAACTCCTCATCTGCAGGCTGTCCAACTCGGATACGATTCCGAAGATTCGGCTGTACCACTAACACTGCCAAACTCGGTGCCTGACCGCTCGAGTACAACTCCAGCTCGAATCTCTGAATCTCCTCCTGAAGTGGCAACTGAACTGTCACACAAGATACCACTGAAGTCTTCCGACTCAACGCATCAGCCACTACATTAGCCTTACCCGGATGGTAGCTAATGTCACAGTCATAATCCTTAACTAATTCCAACCATCGGCGTTGTCTCATGTTCAACTCCTTCTGTGTGAAGAAGTACTTGAGACTCTTGTGGTCTGTGAAAATCTTGTACTTCTCACCATACAGATAGTGCCTCCAGATTTTCAAAGCAAAAACCACTGCTGCTAGCTCCAAGTCATGCGTCGGATAGTTCTGCTCATGAATCTTCAACTGTTTCGATGCATAGGCAATGACTCGGTCACTCTGCATCAATACGACGCCCAAACCTAGCTTAGATGCGTCCGTGTAAACCACTAACTCCTCATGTGGAACAGGCATCGCCAATACTGGCGCAGATGTGAGTGCTTCCTTAAGTCGATCGAAGCTCCTCTGACAGTCTGAACTCCATATAAACTTCGCATTTTTCTTGGTCAAGGAAGTCAAGGGTACTGCAATAGAAGAAAAACCCTTAATGAACTTTCGGTAGTAGCCTGCTAAACCCAAGAAACTGCGAATCTCTGAAGCATTCTTTGGAATTCCCCAATCCTGCACTGCCTGCACTTTCGTCTGATCCACCGCTATCCCATCTTTCGAAACTATATGGCCAAGAAATGCCATCTGCTCTAGCCAAAACTCGCACTTACTGAATTTTGCATACAGTCGATGCTCCCTCAAAGTCTGCAATGCTGTCTATGCTCCTCAATGCTCCTCGAGTAGATCAAGATATCATCAATAAAGACTATGATAAACTGATCTAAGTACGGCTGAAATACGCGTTCATGAGATCCATGAAGACCGCTGGAGCATTTGTCAATCCAAACGGCATTACTAAGAACTCGTAATGCCCATAGCGTGTCCGGAATGCAGTCTTGGACACATCTACATCTCTGACCCTCAACTGATGATAGCCAGATCGTAGATCGATCTTAGAGAAAACCGAAGCTCCCTGCAACTGATCAAACAAATCTTCAATCCTCGGCAGTGGATACTTGTTCTTCACAGTGACCCTGTTGAGCTCTCGGTAATCGATACAAAGTCTCATGCTACCATCCTTTTTCTTCACAAACAACACTGAAGCTCCCCAAGGATAAAAGTTAGGACGAATAAAGCCCTTCTCCAACAACTCTTGAATCTGCTCCTTCAACTCTTTCATCTCGGTAGGAGCAAGTCGATATGGTGCCTTAGAGATAGGCACAGTACCTGGTATCAGATCAATACTGAACTCCACCTCTCTAGCTGGTGGGACTCCCAAAACGTCCTCCGGAAAGACATCTGAAAAGTCACAAACCACCTCTATATCTGACAATGATCTGCTAGGTGGTTCTGATGAAGTGACTACACTGGCGAGAAACCCCTGGCAACCACGTCTCAATAACTTCCTCGCACGTGTATAAGAGATAACAAGCGAGATCTCACTGCTCGGAGATGCATAGAAAACAAACTGGTCGCCTACCACTGGTTTCACTGCCACTGTCCTCTGCCGAAAATCAATCACTGCTCCGTTGACTGACAACCAATCCATACCCAAAATCAGATCGAATCCAGTCAATGGTAAAACCACAAAATCTGCTCTGATAGTATGTCCCTGTAACTCCATCTCCAAATCTCTGCAGACGCTAGTGGTAGTAAGAATCTGACCAGACGGCATAGTGACATCGTAACCTGTAACAGCAACCTCAGGCTTGATGCCTACCCGCCTGATAAACTCTAGGGAGATGAACGAATGCGTGGCTCCTGAATCTAGCAACGCAAACGTGGAATTTCCTCCCACTAGAATTCTCCTGCACGCAGAAAATCCCAACAATCGCATACTAAACTTACTTTTCACCCAATACAAGTTACAAAATATTTCTCTTAATTAAACACGAATAACATGAACATCCTACTCTAACCAAACAAACAGATAATTCATGCAATTTAAAATCATGAAGTAAATTTCCAAAAATTTCTTAAAAGAAGAAGTTTAGGAAATACCGGTGATTAAGGAGGTATCTGGGTCTGCCTCCTCAGCCTGCATGACGAACACCCGCCCAGTGGTATTCTTCCTCTTCGGGCAGTTATATGAAACATGCCCTGGCTCCTTGCAAACATAGCATACATTGGACCCCACTAGACACTTCCCGGTGTGCGGCTTCTGACACTGTGGGCAGATTGGAACTCCTCCAGTATTAGGGGCCCCGCCCCTCTGCTGCTGTTGTAGCTGACGCCCCTGAGGCCTCTGCTGCTGTCCCTGCTGATTCGGTCCCTTAGACGGCCCAGTATACGGCTTCTTCGCAGGAGGCTGTGAAGTCGCCCTCTGATACCCTGGCTGAAACTGCCTCTTACTCTGCTGCTCTCGCTGCATCTCTTGCCTTCCTTCCTCAGAACGTAATGCTCTGCTAACTGCCGCCTCATAAGTAGTGACATCCAACATGCGAATGTCATGTTTGATGTCAGCCCGCAAACCATCCACAAATTGCCTCAACTTATCCGGCGCACTGTCAACAATAAGAGGCACGAAACGACACCCTCTTTCGAATTGGGTGATGTAATCCACCACAGACTTGTCTCCCTGGCGGAGACTCATAAACTCCCGGATCATGCGACTGCGCACATCCTCAGTGAAATACTTGGCATAGAACATGCGTCTGAACTCTATCCAAGTCAATGTAGGTAGATTCACACCTCGAACCGCACCTTCCCACCAAGAGGCTGCATCACCTCTCATCATATACACTGCACACTTCACCCTGTCAGCATCAGTGATCCTCATGTAGTCAAATATGGACTCCAGTGATCGAATCCACCCCTCAGCAATGAGTGGATCAGTGGTGCCGACAAACTCCTTAGGTCCCTTCTTCTGGAACCGCTCGGCAACATTCTCATCATGTGTGAGCCTAGGACGTGCCGCTTGCTGCTCCAACAGAGCAGTAATCCCAGCCATCATATTCGCATTGGCCTGCTCCAATGCTGCAAGCGGATTCTGCGGAGGTGGAGGTGGAGGTCCCCCTCGCCTATTCATCTGTCTCGGAGGCATTCTGCACCACCACATATTTTCTTTACGTAAATCGCAATGCATAACTTAAGGGTTCTAAAACTTTTCTAACATGAAAATCTTAAATCATTACATATGCTCCTTATAAATCATAAAAAAACAATTAAAACTTACAGACCGGTAGTAGAATTTCTGAGCTTCACGTGGCAGTAGGACACCCTCCAAGGACCGCGCTCTGATACCAAATGAAACGCCTACTACTAATAAATGCGAAATTTTTTTTTAAAAAAATAATACTACTATACATACATGCCCATACATATATATATATATAAATAACATACTTTTTCTTAAATAACCTGAAAAATATTAAATAAATAAATCCTTAAAAATGTTTCATGCATCAATTTAAAATAATAAACAATGCTGCTGAAAAATCTCATATGCGAAAACAATAATAAAATAAAACATGTTTCAAAATTCAACATAATAAACTAAATAGCTGCGACGGTCACGGGGTCCACTGCTCCGTGAGCTCATGAGTCCTCACCACCGGTAGGAGCTACATAAACGTCATCATGCTCACCTGCACCATATAAGCGTAGTGAGCCTAGGGGCTCAACATGTCTAATCCTTTATAAGAAGGTTTAAAATAATGCATCACATAATTACTAATACATATACATGTACATGAGCATGCATGGAAATATTTTCATCACATAATAAAACTGCTGAATCATAAACTGAATCATAACCATAATCATAAACATATTATTTCTTCATCATATATAACATAATTGAGCAATGCTTTTGAAACCTGAAGATGGTCATATCCATAAGTGTGACGCTCATGTGTCGACTGATCAGTCTCATGAACCAAAGTACGATGGCGGTGATAAATCACCTCCTATGGTAGTAAACTAGCGAATCATATGGTGGATAACCACCCCTATGGTAGTAAAACTATCGAATCATATGGTGGGAAACCACCCATATATCACACATACTTCAATTTTCACCAAAATATTTTATTGCTCATCATTTACATAATTATATACATAAAAAATTTCATGAATGCATGCACTGAAAATATGTCTGTAATATATATTTAATTTATTTTCATAATAAATATACTTATACTTAAAATATAAACTTTATGCATAAAATAATTAAATATATATTCCAAACTTATTTATTTTTCATGGGTTGGTCCAGACTGCTGGTCACTCATCTAGGCCCATTAACTGACTTAAAGCCCATAACTAAATAACTAATTTTAAAAATTATAATTTTTTTACTAAAATAAAATAATTAATTATTATTGGGCTTAGATAAAAATATTTAGGCCCATTAACTAATTAATTCCTAAAAATTCATTGGGCTGACCCATAAAATCACTGATTGGCCCAAAAATTTTTATGGGCCCACGAGCCCATAAAAATCATTGGGTTAACTGGCCCAAAAACCAATTAAAACATAATATATTTAAAAATTAAAATACTCGAGCCCGGCCCACCTAACCCGGACCCAGACCGACCTGACCCGACCCAATACCCTACATACCCGACCCGGACCACCCAGACCCGACCCAGCAACCCCCAAACCCCAAACCCGATTCCCCCCCCCCCCACTTCCTCTCTCGGCCGCAAGCAGCAGGCCTTCTTGGCCTGCTGCCGGCCAGCTCCGGCCGCCCCTGGCTGGAGCGCCACCGCCCAGACGTAGCCCACGTCTGGGCGGTCCTAACCCACCATGGCTCAGCCCGAGCCATGGTCAAACACCTAGAAGCCGAAGGCTTCTTCCTATTAACCCTAGACTGTCACCTCCTTGACCAACCCTTGCATCAGACCAAACCCAACCCACACTAGTCCGAACCAGCTGCTCTTGCTCAACCCTAAGGCACCCTAGGACACCCCTTGATCGAGCCCTAGCCCCTAGACCGAGCCATGCAATTAAAAACGTGAACCATGACTGGAAAATCATCAAATATGCAACATACATCAAAACTTACATGAAATTCGAGATGTTCAAGGAAAATTCTGAAAATAAAAACATAATGCAAGCATAATAGCTTATATGGTGGCCAAACGAAAGATTTAAACATGCCTTTTTAATTGATTGACGAAGGTTGATGCGTATACGGGTCTCCGGGACGACGAACGGACAAAAATCCTCAAGAGTTAAGCTTGATCGGCTATGGGGTTCTAGATTTCTGCTGAAAGGCGTGGGATGGGGGGTGAGAGTGATGAGTGTCGGCTGATAGGGTTTGGGAATAGATTAGGGAGTGATTTAGGTTTAAATTATTGGTAGATAAATGAATAATAATAGATATTACTCAATAGAAAGATATTATACCTTAAACAAAATATTTTAAACTCTCAAATAATAATAACAATCTGATAAAATATCTCAAATATCGAAATATTAATATAGAGGATTTTTAAAAAATTAATAAAAGTCCATAAAATGACTTATTTTGGCCAAAAATCAGTTATGAAATAAATATATAACTAAATACTAAAATTTTCTTGACAAAATATCTTAAAATATTATTTTAAGGCTCATAAAACTCATAAAATATTTTTGGCTAAAAATTTTGGCATCTCGTCCGTCCACGCGATCGACTCAAAAATATTCTCAAAAATCTAAAAATACAATAACTGCGGGTTAAATGATCTCATAAATTTAAATCATGCATATAATTCACATAATAACACATAAATATCATTTAACCCAAATATAAATTTTAAATAATTATTTTCCTTAATTATGCATGCAAATTTACGTATTAAAATTTTTACACTTTGTGCCTCACACTTTAGACTATGTTACCTTTTCTACTTCGTATTTTAAATTGTACTTCTCGTTCAACCAATTCATATCTTGGTTTTCGTTCCAAATTTAATTAGAGGTGGTAAAAATTCCAAAAATTTCGATTCTTTTTGAATCCTATCTCATTTTCGTTTCAAATAAATCTCTACCTGACATTTTTCTGCCCGAAATTTTGAGATTTTTCCCATCCCGATTAATATCGGGAGAGAAATCGAGAATAAAACCTTATCCCGACAGGATTCTCGACCCATTTTGAAATAATATTATAATATATTTTATTAATAATTTTATTAACATATTTAACTAAATATTATTGTTTTTCCACTCATATAACAATTAATTGTGGATTTAATTCACATAATTGTTTATTGTTTAAATGATCGAATGGTAGAACAACGAAATGACATTTTTTGTGTATTAAAAAATTAAATTAATAATTTATTTAATTCATATTTATAATTATCTAATTAGATTAAATATTAGAGTAAGAGATGTAATTTGACAATAAATTTTAAGTTGAATATTTATTTTTTATTTAAAAATATAAATTTTTAAATAGTATTTATTATAAAATAATAACATTTGTTGGTTTTTTGAACGAAATCTTGAAAATGAAAAACAAATCGAGATTTTCTCTCCCTAACTAAATATTCGGGATCCCGAATATTCGGGTCTCGAAATATGTCGGGTACGGGATCGAGAGAAAAAAAATTCTCAATTATTTTCGAGATGAAAATTAGATAAAAGGATTATGGGACGGGTCCCGACCCTATTCTACTCCTAAATTTAACGTGTGAAGTTCATTCAGTAAAGACATTTGATATGTAACCGAATATAAATTCATTAGGAAATATGAATTTGAAAAATCTTAAATCTTTCGACAAAATTGTTCAAATTTTTACGAGAGTAATTCTTGCTCTCTATTTTCACCTACATTTATTTGGTAATCAATGGAAATCGAATATGAGTAGGTCTCTTGTGAGACGGTTGATCTGTAATACTGATCGACCACGTTCATATTTACAATAAAAAGTAATATATATTTTTTCATGAGTATCTCAAATAGGAGATTTATATCATAAAATTAACATATAAGATCGTTTTACAATAGATCAAACATATAGTATAGACGTTAATACTAGTTGAAAGATTAAGTTTTTCTTTGAAAAATGTAAGACTAATGATATGATATAATAACAATAGATCAAACATATAGTCATTCAAATCTTAATTATTTATTTTTACTATACACTTTTTAATAACAATCTAATTAGTAAGACAAATGTTTATGACAAAAACTCTTGTGATATGAGACAGTTTTACGGGTAAATTTGTGATGATAATATCTTAATTGAGTCATTCATGATATTGCATTAATTTTTATGTCAAAATTATTAATATTTATTGTAAATATGGATAAGTTTGACCCCTCTCACGGATAAAATCTGTGAGACCGTCTCACGAGAGACCAAATCAATGGTTTTTGATGATTTTCAACGCTACCTCTTCGGTAGAAACAATATAAAATTTATTTGACTGAAGGTAAATATCATCTATATTTATATTATATATAAAATTTGAGGCATCTATACTAACCGATTTCGTCCATCAAAGTTACGCCAAGTCAAAGTACACATATATCCTATAAAAATACTCATCCATTTAAATGGATAGAGGGAAAAGTGAACGAAATCAAAATTATATGTTCTCTAGTATCTGGTAGAAACTATTTTCATCTTCAACATATGATCGAGTTCAATGGGATTTTTTTATTCATACGCTTCGTGCTTTTGGTTTTGCAGATGGGTTCTGTCAGCAAATATTACGGTGCATTAATAATTGCTGGTTTTCCATCAACATTAATGGCTCTATCTGGTTTCTTCTCTTAGAACAGAGGTCTCAGGCAGGGGGATCATTTATCTCCTCTTCTGTTTATTATAGCGGCTGAATATTTTCCAGGGGGTTAGATAACTTATTTGCGTGGCATAAGAGCCTTATGTATCGTATGGGTCGGCCTTTTAATCTGTCTCACTTGGCTTATGCAGATGATCTTATCATATTCCTGAATGGCTCAATTCCTGGAATCAGAATTCTCAGAGATTTTCTATATTATTATGAGCAGTGTTCTGGGCAGCTCATTAATAATGCAAAGAGTGTTGTCATTCCGTCCAAACATTGTTCGCAGGATAAAATTGCGCGTCATTTCTCTATCACTGGTTTTGGAGAAGGATCGTTGCCACTGCGGTATCTGGGTGCCCCTTTTTATCGGGGTCATCGTAAGAGTTCTTATTTTAATCATATTATTGCAAATGCCCGAAATAAGCTACAAGGTTGGGAGTTGCAGAATCTATCTTTTGGGAGTCGTTTGGTGCTGATTAAGAGCGTCCTTTGTTCTATGCCGATTTATTTATTCCAGGTTCTACAGCCACCTGGAAAAGTTCTGCATAGTTTTTAAATGTTGTGCGCAAAGTTTTTGTGGGGATCAAAAAATGGGATGCAAACCATTCACTGGGTTTCTTGGGAAAAGATTTGTCATCCCATTTTTTAAGGTGGCCTGGGTTTACGTAGACTCAAGGACACAGTACTGCCTTTCCATTAAGCTTTGGCTTAGGTTTGGAGTCAGTTTTACTTCAAAGATGAAAGGGCCCGTGTCTTGATTTAATATTTTAATGATCAAACAACCAGGATGAATTAATGTAAACTGCGAAAACGAGTTAAAAATTTGCGTTTGGGCCTACAGAAATTTCGGCATGACCTATTCGTAAATAGGACATCCCAAAAACCTGTACAACACAACCAACAATATATACTCAAAAATAGAGTCACAACTCCAATTTACAAACCTATAGCCGCACTGGCCAGGACTAAACACATGCAGAGCCGGCAAGGCTCGATCACACAAATAACAATTCAAAACAAGGTCCAAAACTATTTATACAGATACACAGGGCATCACCCCGGCAAATATAAAACTCGCTAAATTGATATATATACATATATCTGGGAACTCGACTCCACGCTCGACTCACTGGGTACCACTAGATGACGCTCCACCAGATGCGTCAAATCCCCCTGGATAACCTGCTATGGAATCACAAACAACCACAACATAAAAAGAAAACAGGGGTCGGACCCCAGTACGACGAACTATAAAAATTACGACAAATATAACTGACATGAATAAAATCAAGTACAATGCAATGAAATGCAATGTAATGCGTGACAGGTATCAATGAAATAAGGGATACCAAAAGGAGTCCAAATAATCGTATCACAATAAACTCAGTGGCCACCCGTGCCAGGAACGCAGCAGACCTCAAATCATCACTGCTAATCCATATACGTAGCATCGGAGGGTGACAGGAGCGACCCGTCCAGCCTCATGCTGTCATCAGGAGTGTCGTACGTAGCATCGGAGGGCAACAGGAGCTACCTGTCCGTGCCTCATGCTATCTCAGGAGTGCACTAAAACAATGTCACTCTCTCCATGATGACTCAATACATCTCAAGAGATCAATATCAATAGCAATCAAAGGAGTCAAGGCTCAACGTGCTATGAAAAATTATAAATGAGTGAATGCAATCAGATAATCCACATAAGCACATAAAGCACGTTATCACTCATTACAAAATACTTAATATCATTACATGCCATTATAGGCGTCGTAATATAAACAGCTCATACGTACCTCAACCGACACTTAATTACCACAGAAATATCTCAAGTATTTCTCGGATATTCCAATCCCAAATTTTCAGAATCTGTAATTCCAGAAAAATTGCTCATAAATCCTAAAATTCATATTTAATATTAAAACATCCTATCAATGACCAAATATCGAATATACGACTCTAAAAGTCAAAATACCCCAAGTAGAATAATCTGAATTTTCCGAAAATTCCTACAAATTTCGAAAATTCACATTTATATTTTCTAGAGCATCTAAACACTCAATTAATAAATAATCAACACTTAAATTCAAAAATCCCCAATATAAAAATTCTGGAAATTCGAAATAAATCCCAAATAAATTCTGAAAAATATCGAATACCTTCAATCGACTTCGATATAATACCTACAACCAATAATAAATCAAATATCAATTATCGGATGTCAATTGAATCGAAATACCCAAAATTCGAAACCCTAAATTCAAAATTATACCTCAAAGCTTGGAATTAAAGGGTTAAACAACTAACACAACCTACCCCTAAACTCCGGCGACGATCGGCGGCGGCGAACGGCGGCGAACGACGGCGGCTGGTGCGATGGGTTTTCGGAAATTTCAATAAAAATATGAAATATGGGTACCAAAAGATAGCTTCGTCGCGAGGATTCCGGAACTATATTTACTTTTGAAATCCAGCCAAAAATGAAGGAGATACGGACATTTAAAGTGACGAAAAGATTTGAAAAGAAAACAAGAACGGGAATCGGCGATGAAGATGAAGTTCGTGGAGAGAGAAGATAATATACTATATATCGTATATTTTATATCTATTTAAGATATTTATTAGTTTAATGTGTGTCTTGTTTTATTCATTCGGGGTTAAAATTTGACCCGGTTCAAATTATTTCAATTCATGTGTGCTCTATAAATAAAATATGCATTTTAATATCGTCTATAAACCGATATTTATAAATACATATTTTTAACACACAAATTAATTAATATATTAATATCGGGTCCTTACATTTCTCCCCCTCTAAAAAGAAGATTTCGTCCTCGAAATCAAACACACATCAAACTTATATACATAGTGGTCAAGCATCTACCACTGATAGTACATAGGAAAATAAGAGTACATGGCATAATTCATGACATTGTCAAACAAATGAGGCCATTCTTGACGCATTCGAGACTCCAATTCCCATGTAGCTTCTTCTTTCCCATGTCTACTCCATTCCACCATAACCAAAGGAATCGTCTTGTTCCTCAGTTGCTTTTCTTTACGATCAAGAATCTGCACTGGATACTCAACATAGCTAAGGGAACTATCCAACTCCACATCATCAGCCCTCAAGATATGAGAAGGATCTGGTTCATACTTCCGTAGCATAGATACGTGAAATACATCATGTATCGCAGACAAACTCTGCGGCAAGTTCAAACGATACGCTAAAATACCAATCTTCTCAACAATCTCGTATGGACCGATATAACGAGGAGCTAATTTCCCTTTACGCCCAAATCTCATAGTACCACGAAATGGTGATACTTTCAAGAAAACAAAATCGCCAACCTGAAATTCTAAAGGTCTACGTCTGTTATTAGCATAGCTGGCTTGACGATCCTGAGCTGCTTTCATTCTTTTCCTGATCAGGTCAACTTTTTCTTTCATCTCTTGAATAAACTCTGGTCCTGACAACTGTCGTTCTCCTACTTCTTCCCAACAGATCGGAGATCTACATTTTCTGCCATACAAGGCTTCAAATGGTGCCATCCCGATAGATACTTGGTAACTGTTATTGTAAGAGAATTCCACCAAAACTAAAGATTCTTGCCAACCACCACTAAAATCCATCACAACAGCTCGTAATAAATCTTCAAGTGTCTGAATAGTCCTTTCAGATTGACCATCTGTCTGTGGATGATAGGCAGTACTCATGGCCAATTTAGAACCCAAAGCTGATTGCAAACTAGACCAAAACTTAGAAGTAAATCTGGGATCACGGTCTGATACTATAGTAACTGGCACACCATGCAATCGCACTATCTGATCAATGTACATTTTTGCCATTTTCGTATATGTCCACGTACGATCATATGGAATAAAATGGGCAGATTTAGACAATCTATCCACAATAACCCAAATGGCATCACAACCACAATTAGATCGAGGTAGGTGTGTCACGAAATCCATAGTAATGTGTTCCCAATTCCACTGTGGTACTTCAAGACTAAGTAACATACCACCTGGTCTCATTCTTTCAGCCTTAACTTGTTGACATGTCAAACACTTAGCTACAAAATCAGAAATATCATTCTTCATACCTTCCCACCAGTAATGGGCTTTCAAGATATGATACATCTTTCTAATTCCAGGATGTACACTATGTCGACTACAATGAGCTTCTCGTAGTATATCGTCTTTCAAATCTATCAAATTCGGAACCACAAGTCTACCATTATAACGCAAACATCCATCAGAAGCAACAAGAAATTTCCCTGACTGACCAGCTGGAGTTAATTCTTTCAAATGATGAATATATGGATCAGTCTTTTGTGCTGCTTTGATTTTCAAAATTATTCGTGGTTCAACTTGAATAGATGAAACTATGAAATGATTACCTTTAGCTCGATAAGTCCATCCTGAAGTTCCCAAATGCTCATGAACTTTAGAAATAGTTAAAGATGCCAACATCTTAGTATGAACTTTTCTGCTCAAAGCATCTGCAACTTGATTCACGTTTCCTGGCTGGTATTGAATATCACAGTCAAAATCCTTAAGTAATTCCAACCATAGACGTTGTCTCATATTCAAATCAGACTGTGTGAATAAATATTTCAGACTCTTATGATCGGAATAAATCACAAACTGTTCACCGTACAGATAATGACGCCATATTTTCAATGCATGCACAATGGCAGCCAATTCTAAATCATGAACTGGATAACGAGTCTCATGTGGTTTCAATTGACGAGATGCATATGCAATCACGCGTCCATTTTGCATCAAAACACAACCCAGTCCATT
The DNA here is from genome assembly GCF_033568475.1 of Henckelia pumila. Taxonomy (NCBI): domain Eukaryota; kingdom Viridiplantae; phylum Streptophyta; class Magnoliopsida; order Lamiales; family Gesneriaceae; genus Henckelia; species Henckelia pumila. The sequence continues at coordinate 144,136,868 of NC_133121.1, forward strand.
CAAAGAAGCATCTGTACAGACAACAAATCCACCTGAACCTGAAGGTAATGCTAGTACTGGAGCCGTAGTCAATTTCTCTTTCAAAGTCTAAAAACTAGCTTCACATTCCTCAGTCCACACAAAACGTCGATCTTTTTGCGTTAATATAGTCATAGGCCTAGCTATTTCAGAAAATCCCTTGATGAAACGCCTATAATATCCAGCCAAACCCAAAAAGCTACGAATCTCAGAGACATTGGTTGGTCTGGACCAATTAAGAACAGCTTCAATTTTACTAGGATCGACAGATACTCCTTGTGCTGATATCACATGTCCTAGAAATAATACTCTGTCCAGCCAAAATTCACACTTCGAAAACTTAGCATATAATTGTGATGTTCTGAGTTTCTGAAGTACTAATGTCAAATGTTCTTTATGCTCCTTTCTTGACTTAGAATAAATCAAAATGTCATCAATGAAAACGATAACAAATCGATCTATGAATTCCCGAAACACACGATTCATTAAATCCATAAAAACCGCTGGAGCATTAGTCAACCCGAAAGGCACAACTAAGAATTCATAATGTCCGTAACGCGTTCGAAATGCTGTCTTGGAAACATCTTCTTCTCGAACTCGAAGTTGATGATATCCAGAACGAAGATCAATTTTGAATACACAGATGTACCCTGCAACTGATCAAACAAGTCATCAATTCGTGGCAAAGGATACTTATTCTTCACAGTAGCCTGATTCAATTGCCGATAATCGATGCACATTCTCATCGTTCCGTCTTTCTTCTTCACAAACAAGACTGGAGCACCCCAAGGTGATACACTTGGTCTAATATAACCTTTTTCCAGCAAATCTTGCAATTGCGTCTTGAGTTCTTTCAATTTTGCTGGAGCTAATCGATATGGAGCTCGAAAAATAGGACTTGTCCCTGGCATTAATTCAATGCTAAGATCTATTTTCCTTTGAGGCGGAAAACCCGGAATCTCATCAGGAAATACATCAGGAAAATCCTTAACGACAGAAATATCTGAAACTTTCAATTTCTCTTCCTTCGTCGCATCTAGAGCATAAATCATAAATCTTTCATTTCCTATCGACAATAATCTAAACATTTCCATTGCCGATACTAATGGAATGCGAGATTGTGAATCACTACCATAAAAATTCCACTTATTGCCATAATACGGTCTAAATCTCACAATGCCATGGAAACAATCAACATTAGCTCTATAATTCATCAGTGTATCCATACCCAAGATACAGTCAAAATCAGACATAGCTAGTTTGATTAGATTGGTTATCATTATCTTATCCTCAAATCTAATCACACAATTCAAAACTATCTCATTAGACATCAAGAAAACACCAGTAGGAGTAGCAACAGACACAGTATCCAATAACAGAGTAAAAACAATCTCATGCTCATCAGCAAATGTAACAGATAAAAATGAATGAGATGCTCCTGTGTCTATCAAGATACGTGCAGGATACTCAAAAATATAACAAATACCTGCAATAACTCCCCCAGGTGCATCTTGTGCCTGATCCTGAGTCATAGCATGGACTTGAGCCTGCTGTGGACCTGGAAAACGCTGCTGACTCTGAGAAGATGGATACCTAGGTTGCTGAGTGGACTGTACTGGAATATAAGGCTGTGTAGGAGCAAACTGTGGTACAGGAGCATATGGTCTGAATGATGGTCGTCCAGGAAACTGGCCAAACTGTTGTGGCTGAAATTGCTGTCTTCCAGCATTTGGACATACTCGAGACGAATGTCCAGTCTGCCCACAAGTATAACAAGTTCCTGGAAATCCTGTACAATGTGCACTCAAATGATTACCACCACATCTGTCACAGTACACTCTCCCAGACGATCCAACTGAACTTCCACCACGACTACCACTGGAACTGGAGGAACTAGACTGTGGTTTCTTTTTAAATGGCTTCCCTCTAGCTTTAAACCAAGGCCTTTTCGCTTGCTGAGAAAATTGCGTAGGCTGATATGAAGGTAAACCCATTGGTGTCTGTGAACTGCTTCCAGCTCCTTGAGGAACAGATGCTGGGATTGATTGTGGTTCACCCCTGAGTAGACTCGCTTCAATCTTCTTTGCCTTTTCTACCGCTTTTATATAAGTTGATGGAGTTCCAGTAGTTACCAATGTGTGGATCGTTCGTGTAAGCCCCTTCAGAAAATGTGAAAGCTTTGATCGATCATTCTTTGCAACATGTGGGATATAAGGCAAAAGAGCAGAAAACTGAGAAGCATATTCAGCAACAGATTTATTGCCTTGCACCAACAGATTAAATTCATCTTCTTTAGCAGAATAATAAGATGGTGGTGCATATTCTTGTGCAAACTGCTTACAAAATACTTTCCATGTGATCTTTTCACCAGAATCAGAAAATGTTTCTGCTGTCGTTTCCCACCAAAGTTGCGCTCGGTCTTTCAGCTGAAAAGGAACTAACTTCAGTCGAATGTCATCAGGATATTCTAATCCATTAAACATATTGTTGAGACTTTTCAACCAACTAGCAGTTTTCTCACTTCCTTCATTGCCAAAGAACTTTTGCGGACGCAACTCCTGAAATTGAGAAATTATTAATCGAATTCCTCCCATTTTCTCTGTCAATTGGGCTACTGGATCAGACTCAGCCTGAATCGCTTTTCCTTTGTCAGGATTTACCCGTGGTTGTTGTTCCACCTCTAATTCCACATCTTTCGGAGGCTGAACAGCTGGTCGACCACGTCTTCCCCTGACAATATCATCAAGATTTCTAACATTTTCCGCTGCAGACTCTTCTACAACTTCCTTTCCTTTTCTACCTCTTCCTCCCGGTGCCATTCTACAAGACACAAGGATTTAAACATAGGCAGAAATATCTTAACAAACAGAAAACTATGATAGAAACTCAGAGTTCTAATATGAATTCATAAACGAAGTTCTAAAGCCAAGAACTACAAGTTCTATCAGATAACTTCAAATAATAAACACAACAAGCAAGTCATGTAAGAACAAGTAGTCACACACATACGCAACCAATTTGTTAGTGTCTAAACTCGAGTGTCCTAGACTCTAATTCGAGCATATCCCAGTATACGCTCTGATACCAAATGAAAGGGCCCGTGTCCTGATTTAATATTTTAATGATCAAACAACCAGGATGAATTAATGTAAACTGCGAAAACGAGTTAAAAATTTGCGTTTGGGCCTACAGAAATTTCGGCATGACCTATTTGTAAATAGGACATCCCAAAAACCTGTACAACACAACCAACAATATATACTCAAAAATAGAGTCACAACTCCAATTTACAAACCTATAGCCGCACTGGCCAGGACTAAACACATGCAGAGCCGGCAAGGCTCGATCACACAAATAACAATTCAAAACAAGGTCCAAAACTATTTATACAGATACACAGGGCATCACCCCGGCAAATATAAAACTCGCTAAACTGATATATATACATATATCTGGGAACTCGACTCCACGCTCGACTCACTGGGTACCACTAGATGACGCTCCACCAGATGCGTCAAATCCCCCTGGATAACCTGCTATGGAATCACAAACAACCACAACATAAAAAGAAAACAGGGGTCGGACCCCAGTACGACGAACTATAAAAATTACGACAAATATAACTGACATGAATAAAATCAAGTACAATGCAATGAAATGCAATGTAATGCGTGACAGGTATCAATGAAATAAGGGATACCAAAAGGAGTCCAAATAATCGTATCACAATAAACTCAGTGGCCACCCATGCCAGGAACGCAGCAGACCTCGAATCATCACTGCTAATCCATACACGTAGCATCGGAGGGTGACAGGAGCGACCCGTCCAGCCTCATGCTGTCATCAGGAGTGTCGTACGTAGCATCGGAGGGCAACAGGAGCTACCTGTCTGTGCCTCATGCTATCTCAGGAGTGCACTAAAACAATATCACTCTCTCCATGATGACTCAATACATCTCAAGAGATCAATATCAATAGCAATCAAAGGAGTCAAGGCTCAACGTGCTATGAAAAATTATAAATGAGTGAATGCAATCAGATAATCCACATAAGCACATAAAGCACGTTATCACTCATTACAAAATACTTAATATCATTACATGCCATTATAGGCGTCGTAATATAAACAGCTCATACGTACCTCAACCGACACTTAATTACCACAGAAATATCTCAAGTATTTCTCGGATATACAAATCCCAAATTTTCAGAATCTGTAATTCCAGAAAAATTGCTCATAAATCCTAAAATTCATATTTAATATTAAAACATCCTATCAATGACCAAATATCGAATATACGACTCTAAAAGTCAAAATACCCTAAGTAGAATAATCGAAATTTTCCGAAAATTCCTACAAATTTCGAAAATTCACATTTATATTTTTTAGAGCATCTAAACACTCAATTAATAAATAATCAACACTTAAATTCAAAAATCCCCGATATAAAAAATCTGGAAATTCGAAATAAATCCCAAATAAATTCTGAAAAATATCGAATACCTTCAATCGACTTCGATATAATACCTACAACCAATAATAAATCAAATATCAATTATCAGATGTCAATTGAATCGAAATACCCAAAATTCGAAACCCTAAATTCAAAATTATACCTCAAAGCTTGGAATTAAAGGGTTAAACAACTAACACAACCTACCCCTAAACTCCGGCGACGATCGGCGGCGGCGAACGACGGCGGCTGGTGCGATGGGTTTTCGGAAATTTCAATAAAAATATGAAATATGGGTACCGAAAGATAGCTCTCGTCGCGAGGATTCCGGAACTATATTTACTTTTGAAATCCAGCCAAAAACGAAGGAGATACGGACATTTAAAGTGACGGAAAGATTTGAAAAGAAAACAAGAACGGGAATCGGCGATGAAGATGAAGTTCGTGGAGAGAGAAGATAATATACTATATATCGTATATTTTATATCTATTTAAGATATTTATTAGTTTAATATGTGTCTTGTTTTATTCATTCGGGGTTAAAATTTGACCCGGTTCAAATTATTTCAATTCATGTGTGCTCTATAAATAAAATATGCATTTTAATATCGTCTATAAACCGATATTTATAAATACATATTTTTAACACACAAATTAATTAATATATTAATATCGGGTCCTTACAAAAGATATTGTTGCAATGATCCTCCAGCTTTTGTGCGCACAATGCAAACATTTCTGCTTCTTGGCGTCAAATGCTAAAGATCAGGAATCGGGCTGAATCGGAGATTGGTTGGAGAATTGGAGATGGGAACATCAGTTTTTGGTTCGATACTTGGCTTCCAGATTGCCCTTTATCTTCTTTGGTTCCTATTCAGGGGCATTCGAATAGATCTATCAGTGGGTTCTTGGATTATAAAAACTGGAATCTTGATCGACTCTTCTTATGCTCCCTCAGGATATTGCATACCGGGTTTTGGAAGGCCCCGTTCATCGCATGGCTAAGGATATTGCAGTATGGAAATGCTCTATTAATGGGAGATTTCAGTCAAATCTGCATGGGAGTTTGTGCATAACAGGCAACAAGATGTTTATTGGTTTAAAGGTTGTTGGTCTAAACTGTTGAGGCCATCGATTTCCATTTTCTGTTAGAGATGGTATTTCAGAAGAATTCATATTGATGAGATTCTTATGACTAGAGGGATTGCTTTAGCCTATATGTGTCGGTGTTGCCGGGCTTAAGAATCCTTGGACCACTTTTTTTCGAGTAATCTTGCTATATCGGTTTGGACTTTCTTTGCTCGGCTTTTTGGTGTTCGACACCATCGCCATTTTGAGAACTGGAAAGTGGGAGCAGAGTGGCGTAAGGATTGTCATGCTAGAGAACTTACTCCATTTCTTATTATTTGGTTCCTTTGGAAAACAAAGAATGAGCATAAGCATAGGCCGACCAGAATTATCAAGCAGATTCAAGAGTATATTGAGTCCCTTGGCCGTGTAGGAATGTTGAAGGAAGGTCATTGGCGAGGCTTCTGGGATGTGGCAGGTTCTATGGGTTTTAATTGAAGAACCAATCGAATTGTTTCTATTCGTGTGGTAAGATGGATTCCGCCAAGGTTTGGGCATTTCAAACTGAATTCTGATGGATGTTCGAAATATGGAGGGGCATTTAGGATAAGCCCCCCCCCCCCTTCTTTTGTATTTCTTTTTTTTTTATTCTAATAAACGGGTAGGGATCCGCCTACCCCACCCCCCCGCGCCACAACAGGCGACTTTCTTAAAAGAAATAAAAAATTTAAAGGAACTGCATATCAACTTTCCACCCAATATTTTACTTATTTAATATATATCTTTCTCAATTTTTTTATTTACGTAGTTTATGTTGCACATGCATCGTATGCCTCGATCACTGGTTATATATAAAGCTTGAGTAATTTATATTAATCGATTTGACATGTTAATGTAATATCAACAAGAAATTACATATATAGCCTATACAAATAGACATTCATTTATATTAATAAATGACAAAGAAATTGAAAAAAATTATTTAGTTCACCGAAGAGACGTTAACAAATTAATAGAGCATATTAATTGAACACATACATGGCTCACGATGTGGTAGTGACTTCGGATCTGCATCAACAGCCGCTTCTTCATTTTTCCGAATTCCAAGCTGCACATTAGCTGGAGTGACGACTAATCATCAAAGATTAAAACAAGTGATTTTATGATGTTGTTAGGATCACAAAAAAGTAAGGGATTTGATCTGTGGATCGAAAGATGCAATTATCTTAGAATGTTTTTAGGAATTTTAAGGCATTCTAACATGACAAACACGTATGTGGTTCATGGTGTGGTGGTGACTGAGGATCATTCTCTCTTCCTTCATTGGAAGACATTCCTTCTGTATAGAAAAATAAATAAACACGTCAACTAGATGTAATAAATGGCCCAAACCATATTTAATTAAGGACATAAACCATATCGGTAGGTGGTGGTTGTCGTAATTGCAGTATAGAATCTGCAGCTGCTTCTTCATGATTTTTTGTCTGACTGATGACTAATGATCAAAGATTAAAACAGGTGATTTTAGGATTTTGTTAGGATCACAGAAAACTTAGGGGATTCTACTACGACGGAACACATACATGGCTCACGATGTGGTGGTGACTTTGGATCTGCATCAACAGCCGCTTCTTCATTTGTCCGGATTCCAAGCTGTGCATTAGCCGGAGTGACAACTAATCATCAAAGATTAAAACAAGTGACTTTAGGATGTTGTTATGATCACAAAAAATTAAGGGATTTGATCTGTGGATCGAAAGATGCAATTGATCTTAGAATGTTGTTAAGAATACAAAAAATAAGGCATTCTAACATGACAAACACGTATGTGGTTCATGGTGTGGTGGTGACTGAGGATCATTCTCTCTTCCCTCATTGGAAGACATTCCTTTTGTATAAAAAATAAATAAACATGTCATTTTAGCATGTTGTTAGGATTCAGATGAATGGTATGGTATTTGGACACAAACAAAACAAATTCATACGTGATTGGTGAGGTTTTGGCTACTGCTGAGTGCTACGAGAACAGACAGCAAGATGAGCTCGCAATATATCTTCCAACTGTGTCATCTCAGCAAACTCACCACGCATCTCAGCGACCTCACCTCGCACCTCATCAAACTCGGCTCGCATCTCGTTCATTGAATTTTGCATCAACGTCCCCATGAAATCAATGGATGTCTGTATGCCACGTATCATGTCTCATAACATCTAAATTTCATTTGGCTTAGGCGGCTGCAAGCCACTGGCATTGATTGGAGGTGGTGGCGGGATCGTGGAATTATTGGGGTTGTTGGAAACCAGAGGGTTTGTCATCTCATTTTGGGTATCAGGTGACCGATTATGGATGAGTGACGGCGGGTTCCCCTGAGGAATATTCACATTCGGTGTATGAACAAAATGAGAAGGGGGATGCTGGCAGCAGTACACCTTCTTTCCCTGGGCCATAAAATCAACGATTTGATCAATCACATGATCTAGGGAAGGATCTTCAAATATGCCAGTGTTGAAGTGTTCTGACATACGCTCCTCGTCAGTGGGAGCAAGGATCCCGACAATGTCAGCCTACAATTAATAGTCATAATTTCATGAGAGTAATGGATTTATGAATGAATACCATATATCTAAGACACAAAACGATTACTTTACTTACATTGTCAAGTGATTTGAAGCATAAATTAATTTCTTCCTTCTTAGGAGCATTCTTGCTGCTCCAGTCCTTCGTGCTCCAACAACACATACGCGGAAGTGATAGACCAGCCTCATCTAAATGAGTTGCAAAACTGTCCACAACGTCGGGTATGCATTCGTAGGACAGGATCTGCAATTATATAACATTTCTATTCAATATATAAATATGATTAAAATGATATATATTACAAAAAATGATAAATCAAGATGACTTTGTAATGGATTGATGAAACCTGCATGGTGTATGTCAGCGAATTCTGTTTTTTTCATTCATTTATTTCATTTTATCACTTAAATTCATCGACTGCAAGCTAGCAAGGACTACATCATATGCGTAAGACCCCCAAGGATATATATTAAAGACATCAAAGTCTTCCACTAACCTAAGCCACTCGGTGCCCATGGTCACAGATTGCCAAGTTCTCTTGGTCAATAGAACACCAGCGACAAAAAAAGGCACACTAGTTTTAACTTCTCAAGATTGACCTCATCACCGTCCTCGCTGCTCAACACACCTAGCCTATCCTCCAAGTTTCGCACAGTGACCACATTCATATCCCCAAAATGTCTAGATTTATAATCTAAACTCATTGGAAACTCATGAAATCTTTGGAGCAGTTAAGTCCTGTGATCAAACAAAACTCTAGTTTTGAAAATCTTATAGGCCTCTTTCGTATCACCATCCGTAATTTATTTTTCGGTGAATATAATGTATGCCTACTTATCAAATACCATAACAAACTCCCAGACAATTTATAACGATTTGCGCTACATATCAGGTGACCAAATTGTGTTCTGCTTATCATGACTTCCATCTCAGCCGGATTAAGATACTTAATTATCTTTTCAGAAACATCTACGTACCGTTCCAATGTAGTCAACTTGCAAGAAAAACGATCAACTTTGACCACTTTCCTTTTAAGAACAACCTGAAAAATATATTAAATCAATGAATAGTTAATTACGACTGAAATCAGAAGAAATAAATGTTCATAAATAATTAAATATCAAAACAATAAGTTAAATGAATCAGTCGAGATTAAAAAATGAGACAGTAAATGTAAGAAACAAATCGGTCGGGACATAGTCGATAATTCCTGCTACGTAATACAGTCGAGATTCATAACATCATCAGTCGAGATATGAATCAAATCGGTCGGCACATAGTCGATAATTCGTTCTACATAATGCAGTCGAGATTCATATCATCATGCTAAGTAATACAGTCGAGATTCATTACATCATCAGTCGAGATATGAAACAAAACAGTCGGAAATGGTCGAAATTTACTATGACTGTACCACGGTATGAATGTTCACAAACATATGAAAATAGAAAAACCTAGGTTTCTCGCTGACTTACAATAACGTTTTCCTCTGTCATTGCTGTTTGTCGAGAACTAAAGAGGTTACGGGGAGGACAAGAACTATGATGACGACGAAGGAGGGCTTCAACGACGGTTCAATAGGGTTCCGTTCCGACGGTTCCGTTAAAAATTGAAGAGTAGAAAGAGGGAAAATTGAAATTGCAGTAAACCTGTAAGGCCCGAGATTATTTAATTTTAATTCGAGAATATTTAATTTGAGAATTTTTGGAATTTAGATTTAAATTATAATATTCTTAAATTATTTAGGATTGAAATTGAATTAAAAAGAAGTTTCAAGGGCCAATTTGCAAATAGTGAAGAAATGAGGGGTCAAAGTGCAATTTTCATAGCTACTGGAGGACACTTGTCTACACATGCATACTAACGTGTATATGGCATGAAATTATCAGAATTTATCAATTCCTTCAGCCAAGAAACCGAGCACCTCTTATTTACCTTGAGATTTCATCTTAAATCTTCAATATCTCAAGTTTCGTCCGGCCGATTTCAATTCCGGGCATAGTTTCGTGATCCTTACAAGAAGAGCTATGAATTGATGTAAGTATTGTTGAGATTCAGTAGATTTCGAAATTATGTGTGTGAATAACTCAGAATTTGAGTATGAATATATGTTCTTGAGATTTTATGTGTTGTATTATCGCAATCGGGTCGAAGATTGGATGTCGTTTGTATTTCTTGTGAATTTTACAGCATGTATTTCGAAATGATAGCTGCTGATGTGCTGGTTTTTGATCATATATTGCTGATATGAGATGCTTGTGAGTTAGATTTGATTGATAGAGTGGTTAGATTTCAGTTTCGGTTACCGATTTCGTACCGTTATGCCGTCGGTTTGAAAAATGAGCAAGTTTGAGTCTAGATTACATGAGCTGAGTATTATGTAAGTTCTTGCTGATATAATTAGCTTGTTATGATATATTTTCAGATTGGTTTTGAAGGTCATCAAACTCGGGAATTCAACGGCGAAATCGGAATAGAATAGCTCAAGGTTTGCTTTGAAGATTAGCTTGCAAGACTTAGTTTGTTGAGTAGATTTTGATTGAGGTTTTGTTGTGCAGCTAGATCAGATTTGAAGAGCCTTGAAACCAAGATTGAAAGGTATAAGACAACCTTAGAACAAGGGTTTTGTACATTCAAGAGGTTTTTCTTGAATGCCCTTCCAAAACCACATACTATGTGCTTATACTACGTGTTGTGTTTGCTTATATACTTTCTTTGTTAAATCAACTTGTTATTAGTTGGCTTTTAGGCTTATGCTTCTAGATTTTGATGCATTCATATTGAGCCAACAACCCTTGCGATTTTAATGGTAGATTCGCCAAAAGAATTTGGACGTTTGGATATATATCGAGGAACATAGGAGATAGATCGACTCCTATTGCTAGAAACTCGATATAGTGTTTCAAAGTCCGGGAAAAGAGTTCAACGCCACCCCGAAAGGGAGAGTAGGTGGGAGATTTGTTGTGTTCTTCTTCCCTGGATCCCAAGAACCGATATAGAACTTGATAGCAGATTTTTAAATCATGCATTGCATTAGATTGGTTTAATGCTTGTTGAGATGTTTATATGAGTATTTCTTTAAACTCTATGATATGCATGATATAGTTGTTTTATACTGGGATTCAATTCTCACCGGAGATATCCGGCTATTGCTTTGTTTGTATGTGTGCATGGCAATAGGTGGGGCTGGAACGAGTCAGGGACGCCCATGAAAGAACGAGATCAAGATAGATAGGGTAACTTCGGGTTAGAATGGTAGAAGATGATGCCAAGAACTTATGTTTAGGTTCTAAATAAATGTTTGTATGAGCCTTAACAAGAACTTATGTATGGCTTTTGTATAGCTTGAATAATGTTGGATTCCTTGGCATAAGTTGAGATAACAATTTGTAATGTTTAGATCCTTAAACACCTTATGATATTCCATGTTTTCTTTTAGATTTTGATGTTGAATTCATGTCATTTATGTTAGATGATGTTTGAGGATCAAAACAGGGACAAATGCATTATTTTTCAGCCTTTTGGAAGTGAAACCCGAGGGCCAGGCGCGCCCGCCCAGCCCAGAGGGCGCGGCCGCGCCTAACCAAGGCACCATGGGTGCCTTGATCTTTTTGCGACGCGTTTTTGCGTCGCCAACTGTAAGATTTTGCGTCGCCAAATGTTCGGTATTGCGGATTAACTATTTTTAGTTATTAATCGCCCTATAAGATGAGATTAGTACGTTCCCACAAAACCAGTTAATTACGTCAGTCGAGAAATCAATTACCGAGTCGACGAGTATTAAAATGGTTTGTATATCATTTTGGATTTTTTTTTTATTCAATTTAAGATCTTTACTTAAATTAAAATTGTCTTTTTCATTCCGAAATCTATTTACTCAAATAAAAACATGTCGGGTCTATATCCACATCCCCCATTATTCCAAATCTTAACACCGTATCATTCATGGATGGCTAGGTTTCGGACAATCTTCATTTAATTGTGTATGGGATTGGGAGAGAGATAAAAAGGCGCATAATTGGAGTAACCAGCCATGTTTCTGCAGTCATCTCAGAGAAAGCCCTAATCTCACTCGCCGGCGTACTACAAAACCCTAACCCCCAATTTCTTGTTCTCGCGCAGCTATGGCCAAGAAGAGAAAAACCCGAGCTGTCGAAACTCCTCAAGAGCCTGAGCCTGAGCCTGAGCCTGAGCCTGAGCCAGAGCCAGAGCCAGAGTCAGAGCCAGAGCCAGAGCCCGAACCCATCCAGTATAGTGAACCAGATCCGGAACAACCCGTCGCTGAGGAAATGCAACAAATCTTAGTGGAAGACCCAAGTGTTGGTGTTGGGGAAGAAGCAGACGTTCACGAAAAAGCAGAAGAGGTGCGAGAGGGAGAGGGAGAGGGAGAGGAGGAGCAGGAAGACGACGCCGTTCTCGAGAAAATCAAACAAGAACATGAAATTACAGAGAAGCCTTCCGAGAAAGACATTTCGGCAAATGGTGGTGCAAATGAAGGGCAGAACGAGGAAGACGAAGGTGAATTGGAGGAGGAGCCATTGGAGAAGCTTCTCGAACCCTTTTCTAAAGACCAAATTGTTCTTTTGATCAAGGAGGCAGTGGCCAAACACCCTGATATAATCGAGAACGTGCGCGAATTGGCCGATGCGGACCCTTCACACCGCAAGATTTTCGTTCACGGACTTGGATGGGATGCCAATTCTGAAACGATTACCTCTGTTTTCGGCAAGTACGGGGATATTGAGGATAGTAGGGTGGTTATAGACAAGAATTCTGGGAAATCTAAGGGTTATGGATTCATTCTATTCAGGCACCGTCATGGAGCGCGTCGTGCATTGAAGCAGCCACAGAAGTTGATTGGAGGTCGGATGACTTCATGCCAGCTGGCATCAGCTGGTCCCGTTCCGGCTCCTCCACCCATTGCTGGGGCAACTGTTTCTGGAGTCCCCGTAAACGAGTACACTCAGAAGAAAATTTATGTGAGCAATGTATCCGCCGAGATTGATGTTAATAAACTCGTGGAGTTTTTCTCGAAATTCGGGGAAATTGAGGAAGGACCGTTGGGGTTGGACAAGCACACTGGGAAGCCAAGAGGTTTTTGCTTGTTTGTTTACAAAAGTGCCGAGAGTGCCAAGAAGGCATTGGAGGAGCCACACAAGAAGTTTGAGGGTCATATTCTACATTGTCAGAAGGCTATAGATGGACCTAAACATGCTAAAGGTTATTTCAATCCTCAGCTTGGCCAACCACAGCAGCAACAGTCTCAGCCTCAGGTCCATCACCAGGGGCAGCAAGGGTATTATCAACGTACTGTGAAGAGGAGTAAGTACGCAGAGAACAGTGGAGGGATGGCGCATACGGCTGGGCACTTGATGGCACCTGCAGGGCCAGCTGTGCCTCCCATGGCGTTCAATCATCCAGTACCCCCAGCAGCTATTGGACAGGCTGTAGCAGCACTGTTGGCCACTCAGGGGGCTGGCTTAGGAATAGGGAATTTTCTTGGAGGGATTGGTGCTGGTGTAAATCCACAGGGAGGTCAAACAATGATGAATAATGCAAGTTATGGAGTTCCAGGCGCATCTGGCTATGGAGGACAGTCTGGGGTGCAGGGAGGTTATGGTGTCCAGCCACCAATGGGTCAGGGTGGCGTTAGACCACATCAAGGTTCTACCCCCTACATGGGTCATGGTCACTAGGTAAGTCAGTAAGTGAGGTATGTTTATCTATTAAGAAATCTTTAGGAAAAATAAATTATGGACTAATGTTACCTGGTGCTTGTTGAATGTCTATGAATTGGTGGTGGTAACAGGCGATTCTAGAGCATGACAAAAATTATCTTAATACCTTATAAGATCTCACAGTTGGAAAGGAGGGGGTTTCAAAGTTGTGTTCTGGCTAGATTGTTCTAGGGGTGGTTAAGCATGCTGGGTTTGATTGTTCATCAACACCATGACTACCTAGCCCATGGACTTGGGGCCATAAAAATATACAGCTCTATAGCTTGATGCATGCATTATCTTACAATGAGGTTTACCCTTTCTTAGAAATCTGATAATCATCTGAATGAAAGTTGTGTTTGGACCTATTTTATTGGAATCCTTTGAGTTTCAAATAAGGAAATGGAAGTTTTATGAAATAAAAAAAAAAGCATGAATAAAGTTTACAAGTCCCAGGGTCCGGTTACTATGGTTAAAACTTAAAAGAGGAATAAAAGTACGGTGAGAGCTAAAAATAGCTCGAACTTTTGATGAGGTTATGTTATTCACATAAGGAAAGAAATGAAATTAGGAGGGAAAAAAAGAAATACCCATGATTGTGAATGTGTATACATCCCTCACCGTATCAAAAGCGACATCAGACCTGTAAATTTCGGCAGGGACAAAACACACATGCATATTGGCAGGGACGTTGGCAGGACATGTATTTGTGCTCCTGTGGGTAAATCATGTGATGTCTGTTTGATTTCCATTTCTAATGTGTTTTTTCCGCTTCTGACAGATTTTGATAGTCTCATTGTCTAGCAATTTGCATGTATGCAATCTCTTATACCAGATTCCGTATTTTTATGTAGTTGAAATATTTTTGGTTTCCAGTTTATGTTTTTGACCTGTTTTACTTATTAAAAGCTCTTTATTTATTTGAAAATGTAAGTTTTCTGTTTTTATTAAAATTTTCATCACTTGAATCACAGATTCAACTTAATTATCTTTTATGAATGAAAGTCACTTTGTTTGTTAAACAGCCTCTTTATGTTTCATTTATTCATTGTGCAGATTCTTCATAATTGCATCAAACTTTTACTTTTGGACTCTGATGATTCTTCCGAAGTTCGGGATCTCATGCAATTGACGTCTTTCCTTGTTGCAAAAAGTTTCAATTTACCAGAATCTTAAACATGTATTTCTTTTAATCATCTCCGTGTCTATCAAACATTTTCTAAAATAATGTCTTATGCTGGCTCGTTAACAACTTTTTAAAGGATTGTGATATTGCTGGTTTTTCCTAGATTTGTCTCCCTTATTTTTTAAATGTGTCAATCGAATATCCTTCTCCAGGTGCATTTTCTTGATGTTTTCCCTCTAAAAAGATTTAGATTGTAATATGATGCTGAAATTTGACAGTTTTCTAACATGTATGGCCCATAGTCGTGGTTTCTCCATATCTGTTATGAGTTCTGCAGATGTTACGTATGGTTCTAAGATGAACTGAGGCCCATCATCCATTTAATTCTTCTTACAGTAGTGACTGCATTATCGTCCCCTTAGTGGCTTGAATCTCAATTAACATACGTGATGTTACATGGATTCTGTCTCAGGGATCTTGTACTGCTGGAGAGCTCATAAATATTCCATTACCCATTCTGTGAATGCATTGCATTTTTTCTGTTATCCAACAGCAATACACCACCACCTCCCTCTAGACATGAAAATCTAAATTTTGTTTTGAAACTGAATTTTTAACATAAAGGCTGAAAAACTGAGTCTTGGGGTATCTTTGTGCATAGTGAAAAAATTGTATTATGGTAGTCGTGGGTTATCACTTGATTATTCTTAAGCAAAATTACGTATTTTATAATCAGAATATGACCCGAATGGGATCCAGAGATTGTTCATCGAGTCATTTGATTCGGATCAAATTTATTTTGATACACTATTAGCTCGGAAGCTGCAAAGATTTCTGACACACACACACATAAAGGCTGAGTTTGATGTTTACATGTTGGAGCACTTTTAGTATGATCACACTGTTTCATTCATCCCTGAGTTCCTTAAAGTTGAAAATTTCCAATGCGATTTCATGCCAAATTGATAAATTTAACTTCCATTCTTACGTTTTGAGTCCATCCACTTTTTTGGGGAAGTTCTTGTTCTGCTACTCTGCTCTTCTCTGATACCTCCACTCCTTTTAGCCCCTCCCAACCGAGTCCTTTAGATTCAGGGGTTCGCGTTCGTTGGCAGGACACATGATCCAGAAGATGACTGCAAGATGACAAGAGCACACAACATTGTTCTTGCTTCAATGCAGGTATTGCCTGTTCTATCTAGCAGCAATCTACTCTTCTCCATGATGTTCCTACAGTCTTTTGGATTGTTACGTCGTGAATGACTCGTGAGTTATACAATCTGCTCTCCTTTGGGATTTTTCAGATTTGAATAACACTAAAGATGCCTTCATAATCTTGTGTCCATTGTGCTTGCGTAGTAGCTAGCTGAGAGATTTTTACCTTGAACTGGATTTTGAATTAGTCAGCCAAGTTGCATGCGTGCGTGTGCGCACACACAAGGGTTAGTCGTCCTGTTTTTTAGAGGCTATATGCTGTGAATATCGAGATCAGTTCTTTTGGTATTTTATCTATAATAGCATGGATGCGCCAAATATCGGAAACACAGTATCATTCGCCTTCCACATCCTTTGTACAATCATAATTTTAAAATCAACTTTTGAAATGATGCCCTAATGTTGCCTTGCAACTTCCTTTGAAGTATGAAGTTTATGGACAATGTTAAAAAATGGAGTGTTTCACATTATCTCGGCTTATGGTCACAAGCCTAATGTTTGTTTCCTCGAGCATCTGGGGGTATTCACATGGATGTGCAACGATATTATAGGAACTAATTTTCTACGCACGTGTAATTTATGAATAGAAAACTAAGAAAAATTTCGTGTCTGATAGGCCATTAAATGTTCATAGTAAAGAACAGTTTGTTGACATGATCACAATATGAAACGTTTGTGCATAAATTTGAACATTCTATAATCTTGTACATGCCTTTATATGATTTGTGTGTAATGTACACGTCTAAAATAGAAATTTGACTACTTATTAATTTACTTTATACATCGCCGTCGATCAAATTAAATTAAAATCGAAAAAATGGGACTTTCTTGAAAGTTGAATGGTCAGTGGAAGCCAAATTCTATTTACACACTTGTGATATAATATTTATAATTTGGTCATTTATATTTCTCCAATGACACATCGATTTTTAGAGAATAATAACCATTTAAAATACTGAGATCAGATTTCACTTTATCGCGCGTTCATTTGCTTTCTTACTAGTTACTTCTATCATTAGTTCATCCATTCTTTAAGCACAATTAGATGGAGTCAACATTTAGGTTCGTTTGGACATACACTATAAAACGTTTATAAAAGTGTTTTTTAAATTTTTTTTATAAAATGTTTTAAAATAAATGTGTTTGAACAGTTATTTATAAAATTTTTTAACATTTTAAAATTAATGTTTATCTTTATTTTTCATAGTTCTATTTTAAAACACGTCGCAAGTTTAAACTATATTTGAAGAACATTTTTTAAAAAATATTTTTTAAAAATATTTTACAAAAATCTTATCCAAACACATATTTTATGTTTATTTTCACTTATAAAATTTTAAAAATATTTTTAAAATATATGTTCAAACGAAACCTTATGTTATATTTAGATTAATGTGTTTTTATTATTTACAGAAGTAAAATAATAAACTTCAAATTCGTCCATGTATATTTTTACTATATAATAATAGATAAATCTCAAAGAAAAATTGTTTTGGTATTTTTAATGAGTTTTTAAATATACTTTTGATTATCTCTTTATAAAAATAGTTCTTTATAAAAATAGTCGATCATTTTTTTCTTATAATTATAATTGATTTTTAAATCACTAATTAGCCATTACCCTTAATCTTTGCCCACTAACTCTTCCACGTTTTTTTTTAAGAAAAAAACCTACATCAATTAACTATCCTATTGAATACTAACTCCAATCATCTTCAGAGCTTTTCAATTTTTATTATATTTTTTATTTAGTTTCTACTTTTTATTTTTTTTGTATATATGATTTTTTTTCCAATGACATGTTGGTCAAAAGTTTAAAAAAAAATCAGAAAGAAATAAGAAAGTGATCGTAACTGAAAATATTTCGTTACATACGCAATATGTATGTCACGTTTGCTAGTTTATATATTATTTCCGGTTAATTGAGATGTATTTCATGCGTAGATAACTAACATAAAATAATTTAGTTTTTCATGCCCTAAAAACATTATTTTAAATTTTCTATTTGATTGGCAATTCCCTACCAGTGCTTGCCCATTTTCATAATGCACATAATGTATGTCCCGTGGCATACGATATGCAATTGCATATATAATTAATTTTGTGTGAAATAATACTTGTATAAAAAAATGTCAAGATTATATTAAAATTATAAATTATAAAATGTTATTGTGTTTTAGAATACTTTTTTTAATGAAAAGTTTTTTGATTCTAAGCTGTGGGGACCTGGGGTTAGGGGTGAGCATTCGGTTAATTCGGTTAGAAACCGAACCGAATTAATCGAAACCGAATTAACCGAATTGCATTTTGTTTAACCGAACTGAACCGAATTTATACTAAAATCGATTTAACCGAACCGAATTAAAAATCGGTTAATTCGGTTAACCGATCGAATTAACCGATTTTTTTTTAAAAAAATTAAAAAAATTAAAATTTTATAAAATTAATAATTTAAATACGATATTTTTTTCATTATAAAAATATATTGAGCTTAAAAAATTAAAATAAGAAAAATTAAGTAAAATATTAAATATAAAAACATTTAAAATATATTATAAATTATATATAAGACCTAATAAAAAAAATTCAAAATTTAATTATTTATAATTCGGTTAACCGAATTAACCGAATTTTTTTTTAAGAAAACCAAAAACCAAACCGAATTAACCGATTTAACCGAAATTTTATAATATAAAAACCGAATTTTCGAATTAACCGAATTTCCAAATTGATTCGGTTCGATCGGTTAATTCGGTTTAACCAAAATTTTGCTCACCCCTACCTGGGGTTCATGCCTCTTCGACCTTCGTATATGACGGAGGTTTGCGAAGACATCTAACCTTTTTTTTTTTTTTTTTTCTGAATCTAAGACATCTAAATTTTTTTTAGGACATCTAACTTAAGAGCAAGGTATTAACGCACAATATGAGTTTAGAAAAATGAACAGAATGATTATTTTTAAAGTCAAAATCAAGGATCGTTATTTTTTTCCGGTAATTGAAAACCTACTATAAAGTTGTGTTTGGATGAAAAAATTTGTACTACATAAATTATGATTATAGTTTTATTGTTAACAATGAAACGACATATAACATAAAATCTTTGGACAAAAATTTTAAAACTAAGGGGTAACTTATTACACATATCTCCGCTTGTGTGACTCTAGACATAGATGTGAGATTATATTGAAACTAAGGGTTGTGTATTTATTTTAGACTTTTAAAGACTTTCAATGATTTTTTTAAAGTGATGGATGTGAGATTATATTGATCATTTTCATTTATTCGTGAGATGAGTCAATCATGTTCATATTTATAATAAAAAAAGTAATATTTTTGATATTGAAAGTAATAAGATGACCCAAATAGATGAACCGTCTCACGAAATTGACCCAATTTTATGTCTCACAGGAGTTTTTGTGCAAGAGAACGCAATGAAAAATTAACCGTGGCAAATTTCTATATGAACACATAAAGGTGTGAAATTCACTCTTGAACTTACAATTACACTTCAATGTAAAAATTATGTTTCACAGCTTTAAAAAAAAATTATGTATGCATGTTCTCGAAAAAAGTTATGGTATATAACACAAAATTTAATAGAAAATTTGCTCTCAAACTAAAATTTTTGTAAATGATTGTATCTAAAATTTCTTATTTTTCTTTTAAAAGATAAAAAAAATTACGAAACTGCACATTATTAAACAAAATATTGCTCCAAATCTGAAAAAGATTTGTATCGATCTAATTTAAAAGATATTACAGTCAAACTAGGATTTAGGTATTGCTCCAAATATTGTCAAAATGGGAAAGCAATGCCGTTTTTATGTGCCGGTAATTATGGTATATTATATATACGGTAATTTTAATTTATCGTGATAAATTTCTATATAAAGTAAGGTTATGGTAAAATTTACGCTCGAACTTACACTCCAATGTATAAATTGTGGTATATTTTAGGTTCTAAACAAAAATCATGGTACTATCACACAAAATTTAATTTTTTTTTTTTAAAAAAAACTTATTCCGAAATTAAATTTTAATACATTTTTGTATCTAAAATTTATTAATTAATCTTTTAAAAGAAAAATAAAATAATGAAACATATATTAATTACTCGTAATCTGAAAAGATTTGTATTTGTCTAATTGAAATGATATTATAGTAAAACTAGGATTTAGGTCAATACTATGCAACGAAGATATTAATCAAACTAATAATATAAACACGAATACAAATACATATATGCTAACCGCACAGTAAGATTCATTATCTACTTAATTCCCAACTTGTTTTGTTTCCTCTCATTGAAACTTTTTGAATCTTCCACTTGAATTTTGAATGGATACTGATCAAAACTTCCCTCGGAGGCTCGTCGTGAAGTTGAAGCTTCCCAGAGAATCACACGCTGATTCAACCAAGAGTCTCATGAATCCACGATGGGCTACCAAAGTTAATATCGGACGTGTTTCGAGTAGTTCTGATAATCACAAGGTTTTGATGGGTTCCGAGGCAATTAGTGTAGAGCCTGCAGATTCCGAAAAGAAGGTGATCATAGGGTTCGCTGATGAATATTCTGGAAACTTGAAGCGCAAGTTTCATGAGGAAATTAATCCCTCTAAAAGGGGTGATCAAAAAACTGATTCTGGGGTGGTTGTTTCGGAAGGAGAATTAATCAGAGAATCGGAGATCAAGATTAATGATCATGATCACGATGTTCAGGCCGCGGATATCAAGATTAATCTACAGGCTTCTGATCATGTTAACGAAAACGACGCTCTTATGGCGCCCAAGACCCCCAAAAGATACGCTTGCAGTTTGTGCAGCAAAAGTTTCTCCAGTCACCAGGCCTTGGGAGGCCACAAATCCAGTCACTATAAGTTCACCATGAAGATCTACGACGCCGTTCATCATGATGATCTTAGAGTACCTAATAACAAGCAACTTTTGATGATCTCCACTGCTACTACTACTACTACTACTACATGTAGTCATCAACAAAATATTGGTCATGATAGGTCGACACGTTATACGTGTAAGATTTGTTTCAAGGAATTCCCATCTGGCCAAGCTCTTGGAGGTCACCAGAGACGCCATTGGAACGGTAACATGAAGACGCAATCTCCTCGAAAAATCTTGGATTTTGATCTGAACGAGTTGCCCAAGGAAGAACTAGATCATGAAGATTTTTGTGCAAACTAGCTAGTGTTGAATCTGCTTGTAGGTCTGTGATGCTCGATCATTCAGGGCTAGGTGATTAATTAGTTACAATTTTCTTTTTTAATTTCCATGTAGCTAGCTAGCTAGGGTTTTGGCTTGAGTTTCAAGTCTTATGCAATATAAATTGAACTACTTTAGGCATTGTTTTGCAACTATATACCTTTAATTTGTTTTCCATTTGGAGAAATTAGTTTTGTTAAATCCTTGGTCGTTTCATTACAAGTCTCTCAATGACTTGGTCATTCACATCATCATCATCATCATTTGCCTTGAACGTTATATGTATAAAGACAAAACTACTAGTATCTTCAACTGATCGAGCATTTATGTACTTTAAAGATAACCATAATATATATTATATAATCGATCTCATTCACATAAAAAAGAAGCTATATATATCTTTTGAATATAATCAACAAAACTACCTGGTTTTTTATTACTATAATGTGTTTGCTCCATCAATTGATGACTATAATAACGATATATATTATAGTCTTCTTCTTCCTGATCATCTCTTTCAAGTTTGGCCTTCATGACGACTTTCTCTTGTAACAATTATCGGCCGCATTTGGTAGGCACGTTGAGATCTAGTTAAACACCAGTATTTGGCAGCATATACATCGATCAATTGCATGAGTTTTTAGCTCCGATCCCACATCAACAACTTAATTTGTTCCAAATAAAATCAATTTAGGCCTCAGATATCATCGTTAATATATTGGTTTTGTTATATAATTAATCCATGAATAATCGCATTCTTAAACCCAAAATCGATTTGCATGCTTATGTTCCCATGCCAGAAAAATATTACATGCAAGTGGCGCGCACTATTATATAAATTATATAAGTTTCTTGATTGAATTATATTAATACAAAACAAGAGGGTCCAAGAAAACAACCGGAGATGATCAGATTTCTTGCGAAGATCAAATTAACTTAATTACTAGAGCAAGTAATTAAGGAAAAAATATCTCAATCTGTTTATATATACATATATATAGGCAATGGGTATATATGTTCAGGATTCGAGTCCTAGTACGTTTGTAATTAAGAAACCAAAAGCGACGGCGGCGGCAGTGCTCCCATGTGTACCATAAATCTTGCATTTTAAGAGTGAAAAAATAAAATATGAGCATACTATATTAATTATCTTTAAGAACATTAAAATACATTATTTCATAACTATCCATTCATATCCAATATCTCACTAAACTTCCCACTCACTCCATATTTTGCTTAAAAAAAATATACATATAAAAAAACTTTTATTTTACACATGCAAGGCGTGTACATTTTTCACTGGTATATAATAGAATATAGATAGATATAGATATAGATTTAACCCATGTCTTGTGTTAAAAAATATTGCTTGAAGATATGTTTTGTTCTTTGGCAATTAAAATACTGTCATTGATTTAATTAGTAAGTTGAAAGGCGACAATGGATCGTGTATATTGATCGCAATTTAATATCCAACTTACAAAAGATTATATCTTTATCTAAAAACGTGAAAAATAAAAATCAAACAAAAATTTAGATATAATAAAGTATAGATAGATATTTATTTAACTAGGTCTTGTGTTAATAAATTTTGCTTGAAGATATGTTTTGTAATTCGTTGGTAATTAAAATAGTGCGATTGATTCAAATAATTTTATAGTCGATATAATGGATCGTGTATATTTAAACTTATTAAAAAGAGCCTATAAGTTTTTAGAGCTTAAAAATTGTTTTATGAGCTTATAAGTTGTTAGAACTTATTTTAAAAATAAGTTGTTAAATTGTTTTTGTAAACTTATTTTAATATTTTTTTATCGTCAAAATTACCAAAAAAGATATAATTCTATAAAAATAATGTTTCGAGTTATACATATACAAAAAGTTTTAGAATAAACCTATATTAAAAAATATATATTTTTTAATATTTTACTTTAGAAAAATTTATGTGATTTGAAATTTTTTTAAAATAATATTTAATATTTAATGGATGGAGGATATGATGGAGATTTATTAAAATATTCAAGGATATTTTAGAGAGATGGAATGTTAAAATAAGATTTTTTTGAAAAAAGTACACCCCCTTACTTTTTTAAAAACAACTTATAAGCTGTTAAACAACTTATTTTGACAGCTTATAAGCTGTTTTTAAAATTTTTTACCAAACAAATTCCAATCACCCACATAAGATTATATTTTTATCTAAAATTTGCATCTTTTAAATATATATATATATATATATATATATATATATAAATTAATTAATGAATCAAAAAGTAGTATTTTTTTTTTTGTATAAAAAGTACACAAAAACTCATGTGAGACGTAAAAGGAATAATTGATCAATTGAAAAGTCTATCGTAAATTCGTGTAAGAGTTAGTGTTGCTTATGGTGTTGACATGCAACGACACTTATGGTTTTTTTTAAACAAGAAAAAAAAAAATTTGAGAAGCACCTGAGTTTCGTTGTAGAAAAATCTCGACCAACGTACTTTAGAAGAGAAGTTTCCCGTGGATATGTTATATCATAATATGGTCCCAACTAGGGATGCAACTAACTAAACCGGTTCGTGAGCTTTAAGAGTTAGTGTCACTCATTGACCTCTTTATTTGTTTTCTAGGGTAAACCGGTATTTTTGAAATTGGAGTCTAGCACAAATATATTGTTGCTTGTGGAACAGTTTTTGATGTCAATGGACCTAGTAAATTACTACATGGCGTTCCATTTCCATTGAATTGCATGCGTGTATCCATTGATGAAGCACTACAAAAATCAACACGTTTGCTGGTTCCGATTCCCCATGCACGAATATGAACTTGTGTTGATGATGTCGTGGGAACACATGTGGCTTGGCCAACACACTTGATAGTCTTGCAACACGAGGTACATGTGCACTTATATTTCTGTGTAAATTGTGATGAATTCTTTAGTACACTTACTTAACATGTTTACAATTACATTAATTAAAAGCGTCAAAGGAAGAAAACTACCCTTGCAAAAGAGAACCATCCATTGGCTTCAAGTGTGCCAAGATCATTGCGCATGTTGTATTCTTATTTTAAGCATGTTCTTCGTGATGACAAGAAATTACCACTGCCTTCAGATCATGGGGTATTTGAAGATGATTAGAGTTGAATTTTCACATTAACGACATCACTCCTTTATCACTTCGAGCCACTTTCAGGAAATTGTGTAGTTGCCTACACGTGGTAAGTCTTTCTGCAACTTAAATTTTTTTTGTAGCTTAGTATTACTGTATAAGATGTATAACTTTATTGTTATCACATTCAGTATAATGATTTTTGTTTATTTGAAATGATAGGCATCTTTACAAAAGGCGGGTGAAAGAACAGAGATAAATTCATATTTGTAAATCCACACACCATCTCAAGTTTGCAAAAAAATATACAAGACAAAACAGGTAAAATTGAACGGTTGAATCTGAGAGAGAGTGTTTTAGCAGATAGATTGAGTGATGCATCAGTAAATCAATTGGTTTTGGTACCAAGTAGTCTCGGGTAAGTAAGAATTACGTGCAATACCATTTTCTATTGTATTTTCGAAAATTTACTGAATTTTGTGCAGTACTAATTATGTGATTGTGTGTAGTTGTCATTGGATATTCTCACTGTCATTGAACCTTACAAAGAGGTTGTCTATTTTCTGGATTCCCTAAGTCATCGCATTCGCGACAAGGCCTGGAAATATGTGGTGAAAATGTGAGTTCATATTCCTTTTTTTTTATTAGAGTGATGCTACATGTACAATGAAATTTGTACACCAAATCTTAAAACACAAAAAAATCAATACAAGAATTTAATTTATCAAAATCTCACGATATATTAAATACAAAATATCGTGATAAAATAACAAAATCTCACGATATTATTGTTGTAAATATCGTTGTACACGATATTTGTTGTACCTCTAGAATTTTTCTTTTTATTAAGCATTTAATTTAGTTGAGATTGTTGGATACCCTTAACCATCTCAATTCTCATACATAAACTCTTATCAATGTTATATACGAAGGGCGTTGAGATTGTTTAATTCAAATAAGGGAAGAAAATGAAAAAAAAAAAATGTGCAATGGAATGTAATACATGTATGTATATATAATTCTGTACCGAGCTGATTTTCTAATATTGGTATATTTTTCATTAATAATTTTACATTTTTAATATATGCTCCTAGACAACCAGATGTGAAACAATGTGGTTATTGCATAATGAGATTTATGAAACAGATTACCGAAGAAGTTTCAAATATCGAGAGAGATTCAATACGATCGATAGTACTATTATCTCTCTTAAATAATTTGAATTATATATATTTCATTTTAGAAATTCATTAATGGTTGGTTTTTAATAATATAACTCATGTGTGTGTTCCCAGATCACGAAAGCAGAGTACACTATGGAAAAAATTGATGAGGTGCGCTCCGAGGTGGCTGAATGCATACAAGATCATATATATGATTAGGTATATACATGGCTTTCATAATTTTGAGTTTTTAACCATCGGTGTTTGATCTGATCATTGGTATATCCAAAAAATAATAGATGGATGAATGTAGATTTAGATTTCTTTTTAACCTATTTATTGGTCTTTTGTTAGTGGTGAGTTTTGGTGATATTAAATCGAGTTCAGGGCATTGGTATATCCAAAAATGCTGATTCGAGTGGATCTTGAAAAAGGTTCTAATAAAAAGGTTGCTTATTCGAAAATCGATTTGATCTTTTGTTTGTGTAGAATTTTTGGAACTTTTGCAGATTTAATAATTTACATGTTCCTTGATTTTGGTATAAGAATCAAGTTAATTTTCTATACCTTTTAGCTTTGATTAATTGTCCCTTGATTGTGAATCGTCAATTTTTCTTGATACAAAAAACCATGGCAGCAGCTTTAGATGCATACAGTACTTGTAGTAGTAAAGTTATCTCCACAGATCCTCTGAGAGAAGAGCTTATGCAAGCACTTGAACCTTTTACGAAAAGTGATTCCTCTTCTACAAAAATTTCTTATGTTTCCCCTTTTGATACAACTTCTTCTTGCTCTTTTTTCCTTTCTGGGTGTTTAGATATTTTTACATAAGCCTTATATTATTGGACTCCGTCTTTAATTCCATAGTTTTGTTGCCATTATAATTAAGTTTCTTACTTTTGCATTTGTCTTTTTTATGTTGTAGGCTTATCCAAAGAGAAAAAAAGGCCTGGATGGACATGGGCTAATGTTAGCAGAGGAATTGCTTGTGAATGCTTTTGTGATGACTTGTTTCAAAAAGTCTTTGGCAATGGAAATACAGGGCTTGTGGCACAATCATTTTGTATAAATTGAAGTTTTAAACTTAATTTACTCGAAAGTTTGTGGGTTATGGCTAAATAGTTTATGTTTTTGGATAATAGATTATGATCAGTTTTTTAGGAATTGTAAGTTTTTTTGATCAACTAATTGCACATTTTATGATGTTTTAAATATGAGGATTGTTGGGCTTTGGCCCAAGTATGTTTCAATATTTCTCAGTCCACTATCAAAAGCCTCTTTTCTCCCCAACCATCCTATTAATTGTTGTGCGTCCTTTTTTTCTTCTACGGCTGAGAACGTCTTCTTTCTGCGTGAGACATAGGGAAGCCGACAGTTTTTATTTCTCCATGATTTTGGGCGGCTGAAATCTTTGTTAGCAGCCCTCATTTCTTGTGTATAAAAGGCATTCGAGTGATAGCAATTTGAACGGGGCGATAGCGAGGCAGTAGAGAAGTAAAGAACTTGAGAGCTTGAGAGCGTGAGGGTGAGGCAGTGACCTTCGTGTGTTACATATTCCTTTGACTGAGCGTCTTGTTCTCTATTTGCTTAATCTCCAAACTTTGTGTTGGGTTTCTTCACCGTGTGTAATAGGCAACGTGTGTTTGGGTTTGGGGAACTTTTGTGGTTTCGCCTCTCTCCAAGCTTCGTTGGGTTTCTACTGTGAGACTAGGAGGGCAGTGAGTGTTAGGTGTGAGAACCTTTGTGGTATTTGCCTTGGTTCTTGGTGATATCGGAGAGGCCAAAACTCAGTGCGTCTGAGCCCCGGTAACCTTGATATATTATACTATTTTTCCAGCTGGTTTCTTTGTGTTCTGCTTTGTGCAGGTTGAACCAGATAAAGAAGACGATGACAATGGGAAGCACGAGCAGGAAGTGGATAGCAGATTCCTAACAATGGTATCAGAGACGCTGGTTGTTGCCACCGCTGGTTGCTAGTTGCTCGTGGTTGCTGGTTGCTTGGTGTTGTCCGCCGCTGGTTGCTAGTTGCTTGTGGTTGCTGGTTCCTTGGTGCTGTCCGCCGCTAGTTCCTGGTTGCTGGTGGTTGTTGGTTGCTTGGTGTTATTCGCCACTGGTAGCTTGGTGTTTCCGCCTTGTCGCTGCTTCGGTTTGTAGGATCAAAACTCTAAGTCTCTTACTTAGAGTTTCGCTCTGGTAAATTGGCTGGAACCATTTTTTATCGCTTTAGTAGCATAACCGCTGGCCGCAAATCCATGTGCTGGGATTACATGTTGGTAGGTCCTAGGATTACGTGATTGCTTGTTACTGCTGGGTTTTACACTTTCGTGATTTTAAGTTACTTCCACTGTGTCCGCTTTGGTTTTGTGTGTTCACTGTCTTTTTGTGTGAAAAATCTACTGGTTTTGCTTTTGTGTTTTTCTGTGTGAAAAAAATGGCTTTAACTGGTTATAATCTCCAACCTTTTAACGGGAAGACATATTTTTCAATATGGCAGCAAAAAATGAAAGGTATTTTGATTCAACAAAAAGTTTTCAAAGCGATAAACTTGTCATATTCTGATGCTGAAGCTCCGGATAAAAAGGCTGAGATTGATGAGTATGCTTATTCGTCTATAATCCTGAACTTGTCTGACTCTGTGTTAAGGAAGTTGGTAAATTGAAATTTTCTAAGGAACTTTTTGGAAAATTAGAAGAACTTTATTTTGAAAATTCGTTGCCCAATAAATTGTTTTTGCTTGAGAAATTTTTCCGGTTCAAACTTGATTTAGAAAAAGACATTGATGAGAATATTGATGTGTTTACCAATCTAGTTCAAGATATTAAGAAAACCGAAGATAAACATATTGATAAATACACTCCTATTGTTCTTTTAAATGTTATTCCTGATTCTTGCAGTGATGTTAAATCTGCTATTAAGTATGATAGAGATCAAATAACTTTAGAAAGTGTTGTGAATAGCTTGAAAAGCAAAGAAATAAATTTAAAAGCTAATAAGGGTGATAATAATTCTGGTAAAGTTATGTTTGTTAGAGGGAAGTCTAAAAATAGATTTCAGTCAAGGCCTAAGAATAAAAAAAATGCTATAATTGTGGTGAAACAGGTCATTACATGAGAGATTGTTCTAGGCCTAAGCAAAACCAAATCCAAAACAAAGATTTCCAAAAACAACATGATGAGCATGCTAATATGACTTTTTTGTAGTGAAAACATGGGTGATGTTTTTATGTTGACTGATATATGTGATGTGTCTACTGTGAATTATGTGCATTCAAGTTCTTTGTGTGAAAATAAATGGCTTGTTGATTCTGCGAGCTCTTTCCATATGTCCTCATTTAAAACTATGTTTTCTAGTTATAAAGAAGTGAAGGTTATGTTTCTGTGGTAAATACAAGATTGTGTCAAGTTGATGGTGTTGATGATATCTCGTTGAAGTTTAATTTTGGTTATGTGTTAACTTTGAAGAATGTGAGACATGTTCCCGACTTATGCCATAATTTTATTTCATGTGCTGCATTGGAAGATGATGGCTTGCAGGGTAGATGGGGTAATGGAGTTATGAAAATTTTGAAAGGATCTTTAGTAATTTTCAAAGCTGCCAAAATGAGAAACTTGTATGTTTGTCATGCTGAATATGAACATTGTGTTCTTGGTAGAGTTAAGTTTCCAAATTCCCCTATTCTGAAACCTGCCACTGCTCTGAACAAGATGAAGCATTTACCTGCTGAAAAGTTTAGACGTTGTTTGAAAATTCTAAACTTTGATATTTTTGACAGATTTGTTCTATTTGGGTGTTGTGTTGTAGCTTACTTTGTGTTTGCTACATATATATTGGTCATTGCACTAACGTGTGTTTTATGTTGTGGGGTGATGATGATGGCTGTAGGTGACTCTCGTAACCAGTGAACCGGCGTTGGGCCAAAAGGTGGAGAATTGTTGGGCTTTGTCCCAAGTATGTTTCAATATTTCTCAGCCCACTATCAAAAGACCCTTTTCTCCCCAATCATCCTATTAATTGTTGTGCGTACTTTTCTTCTTCTACGATTGAGAAAGTCTTTTTTCTGCCTGAGACATAGGGCAACCGACAGTTTCTATTTCTCCATGATTTTGGGCGGCTGAAATCTTTGTTAGCATCCCTCATTTCTTGTGTATAAAAGGCATCCGAGTGATAACAATTTGAACGGGGCGATAGCGAGGCAGTAGAGAAGTGAAGATCTTGAGAGCTTGAGAGCGTGAGGGCGAGGAAGTGGCCTTCGTGTGTTACATCTTCCTTTAACTGTGTGTCTAGTTCTCTATTTACTTAATCTCCAAACTTTGTGTTGGGTTTCTTCACCGTGTGTAATAGGCAACGTGTGTTTGGGTTTGGGGAACTTTTGTGGTTTCGCCTTTCTCCATGCTTCGTTGGGTTTCTACTGTGAGACTAGGAGGGCAGTGAGTGTTAGGTGTGAGAACCTTTGTGGTATTTGCCTTGGTTCTTGGTGATATCGGAGAGGCCAAAACTCAGTGCGTCTGAGCCCCGGTAACCTTGATATATTATATTATATTGTTTTGCCTGCTGGTTTCTTTGTGTTCTGCTTTGTGCAGGCTGAACCAGATAAAGAAGACGATGGCAATGGGAATCACGAGCAGGAAGTGCAAAACAGATTCCTAACAAAGACAATTATTTTTTGTAAATAGATTGTTTATTTTGACTAAAATAAAATGGTTTTATTTTTGAAAAAAAATGATGGATAATTAGACTAAACACAACGGTTTTTATTTTCTGCAAAAACATTGTTTAATTTGATCAAATACAACGGTTTACACACTAAAAGACAACGGTTTTAATACGTTGTTAACACACTAAAAGACAACGGTTAAAAAACGTTGTGTATATGTTGTCTATTACGATCAAAGACAAAGGTTAAAATTTTTTGTAAAACCGATGTCGTTTTTCATATAAGACAACGTTTTATTTTTAAAAATACAACGGTTATAAACCGTTGTCGTTTAATATTTAAGATAACGTTTTTCACCTTTGTCTATGACCGCACTTTTAACATGGTCAGAGTCGTACCTGTGCCCAATGGGGCCTGGGGCGAAAGTGAAAAATTGGGCCCTATTATTTGGGTAAATAATTGTAAAGCTTAGTTTGGAAATAACAAATACAATAAACAATAAATAAATACACCAAAAACAATATATAACATCAATAAAAATTCAACAAATATTTGAAATAATTACATAACTATATACTACCTGTCTAGATGTTTTAGAGGTGATAATATTTTCAAATCTGTGTAATCCAGTTGTCGGATAATTTCTTCTTTGTAAATATACAACATAGCTAACTCATTTAATCTATAATGTGACATTGTTGATCGAAGATAATTTTTTATTAACTTCAACTTTGAGAAGAGTTTTTCTGTTGATCAACTGTTACTGATATTTTTAACAAAATCTTATAGACAATATATAAGTATTTAATTGGGAATAAACCATTCAGTTTTGTCAAACATTGTAGCAAATCAATTGCTTTTTTTACATTTGTTAAATCTCATCTCATGACCATCAAATTCGAACAAAAAATCATCACCATTAATGTTTTACGTTAAATATTAAAGCACCATACAAGACTTTCTCAAGCTACTTAAAGACACATTCTTTAACTTCTTCAAATTTAACATAAATCCAAAAGTCTTTTGAAATTATTTAAATTGTTCAAATCAAACTCGAAAAGAAAATAAGACTTAATCAATTACTAGTGCCACTCTGCACGCGTTGCGTGCATGTACTGTTAGAATAATTATTTAAATATGATAATTTTCGTTTTCAAATTAATAAATTTTAACACTATTTTTTTTATTAAGAGTGATGTAACTTTTCAACATTTGGTTTTGGTAAGCTAACTTTTAATTTTCAGTGATTTTGGTCTAATTGCCGACGTGATAGCTAGACACGTCAGTATTTTCGGTGGCACATCAGCATTTTTCGGTGCCACATCAGTAGTTGGATCAAAATACTCGAAAATTAAAAGTTAGTGTACCAAAATAAAATTTTGAAAAGTTAATGGACCAAAACCAAAAATTAGACAAGTTAATGGACCAAAAAAATATTTTCCCAACTTATTACACATACCTCCGCTCGTGTGATTCTAGACATAGATGTGAGATTATATTGAAACTAATTTTATTATGATGTGTAATTTAAAAATAGAAAAACAACAAAAATATCCATTGTCTAAAAGCTTCATATACAAGCAATTGAGTAGATATTTGTGAAATGGTCTCTCTTTATCTGTTAGATGAGTCAACACTATTCATATTTATAATAAAAATAATAATAATACTTTTGATATTGAAAGTAATAGGGTCACCCATATAAAAGAACCGTCTCACGAAATTGATCCAGTTTTATATCTCACATGAGTTTTGTGCAAGGAAACACAATGAATATCGAAAAATTAATCGTGGTAAATTTCTATATATATAAACACATAACAATCTTGAACTTACACTTACGCTTACACTTCAATGTAAAAATTATGTTTCACGGCTTTAAAAAAAAATTTATGGTATCATGTTCTCAAAAAAAGTTATGGTATATAACACAAAATTTAATAGAAAACTTGTTCTCAAACTAAACTTTCTGTAAATGATTGTATCAAAAATTTCTTATTTTTCTTTTAAAAGATAAAAAAAATTATGAAACTGCACATTATTAAACAAATATTGCTCCAAATCCGAAAAGATTTGTATTGATCTAATTTAAAAGATATTACAGTCAAACTAGGATTTAGGTCAGTACTAACTACGTACTAAGTAACGAAGATTAACAACAACAAAAAAAATATAATATATATATAGCTGGAATCTAAAAACTATCCAGTTACATATACCAGAATTTTGACGCGAATAAAGGACAAAAACTTCATAACTATAAAAATGTGTACATTATCATGGCTTATCAACGGCAAAAAAATACAAACTTGGCCACAAAACAGGTATATCTATATATTATATATATAATAATTGAGTTTTTGCCAAATATAGTAAAATCTCGCCAAAAATTTTTAGCTAAAAAAGGAAAAAAAACACTACTTATTTCTATTTATATTTTAAATGCAAAGAAACATATTTCAAATCTTTTCATACCATATATATATATATACATATATATATATATATATATATATATATATATATATATATATATATATATATAATAGATAAAAATATTTCACAGATATAATTGACTCAAATTTACATAGTTTATAATATTTTTATTTGCTAAAAAATTTGCACATTAAAAAGTGGATAAATAAATACAAGTATAATAATAAATAAATTATCATTTTAAAATTTGCTTAATCACTCTATACAAATTTATTAATTTTATGAATCTGTATTTATCAAATAAATGCTTTAATATATAAAATATTTAAAATTTTTGTCGTTGAATTTTTAAAATGAATTACAATAGAAGATTTAATATACGAAATGAAATAAGTACCTAATTTACTTTTAACATTTAAAAAGTCTTTCAATTTCACAGATTGAATTTTCTTAAATAGAATACAATATTATAATCAATAATATGAAATATTGAGCACGGATTGAAATAGAGCATTATTAATAAAAAAAATTTATTCCTTTGCATATTTACCATATTTATTAGGTTCAAATTTGATTCATTATATATATATATCTATAAATAATTTGATTCATTTTAAATGTTAAAAGTAAATTATGATAAAAAAATGTACAAAATAACTAAATCTTTCGGCCGGAAATTAAAAACAATAAAATAACCAAAATAAATAATATTTCCAATTTTGTTTGATCCCAATTATCTTCTATATTATATATAAAGCTGAGTTTTTGCCATTTTTAATAAAATCCCGCCAAAACTAAATTTCTAAAAATGTCAATTGTTTTGCTAAAAACGGAAATAAGGTATGTTTTGTGGCCATATTTGCATAGCCGAAATTATTGCTTCAATTATTAATCAATTACATCATATTGGCATCACCAAAATTATTGCCGAAATTAAAAGATTTATTTAACATGATGTAACGGAAGTTTTGTGGCCACAAACAGAAATAAAATTTCCTTTAAGAAAATTTATATTTATTCAATTAATGAAATCAATTACTTCATATTTGGATCGTTGAAATTATTTTCGAAATTATAATATTTAAAAATCACCATAATTTTACTCTACTCTTAAAAATTATTTTTTAATATTCGTAAAAAAATCACGATTAGCTATATATATGTGTGTAATATTTGCATATATTAATAGTTAATATATACATATAGATCATTCCGTAATACCCGATAAATGTTACATATACATGATTTGCTTTCCAAAAAATATAAAAATCATCCTTTATTCAATTAACGTACGTGCACCTTTAAAATTAAAAACATAAATTAATAAACATTCAAAATACCCGATAAATGTTAAATATACATGTATATATATATATATATATATATATATATATATATATAGAGAGAGAGAGAGAGAGAGGTGTGGTTGCTGTCTTCTTTTTCAGTAAGAAAAGTCAACATACACAAAGTAAACGTGACCTCTTCCTAGAATTGGAAAATAGAGGATCCACCTTCTCTTAAGGCAAGAGCGGCTACTTACTGAGATGACGTGTCCTATTCCAATCCTTACAAGAGCTTGGCTTCTTGAACACCCGGGTTTCCGAACACACGGTCAACTCCCGGTTCTATCTAAGTGCTTGCTAATGGCCACTCGGATCTAAGATAACCCGGGCTATCTTACCGGGTATCAGTGTGTATATATTTAATTGTTTCTGTTATGATTCTAAGTTGTGTGGTTCATACAGCTTCGTATATGATGGAGGTTTTGAAGACATCTAACTTAAGAGCAAGGTATTAACGCACAATACGCGCGAGTTTAAAAAATAAACAATAATGATTTTTTTTTTTCAAGTCAAAAATCAAGGATGATTTTTTTTCCCCTGGTAATTGCAAACATTCTCTAAAGTTGTGTTTGGATGAAAAGATTTGCAAGCCATAAATTTTGATTTTAGTTTTATTGTTAATAATGAAACAACATATAATGTAAAATTTTTGGACAAAAATTTAAAAACTAAGGGGTAACTTATTAGGGGAAATTATTTTTTTCGTCCAATAAATTGTTCAATGTTTGGTTTTGGTCCATTAACTTTTCAACATTTGGTTTTGGTAAGCTAACTTTTAATTTTCAGTGATTTTGGTCAAATTGCTGACGTGATAGCTAGACACGTCAGTATTTCCGGTGCCACGTCAGCATTTTTCGGTGCCACATCAGTAGTTGGATCAAAATACTCGAAAATTAAAAGTTAGTGTACCAAAATAAAATTTTGAAAAGTTAATGAACCAAAACCAAAAATTAGACAAGTTAATGGATCAAAAAAATATTTTTCCAACTTATTACACATACCTCCGCTCGTGTGATTCTAGACATAGATGTGAGATTATATTGAAACTAATTTTATTATGATGTGTAATTTAAAAATAGAAAAACAACAAAAATATCCATTGTCTAAAAGCTTCATATACAAGCAATTGAGTAGATATTTGTGAAATGGTCTCTCTTTATCTGTGAGATGAGTCAACACTGTTCATATTTATAATAAAAATAATAATAATACTTTTGATATTGAAAGTAATAGGGTCACCCATATAAAAGAACCGTCTCACGAAATTGATCCAGTTTTATATCTCACATGAGTTTTGTGCAAGGAAACACAATAAATATCGAAAAATTAATCGTGGTAAATTTCTATATATATAAACACATAAAGGTGTAAAATTCAATCTTGAACTTACACTTACGCTTACACTTCAATGTAAAAATTATGTTTCACGGCTTTTAAAAAAAATTTATGGTAACATGTTCTCAAAAAAAGTTATCGTATATAACACAAAATTTAATAGAAAACTTGTTCTCAAACTAAACTTTCTGTAAATGATTGTATCAAAAATTTCTTATTTTTCTTTTAAAATATAAAAAAAATTATGAAACTGCACATTATTAAAAAAATATTGCTCCAAATCCGAAAAGATTTGTATTGATCTAATTTAAAAGATATTACAGTCAAACTAGGATTTAGGTCAGTACTAACTACGTACTAAGTAACGAAGATTTAACAAAAAAAAAAAACTAATATATATATAGCTGGAATCTAAAAACTATCCAGTTGCATATACCAGAATTTTGACGCGAATAAAGGACAAAAACTTCATAACTATAAAAATGTGTACATTATCATGGCTTATCAACGGCAAAAAAATACAAACTTGGACACAAAACAGGTATATCTATATCTATATATATATAATAACTGAGTTTTTGTCAAATATAGTAAAATCCCACCAAAAATTTTTAGCTATAAAAGGAAAAAAAACACTACTTATTTCTATTTATATTTTAAATGCAAAGAAACATATTTCAAATCTTTTCATACCATATATATATATACATATATATATATATACATATATATATATATATATATATATATATATATAAAATAGATAAAAATATTTCACATATATAATTGACTCAAATTTACATAGTTTATAATATTTTTATTTGCTAAAAAATTTGCACATTAAAAAGTATATAAATAAATACAAGTATAATAATAAATAAATTATCATTTTAAAATTTGCTTAATCACTCTATACAAATTTATTAATTTTATGAATCTGTATTTATCAAATAAATGCTTTAATATATAAAATATTTAAAAATTTTGTCATTGAATTTTTAAAATGAATTACAATAGAAGATTTAATATACGAAATGAAATAATTACCTAATTTACTTTTAACATTTAAAAAGTCTTTCAATTTCGGAGATTGAATTTTCTTAAATAGAATACAATATTATAATTAATAATATAAAAGATTGAGAACGGATTGAAATAGAGCATTATTAACAGAAAATTTTTATTCCTTTGCATATTTACCATATTTATTAGGTTCAAATTTGATTCATTATATATATATATATATATATATATATATATATATATATATATATAATTTGATTCATTTAAAATGTTAAAAGTAAATTATGATAAAAAATGTACAAAATAACTAAATCTTTCGGCCGGAAATTAAAAACAATAAAATAACCAAAATAAATAATATTTCCAATTTTGTTTGATCCCAATTATCTTCTATATCTATATATATATATATATAATAACTGAGTTTTTGCTAAATATAGTAAAATCCCGCCAAAATTTTTTAGCTAAAACAGGAAACAAACTTTATATAATTCTATTTATATGTTTAATGCACCGAAATTCATTTTAAATATTACTTATTTAGAAATAGTTTTCATTTTAATATATATCTATATATATAATGCACAAATATAATTGATTCAAATTAACTTACTTTATAATAATTTAATTTGCCAAAAACTTACGATTAAATTGGTAGATATTAATTAATACTATAAATATAATAATAAATCAATTTTCAATTTAAAATTTGCTTAATCACTTTATACAAATATAATTAATTATTTGAGTTCATATATATTTCAAAATCTCTTACAATACTATAAATAATAATGTACAAATGTATTATATAACAATTTCTTTCATTTAGTATTTCGAATTTGCTTCATAAACAATTTTATACGGAATTAAATTCGTCTGAATACATGCTCCCAACGCCAACAAACAAACTTTTCAAAAAATTATCATATATATGTGAAATCTTCAATAAATGCTATAATAATAATAATAATAATAATAATAATAATAATAATAATAATAATAATAATAATAATAATAATAATAATAATAATAATAATAATAATAATAATAATACAACAAAATTTTGAAGATTTCCCAATTATATATAAAATTTTCAATAAATGATAAAATTTTTGTAATTTATAATTAAAATTTATATGGGTCAAAATTCGTCTGAAAATTTGCTTCAAATCAAATTTTGAAACAAAGTACCACATATATGGGAAATTTTAATAAATGCTATATTTCAATAATAATACAACGAATTTAGAATATTTCTCAATTACATATAAAATGTTCCATAAATAATACAATTTAACTATTTTAGAATTAAAATTTAGAAAGTTTACAGAATTAAGGAGGTTAAATTTGCTTTAAAAAAATACATAAGATAATATTATTTGCAAAAAAAAATTGATTCGTTTTAAAATATTTACCATATTTATAAGAAATACTTATATCATTTGAGATAATCTTTAAATGGACATACCAATTTTATGTGATTACATTAAATTCTTTATCTTGGTTGAGATAACTCTTACTAATAAAAAGAATATATAAAGATATTATAAAAAATCATATATTATTTTTCTATCAGAATTTTTTAAAAATAAATATTTTTCAAAAAATTAAAATTTTTGTCGATTAATAAATTTGATTAAAAATGTTAATTATTTTTTAGAATATGTTAAGTAAATTTATATCAAGGTTCTAATTAAGATACATAATATATATTTATGGAAAGTCAATACACCAAATATTCTAGACGACGTTCTTTTAAAAAGTTTGAAAATGTAATATATATATATATATATATATATATATATATATATATATATATATATATATATATAATAACTTAGTTTTTGCCAAATATAGTAAAATCCAGCCAAAAATAATTAGCTAAAAAAGGAAAACTAAGACAACTTATTTCTGTTTATGTTCTAAATGCTACGAACGGTTCAATTATTTTCATACATTATATATATATATATATATATATATATATATAATGTATGAAAATAATTGAACCGTTCGTAGCATTTAGAACATATATATAATTTATAAAGATAAGTCAAATTGCATAGTTTATAACGTTTTCATTTGCTAAAATTTACACTTTAAATGTAGAAAAATAAATAATACAAATATAATAATAAATAAATTATAATTTTAAAATTTGCTCAATTAATCTATACAAATTCAATAATTTTAGTAATATGTATATATTAAATAAATGCTTTAATATATAAAATTTTAAATGATTAATATATTTCTTTAATAATATAACCAATTTAGAAGATTTAATAATTACATATAAAATGTACCGTAAATAAAATAATCACTTGATTTATTTTAAATTTTAAACATTATAAAAAGTCTTGGTTCAATTAATGCCTTCAAATAATTAAATTAATAAAATACAAATAGATAAAATAGTGTAAACGGTGAGCATTAATTATTAATAAAGAATGTCTAACTTTAAATATAAAACCTAATAATTAAATAAACGATTCAAAACATCTATAAATAAAACTGAATATTTAAATAATCACTTAATTTATTTTAAATTTTAAACATTTAAAAAAGGCATGGTTAAATTAATACCTTCAAATAATTAAATTAATAAAATACAAATAGATAAAATAGTGTAAACGGTGAGCATTAATTATTAATAAAAAATGTCTAACTTTAAATATAAAACCTATTAATTAAATAAACGATTCAAAACATCTATAAATAAAACTGAATATTAATTTAAATCTCTACATAAATACATATTTTAGTTTCAATCAAATACATGCAAATATAATACCTCCCATAATAGATTAAAAAACATATTAAAAAATCAATGCAATAATTACAACAAAATACGATCAATATTATCACCTAACAAAATTTTCGAACATATTTACTTTCTTTATACACAGTATCGACTAACAAATCAAAACATTCATCATTATGATTCTTTAATTTAATTTAAAATTCAACAATAAAAATTCATTGTCAAAGAAAATATTTAAAGTGTGAGATATTTCATATTAGATTTAAAAAATTCAAGCTAAAATTGATACAAATATTGTAATAATTTTTTTACCGGTCAATCAACTTAGCAATTAAAATAGGAAAATAGGACTCAATCCCTAACCGTAAACATACAGATAAATTTTATGACTTTAAATAACTTAATAATGCATAAAAAAATTTAAACACTCGACACTAAACAATGAATATTATGAAAAATGGTAAATATTTATAACACGGTAGCTTAGGAATAATATTTACTAATTAGTAAACAAAGTAATAATGTTGAAAAACAAACAATTATGTCAATCAATACCATAATATTTGTCTTAGTTTTCTAAATATAGAACTACCAATCAAAATTTTAAAAAATCAATCAAAATTATTTCTTATTTTAATTATTATATATTCAACACAAATACACATTTTACTTTCTATTTTTCGGACAAATAAGGCACATTCCACAAAAGATTAAAAAAAACTTAAAATTGGAAAATTCCATGTAAAATTATAAGAAACTGTGACCAATTATTTCACAAAAGATTAAAAAAAAACCTGAAATTTGGAAATTAAATATAAAATTATAAGACATTGTGATCAATAAAAAAAATAAGCAATATTTCCTTTCTTAATAAAGTATATCATTTAAAGATTTTTCAAATCAATCAAAATAATTCGTAACTTAAATCTAACTAAATGCCAGATTTAATTTCAATCAAATAACAGCAACTAGGATATATTCAAAATTTAGATTAAAAAAATTTAAGTTTAAAAATTTACAATAAAATTTTAATATATTTAAATCAAAATAAATTTTTTTAAAAAAATAAAAACATAGGTTATCCGTTATTGAGTCAATCCCATAAGTCATGATTCTAAAATATAGAGCATATATAGTTAAATCACTCCTCTCACATTATTCTTGAAAATATTTACCATCGAATCACAATTTCGAGAAATTCAAAACACAAGCTCAAATTCAAACTCACATATTTTCATAAGCAATTATCACATAATCATAAAAAAAAAAAATTCAAGATCGGCTATAAGGTTCCCACAATGATATAGCGAAGAACATTCAAACATATGAAAGGCTGCTGAATTTTGAAGAATCAAAATTACTATGGAGCGACTGACAAAATCTACGGATAGGCAACAAGAGACGGAAAACTAACAATCAAGCAAAAGATAATTAAGTATACTTTTAATTTACTTTTTGGGATTGAATTTTTGAGTTATTCATATCGTATATTTAATGTTTGAAATACAAGTTGAAAAAATTGTCCTTACGCATCATTTTTCAATCGAACTCCTTCTGCTTATATGCATCTGAAATTGATATATAGATGGATAAACATCAACTTAAAATGATATCTAGATGTTTATCAATAAATTTCTAATAAAAATGCATTATCTACCATAGACTTAAATTTCTTGATAAGATATAAGTAGTCCTTCTAAATTGATAACCTGCAAATAAATAAAACATTGTTGAATTAATATTATACTTGTGCAGATGATTATATTAACTAATCTAAGATTCTAAGCTAACAATCACTTTAAATCATTTTCAATATATGCATATATCGAATCCTTCTAAGAGAACATCTATAAAATAATTACCTAAAATCGTTTATAATTAAAAGCAACATCTCAAAGTGTTGATAAATCAAGATGTAACATACATAACATGATGCAAATAATCAATATAAAGAATTAACATATAATAAAACTGTTTTCAGCCAACATAAATTAAGATGGTATTGACAACATCAAAATATCCATTAAGTGAGATCACAAATGGTATGATATTTTTTTCATGCGTTATTTTTTGTTATTTGTCTACTCAAATTATTATATTTGTTTTCTTTTAACATCGGTATACGTGCAGCTACTTCATCGAGCTTAGTTGATATAGATTCTTCTTCTTAAATGCCTAGCAGCTCAACTAAAAATAAATCAGATATGATTGATCTAACGATTGATGATGATTTCTCTCTCTTCTGTTAATACTGGCGACAAACTGTCGTTTGTTTATCAATATAATTTTTTAATAACTACACGTATTTTTTTTCCTAATTTTAAGATATTATATTTAAGATATAAGTATAATCATCAATTAATAACGTTTTTTTTTTTTTGCAGTTGAATTTGATTCAATTCAAATAATTAAGTTAACATATTGGATATTCAACATAGTCATGACAATCTCGACAAAAATATCTCAAAATCATCCATTGGTAAAATTATATTATATTGGTTTTATGTTGTTTTAGTTTAAAACAAGTTTATGTTGTTTTATTCAAATTTATAAAAGAATTTTTTTTTATTTTTCAGTTATAACATATTTAATTTTTTTATGTTACGTATTTTTCATTTTTTTTTTTGGAATATGTGTGTGTTAACAACGTCCTTTTTTATATAGATTACTGGGATATAGGAAATCCAATATACAGATGTGATTTTTATGGTGCGATATTCTGGTATGAAGAAAGGTTATGCAAGGGAAAATACAACTTACTCCTTTAAAAAATCTCAAAATCCTAAATACTCCATGTGTTGTATGCAAGGAAAAATACAACTTCCTCCTTAAAAAAAACATCATGAAGTATTGCATGATTTTTTAAATGAAGTGGATGCTAAAAGCAAACATTTTCTTGAGAATATCATATCATACATTAGTATGTTTTATTTCACGTCGATGGGAGGGAAGATAGATTCAAGTTTAAATCAAGGTGGCTCCGCTTCAGTGTTTAAACTTCATGGTCAAAATTATCATTTAATTGGAAGCATACTTCCATGTGAAGGTGCATCTCCAAAGTTTACGCAGTTATATATTTACGACACAGAAAATGAAATTACTAATCGAATTTCTACTGCCATATATGCCTTAAAATATGTCTTATTTTGTATTTATCGTATTTGTCAATTTATAAGAAAATATTCATTTATATCGAATAAACATATTTTTCAGAAAAAACAGCGACACAAATAATCTGCATCTGGAGATAGTCTCTGATTTGAAGATCATGTTAGATGAAAATAATGTTTTGGTCAAGTCTTTTCGGATGATCAAAGAAAGAATGATGGTAGAAGTACAATCCGATATTAAATTACAGCTGATTGGGAGAATAGATAAGGATGGAAAACGATATAATCTTCCTTCTATTTCCGAGGTTGCTGCATTAATCGTGGGATATTTTAATGAGGCTTTGGGAGACAGAGATATTTTAGTAGAAACACAAATTGGTCAACTAAAACATATCAATGAGTTGAATCCTGCATATATCTCTCCAGTATCCTATACTTTTCTCCCTATGGTGAGGATGGTTATCGAGAAGATATTTCATTCTCAGAATCCAAGTCAAGTGTTGGAGGTAGAAAAAAAGTGAGTATAAGAGAATTTTTGCCTATCGACTGCATGATAGGGACATCGAATTTTCAAGTATTTTGTCTTCGAGAAAACTTTTTCAACAATTTATTGTTGATGCATACACAATGGTTGAATCTGGAAGGTTGACATATGTTCGGATGCATAAAAAACAATTGAGATGTGAAATGCACAAAGGTCTTCATGATGCGCTTTTGCGTGGTGAAACAAATGCATCTACACAAAGAAAACGTATTATCTTGCCTTCTTCTTTTACTGGGA
Source organism: Henckelia pumila (assembly GCF_033568475.1). Classification (NCBI taxonomy): domain Eukaryota; kingdom Viridiplantae; phylum Streptophyta; class Magnoliopsida; order Lamiales; family Gesneriaceae; genus Henckelia; species Henckelia pumila. The sequence continues at coordinate 144,179,970 of NC_133121.1, forward strand.
GTGCAAGATATATAATTCAGAATTACCAAGATGCCAAAGCTATATGTAAGTGGGCTGGATATCCGGATTTGTTCATTACATTTACGTGTAATCCAAAATGGCCAGAAATTATGAGATTTATCGAGGCTCGAGGATTGAGAGCCGAAGACCGTCCGGATATTGTCTCCAGAATCTTTAAAATGAATTTGGATGCCTTGATTAAAGATGTTCGAAAGAATACAATATTTGGAAATGTTAAAGCAGGTGTAACATTTTTTTAAATATAATGTTTTATATATTTCTTATCTTATGATGATAATTAATACCTTTTAGTACATACAAATAATTAATTTTTTAAATTTGTTTATATTTTACTTTTATATTCGAAATATAAATTTAATCCAATTTAATTATATTATACACAAGATATAATCCGTGCATCGCACGGGTGAAATACTAGTATATATAATAACTGAGTTTTTGCCAAATATAGTAAAATCTCGCCAAAAATTTTTAGCTAAAAAAGGAAAAAAAAACACTACTTATTTCTATTTATATTTTAAATGCAAAGAAACATATTTCAAATCTTTTCATACACCATATATATATATATATATATATATATATATATATATATATATATATATATATATATATATATATATATATAATAGATAAATATATTTCACAGATATAATTGACTCAAATTTACATAGTTTATAATATTTTTATTTGCTAAAAAATTTGCACATTAAAAAGTGGATAAATAAATACAAGTATAATAATAAATAAATTATCATTTTAAAATTTGCTTAATCACTCTATACAAATTTATTAATTTTATGAATCTGTATTTATCAAATAAATTCTTTAATATATAAAATATTTAAAATTTTTGTCGTTGAATTTTTAAAATGAATTACAATAGAAGATTTAATATACGAAATGAAATAATTATCTAATTTACTTTTAACATTTAAAAAGTCTTTCAATTTCGGAGATTGAATTTTTTTAAATAGAATACAATATTATAATTAATAATATGAAAGATTGAGCACAGATTGAAATAGAGCATTATTAACAGAAAATTTTTATTCCTTTGCATATTTACCATATTTATTAGGTTCAAATTTGATTCATTATATATATATATAAATAATTTGATTCATTTTAAATGTTAAAAGTAAATTATGATAAAAAAAATGTACAAAATAACTAAATCTTTCGGCCGGAAATTAAAAATAATAAAATAACCAAAATAAATAATATTTCCAATTTTGTTTGATCCCAATTATCTTCTATATTATATATAAAGCTGAGTTTTTGCCATTTTTAATAAAATCCCGCCAAAACTAAATTTCTAAAAATGTCAATTGTTTTGCTAAAAACGAAAATAAGGTATGTTTTGTGGCCATATTTGCATAGCCGAAATTATTGCTTCAATTATTAATCAATTACATCATATTGGCATCACCAAAATTATTGCCGAAATTAAAAGGTTTATTTAACATGATGTAACGGAAGTTTTGTGGCCACAAACAGAAATAAAATTTCCTTTAAGAAAATTTATATTTATTCAATTAATGAAATAAATTACTTCATATTTGGACCGTTGAAATTATTTTCAAAATTATAATATTTAAAAATCACCATAATTTTACTCCACTCTTAAAAATCATTTTTTAATATTCGTAAAAAAATCACGATTAGCTATATATATATGTGTAATATTTGCATATATTAATAGTTAATATATACATATAGATCATTCCGTAATACCCGATAAATGTTACATATACATGATTTGCTTTCCAAAAAATATAAAAATCATCCTTTATTCAATTAACGTACGTGCACCTTTAAAATTAAAAACATAAATTAATAAACATTCAAAATACCCGATAAATGTTAATATACATGTATATATATATATATAGAGGTGTGGTTGCTGTCTTCTTTTTCAGTAAGAAAAGTCAACATACACAAAGTAAACATGGCCTCTTCCTAGAATTGGAAAATAGAGGATCCGTGGTCTTTTACCAAGCCGGGCTATCCACCTTCTCTTAAGGGAAGAGCGGCTACTTACTGAGATGACGTGGCCTATTCCAATCCTTACAAGAGCTTGGCTTCTTGAACACCCGGGTTTTCGAACAAACGGTCAACTCCCGGTTCTATCTAAGTGCTTGCTAATGGCCACTCGGATCTAAGATAACCCGGGCTATCTTACCGGGTATCAGTGTGTATATATTTAATTGTTTCTGTTATGATTCTAAGCTGTGTGGTTCATACAGCTTCGTATATGATGGAGGTTTTGAAGACATCTAACTTAAGAGCAAGGTATTAACGCACAATACGCGCGAGTTTAAAAAATAAACAGTAATGATTTATTTTTTTTTCAAGTAAAAAATCAAGGATGATTTTTTTCCCCCTGGTAATTGCAAACATTCTCTAAAGTTGTGTTTGGATGAAAAGATTTGCAAGCCATAAATTTTGATTTTAGTTTTATTGTTAATAATGAAACAACATATAATGTAAAATTTTTGGACAAAAATTTAAAAACTAAGGGGTAACTTATTAGGGGAAATTATTTTTTTGGTCCAATAAATTGTTCAATGTTTGGTTTTGGTCCATTAACTTTTCAACATTTGGTTTTGGTAAGCTAACTTTTAATTTTCAGTGATTTTGGTCTAATTGCTGATGTGATAGCTAGACACGTCAGTATTTCCGGTGCCACGTCAGCATTTTTCGGTGCCACATCAGTAGTTGGATCAAAATACTCGAAAATTAAAAATTAGTGTACCAAAATAAAATTTTGAAAAGTTAATGGACCAAAACCAAAAATTAGACAAGTTAATGGACCAAAAAAATATTTTCCCAACTTATTACACATACCTCTGCTCGTGTGATTCTAGACATAGATGTGAGATTATATTGAAACTAATTTTATTATGATGTGTAATTTAAAAATAGAAAAACAACAAAAATATCCATTGTTTAAAAGCTTCATATACAAGCAATTGAGTAGATATTTGTGAAATGGTCTCTCTTTATCCGTGAGATGAGCCAACACTGTTCATATTTATAATAAAAATAATAATAATACTTTTTATATTGAAAGTAATAGGGTCACCCATATAAAATAACCGTCTCACGAAATTGATCCAGTTTTATAGCTCACATGAGTTTTGTGCAAGGAAACACAATGAATATCGAAAAATTAATCGTGGTAAATTTCTATATATATAAACACATAAAGGTGTAAAATTCAATCTTGAACTTACACTTACGCTTACACTTCAATGTAAAAATTATGTTTCACGGCTTTAAAAAAAAATTTATGGTATCATGTTCTCAAAAAAAGTTATGGTATATAACACAAAATTTAATAGAAAACTTGTTCTCAAACTAAACTTTCTGTAAATGATTGTATCAAAAATTTCTTATTTTTCTTTTAAAAGATAAAAAAAATTATGAAACTGCACATTATTAAACAAATATTGCTCCAAATCCGAAAAGATTTGTATTGATCTAATTTAAAAGATATTACAGTCAAACTAGGATTTAGGTCAGCACCTCACCATGCGAGACAGTGAGTTCAAAACGGCTTGCGCCCGAGCGGTACAAAATTGCCGCGTGAGCGCGGTACCAAAATGGCGAGGCAGTGTGTTGGCTTAAAGTTGGGCGCTCGCGCGGTAGAAAATTACCGCCCGAGCGCACCTTCTGCAGAATGAACAGTCACGACTGTTTCTGGCATTTTTCTGTCATGGGTTGCATCCTTATGCCTTCAAACGTGTTGTTTCGTGTATAAGACTATATATATGGTGGTTATAACACAGAAAACAAACACAGAAACATCTGATAACATACATTTTAGATTTCTGATTCTCAAAATCTCTCCCTCACTTTCTCAAAAAAAAGTAAAAGCATATTTTCGTTCGTTGAAGTTCGTGATATTTGCTGTGCTGCTATATCACGATCGAAAGTCGTTGTATCTTAGAGACGATTGCCGCTAACGTTTAGCACTTGGAACGGGCAATTTCGTCTTGCGGATAGAGAGTTTCTCTCGCCTCGACTGTGTTCATTATTGTCGCTGTTATTGTTGCTGCTGTTTAACAAGGTTTTCAGAATTCGGAATACACCCTTGTAACATATATATATATGGTGGCCGCACATGCGGTTGAAGATTCACAATTCATTATCTACTTTAACTGCAACTTCCTTAATTTGTTTCCTTTCAATCGTTTCTTCCAGGGATACTTTGCAACTCTGAAAACTTCCCAAACTTTTTGAATCTTCCACTTGAATTTAATTTGGAGGGTTACTTTGCAACTCAATCAATCAATCTCCACGAAATACTTGAGGATGATGCCACGGAGACTCGTCGTGAGGTGGAAGCTTCCCAAAGAATCACACGCTGATTCAACAAAGAGTCTGAATCCACGATGGGCTACCAAAGCTAGAACTCCCCGCCTACCGGTTAATATCGGACGTGTTTCGAGTAGTTCTGATAATCACCAGAGACGCCATTGGAACGGTAACATGAAGACGCAATCTGCTCGAAAAATCTTGGATTTTGATCTGAACGAGTTGCCCAAGGAAGAACTAGATCATGAAGATTTTTGTGCAAACTAGCTAGTGTTGAATCTGCTTGTACGTAGGTTTATCAAGTTCATGAAGGATAGCTGGGTAATTATCTACTTTTTTTTTTTCTTTTTTAATTTCCTTGTAGGGTTTTGGCTTGAGTTTTGAATCTTATGCATTGAACAAAGTTTTATAAGCACTCTATTACATTTACCTTTGTTTTCCATTTGGAGATAATGAATATTGCAGACAGTTGTATATATATATAAGTCTTTATACCTTCATTCGCGATGTTTTTAGAACATATATTGTTCCAACATACGTACATCGGTACATTAATTAACTACAAGATCATTGGCATATGATCTTTAGAGTATATGACTTGTAGTTTTTACCCCGCAATATTTTCCAACAAAAAGTGCGTACGTACGACACCAGTGACATCAAATTTGTGTATCTATATTGAACTAAAAAATATATATCAATGCACAACACATTGTCCATAAAATTTGCACATACAAAATTTATTTGAGACATTGTTACACTCATGGGTTGCTGGTACGTATAGTTTCACCGGTGGTGTCGAGAGGGTAAAGGTCGGGATTTTTCCAGATGGCTTAGAAGAGTCACCTTACAGTAAAGACTGCAAATATCGTCCTCAGCTTCATCACACACATGTATTCATCGTGTCCATATCGCCCGCATATATATAACGATTTAAATAGACCAGTAGCCTTGTTCAACACCCGCATGACATATCATATATATCACTGTCTTCCATATTGAAATCTAAAAATTTGGACGATTCTTGTCTGCAGGGCTCAGGTTTGTGGGGAAAAATGATTATTAAAAAATAAAAAAAGCAAAGTTCTGGGAAAAAAAGATTATAAAATAAATGAAAAAAGAAAATTGGAGATGCGGGGTATCGATCCCCGTACCTCTCGCATGCTAAGCGAGCGCTCTACCATCTGAGCTACATCCCCTTATTGGAAAAGGTTTTGGAATTAATTATAAAATAACTAATAAACACATTCGATTCTTCATTTCTCGGCATGTTTCAACAAATCGAGCCTTCTCTCACTTATTTTCGTCCACTGTACCATTTTTTTAGTCCGAATCCATTTTATAAACTAATTATATGCTCAAATATAAATCACGAGCGTATTTATCGGATTGATTTTGAGCTGCTTGAAAGTAAAGATGTATTCCCCAACAAAATCATGAACTGATATCCCTCAACGGGTAAATTCTCCGAACAAAGTAAAGAAAAGCATATATAAATTTCAGTTTATAAGCTTCACGTCTCAAATCACAAGTGCATATTATGACTTTTAATTTCAAAGGTTGTAGATATAATTTTGTATTTTGAGGGTTCTCCTTTTGATTCTCGAACCATTCAAAAAACATAAACCCGCAAATCCTCCAAGTTAATTGATAGTGTTGGGGTCATTCAGTTCATCCCAATAAATACTTTCCGAGTGTGCTTGGATTGAGTGGTTTGAAACCATAAATTTAGTTGTAATGATAATTGTGAAGAATTTGAAATACATCGAACATAAGTGTCCGGTATTTTCAGTTTCCGGGTTTTAAACATATTCTTCAAATTTTTCCGTCCAAATCGAATTCTTCCGTATAAGAATAATAAAAACCAGTTTGTGAGTGAGTCCCCTCGCATTTCATAACAATCCACATCCTAACCATTTTTGGCTTTCACATTTATACGCATAGCTGGAATCTAAAAACTATCCAGTTACATATACCAGAATTTTGACGCGAATAAAGGACAAAAACTTCATAACTATAAAAATGTGTACATTATCATGGCTTATCAACGGCAAAAAAAATACAAACTTGGCCACAAAACAGGTATATCTATATATATATAATAACTGAGTTTTTGTCAAATATAATAAAATCCCGCCAAAAATTTTTAGCTAAAAAAGGAAAAAAACACTACTTATTTCTATTTATATTTTAAATGCAAAGAAACACATTTCAAATCTTTTCATACCATATATATATATATATATATATATATATATATATATAATAGATAAAAATATTTCACAGATATAATTGACTCAAATTTACATAGTTTATAATATTTTTATTTGCTAAAAAATTTGCACATTAAAAAGTGGATAAATAAATACAAGTATAATAATAAATAAATTATCATTTTAAAATTTGCTTAATCACTCTATACAAATTTATTAATTTTATGAATCTGTATTTATCAAATAAATGCTTTAATATATAAAATATTTAAAATTTTTGTCGTTGAATTTTTAAAATGAATTACAATAGAAGATTTAATATACGAAATGAAATAATTACCTAATTTACTTTTAACATTTAAAAAGTCTTTCAATTTCGGAGATTGAATTTTCTTAAATAGAATACAATATTATAATTAATAATATGAAAGATTGAGCACGGATTGAAATAGAGCATTATTAACAGAAAATTTTTATTCCTTTGCATATTTACCATATTTATTAGGTTCAAAGTAAATTTGATTCATTTTAAATGTTAAAAGTAAATTATGATAAAAAAATGTACAAAATAACTAAATCTTTCGGTCGGAAATTAAAAACAATAAAATAACCAAAATAAATAATATTTCCAATTTTGTTTGATCCCAATTATCTTATATATTATATATAAAGCTGAGTTTTTGCCATTTTTAATAAAATCCCGCCAAAACTAAATTTCTAAAAATGTCAATTGTTTTGCTAAAAACAGAATAAGGTATGTTTTGTGGCCATATTTGCATAGCCGAAATTATTGCTTCAATTATTAATCAATTACATCATATTGGCATCACCAAAATTATTGCCGAAATTAAAAGATTTATTTAACATGATGTAACGGAAGTTTTGTGGCCACAAACAGAAATAAAATTTCCTTTAAGAAAATTTATATTTATTCAATTAATGAAATCAATTACTTCATATTTGGATCGTTGAAATTATTTTCGAAATTATAATATTTAAAAATCACCATAATTTTACTCCACTCTTAAAAATTATTTTTTAATATTCGTAAAAAAATCACGATTAGCTATATATATATGTGTAATATTTGCATATATTAATAGTTAATATATATATAGATCATTCCGTAATACCCGATAAATGTTACATATACATGATTTGCTTTTCAAAAAATATAAAAATCATCCTTTATTCAATTAACGTACGTGCACCTTTAAAATTAAAAATATAAATTAATAAACATTCAAAATACCCGATAAATGAATATATATTACAGAATATTGCTAATTTACCATATATGTATGCCTATATTTATATACAATATGTATCATATTTGGATTACCAACATTAGAATATTTAGCATGATATTTAAGGATATTATATAACCATTTAAATTTAGACCGGAACATTTATAGACAACTCCATGATTTTAGCATTTCATCCATGATTTGCTTTCCAAAAAATTTAAGAATCATCCTTTATTCAAAAAATATCACGCTTAAGATACGAGAAATGTTAAATATAATTGTATATATATATAATTTCGGCAAATTTGCAAAAATTTATATACGTATATATCATTTTATAATACGTGCTTTCCAAAAAATTGAAAATTTCACCACTATTCAAAAAACAATGGTGATTTTCCTGCACAATTAAAAATTCTAATTCTAAAACTTAACAAACACACAAAACATTTCCAATATTGATTTTAAGAAGGTACCGTTTGTTTTGACATATTATTAATCTATGTATAACTTATCTTATCTCATCTCACGTTCTTTTTGTCATATTATATATCCATCCATTAATTATATATCTTATATCAATCAAATCATTAATTATTTATTCAACATCAATCAAATCATTAAATTTAAATTACTACATTACCCTTTATAAATAATAATATTCTTATTTTATTTATTATTAAAAGGTCAAAATGGTAATTTACTATTTTTATATAAAATTTAATCAATCAAATCAAACATATTATAATCTATCAATCAAATCAAATATTATATTAACTATCATTTCTTATTTACTTTTTATTACAATATATTACTTATCTTTACATTATTTATCTCATCCTTAACTTCAAACGGTATCGATGTATAAATAAGGTTCAACATTGTTGCATAACTTTCGAACTAACAGACGACAGATCAACTAAAGGCAAGGGCACGAGTTCAAATATATATTTATTTTAGTATGTAAACTGTAAAGATTTGGAGGGTTTAAGATATATATACAAAATCTTATAAAATCTTTGTCATATTAGCGTACGTAACTATACATAAATATATCCATAGATTGGTTACATCTATACAAAAATCTTTTTTCGGCATAGAGATTTTTGTGTGCGCACGTAAATGGGTTATGTAATTGTATTGAAATTTGTTGATGGGTTCTTGAATAATGTAGTTCTTTCTTCATGTTGTTGGCGGAATTTCTTTACTATGGGTTAAGATAATGCTAAAAGTACAACAAATATTGTGTACAACGATATGTACAACAATTATATCATGAAATTTTATTTTTTATTTTATCGCGAGATTTCGCATTCAATGTAAAGTGAGATTTTGATATATTTAATTTTTGCATTGTGTTGTAAGATTTGTTGTACAAAATTCTTTATACATGTAGCATTGTTCTTAATATTATAGGGTTGACATGATAAATCATGGGTTGTTAGATCTTCTATTATGGTAATACCCTTAAGGTATGTTGAAATAAACCGCAACTGTGAGCTTTCTTAGCGTTTCCTTCCCTAGATCTCTGCACAAATTTTTCATCTTGCCATTTGTTGAACAATCAATGCTTGAAAAAATGTCTAAGAACAGATTGATGGAGCAGGATTTATGCTAGCTGGATGTGACGAAGCTCCATCCTCTCTCGCCTGAGGTTATTTCATGTCAGGCTACAATAAACATAGGTTAGCTTGTGTATTGTACTTTGAACATCTCTATGCACACAGTATGATTGTAGTACGTTACATTTTTCTATTAGCCTATTTACTTATCCCAAATTTTTATTTTACTGTTTCAGACACGATTTTCATGTGGCTCACGTGAAGTCAACAGTTGTGAAATATATCTCTGGTGTCCAGGTATAAAAGTCATTCCTTTAATTTGTGAGAGTATAGATGTTGTGAGAATCTCTTTAGTTGATGTGTTCATGTATAAATCAAAGTTTTTGAAATTTAAAATGATTTTTGCCTTCACTTTAAAAAAAATTGGAACGTACGTAATATTATCATCAAGCATGGATATGCCAATGCAAAAATATACAAGTGCAAAGATGACCGATGCCCTCGACCCATGTGCTACAAGTGAGTCCTTCAAAGTCATTTTATTTTCTTGATGTTAATTATTTAGTCTTTACTGTTGTTAATGTATGTTTCATTACAGGCGTATGGAAGTGGGAAAGAAGACAATCCAATGTGAGATGTGCCTAGTTTTGAGAACCGCAAGATGAAATTTCTTAGGCACGTTTCTTTCGTCGATTGCCCAATAACGTTTCGTGTGGCTATTATTTGAAAATATGATATGTTTTTCTGTGTTATCAATTTGTGAACGATATCTTTTAAAGATTTCAAGCATGTTTATATTCGCAAAAAATTTGTTATGTTCTGGTAATGCCTCTGGGACATGATATTCTCATGGCTAAGATGATTAAAGGTGGGGCGATTATGTAAAATTTTTATAAATCTATAAATGATGATATATCAATTTTCAGCTCAAATTTTAAAATTTGTTCGAATGTTATCATTTTTGTTTAATTTCACTAAATTTTTGTGTGTTCATATATATGTATGATAATATTATTTTTTGCAAACATAACAGATATTATGGCTCGACTTACTAAAAATATAAACTATAATTAAATATCTATGTTAATTATATTATTTTATTTAATTTCGATCATAATTTTGTGTTTTTGTATTGCTTTTTTATATTTAGTCATTACTATTTATTATATTAAATAAATATAATTGTTTTTATATAATGTTACGTTTTTTAACTTTTTAAAGAGTATCGTTGTAAATATTTGGTGTACTTAGGGGTGAACATTCGGTTAATTCGATCAAAAACCGAACCGAATTAACCGAATTGCGTTTTGGTTAACCAAAACGAATTTATGCTAAAACTAATTTAACCGATCGAATTAACCTATTTTTTAAAGAAAAAATTAAATAATTAAAATTTTTATAAAATTAATAATTTAAATATGATATTTTTATCATTATGAAAATATATTAAGATTAAAAAATTAAAATAAGAAAAACTAAGTAAAATATTAAATATAAACACATTAAAAATATATTATAAATTATATATAAGGCCTAATAAAAAATTCAAAATTTAATTCTTTATAATTCGGTTAACCGAATTGACCAATTTTTTTTTAAGAAAATCGAAAAACGAACCGATTTAACCAAAATTTTCTAACATAAAAACCGAATTTCCGAATTAACCGAACCAAATTTCTAAATTCATTCGGTTCGGTCGGTTAATTCAGTGTAACCGAACTTTTGCTCACCCATAGGTGTACTGACATTTCATAAATCGTTGTTATATATATCTTCAATATTATAACCTTGATATATATTTATTTAACATATTCTAAAAATAATAAATATTTTTAGTCAAATTTATTCATCGACAATGACAAAAAAAATTGAATTTTTTGAAAACTATTAATTTTTGATAATGTTGATAAAAAAAAATAATATATATATTTTTATAGATATTTTTTTGTATTATATTTAAGTAAGAGTTCCATACAATTACGATAAAGAAGTCAATCTATCCACACAAGATTGATATCTCCATTTAAGAATTATCTCAAATGAGACAAACATTTTTGATATAACAATTTTTACAATAATATTTAAAATTTAAATATATTCATTATATCAAATCAATAATTTTATAAATTTTCAAACACAAATTTCCGTGCATCGCACGGGTGAAATACTAGTATTTTACTATAAAACAGAAGAAATAAAAAGAAGTCCGCCGAACAAAAAAATTTCCAGTTGCCAACAGCAGGTCATTGAGCTCTCAAAGATATCTGTGTTTCTTTGCTCTCTTTTTCCACAAAAACTCCATCATAAGAAACCTTTCTACCTTTACATTTGAGATACAGAAGAAAACAACCAGTTCTGCAGAAGTCTTCATTCTTTGAAATTTCTCATCAACAACACAGATCTGGCTGGAAAAAACTCTCTAGAATAATGTACAAGCTTTGCATTGAATCACAATAATTCATCCACATGGTCCGGTTCGGTTCTGTATGGTTCTGGGACAAAGCAACTCGATGATTGTAGGAGGAATAACTTATAAATCAACCTGCATATCGAACAACCAAAGTACCATCAGCTTCCCCAATGTCAACTAAAAGTATACTTTGGTTCATAAACGACGAAAGTTTCACAAAGGTCGTGAATTCAGACATACAAAAAAACAGAGATATTGATAACCAAAAACGCCAGTAAAAAGTGTTTGTGCTACAATTCACGTGATATGATAGCCAAGAAACTAGAGGCATTTAGCAAGAGATCATGCCAGGCAATTGACGATCCCAAGAAAATGGTTGTTGACACTTTTCAAGGCATCTAAGAAGCTTCTTACAGGACAACAGGGGAGGGAACCACTAAGTGTGATATAATAAAGAATCAGTAAGCAAGAGAGCTGATAAAACGAGACATGAATCTAGAAAAATAAAAATTTCATCGCAAAATGATCATATAAAGCATGTCATGGTAGTCAAAATGTGTGTCGGCAAATAGCAAGTTATAAATCAAATGCAAGTTCGGAGATACCGAGTCAAGATGCAATGGACCAGATTATAGTTAGAAAAGAGGGCCAATATAACCAGCAGAAACAAAATCTGAACACAATTTATCCAACTTTAAGCACCATCCAAAATCGATGATATCATAGCTGCCACTAAGGTTTCAAGTTTCAACAATCACAAAACCATGTTTTACACAAACAACACTAAGCATTCAAATCTACATGTACATCAAATACATTCTCAATTAGCAAGGGATACCATGATCAAACAACTTCTAGCACGTACCATAAAGTTTCGAGACTCCAAGTATACATTAAATTATTGAATGGATGAAGCAAAACAAAAAGGATCATCAATATCATGAAGAAAAAAATGCTTAAAACATACGTGATAGCATATAAATATACCGTCAAGCATCCACCATCAAAGTGTCCCCTTCCTCATCTTGCATAACATCAAAAACTGAACCATTTCTTATCCCAACATTCAAACTAAAAACCAGTCTATCAGAGTTTGCGGCAGCACTTGTTCCAAATCTCAGTATCCCCGTAGCCCTACTCAGCATTCGCTCCCGTGGAGCCAAATCCAGAGGGAAAACCGAGTCTTGATCTTCTACCAATTGGGTTGGGTGCTGGGGTTCAATAGGTAATTTGAACCGGCACAACGGGCAAGTATAATTACGTTTAAGCCATTCTGCTATGCAATCCTTGTGAAAGTAATGCTCGCAAGGTAATTCATTAACTAGTGTATCGGTGTTTGGATTGATCTCGAAATCTTCCAAACAAATTGAGCAAGATTGAAGGGACGGAGATGAATTAGGGAGGAATACTTTCATCGGAAGGGAATTGACGAAGGATCTCAAAGCCGGTGTAGATGTGTAAAAATTCGGGGAGGTGAAGGAGAGAAGCGAACTATCGGAATCGTAATCATAATCGGAGTCTGAGTCATCAGAGGTGTAGTAAGGCGAGACGCTTGAGCCACGCGTGTGATTCGAATTCATCGGCGGAGGTGGAGGTGGCGGGGGTGGTGCAATCGACGACGATGGAGAGATTGTGTGGTGTGGGAGGAGGTGGCGGTGATGGCACCGAGGGCAGCGAAAGGATGACGGAGAAAGAGAGTTCGTAGCAGCAGCGGGGGATATGTGGAATGAGTGGCTGCAGTTGTAGCACCGGTACGAGCGGCGATTAATCCCGGCGGAGGCGGTGGTGGAGAAAGGGTGGTGATGGGTGGCGGGCTCCGTCGATGTTGACATGATGGCGTGAGAGGGACAAGTATGTTATGTTTTGGTCTCTCTTTTCCTATTTTTTTCATTCTAGCCTAAACTCTAAAAGGGGTATATATTAATTAATAAATAATAAACAATCCAATAATTAAATTATAAATTAAACTAATTAAATATATGTCAAAATATGATAAAAGTAAAACATTGTTTAAATTATTAGGGTTATTTGAGTGGAGTTACCTTGATATATAATTTTTATGTCTATTATTATTAATTAATAGAATTATTATATTATGGGTTTTATACTTTGATTATCGTAGTGTTTAATTATTTTGTGATTTGACGTTAGGTATAGTGGGTCTTCAAATATATCTTTACTTCTTTAATCTATATATATACTATATATAAAAGTTGAGCTTTAAAGGGAGGACACCAACTTTTTTTTTTTGAAATCGCCATTTCGATTCATATTTTGAATTTATTTGTATATATTTTTCTCAATTAACAATTATAGATAGGATAAATATTATTTTTTAAATTTAATTATAAGTAAAGATTTTATTTCTGAACATTTTTATATTTTTCTTAACTAACCATTGTATATATGATATTGATATCTATACTATATATAAAAGTTGAGCCCTTAGAAGGAGGACACCAAATTTTTTTTCGAAATTGCCCTTTCAATTCATATATGTGAATTTGAATTTATTTGTATATATTTTTCTCAATTAACAATTATAGATAGTATAAATATTAATTTTTTAAATTTAATTATAAGTAAAGATTCTATTTATGAATATTTTTATATTTTTCTTAACTAACTATTATAGATATGATATTGATATCTATACTATATATAAAAGTTGAGTCCCTTAGAAGGAGGACACCAACTTTTTTTTCGAAATTGCCCTTTCAATTCATATATGTAAATTTGAATTTATTTGTATATATTTTTCTCAAATAACAATTATAGATAGGATAAATATTAATTGTTTAAATTTAATTATAAGTAAATATTTTATTTTTGAATATTTTTATATTTTTCTCAACTAACCATTTATAGATATGCTATTGATATATAAAATTTTATATTATTTTATAAATGAAAAAAAATAAATTTAAAATATTATTAGAAAATAACATCAATATGTAACATACAGTATTAAATATTATATGGTTTTATATACACGCAACGCGTGTGTGCGATTATATTAGTATATTTTATTAAGTGTGAGAGATCTATACAAAATATTTTTTGGTATCATGGTGATTTTCCTCCTATTTGTTCCATTATGTCCCTTCACTCTCTTTCCAACTCCATCTCTTACCCACTTCTCCCACCATTTTCTCTTATCAATTATTTTATTATCACTTATTTTATCATCTCGTTTCTCATCATTTCTTTTGAAACTAAATTTCTACAACAACTAAATTTTTAATAAATTTGGGAAAAAAATCCACAACACAAAAAATAAGGATAAACCAAGTACTTTAAAATTAAAAAAAACATTAAATATACGATACATTATATTTATATATTATGATTTACATACACAATGTGTGTGCTCAATGACTAGTAAAATATTATCAATTGAAGGGTAATAACTCAAAAATGGATAGTGACCCAATTAAATTGGCCCGTCGTCAAATGGGCTTTATATTTAACTATATCCAAATTTATTATTTGGGCCCAAGACCAAAAATCACTAAAAAAAGCTTATAAATAGTGTGGACCTTTATTAAGGCACCGTTTGGTTTAAGGTATTATATAAGTAATATATAGATAATTAATATAATATAATAAAAAATAAATAAGAAATGATAGTTTAAAATAGTATTGAATTTGATTGATAGATTATAGTTTGCTTTATTTGATTGATTAAATTTTATATAAAAATGTTAAATGATTATTTTGTCCTTTTAACAATAAATAAAATAAAAATTATATTATTTATAAGGGGTAATATAGTAATTTGAATTCAATGATTTGATTGATGTGAGATAAATAATTAATGATTTGATTGATGTAAAATAAATAGTTAATATATGTATAAATAATATGATGAAAAGAACGTATGATGAGATGAGATGAATTATACATATATTAGTAATATGATGAAGAGAACAGTGCCTAAAAATATAATGTATACTCATTTTTATTATATTTGTTTTCTAACTCGATCGTACAATCATTTTTGGTATCTTTAGTTTATTCATGACGTAAATATCAAATCACCGTTTACCGAATATTTAGACTTAGTTTACTAGCCAATTGGATATCACTACTCATGTCTTCGTGATTCAGTTGATTACAATTTTTTTGCTTTTGTCAATATCAAAATTATTTAAGTTAATCAACATTATGTATACCTTGAATTATTAAACTTAATACTCGTACGCTAACAAACTTTTATATCATTTATTCAATGATGTTTAATTATATTTTTTTTATGACGTGAGAATCTGCAACTGCTATTTATGCATTTGATAAATTTTCAGACTAACGCAAAAATTTGTAAATTACGTTTGTTTTTTTTTTTTTTTGAGTTATTAATTTATTGATGTTTATGATATAATGTGCCCAGTATGGACAAAAATTGTGTCTCGCAAGTTTTTGCGTTACAACAATAGGGCACATGCCATCACAAGAGACCGTTATTCTACATTTCCCCATTACCAAATTCAAATTACCGTTCACTCTCTCCGCCCTCCCACCTCTCCCCCACACACCCAGCAAGTGCCGAAAACTCGCCGCCGTCATCTCGCCTCGCCGCCGTGAGTAGGAAATTTTACTTTTCTCTCTACTTCTCGTATTTGATGTTATTCTCTCCTTCTTCTATGTATCTGGGTTTCTTGATTCATTTGCTGTGACGGCTTTCATTCAAGTTTAAACCCTAAACCCTAGTGTTTCCACCGATGCCACAAGGGGAGTCACTCCCTTTGGTACAGATTTAATTTGAATTTAATCGAGAAGGTTTCTTTCGCAAAACCATTTCTTGTGTTTGATAGTGATTGGTCCATTCTCATTTTATGGGTTCTCTTTCCGCATTTTCTTCAGTGGGATTGGCGAAAGATTTAAATTTCCAGAGTCCAGCCCCTGAATTGTATGTGAAGATTTTCAACTTAATTAGGACATGTTAAGAATTTGGCAGAAATTCAGAATTTGATTAATTGTTTCCCAAATTTTTTAGCAGGTGATTTGCCCTCTTGGTGTGTATTAATTCGAAATGTGATTGAAAACAAATGTCCTGTTTTTTCTTGTCTTTGTTCTTGATATTTGATCTTGTTACTTGTAACTTTTTGGGTCTCTGGTCTGTGTAGATAGAGATGAAAAAAAACTTTGTTTTTATCAATGATAGGGTTATTTGGTAATTTGTGCCATAATTAGCAGGACACGGTCATTCTTTGTATATGATTAAAGGATTAATCTGGATGATTCATCCCTCAGTTTGTGGGATTGCTTTTTGTGTTGTTCGCTGTCCAAATGAATCTATTAGAATGTGTGTTAAACACTTTGTCTCCTCAATCCTAAATATAGTTATTAAAGCCTCTACAAGGTGAACAAGGCTCAACCTTTGGGCCAAGAAACATGCTACAGGTGCTGCACCTTGGGGGTAAAGCACACACCGTACTGTGCCTTAAGGCATGCATGTTAACAATTGTGTGTTTTAAGTGAAAATTAATGTAGATTTACATTTGCTCGGGACAAAATATACCTGGTTTGTTGTTGTTAAGCAGCTCATAAAATTTAAGTCAAATATTATGGTTACGATGTTTTTGTAATTAAAAATGTTAGGGGCGCTCTTTTGGCTTGATGTGCCATTATGACACTTGTCATTTCTCGACCTTCGTCGTCCCTTTGACATTGACATCCTTTCTACTTTTGCAGAGAATAATCATCTGCTATTAAGTCAGTGGTCAAGGCCATGCCTGCTATGAAAAAGGTCTGATTTGATATCTTGCATTTGGTATTCTATGTTTACCGCACCTCTAATTTTCAATTTCTTTTATGCTAATTTACTTGCAGTTGCATCATGTTGTATTAGTTTTGTAGTTTTCTTAGAATGCAATATGGGCATCTATGGTCTAACTAATACTGTAGAATCAAGATAGTGGGGTAAAGACGAGTTTGATTATTAGGAGAACTTAGGTTTGCCTCTGACTGTCTACGATTTTACTCTGTATTTGTTCGCACGTTTTCACATCGCAGTATGAACTCATTTATTACCTTTAAGTGGAGTTATACTCGGTACATATGATTTGCACCAGGGTGTGTTTTCCTCCCATATTCGTTATTTTTATCCATGGAACTCATTCAAGTGTGATTTATTTTTTTGTATACTTGGTTACACATGTTTTTTTCCCTTTATTTTATGTCCCACAGAGTTGAGTTGGGAAAATAGAGTACTTAGTGTGTTGATATGGTCGGTCATTGATGAGGATTCCATCATTCGAAGAGTATAAAGTCTTCTCTTTAATAAAGTCTTGTTGTGCAGTGACTTGACCTCGTATAATTTCACCAGAATATCTCAAATAACTTTTGTGGTCTTTATTTCAAAGAACTTGATAATACTTCATCCGGTTTAGCCAAATGCAAATTGGTAACATCATTATGATTCATCGCATTCCACTTCTCATTGTTCCATTATTTCCTTTGGTCTATCTCCGATTGCTGCCAAGCAAAACTCTTTTGTTAAAATTGCTTGTATCTTTAATTTTCACAGCAAAAAATTGATTCATTGAATTTTTCTATATCGTACCTTGCTGTCATTTTGACTACAATAGTCTTGCCTTAATAAAATCTCAAAAAAATTTTTTTGATGTAGAAGATCAATCAAAGCTAACCACAGAGCATACTCAGAAGTTTAAAGAAATTTTATACCAAGATTCTGATGTCACTTGTTGGTCACAAGTGCAGCATCTTGAGATATAAAATATGAAAATGATGAATAAAATAAAAACCAAGTTACGTGGAAAACCCCTCAAAATTATTAGGGTAAAAATCACTGGCAAGATAGATGAAAAGATTTCAATGATTAATGATTTATAAGTTACTATCTCCCACTGTGTTTCCAAAGAGACAATATTCTCTTGATACATGAGAAAACTATCTCACAAATATTATAGAGTATAGGAGAAATAAAACTCAGGAATGATACGATTGCTTGAGGCTGGGATGATCTGCACTAAAGGAGGGAGCTCTGTTTGTAGAGATTATCCTCAAATGTGAAAGCACGTTTTTTCTTTTTCTTCCCGCAATTTTAGTTGTCTTCTTTGAACAAATAAAGTCTACCTCATTAATTGTAGGCTCCCAATTGCTGCAGCGTGTCTGAATACTCTCACATTTATTGCACACACAAATAGTCAACAATTTCTTCTATCTCATACACACTCTTTCGATGTAATTGTTCGTGTGCATGTGGATTCGTTCTTATATTTTTACTTTTAATTTCTGCAATCAGAATGCTGAATGCGTCGGATTTGAGCAAGTATTCAGTAAATTGGTGAAGGAGATTGGAGGTCCAGTTGATTTTGAACTTCCGGAATGGTTAAATAAACGGAAACCGACATTCTCCTTTATCAGGCGTAGTATCCACGCGAAGTTTCTAATATATTTTCTTTGTTCATGTTTGTCATAATATCTGATATTTAGAGTTCTTGCATAGATTGATATTTTTATTCACCTATAAAGTTGATTCCTTTCATTTTCTGTTGCTTGCTAAAACTTGCATTTCATTGTTTTTAATTTGTGTTCCCCTTCTGTTATCATGGCTGTCATTTTTGTTGATCTTAACTACATTTAGATGTTTACCTGACCAAGAAGATAAAAAGGCGGGATGATGGCATCTTTTGCTCATGCAGCTCAACACCTGGATCTTCTGGTGTTTGTGGTAGAGATTGCCTCTGCAGGTAAGGACTGGGAAATGGGAAGTAGTCTCGTTCAAATTAAGATGGTGAAATGTGTTTTAGTAAGGTGTGTAAGATTTAGGACTCAATGGATTCTGAGAATACTGTACTCACACCTTCCCTTGAGCAATTTTTCATCCATTTCCATTTTTTGGTATTGTTTATATGTATATGTATATTGTGTGTGAAGGAGCAGTCTTTAATTGTATGTGTTATATCTTTTCATGCGTCATTTTTTTTTTTTATTTTGAACTTGAGAATGTCTCATGCTTTGGAAAAAAAAATTGTATCTATTTTGAGGGATATTTTTGTTTTTGCAACATTTTTTCGTTCAAGGGATTTCCCTGATAATTCATGTTTATGCTCAGTGAATGGTGGTAATCTGTTTTTGGAAATTTTTACGTATTCTCCTTGCTAAGTTGTATGTGTATTGATTGTTGCATAGAGTCTGCATGTTCTTACATGGTATCAAGGAGTATCTGTGTCTTGATCGGTAGCTTTTTCTTTCACAGCATGCTAAGGTCTAGCTGCTCTTCAGGATGTAATTGTGGGAGCTCATGTCTTAATAAGCCGTTTCATCAAAGGCCTGTGAAGAGGATGAAAAGCGTTCAGGTCATGCTTCTATTTGATAATATCCAGAGAACCTGGTTTTACAGAAACTGTGAATCCTACTTCATTATTTAATATTTATTCATTCTCTCATCACAATTTTCAGTGACTCGCTAGCTTTGCAGTTGTAGATTTTAATAAAGTCAAGAGTATGTGCTCATACCATTGAGCTAAAAGTGTTTTTAACTTTTTGGAGCTCAATATTATTCTCAAGATTATTGATACTTTCATTAACAACTACTTTGGGAGTACCACCAGTTGGTACTGCTTGCTATATTTTTTTTATTCCTTTTCCAATGTTATGACGAGGTACATTCCATTGTGGATTTGATAACACACTGTGTGGGTAAATTGTTTGCCGGGCAGACACTTTATTCTGCATCTGTTTTCTTGAAGAATAAATTTTGATAGTTGAAGTGGGCCATTTAAACCTGCTCTAACTCCAACCTTGCACAAGACGACGGCTTCCATCTAAAGTTGATAACTCTATGAGCTGCAGGAGAACTTTAGAGGTTTATTGCATTTGTGTTGGTAGTACTACTCCACTTGCGACACATGTTCCTTTCGAACTCCTCTCTCTACACACTTAGTTCTGCAATCCCTTTTCTTCCAGGAAGAAACTATTAGCCTTCTATTTTCAGACAGGATCTATCCTCACATGGTCTCTTCTTTTAAGTTGAATTCTATTTTGAATATAGGTGTTGAATTTTCCAGTTTATGCTTTCTTTAGTAATTTTTAATACAATCCATGGTGATTAATTTTTATGTTCACTTTTTCAACAAGGTTTTAGAACATAATTTTTTTATTTTGAAAGAAACTAGGCCACAAACTTGATTTAGGTGTGTACTGTGTAGTATACTAAATCTTAATTAAGTTTTTAACTAGCTTCTGGCCTAGCTTTATTCATGCATGGTTCAATTATTATTCTATTTTTGTTTCTTCCCCCATAATCACCATTTAAAGAATTGAATGTATAAACTTTAAAATCAGGTTCAATCATATTTTTCCGAGCATTCCTCTTTTGTGTCCAAGACCTTCGACTATAATCTCATTTGTTACTGTTATGATGGCAAATAGTCTATACTCTTTTATGTGTTCAGTACCTCCTGATTGCAAAATGTTTTTGTGCAATTGCAATGCATGTGTTTGCTGGAATGGAATTGTAATTAGGTAATCAAGATTCATGGAATATCAAATCAATTGTAGACCATTTTTTCTGGTTACACCGTACTGATTGTCCTGATCTTTGTTTTTATTGGTCTATCTGGTGACGTAAAACTTTCAGTAATCATATTTAGGTTTTGATGCTTATATTCTGTTAGTGATTTAATGTGCTTTCATAACAGACTGAGAAATGTGGAATGGGCATTGTGGCTGAAGAAGATATCAATCAAGGGGAGTTTGTGATAGAATATGTTGGAGAAGGTTAAAAACCTTTTGTTGTTCTAGTTTATCTTTTATAGAAATATTGAATTATGAATGTAGTTGATCTTTTTCTGCAACAATTTTTGCCTTGCAGTTATTGATGATAAAACATGTGAGGAAAGATTATGGAAAATGAAACACCGTGGAGAGACAAATTTTTATCTGTGTGAAATTAACCGAGACATGGTGATTGATGCCACATATAAGGGAAACAAGTCGAGATACATAAATCATAGTTGCTGTCCCAATACGGAAATGCAGAAATGGTTGGACCGATTCTTGTTGTTTCAACTCTAATTTACACTTCTTTATAACTTCTCTCACAACTTTCAATGTCAGGATGATTGATGGTGAAACAAGAATCGGTATATTTGCTACACGTGATATTAAAATGGGCGAGCATCTGACCTATGACTATCAGTATGAGCTTACACTCTATATTCCTTGAGCTTATTGGACTAGGAGTCTCTCAGAACACTCTATGTCGATATTTCAGTCTAACAAGTGGTAGCAGGTTTGTGCAATTTGGTGCAGATCAAGATTGCCACTGTGGTGCTGCAGACTGCCGGCGAAAACTGGGGGTTAAACCAAATAGAACAAAAATGCCTTCTTCAGATGCTGCATTGAAAATAGTGGCATGCCATGTGGCTGGACACTCTCCCAAGGTGGAATCAGTTGTACCTACAAACCTACTTGTTTTCCTTGTTTTTATATTATACTCCTTCATAACTATCATTTGTATTTTGGAAATGCTGAACCTGTATTTTTTCTGATGCAATTAAGAGAGAGGGTATTGGTGTTAGATTTGTGTTTTAAAAAGACACAAGCACAACTTCAGATATTCTCTTCTTCAATTCTCTTACTTAATTTGTTCTGAAGAATTTATTTTGTGGGAACTTAGTTTTTATATCATTCTTTATGTAGGTTTATTCAAATGGAGTTCCGGTCGAAGGTGGGCTGATCTACTCGGTTTCTTATCTCATCTTTTCAATGCATAATCTTCAAGGATGGCAAAGTTTGTGGTGTGCTTTTGGGTATAATATTGGTTGCTATTTGTTTCTTTTTCAGGAGGTTTACTTAATGCTTCCTCTCAGAGAAGGAAAAGGCACCATAATTGCATCGGTTCAGTTATAAACATATTTAATTTTTCTGATGAAAGGTGTGATCCATTGTATCAGGCATTTTTTCGTTGAATAGAGTTCTGTTTTGTCTCTTCTACTGAAGTATTTTTACTTTTCTTTCATTGTTCTCACATGGGTGCTTGATAACACTGCATATTCCTCTTTTTGAATGGTCTCAAGTATATTTAAGATGCCCAATTTAATTCAGCGTAATATAATTTTAATGTACATGGTGAAAATAATTTGTTTGATATGTGAGGAATAGTCATTTTTGGTGAGAGTCCAATTTAGACAATCATTTCAGGCTAATGCCAATGGAAAAACGGCTCCCATATACTGTCCAAATTATAGCTCTTAGCTCTCCTCTGTTTTTTGCACTTCTCCTGTGCTCTGAACGTTTCTTCTTGCACATTTTCATCTTTATCAGGTCATTTGGGATAATAAAACGTTTTGATAACACTACGAGAAAACATCTGGTGAGGCAAGAATTTTCTGATGTTGCAATTTATTTTTGACAATAGTTCTCTGCAAATTTACTGATTTTTGTTTACAGATCGTGTTTGAAGATGGAAATTCTGAGTTCCTGGACTTATCCAAAGAAGAATGGGAATTTTGTAAATGCTGAATGTACTTGTTTGGTAACTCAAAATTTCATGCCTTGTGACAAAGGTACTCTTAACGTTTTATGCCTTAGTCTCCCTTCATATCAATACCACGTTCATATCCGGTGAACTTTAGGATATGCTTGATTAGGTTTTTGGAGATATGTATTTCAAATTCATGATTTCAAATCTATTTTACCTGTTGGATGAATTTATATTGGGTGAATTTCAAATCCACCAATTTGTTATATTATGTAGATTTAATGGTAATTGTGATGGTGGATGGGTGTCATCCCAAATCCATTCTTTAAATCCCTCTCACCTAATCAAATTCTTTCCGCCAAGTGGCCACCTCAGTGATATAGAACTGAAGTGAAAGGAGAAACAAAGTAGAGCGACATTTGGTGTTTTGCATGGCTTAAAATTTCAGCACTCTCCCCTCTAAAGAACCAAGATGTGTGTACTGTTGGCAACTTTGTAAAGAGTTTCTGCTGTGCATCTTTTTTCCATTTTACTAAATTTATACGAGTCATAGTTGAGGTCGCGAAACATCTTGTTCTTGGCACTATGTATCCAAGCTTGCCTGTATTCTTTCTGCAATGCATTTATACCTGCAAATGAGTTTGGGTCTGTTTTTCTTTGTTTTTTGCAGATGTAACAGAGCTGGTATAATGTAAATGACCATGCCTTTTTGTTCGACAGCAACACACAAGATAAGATGTATACATTTTAAAGTTCTAACAATGCTCTGTATAATTGCCATAAGTGTAACATTAGTTGAGAATGTGTACGAATTCTAAAATGTAATAAACTTCTTAATAGAAAATGAATTTCATTAGGAATACTGGATATCGCTTGCTTCTATTTGTAATTTGATAGTGTATCTTAAATCTGTTAAATGATTGAGTTTTTTAGTGGCATATTCTTGTTGTCGAAGAATTTTGTTACTGCCTCCCTGACTTTTTATTTTTTTTTATTTTTTATGTTCTTACACTAAACTTTGTTTCACAATATTTATTTTGTAAATCTACTTAGTTTAATTCAACTGTATGTTAGAGTTCAAATTTAAAGGAAAAAGAAAAGAAGAGAAGAAAAAGAAAGGGATGGAAGATGAAAATTGAAAAATGATGTATTTTTTTGTTAAGAAGTTAGGGGAAGAAAAGAAACCAAATAAATTTATTTTGTATGGTAGTTAGAAAGGAGTGGAGGAATATAATAATTTTTTAAAAAAATTATTAGTTTGTGTCTTTGATTTTTGTTTTTTTTTCTAGAAATTACTTTCATTTGATTTTAATATCTTCAAAAATGGATTAAAATTCATGGATAATTTATGACCTATTATTGAACACCATTATGAAATTTTGAATATGATTTGAAATATATTTAATAATGATTTGAAAACTATCCGATACCAATTTTTTAAATTCAAGGATTTATCGTAACAATTTTCCTCCTCCAACAAAAATTCAAATCTACAAATTTAAATATTGTTTTCGGCTTATGGATGAATAACACTTATTTCTTAATAAAGTTACAAGTTTTATTTGTCAAAAAAAAATTCAAGTAGTATTTAAGCGAGAAATTGAAAAGAGATTTGAGTTATCTAACTATATTATTATAGTAGGGCATTTTAATTAACTAATTTTTAATTAATTGGTGAAACTTAAAATAAAATCATGATTATGCCCTAACTTAGTTCACAATAAAACCAAAATTATTAAACAAATTAGTCATTTTATATGACCTTATATTTCCTTGGTCATTATATTTTTTTTTATTTACTCAATTGACATTAACTTTGTCACATTTGGTATTTTTATTTTTTTTTTACAAAAATGTCACATGCACATGTAAAATGATGTATTTTTCATGTTTTAATGACCATTATGAAAATACTATATTTTTGTAATTTTTAATTTTACAATTTTTTTTTCTTTTCTTGTTTTTTCTTAAAAAAATACGAACTTTATAAGTACGCAACGCTTGTACGAGAGTACTAGTATTCATGATAAGTATGAGTGTTCATTGATCGAATTTTCGATTCATTTTAAATCCGAATAGAAAATGGAACCAATTTATAGGTTTGTTTCGGTTAAATTGGTTTAATTTTTCGGTTTAACCGAATTTTCATTATTTATTTATTTATATCTATCATAAATAACAAAAAAAATAAATTTAAAGTTTAAAATTTTTTTAAAAAAGATTTTCAGTTGACTATCCAAGCTAAAAAAAAAAAATCGAAGTGAAAAAATAAAAAATTCTAAATACTAAAAAAATAAAAACTTCCAATTCAAACAGTTTATTTAATAATTTTTTTTGAGGAATTCAAACAGAGTTTTTGCCTTTTCGGTTTCGGTGTGAATTCCCCTAATTTATTTGTAGGAAATTCATCTCTCCCGCCAAATTGCCTTGAAATTTCCCTCATTCCACCTAGGGTTTGAAAGAACCAATAATTTCAAGCAAACCGTGCCCAGCATCTGCAAATAGAGCCGAGTAGAAATGTCGGCGCTCAGCTGGAGACATCATACCCTCATACAAGCACTACTCTCGCGCGGCCCAATCAAGGAGGATGATTTTCGCTCTGTCTTCTCTCACGTCACCGGGAAATCCTCAGGTTTGTATAATTGCTTCTATAAGCGCTGGTGTTGCTGAATCATGTTTTGATTGCCTTGATGGGGATTTGTGTGCTTGTGTAATTTCGTTGGTAAAAAAAAACTGTGCTTTATCAAATGATTTTGTGATTGTCACGTCGAGGACGCGCTGTTCAAGTCTTATGTGTATCATGTGCTGTTTTTCAGGTACGCAGAAGCAGCAGCAGCTATTTAATGAATATCTTCGAAAAATAAATGCGGAATTGAACTATGTTCAATTTGAGTTGCGAGCATGCAGAAACCAATATGATGGAAATGTTTATTACGGAGTTGTAAACAGTGTTTCAGATGATCAGTCCAAACTTGGGACGAAGTACACTGTGCCTCAGATTACTTTCTATAAAAGCATTGTAAGCTTCTTTTCCATGCCTGCCTGCACTTCTATAAGAGAAGGATTAAATAATAAATAAAATAATAATAATAGAAAATAATGAGACTTGTGTTTCTTCTTCTTATTTTATTTGTTCAATAGTGGGCATAAATCTTGTATTAGTACAATGAAACCCCAGATAAAGGGGTGAAATAAAGTAGATAATGGTTAGAGGGAAAGAATAAGGAGTATTATCTGTATTTTCCTTTCGAGAAGTTCCATTTTCCATAAGCTGCTTTTTGCATGTCTGAATGTAATTTAGTCAATGGAGTATTGGTGTTGTGAATGATTTTGTTTGCGACACCTTTGTCTCTCTTTCCTTGTTGCTTAGTTCAGTTTTCTTCGCAATATTAACTCCCATGTGGCACAATATAGGAATTTCATTTTGATTAGAATAGGTAAAATATTTTCAGTCTGTTTGGTAATGCATTGTCAATCAACTTTCCCCTTTGTTTCACTGAGTGGATGGAGTCTTTTGCTGCAGGTTTTGGGTAATTGGTAATTGGTAATTGGTAATTGGATGAATATGTATTATTTAGACTTCTAAATCAATAACTAGCATAGGTACTTTCTAATCTTGTGATTTAAGGTTCAGAAGCTTGAGAATGCTGCTCCTCTTTGATAGAGATACTGCAAGGTCATTGTCTTGATTAGAGTGTATCTTTTAACATATTTGATGTGAATGTCTATAAATATTATTGGTTTTGTGTACAATATAGAACTCTTTATCTACAGAATGGTTCGAGTCTTTTACATCAATGATGATTTTTCTTTGCACTTGATGGTTAATGGTTTCTTTGTGGTTGATATTCATGTTAGGTCGAAGCTATCATCCAAGATGCAGAAGCCACTGGAAGCATTTCCAATATTGATGCTTTGAACACGCGGTTGGAGACGCAGGTTGCTTGACCTCTTTGTAACCTGCAATTTGTTGTGCAAAGATATTTTATTTGTTTAATCCATAGCTTGTTCGGGCAAACCATTGGGATATGCATACTCGTAGAATTTGGTCCCTAGATATCATACACGAATTTGACGCCCTTTAGGTTTTCGCTGTGCAATATGTGATGGAGAAAAGAAACAATTAATCGGGTGATGTTTCCTTGTACTTCAGCAAAACAGTTGTTAGTCTCTGTACTATTTGGAACTTCTGTTTTTGTTTTGCTGGATTCACGGAGTCACTGCCCTTCATTTCCTTGTCTCTATAATCAGTTCTTGCACGAGTCTCTGTTTTATTTGGAACTTTTGTTTTTTGAATTGCTGATTCATGGAGTCGCTGATTCACAGTCACAGGGTGGTGCAGTCCAGATCCCTCCTGCCTTGAAGAATTTCACTCTGTCACAAAAGGAAAAAACTCTGGAACAATTGGTAAAGGATCAGTGGCTTTGTTCCACAGCAGAAGGAAAAATTGGTCTCGGAGTAAGATCCTTTTTCGATCTTCGAAGCTGGTTCCGGAGTAACGAGGTTCCTGCATGTGAAGTTTGTAATGAGGCTGCGGTTAAGGTTTGTGTGTCTTGCCGAACTGTATTAATATCTAATACGTGTACTCATGCTGCTATTTGACAAAGCTTTGAACGGTAAAACCACCAAATTAACTCCTCGTGCTAAACTTCTGCGACAGTAGCAGTACAGCTCATTTATTTTCTGTATCTACATTGATCAAACTAGAAGTTGCCTATTACGCTATCCACTAGAGGTCTTAACTCAATAGCTGAACCCACTTTTTATTAGTTATTTATTATTTATTACATAATTATTCCATGATTTATATTCCAGTTGACCTGTGCGTTAGACTTGTCAATATTCATTCTTTTGATAAGATGCATGATGACATCATAAAACTATTTGTGTCCTATCATTTTGAGCAGGCTGAACTGTGTCCGAATGAAGCTTGTAATGTTCGACTGCATCAGTACTGCCTGCAACAGAAATTCTCACAACAAAGGGTACTATTCACTTCTTTTCACGGTGCCTTTGAAATTCACTGTTTTACGCGAGGGCGTGGATTTATGTCATTCTGTATGAAATGCAGATCGAAAAAATATGCCCGGTTTGTGGTACAAAATGGCCTGGCTTTATCTTCAAACCAGAATCTGTAGAAGAAGATGATCTTCCTCATGTTCCCTCTCACAACTCACAGCATTCCGAATCTGCCATGAGAAAGAGGCGAAGAGCCCACCTAGAAGACGAAGCTGATGTCACAGGCTCCAGTTCTCGTCAAAACGTAGCAGATCTTTCTGACACGAAGAGGATGACTCGAAGATCGGCCCGACTAAGTGCCAGTTAATACGTACACATCCAGCCTATTTTGTGATTGCATGCCTGCATTTTTTGGAGAAACAATTTGGAATTAGGTTTGGATTGCTGCATTGCCGTGTAGCCATGTTGAAGTTTGTGGGCTTAGTTTGGAATGTGTTTAAATTTTTGCTGTAGATAACTGTGAATTTTATGTAGTTCCAACGTGTCAGCTGTAGTAAGAACGGGTGTTTTCATTGTAAGAATGGGTGTTCTAAAAAGCTCGGTCAAACAGAGTTAAATTTTGCTTAAGCTTTGATTAAGTTATCGTTTTTCAGAACACAATGTGTCATTTTTTTTTTGGGAATGAGTATGTTTATATTATTATTATTATTATTATTATTATTATTATTATTATTATTATTATTATTATTATATATGCTAAATAAAAAAAATCATGAATATGAAAATGGCACATTAACTAATAATGAGCTTGTTTGTTATATTATTTTGTAGATCTCTAGAAAATTACTGATTATTATAATTTTAATTTTTTCATTTTCTTAAGAAGTTCAAAATTTATTTGTTAATCTTAAATTTATGGAAATATTATTTTTTTAGTTTAAAATTATAATTATAATAAAAATTGAAAACATTTTTTTACGTTTGAGTTTGCACTGCTCTTTTTTTTTTTTTTTTTGGGATAGAAAAGTTTGCACTGATCTTGTTTAAATTTGAATGTTAACTTCGATGTTTCAACAAGCTTCTTAGAATCTTAAACTAATTTTATTGTTAAAAAAAAACTAATTTTATTAATAAAAAAAAATTAGATGCAAATACGTACGAGTTACACAACAATGTATTATCACTCGGTGGATATATAGGAATACATAAAAGACAAAGGTCTGGACACATAGTTTAATAAGTTGAAAAAAAAATATGGTATGTTTTTATACAAATTTTTTGTAAATTTTTTTTAAAAAATATGTTTTTAAAAAGTGTTTTTCAAGTACAGTTTTTAAAAAACAATTGAGATACGTTTTTTAAATGTTTTTAGAATTGCAAGCAACAATAAAAAACAAAACATACTACTTTTTAATTACAAAAAAGTTTTTTATAAAATAGTTTTTCAAACATATATTTATTCTTAAAACAACGTTTAAAATGATTTATAAAAAAAAATTTAAAAAAACACTTTCATAAAAAAAATATATTTTATAATCACTTGTCCAAAGAGAACCAAAGTGCAAGAATCATTTGTTGAAATCATAAATCCGATCTTTTTCATGTAAAATAACATAAATTTCAAAGCATTAGATTATGAAAAAGATAATTGAACGAAAGGGAATCAGAACAATCTCAACTTAGGTAGTGTTTATAACATTAAAAAAGAGTGATTATATATTTTTCTTAACAAATATTAAAAAAATACATGATCATTTTTTAGAGGTTACAAACATTATCTTATTGCATTTTAAACTTATTTATCGATCACTCTCACTTGCCCAAGATTTAATTAGCGTCAACATTGTCAAGAGAATATCATGTCACATTGTGAAAAGAAAAAATGACAACTGAAAGGCAAAAATGCCTGATTTCATATAGATATCTAGGAGACCATTGTTAACTTGAACTTTATTCTTCTTCCAACTTCAATGCCATGTCATTAAGAAAGAATATACCATGCTAATACACCATTTGAAAGGAAGGCTAGTAACGAGATCAGAACTATAATGTTTAAGTTTTAAATCAGTTAGTTTTCACAATATAAATTACAAAATATTCAACTAAACTACTAAAGTAATAGCCGAGATAAGATAAAGAATAGAATTTTTGTTTTTTTATACAATTACAGATTTTTTTTTAAAAAAAACTTAATATATATTTAAAAATTATTAAGTTTATTCCTAAATGGAAACTTTAGGGTTATGTATGGGGCAACTAGATGGGCCTGTTAGAAAGTTAACGTAAAGGAGACTCAAATTGGGCTGGAACTATCTGATACGAGAGCATTGGGCCCAACGTTATTTTGTCCTTGTTGCAGTATTGCTTCGCTTCCGAAAAGGTGCTGGCTGGCCATGGATGTGAATTCATGGTTTAGACGCAGTTTTAACAAGCTTAAAATCACCTCCCATCTTCCCGCCGCCGCCGACGCCCCTTCCGACTGCGCGCCATCGACCGTTTCCGGAAACAAAATTAAAGAAGAAGAGGAGCAGCTGTACGGTGTAAACGACCAATTGGTAGAATTCGTCAAATCCTTCTCGATCGAAACTTTCAGAAGCTTCTCTCTCCCCGGTATTCACTCTTAATTACCGCCATTTATCACTGTATGCGTATTATATATTTGTGTTGATTCTCTGCTGGTTCGGAGATTTTACAGACGGCGAGGGAAGTAGTGGTGATGGTGAAAACTCTGGAAATGTACGGAAGGATCTTTCTGATTGGCAAGAAACGCATGCGATGCTTGTTCTTTCCCGGGTCAAGGTTTCTTTTCTCTCTCTCTTTTTTTTTTCAATGTTGGGTTGATTTTATAAGTATTTGATTTGCAGTTAAACTTCCTAACTGGATTTGCTTCTCTAGGAACTTTCACAGCTTAGGTTTAGGTTATGTCCTCGGTATCTGAAGGAGAGACAGTTTTGGAGAATATATTTTGCCCTTGTAAAGAGTTATGTGATCGAGTGAGTTTCCTAGCTCTTACCTGCCATTTTTCTGTAGATTGTTGAATCTAGCTATTGTCCTTTGTGTATATATTCTTGAAACACTGTTAGTGCATCTTGTTTTTGTTGAATGCTGTTACGTGATTAGTACATTCTATCGGAGGATTTGCTGAAGATAGGCTAAGGTTGAATAGATTAGTCCTTGTTCTTATGGTCGTTGCATCGACTAGAGCAGTTGAGTTAGCCATTGGATTGATACCGATTTTTTCTGGTAGTCAGTGATGCTACTAATCTGGCATGGAAGCAAAACCATCTTAATTCTTTAGCATCTTTTTTTGTTGTTGTGCTATTTAAATCTAATGTGTATGAGACCTTAATTCGGTGAATGATAAAATAATAAGCATCATTCCCAACTTATTACTTTTATTATTGAAATCGACTAAATCTCGCCCATGATACAATATGAGCGTCCATTGTGTCGTTCATTAGTACCCTGAGTCGTTGAAGGCCACGACAGATGGAATTTTGGTTTTTAAAGACTTATTTTACTCTCTTAATTAGTTCCTTAGCAGTTGTTACATACTTACATCTTTGACTTTATACTCTTCAAAAATAGGTTTAGCTCACAGACCAACTCCCTTGCACATCCTAGATTTAGGATTCTAAAACCAAATGTCTTTATGGGTAAACATTTTGCATTGGTCTTATACTGTTAATAGGACACAGAGACTGGTAGTTAAGTTTGTGGTTCGACATTGAACACTTCAACATTTTTCATTCATTCCCATCCGATCCAAAACTACATTGTTGGATTTAATGCGTTGATTTCTGGAATAATAACATTTAAAAAAAAACATTTATCGAATTAGTTATTAGAGAATTATTAGTGCAAGTTGAGTATCTTGTTTATATTAGTTTCAATCTAGATCATGGCTTAACATTGATCCTTTGTATAAGAGAACTATTGAGAGCCTGTTTCTATTAGTTTCGATCGAGATCCTGGTTTCAATGTTGCTCCTTTGTGTAAGAGAAGAACTGATAATTTTCCAATCAATATATATTCTATTGGCATTTTTTTCCATGTGCATCAAAGAATCAATTAAAGAAACAAAAGCAATTGGGGTGCAAGAAAATGGATAGGGATTGAGATAAATATGTACTCCGGACTTTGCAAAATGATGTGCAAGAGAAATTGAAGCCATAGCGCCTGCTTGTTTTGGATCCATCACAAGAAGAGATTGTTTCTTTTTATCTATTGCAAAGGAAACAGTCCCTTCGACCATGAAATTGTTGAGAAGCCTAAAACTTGGATGACAGATTCATGGATAGAAGGCATTAAGGAACCTTTCTTGTGTAAAGTGGAGAAACCAGAAACCATTGGTTCTTTTAGAAAAACTTCATTCAAAATGCTTCTTTTAGTGACTATGACTCTATTCTTTAAAAAGGGACCTCAAAGTTCAAAGTATGGAAATTGAAAAGTTAGGTAGAATGCTTTGATCAACCCCTTTCACCTTACCACACTCTCCTTTTTTTCCTCTCTGGCGCGTGCATGGACGTTTTTGCAGCATGTAAGTTAATTTTTACATTTATGCCAATATCAGATATGAGTTGCGAGCTGTACGACTGGCCAAGCTCAAACAGATTAGAGCGGAAAACGATTCTGTCTCCAACAGCAGTTCGTGTGAAGTTGAAATGTCTGACGTGAAATTCATACTGCCCGCGGAATCTTTGTCTTCTATGGAACAAAAGTAACATGACCACCATCAAAAGTCATTAACCATGGCGAGGTACTTATTTTTTCCCTTTCTGTGCATATGTAGATAATTTTATGCTTTAATCTGAATTAATGTCACTGGACTTGAGTTCTTTTGTATTGATTATTTTTTACTGTCAAAGGGTCAGTTGACTCTCACTTTTCTTGTTCTTTGACTGGGGTAAGTGGGTCTCTTCACATTTAAACCGATTGGTTTCTCGGTATAACTTGAAATAGAAATGACTTTTGCTTGCTGATATGTTTGCAAGTTTACTTTCACTAGTAATATCAGTGAAACCATTAGCTGTCTAAGATATATGAGTTAAACAGTGAGATTCCTTCATTGCCTTCAATCCACTGAAACCTGCATCCCAGATCCAACCCAATAAAGGCAAAATATGATTTGACTTGTGATATATATCTATAAATTAATATATATCTGACTGCTGACCTTCATCGCTGATGCAACTGACCCTTTTCTTTATTTCCTTTCTTGCATTGTTCCAGTGTCAGTTATTGTGGACACTACAGTATAATGAGCGAGTCTTTTCGACTTTCGTGGAATTCAACAACCTACTTAGTACTTATCCAATAGTGTGAGGAACATCAAAAAGAACCTTTGATTGGAAATCAGTATACTAAAGAGGCACACAACCTTAAATTAGGTGGCCACACAATAGTACAACACATGGTTTTTCCATAATTAAGTGTTAGCCTCGAGCAACTCCAGATAAATAACTATGTTCCGATCTTGCAAACTTGAATGTGAGTCTCTGACATCAAGAAATCATTGAGAGAGAGAGAGAGAGAGAGAGAGAGAGAGAGAGAGAGGGTTCTCTTCATGTGTCCCGGTTTTCCAAGTTTAAAATAAAGATCTCCTCATGGAGTCTAAAAAAAGCCAAAGATTAAATTATCGTTTCATCTTCATCTTCTAGTTGGACTTTCAAGCACGTGTTTTCCCATGTATATTGTGGGTTTAGGTGATTTATTTAAATGTATGGGACTTGTGAGGCAATTATGAAATACGTAGTACGAAAACATGCATGCACTTGCAATAAATGGCACCATCTCCAAATCTAAAGATACGCGTTTGGACACTTATAGTGTCAGTGATAGGAAATTAGGAATAATGCAATGGGCGGTGCAGTGCTCCATGTGAGGAGGCAAAAAAATCCACTATGAATGACCACTTATATAAAACACGGAGCATTTTAAAAAACTATCTTGGTCCGACCGTTTCAAATTTACAATTTTCACCTTTGTTATCCTTGATTCATACTTATGTTTGCGTACAGTTATTTCGAACTCGCACGTACTTCATCCTATCGTTCTTACTACTGTGCTGTAAATTATAGTCCAACTACCTCGTGCCAAAATCCTATCGATCCATCACTCTCCACGGTCGCACACAGCTGTGATAAATGATAAATCCACTCACAATAGGCGTGATTCTTGTGGCATTGCACGATCATATATATATATATACATATATATATATATGTACCGGTCAACTCATTTATTGTACATGGTGGGCATGAAGTGGGCATATAGTGTTGGACACCATAAAAGAACTCTCTATATATATATATATATATATATATATATATGTGTGTGTGTGTGTGTTTGTGTGTGTGTGTATTTCAACTTTTATAAACACGCAGTGTGTCTGTGTGTGCACATTGCTGGATGTAATAAAGATGTATATATATTGTTCCACCCTGCACCTTATCACCACAAGTTTGAGAGAAGCGAGACAAAACACAGTAATAAATTGAAAAACAACAAAGTGTCATCGAAGGATGGCCTCACCTGACATGAGTCAGAAACCCAGAACCTGAATTATCACAGTTGGATTTTGCAACAATCCAAAAGACCTTTTCGAACACGGCTTGATGAATAACATTTATGCATTACATGATCCTTTGCTTTAATTTTTAGAATCATACGTTTATAAACTGATGAATTGAATACGATTGTGAAATATAATGCATGCATCGGAAAAAGAAAGTAGATGTTAAATTAGCCAGAAAATTTCAACGTGGAAAAGGATTTAATATTTTATTATCTCTATCTTTGAATTACCAGTTTTGATGTTTCGTCCTCTTTTATCCTATTATCGATATCCATTTGCTCGTTTCTGAGTATAAATCAGTTGGGTTTCTGCCCCAATTTCTTCTCATCCGGCTCAAATTTGATTTCCTTTTCATTTAAGGGAAAAAAAACAGCAACCCGCTTGTTCATAGGACTCTCCATGTCGACATATGTGGCTGAATACTGGTATATTTCAACTTCACATGGTGGCTAATTCCTAATCGCGAGCATGCATAATGTGTATTCATGCATTCAATGTTTATGTAAGATAATACTGCATTAACAATATCATGGATAGAAATGATCTGCTGAGTGATTAAGTTTATACAAATCAATTACTAGCTAAAACATAAAAAAACCTAGTGAAGCTTTTTGCTTGATGGCGACTTCCAAATACGAGATGTTACTGTATTCATTCACTGCCAATAGTGCTCATCGCAAAAGGTTAGTCACTAAAACTACCTGCCTAGTATTTCTATAGAACATTAATTTACACATCTTCCGTTAGTGATTACCATCACGCTTGCAATAGTATTTCTGCTCAAGGCCTCGCTTTCACCCATTCATAACGGCCCGGAAGCGGCGATTCATTCACAAAGTCGAAGTTGTATCTGTAAAATTTAAAGTAAGAACAGACGGGTCACTCCACTAAACCACGGCCTAGTTAATAAAGTTTTCTAAAGAAGTTGAAGCAGCATACTTTTCTATAAAATGGCGTTGCATGGATTGCTCCTCAATAGCAAAGAAATCCTCCAACTCGAGGGGCGTAGGCATGTTCAGAAAAACAGCATTTAACGATACCCTTTGGCTAGGGGTCCTCAAATGCATCCTTCTACTCGAAGAGCCCGGGGTCGTTGCAGCCCTAGTTGAACTACAGGGAGTGCTTTCCCTGGTGATCCTGCTGAAGATAATTTAAAAAATAAA
The DNA here is from genome assembly GCF_033568475.1 of Henckelia pumila. NCBI lineage: Eukaryota > Viridiplantae > Streptophyta > Magnoliopsida > Lamiales > Gesneriaceae > Henckelia > Henckelia pumila. The sequence goes on from NC_133121.1 coordinate 144,215,897, forward strand.
AATAAAAAAATTAGTTGTTCCCCCTTCAAGCTATAATCTCAACATCATGCACCCAAACCCTGTCATGTCAACTAAGCACTACATGAAGGAATATTTGATAACCAACAAAGAGATGAGACTCAGACGCGCAAGATTAGTACAAGAAGAACTGTACAAAGTACTAGCTTTGATCTTATTGTGGCCCCATCAAGACGACATATGCTGCAATCACGGATAATGTTCGCTGCCACTACAGTACAAGACAAAAAAAGTTTTAGCAAGTAAATTTTTCTTCCTTTCGACTGTCAAATTTCCTTTTTTTACTGTGAAATCCTTCGAGAAGAATACACTGCTTCTGGTTAAAGTTCAAATTTCAATGACATGGTAAAGAAACAGAGGGTCACCAAGATTTGTAGTGAGCAGAAGTTAAAATGTTAGTGAAACCAGTCACATTCCATGGGCAAAAATTTCAGCAAAGGGCAGTTAATAATGTCTTCATTTACCTACTGCAACAGTACAGGAAAAATAATAGAAGCCACTAAAGTTTAAACATGGCTGCAGCTGCTGTAGGCGAAATGGAACAAAAATTGAACTATAATAATTGTGGGGTACCCTTCTGCGCCTTGTGTGTTGTCATTTTTACACATAGTGTACGTGGGGCAGTAAAAGATTCGCAAGCCGAGATCGTTTATATTTCATTAAAAATGAAGGTACATTGATTTTACCCAGTTTTCCACATATGACATAATATGCTAACACGATGCACCGAAAAAGAATGAAAAGGCTATTTCAATAAATACTCTGCCTCTCGCGTGAAAGGAAATATAATTTGAAAGCACTAGTTTAACAGAACACAGTCGTACATTAAGCTCAGCTATCTGTCAGCATCCGTTTCAGTGAAGAAAAAAACTGAAGAGATTGAAGAAATTAAGTCACATTCATTCCAACTCAAATAAAGAAAAATCTGATTAGAGATTTAATTCTTTATAGAACTCAATTCAGAGGACAAATGTGTATACTCTTTCTCAAGAACCAGAGACTTATAGTGGAAATTAAATAGCTAGAAATCTCTAATTCATCAAAATCATTCAAACATGTTAATTCTGACATGAATACTGATTAACACGAGTGAGTAGAAGTTGCATGAGTGAACGCACCTGTCCCTGGCTTCCGTATCGAAACTATTTTCACCGAGAGAGGCCTCAATTTCCAAACCACCCGCGCCTATCGAACACGAAATCGAAGCTGCCTCACAACACTCCTCGGAGTGTTCCCGTCCTGGGCAAACACAGCTACGACGCCGGCCTTTTCGCGAATTATGCTGCTGCTGCGGCTGTTTCTCCAGCCGCCGCGAGCGAAGCTCGAGGTAGCACGAGTCAGGATTCTCCGCAGGCGGAGCAGCAGTTGAAGCGGCGGTAGACTGGAGGCGCTGGAGAGCTAATGTTTTGGCGCGAGTGCGTACGCCGAGCGATGATTGCGACATCTCCACGACCGCCGTGTCGCCGGCGGTTTTGGCTTTCCTCATGTACTTCCCCATGTGTGTCCCTGTGAGTGAAGAAATTTCACGAAGACAGCTAAGCTTAGGGGTCTTTATATGTAAAATTAGGGTAAATATTGAGAGAGGAATGGAGGGAGGGAGGGCTCCGTTTAAATAGTGCTTTATCCCCCTCATCCCCGGTCCCCCCACACCTAATTTTATTTATTTATTTTTTTTAAAACAAAAAAAAAAAACAAATTTACTATTAATTATTAATCGTTCTCTAATTCTCTAGGTTATTAGGTTATTAGGTGGTGTATCATTTGTAATTGCATAGATTTAAATTTTTAAGACATCGACATTTTTACCCACGCTCCATTTTTTTATTTTATTGAGCTGGATGGGGTCCGGAGAGTTTGGATTTCGAATCCAAGATATCATCTCAATATATAACATTATGTTTTAGTTAATTAGTTACATTTTAAAGGTCGCGGAATAATTTGTAAATTAGTGTGGGCTCATTCTTTATTACATAGAAATAAAAAGATTAATATTCATTTTGGTACACAAACTACTGATAAAATGTCAAATTGATATATGAATTATTATAAATGATTTAATTGGTACATAGTCAAATTAAAAGTTCACATCTAAATTGTTATCAATTAAAATTACTAATATTAAAATTTTATTAGGCACATAATTTTATTTTCAACTCAAAATATACAATAAAAACTATTGTAATATATTGATGAAAATATAATAAAATACATATATATTACCAGAGTTCGTTGATACTATTTTAACTGGTATGTTCTGTTGACAATTCAAAAAAATGTTCAACATTAAAGATTTAGATCATGAAAAAACAAATCTCGTAGAAACAAGTCACACTCTCACTCATTGTCTCGATTTGCGTGATTTTAATGACCTAAATTTTTTTCACTTCATTTAAAAATTTGTAAGTTAATTTTTTTTTTACTCGTGCTTGAATTTAAATTTAAATAATTATTTATTTTATTATATTTTTATCAATTTTAAATATATTTTTTTCATGCATATGATTTATTTATTGAGTGTGATTTTATTAATATATAATTTTTATATCAATTGTTTTCAAAGAAGGGATAATCATTTAATATAGATAGGAAAAATGATCATTTTATTATATACTTATTAATATTTTAAAATATGATTTATTAATGAGTATAAATATGTTATAAAAATAGTAAGATACTTATGTCTTAAAATTTTAAAATTAATAAAAATTTATTTTTATATTTTAATCAAAATTAATTTTAAAAATAAAATGTTCACTTAGTTGATTTTACTAAAAATAATTGGCTTAAAAAATTTATTAATGGATAAAATCGACTTTTTAGTTAGATCATGAATCAATTAAATCATTTTAAACTGTTCATATATCAATTTAACATTTTATTAATAGTTCGTGTACTAAAATGTATTTTACTCAAAATTTAAATGCCTTGTTAGCTGACACAACTCTATTGAATTTCGAAAATTAAGATTTTCCTACTTTCCATATAACATTTGTAGTATTTTTATTTTCTTTAAACATTGACTTTTTGGAGAAAGGAGAGGCAAATGAAAAAAATGGCACTTTCTTTCTTTTTCTTTTTCTTTTCTTTTTTTTTTTAGTCTTTATTTTTATTTTTATTTTTTAAAATTAATAGAAAAGGAACGAGAATTGAAAAAAGGAACGGCCATGCTATCATAAAAGAATGATATATTGACTTGTGTAAAGCAATAAAGCCCATTTGACATGACAAGGAATCTCAATCACAAAATAAAGCCCTCTTTTTATTTTCAAAAAAATAACAATAATAAAGCCCTCTTTTTCATAAATTTATAGAATAAACAAATTATAAAGAGAAACATGTCTTCTCTTGAAATGCATGATTTTTTTTACTGGAGTTGGTCTTTTATACTATGGGTGGACACGATTTATATTTTTAATGAAAAGAATAATATATTTTTGGGTAGAATTGGACATCTGTTTGAGTAAAATTGATTTGTGATAACCAAGGTAGTGTCTGTAATTTGTTAAGAAAAAAAAATTATAATCACTTATTTTTAGCGATTACAAACATTGCTTAAGATTATAGAATAAGAGTTTTGTATTCTATCGAAGTCCATGAAGTGTTTTTCATTTTTCTTTTCTTAAAAATTATCTTAAAAGCATGAGTTGTTATGGCTTATTTAAAACATAGGTCTTATTTTCTAATACCAATAATTAGTGTAAAGGATACACGCTTATTGAAAATAATAGGACACCTTTTTTGGTGTTTAGCATCCTCCCAAACCCTATATAACAATTTGTTCACAATTAAGGGCGTAACGTGTTAGCATAAAGGGGAAAAATGCTATTTTTAAAAATGTCAAATCTTGTAATTGAATTTTGCAAAATCCAACTACGTTGATCTAGATTTTAATCCATATATCCTTGCTGAATGTACTTCAATTTATGACTAGGAGGGGCCAATCTAGACATTTTACCATTAAAAGGAACGATTTTAGGCTTGGTAATTAAAATGTAGGACCGTTAGAGCACAAAATTCCAAATTAAATGACTACGATTAAAGCTAAGCATCTATTTTCACTTATTTTTATCTTTTTTTAGATGTACGTAGAGTAGTTATATTAGGACTAAATTAGTGGCATCTTTGAATAAAATAACACACTATGCTCCATAATAGTTTTTTAAGCTTAATCTATCTATATTGCTATATAATAATTTTAAGTTGGAGTGGGCTAAAACCACCATAATTTAATTGAACAACTGTTATCCTTTTTAATAACCGAGTCATTTATTGATTGTAACGAGAGTTTGCTCCACGTACGTATACGTTAAAAAAAATTTAAATAAGGCATCACCATTAATCACTTGATCTTTACCGTTATTTATCATAAATCATTTTGAGATGATCAAATATATATGTATATGTCAATGTCTTAGAGACGGTTATATCATGTATATATAATAGTATATATATTTCTTTAGAAAATTATGACCAATAAATTAACCGTATGCATTTTTTATTTTAGTTTATTTTTAAAAAATAGATGTCTGAGGAAAAAAAATGAAAGATTAAGAGCCCGTTTGGGAATAATAGATAGTTTAGGAAAAACACTTATATTTTAAAAATAGTGTTTTTCTTAAAAAGTTATGCGTTTGGTTACAATAGTCGTTTTTTAAAAAAACACTTATTTAAGCTCAAATAAGTGTTTTTTTAAAAATCAAAAGTTTTGGCCTTTTGGCTTCTACTTATATTTTTATTTAAAAAATCATATTTTTAACATTTATCCAAATACTAAAACTGCTTTTGTTTTTTTTTTTTTAATAAAAGCACTTTAAAAAAAACTGAACGTATTTAAGTGATTTTTTAAGCTAATAAATTTTGTATACAAACTGGCCCAAACTTCACTTAGATATAGGCAATAGAACCTAAATTAATCTCTCGGTGGAAACCATTGGCCTCTTCTTTTTTCTAGACTTATTATTTTTTGTCCTAAAAATTGGGCCCAACGGTATTATTTTTGTAGCCCCTAGAGCGAAATTAACGTTCATATTAAAATGTAACAAATCTACAACGTTGTTGTGTAATTATTGACGGGAATAAAACTGAACGAGCATTAGCACTTAGCAGCCAGTAATTTTCTATTTTTTTATAATTAATGTGAATCAGCTTGTGTCTTTGTTAAATACATCTTTTTTATGCTTAAAATTGATGAATATCTTTTGAAAAATTAACTAGACCGAAACATATCGTATTTTTGAAATTTGGGTTAAGCTTGGATGAAAAATTTCTAACTCCATAAATTTCGATGATAGTTTTATTGTTGACAATGATACAATAGATTAAATTTTAAATTTATACATTGCTTATTTATACACTAGTTATATATATATATATATATATATATAACTAGTTATATAAAGTAGAATGTATTTCAAATAACATTATTAGGTGATTTTAAGATCCATCCAAATTAAAATGACAAAAATAAATTAGAATCCCTTCATCCATATGTAACATTGTGCTTGAAATCAATGACGAAGTCACCTTAGGTTAGGTGGGCTCTAGTCCTACCTATCTTTTTAAATTTTTTTTTAACTAATTATACAATTTTTTTTAGTCTCATGATTTTTTTTTCCCCAAACTTTCAGCCCCATGTTAAAAAAACAAAAGAGATAATTGCATGTACTATTCCTGTGAAATTATGAGATTGTTGAAAATCTCCTATTAGTTAATATTAAGCTATTGTATTTTGAAATTTTGAGCACAAATACTCCTAAAAACACGTACGAACAAGGGGTTGTGTGCTCAAAATTTAAAAACATTGGGAGATATGTGTTCCAGATAAAAAAAAATATGAATTAATATATCATTCTTTTTTCAGATAAGATTTTTAGCAATTTCGTTATTGCACCGGGGTATTGTATACAATAACACCAAAGTAAAAAAATGGAACAAGTATAAAAAAATCACACTTCATTCTCATCTATCGTTTGGTTTATTATCATTGGTGTTGAAATTATACCACTTTGAGGTAAAATTAGACAATTCTAAAATTATGTTAAATATTTTGTTGCAATTATTTGAATTACGATAATATTGACTAATAATGTTTATGAATTTCGAGTTTGGATTTTTACCCTATAAATCTATAGTTGAGAATTTGGGAAAAATAATCAATTGGTTGAAATAGTTGAGAATTATTGATTTTACAAGTATTATTGGGTTTCTATTCCTAATTTTCGATTTAGAATAACCGAAAATTAAATAATTATGAGTTAGAAAATAATTCTTTATTGGAAATTTTTGGGATGGTTAGATTTCTAGTCAGTTAACTTAGAGAATGAAGAAAATAAAAAATATTAATCAAGTTATTTTTAATCAAATCGTCAGCCAACAATTATTGTATAGATGTGAGCAAACTATCGGTTTCCAACGAAATAACTAACCAAACTGAATTGAAAAATCGGTTTGTGTTTCTTCAAATTTCGATTTAGTTTTAAAAATATCGGTTGGTTCGATTCAATTTCAATTTTAATATAAAATTTTGGTTAGCCGACAACATGAACTTTTACTAAAAAATTTAATTGTTATTAAATTTTCTAACAAAATTTATTAGGATAAAATATTACAAATTTCTAATAACATTTTGTTGGACGATACAACTGGATTTGAAAAAATATTTTAACAAATAAAAATTGAAATTTATTTAATTCTACTTTTATATACATTTTTAATTAAAATTGATTTTTTTTAAAAAAAAATATCTTCAAGTTATTCGGTTTTCGACCGAAATAACCGTTTTTTTCGATTTGGTTCATTCTATTTTGTAGTAAAATTCGGTGTATTCAATTTAATTTATCGTTAATTCGATTTCTGAAAGTATGATTTGATTTTAGCGAATATTAACCTTAATTATTATCAAAACTTGGCGGAGCCAGCCAGGCTCTGCCCCTTGTTGAATCTGTGTGAAAAAAATCAACAAGTTAAAAAGATCCATGTGTTGTCCGGTTTGTAGGTAAACTTTGATAATAAAACTTGTTTCTTAAACTTCTACTGTTCGACCTAAGTACATTTTTATAATACAGCTGCTCTTTAAGTACATGTACAACAAACCTTACAAAAAACTGAAGTGTTCCCAGCCACTTGTAACAAAAAATATTGACTGGAACTTGCTAATTTTTCACTATTAATTTTATTAAATGTATTAAAACCATTTTTAGGTAAAATCAAACTTTGTAAGAACAAACGAGGGATAATTTGAATCTTGGTAGCTTGCAATATAGTTTTCCAGTTAACTCGAACGAAAACATGCGAATCATCAACTCTTTTTTTAAGGGGCATTTTAATCCAGAACAAAAAATATTATCTGGTTTAATATATGTTTTAGTAATATATACAAAATTATTTTATCATAATAATTTCCCAAATAGACAATGCAATATAACGAACTACTCATTATTTCCTATTCCTCATGTCGTGTGCTAAAAAATTCAGTACGAAAATACTATATTAGATGACTTAAAAGTTAAAACAGATCTAAGAATTCGTTGTTTTCCTTTGAACCAGAAAAAAGACTAGTACTTGAAAATAAAGAATATCGAATCTTTGTCGCCATCTTACAGAACTTCAAAACGGTAACTCTTATAATTGCTATACAAAAAGCAGTAATTAAGTATAAAGAAAATTGTGCATAGTCAACCATTTTACTTTTGCATAATTTACAAGGAGTAAAAGAATGAATCGATACCACTTGTTGAGCCCGCATTCAGAGGGCAGCCCTCCGTAGGTTTGAAGTTTCAACAAAGAAGTGGGCACCTATTTTGCAAGCGTAGATATTTCCATGTCTATCCACTTTGAGAAGGCTTGATCATGATTCACGCCAGTGTAGGCTTCAAATGACAATGAAATCAGAAATTCTCATTGGAACGGTGCTGGCTGTCGCTCTGATTTTCCTCTGTGTCGGAAGAGGTGACAAGAGTGTTGTTCTCAGCATCTTCGTTGGTGTTAACTGATATATGCGTGGTGTTTCCTGAATCTCCCACATCATCACGCAGGGCATCGGAGAAGGCTGAAATGGCCTGCAATTGTCCTCTTAGCAGCCTCAACATCATCTCGTGCATAGCACTAGATTTCAGGATTTCAAACTTGTGATCTGAGGTGTGTTGCTGATTAAACCGGCCCTGAAGCTTGGAACTAGTGGAGTAACAAGGGTTACAGAGGTCGTAGCCTATTTCCTCTACACAGTCCTTGCATTTGTATCTATCACCGATTATTGGATACATCTGCATTCAGGTACAGTTTTGGAGGATGATAGAATACATACAAGTCTGAATAACATGTGACAATAGAAAGAGTGCTAATGGAGCTTATTTTGAGAAAGAAAAGAAGACTCGATGAATTATAAACCTTGTAGTGTTTTATAGTCAAAAAGGAAGAAGAGGGCTCCAGGTGAAAGCTCTCAATCACCTTGGCTCCTTTGTTTTCAGATTGTATCTCTCCTTAATGGCTTCTCTTGGTTCGATAAGATTTTTACCATTTTAGAAGTTAGACCCTATCCTCCTCTATGTACCTCAGTTTCAGCTTTGTATATATTTTTAGATTGGGGTCTGCCTTAACCGCTGTTGATTGGTGGTTTTGTTAGAGCCTACCTTACTACTGCCAGTACAATTTTTAGCAGGTTGCCGGAAAAAAAAAGATATCTAACTGACTGTAAGAAAAAGATTCACAAATTAACAAAGTGCAATTACTGGAACCGCAAATATTTTAACTGAATTGAGTTAGCAAATCAACATACCCCGCAAGCATCGCAACCAACCCCAATATGGACCTTTGAGCTAGCATCCCACAATGGCAAAGGATCCTCTCCTGATGAAAACGGAAAATGGACTTTGTTTTTGTCAGCTTCCGATGAGCCTGAAAACCACATGTTCATATCAGAAATATTGGTACTTAGATGCGCAGCGATAACAACAGGATGGTACAGTATGTCCACAAACAATGAAATACTTTTCAATGGCAGGAAGAAAAGAAGATTTCAGACATTTTTGTCCAACTTGCTGCCATGAGACAAATTTAAGAACCAATGCTTTAAACTTGTGAAGCAAAAATATAAACCGGAATCTTTCCCTTAAATAGTCTTCCATAGAAATAGGAAAATTCTGTTACTAATGATTATTTTATCCACTTTCATTCTACTGATTTTTTTTTAATGCATACAGTATATCTGTATATGAATCGAACACATGCAAAAGGAAAGTGCAAATTAAACAAAACATTTCTACCATAAGATACCCAGGAACACAATCAAAAGTACTAAAAAAAGCAATGAAATCATACAAGCGCTTGGAGTTTCGCAAGGAAATTGCTCTTGTTTCATCTGTAGACCTTTCCGCAACCCATATTCTTTAGGGAATTGTTCCTCCAGAAAATGATCAAACTCCAAGCATACTTTTGGAATGTCGCTCGGATGTGGATGTTGACAAACTTCACACATGAGCATCTCATTTGTTGGCGGGATAATGCAGCATTTACAAAATACTGAAAATATTACAGTTGATGTGGTTTAGCCTTTAGAGGAACCGTATCAATTCTAAGGTTGAACATAAAGTTTTTTATTTTTCCCATAAAATATCAGGATGAATGGTGTCAACAAATCATACCGTGACCACAATTAAGAACTGCAGGTCGGAAGAGCACACGCTTACAGGAGCCACACAATACTTCATCAGCCGAAACTGGCTTCCAAGTTCTAAGATTACTATTTCCAGGATTCATATTTTTATCTTTGACACTGATAGCATTAGTTGTCAAAGTATCTTCTTTGTGAGCTTGTAGGTTTGGGATGTCAGTCTCAGGATGAACTGGATCAGGTCCAACCTGCTCCATCCTCCCCGGAATCTCCTCTTTGCCTATAGAACACGGATTGAGTGATGAATCAGCTCGAGATAAGCATGGTTGTAAAGAATCATGGGACAGGATGACCGGGTCTTTCGGTTGTACTTTGTCTGCAGGAACTATGAGTTGCGGCGAGAAATAGCCCATCAACTTCTCATCCTCTGCAGCATGAAAAATCATCAAATTGCATAAACCACTGGCTGAGCTTGCATCAATTATCATCAACCAAGTAACAAAAGAAGTAAAGAACTATAATACAGTAAATCTGACCTAAAATTTGGTTTCCTCTTTTCTCATAGGCAACAGGATACATTTTCAAGAGCATCAAATGAAGAGTCTGACAAATTGAAGGAAAATGATAATACCGGTTCCTACATATCGGACAACGGGACTTGTGCAGACCACTCATGGACTTATGAATACACCAGAAACAGGAGATATGACCACAAGCTGTGACATATGCGAGGAAAGAATTAGTCACAAGCTAATACACCAGGGGGTTGTGTATATGTATCATGGAACAAAAGTTTACCTAATACAACAGGCTTGTATAGAACATCTCTGCAGAAGAACATTAAAAAAAAAGAGTTTAATTTCCAAAACACACTTGAGATATTTCTAAAGAAAACAGGGGATCATACAGGTGGAAGGTATGAACATGCACTATAACAGCAATTTGAACATGTCAACGGAGATTCTTGGAAACTTCAAAGACTACATGATGACTTAATATACAAACCAAGCTGGTTTCTACCCATTCATAGCAATAACAACTAGAAAGCACAAACTTGAAATAAGTTCAAACCACCCCGACAAACGAAAAATCTGGAAATCAACTTGTAGCAAAAAAAAAAAACAAAACGCGCAAATCGACAAACAAAGCCAACGAAAAAACCAGCGTAGTTCTCTCCTGATTCCGTACCATGAAAAAGTATTACTAAAAGCATAGAAACACAAACAAGCGTCTTCCAAGAACACGCATATTGCGCATCAATTATTGGACCTTTTTCCTCTCAAATTCAGATAAATGGCAAACCAACGTCAATTGCATCGGACCAATTAACCTCAAATTGACACGACACCGCCGTATGACGAGAAAAAAAAAAGCTGGCTCTTCGTGCAAACAAATTGGCAAACGAATGCAGGAAAAACAAACAATGAAATGGCATCGAAATTACCGACAAACGCAGCAAATAAATGCTTCGTGAATCAGCTCCGATCCATCATCATCGGATTCATTCTCCATTTCTTTAGATTTTTCCGAGAATTCCATATCAGCCCTGCGTGAGAGAGAGGTGAATCCAGAAGACAGAAAGATTACGGAAGAAAGTCAAATAAAATGACAGACACGTCTCATTATTCCGGTTCAAGCCGGCCTTGGTTGAATTTGGTCTTTAATTTTACAAATTTAATTTCTAATTTTAAAACACAATAATAGTTTATTAAAATAAAAAACATTAAACCTGCAGACAAATAATTATTAATTTTAAAAGGTGGACAGAGTGTTTTATGTTTATATATTTTTCTACCATGATGTTATATCATATATGTACATCAATATTTTAGATCAAATTTTATATCACAAAAATTTATATACGAAAATTTCATTCGTCAAAATTTCGAGATACATTGAAAAAAAATCTCACAATCAGGGGCGGCCCTAAGGTAGCGTAGGTCGGACGACCGCCCAGGGCCCCACCTTGACACCTGATTATTTTTAAAAAATTAGTATTTAAATTAATATCCAAATAAATTTAATTAATAAATGGAGATATAACAAAATAGAGAAATCGTGAATAGGTTTTTATGACAACAATCTTGCTTCAAATGAGTTAAATCACCACAAACTCTCATGGTTCACTAACTCTGTTCAACTTCTATCTCCTTTCCTTATGCGGCCCTTCCATGCATAGAATTTCTCTCAAACCTCCGTTGCATCATAGGAGATACCATCAAGTTTTTCTTATTTATTATTCAATTAAACCATGTTGATTACTCAAATTGTAGGTTATGAAATTGAGTAATTTTGCAAAAGTTATAATTTTTTTTTCATTTTTTTTTCAATTTACTAATAAATTGTTGCATCATTATGTTATTAATTTATATTACACTAAATTATTATCTCTCTCTTATATATATATATATATATATATATATATATATATATTTTGTTCGTATTTGACATCATTATTTAGTACTATTTAACATTTTTTATGAATTTAGTTAAATAGTTCTATTCTTGCACAATTATTCATCATAAAATGTCAAAAAATTACGACTTTGTTTTAGAAAATACAAAGCGCGAATTTTAAATAATATTGATTGTTAAATAATTTATTTTGAAAAACTAAATATAAAATTATTTTTAATATGTATGTTCTTTAATATTATATGTATATATATACACACATTATTAATGAAAGAGGATCATATTTTTAACTTTGCCCCGGATCACATTTTTTTCAAGACCACCCCTACTTATAATATAATAGCAAAATCTTACGATATAATCAGTATAGATGATATTGGATTTAACTTTAATCGATGATATATAATATCAATGTACTTCATATTTGATGTACTTTTAACATTATTCCTTTTCCACTTCTAGAGAATAGATAAGCATAAAATATTGTAGTGATTTTTTGAAAATGGATAGATACATGGTAATTAATAATTATAGATATTATAAATAAACTGCTAATAGGTTTTTAATTATGTTATTTATATTATATTATTAGAAGTTGGAGAAATGATCAATAAATCCCTAATAAAAACTTAAACTTTGCTTTCAGTCTCTGGGTCAGAAACTTCTTGTTCCAATTTCTTGACAAAATACTATCATTTGTTTGACCTCCCTAATTGAGATAAATTACGAAATTGCCCTCAAACATTCTTAAAACCCATTATAACCAACAATAAATATTTTTTAATGAGAATTCTCTCTCTCCTTCCAATCATCCGTCTCCCCAATCTCCTTCTACTTGACCTTTAATGGTTAAACCATCAACGATATGTACATTTGCGTCGAAGTTTGATGCAAAAAATAAGGCAAAAGGAGTTTAAAGTGAAGAAGGGTCGGATTTTGAAAATCTTTGTGAAGAACCGACATCGAAACAACAACTTCAACGTATGATTTTCTTTTACTGGAAAATTAAGAATCTTTTTAGATGCAATTTCATCTTGATGATTGTTTCTTTTTTTATACTTTTCCAATTGAGTGATTCTTTGAGGTTTTCATTTATTGTGTAGTGGTTATGTTAAAGTTTTGTACATCGTTTGAATTATACAGATTTGATGGCCAATATTTATGTTTTAAGTATCTCAGTGGTTCTGTGGTTCATCTCAACCAATTATATATTTATTATCTAAAATTCGTTATTGTTCTTGATTATAACGATTTCATTGCCAATTTTATAGTTTAGTACTGGATTATAAAGATTGTATGGATAGTCTTTATAATATTCGAATATGCTACTTAAAAGTGTGATTTTGTGATATTTTTTGTTGCAAAATGGGTTATGAATAGCCATGGTCTTCATTTTTTATCTTATTGTATTGAATGTTATGTTTTTATTGTATATGTTGAAAATAAATTCTGGAATTGGTTCTTACAACCTTGCATTTTTTGGTTGTCATAAATACAAGAAGCATATATTTGTGATTTCAATCTATAGTGAGTGTATTTTGATATATATATTTGTGAGCCTCGACAAAAACGTGCAGAAATTTTTTCGGAATTCATGATTATGCAATATATAGCACCACATCATAAGGTGTTCGTGTTTCTAACCGATGACGATAATGTCCTTATTATGATTCATCTTTATATGTGAATGAAACTCACAATGATCGAATTGAGGACTGAGAGTTAAACTACCGCAAAGTGTGAAAAGACAAAAAGCGGGGAGACATGATATTCATGGCACATATAAAGAAGGATAATATTGATTATGATGGTACTGTCAGAGATCCAGATATTAATGTTTTTCATGGTTGCATTTGATCAAATTTTGAACTTCTTGAATGATTATTTAAAGATCATAAATGTTGATATAGTGCTCGATTATTATTACATTGTTCCCAAATTTGATATTTTTGTTCTTTATTATTGTATATTTGATATTGTGATAAATGATAATGTTAATATTTTTTATATATTTTTAAAAATGAATGTAATTTAGGCATCGTCCATATGTCATTCTATTCTTTTTTAAAAAAAAAAAATCAGACTTTATTAATTACATATTATTGTAGTTTGTCTGACGGGTTTTGAAGCAACAAGAATGCACTTCAGATGCTTGTTAACTCGGAAAAAAATGTGAAAGAACAAATGGATGAGATAAAAATGGTTAAACGAATTTGTGCGGGTCAATTTCAATGTGAAAGTGAAAAACTTTGTGTGAGATCACATCATGTGGTGATATCATTCATTGTCCAATGTCTACACGTAATTAGACGTAATTATAAACTTCAAAATTTGGTAAATATGATATATAGATATCAATTATCTTAATTAGTAAGATGAAGCTTGTATTTGAAATCTCCTACTAAAAGAGCATGCATGATCATGTGGTCTGGCACAACACATGAACAACAAAAGTACAGATGCATCATAATTTAGCATAAATTTTTCAACTTACCAGGATAAACTTTTGGGCCATTAATATCGACCTTACCAAGTAAAGATAAATTAAGTTAGAATTGTCCCGGATTTGAAATCTTTCTATACTCAAACAGAGAAGAAATTGAGTATGAAAAGATTCATTCTCTGCACACGCACGAATATGATATGATTTTGTGCATAACACACATTATGATGCTTGTATTGAGTTTTCATTGTTGTATAAATTATCACTCAATTATATTGATATTAGTCATCTAATGTCATGTATATTACTTTGAAAAATGTAGAAGAATAATGTGTTGCTCATTATTGAATGAAAACAGACGTGGTGATATAATTCATTGCCCAATATCTAAAATTGTGTAACTAGATGTAATTATAAACTTAAAAAATTATTGAATATTATTATTATGCATCGATTAACCCAATTTATAAGACAACACTTATATTTTAACTCCAATATTAAAAGAGCATATCTGATGGTGTTTGGAACAACACATGGACAATAAAAATACAAATGTTTCATAATTCAGCATAAATTGTTCTACTTACCGAGATAAAATTTTAGGCCACCAAGACAAACCTTGCCAAGTGAAAATAAATTAGGATCAAATTGTCCCGGATTCGGAATCATTTCATATTAATTTGAAACAATCTCGAACATTTACGACATAAACAAAGAAACAATTGGGTATGAGAGAGACTCATTCTCTGCAAACACACACGGATATGTTATGATTTTTTGCATAACAAATATCATAATGTTTATAATAAGTTTTAACTGTCGTATGAATTGTCGTCAAATTACATTGGTGTTGGTCATATAATATCATGTGTACTACTTTGGTAAATGTAGAAGATGAATGCATTGTTCATTATTGATTGAGATCACATATGGTGATATTGTTCATTGTACAATTACTATAATTGCATAACTAGATGTCATTATAAACATAAAATTTTTTAAATATAATATTCAGACATTGATTAGCTTAATTAGTAAGATGAAATTTATATTTGAACTCCATTGTTAAAAGAGAATGTCTGATCATGTTGTTTGGCACAACACATGAACAATAAAAGTATAAATGCGGCATAATTCAGCATAAATTGTTCTACTTATTGGGATACAATTTTAGGCCACTAAGACCAATCTTTCCAAGTGAAAATAAATTAGGACTAAATTGTCATGGATTCATAATCATTCCATATTAATTTGAAATAATATCGAACATTTACGGCATAAACAAAAAAATAGTTGGGTATGAGAGAGACTCATTCTCTGCACACACACACACACACACACAAAGATGTTATGTTTTGTGCATAACACATATTATAACGTTTATAATAAGTTTTCATTTTCGTATGAATTGTCGTCAAATTAAATTGATGTTGATCATATAATATCATGTGTACTACATTGGAAAATGTAGAAGATGAATGCATTGTTCATTATTGAATGAGATCATATATGGTGATATTGTTCATTGTACAACGACTATAATTGCATAACTAGATGTCATTATAAACTTTAAAAATTGCTAAATATAATATTTAGACATTGATTAGCTTAATTAGTAAGATGAAACTTATATTTGCACTCCACTATTAAAAGAGCATGTCTGATCATGTTGTTTTGCACACCACATGAACAATAAAAGTATAAATGCAACATAATTCAACATAAATTGTTCTACTTATCGGGATAAAATTTTAGGCCATTAAGACCAACCTTGCCAAGTGAAAATAAATTAGGATCAAATTATCCCGGATTCGGAATCATTCCATATTAATTTTGAACAATATCGAACATTTACGGCATAAACAAAGAAACAATTGGGTATGAAAGAGACTCATTCTCTGCACACACACACACACACACGAAGATGTTATGATTTTGTGCATAACACATATTATAATGTTTATAATAAGTTTTAATTTTCGTATGAATTGTCATCAAATTACATTGGTGTTGGTCATATAATATCATGTGTACTACTTTGGCAAATGTAGAAGATGAATGCAATGTTCATTATTGAATGAGATCACATATGGTGATATTGTTCATTGTACAACGACTATAATTGCATAACTAGATGTCATTATAAACTTTAAAAATTGCTAAATATAATATTTAGACATTGATTAGCTTAATTAGTTAGATGAAACTTATATTTGCACTCCACTATTAAAAGAGCATGTCTGATCATGTTGTTTTGCACAACACATGAACAATAAAAGTATAAATGCCACATAATTCAGCATGAATTGTTCTACTTATCGGGATAAAGTTTTAGGCCATTAAGACCAACCTTTCCAAGTGAAAATAAATTAGGATCAAATTATCCCGGATTCGAAATCATTCCATATTAATTTTAAACAATCTCGAACATTTACGGCATAAACAAAGAAACAATTGGGTATGAGAGAGACTCATTCTCTGCACACACACACACACACACACACGAAGATGTTATGATTTTGTGCATAACACATATTATAATGTTTATAATAAGTTTTAATTTTCGTATGAATTGTCATCAAATTACATTGGTGTTGGTCATATAATATCATGTGTACTACTTTGGCAAATGTAGAAGATGAATGCATTGTTCATTATTGAATGAGATCACATATGGTGATATTGTTCATTGTACAATGACTATAATTACATAGCTAGATGTCATTACAAATTTTAAAAATTATTAAATATAAAGTTTAGACATTGATTAGCTTAATTAGTGATATGAAACTTATATTTGAACTCCACTATTAAAATAGCATGTCTGATCATGTTGTTTGGCACAACACATGAACAATAAGAGTATAAATGCGACATAATTCAGCATAAATTGTTCTATTTACCGGGATAAAATTTTAGGCCACCAAGACCAACCGTGCCAAGTGAAAATAAATTAGGATCAAATTATCACGGATTCGGAATCATTCCATATTAATTTTAAACAATATCGAACATTTACGGCATAAACAAATAAACAATTGGGTATGAGAGAGACTCATTCTCTGCAAACACATACAAATATTTTATGATTTTGTGCATAACACATATTATA
Organism: Henckelia pumila; assembly: GCF_033568475.1. Lineage (NCBI taxonomy): Eukaryota > Viridiplantae > Streptophyta > Magnoliopsida > Lamiales > Gesneriaceae > Henckelia > Henckelia pumila. The sequence goes on from NC_133121.1 coordinate 144,233,492, forward strand.
ATGTTTATAATAAGTTTTCATTGTCGTATGAATTATCGTCAAATTACATTGGTGTTGGTCATATAATATCATGTGTACTATTTTGACAAATATAGAAGATGAATGCATTGTTCATTATTGATTGAGATCACATATGGTGATATTGTTCATTGTACAATGACTATAATTGCATAACTAGATGTCATTATAAACTTTAAAAATTGTTAAATATAATATTCAGACATTGATTAGCTTAATTAGTAAGATGAAACTTATATTTGAACTTCACTGTTAAAAGAGCATGTTTGATCATGTTGTTTGGAATAATACATGAACAATAAGAGTATAAATGCGACATAATTCAACATAAATTTTTCTACTTAACGAGATAAAATTTTAGGCCACCAAGACCAACCTTGCCAAGTGAAAATAAATTAGGATCAAATTGTCACGAATTCAGAATCATTCCATATTAATTTGGAATAATATCGAACATTTACGGCATAAACAAAGAAACAGTTGGGTATGAGAGAGACTCATTCTCTGCACACACACACATACACACACACACACACGAGGATGTTATGATTTTGTGCATAACTCATATTATAATGTTTATAATAAGTTTTCGTTGTTGTATGAATTGTCGTCAAATTACATTGGTGTTGGTCATATAATACTTTGACAAATGTGGAAGATGAATGCATTGTTCATTATTGAATTAGATTCCATATGGTGATATCGTTCATTGCACAGCGACTACAATTGCATAACTAGATGTCATTATAAACTTTAAAAATTGTTAAATATAATATTTAGACATTGATTAACTTAATAAGTAAGATGAAACTTATATTTGGAACTCCACTGTTAAAAGAGCATGTCTGATCATGTTGTTTGACACAACACATTAACAATAAAAGTACAAATAATGCATAATTTAGCATAAATTGTTCTACTTACCGGGATAAAATTTAGGCAACCAAGACCAACTTTCTCAAGTGAAAATAATTAGGACCAAATTTTTCCGGATTCAGAATCATTCCATATTAATTTGGAACAATCTCGAACATTTACGACATAAACAAAAAATAATTGGATATGAGAGAGGCTCATTCTCTGCACACACAAGAAGATGTTATTATGTTTTCATTGTCGTATGAATTCGTACAATTACATTAGCATGTCCGATCAACCGATTAGTACCGATTAACATATTTTCATTATGTTTACTCACGAGACTTATTTCAAAACAAATTGTTATATTTGCTAGGATAAAAAAACTACCAATTAGTATCTAATTATCGCCAATTAGTACAAAATTAATACCAATTAGTACCTGAAATTTTAAATTTTAATTTTATAACAAATTCTGTATTCGAATAATAATTCGACTATGTATATTCATGTATATCAATTTGGCATTCATAAATGAACTAATAAATAGAATTTTTGAAACAACAAAATTCCATAAACATATTACATCTAACATCATTCCATATTATATCAACCTCTACAACCTTAATTAAAATAAAATGTCCCAAATTCTATCATAATATAATACTCATGTGTCTAGCATAATTCTCAACCATAAAAATAAATTCTAGCAACAAAAAGTTTAAATAAATCATAATTAAAAAATAATTTCACACGATAGATAAGAATCGTCCCCACAAATAGTTTATTGACTGTCTTGATAATCTATGGATCTCTGATAGTACCATCATAATCAAATTTAGCCTTCTTTATATGTGCCATGAATATGATGCCTCGCCAACTTCTTGTCTTTCCATACTTTGCGGTAGTCTAACTCTACCCTATAATCTCTTTGCAACTTGTTATGAATAGTAGAAGGATGATAAGAGATCTTACATCTCAATTTTTATTTCACGTCATTCGCGATCTAATATGTATCGACTCTACGATGTCATCTGCTATATAGCTTGTTTTCACCGCATGTATCCAATTGCGATCCTTAATTGTGTGTCTTCCTGTAGTAACCCAGATTCCATTTTAAGATAATAATATGTTAAACATGATTAAGGGTTAATAATTAACCAAATCAAAGGCTGAATCGAGCTTTACAAGCAAGAATTGGACTTCTGAAGTTTGCTCAGGATCGGATGGTCCGAACCCAGTTCGGACGATCCGAACCTTGTGAATCGGAATCTCTAATGATGAGCATATTTACTTCGAAGTTAAGGTAGGATCGGACGATCCGAACCCTGTTCGTACGATCTGAACTCCTTCAGCCAACAATGCACGATGACTAAGCCATGAGTTTTGACAAGTGTCGGACATAGAACAGTTCGGATGGTCTGATCTTGACTTCAAATGCTCCAAACCTGACGTGTCACACATGCAATGTAAGGCCCAGAATTATTTAATTTAATCCGGGATTATTTAATGTAATCCGAGATAATTTAATTTTAATTCGAGTATATTTAATTTGGGAATATTTAGAGTTTTGATTTAAATTCTAATATTCTTAAATTATTTAGGATTGAAATTGAATTACAATAAGGGTCGAGGACTGAATTGTAATTTCTGGAGACTTGAGGGACTAAAATGCAAGTTGGGTTGAATATATCTGATTTTTCTTGAATAGTCAGCTATCTTACGTGTGATGTGTTAGAAAAATTCAGAATTTTGAAGCAGAGAGCCGAGTTCTTCTTCTTTTTCTTTAGATTTTTGATTTTTAAATCGCCGTAACTTTTGATTCGATTGTCCGATTTTGATTCCGAAAAGTGTTTTGAAATCCTTGTGACGAGGGCTTCGGTCTCGTGTAAGTGTCTAGTTATTTCAGCATGGTTTGAAGATTGAAATATTCCAGATATCAGATTTTGATTGTGTGTTCATGTTCTTGAGCTTGTATGTGACTCGATATCGAAACCGGCTTGAAGAATTCATGTTGTTTGTACTTAATCCTGATTTTCAGCTTGTGTTCAATGGTTATAGATGCTGTTATCATGCTATTTGAATTGTTATGGCTGATATGAATTGTATTCGAAGTCGGAAATGGTTTCGATATTTTGTCGGTTACCGAGTTTCAATCGCTACGCCGTCGATTAGAGTTTTGAGACTGTTTTGATAGCCTATGTCTGAGCTGAGATGTTTGTTTAGATGCTATTGATGTTATATCATTTTTATTCCTTAGTTTCAGTTGAGTTTTGAAGGCTAACGACTCCAGACTCTGAGTTGAACCGAAGAAGAAGAAGTTGAGGTTTGAAATGAAAATGATTGATGATCTATGGATGGTTTTGATTCGATTTTGATATGATGGAATTGAACGAAGTTTGATATGTGTCTTTGATATTATATTTCAGATTGGAAGTTTTCAGAACCAAGATATACGAAGGTATAATGACGACGCGCGAGTCAGGAATTTTGAAACTCAAGATCGATTATTCTTGATTTGTCCCCCCAAAACCACATACTTGTGTTTGTGTTGATTTGATTTTGATGTTGTTGATCCATCCCAGGTAGTGGATCTTTGAGTTTGAGTTGATATGATTACGATATGATATTATATTGAATTGATTCAATGCCAAGATTTGAGGTGGTCTTATTTTCTGGTCAAGAATGACTACGATAGATGTATATCCATGTCAAGATCGTTTACGAATCTTGATGGAAAACGACGTTATATGAATCAATTCTTAATCGATATATGCGTTATTTACTCTATTGTTGAGTCGTTTATAAATAGAGTTGATATGATTTCTTTAACGCTTTATATATGTCGATTATACTGGGAATGATTTCTCATCGGATTTTATCCGGCTGTTGCTTTGTTTTGTATGTGTACATGGCAACAGAGGGGGCAGGAGCTGGTCAAAGACGACATTGACGACTTGGGAAAGAGTTTAGCATGTGAGGACTCGGGTTTAGCTGAAATGATGTACCTTAGATAGCATCAAACTTGTTATGGAACTTAAGACTTGTAGTACACATATTGATACTTTGTGTAGCTTGTGGTGAATGCCATGTTAATGTTCCGTTTGATGTAAGAAAAGCATGGATTTATGTTCAATAATTGATACTATCAATATATGCATGTTTCCAGATTGTATAACATGTTTAGAATCCATGTATGGTGATGAATTATGCCAAGTTCCAAGTTTTGACAGCAAGATTTATTTCTGCAGATTGTCTGGGCAGAGGGGCCGCTCGATCGGTAGGATTTCACCGATCGAGCGAGGTCTGTTTTGATTGAACATAAACTTTATTTTTCTTGCTCGCTCGATCGGTAAGATTTGACCGATCAAGCGAGGCCAAATTATGCTCTGACCCGAGAAGTTGATTTGTTAGCTCGCTCGATCGGCGGAGTTTGCCCGATCGAGCGAGGTGCAATATTTAAATTTTTTTTTTTTGTTATTTGGTTTGAGTATTCTTTTAAATACATGATTAATTGTTTATTAATCATTAATTGCCCTAAGATGATATTAGCAACCCGAGGTCCCCACAACAGATGGTATCAGAGCTTAAGTTTCTCGGACTGAGAATAGATGAGCGAGGTAGATCGAGTCTTCTATTCTGATTTATTTATGTCTATATTCTTGAAGCATGTTTATTATCTGAACTGATTTACAGCTTTAAGAATTGCATGCTATCTATTTATCTGATGTAATTGAAAGCATGTTAGATGAATTGCGTGCTTATCAGAGGAGGGACTGAAACAGAATTGTGTTATGATGTGATGATGAATTGTACACTAATCTGTTTGATTAGCAGATATTCCTCCCCGACCAGCACCGACTACTAGACAGACTTTGGCAATGAATCAGCCAGAGCAGACTAATGCTGCACAGATACCAGTGACAGCACCTGAACATGGACAGAGTAGTACTTCTGCTGATGCATTTGGTGATGCTAATCCGATGGAAAAACTGTTGAAACGATTCCAGTCATTCAAACCACCAACGTTGCAAGGAACTGAAAATTCTGTTGATTGTGAGAATTGGCTTGAGGATATCGAGCAGTTATTTGAATCCCTCGACTATACAGATGATCGTCGTGTGAGACTGGTGATTCATCAACTGCATGGCCTTGCAAAGAGTTGGTGGATAGCGACGAAGAGAGCGTTTGAAACTCAAGGGACTGTTATTACCTGGTTAGTATTTCGAACTGCTTTCTATCAACGGTTCTTTCCTGTTTCTTATCGAAAGGACAAAGGAGCAGAGTTTGCAAGTTTGCAACAGGGACAGTTAAATATTGAAGAATATGTTGCAAAGTTCACCAGCTTGTTGAAGTTTGCTCCACATATTGCGGTTAGTGATGAAGCTCAAGCCGATCAATTCATCAATGGCTTGAATCCCGATGTGTTCACTCTTGTTAATTCGGGAAGACCGAATACCTTTGCCGATGCTCTGAATCATTCAAAGGGAGCTAAAGCAGGTATACTGAGGCAACGAGGAACACAGTTTGTGTCACAGCCGATGAGACAACCGCAAGAGCAGCCAAAGATTCCACCACCACCTCGATTTGATGCTGGAGGTAGTAGCAGTGGTAAGAAAAATTTCTTTAAGGGCAAAAGCAAACAATTTAAGCGTTTAGGTGGTAGCTCTTCTAGTTCCAGTGGATCCAGATAGTTCAGAGGTGGACAGAAATCCGGTACTTCTGATGTTTACTGTTCCATGTGTGGGGGACTTCATACCAATGAGCAATGCAAAGGATTGTTTGGCAGTTGTCACATTTGCCAACAACCGGGTCATTTTGCGAGAGTATGCCCATAGCGAGGTTCTGGAGGTGCACAGGGTGCAAGTGGATCTCGAACAGTGACACATCTAGAGAGGCAAGCATCTTTAGTGCATTCATTCCAACCTCAGCCATCAACACAGAGCCGTACTGGAGGAAATCAAGCTGGGAGCCAGCAACAGAGGCAACAAGATCGAGTGTTTGCACTGACTGAAGAGCAAGCACAAGCTGCACCAGATGATGTGATTGCAGGTAACTGTTTCCTTTATGGTTATCCTGCTTATGTCTTATTTGATACTGGTGCATCACACACATTTATTTCTGAGCAATTTGTTGCATTACACGAGTTGCCTGTTGAACCTTTAGCTACTGTAGTATCTATTTCATCTCCGTTGGGAAGAGATATCATATCAGTGAAGTCTGTACGAAGTTGTATATTACAGTCTGAGGGTCATGAGATTGAGGTTGATTGTGTTGTACTCGGTTTGTCTGATTTTGATTGTATTATCGGTATCGATATGCTAACCAAGTACAGAGCTACAGTTGATTGTTTCCAGAAGATTGTAAGATTCAGACCTGATATGGCTGATGAATGAAAATTTTATGGTAAGGGATCACGAGCCAAAATTCCTTTGATATATGTTCTTTCTATGACTGACTTATTACAGAAAGGGGCAGAAGGATTCCTTATTTATGCAGTTGATATACTGAAGACTAGTCCAAACTTGGCTGACTTGCCAGTGGTTTGTGAATTCGATGATGTTTTCCCTGACGAGATTCCGGGATTGCCTCCATATCGAGAGGTAGACTTCAGTATTGAATTGATGCCAGGTACACAACCGATATCAAAAGCACCTTATCATATGGCACCAATCGAATTGAAAGAGTTGAAAGAACAGCTAGAAGATCTGCTAGCCAAAGGTTATATCAGACCGAGTGTTTCGCCCTGGGGAGCACCGGTTTTTTTTGTTAGGAAGAAAGACGGATCGATGAGATTATGTATTGACTACCGGCAATTGAATAAAGCAACGGTAAAGAATCGTTATCCTTTACCTCGTATCGATGATTTATTTGATCAATTGCAGGGTTCGTCAGTATATTCACAGATTGATTTACGATCTGGCTATCATCAACTGAGGGTAAGAGATGAAGATATCCCAAAGACTGCATTTAGAACCAGGTATGGTCATTACGAATTTATAGTCATGCCTTTTGGTTTAAAGAATGCACCAGCAGTATTTATGGGATTGATGAATAGAGTATTTCAAAAGTATCTAGATGATTTCGTGATCATATTTATCGATGATATTTTGATTTACTCGAAGAATTTATGAGATCATGCTAATCATTTGAGAACAGTTTTGAAGACGTTGCGGGAAGAAAAACTGTATGCTAAGCTATCCAAATGTGAGTTTTGGCTGAAACAGGTGGTTTTTCTGGGTCATATTATATCATGAGATGGTATTTCAGTTGATCCAAGCAAAGTTGAAGCTGTTATTAGTTGGCAGAGAGCGACATCTGTGCCAGAAATTAGAAGTTTTATGGGCTTGGCAGGATATTATCGTCAATTTATCCGAGACTTCTAGTCTATTGCGAATCCTATTACACATCTTACACAGAAGAATGCACCGTTTGTGTGGTCTGAAGCATGTGAAACCAGTTTTATTGAGATGAAGAAGAGGTTGACTACAACACCGATCTTGACAATCCCTTCAGGTACTGGTGATTTTGTTGTTTATTGTGATGCTTCTCACCGAGGTTTGGGATGTATTTTTATGCAGAAAGGACATGTGGTTGCTTATGCATCACAAAAATTGAAACCACATGAAGTCAGATATCCAATTCATGATCTTGAATTGGCAGCTATTGTTTTTGCATTGAAGATCTGGCGACATTATTTGTATGGTGAGAAATTCGAAATCTTTTCTGATCACAAAAGTCTGAAGTATCTGTTTTCACAATCTGAGCTGAACATGAGACAACGAAGATGGCTCGATTTATTGAAAGATTTCGACTGTGAAATCAAATATTATCCAGGAAAGTCAAATGCAGCAGCTGATGCCCTAAGTAGGAAGGTATGTGCCTTATCCTTATCTACTATAGGTGTATCTAATTTGATTGAAGATTGCTGTATTTCTGGATATATATTTGAGACAGATAGAAGACCGATGAGAATTTATGCTATCAGTGTTGAGCCTGAGTTGTTGATTCGAATCAAAGAAGCACAGAAATCTGATTTGAGTGTACAGAATTCGATTGAAATGATCAGATCAGGACATCAGTCTGAATACAAGGTTAGTGATGATGATATTCTGTATGTGAATAACCGAATTGTTGTTCCCGATCTTTCAGATGTGAAACAGAATATTTTGAAAGAAGCTCATTGTAGTCGATTCAGTATTCACCCTGGAGGCAGAAAAATGTACAACGATTTGAAGAATCAGTACTGGTGGAAACAAATGAAGTCTGATGTGACTGAATTTGTATCAAAATGCTTGAACTGCCAACAGGTGAAGGCTGAGAGAAAGAAACCAGGTGGCTTATTACAGAGTCTATCTATTCCTGAATGGAAATGAGATCATATTTCCATGGACTTTGTGACGAAATTGCCACGATCATCCCGAGGTTGCGATGCTATTTGGGTGATCATAGACAAATTGACGAAATCTGCGTGCTTTATTCCTTATCGAATGACTTATCGTCATAATCAAATGACAAATCTCTATATTCGAGAAGTGGTAAGACTACACGGTGTGCCAAAGTCGATTGTATCTGATCGAGATCCTAGATTTACTTCGCACTTTTGGCATAGCCTACAGGAAGCTCTAGGTACGCGTTTACATTTGAGTACTGCTTATCATCCTCAAACTGACGGACAATCTGAACGAACCATTCAAACTCTTGAGGATATGCTTAGAGCTGTGATACTTGATTTTGGTGTTACATGGCAAGATTCTATATCACTTGTGGAATTCTCTTATAACAACAGTTATCATACGAGTATAGAGATGGCTCCATTGGAAGCGTTGTATGGGAAAAAGTGTCGATCGCCATTATATTGGGATGATGTGTAAGAGGTGCCTGAGTTGGGACCGGATATGATCAGACAGATGACTGAGAAGGTGAAGTTGATTCAGCAGAGAATGAAAACAGCGCAGCACAGACAGGCTAGATATGCGAATGTGCGACGACGACCGTTATCTTTTGAACAGGGAGATAGAGTATTCTTGAAGATTTCACCTTTCAGGGGTACTATACGATTTGGTAAGCGAGGAAAATTGTCTCCACGATTTATTGGGCCGTATTAGATTCTCGAGAAGATAGACAATCTTGCTTATCGACTCGCTCTTCCTCCATCTTTGTCCGGTATTCATGATGTGTTTCATGTTTCGATGTTGAGGAAGTATCAGCCTGATGTATCGCATATTATCCACGTTGATGAAGCTGAACTCGATGACACTTTGAGCTATTTTGAACAATCGATTCAGATTCTGGATAGGAAAGAAAAGCAACTCCGAACGAAGACCATTCCATTGGTAAAGATTCAATGGACTCGACACGGAGTTGAAGAAGCGACATGGAAAGTTGAAGAAGACATGAGACAAAGATTTCCTTATCTGTTCCACTGATGTGAGTTCTTATTCAGTTTTCTGTTATTCTTTATTTTTATGAGTATACAGACTGCATATCTATACTGTTTATGAATTCGAGGACGAACTCATGTCTTAGTGGGGGAGAAATGTAAGGCCCATGATTATTTAATTTAATTCAGGATTATTTAATGTAATCCGAGTTAATTTAATTTTAATCCGAGTATATTTAATTTGGAAATATTTAGAGTTTTGATTTAAATTCTAATATTCTTAAATTATTTAGGATTGAAATTGAATTACAATAAGGGCCGAGGACTGAATTGTAATTTCTGGAGACTTGAGGGACTAAAATGCAAGTTGGGTTGAATATATCTGATTTTTCTTGAATAGTCAGCTATCTTACGTGTGATGTGTTAGAACAATTCAGAATTTTGAAGCAGAGAGCCGAGTTCTTCTTCTTTTTCTTTAGATTTTCGATTTTCAAATCGCCGTAACTTTTGATTCGATTGTCCGATTTTGATTTCGAAAAGTGTTCTGAAATCCTTGTGACGAGGGCTTCGATCTCGTGTAAGTGTCTAGTTATTTCAGCATGGTTTGAAGATTGAAATATTCAAGATATCAGATTTTGATTGTGTGTTCATGTTCTTGAGCTTGTATGTGACTCGATATCGAAACCGGCTTGAAGAATTCATGTTGTTTGTACTTAATCCTGATTTTCAGCTTGTGTTCAATGGTTATAGCTGCTGTTATCATGCTATTTGAATTGTTATGGCTGATATGAATTGTATTCGAAGTCGGAAATGGTTTTGATATTTCGTCGGTTACCGAGTTTCAATTGCTACGCCGTCGATTAGACTTTTGAGACTGTTTTGATAGCCTATGTCTGAGCTGAGATGTTTGTTTAGATGTTATTGATGTTATATCATTTTTATTCCTCAGTTTCAGTTGATTTTTGAAGGCTAACGACTCCAGACTCTGAGTTGAACCGAAAAAGAAGAAGTTGAGGTTTGAAATGAAAATGATTGATGATCTATGGATGGTTTTGATTCGATTTTGATATGATGGAATTGAACGAAGTTTGATATGTGTCTTTGATATTATATTTCAGATTGGAAGTGTTTAGAACCAAGATATACGAAGGTATAATGACGACACCGCGAGTCAGGGATTTTGAAACTCAAGATCGATTATTCTTGAGTTGTCTCGCCAAAACCACATACTTGTGTTTGTGTTGATTTGATTTTGATGTTGTTGATCCATCCCAGGTAGTGGATCTTTGAGTTTGAGTTGATATGATTACAATATGATATTATATTGAATTGATTCAATGCCAAGATCTGAGGCGATCTTATTTTCTGGTCAAGAATGACTATGATAGATGGATATCCATGTCAAGATCGTTTACGAATCTTGATGGCAAACGACGTTATATGAATCAATTCTTAATCGATATATGCGTTATTTACTCTATTGTTGAGTCGTTTATAAATAAAGTTGATATGATTTCTTTAACGCTTTATATATGTCGATTATACTGGGAATGATTTCTCACCGGAGTTTATCCGGCTGTTACTTTGTTTTGTATGTGTGCATGGCAACAGAGGGGGCAGGAGCTGGTCAAAGACGACATTGAAAGCTTGGGAAAGAGTTTAGCACGTGAGGACTCGGGTTTAGCTGAAATGATGTACCTTAGATGGCATCAAACTTGTTATGGAACTTAAGACTTGTAGTACACATATTGATACTTTGTGTAGCTTGTGGTGAATGCCATGTTAATGTTCCGTTTGATGTAAGAAAAGCATGGATTTATGTTCAATAATTGATACTATCAGTATATGCATGTTTCCAGATTGTATAACATGTTTAGAATCCATGTATGGTGATGAATTATGCCAAGTTCCAAGTTTTGACAGCAAGATTTATTTCTACAGATTGTCTGGGCAGAGTGGCCGCTCGATCGGTAGGATTTCACCGATCGAGCAAGGTCTGTTTTGATTGAACAAAAACTTTATTTTTCTTGCTCGCTCGATCGGTAAGATTTGACCGATCGAGCGAGGCCAAATTATGCTCAGACCCGAGAAGTTGATTTGTTAGCTCGCTCGATCGGCGGAGTTTGCCCGATCGAGCGAGGTGCAATATTAAATTTTTTTTTTTTGGTTATTTGGTTTGAGTATTCTTTTAAATACATGATTAATTATTTATTAATCGTTAATTGTCCTAAGATGATATTAGCAACCCGAGGTCCCCACATGCAAGCAGGGAGTTGGATCGGATGCTCCGAACCCGAGTTCGGAGGCTCGGAACGTGGCCGAGTTTGGGGGCTATAAATAGGGGTCATTTGTATTCATTTTGAATTACAAATTTACGAGTTTCCTTCTTTAGTAATATAGTGTGAGATATACACTTGAGGGCCCTATCGGTTTATAGAGAGGTTCTGGAATAACAAAGGTGTTGTTATAGTCCTCCAGAACAAGCGACTCCAAAGGGCTAACTACGGACGAAGGTATGGTCCGGGAATCTTATTAAGTTTTGGGAGTATTTAATAGCTTAGTTAAGGTTTATAGAACTTGTGTAGTGATACAGTGAACTTTTGATTATAGGCTTTGAACCTAGGTCTTACTAGACTCGAACTAGCTTAGAGGTACGTACACATTGACTGAGATTGTCAGCGGGTATACATTTTTATATGTTGCATTTTTGTGGAATTATTATGTGGCATGATGTATGGTTTACTGCTTTTCATATTCATATGTCATGTGCGCATACACGTTGAGCCTATTTCTTTGATATACCTGTATTTAGTCTAGAGCCGGATGTACCGTTATAGCGGGGGGTTCTAGGAGATATTCTAGAACCAGATGTACCGTTATGGTGAGGGGGTTCCAGGCAAGTGTGGTTGTATCCAGAGGTTTGATCCGAGCGGTCACATCACTCATTGGCGCCGGTTATTAGATGACTTTCAGATGACTTATTACCCGTCATCACGATTGCATGAATCATATACATATGTCTATTCATGTTTATGTACTGGTCGTTAGTCGCTCACGTCCTAGTTATTATCTTGGACATCCCATTCCACGGGGAAGGTCGCAGGATGGACGGAGCTGGGAGTTCGAGACATGACAAGGGAGCAGGAGCCTTCAGGGGATATTTTATACAGCAAGATTCGATATAGCTGTATAATGTTTACTTTAAGTTATTAGATATGGTTGTATCACTACTGAGAATAAGCCTTGAACTATTGTCTTAAGTTTGTTATGTAAATTATGAGTTATGTTTCCGCAAGTTTTACTTTGTTAATTGCTTTTGATATTAATTAAGATTAATGCATGTCATAGTTGTCAGTTAGTAGGTGATTCAATGCAGAGTCACTATACTTCTTCACAAACCCTTATAAATTTAATATAGAATTAAAAATATCAATAAGAAACAATAATTATAAAATCTCATATTCAAAGTACATAATGTAAATAATATTAGTACTAAGAAATTGATCAAATATACAAAATAATAATATCAAAACATAATTTCAATTTTAATAGATGTAACATCAACCATGATCAAAACCGCAATATGAACACACACACACAGATATATATATATATATTATATATATATATATATTATATATATATATATATTATATATATATATATATTACCTCTCAAAATAAAAAAATTGTTCAGATGTTCATGTTTGCTCTCTGTCTTCAATTCGATCATTGTGAGTTTCATTTACATATAAAGATGAATCATAATAAGAACATTATCGTTAAAAACACGAATATTTTATGATGTGGTGCTATGTATTACATAATCATGAATTCCGAAGAAATTTCTACATGTTTTTTTGTCTAGGCTCACAAATGTATATATCAAAATACACTCACTATAGATTGAAATCACAAACATATGCTTCTTGTATTTATGACAACAAAAAAACGCAAGGTTGTAAGAACCAATTCCAGATTTTATTTTCAACAAATACAATAAAAACATAACATTCAATACAATAAGATCAAAAATGAAGATCATGGCTATTCATAACCCATTCTGCAACAAAAAATATCACAAAATCACACTTTTAAGTAACACATTCGAATATTTTAAAGACTATCCATATAATCTTTATAATCTAGTACTAAACTATAAAAATTGGCAATGAAATCATTATAATCAAGAACAATAACGGATTTCAGATAAGAAATCTATAATTGGTTGAGATGAACCACAGACCCACTGAGATACTTAAAACCTAAATATTGGCTATCAAATCTGTATAATTCAAACGATGTACAAAACTTCAACATAACCACTACACAATAAACGAAAATTTCAAAGAATCACTCAATTGGAAAATTATATAAAAAAAGAAACAATCATCAAGATGAAATTGCATCTAAAAAGATTTTTAATTTTCCAGCAAAAAAAATAATACCTTGAAGTTGTTGTTTCGATGTCGGTTCTTCACAAATATTTTCAAAATCCGACCCTTCTTCACTTTAAACTCATTTCGCCTTATTTTTTGCACCAAATTTCAACGCAAATGTATATATCGTTGATGGTTTAGCAATTAAAGGTCAAGTAGAAGGAGGTTGGAGAGACGAATGATTGGAAGGAGAGAGACGACAATTCATATTAAAAAATATTTATTGTTGGTTATAATGTGTTTCCAGAATGTTTGAGGGTAATTTCGTAGTTTACCTCAATTAGGAAGCTCAAACAAATGACAGTGCTTTGTCAAGGTGTTGGAACAAAAAAATTTTGACCCAGGGACTGACAGCAAAGCAAAGTTCAAAGTTTCTATTAAAGATTTATTTATCATTTTCTCATAGAAGTTTCAAAAAGTATATATGTTATATTATTAATCAAATCATAAAAAATTTAGTATATCTCTAGATTGGTACAAAAAATTATTTAACACATTTTTTTAATATATCACGTGCAAATGACGATATTAATTTATTAATTGGAAAAAAATACTTTTGCAATTTTTATTTTTTTTGAAACAATACTTTTGCAATTTCGAGGGGTGCTTTCGTAACATTTTGCTGCTGTAACCATGTTATACGACATATTAAAATAACAAACTATCAGGCACATATTTTTACGATATTTTAATTAGTGCTGATTGCTAAAAGTAACGTGTTTATAAATTCAAAACAATATATTGATAAAAATAAAAAAATATTTTAATAGTTTCGAAAATATTCGAATATGAAATTTATAGGTAAGTTGCAACTTACCGTCACCCTGTGTGACCCATAGAATTCGATAAGGGCTGGCACGGAAATAATTTAGTTACTTCAACTTCAAGTAGATTGATTTTGATTTTAGGTAGTGTTTGAGAGAACTTATAGGAAACACTTTTAAACTTTTTTTTCAGAAAATTTTGAAATTTTGTAAAGAAAAAACTGAGAAATATTTTTTATAAGCTCTCCAAAACATTACCTTAGCATTATGCACGCGTAAGAAATCGATGTATTTCCATGGATCGCCCTCGTTCCGTTTATAAGTGGATAACTATGGATAAGTATAACAACCTTACATTCACTACTTTAATGTTCATGTATTTGAATTTTCGTGACGGTATTTGAGGAATTTGGCATGATTTCTCTCATATATATATATATATATATTTATATTGAAATAGAGATTTTTTATAATTGACCATCGATTCCGATATCTTGTTCTAAAGTTGTAACAAAATAAAAAAGTTATTCATCAATTTTTTTTTTTAATTTTTATGTACAGTGATAAACAGAGTAACATTAACAAAAAATATATATGAAAAATTAAGCCTAACAAGTTATTCAATATGAGCAACTGGTATGCGCAATCGTCAATCGGTATGAGTAACACTCTTAACTTTTAAATTTTCGTAACTCTTAGTTTTGAAATGTTCTAAAAAATGTTGGGCGATAGGCGAGCGCCGAGCGGTCACCCAACGCCTTGCACGCCTAGACGCTTAGGCGGGGGCCTAGGCGGTTTTTTCTTTTTAGCGTAAATATTTGATTATTCTAGTTCGATCAATCTTAATATTTCTTTAATAATTCGTCTTTATCGAATTCATCTGCCTAAGTGGTGTTTTTTTTATCATAAATATCTAATTATTCTTGTTTATCTTAATATTCTCCAATAATTCATCTTTATCGAATTCAAACTTAAAATACATGACATATTTTCCGTCTTCATCCGCTACAGTGATAAACAGAGTAACATTAACAAAATATATATATGAAAAATTAAGCCTAACAAGTTATTCAATATGAGCAACTGGTATGCGCAATCGTCAATCGGTATGAGTAACACTCTTAACTTTTAAATTTTCGTAACTCTTAGTTTTGAAATGTTCTAAAAAACGTTGGGCGATAGGCGAGCACCGAGCGGTCACCCAACGCCTTGCACGCCTAGACGCTTAGGCGGGGGCCTAGGCGGTTTTTTCTTTTTAGCGTAAATATTTGATTATTCTAGTTCGATCAATCTTAATATTTCTTTAATAATTCGTCTTTATCGAATTCATCTGCCTAAATGGTGTTTTTTTTATCATAAATATCTAATTATTCTTGTTTATCTTAATATTTTCCAATAATTCATCTTTATCGAATTCAAACTTAAAATACATGACATATTTTCCGTCTTCATCCGCTACAAATTGATGGACAAATATGTCAAATAATATTTTTTTAAAAAATTAAAATAAAAAATTACATATATGTTAATCTAGGCGGCCACTTATTTTTCCCTAGACGTCGCTTATGCGGTTCTAGGCGTTGCCTTTTAGAACACTATGTTCGGATAGATGAAAAGGTAAAATTTTATACATAACTTTGCAATTATAATGATTAAGTATGATAAAAAGTTTTCACAAAAACTCCTATAAAATCATTTTATGGGTCAAATTTATGAGACGTAGATCTTATCAAATCATACCCATGAAAAATATTATTTATTATACTAAAATTATTTTTTTTATGTGAGTATTGATTAAGTCGACTCGTCTCACCTACTCATGTTCACAAATATTTGTACATAATGTTTTCTGAAAGTGAAATTTGTTAGGGAAAAATAACGTGGAAAACGGGCGCTATTTTATTATTATTATTTTTTTTGGATGAGTGGAATATATTAGGCAGCGTTCGAAGTGACATATTATTAATTCATTGATAATTTATCTTATCCAATCTCAGATTTATTTTGTCATATTATTTATTTATTACTAAATATTTATCTTAAATCAATCAAATCATTAATTAAAAGTTATCTCACGTCAATCAAATAATTGAATATAAATTACTATATTATCTTTAATAAATAATATTATTCAAATTTTCTTTATTTTTAAAAAAAGACAAATGATAATCTATCTTCTAATTATTTAAGATCTAACAATCAAAACAAATAAACAAACTATTATTTATCAATCAAACCAAATACTATCATTTTGGATTTTATATTTTTTTATTATCATATTAGATTATTTATCTCTATATTATTATCCTGTTTTTAACTTCAAACAGTACCAAAAAGTATTGTTTTTAACAAGAAAATACTGCAGCGTCATTGTAGTAACCCGATTCTGTTTCTAGTAATTATAAGGGCTAAGCATGTTTAGAATGATTAAAACATGAATAAGGAGTTCTCAGATGAGATTAATAAATAGAAAATCGAATTCAGGACGTTCGAAAATGATTCGCAGGATTTCAAGTGTTCGAGCCGTTCAGAAGGTCCGAACTTGAGCTAGGAACAATTCGGTGGTTCCGATCCCTTCGGAAGCAAGATTAAAGTTCGGAAGTATCGAGCAGTTCGAAAGCTCCGAACTGCAGATCGAAAGCTCTGAATCTTGATGCAGTCAGACAGGATATGTGTTTCGATTTGATGATTGGACGTGACAGAGTTTGGAAGCTCAGAACTAGAGTTCGGAAGATTCGAATGTTGTCGGCAACTGAGTTGTCCAATCAAAGGATATGAGTTCGGAGGAGGAAGTTCGGAAGGACGATCGGAAGTTTCGAAGTGAGTTCGGAATGTCTGAACGAGAGATCGGACGTTCCATCGTGATCGATAAATATGGGTCGAGAGTTCATTCTTCCTTGCTCATTTCTCTATTCTCTCTCTGTTCCTAGGTGCTTCCAGTGGGTTTTTAGTAGAGTCATAAATTTGAGTTAAGTCCGCAGGGCTGGCCCGTTCCGCCACACAATTTAAGTGGGTTGGGTGAAAATTTTTCAACCCAACTAAAGATGGGCCAATCTGCGTGGGTCGCGGGCCAACCCGCGGGAGGCCTGGAGTAAAAATTTTTGAATTTTTTTTTAATTTTTTTTATGGTGGTATATGTATTTTTTAAATGAAAGTTGTGATTTTTTTGTTTTAATTACTTTATATAAAAGTTACACGTGTGAAATCAATAATTAAAAATTTGATTAATATATTTATATTAATATTTATTTGTTTATAAAATTTATAATTAGTTATATTGATTTTTATTTTTATTTTTATTTGTAGTGGGCCAACCCATGGGCCGGTCCGCATAACCCGCATCCACCTTGGGTTGGGTTGGGTTGAGGATTTTCAACCCGCCCTCGACCCGACAACGGTGGGTTTTTGGTGGGTCGGTCCGTCCTGTCTTGGGTTAGCTAGTCTGAAAGCTCTAGTTTTTAGGCATTTCTAAATGTTGTTTCGGAGGTCGGACGATAACGAGGCACTATCGGGAATGTAGCGGGATTGTGCCTATGTTTTGAGGTCATCGCCATCAAAATACTAACGATAAATGCAGGTATATTGTTAGACTTTGATTAGCTTTTGTGAGTAGATATTAGTCTAGTTAAGGATTTTGGTAAGATATAAGTGATATAGTGATTATCTTCTATTAGGCTTGGACTTGAGTACCCGAGTGGCTAGGTAACTTGAGTCGTTGGATTTGAGGTACGAACATACTATCCGATAAGTTCTAGTTGAATATGCATGTTCTATGTTTGCATGATTTATATGACATGGATTATGTGCATTTATTATGTCACGGTTATTACTGCTACATGCATTATCATGTTGAGCCTATACCTTGATATTATCAGTAGAGCGATCGCTCAACCCCATGATATTTGGTGGATAAATTCCATGGATTTGGGTCCGGTTATTTCTACGGTTTATGATATGAGAGCCACCTTCTGATGCGACGGCCCAACATGATATAGTGATTTTTACCGTGATAGGTTTTCGGTACGCGTTCATTTGCATTTACATTCATAACATGTGTATACTCGTACCTTCGTGTTGTATCGCTCACGTCCGTGTATTTTCTAAGACACCCCATTCGGCGGGGCAGTTGCAGGTTTTTCAGGTTTGGGGACCAGTGTGTAGTTGACGACCAGGGGTTTTGGACTCAGTTGATTCCAGCAGAGCTAGTTAGGATTAACCCTCCTGTGCTTTGGGATTTCCAATTGGGTTGTATATTATTTCGGGTTGCAATTATTTGTCGGTTGTATTCTACCGGGTTAGTATTTTATTTAAGTTTCCACATTTTTCTCTGATTACTGTTGTTTAAGTTTTAATTGCATACTTAAGTCTCTGTTGGTAGGTGATTCCAGAGCGGATCACTACATTTATGGTATAAGAGCATGCATTAGATCTTTGGGATATAGAACCTTCTGTTAGGCTTGATTTCCATTGAGACATTATAGTGATGGATGAACTCGACGATGAGAGCTGCCATGACAGTGATGAACATTGGGGCAATGACCAGAGGTATCCCCGAGACTGCCCTCACCAGAACGGTCGTCGTAAGTTTGATCTCCGTAGATATATCCGGTTGGAGCCTAGACCATTGGTGGGAAATGAGATCTCACCAGAGGTTGCAGAGGATTGGTTGGATCAGATAGAGAGGCATTTACATACATCTCCAGATCAAAGGAGTAACCTGTGAAGATTCTCCACAAGCAGTTGGAGAGATTTTCATGAATATTCTACCTCATCTACCAGATAATAGACCCCACGACATTGAAAGGATCCGGTAGATTGGTAAGATCTTGTAGATCTTGTGAGGAAGAGGTTCTGCCAGAAGTCTGCATGGACGCTTGGTAGAGGCAATCAGAAACCTCACATTCAAGATCAGTATATCGATACCAGGATGCATACGACAGTGTGTTGTATAAGTTATCTTAGACGAAATGTAAGATTTCCGAATTTAGTCGGATTGTAAGTATTTCTTCTGTAAGAAATTGAATCATTGTATTATTGATTTCAGACTTTTGAAATTTCTTAGTAGTTGTAACTAAGAGTTTGTAATAAGAATTGTCTTAAACCCGGTTCAGTGGTTTAATTTTTTCAGTGTTGGATTATTTGGTTGATTCCAGTAATTGTTTCTAGTTGATTAGTGTTCAACTACGGTGACTCGTAGATTATTTGAGTAAACCGACTGTAAGTACTTACCATGTGATTAGTTTTAGGCGTTTCCCTAGATGGTTGAGTAAGTTTGTGATGAGTGGTAAAAATTCCCGAAATCCCGACCCTTCTCGAATCTCATCTCATTTTCGTCTCGAAAAAATCTCTACCCGACATTTTCCCGACCCGATTAGTATCGGAAGAGGGATCGAGAATAAACCTTATCTCCACGGAATTCCCGACCCATCTCGAAATAATATTATAATATACTTTATTAATGATTGTATTAATAGATTGAGCTAAATATTATTGTGTTTCCACCCATATAATAATTAATTGTGGGGTTAATTCACATAAGTTTTTATTATTGAAATGATCAAATTTATCTAGTAATTTATATCCGAATATTTTATTAATAATTATTCGATGCATATTATGATGTTCTTATTTTGACAAAACCTTCAAATTTATCCGGAATATTTTAATATTATATGTTTTAAGTTATATTTATTTTTTATTTAGAAATATAAATTTCTAAACAATATTTTTTATAAAATAATCACATTTTTTTGGTTTTTTGAACTAAATCTTGAAAATGAAAAAAAATTCGGGATTTTCTCTCCCTACCCGATCGGATCCCGAACATTCGGGTCCAGAAATGTTTAGGGTGTGGGATCGGGAGAAAAAAAAATTCTCAATTTTTTTCGGAACGAGAATTGGATAGGAGGGTTACGGTACGGGTCCCGACCATGTTCCACCCCTACTTGAGATTGATGCCAGGGATGACGTGTTTCATCAGGGGCATGATTCATACCGGTTTGCTGTATGGTTTGATGTGGGCAGTTTTCCTAGACCAATTGATTTAGATTGAGACCTTATTGGTTGTTTCCAAGAGATGATGGGTTTCATCAAGGGCACGGTGGTGGTTATACCAGGTGTTGTAGACTGTGTTGGTTTTTGATTGAGATGGGTGAGGAGGCACGACCCTATGTTGGTGTTTTCTGGGAGGATTTTTGTTCTAGATGGGCTTACAAGGAAGGCTAACTCAATCTTGACATTTTACGCAGTCGCAGCAAGGGGTATAACTAACATGAGAGTTTTTAGTGATAGCTGAATTCATTTGATTGATTTTGGTACTGGGTTAATGACAAGGGATTTTAATATATTTATCATCTGATTTCGTCAAAGATACCGATACAGATTTTTTTTGACAATATCGTCTGAGATAGAGGATTATTCCTTGGTCGGAGTAAATTCAGAATTAAGTATGCAATACAGTACATGTCTATCGTAGATTGGACTGGAATAATTATGGGGATTAGGTTTAGTCTGGTACAGGGTTCATGCCAATGGTTACTTGCGGTTATCGTCTGTGGGGCCTCGGGTTTGCTAAACTCATCTTAAGGGAAATTAATAAATAATCATTATTTAATCAACTTGATCTAAAATAATCAAAGCAAGGAATTTTTTTAAAAACAATACACGGACTCCGTGCACAGGTCCGTGCATTAACATGTAGCCAAGAATTTATGGCTGCAAGGTACACGGACCCCGTGCCACCTCCGTATCCGAGTCCGTGCGAATCAATAACACTAAAACTCCAAGTTTTTGTTTTCTACACGGACTCCGTGCACCCTCCGTGTCTAGGTCCATGCACAATAACTCTAATTTTATGAAATTACTGCCTCAACTCGAAGTCACACGGACCCTAGCACGGAGGTATGCACGGGGTCCGTGCCTTGATTTTTTCCAACAATTTCAAATGCGAGGGTACACGGACCCATGCACGGAGGCATGTACAGGGTTCGTGCCCTGCTAAAAAAAAAGAATTTCAAAGGTTGCAAATCTGGAAAATGACATAAACATATTCTCATTCTTAATCAAACTACTAAATAATATACATGCATTCAAACATCATCTTAATCATCTAGAATACATGAAATCTCGAACATAAACGTGTACTCGACGAGTAGAGATAAACGAAGTTTCTTGTTTTCTAACATATTTGACAAACTTATAGAATACATGTCATCTTGCTAACATAAACCTGAGTCCCACGGCTAAGACTATAACTCGAGCTACCCACGTCGATTCTGACAAGTTCCTTCCCCACCTGTTGCCTTGCACACATACAAAACAAAGAAACAACCGGATAACTCCAATGAGAATATAATTCTCAGTATAAACAACATACATGCAATCTAAATAAAGATAAATGCAATGCATGTATGAATCATGACTATCAATCTGCTATCAAAGAAATCTCGGTTCTTGGGATCCCGGGGAATAAAATCTCAATCAAACCACCGACTCTACCAATCGAGATGGTGTCAAGTATCTCAATCCCCTGACTTTGATGCAACTATAGTGAGTCATCTAGCTCTGGAAGTAAAATCTACGTTTCGTGCTACTCATCTATAACCCTCCAAACTTTTTTTGCAATCTAGGCCGTTTGACCGTCTATGCTTTTGAGGTTATGGCTCAAGATGAATACAACATAATCTTGATGCATTGGATATAACCATAAATACAAGACATACTAATTCAAGCAACCAAATAAACTTTTAAGCAACAACTAAGCATCTAAAACAAGCATGAGCACATAAGCATTCAAGTATGTGATTTGGGAATTCGAGAATCATATATATCTCGAATGTTCTGTTCCATCTAAATTGCTGTTGATTTATACCTTTTCTCTTGAGTTTGAGCTGCTTCAAATCTAGAGAATCAACAACAACAAACTCATATAAAAATATGCTCAATCACACATAATCTTGCAAATGATAATGGTTGCAAACCTTGTTCAATCCTCTTATCAAATCGAATCGGAGTTCTCGAGTTCGAATAGCCTTCAACACCAATCTAAAAATAATGAGAAGAGAGCTAAAAAATCATCTTGCAAGTCAATTAAAGCACAACGTGATCAACTAGACTAAAATTTCAATAATTCTCAAACCGACGGCGCAACGGTATCAAAATCGGTATCCGAAACTGAAATCTAACAATCAAATACAACTCAAATACATTTCATATAAGCTCAATATTATCAAAATATCAGCATATCAGTAGGCCTAGGTTTCGAATAAAGCTGGAAAAATCATATCAATTCCAAACGACATCCGTTCTTCGATCCGACTTCGATATCGCAAGACATATCAACTCTAAAACACATATACATGATCAAATTATGATTTCCCCAATATCAAAATTTCAAAACCAGCTGGATCAATATAATAATTACATCACTTTGAATCTTGTTGCAAGGATTCCAGAACTATGCTCGGATTTAAATTCGGACGGCCGAATCTTGAGAAATCAAAGATTTAAGATGAAAATGGAATTGAAAATCTGAATTCTCGACTCTTCTTGGCTGAAGTTTGTTGTTTCTGCTGAATAAACAAATACATACATGTATATCACATATATATCAAGCCATGTGTCCACTCAAAATGGCATAATTGTACTTTGGTCCCCCAATTCTTGTATATTTGCAAATAAGTCCTCGATAAATATTTTTAATTCAATTTCAATCCTAAATAATTTAAGAATATTAGAATTTAAATCTAAACTCCAAAATTCTCAAATATTCTCGAATTAAAATTAAATAATTTTGGGCCTTACAATTCTCCCCCTCTAAGACATGATTTCGTCCTCGAAATCGGATGCAATCTGTACACATATAAGATAAAGAAATAACAGAAATACTGAATAAGAACTCACATCAGTGGAATAACTCAAGAAAGCGCTGCCTCATATCTGATTCGACTTCCCAAGTAGCTTCTTCAACTCTGTGACGACTCCACTGAATCTTGACCAACTGAATAGTCTTGTTTCGGAGATGCTTTTCTTTACGATCAATAATCTGTATAGGTGGCTCAAAATAACTCAAAGTCTCATCGAGTTCAGCTTCATCAGGTTGAAGAATATAAGATACAACAGGTTGATATTTTTGAAGCATAGATACATGAAAAACATCATGAATGCCGGACAAATATGGAGGAAGAGCGAGCCGATAAGCAAGATCGCCTATCTTCTCGAGAATCTCATAAGGTCCGATAAATCTCAGAGACAACTTTCCTCTCTTGTCAAATCTGACTGTGCCTGTAAAAGGAGAAATCTTCAAGAATACCCTGTCTCCCTGTTCAAAACACAGAGGTTTACGTCTGACATTTGCATACTTGGCTTGTCTGTCTTGATCCGTTTTCATTCTCTTTTGAATAAGCTGCACTTTCTCTATCATTTCTCGGATCATATCTGGCCCAAATTCTAGTACCTCTGAGACATCATCCCAATAAAGAGGAGATTGACACTTTTTTCCATACAATGCTTCAAATGAAGCCATTTCAATACTTGTCTGATAACTGTTATTATATGAAAATCAACAAGTGATAGGGAATATTGCCAATTAGTGCTAAAATATGGCACTACAGCTCTAAGCATATCCTCAAGTGTCTGAATAGTCCGCTCTGACTGTTCGTTTGTCTGAGGATGATATGATGTACTCAGGTGCAATTGAGTACCTAGAGCTTGTTGCAAACTGTGCCAAAAATGCAATGTAAATCTAGGGTCTCGATCTGAAACGATAGATTTAGGCGCACCATGTAATCTTACCACTTTCCTGACGTAAATCTCTGCCATCTAATCATGTCTATACGTCATCTTGTACGAAATAAAGCATGCTGATTTCGTCAATCTGTCAATAATCACCCAAATGGCATCGCAACCTCTGGATGAACGCGGTAGCTTCGTAACGAAATCCATGTAAATATGATCTCTTTTCCATTCAGGAATATACAAGTTATGCAATAAACCACCAGATTTCTTTCTTTCAGCTTTTACCTATTGGCAATTCAGACATCGAGACACAAAGTCTGTGACATCATCTTTCATCTGTTTCCACCAATATTGATTTTTAAGGTCATTGCACATCTTTCTGCCACCAGGATAAATACTGAATCTACTCCTATGAGCCTATTTCAATATTTGTTGTCTCAAATCTGAAATATCTGGCACCACAGTACGATTATTCACATATAAGGTACCATCATTACTGACCTGGTATTCTGACTGATGCCCCGATCTGACCATCTCAACAGAATGCTGAATACTCAAATCTGATTTCTGTGCTTCTTTAATTATTATCAACAATTCTGGTTCAGCGTGAATAGCAGAAATCCTGATAGGTTGTGTACCTGTTTTAAATTATAAACCAAAAGTACAACAATCTTCTATCAAATCAGACACACCAATAGTAGATAAAGACAAGGAACATATCTTTCTGCTCAAAGCATAATCGACATTATTGAATTTTCTTGGATAGTACTTGATTTCACAATCAAAATCTTTCAAAAAATCTAGTCATCTTCATTGCCTCATATTCAATTCAGATTGCAAAAATAGATATTTCAAGATTTTATGATCAGAATAAATCTCAAACTTCTCACCGTAAAGATAATGTCGCCATATCTTCAAAGCAAATACTATGGCCGCAATATTTAAATCATGGATAGGATATCTGGTCTCGTGTGGCTTCAGCTGTCTCGAGGCATAAGCAATGACATGACCTCTATGCATAAGCACACATCCTAATCCCCGTGAGAAGCATCACAATATACAGTAAATCACCCGTAGATGGGTGTCGCATCTGATCAAAGGACAAGGAAATTATAATAACTTGTTCGCTAGTCTTAGCTAACCAGTTAACAGATGACACCGTGATTCTTTAGCTAGGAAATGCTTGACAAGGAAGACTTCAGTGCCAGTTACGGTGTAATTTCAAAAATATTTTGAGATGAGATTATACTAAGTTCTAAGTTCAACATTGAGGAATGTTGTTGTTCATTAAGAGATCAGATCATATATGTTTTTGACATGACCTATGGGTTGTTGGAGGTGTATTCGATAGGAAATATTGGTTTCTAAAAGTTAAATTTTCTTGTGGTTTAGAACAATGAGTGATCAACAGTTTTGGGAATCTTGTTGAGGGTACATTCTCAGGGTTGTAGTAATCCGATTCCGTTTCTAGTAATTATAATAACTAAGCATGTTTAGGAGGTTAAAACATGATTAAAGAATTCTCATATGAGATTAATAAATAGAAAATCGGATTCAGGATGCTCAGAAATGGTCCGAAGGGTTCCAAGCATGTTCAAGCAGTTCGCAAAGTCCGAACTTGAGCTAGGAACAGTTCGGTGGTTCCGATCTCTTTGGAAGCAAGATTAGAGTTTGGAAGTACCGAGCAGTTCGAAAGCTTCGAACTGCAGATCTAAATCCCTGAATCTTGTTGCAGTCAGACAGGGTATGAGTTTCAATTGGATGATTGGACGTGACAGAGTTCGAAAGCACCGAACGTTGTCGGCGGCTGAGTTGTCCAATCAAAGGACACACATTCGGAAGGACGATTGGAAGTTTCAAAGTGTGTTCGGAAGGTCCGAACAAGAGATCGGACGTTCCGATCGCGGTCTATAAATAGGGGCCAAGAGTTCTTTCTTCCTTGCTCATTTCCTTCATCTCTCTCTCGTTCCTAGGTGCGTCTAGTGGGTTTTTAGGAATTTCTAAGCGTCGTTTCGGAGGCCGGATGATAGCGAGACGCTATCGGGATCGTAGCGAATTTGTACCTATGTTTTGAGGCCATCGCTAGGGGTGGGCAATAGGATCGTGTAATTCGGGTCCCAACCCGACCCGACCCCGATTGGGTGACAAAATCAGGTTGTTTGATTTTTTAATCGGGTAGTAACCGAACCCGATTTATTTTTGTTCGGTTCAGTTATGGGTAGTGAAACACTACCTGTAAAACCCGATCGGGTACCCGATGTATAATTATATATATTTTTAAAAAATATAATTATATGGGCTATGAGTAAAGCCCATTATCTTGGCTATGTTTGTAATTGTTCTAACCTAAAGAGTTTGAGAAGTGAGATTTGAGAAGGGAGTCGCCGCCGCCCTTGTTCTTCCGCGGGATTTAGTTTTCTCATCCATAACACACACCATCGATTCAATTATGCAAAACAATAGTGTTCCTACCCTCAGCTTCGAGAGTTCAATCAAAGGCCAAAGAAATCGAGTTCGAGTTCCTTTATCCCTCAGCTTCTATCGGCTTGCTTCTTACTCTGATAAGTTTTAATGTATTTTCCCCGTGTTGGTTGGAATCGTTGGATATCTACAGATTTTTTATATTGTTTTTTTTTGTGAATCTTTGACTTTTCTTAGGTAATTGAGTTGATTGGATTTGTGGTGGGCAGAAGATAGTGAAGATCGAAAGCTTTCCAAATAAATTGCTTTAGGAATTGGAGCAAATATGAAGTATTCTGAGAAAGATTGATGCTTTTGAATTTTTTTGCATTGTGATTCGAACATTGACAATTAATTATCGTATCTTTTTTTCTTTATTTTTGTTTAAAGTGAAAACCGTAACCGACCCGACCCAAAACCAAAAAAAACGGGTACCCGACTAAACGGGTATCCGAGGGTGTCGGTTCGGTTTCGGGTAGTGACTAAGCGGGTACCCGAGCCAAATAACCGGAACCTTGAATAACCCGACCCGTGCCCACCCTTAGCCATCGCCATCAAAGGGCTAACGACAGATGCAGTTATATTGCTAAACTCTGATTAGCTTCAATGAGTAGCTATTAGTATAGTTAAGGCTTTTGGTAAGTATTAAGTGATACAGTGATTTTCTGCTATTAGGCTTGGACTTGAGTACTCGAGTGGTGAGGTTGCTTTAGTCACTGGATTTGAGGTACGGACGTACTATCCGAGATATCTTGTTTAAGTATGCATGTTCTATGTTTGCATGATTTATATGACATGGATTATGTGCATTTATTATGCCACAGTTGTTACTGTTACATGCATTATCACTTTGAGCCTATGTCTTGATATTACTAGTAGAGGGGTTGCTCAGCCCCATGATATTTTATGGATGGATTCCATGGATTTGGGTCCGGTTATTTCCACGGTTTATGGTATGGGAGCCACCTCCTAATGTGATGGCCCAGCGTGCTACATACCATGACGCCTTCATACTCAGCAGCGATTTTTACCGTGACAGGTTTTTGGTACTCGTTCATTTGCATTCATAGCATGCATATACTCGTACCTTCGTGTTGAGCATTATATCGCTCACGTTCGTGTATTTTCTTGGACACCCCATTCGACGGGGCAGTTTCAGGTTTTCAGGTTCGGGGACCAGTGTGTAGTTGGCGACCAGGGGTTTTGGACTCAGTTGGTGCCAGCATAGCTAGTTAGGAAACCCTCCTGTGCTTTGGGTATTTCGATTGGGTTGTATATTATTTCGGGTAGCAGTTATTTGTCGGTTGTATTCTGCTGGGTTAGTATTTGATTTAAATTTTCGCAGTTGTCTCTGATTACTGTTGTTTAAGTTTTAATTGCATGCTTAAGTCTTTGTTAGTAGGTGATTTTGGAACGTGTCACTATAATGTGATCCAGGAAAATGTGATGCTTTATTAGTGATTCAGGCTAATGCAATATATGTGTAACATAATAAAGGAAAACTACGCAAATGAAAATTTTGAAAAAAATAAAAAAATAGAATAAATATATAAACAAAGTATTTGATAAAAGTTTTTTTATAATTTTTAAATTGGAAAGAATAATAGATTATATGGGGATAATTCCTAAATATATCCCTCTAGTTTCGTTATTGAGCCAATTATATTCCTTTTGTTTTTCGTATCCTGAAAATATCCTTTTTCAATTAAAAAGTGTCTCGAACATGTCCTTGAAACTAAAAAAATACCTATTCTACCCTTTATTTCCCAATTTTATTAAAGTTATGCATAAGCCCATCATGCTTCCGTAAGATTAATTAAAATTAAATATCTCTTTGACCATAGTGTCGTCGGGTCATACCTGCCGAGTTTTACGAAGTGCTCCTCACACTCAACCACGCAGTCGCAACAGATGGTTTCTGCACAAGCTCCTTCAACGACACCCAGCACAGCCTTAATTCGTTTTCTACCTTAAGGCGTATGGTATATAAAATTAATTATAAAATATAAGCATGGATGAACAAGAGACTTAGAAAATTTATTCAGACAACATATTATTACATAAATCAACCTCCTTTGAAGAGGAGGAGATAACTAGTTTAGCTACTCATAGTAGCCTTGTTCTTGAAATACATAAAACAGAAATTTAACACAAACTCAGAAAGAGAAATATTACAATAATTTTTATTTCGTAAGAAAACTGAAGGGAATGATCGATGTCTTCAGCTTTCTCAAAATCCTGTATTTATAGCCGAAGTTCCACTCGTTTCACCGAGAAACTTCAGGGAATCTTACAGCTGTCTTGAATTCTTTATGCCATTATTGATGGAATCTTTTGCTAGTGGGAGAGTCACATGCCCGATGGCATCTTTTACTAGTGGAGGAGTCACATGCTTGACTTTTTCTTTTGGATTTATTCTCCTCACATGCCTTCTTTATTGTTGTCGGGGCATCTTTTGCTTTTGCAGTGGGCCCCTGGGAAAACGCGGTTTTGGTGGTCTCTGTCCACCTTTGCTTGTCTCGAAAAAATCTTTTCGATCCGTTCGGGGTTTGATGGTTTTTCCGAATTCTGGCTCCTTCTGGTTTGGACATTCTGGGCAGATATTCTCTGACCATCTTCTGATATGAGCCATGTTACAAAATTTTCGGCGAGTTTCTTTACTCCCCGTTAGCTTGTTGTTCCACAAAAATTTCCTCTTCTTTTCGAAGAGTTCTTCCGCAAAAGCCATAGTTTTTTCTGTCATTGTGTTTAACAGGAATGATCCGTTCACAGAATTTTGATAAAATTTGAACGGAAACTTGACCTTATCCATCTCGGTGAGACAAACCCAAATGCCCCATGCCCTTCTGGTTGAGATTTCATTTTCTCCAAAAGTGGACACTAATGGTATTTATTCAGATATAGGATCCTTGATAAATATTTGATTATTCATGTCAGGTCTCCTTAGCTTGATGAAATGAAAGGGCTCGTGTGATCCTTTCCCTGTTGGTTCTGGAGCTACACTAAAGAAGTATAACTCGAGCACATCTCCTCTGGACAAATGATCATTATTTACCCATGTTTCTTGGACTGCTTCCTGAATCCATTTTGGTAGTTGTGATATTTTCTGAAAGCCTGGTGAAGTTGTATAAACTGAGGCTAGAGCCCCAAATTCATACCATAGCTTTACATCCTTATGATTGACATTGTTTTTTAGCCAAACCCTTGGATATATTCCTGCAACATCAACCCTGCAAGTGATCGGGTTGATTTCACTTCTTGTGCTTAATTTCTCCCATCTTTGTTGATAAACCTGAAATGGAAAAATGACAGCTAGGTTAATATCGATCTTAGATTTGCCCTTGTCAGTGTGGGGCCTAAGATTGATCTCTTCCTCTTTTACCCCAGAGGCGGAGGGTTGACTTGATGAGTTATCATCATCAATTGTTGTTTTATCTAGATCATCAAAAGCTGATGATAGATTAGTGTTTGTTTCTTGAGTATTAGAATCCTCAACATATTGTTTTACAATCGGTGGCTGTATTTCTTGTTCTTGTAAAACCAATGGTTTTAACATTTTTTGTTTTTGAGAAACCAGTGGTTTTTATATGGCACGCATAATTGGCCCTTGAATAGCAGCCCATATTTGAGTTTGAGCTTGCATACATCATGTGCTTCGATTGGATACTTTGATCCGATCAGCTTGTTGTAACCTGCCCGCCATATCGGCACTTAGGACAAGCTGGTTGAACTCGGTTTGAAGCAGCCCAAGGTTTTCCCTGAGATGCCTCTGCATTTTCATGATGGAATCTACGTCACTTCCTTCCATCTTTTGTTAAGAAATCTGCAAGAATATTTTCATGAGATTTAATAATAACAATATCAAAAATATAATTTTGACTTAAAGCTTGCCATCTTAATAACCTAGCTTTCTCAGGTTTAGATTCAATATTATTTCTTAGGAAAGCTTTTACCTGAGTGTTATCAACCTTCAAAGTGAATTTTTTAGCAAGTAAAAATAATGGCCATTTTTCGAAAGCCCTTTTAACTGCATAAAATTCCTTCTCGTTGATATGCCATCTGATAGCTTCAGATTCTGAAAAAAGACCGCTACAGTATCTGCATGGTATTTCTCCATCCGGAGTGATCTTAGTAAGCACTGCTGCCCACCATTCATCACTAGCATCCGTAAATAACACCAGATCATCTTCATCCACGGGTATAGCCATTTTTGGGAGATTCTTACATATCTCCTTTAATTGGTTCACCCCTTTAGTATGGTCATCGGTCCATATAAACCTTGCATCCTTTTTTAACAAAGGGCTGAACACCTTTCTGTACATTGCCAGATTGTTTATGAACATCCCTGCAAAATTAACTACTCCTAGAAAACTTTGGAGTTGTTTTACATCTTTGAGTTTTTCTGGAAAATTCTTTACCTTTTCCACAATATGGAGTTGTAGAATTATTCCAGTTTCATCAATCTCAATCCCAAGGAATTCAATTTTTCTTGTGGCTATGACTGCTTTCTTTTCAGATAAAACCAGTCCTTCTTGTTTACAAATTTTAGAGAAAATCTCTAAATGTTTAACATGTTCATCTATGTTTTTTGATGCTATAAGAATATCATCAATATAAACAAACATGAAGTTGAAATAATCTTTAAAAAGATTATCCATTTTTCTTTGAAATATTTGGGGTGCATTAGCCAATCCCATAGGCATAACTTCCCAGATATAATGTCCTTGTGGTGTAAAGAAGGCTATGAATTTCTTACTGCCTTCCTCCATTCGAATCTGGTAGAATCCAGACTTACAATCAAATTTTGAGAACACTTTAGCATTTCGTACACAGCTAATTAGATGTTCTCTATTGGGTATGAAGTACCCATCAAACTCCAGGATTTTATTAATACCTTGGTAGTTAATAACTAACCTGGGTTTCCCTCTTTTTATTTCACCATGATTTCTGACCAGAAAACCTGGGCTGCTATATGGTGAAACTCCTTCTTTGATTAGACCAAGGTCCAAATGTTCCTTGATAATCATTCTCATATCCCTTTGATCTGTTATGTTCATTGAGATAGGCTTATATCTGACAAATTCATACTCTTAGCCTTCCTTTAGAGTAAGACTGGTTTTGAGTTGATTTCTATCCCACCATGCCAAAGGATGCTCATTGTAACTTCCTTTGATCCTCTTTTTGACATCTTCAAGGGATACCTTATTTTCTAACTCTAAATCTCTGTGATTTAGAGTTACTTTGAGAAGCTCCATATCCTCTGTTTGGATTTCTTGTTCTCTTGTTATTTTCAACATGGTTTCTCCAAACCTTCTTGGATCTTTCATTTTTGGGTGAAAAAGTTGTCCTTTATCACCACGCTGGCTGCGAAATATTATCGGTAATTGTCGATAAAAAGCAATCTTGAGTCTTTGAACGATAATTTTATGATCACAAATTGTAGTGAACATAAGTCTTCTTGACTCGTTGTCTTGTGTGTACTTCTTAAACATTTGTAAGAAGTTATTTCCTAACAGGATGTCTGCTCCTGTATCATGGAAATATATTGGTGGTGTTTTTACCTTGTACCAGGGTGTTTGACCTGCTCCTCCCATAAGGATCTCTGCTTATTTTATTCCTTTGCAAAGAATTAAAATTCTTCGAGAGAAATCTCGTCCAGCAATTTTTGGCAATTCTTCTTCACATTCTTCAGGGAAGACTCCCCTTTTTACTGTACAAATTCCTTCTCTCGAGTTAATATAAGCTGCAAAGTATTCAGCCTTATATTGTTCATACAACATACCAATCGGAATGTATATGGATAAAGGGCTTGTCGTCATTTTTTAAAAAGATTACTAAATGGCCCCGTCATTTTTAACAGACTATGTTGTACCTTAGTAATCCGATTAAGACTATTCACTTTTAGTTTTCCTAAGGCTTCAAAAGGTAGAGTATGGTTACTCCTTTCTACTTTCTCAATGCGTTCTAGTAAATCATGTTCATGACTTACTAATTTCAACAATTGCTTCTTCCTCTGTTTGTGAACAGAGTTTTCGAATCTGATTAAGGGATTGTCCCTTATCCAATTGTCTTGGTTTTCCATCTCGTAGAATTCTTATTGAATCCTCCAAGTCTTTTCTTTTGCCATAAACTCTACTCCTTTTTCAAGGCGTTTCTATGGTTTATGGTCCTCCAGAAACTCTAGGCCAAGAATAAGCTGATCCACTTCTTTTTCTGGAATTCCACAGATTTGAACTTCCAATTCTCCAATATTTATTAATCCTTGGTAATTTCCTGTTACCTGCTGCTCTAAATAGTAAATCGAGTTACAAGGAAATTGGTTCCTGTGACTTGTAATTTCGAATACTATTTTGACTTATGTCCATTCTTCTGGAGATCTAAGTTTTCCTATTATCAAAAACTCCTTTTCTTTTGGTGGAATTTCCTGAATAGAAGATTTTTTCCACCTTCGACTTGTCATTCGGTCACCTTGGAAAGATAACCTACGGGGTTCTATTTTAAGATCTCTGTATAGAACCGGTTTATCTTGTATTTGAATGTCTATTTCTTGAATTAAAGGAAACTCGATTCTTTCCGGGTATATTGCTTGAGCAACTTTTCCAAAGATTTCTGAAATTTCAATAAACTCATTTCTAATAAATAATTCACAATGATGAGTTTTAGAAAGAGCATATGAAATTTGATAAGTAATAGAATATGGTCTATTACCTTCCTTCATTAATCTTTTTTCCTTGAAGTTTTGATGCAACGTCAAGGCTCGACTAAAGTCTCTGTCAGCTAAATTGTAGGCTATTCTTGGACAAATAACTCCTACAATTTTTCCTACACATAGATTTCCTGAGATCGTACCCAGAACAACATCTTGGATATTCCCCATTCTTTTATCACATACTACGATATCAATGGGTGAATCTATTCCTTCTTTAAAAGTTGCCTTGATCATTATTTGGATTGCTCCAATATGAATCCAAGACATCGTTCTTGCTACCTTACTTTTCAGTTTCTGCAATTTCTCTCTTACTTCTTCAAAAGGAATTAACTGCATCTCTATTTGATTACATGTTAACTCCATAGGGATTGCCATTTTCCTTCTGGATACTTTGTAAATCAAATGTTGTCTTCCTTGTCTAAGCCCTAGGTTGTCTAAGACTCTTTCTACTTGTCCTGCTAAAAATCCTTGGTACTTTTGTAATGTTGGATTTTTTCTCATAATCCTTTGGACCATATTATGAGATATCGTGGTTTGACTAAAAAACCCAGCCAAACTCTCATGTGTTTCGTGTCGAAACACTTCTTCTTTATTCTGATTCTGATTCTGATTCTGATTCATCTTCAGATTCATCTTGGTTAAACAATATCTGTTCTTCGTATATACTTCATCTGGGGGGATATCCTCAAATTGATATACTTGGACTAGATCTTGAAAGAAGACCGCATCATCCATATCTGGTGTTGCTTCAAAGAGTTTAACTCCTTTTCTCTCATTTTCTGGACAGTTTGTAGATATATGGCCTCTAGCTCCACATGTCCAGCAATTGCAATCCTTAAAACTTTCACTTGCTCTCGTATGAGTTCTTTTGAAAGTTCTTCTAGATGGTGTTCTTCCCCTGCTTTGTGATGAGTTTGTTGCTGGGGATGCTCGTGTAGGTCCACTTCTTCTACCAGATCTATAGGCTCTGGCCTTTTGTTTGGACCAAAATATTCTTGGTTTCCAAGAACTTTTCATTCTTTTATTGTAGGAATTATTTCTGAATTTCTTCCTCTTAAATCCCTGTGATCTATTCCCTATAACCGTAGGGAGATCATTTTCTCTACAACATAGAGGAGTATGCTTATTAATACCCCTTATTTTCTTGTAGTTCTTATGTAATGCTATCATATGGCACCATTCCGCAAATTTACCTTTCAAAAAGAGGCGCGTCTTGCCAATGCATCAAGATTACCTGGAACGTATTCTTTTATCAGCATTTCTCTCCAGGGGCTTGGCATTTTTGCGAAAAATAGCTGAATGGCTATATTTTCTTCAACTCCCGAATTCCATTTGTATTTGGTGAATAACATAATATATTCATCAACTAAACAGATATCATGTAACTCAAGGCTATACAGAGCTTGAGTATATCTTCTCTTTTTCTCTGTATCTTGATTATTAAAATAGTCTACCCCTATGAATTGTGCTTTAAAAAAGGTGGCCATTCTTCCTCCAATCTCGCTAAGTGATTCTCCTGCTAAGATTGATTCTTTGGTTTCTGCCATGGTCATTTCCCAAGCTATCTTGACAGATCCCATTAGACTCATTTCCAGAAGTTTGATAAATCCTTTTTTATTGAGATCTAAAGTTCCTACTGCTATTCTCATAGCTGATGTCCAATCATCTATAAGATCTTCTCTGTTTTTGAAGTCCAGAACATTCAGGTTTAACATAACCCCTTAAGGATGTATAGGGTCTAAAACAGTTTTTCCATAAGGAGTTTGATGTATTGGTATATTACTTTTTCTTGATCTGGTTTCGGCTGGATGTGAATTTTCTCCAACATGGAACTCACTATGTGGTTCTTCTATTTTAACCACATATCTAGGGGGATTTCCTATGGGTTGTTCACCCTCAGGAGAATTCATTTTTAGATCTACTACTTTGAGATTCGCAAAAAAATCCGCAAGATCTTGTAGATCCTCGAGATTTAATCTTTCTAAAGTAGTCATCAGATAGTGTTTTTCTCTGATACTTCCTTTATAAGATTAATCATTATTTCATCATCAGTTAAAGGTTTTTGAACCATTTTGGTTTTACCTTTCTGATGTAACAGAGGTTCGGTACCAAACGAGAGTGGTAACCTTCCTCTTGTATTTTCCTTTCTAGAACTAAAAGTGTGTTCTAGATTTATGATTTTGGTTTGAAGATCCTTTATAGTTACAAGAATTTCTTCTTGTTTCTTAAGGATTTCTCCAATCTGCCGAGGTATTTCGTACAGCTGATTAC
The DNA here is from genome assembly GCF_033568475.1 of Henckelia pumila. Lineage (NCBI taxonomy): Eukaryota > Viridiplantae > Streptophyta > Magnoliopsida > Lamiales > Gesneriaceae > Henckelia > Henckelia pumila. The sequence goes on from NC_133121.1 coordinate 144,269,128, forward strand.
TGTAATATTGTACCGTCTTTTGAATTTTTCTAAGATCTCCGGAGAGTTTAGAGGAATCTGGTGTGATCTCTAGAAATTGAGAATTAGAAATCATATTTCTTAATCTCTTCAGAGGGTATATAAGACCTAAGTCTCTTTAAGTTTTGTAAAGAATCTATTTTAAATAGATTCACTTGTTGTTGGGATTTCATATAAATGAAATCCTTCTGGTTCAAACTCTTGTTTGAAACCATGGTTTGTTGAAAATCTCTTCCTCAACAAAGAAAAGTATGATTTAATGAATAATATAAAGTCTGAATAAAATTACCTAGGCTTTGATACCATTTTCAGCCATTGGGAAATAAACATCAACCATTGGGAAATATTGGGAAATGTTTATACAAAATATTAATATAAAATATTAATATAAGGGTAGTATAGGAAATTTTTAGTTTGGAGGACATATCAGGGAAACTTTTATAAAAAGAAGGACGTAATTGGCCCCGAAAAAAGTGTTAGTATATTTTTGAAAAAGTTAGAAAACTTTAGGGACATAATCATTAATTATCCCGATTATATGTGAAAATAGTGGACTTTTGATTGCGACATGGTTGTATATCTCCTATCTAATCCAACAATATAAATATATGATAATTTCTATGGACTAAAAATGTTATTTGACGGACCAATGTTAATGTAGTTGGTCTATGTTATATTTTGGGTTTTTGGATTGGATAAAATATTTGTGATGATGATTTGAAATTATTTTATGTTAGGATGAATTTAAAATCTACCACAATTTTGAGTTAATGTGGTAGATTTTAAATTCATCCCAACATGAAGTAATTTCAAATCATAATCTCAAATACTTTCTCCAGTTCAAATATTTGGATCTAAATTGAAATTATTCGTGAAAATCCACTAAAATTTGTGATTTATTAGGACCACCACCACTAGTTTAGCTTACAATGTGAAATATACGGGTCACGTATTGGTGTATTGATATCATTCTATCAAAAGAGAGTATTTAAGGTTGCATTTGGATACATGTTATTTGAGATGCTTTGATTCCAAATCTATACATCGAATCAATCGTGTTTATTTCACTCAAAGTTAAGAATAAATGATTTCTCATATGTTCGTCGAGTACATTTTTCCTTCGATTGAAAATGCATATCTCGCCTTGTCATTTTAAATCCAATATGCGATTTAAATTCTTATAACAAATGAATCTCTCGATCCAAACACAAGCTAATCTGTAACATAATGTTTTTAAGATATCACTTAAAATTTTGTATTTTTTAGTATAACGACAGAAATGCCCTTTGCCTTCTAGTGATAAAAATCAATAACAATAAATTATACTTAGGACATGCTTGGTAAATGAGAACGAGATATTAATGAAACTATATAGCATTCTCATCTCATTCCCTACACCAATGCTTTGTACCACATTGGAATGAGAATGATCATTCTCACATGCATAGGAATAATCATTTCATCCATTTTGGATGAGAATGATCATTCACACTCCTAATCCTCCCATATTTATCAAATATTTTCCATATTAGCTTAACTAATATAAATCTATATCTTAATAATAATAATAATAACAACAACAACAATATTTTATTATTATTATTATAAAATTAAAATACCTAAAATAATAATCATGAAAATAATATTATTATCACACAAATCACTATCAATTAAAATTAATAATCATGTAATAATAATAAACTAAAAGAATGGTTAAATAATAATTATTATAATATTTTATCTAAAGAAAATTATTGTAAAAAATAAATACTAATAATAAAATTAAGATTAATAGTTATATTGATTTTATGATAACGGTAATTGTATAATAATTAATATAGTATTAATATCTATAAATTTAATTATTTAATAATAATATTATTATTAATAATAACATTTTTAGTTGTTATTATTTTAAATTTTGGTTAAGAAATTATTTGATAATTAAAAATAATTTCATTTCATTCATGTTTCATTTTTCTGGTACCAATCATTTGAAAAAAATAGATCTATCATTTAATTCTTATTCTTATTTCATTTCAAAGTTGATTTCATTACTACCATATTTTATTATAGTATACCAATCATAGTCTTAAACTTTTTCATTGGTTTAACAGGTTCAATATATGTAATGAGTAATCCATTCCTCTATTAATTAACTTTTTCTATGTTCCCATTTTATCCAGGAATATTTTAATCCAATATTTCGCATTATTTTACACATTTATTTAAACTATTTATATCATTCATTTAAATATAAAACCACACAATAATTTTTTTTTTGAAAATATAAAAATTATTTACACACTAGTTTTTGGTTGGATAGCTATATATTACTAATACGAATTTTACATATTGTTTAAAATGATATTAAATATGGAGTATTTTCTAGTATAGGTAAAATTAATATTCCACCTAAATTGAATCGAATCGATCCAAAAATAAAAAAAATTTAAATTTGAAATTAGTTAAAAAATAACAAGAGTGAGGCCCCAAGACCATTTGGTCTTGGGTTAAAATCTGACAAGTAGATAGGAAATTCTTCCACCTCGTTGTATTAAAAAAAATCTTTGTATCCTCTTTGTATCAAAACAAACAAAAAAAATCAAACCTCATTAGCTGATTGTGAACTATTAGGAAATTCCCCCACTTCCTTTAAATATATAAAAAGTAAAAAATCAAAACTCATTAGCGTCGCGTGTACTATCGAACACTAGTAACTGTGGCACGTGATTTTCACGTGCTCGACAATTCAATTATTTGGAAAGAAACGTAAAAAATTATAATAGAGAAAAAACATGTGAGTTTTTTTTTTAAAAGTAAAGAGAGTTTGCAAAAAAATGTATTTGGATAATTTAATAAAAATGGATAATGAAATTTGAAAAAAATAAGATAAAGAGAAAATAAGATAATGATATTAGAGAAAAATGAGGATACATTAGTCATTTGAAATATAAATTAAAGAAGATATGTGTTAAATTAAGTGGTAAAATGGGAAAAAAATTTGGTATAATTTGATACACAAAAAACAGTTAATATAAGGTCATCATTTATTATAATATATAGTATAGATAACAATATGAGTTCTTCGGCTGAAATTCAATAATTTTGAATGCGAATCAAATACTTTTGAAAACGACTCGCGACTTTATGGAAAAGGAAAGCCGGTCTAGAAAAATCGATCCGTTTTTCACTATGGTTGTTTCCTCGTCCAAAACCCTTACCTATAAAACCCTAAATATTTGGTCCTATTTGAAAAAAGTCTACCTATTTATATCAAAGCGACCGTTTGCCGTGATTACCTCTGAGCTCAAATTCACGAAGAACGCCCACAGAATTATCATCGGAGATAGGGAAATGATATTCAGATTTGGACGTCTGAAACGTATTATTCGATTTTCTCCGCCGCCCCTAAGTTATTCCGGTAAAGATCTTGAACTCATAAGAACTGCACACTAATCTGCCCTCCATCATTTCTTTTTATGTGCTTTGATTTTCTTTTTCCACGTATTGAATCTTGGACACTGGTATCTGTTTTATCCCTTTCTTGGCTGAAGGTTCTCCTTTTCGGTTAACTGCAACCGGCATCGATCTTTTGGCTGCTCATTCAGTTGAAGTGAAATCTGACCTCCATAGTAGGACGGAATTGGCGGGCTGTAAGGAGCTGGACTTCTTGAAATTTTCTTTGTCTAACTTTATATAGCAAAATACGAGCATGGTTTTTTTTTAAGTACCAATTTTTAGTTGATTTTCGTGAGCGATGGGTTTTAGCGGTGCCAAAACAAAAAAAAAAAACAAAAAAAAAAAACCACTAAAACCCACTGGCGAGTTTTAGTGGCGGCGCAGCGGGTTTTAGTTGTCGCTCATACCAATTTTTACTCCAAGATCAAGCCTTTTCCTATCTTCTATTGTGTTATCCCAATCTTTATGTGTGCTTCTGGAAGTGAAATACGAAGCCTGGACAGCTTATTTCAGGTATTCAACTGTAGCAGAAACAAAACATGAGCTGCCATCGGCCATAGATGTTCTGTCCTTTGTTCAATCATCTCTGCATAAGCCTAAAGGTGAGAGCAACTGCTTTTTTCTTTTTGTTGTTTAACTCTTCTAAAGGTTTTCTTGCATTCAAGTTGTTGATATATTTATCAATTGTGGCTCATTTAATCAGACTGTGATGGCTTGATTCAGTTCTGCATTTTGCACCATATATGATTCTCAAAACAATCAATATCGAGAAGCAAAATTACAGCTTGTCGTCCACAACCATGACAGCTTCTGGTTGCTCCCGAATTGTATTATTTGCGTAATATGATTTTATCATGAAAGACCAAAGACTTTTTTATTGGACGTCAGCAATTTTATTATAGTGAAGGTTGGATTCAGCTTGACCTTGATACCCATAATCTATAGATGCAACCTTGTATTTGCCTACACCCTAGACTTTTTTGATATCCACATAAGAGTACTTGTGCAATTATATATTTTGAGGACATGGATAATTGCACTACTTAGGAGAACAAACGTATGAAAGCAAGTGGAAGGGTACATAAAAATTATATCAATACGGAACGTGTTGGATGAGAGAATAGGTCATAGGCTGGTTGGATTCTGAATAGTGACGTGGTGTTTGGAATTTACTTAGTGAGTTGAGAGCCAGAATATGTTTTTCCTTCTCCCTTTGAACTCACTCTTCACATGCTCGTGTTAGCCCTGAGTAAAGTGTTTCGTCGATGACCATTGTTTGATTTTTTTGCGAGTGCAGTGCATGTAGGCAACTATATGATCTATATAGTACATTTGCAATAGCTCTACTCATCATTGTTGATAACGATGGGTTATGCTGTGATGGCAATGACCCTGTCATTGTCACTGGCTAAGACTACTGCTTACATCTGTGACTTTTGTAGCAGCTTCAACAACATGGGTGTTTCTTGCAATAATCCTTTGTGAATTATTTGCGGAGTGACCCTTCAATATAAAAAATTTTGCAGGTTCTTTGCACTACTGGCTGAATGACGTTTCAGATTACAAAAATTCGTTCAAGGAAGATAGAATTTTACTTGTTCTTGTTAGCGATTATGCTGACGATGATTTTACTTCAAATCCAAATATTTTCAAAATGTTTGAGAATGTAAAATCACTTCGCCAGAGGTAATGGAAATTTATGTTAGATAAATTTGTTATGTGGCGAAAATGCTATATTTATAATCTTTGATTGATAGTGCAGGTACCCCTTCATTCAGGTCCTGGCTGTGCAATATGGCAGATCAATAAGCTTAAATGATATTTCTACGAGCTTGATTCAAAGTATCTTCAAAGAATATATTAATTTCCCTATTCTGCTGTCCAAGAAGAATAGCCTTGAGGTTTGTGATGTACATTTTTAGTTAATTTGATTTGATTGAATCACTCGTCCTGGCCATGCAATAACATTTAATGTAGATCTCTGCCCCCAGACGTTAAATTTAGTTTGGTGATGAAATTCTAAGAAAGATTTTCCAAATGCAAGGCATTAGTTAATCCATTTGAAATAATGTTGTCATTCATTTTTGTGATAATCTATGGATTGAAAGATCAGTCCATGTGCCCTTGCTTGATTAGAGAAATCAAAGAAATTGAAAAATTATGTGTCTGCTTTGTGTAAGGTCCACATCATCATCCTAAATGAGCAAGTTCGAGTTTACTTTTGTTATTTTGTAGATTTTCTTTACTTTCTGCTCCAGCAGTTTTTTATTCTTAGTTGTAGATGAATTACTTTAAAGCATGTTTATATATATGCACATTCAAAAATATTAAGAGTCTTTTTCGTGGCTGACTTTAAAGGATATCAGGATGCAGATGCAATATAAAGAGTCTGTTTTGTATTCTAACTAGGGAAATCTTTTTAATTCATTTTGTAGCATTTTATGATATCTTTCAAATTGATGCATGAAATTTTTTTTGTTTAGACAGTTTTCTTGCAAAGTCCTTTACTCTTGATTTGGTATATGTAGATGGTAAAGCGGCCATGCTACATCATATCTAAAGGCTTTCAGAATCCTCTGGTCTACCCTGCAAAAGATGTAGGTCTTGAGACACTCAATCAAGGTAATTGTACTTTTTTAATTAATTTCTTTACTCTTTGGCCAAAAAAGAAAACGTAAATCAAATGAATCGTGTCGTAAGGTTTAAATATGTTGCATTCACAGGTATTATGGATTTTGTAGACAGAGTTGGGTGATTTCTGTAGATATTAGCACATAGGAAAATTACCAAACCTAAGGGGAGTAAAAAGGTGCTTTACCAAGAACTGGATCATTGAACATGAAGATTGCTTTCTTTCCTTTTTGATGTGTCAGATTCATTTGTTAGTTGTTGCAATTTTTTACTGTTCCCGTGTGTGTATACCTTGCATTAACATGCGACTTGAAAGAGCAAATATGGAAACTTTTTTCATCGGGATTTTTATCAAATTTTTCTGTAGCTGATGATCTTTTCTTGTATTCAACTACTAATTAAAGATGCATTTTCCAACGCGTCACACAATGGAAAGGGGAAACAGTGTTTGACGAAAGATTTATGCAGTTTTACCTCTTTTCAATTTGCTTGCATGAAATTGATTTTGAATAATTTTCTAGCCAATACCTTGTAATTTTTTTATTAGTTTTTTCTTCTTGCAGTGCATTTTTGGCTTAAAAATAGCTGGCCGACCATGGGGGAGGGGAGGGGGTTTGGATAAGAGTCAGTTTATTTCATTGTTTGGTTAATTGTTTTTCTTTTTTTTTTCCCTCCGTCTTCGATGAATTTTTGTTGTGAAACCAGAAATATGCTTGAGGTATCCATATTGGGAATCATCTCATACTTTCTATTTGTCATTTTTGGCAGCTATTCAAGAGTTGAATGAACAAAGTATTCAGGGAGCTATTATACATGATATGAAAAGTTCTTGGGTAAAGCCTGTTGAAGTTGTTAAGGAACTAGATGTTTGTTCCTCGTCACAAAATTTACTTTGGTCTTTCCCGGGTAGAGGTTTCTTTTGCTTTCTGCAAATTTCTCCCTTATAAGAGGTTGGAGGTCTGCGAATCAATAAATGATAAGAGTTCATGATTATTAGGCGGGTAGAGTGATATTCGTTTATTGCTCAAGCGTGTATTTTTTGTAGGGGTTTCTTAATAAGTTGCTTCTTTTCTTTCTTTTTTTGTTTTGTTTTCTTTTTTCCCTTCCGGGAGGGGGCTGAGGGAGGAGGGAGGAGGGAGGAGGGAGAGAGACGTTGTTTTACTGGAGGTTAAGTTGGTGGATAGTGGCAGGTTCTCGGCTATGTTATTACCATGGGAGGATGTTGGTTTATTTGTTGGATGTTGACTTGTTGGAATAAATTGCTGCACGTTGTTTCTAATTAGGTTCTAGAACTGGAATAGAAGACAGTGATTCAGGGCTGAATAAAGCGTATAAACGGAGAGAACTCTCAGTGTTTAGCATCTCATTGGATGGGAAGTATTCGGCTGTTCCCTGGCAGCAACAAAGTTTGCTCGGGGAATATAGACAGATTAACCATTTTATCTTCTTTTATATCCGTGTGACTTTTAACTACACGTGGGAGCTAGCAATTTAACTTTTTCTCCCATTTGTCCAGGTTGCATTTCTGTTGATGAGTGTGGCGATCGCTTGTTCCTTTCTGATGTCAATCACCATAGGATTATTGTGTTTAATGGCAACGGGAAACTTCTGGATGCTGTATGTGCTAGACTCGGTTTTAATAACTTTCAACTTGTGAACAAGTTTTATTGATATTTAAATATTTAGTATGAGAGAAAAAAAAAAAAGAAATGCATAATTGAAATGATAACCTCTTATAGATTGGTTCTTCCCCTGGATTTGAGGATGGGGTGTTTGAAAGTGCCAAGTTATTGCGTCCTGCAGCTTCCTTTTATCATGCTCCTGAGGATTCCTTATATTTTGTGGATTCTGAGGTATTACCCCGCAGCTGCTCAAATTGGTACATGTATAAATTCTTTGTAATCTCATATGTTCCGCTAGGTTATCAGGTGCTTTTTGAACATTGTATATCCTCGAACCTGATGAATCTGCTGCTACACATCAGAAAATTTTCGTTTAATCAATTTTAAACGGGTATGAACCTTGAAGTAAAGAATTATCTCTTTTATTAAAGCTCAAATAAGACTGAGTTGTGTAATAGCTTTTTACTCTGTACAAGTTGTGTTCTATAAAAAGAAAAGTAACAAAAGAAGTTACAAATGAAAATACAAAAAATTCAAATGAAGAATGAAAAAGTTTTATTATCTGTGTTTGGAAGATCTCATCGCGAAAGGAACCACTTCCTTTTCTAGATAATATTATTTGATAATATTATATGTGGTGGCCACCATGAGCGTAGATAATTGTGGAGATGCTAATTGTGGAGATGCACACGTTAAATTAGGTATAGTTCATCTTTTTCCTACCTCGCTTTGACTAAATTGTATTAATTTGATTTAAATGTTTTCTGAATGAATCCTACTTCATTCTCTGGGAAAAAAAAAGGAGAATTCCTGTGCAGCACTCACTTCTACCTTTGTGGGGACACTTTATTTTGTACTCTTTCTATTACACACTGTAATGATTTAGTCGTTTGGTTGGTACCTGTCTGTTTATTTTGTCAATCAATTGTGTTTTGCTTTCATATCAGAACCATGCTATCAGGAGAGCTGATTTGGAGAGGAGGGTCGTGGAGACTGTTTTTCCAGCTACGGCTGATAGCAAGAAGTATAAAAGTTTTTGGAAATGGATCCTGGATAAGGTATGGCCTGGAAAGTTGAAGTCTGAAGCATTCAACTCCGAGTCATTTTTGTTTCCTTGGCATATGCTGAAGGCATCAGATACTGATCTCTTTGTCCTTAATCAAAGGTAGAATACTGATATTGCTTTCATCTGACAAATTGTAGCTTTTGTTTCTTTATTCACTCGAAGTTAATCAGATGTCTTTAGAAGTCATGTAGTAACTTCAACATTTTGGAACCGACACCTTCTTTAGTTTGCCATTTTCTTGGGTTTTTGTGGCATTTGATTCTTTTACACTTTAAATGCACAAGTGGGACAACTGATGGATACCACCATATTTAGTTTGTAAAAAATTTAATGAAGTTTCTTTTGCTAACAAGTGGTGGGAAGGGAGGGTTGCTCAAAAAACAACAAATACTTGGTTGAAAGTTTCTACTGTAGAAGCTCTAAAATGGACATGAATGAGGCTAAGGTAGGATCATTGGATATTTTTCATGACAACTGTTGTGTATATAATTTAAAGAATGCATAATAGCGAGTTGGAGGAATGCACCAAATTTCTACTGTAGAAGCTCTAAAATGGACATGAATGAGGCTAAGATATGATCATCGGATATTTTTCATGACAATTGTGGTGTATATAATTTAAAGAATGCATAATAACGAGTTGGAGGAATGCACCAAAACACGGCAATGGTGTGAGGTTTTCATAGTACATCTTACTTTTTTAGAATGGTTGTGCTTTTCTCTAGTTGATTGGACTATCTTTGATCATCCCACGCCGTTAATCCCTGAATAAAGAAACAAATTAACCTTCATCACATGTATCACTTTCATGGACAGTTTTGGAACTCTTTGGGTTATAGACTTGGAATCAAGCTCTATCAAGGAAGCTGTAAAAGGTATCAACTTATTTTTCCTCTCATACGTGCTCACCATCATTTTGATTTATTGACTTGTAATTGAACTCGTAGAATCTTCAAAGATTTTGGAGATCTGTGGGCAGATGATGAAGGATAAATCTATTTCCACGAGGCATGTACCATCTGATTGGGTAGAGAAGCAACTTGCCGCTACTTGTTCTTTTGATGGAATTCCGTATGCCGGGCTTATGTCTTCTGTAGCAACTTTCCAGGACCATATTGTATTCTGTGATACAGGTACCCAATCTTGTCAACTCTGATAAACATTTTACCCATTTTTACATCAATTTCAATTTTGGGTCTGCGCTGATGAGTTTGTATACTGAAGTTGGTCAGACAGTTGTCAAGTTCGATAAAGGAACCGGATCAGCACTAAGCTTTCCATTCTCAAATTTCAGAGTCCTTGGGCTTCCTTATTGGTTTGTTCCCTCTTTAGAACAAGTCTATTCTGAGTAAGTATGAGAAATTTGCTGCGATCTCTGAATTGCTTTCCTCTGTTAAAGTTTTGTTGTTAGCTAACTTACATTTTATTCATATTATTAGTGATGGAGTGCCAGGACTGGAACTTGATCATGTACAAGAGTTTAATTTATTGCCAGGTTTGTTATATATGCTTCTTTACATGATGAAGAGGCACAATTTCCTTTCATTGTCAAGTGATTGTATTGTTAATACTCATTTGTTGGTTACTTGCTAATGCTCAGCAATGTTAACTTGTGCCCCTTCCCATTTAGAATTTCAGTTGTCGGTTATGCAGCTGTATTTCAAAGTCCTTTTGTTTCTGGGAATCCCAAAGTAAAAATAAAATGAAAGGTCACGAGGATTTTTGCTGAAATTGTTAATTTTTCTTGCTGTTCACCATGTTGGGAAAAAATAGTTTGATGGTTCCGAAAACGTCCTGCAAATTTACGCCTGAAATGCCTACTGTGATAAAGAACGTCCGATGTTTAGCAATTTTGTATTTCAAGTATTTTATTACTTCTTGCACTTTTTTACCGTTGATCTCACTTTTCTTTTAAATTTTCAGGATTTTCTAGAGCAATCACATAAAAGGAGAGGAGTTATTTTGCAATTTTTTAATGTCTGAAACAAATTTCTCTTTGGATTATCGAATCTGATTGGACCCAAAAAAAACTACTGCAAATTTGTTTCATTTAATTCCGATAGTATTTGTTGTTTATTTTGAAAATTTGTGATGCCCCCAAAGAAAATCTTCTATTTCGGTTAATGGATCTGATGGAGCCAAAGAACATTTTTTTGGGTCTTTTTATTTGTACTAGTATTTATTTGTATTTTTTTTATCATGGTTCAAGCGTGAGAAAGCTAGCCCCCATGAGTATTTAATTTAACTGTTGGCAAGTTTGATGTGCAGCCTCTGAGATAACTGGCCTTTGGCACCAAAACGGCCATATGAATCATTTAAGTTGATTGCTTGAACCCTTTGTCAGTTTCTATTTAAGTGCCTTTCTTACATTTCCTCTGCGTTTTTAACTTGAAATCTCTCTTGTAACGCACCTTTCATCATGAACACGAGATTTGTTAGTGTGTGGCTTGATTATTATTTCTGGTGGTCTAGTAAATGAGTCTCGTGCCTGTATGCCTCAGGCAGAGTTGACATAGAGTTGTATATCAGCGTGCCACAACAAACTGAACTAGTAGAACAACCACAAGAAGGATGTATATGGTGTCTAGCCAGAGGAGCTGCTGCTGAAGTTTGTGGAGTAGAGAACAAGGCCGCATCAACAGAAAAGGTGTATAATTTGCCAACTTCTGGCACATTTTATTATTTAATCACCAAGTTCACCTTTTTCCGGGATTGTAGTCGCTTTGAAATTTATGCAATTGGCTTTGTTCAGGTTGGCATTGCTCAGCAATGGTATGATGAACTCGACAATCTTTGCTATTCGACACCACTAGAAAAAGAGTCGAGCACAGAAGAAGAAAGCAAGCTGGTCGTGCAAGAAGGGGTTGCCCGCATTGGTTGCACAATCAACACTAGTCCTGGAACAAGTGAGGTAAGTATTCTCCGGTTTCTTTCTTTCTTTCTTTCTACGATTAGAAATTCATCCAGGGTCTTATCAATTCCACCAAAATCGAAAAGGAAGAACTATGGTCAATGTATTCACCCGCAAACAAGCGCCTCCCGCTTAAATATAACAATTTTGAATTTTACGTTTAATCTTTTATAAAAATGCAAGGTTTATCCTCTATACCGATTGAGTCACCTCTCTCGTCCAGTCTTGCTACCTTTTCTGAATCTCCCATTACACGGATAAGAGCTCAACACTATTTTTAACCTCTTTTCTTTAAAAGTTTTATGATACATCCAGGTTATTATTTTAGCTGCACTTTACTTGAGGCTGAAAAAGAGCACGACTTCGACCAGTGAAAGTCGTGAGGACAGAGTGGCAAAAATAGTCGAAACTATGGACCCGAGTAAACGGTTCAAAAGAGATCTACTTGTTAAGGTCCTAACAGCATCAACGAGAGACTTACAAGAAGTCATTTTCTTGAGACATCTGCATGTGAGGCTTAAGATCGATTCTTTCGACCACCCAAAAGCAGATAATTTAAGAGATATAATCGTGTCCGAATCCTCGGTGAAAGTTGAGGTCACCTTGTGAGAGATTGTTTCCTTGCGGGCTCGTTTGAAGCGAGCAATGGAGGTAGATTCATTCCCAAGTTCATGATGTGTCATTTTATTTTGGGTCATATTTTGTCATTCACAGTGGAATTACACTTTATGATTTTAGCTTACTTATTATAATCATTATTTTTTGAACTTCTGAGATTATTTTTGTAAAAAGACATCAAGTTTCATTCAAGAAGCATGGTCCACAATCTACCATTTTGATTATATGAATGAATAATGTCTTGTCCTGTCCTTTTAAACATGTAAAACCAAAAATCAAATGAAAGAAGGCAAAAAAGGTGAAAAAAAGACGAAAATACGGCACTTTAGTAGAGCTTGTGAATGAATGGTGTCGGACCCATTTTTATAAAATCAAGTCAAATTGGGTAGGCAGGTTAGCTACACCAATTAATTGCAATGGACAACAAACTTTATTTGACACAATTTGATTCCGCCTTAGTCACTGCCTGCTGATAATCTTTGGATGCCTTTATGGTGATATGTATGTTTCGATATATTATTTGAATAATGTATATATATATATATATATATATATATATATATATATATATATATATATATATATATAATTTTTTAGCTGCCCAACCAAGGAGGCCAACTCGTTCCTGACAACTAAAACCCGGTAGTGGGTTTTAGTGATACGAATTTTTTTTTAAAAAAACAACTAAAACCCGGTAGTGGGTTTTAGTGGTCGGGGACAAGTTGGGCAGTAATGATTAGACAGTTGAAAATTAATCTATATATATATATATATATATGAGTGTAGATCTCCTAAGCAATCATCATGGTCAACTACATGAACATTAGTGGACTTAGACATTCACTTATTGGATGTACAAACAGCTACATCACCCGTGTTCATGCGTTTGTTAAAACTTAAAACTTCAGTGATATGTTGGTGAATTCCATTTTAAAAAATACACTAATATCCCTTTAACTTCTCTTACATTTCATTCCCTTCGTTTTCTCTCTATATGCACTACATTTATCTCTTTAATTATTCAAAAAATTATTGAAATAATTTAAACTATTTAATGTCAGATATTTATAAATTTATGTTATTTGTTTTTCAAAATAAATTAGTTATATATGATTAAAAATTATAATATTTTTTTATTATATATTATATATAGTGTGTGTGTGTTGCCGACTAGTATATATATGCGTATATGTATATAGTTTTGATATGATGGACACTACTATTAACATTTTTGTGAGAACCAATGAGGTGAAGTTTTGTAAATCCAATAGACAAATGTCACATCAACCGATGCTCACATAGATACCCACGAGTGTAAATGTAAATGCATATTTTCTATGAAAAATAACACATCTATGATGGATTTATCATCTCTATACCATATTAAATGTGAGGATGAGTAATTTTGGTAAGGTGATATAGCCTCTTTTTTTATCATGTTCCATGTTTTTCCTCCACTCAATTTTTTTCCCACTTTTTTCCTCTGTTCTAAAAATCGCCGCCTATGTGGTCTTAGGTGACCCATCACCTTGATTTTTAAAAAATCGGTGGATCCAGGCGGTGTTCGAAAATCGGCCGCCTAGGTGGTCTAGGCGGCGCCTAGGAGGCTCGAAACCCGCCCAGACGGGTAACAAACAACCTAGCGGTTCGATTTCTTTTTTTGAAAAAAATAATTTTAAATTTAATTTATTTTTTAAAAAAAATAGTTGAACAAAGTTATGCATATTTTTGTTGAAATATATCCACATATAAAAAAAAATTATTCACATTAATAAGCATGATTGAAAAAATATTAATTAAAATATTAAACATATTTATGCATATTTTGACTAATTTTTGATATTATAAAATATTTATATATATTTTTAAAAAAAATCGCCTAGACGGCAGCTTAAGCACCTAGTTAGGCACTAGGCGGTGGGTGGCCGTTCGCCTACCGCCTAGCGCTTTTTAGAACCTTGCTTTTTTTCCTCAATTTTTGTGTATGCGATAAGACTTTTGTTTGTTTGTTGAGCATCTCCAATCGATGCTCTATCTTATGCGTTAACGCTATTATGAAGCAAAATGACACTCCAATCCAGCGCCATCTTCTGCGCTAAATTAGTGTGCACCTACAGTGCTGCACCAAACTATTTTCTCTTATATATATATATATTTTATTTCTTTTTTAAGTTAAATAATTTTATTATATCTTTTAAGCAATTAATTAACAATTAAATTTGTCAACTTATTTAGAGATAAAAAAAACCGTATTTAAATTTTTAAATACACTTAATATATTATTATTTTCCAATTTTTTTTAAAAAAAAGCAGGTGCTCGGAAATTATACTAAATATGATTAAAAATAAATGTATTAATTAAACAAATTATTTATGCAATTATAATAGTATTAATTAAATATTGTAGATAAATTAAAAAAGTAGAGAATATTATAGAAATATTCGTTTTAGAGTAAAATTTGAAGCAGGTGGATTGAAGCTGAGTTTTGTGTTTGACGCAAAAATTACACTATTTTGGTGCAAAACTTACGTTAAAATAGTGCAATGAGTTGGAAATGACCTAAATCTTGATCCCTCATTTTACCATTTATTTTAATTTTTTTTTAAAAAAACAAAATATACAAGCACACATGAACGTATATTTTGGTATTAGTATAAACTAAATCATGCTTTTTAATAAACTAATAAATAAACAATCAATCATTTCTGTTATACATATATATAATATATATGGACTATGGTGTGCATATGTAAATAATTAAAAGAAATATATGCCTCTCAAAATATTTATCCAGACAACTCAGAAAAACATAAAATAAAGTATGAATCCAGGATGTGTGACGTCTACAGTGGGTGGTCCAGCCAATGAGCCAAACCAAAATTTGCGAAAAGGTGTTTCCATCATTAATGTTTCGCCAACATGAGTTTCTGACACATCACATTCTACATCAGCTGCTCATCTAAAAACATTAATTTATACACAATATATATATATAGGAATGATCATCTCCTCAACCATGTTTTTTCATTTGCTCCGTTATCACTAAAACTCATTATTCGGGTTTTAATGGTTTTTGTTTTTGTTTTTTCATCACTAAAACCCACCCAATGGGCGCGGACTAAGTGGAAAAACATGGTTGAACAGCTGAAAATTTATATATATATATATATATATGTGTGTGTGTTACTTGAAAATATATAGATAAAAAAACTGTCATAAACGTGAATTAAACCAACTTCATATCCTTGATTCTTTACTCAAAAAAACAAGAAGATTCATCATATAAATGACAGATTCCATAACATAAAAAAAAAGAAAAAGAAAAAAGGAAGAGCATACAGATCATGTACGGGATTATATATGTCTCGATCGCCAGCTTAATATATATGTAATTATGTATACAATCAAATCAATAACATAAAAAAAAAAAAAAACCCGGATTTTTGGATCGTGTTTAGTTCTCGACGGCAGCTGCATCATGGGCATTTTAATTTAATTTACCTGTTGGAAATAGGGTTTGGTCCACTGGGAACTTCGTGATCACTTGCTTCGAACAGATCATCATCTCTTCCTTTTGGATTCGAATGCGTCTCCCCTTTTCTCGCGTGGAAATTGTTCATTGTTTTCGCCGATGAATGATCGGAGAAAAGGGTTTCAGAGTTGGCAGATGTAGTACTTGAGGAGCTCACAAGTGCAAGAGAGATGAACAAGAAGAGCACAAGGTAAAAATGGTGGCATTTGATGGAGATATCAAGAATTGATGATGAGTACTTGATTCTCAGAGTTGTTGCCATGCAATTTTGGATATGGAAATTGTAAGGAATTGCCAAGTAGAGTAATCCCAAAAAGTACTGCAATATATATCCATTAACCAGAATGAGCTATAGAATTTGTTAAGAAACAAGTCTAGGCCTATATATATAAATATAATTTTTTTTTTTCTCTCTCCAAAACCAATCAATGATATTTAGGGGAGTGTTTGCAATAGATTGAACTTTTGTAGAAGTGATTAATTTATAGATTATAAAAAAGGTAAGAAAAATCAAAAGTTGGTAGTGTTTGGAAACAAATGTAAAAATCTAAAAATCAAAGTTGGACGTAGTGTTTGATAAATAAGTGATTATAGTGATTTTAACAATAATCTTCTCATTAGAATCACTTTTGGAGAATCATAATCATCACATGACTAGCTTTTAGATTTCAATTAAGTTAAGCATAAATTAACACATAATCTAGGTTTAAGAAACACACAAAAATAATTTTTTTAAGCCAAAAGCTAACAATCACTTTTATTATTATTGCAAACACTCCCTTAAACTTGCATACAGAAGTACATGTATGTAGATGTGCGTGCGTGTGGGTCTACATGTATATGTAATTATGTATAACTGGGTCGGGCAAATTTTGGAGCTGGATACCCTTGGTCAATTTTATTTTATTTTATTTTTTTAATAACTCTCTCAAACGTATTTGAGATGCAAGAGAAATAGATATTTTTGTCCACTAACTTGCTCAATTCTGGGTTTTGATTCATTAAGTTTTTGAACTTTATTTTTCGTACACAAGCTTGTTGAGGTGCAATAATTATCTCTGTTGGTACGGAGAACGATCGAATCATGACACTTGAGATACTATGGATTCAAAATATCTGAGCTGCAAAATCACCACATGTTTTAGCTAGCCTATGGTACGTAAAACGACAAACGCTCGCCCTACAAAGGTTTTAACATTCGCAATTTTGGCTAAATTTATTATGTGACATCTGAAAATGTTGATGTGAGTTATGTCACTAGAAAATACTGACGTGATATAAAAAATGCTGATAATTGACATGACATTGAAACTCGCTGAATTATCAGATGTCACGTCAGAATTGGATCAAGATAACAAAAAATTAAAAAGTTAGTATAACAAAATCGAAAGTTTAAAAACTTAATGAATCAAAATCTAAAACTAAACAAATTAGTTGACAAAAAAATATTTATTTGAAATATATGCATGTGCACCCATTTGAAATCGATAAAATATTTGTGATGACATTTTTTATCGTTTAACAATTAGGGTCATGAATGAAAAAATATAATAAAATGTTCACAAATAATAATTCGAATTTATCAAGTGAAATATTGGATATAAAAGAATGATATATATTATATTAATATATATATATATATATATAATTAAATGAGAAAGAAAAATAGAAATGAGACAAGTGGCGAATGACATTCAAAATTGAATTTGAATTCGACCATATTCAAATTGTAATTGAATCCATTTAGCCGAATGACTGTATGCATGGAAAGAGGTATTCATGTGTTATATATATCTTTTGGTTAAAAGATATCTCTCATTTGATGTGATGCACATTTTTAATTAAAACTTTTCAATCTCTATAAATATATTGCATTTCTATGGAAAAAGTAACACACGTACAACACGAAAACACACTGATTTTCATTCATATTGCTGCATATTTTTGTTCACAATTTTTTTTTTGGGATTCAAAAAACATCTTGAAGTTCGTCGGGTTTTGTAATTTGAAGCGCTCTTATTACAAAACGAAAGTTATTGTATTTTGGGAGACAATTGTCATATTTCATAAACACCGTATGCGTGAAAATTTTATTTTAAGGAGATAGAGTTTAACTCTAGCATCGAATTTAACTTTCTATTCGTGTCGTGTTCTATGTTGAAACATCTGTTAAGACACAAGCCAAATAATTTCAGTTTTGCACAGCATCCAAACCCAACATAACTCAAATCAACAATTTTTTGCGCTAGCTAGTCATCTAAAGTGGAATGGTTTCATGTTTAGGTATTAATAATTAAAAATCAATCTTTACTCATTGTTTTTTTTAAAATAACCTAAATCCCTAGGGTTAATTAAGTTATATTTTGTGATCTCAGAATTTTGACTTGGAGGATTTTTTAATTTCTTCCAAATAAAATTTTATTTGTATGTGAACATAAAATTTCCAAAAAATATTTTCGTTAAAATTAAAATACACGTTTCTTATTTATTTTCTCAATCCACATACTAACTTGTAAAATCTACTTCTGAATAACAGTTTATATATCATATAATCGTGATGTTACCATATCTTTCAGTATAAAAGTTAATGCACGCACTCACGCCGGAATGAGAATATTGACTTGGGTTCATGTTGCTCTTTAATTAGACATATATTTTAAATTTATATGCAATAAATTACTTTACATTTATTGCATTTATTGCAGTACATTGAAAAGTAACGGATTACCTTTTTTAAAAAAAAGAGCAATGGATTAATTGATATGAAATATCAATATATTTTTCGGAATTTCGTTACGAAAAGTATAACACAGCACCTCAATTTTGTTAAATACTCCACATTCTTACTTTCTTCTAAATGCAATACACAAGAGTCCTTTGCCCAGATTAATATTTTTCCAGTATCAGTGTACTTTTCTATTTTAACTGATTCTTATTTTTTTAAAAATATTTTTTGAGTAAATAAAATTCACTTACCCTCCCTCAAATGGAAAGTGTGAGTGCATGGTATTTATAGACAAAGTTGAACGGTCCAAAAATGCAACTAAGCCCTTTTAAGACTAAGAGGATGATGGCTAAATCTATTAAAAAGAGTTTATATGTCCTCTAGGAACTTATAAGATATTTTATGAGTTTATAAACTGTAAGATCTTATTTTAAAAATAATTTGTGAAAATATTTTGATAAACTTATTTTAAATAGCTAAATGATGTCGATGTGTTTGGTATTATAAGATCTTTTTATTGTCAAAATTATCAAAAAGAGTATAATATTATGAAAGTAATGTAAATAGTAATATATATACAAAATAGTTTTAAATTTATCATAAATATTAAACATATATTAAAAAATAAAATCATTTTTAATTTTAATTTAGAAAAAAAATTCAATAAATTATGTACAAAAAATTGTAAAAGGTATGGTGAGAATTTAATAAAATATATAAAAATATTATGGAGAAGTCAAATATCAAAATAAAATCTTTTATAAAAAATAAAGATAACCTTACTTTTTCAAAACAGTTGAAGTATATTTTTGGTCCTGTAATTTGCACATTTTTTATTTTTGGTCTTGTTAAAAATAAATTTTCAATTTTAGTCTTGTAACTTGCATTATTTTTTCATTTTTGTTCCTATTAACATTGACTTCACATTTTAGTCCTGTAACTTACATGATTTTTCTTCATTTTAAGTACTGTTAACATTGAATTTACATTTTTAATCCTGTAACTTACATTTTTTTTTAATTTTTAGTCTTGTTAACACTGAATTTTTATTTTTTTTGTCCTGCAACTTCCATATATTTTTATTTTTATTTTTAGTCATATTAAAGGTGAATTTTTATTTTTAATAGTTTTATTTATATTATGTATTTTATAAGATGGTATTTAGTGTAAAAATATTTTGAATAATTTTTAGTTGATTGTTTTTTTATTTATTTCATTTAAATTTTAAAAGTTTTAAAATATGTAAATCATAATATATTATGATTAAAAATATAAAAAAAGTATGCAATTTTTGGAATTAAAAATGTAAATTCATCGATAATATGACTAAAAATAAAAATAAAAATAAATGGAAGTTACAGGAGAAAAAAGTGAAAATTCAGTGTTAATAGGACTAAAAATGAAAAAGAATGCAAGTTATAGGACTAAAAATATAAATTCAGTATTAACAGGACTTAAAATGAAAAAACTCATGGAAGTTTCAGGACTAAAAATGTGAATTCAATGTTAATAGGACCAAAAATGAAAAAAGAATGCAAGTTACAGGACTAAAATTGTAAATTTACTTATAAAATGACCAAAAATGAAAAATATGCAAATTACAGGACCAAAAATATAATTCTCACTTATATAATCATTCGGTTGAATATCGGATTCAGTTTCAATATTTATGAATACTTTATTAATTTTTTATTCACCATAATTGATAATTGAGAAATAATTTATCACAAATATTTTATCAACTCTAAATAGATGCACAACCCAAATTTCCAACAAGGTAAGATAGCTAGCACACATATACTTGCATTTTGATCAACTTTACTCAAAATTTCACCAACCTAACTAAATGATTACATATATATGTAAACCCACATGCACATGCACATATTTCAAATAAATATTTTTTTGTCAACTAATTTGTTTGGTTTTAGATTTTGATTCATTAAGTTTTTTAAAGTTTCGATTTCGATATATTAACTTTTAATATTTTATTATCTCAGTTAAATTCTGACGTGACATCTGACAATGCAATGAGTTTCGATTGATATCATGTCAATTATCAATATTTTTGTATCATATCAGCATTTTTTAATATTACGTGACTCACATCAACATTTTCAGGTCATGTCACATAATCAATTTAGCCAAAATTGCGAATGTTAAACCTTTGTAGACGAGCGTTTGCTGTTTTATCAAAAGCTATAACTTGTGGTAATTGTCCAACTCATATCTTTTAAACTTTACAACAACCCAAATGTCATGATTCAGCACGTCAACAAGCTTGTGTACGAAAAATAAATTTTAAAAATTTAATGAACCAATAATTAAATCCAGAATTGAGCAAGTCAGTGGACACAAATATTTATTTCTCTTGCATTTCAAATACACTTGAGATAGTTATTAAAAAAATAAAATAAAATTGACCTAGGGTATCCTTCAAAATTTGGCCGACCTAGTTTATACATAATTAGTTACATATACATGTAGACCCACAAGCACGCACATCTACATACATGTACTTCTGTATGCAAGTTTAAAATGAAATTGATTTGAAATTAAAACTCGTTGATTATATAGTACCCTAACTTTCTGTCGATTCAAAGTATCAGTTATATTTTTGTCAATTTCTTGCATTTTTTTCAAAAAAAAAAAAAACTTAAAATGGTGCGTGAATTTAATTTGATGGGTGCAATTTTATTTGATTCTTCGGGAATCGAGTCCCTGTGGACCATGTACAATATATAATAATAATAATGTACTCATGTTGTGTCTCTAATATCTATGAATTATTTTTTCTGTGTACAATATTTATTGTCATTAAATAATATTCATAGATAAATTAAAAATTAGGATTATACAAAAACTAATAATTTAGATATCATTTTTTCCGAAACAGTGTCATATTTTTGTTTAGATATGTATTTCGATACTCTCAATCAAACCCCAAAAATATCAAATTAGAATAGACATACAACCTCAATAACATAACCGGACTCACACGAAGACGAAAATTAAAATATCTTATTCAGCTTCAAGAGGTGTTCAAATTGATAGAGTAGGTGAACTTTTGACTTTTGGTCAAGAGTTCATTAATTCCCCTTCTTAACATCTTTTTGGACTGTCACATAGAGCTTGTCTAGTATGATTTACATGACTAACGTAGTTTGCAAGCTATTATGTCAGTTCGAGAGTTTATTCAGTGCACACCAAAAGATAGCGACTACTGGTTTCTATGTCTTAAAAAAGAAAAAAGAAAAATATCTTATTCAGATGTCATAACAAAAGGTAAAATAAAAAAATTCTTCGCCAATCCTTATCTTGTGCAACTATATCAACAACATGAATTGAAATTAAATATAATAAACGACAACAGACTCCAAGGGAATGCTCATGGCTTACCTCAAATTGTTGACATTTTATGAATACCAAACACTTTTATTGAGGATGTCTTGTCCTCATAATTTCCAAATCATTCCCAATTTTTGGTTATTTACAATGACGAACGTTTAATATCTGTTAATATTTAAAACGTTTAAAAAATATACAGTATTTGAGTTGATCTATTTTCTATTTAGAGGGTGTTCGTTAAGCTGATTTAAGAGCTTATAAACTACCACGATTATTTTAAAAATAAAATGTTAAAGTGTTTGGATAAAATTATTTTAAACGAATTAAAGATATTGATGTGCTTGAAATTAGGGCAATTTGCTCAAAAATCCCCAAATGCAAACATGTTTTGCTTTGAGGTCCCTAGTCATAAAATTTGGTACAAAATAATACAATATGTGGTACAAAACTATACAAGATGTGGTACAAATTAACAAAAAATGTGGTACAAAAAAGTGGCTAGGGAGTGCAGAGCAAAACATGTTTGCATTGGGGATTTTTGAACAATTTGCACTTGAAATTATAAGATCTTTTTATTATATAAATTATAAAAAGAGTATAATACTATAAAAGTAATGTAAATAGTTTAAATATACAAAAATAGTTTTAAATTTATCATAAATGTTAAATATATATATATAATAAAATTATTTTTAATTTTAATTTATAAAAAAATTTGATAAATTATGTACAAAAAATGGTAGAAGGTATGGTGGGAATTTAATAAAATATATAAGAATAATATGGAGATGTCAAGTATCAAAATAAAATCTTTTCTAAAATAACAGAGGTGACCCTACCTTGTTAAAAATAGCTTATAAGTTGTCAAACAATGTATTTTAACGTAACGACCTATAAGTTTTTGAAAAGGATAATGCTATGTGAACATAAAGTCTTACATAGAGAGTTACACGTCCTATAAACTAGAAAAGTATATCAAAATTATTTTAAAATTTATTTCTTTTCAACTTAAAATTCTTTGTTTTGTTCAAAAAAAACATTTCACTAAAATATTTTTTTTAAATTTTATTACTCATAGAATTAATTTTACGTAGTTCAACAAACGTCATTATTTTATAAAATTTTAAAAAATAATTATGGAAAAATATATAATTTTTTACTGAGTTCAACAAAAATAATAATTGTTTATTTTTTATAGTAAATATATTTTAAATTTTAAAATTAAACTTTCAAATTTAAATCATATATAAACGAGATTATTATTATGTATTTAAATTAACATATATATTTATTATTATTATGCCTAATAATTAATATTTTGTTAAAAAAACAAAATAAAAAATCAAATCATGTAGGTTTGGATTGATTTATTTAATCAAGTTTGGGTCGGTCGCTATTGATTTATTAGAATTTGGTTTGAGATGTTTTTAAAAAGTTTTTGTACTTATTTATAAATCTAAGAAATATTTACTATATTTTTATATATTGTATATTTGAAAAAAAGTATTGTATATTGTATCATATATTTTGAGCATGTAATAATTATTTTGTAAAACAGTGATTTTTAAAAATAATTGTTATTTCGTGTAGTAAGTATATTTGGCTTGTGATGGTCCGATAATTGTACGGCAACGCAACGCAACGCCGCCTCGAGAAAGCACGTATGACCCTCGAAGTCGAATCGCCGCAGTTCGCCACGACCGCCTCCTCGTCCATCTTCTCGAACCCCCGCCGCCGTCACCTTCTCCCAATCGATAACGTACATTATTATCATTATTATAATCTTCGTCAATTATTTTCGCTTTGGATAAACTATCCGAGACGTTTCACAACCCGGTGGGGAACAGGGGAAGATTGCGAATGATGGGTATCATATTCTAATTAATCAAATAGTTACTTTTTTAATTCCTGTGATTTGATAAATAACCCAATTAAAAATATATAGCCCTTGTAGGGATAAATTAGTAATATTTAGGGCTTATTTGCATTTTGTGGACCATTCAATTTTCTCTATAAATCCACTCACATTTTCCATTTGAGGGAGATCTAGTGAATTTTAATTCTAAAAGCTCGATCATTTGATTGACTTAAACATTGGAGGATTTTCGTTGGATACATCTAACACGCACCAAGTGTAGATCCCACAAGTGACATACAATATGTCGCGTTATTACAAAACAAAGAATAAATCAACTCAAACATTGTATATTTTTAAACATTTTAAAAATATTAACAGTTACTATATATGTGTATATATACATCTATACTATCTATACTATTTAATAAAGTAAAAGGGTATCATAGTAACTACTTTTTGGTATTTTTATATGAATTTCCAAAATTAACCCTATACAATAAATAAAAAATACTATTTAACAATTTCAATTTAATTTTATACAACTTTTCCACTATTTCATGTTTCAAGTTTAACATATTTTAATTTTAAAAATTAACTCTCACATGTGCTTACCTGCTTGGGTTGGTTTCTAATTTTTTTTAAAAGATTATCAAGTTTTATTTATAAATTATTTTTTAATATGATAATTTGATAAATACAAGCATTGCATGTGCAAGACGCTAGTATATATTATTGTCGAGTATGAGTAGAGACAGACTGCTCAATTTAATTTAGTTGTATCCCCCTTGCTTATACGAGAAGAAAGAAATTGGAATATATGTTGAAATAAAACAAGAAAATTGGGAATGGTTTGGAAATTATGAGGACAAGACATCCTCAATAAAAGTGTTTGGTATTCATAAAATGTCAACAATTTGAGGTAAGCCATGAGCATTCCCTTGGAGTCAGTTGTTGTTTATTAATTATATTTTCAATTCATGTTGTTGATATAGTTGCACCAAGATCAGGATTGGGGAAGAATTTTTTTTTAATTTTACCTTTTGTTATGACATCCGAATAAGAGATTTTTAGTTTTTCGCGTGAGTTCGACTTCGAGCACTTGCCTCTCTCTCAAAGAATAGACTCGAGGGATATTGATGATAGACGAAGAAAATGAACACAATTTCGGTTATATATGTTATTGAGCTAGGTTGTATGTCTCTTCTAATTTGATATTTTTGGGGTTTGATTGAGAGTATCGAAATACATATCTAAACAAAAATATGATCGATATTGTTTCGGAAAAAATCATATCTAATTTTATTTTTATTTTTATTTTTTGAAACCAAACCAAATCAATATATTAAACCAGAATATCTTGAGCAGCTGTATAATCCTAATTTTTAATTTATCTATGAATATTATTTAATGACAATAAATAGTGAACACAGAAAAAATAATTCATATATATTAGAGACAACATGAGTACATGATTATTATTATTATTATTATTATTATTATTATTTTTGTGACGTGGAAACCCGCAACCACTACCTTCGGTGCGCACTGAATAAACTCTCGGACTAACGCAATAACCTGCAAATTATTATATATATTGTACATGGTCCACGGAGACTTAATTCCCAAAAATTCAAATAAAATTGCATCCATCAAAGTCCATGCACCATTTTAAGTATTTTTTTTTGTTGAAAAAAATGCAAGAAATTGACAAAAATATAACTGATACTTTGAATCGACAGAAAGTTATGGTACTAAATAATCAACGAGTTTTAATTTAATTTGAAATAAATTTCATTTTATTAAGATTTAATTTATTTATTTTTAATATAAGAAAATTGAAACCAATGTTCATGCATCATGCCTACTCACATGATCTCATCCCTAAATTCCAGATTACAAATACAATACCATATTATTTAGGTAAATCAATCAATTTTATTGCATGGAGCGATCACATATATATGCTAATTCAACAAAACTCTTATGAGACGACAACCTGACCAATTTAATAGAAAAATATTATTTTTTATATCAAAAGTATTATTTTTTATTGTAAATTAAATAATATGGATCGGATAGACGTATAAATGTGTGAGACAAGAGACCTCTCATTAAATTAAACATAATAAGAACATTTTGATAAATTAATTAGGGAGTGAACCGACCGAACTAAACTGAATACATATTGATACCTCCAAATATAAGAAGCGGGAGGTGGTAGGTACCTCCCGAGATAAATGGCAACGGCCCCATTAATTCGAGGACTAATTGAGAGCTCGACATAAGATTCTATTTTATTTGATTTAAAGAGTGTTTGGTAGAAGCATTTTTAAGCTTTTTCTTAACAAAATTTCAAAATTTTGTTAAGAAAAAGTTAGAGAAAAACTTTCTAAAAAATTTCTCAAACACTATCGTAGTAACTCATGACATGGTAAGGAATTGCCAGCAAATGGATAGAGGTCAGAGGATGAGGAAGAGCGAGCAATTTTGTTAAGAAAAAAGTGATAAATACTTCTTAAAAGCTTTACCAAACACTACCTTAACAACTCATGACATGATAAGAAATTGTCCGCATATGGATAGAGGATGAGGAAGAGCGAGCAGGACGTGCTCGGAATGAGACAAGGAGACCCGCTCACTCCGAGCTCCTGGCTTATAGATCGAACAAAATTCGACCCAAACAGAAGATATTAATTATTAAGCCTTTATTTCCTGGGAATAACCCCTCATCTAATCTAATCTTCACGTAAAATATGGTTTAAGAAAAATAAAGGAGGGCATAGCTTTTGGGCACCTACTCTACCCCCAAAATTTTGAAAACACATCACATATCATAAATCAATATTACGTCAATAAATCAAGTTTCTCAAGAACTAGTTGATACTCTAGGTTCCAGTGAAATAAGAATTAAAAAGGAAGTGTCATTATATTAATATAGATCCATCACTTAAAATTTTCCTTACCATTTTAGTTTGAACCACTTTCTTAAGTCCGGAATCTAATCTAAATAAAACCAGGATTGCAAGCAAGAGTGATCGAATTGATTTGGTCACACAGTGAAACGACCCTAACTCTATAATTATTAAATAAATAAATATGCGGAATTTTTTTTTTTTTTTTATAAATACTTACTAAATAAAATATGCACATATATGCCCATACATACATGCACAGAATAAAAAGATTTAAAATAAATAAATAACTTAAATAAAAATTGCATTCTTTAAATAAAATAAATATCTGAGTCAAACATTTAATTAAAAATACTGCATAAGAAAAATGATGTAAAATTTGCATGCACTGAAAATATTCAAAATCACAACCACTGAAAAATAATTAAAAAGTGTAACATGCTGACATAATTAAAACATGCAATGTGACTCAGACATCTATCACGGTCACGGGGTCACTGCATGTCCGCTCATATGTCCTCGTCGCCGGTAGGAGCTACATCCTCCTCTACGAACTCACCTGCACCATACCAGTGTAGTGAGCCTAGAGGCCCAACATGCTAACATAACAAGTGTTTAAAATAATTTAAATCACTTTGATACTAATACATAATATATACATGAATGAGCATGCTTAAAAATATCATGACATAAACATAACTTAAATAACATAATACATAAACATTGTTAAGCAGTTAAATTTCTAACATCGCATGGTTGTATCCGTAGTGTAACCTTAAATCATACATTAAATACTGATCAGCGTAGAAACCAACGTACGTGGCGGTGACGAATCACCTCTTAAATTGGCAGTAAACTGCCCTTCAATAGTTCACATATGGGGACGAATCCCCCTTAAATTGTCACACTACTTCAACTTCCAACATAAAATATTTTATTATTGTTCAACCTTAAACATTTAATTATGCATAAAATTATTTCATGAATGCATGTACTTAAATAAAATGTGTGTCCTTCATATATATTTAATTTAATTTCTTACTAACATATAAATATTAAAATAACTTCAATGCATAAAAATAATTAAATATATAATCAGGACACATGCAAATTTCTCATGGATTGTACTGGACTGCTGGCCTTAACACTCAAGCCCAATTACTTAAATCTGGCCCAATAACATACTTAAGCCCAATAAAATTGTTCTAAGCCCAATTAAAATAATTTAAAGCCCATAAAACATTCTAGGCCCAATAACAACTTAAACTGGCCCAATGGGCTCAAAAACCCAAAGACTGGCCCAATAACTTTTATGGCCTCAAAAGCCCATAAAAATTAATGGACTAACTTAATTAAAATTTTAAAAGCCCAAATAAAATTATTTAGGAGTCCAAATAATTTTATTTCAAATTAATTGGCCCAAAAACCAATTAATTCATAAAATATTTTAAAAATAAAAAGACTCGAGCCCGGCCCACCAACCCGGACCCGGACCAACTTAACCCGACCCACTACCCTACTGACCCGACCCGAACCACAGACCCGACCCGGAACCAATCCCTAACCCTAAGCCCGACACCCCCCTTTCCCTCTCGGCTGCGGCCGTGAGCAGCAGCCACTCCTTGGCTGCTGCCGGCTTGCTCCGGCCGCCCCTGGCCGGAGCGCCGCCGCCCAAACGTAGCCCACATCTGGGCGGTTCGAACCTAGCCCCTGGACCCAACCCATGCAGCCCAGCTCCTAGCCGAACCGAGCCCTTCCCGAGAACCCTAGCAGCGGCCGATCTGCCCTTCCCGCCCTCAACCTGTTCGGCCTAGCCCAAATCAGACCATAGCCCAGCCATGGCTCGACTCTAAGGACCCTACCAGACCTATGAACCATCAGCCAACAGTCCTGGACCGATCCATGTCAAAAGAAACGTGAATATGCATCAATAATTGGAAAATATAAACACCTCAAACCATAACACACTTGTTTTTCTGAAAAATTCTTGAAAGAATCCGATGCATACACACACACACCATTATCCACTGATATAGTACAAAAATTTGAGAAAGAAACATGCCTTGCACCGTAGTTTGAAGAGAAAAACGTGCGTGAGACGATTCCGGGACGACGAACGACGAACACACCTTCGAAGCTTAAAGAAAATCGAGCTATGGAGTCTTGGGGATGTCTGGAACGATGAAGAGGGTGATGGAGGAGAGTGGGGTGTCGGCTGGGGCTTGGGGTCGATGGGTTTGGGGTAGATTAGGTTAAGTTTTTAATAAAATAGGTTTTTAGGATTTATTTTGAGAGACAATTGTCATATTTCATAAACATCGTGTGCGTGAAAAATTTATTTTAAGGAGATAGAGTCTAACTCTAGCATCGAATTTAACTTTCTATTGGTGTCGTGTTCAGTGTTGAAACATCTGTCAAGACACAAGCCAAATAATTTCAGTTTTGCACAGCATCCAAACCCAACATAACTCAAATCAACAATTTTTTGCGCTAGCTAGTCATCTAAAGTGGAATGGTTTCATGTTTAGGTATTAATAATTAAAAATCGATCTTTACTCATTGTTTTTTTTTTAAAATAACCTAAATCCCTAAGGTTAATTAAGTTATATTTTGTGATCTCAGAATTTTGACTTGGAGGATTTTTTAATTTCTTCCAAATAAAATTTTATTTGTATGTGAACATAAGATTTCCAAAAAATATTTTCGTTAAAATTAAAATACACGTTTCTTATTTATTTTCTCAATCCACATACTAAGTTGTAAAATCTACTTCTGAATAACAGTTTATATATCATATAATCGTGATGTTACCATATCTTTCAGTATAAAAGTTAATGCACGCACTCACGCCGGAATGAGAATATTGACTTGGGTTCATGTTGCTCTTAATTAGACATATATTTTAAATTTATATGCAATAAATTACTTTACATTTATTGCATTTATTGCAGTACATTGAAAAGTAACGGATTACCTTTTAAAAAAAAGAGCAATGGATTAATTGATATGAAATATCAATATATTTTTCGGAATTTCGTTACGAAAAGTATAACACAGCACCTCAATTTTGTTAAATACTCCACATTCTTACTTTCTTCTAAATGCAATACACAAGAGTCCTTTGCCCAGATTAATATTTTTCCAGTATCAGTGTACTTTTCTATTTTAACTGATTCTAATTTTTTTAAAAATATTTTTTGAGTAAATAAAATTCACTTACCCTCCCTCAAATGGAAAGTGTGAGTGCATGGTATTTATAGACAAAGTTGAACGGTCCAAAAATGCAACTAAGCCCTTTTAAGACTAAGAGGATGATGGCAAAATCTATTAAAAAGAGTTTATATGCCCTCTAGGAACTTATAAGATATTTTATGAGTTTATAAACTGTCAGATCTTATTTTAAAAATAATTTATGAAAGTATTTTGATAAACTTATTTTAAATAGCTAAATGATCTCGATGTGTTTGATATTATAAGATCTTTTTTATCAAAAAGAGTATAATATTATGAAAGTAATGTAAATAGTAATATATATACAAAATAGTTTTAAATTTATCATAAATATTAAACATATATTAAAAAATAAAATCATTTTTAATTTTAATTTAGAAAAAAAATTCAAGAAATTATGTACAAAAAATTGTAAAAGGTATGGTGAGAATTTAATAAAATATATAAAAATATTATGGAGAAGTCAAACATCAAAATAAAATCTTTTATAAAAAATAAAGATAACCTTATTTTTTCAAAACAGTTGAAGTACATTTTTGGTCCTGTAATTTGCATATTTTTCATTTTTGGTCCTGTTAAAAATAAATTTTCAATTTTAGTCCTGTAACTTGCATTATTTTTTCATTTTTGTTCCTATTAATATTGACTTCACATTTTTAGTCCTGTAACTTACATGATTTTTTTCATTTTAAGTACGGTTAACATTGAATTTACATTTTTAATCTTGTAACTTACATTTTTTTTTAATTTTTAGTTTTGTTAACACTGAATTTTTATTTTTTTGTTCTGCAACTTTCATATATTTTTATTTTTATTTTTAGTCATATTAAAGGTGAATTTTCATTTTTAATAGTTTTATTTATATTATGTATTTTATAAGATGGTATTTAGTGTAAAAATATTTTGAATAATTTTTAGTTGATTGTTTTTTTATTTATTTCATTTAAATTTTAAAAGTTTTAAAATATGTAAATCATAATATATTATGATTAAAAATATAAAAAAAGTATGCAATTTATGGAATTAAAAATGTAAATTCATCGATAATATGACTAAAAATAAAAATAAAAATAAATGGAAGTTACAGGAGAAAAAAATGAAAATTCAGTGTTAATAAGACTAAAAATGAAAAAGAATGCAAGTTATAGGACTAAAAATATAAATTCAGTATTAACAGAACTTAAAATGAAAAACTCATGAAAGTTTCAGGACTAAAAATTCGAATTAAATGTTAATAGGACCAAAAATGAAAAAAGAATGCAAGTTACATGACTAAAATTGTAAATTTACTTTTAACATGACCAAAAATGAAAAATGTGCAAATTACATGACCAAAAATATAATTCTCACTTATATAATCATTCGGTTGAATATCGGATTCAGTTTTAATATTTATGAATACTTTACTAATTTTTTATTTACCATAATTGATAATTGAGAAATAGTTTATCACAAATATTTTATCAACTCTAAATAGATGCAAGGTAAGATAGCTAGCACACATATACTTGCATTTTGATCAACTTTACTCAAAATTTCACCGACCTAACTAAATGATTACATATATATGTAAACCCACAAGCACATGCACATATTTCAAATAAATATTTTTTTTGTCAATTAATTTGTTTGGTTTTAGATTTTGATTCATTAAGTTTTTTAAAGTTTCGATTTTGATATATTAATTTTTAATGTTTTACTATCTCGGTTAAATTCTGACGTGACATCTAACAATGCAATGAGTTTCAATTGATATCATGTCAATTATCAACATTTTTGTATCATATCAGCATTTTTTAATATTACGTGACTCACATCAACATTTTCAGGTCATGTCACAATAATCAATTTAGCCAAAATTGCGAATGTTAAACTTTTGTAGACGAACGTTTGCTGTTTTATCAAAAGCTATAACTTGTGGTAATTGTCCAACTCATATCTTTTAAACTTTACAACAACCCAAATGTCATGATTCAGCAAGAACAATTATTACACGTCAACAAGCTTGTGTACGAAAAATAAACTTTAAAAATTTAATGAACCAATAATTAAATCCAGAATTGAGCAAGTCAGTGGACACAAATATTTATTTCTCTTGCATTTCAAATACACTTGAGATAGTTATTAAAAAAATAAAATAAAATTGACCTAGGGTATCCTCCAAAATTTGGCCGACCTAGTTTATACATAATTAGTAATTACATATACATGTAGACCCACAAGCACGCACATCTACATACATGTACTTCTGTATGCAAGTTTAAAATGAAATTGATTTGAAATTAAAACTCGTTGATTATATAGTACCCTAACTTTCTGTCGATTCAAAGTATCAGTTATATTTTTGTCAATTTCTTGCATTTTTTTCAAAAAAAACAAAATACTTAAAATGGTGCGTGAATTTAATTTGATGGGTGCAATTTTATTTGAATCTTCGGGAATCGAGTCCCTGTGGACCATGTACAATATATAATAATAATCATGTACTCATGTTGTGTCTCTAATATCTATGAATTATTTTTTCTGTGTACAATATTTATTGTCATTAAATAATATTCAGAGATAAATTAAAAATTAGGATTATACAAAAAACTAATAATTTAGATATCATTTTTTCCGAAACAGTGTCATATTTTTGTTTAGATATGTATTTCGATACTCTCAATCAAACCCCAAAAATGTCAAATTAGAAGAGACATACAACCTCAATAACATAACCGGACTCACACGAAGACGAAAATTAAAATATCTTATTCAGCACCAAGAGGTGTTCAAATTGATAGAGTAGGTGAACTTTTGACCAGAAGTCAGAAGTTCATTAATTCCCCTTCTTAACATCTTCTTGGTGCAGGCTATTGTATCAGTTTGAAAGTTTACTCAGTGCACACCAAAAGATAGCGACTACGGGTTCCTATGTCTTAAAAAACAAAAAAAAGAAAAATATCTTATTCAAATGTCATAACAAAAGGTAAAATAAAAAAATTCTTCGCCAATCCTTATGTTGTGCAACTCTATCAACAACATGAATTGAAATTAAATATAATAAACGACAACTGACTCCAAGGGAATGCACATGGCTTACCTCAAATTGTTGACATTTTATGAATACCAAACACTTTTATTGAGGATGTCTTGTCCTCATAATTTCCAAATCATTCCCAATTTTTGGTTATTTACAATGACGAACGTTTAATATCTGTTAATATTTAAAACGTTTAAAAAATATACAGTATTTGAGTTGATCTATTTTCTATTTAGAGGGTGTTCGTTAAGCTGATTTAAGAGCTTATAAACTACCACGATTATTTTAAAAATAAAATGTTAAAATGTTTAGATAAAATTATTTTAAACGAATTAAAGATATTAATGTGCTTGAAATTAGGGCAATTTGCTCAAAAATCCCCAAATGCAAACGTGTTTTCCTTTGGGGTCCCTAGTCATAAAATCTGGTACAAAACAATACAATATGTGGTATAAAATCATACAAGATGTGGTACAAATTAACAAAAAATATGGTACAAAAAAGTTGTTAGGGAGTGCAGAGCAAAACATGTTTGTATTGGGAATTTTTAAACAATTTGCACTTGAAATTATAAGATCTTTTTATTATATAAATTATAAAAAGAGTATAATATTATAAAAGTAATGTAAATAGTTTAAATATACAAAAATAGTTTTAAATTTATCATAAATGTTAAATATATATATATAATAAAATTATTTTTAATTTTAATTTATAAAAAAATTTGATAAATTATGTACAAAAAATGGTAGAAGGTATGGTGGGAATTTAATAAAATATATAAAAATAATATGGAGATGTCAAGTATCAAAATAAAATCTTTTCTAAAATAATAGAGGTGACCCTACCTTTTTAAAAATAGCTTATAAGTTGTCAAACAATGTATTTTAACGTAACGGCTTATAAGTTTTTGAAAAGGATAATGTTATGTGAACATAGAGTCTTACATAGAGAGTTACACGTCCTATAAATTAGGAAAGTATATCAAAATTTTTTTAAAATTTATTTCTTTTCAACTTAAAATTCTTTGTTTTGTTCAATAAAACATTTCACTAAAATATTTTTTTAAATTTTATTACTCATAGAATTAATTTTACGTAGTTCAACAAACGTCATTATTTTATAAAATTTTAAAAAATAATTATGAAAAAATATATAATTTTTTACTAAGTTCAACAAAAATAATAATTTTTTATTTTTTATATAGTAAATATATTTTAAATTTTAAAATTAAACTTTCAAATTTAAATCATATATAAACGAGATTATTATTATGTATTTAAATTAACATATATTTATTATTATTATGCCTAATAATTAATATTTTGTTAAAAAAACAAAATAAAAAATCAAATCATGTAGGTTTGGGTTGATTGGGTTAGTCGAGTTCGGGTCGGTCGCTATTGATTTATTCGAATTTGATTTGAGAAGTTTTTAAAAAGTTTTTGTACTTATTTATAAATCTAAGAAATATTTATTATATTTTTATATATTATATATTTCAAAAAAAGTATTGTATATTGTATCATAAATTTTGAGCATGTAATAATTATTTTGTAAAACAGTGATTTTTAAAAATAATTGTTATTTCGTGTAGTAAGTATATTTGGCTTGTGATGGTCCGATAATTGTACGGCAACGCAACGCAACGCCGCCTCGAGAAAGCACGTATGACCCTCGAAGTCGAATCGCCGCAGTTCGCCACGACCGCCTCCTCGTCCATCTTCTCGAACCCCCGCCGCCGTCACCTTCTCCCAATCGATAACGTACATTATTATCATTATTATAATCTTCGTCAATTATTTTCGCTTTGGATAAACTATCCGAGACGTTTCACAACCCGGTGGCCGGTGGGGAACAGGGGAAGATTGCGAATGATGGGTATCATATTCTAATTAATCAAATAGTTACTTTTTTAATTCATGTGATTTGATAAATAACCCAATTAAGAAAATATAGCCCTTGTAGGGATAAATTAGTAATATTTAGGGCTTATTTGCATTTTGTGGACCATTCAATTTTCTCTATAAATCCACTCACATTTTCCATTTGAGGGAGATCTAGTGAATTTTAATTCTAAAAGCTCGATCATTTGATTGACTTGAACATTGGAGGATTTTGGTTGGATACATCTAACACGCACCAAATGTAGATCCCACAAGTGACATACAATATGTCGCGTTATTACAAAACAAAAAATAAATTAACTCAAACATTGTATATTTTTAAACATTTTAAAAATATTAACAGTTACTATATATGTGTATATATACATCTATACTATTTAATAAAGTAAGAGGGTATCATAGTAACTACTTTTTGGTATTTTTATATGAATTTCCAAAATTAACCCTATACAATAAATAAAAAAAATACTATTTAACAATTTCAATTTAATTTCATACAACTTTCCCACCATTTCATGTTTCAAGTTTAACATATTTTAATTTTAAAAATTAACTCTCACATGTGCTTACCTGCTTGGGTTGGTTTCTAATTTTTTTTAAAAGATTATCAAGTTTTATTTATAAATTATTTTTTAATATGATAATTTGATAAATACAAGCGTTGCTTGTGCAAGACGCTAATGTATATTATTGTCGAGTATGAGTAGAGACAGACTGCTCAATTTAATTTAGTTGTATCCCTTGCTTATACGAGAAGAAAGAAATTGGAATATATGTTGAAATAAAACAAGAAAATTGGGAATGGTTTGGAAATTATGAGGACAAGACATCCTCAATAAAAGTGTTTGGTATTCATAAAATGTCAACAATTTGAGGTAAGCCATGAGCATTCCCTTGGAGTCAGTTGTTGTTTATTAATTATATTTTCAATTCATGTTGTTGATATAGTTGCACCAAGATCAGGATTGGGGAATAATTTTTTTTTAATTTTACCTTTTGTTATGACATTCGAATAAGAGATTTTTAGTTTTTCACGTGTGTTCGACTTCGAGCACTTGCCTCTCTCTTAAAGAATAGACTCGAGGGATATTGATGATAGACGAAGAAAATGAACACAATTTCGGTTATATATGTTATTGAGCTAGGTTGTATGTCTCTTCTAATTTGATATTTTTGGGGTTTGATTGAGAGTATCGAAATACATATCTAAACAAAAATATGATCGATATTGTTTCGGAAAAAATCATATCTAATTTTATTTTTATTTTTATTTTTTGAAACCAAACCAAATCAATATATTAAACCAGAATATCTTGAGCAGCTGTATAATCCTAATTTTTAATTTATCTATGAATATTATTTAATGACAATAAATAGTGTACACAGAAAAAATAATTCATATATATTAGAGACACAACATGAGTACATGGTTATTATTATTATTATTATTATTATTATTATTATTATTATTATTATTATTATTATTATTATTATTATTATTATTATTATTATTATTTTTTATTTTTTTTTGTGACGTGGGAACCCGCAGCCATTACCTTTGGTGCGCACTGGATAAACCCCGTGTAGTAGCCCGTACCCTAATTGAGTAATTAAAAGATTAATGCTAATTAAATAAATTGGGTATCGGACGGATCGGAAGCTCCGAAGGCACGATCGGAAGCTCCGATGAGCGATCGGAGGCACCGATGATATTACGTCATCCATGACATGTGGTTAGATCGGAAGCTCCGATCACCCCTATCCGAAGTCAACAAATGATATTTTGACACGTGGCAGATCAGGATCTTCGGAAGCTCCGATGGCAGGATCGGACGTTTCGATCGAGGATCGGAAGTTCCGATCGTTGTCTATAATAGAGGGTCGGGGCTTCATTTCCAATTGCCAATTCCGAGTATTTTCCTCTTCTTTCTAGTCTATTCGAGTTGTTCTAGCCTTCCTAGGCTTGATCCGGTGGTCGGCGAGGCGTTCGGAAGTCGTAGCGGAGTTGTGCCCAAGTTCTGGAGGCATCGACATCAAAGGGCTAACGACGGACGAAGGTATAGCTTTTGCTTCCGATAAATATTTAGGAGTATGCAATAGCTTAGTTAAGGCTTTTAGAGCACTTTAATGATAGTAGTATCATTTGGCAGTGTAGAGCAGACTATAGGCGTGGACCTAGAGTTGGTAGAGCTTGCACTATTTTGAGGTACGAAAGTACTGTTCGAGATATCCTGACTGAGTATGTATGTATTATGTGACTGCATGGTTTATATGTCATTGATTTATACTGCATTCATCATACTGAGCTATCTCCTTCGAGATGTCTGTTAGTAGG
Organism: Henckelia pumila; assembly: GCF_033568475.1. Classification (NCBI taxonomy): domain Eukaryota; kingdom Viridiplantae; phylum Streptophyta; class Magnoliopsida; order Lamiales; family Gesneriaceae; genus Henckelia; species Henckelia pumila. The sequence continues at coordinate 144,306,327 of NC_133121.1, forward strand.
GTTTTTCCCTATCCTGTTAGTGGTTGGACTTCCATCGATTTGGGTCCGGCATATCCACTTGTATTATGGTATGGGAGCCACCTCTTGAAGCGACGGCACAACGTGCTACATACCAGGGCCCGGTCTGTCTCTGTTATCTGATCCTTGACCTCGAGTTTATAGGGAGTTCACTTTGCATGCATGTATACTCATACTCTCGTACTGAGCGTTTTATGCTCACGTCTCGTACTCTGTGTTTCTGGACACCCTATTCCATGGGACAGGTTTGCGATTGGACGAGGCGGGTGGATCCAAGAGGGGCTAGTCAGTGGTTGACCAGCTGGAGCTTCGTCTAGGCTTTATTTCTGTTGTTTTGAGGTTGATACAGCTATTCGATTTGGTTGTATATTAATTGGATAAATTACAGATTCATTTACTTGGGATTGTATAATGTTTATGGTTTTCGCAGTTTATTCTGATCTGTTTTATTAAGTTAATTGCATGCCTAAACTCTGTTAATAGGTGATCCGGGTAAGGGTCACTACACCCCGGACTAACGCAATAACATTCAAACTATTATATATATTGTACATGGTCCACGGAGACTTAATTCCCAAAGATTCAAATAAAATTGCATCCATCAAAGTCCATGCACCATTTTAAGTATTATTTTTTTGTTGAAAAAAATGCAAGAAATTGACAAAAATATAACTGATACTTTGAATCGACAGAAAGTTATGGTACTAAATAATCAACGAGTTTTAATTTAATTTGAAATAAATTTCATTTTATTAAGATTTAATTTATTTATTTTTAATATAAGAAAATTGAAACCAATGTTCATGCATCATGCCTACTCACATGATCTCATCCCTAAATTCCAGATTACAAATACAATACCATATTATTTAGGTAAATCAATCAATTTTATTGCATGGAGCGATCACATATATTAATTCAACAAAACTCTTATGAGACGACAACCTGACCAATTTAATAGAAAAACATTATTTTTTATATTAAAAGTATTATTTTTTATTGTAAATTAAATAATATGGATCGGATAGACGTATAAATGTGTGAGACAAGAGACCTCTCATTAAATTAAACATAATAAGAACATTTTGATAAATTAATTAGGGAGTGAACCGACCGAACTAAACTGAATACATATTGATACCTCCAAATATAAGAGTCAGGGATACCCCCAAAGATAAGAAGCAGGAGGTGGTAGGTAGCTCCCGAGATAAATGGCAACGGCCCCATTAATTCGAGGACTAATTCAGAGCTCGACATAAGATTCTATTTGATTTAAAGAGTGTTTGCTAGAAGCATTTTTAAGCTTAAGATCTCTCAAACACTACCTTAGTAACTCATGACATGGTAAGGAATTGCCAGCAAATGGATAGAGGTCAGAGGATGAGGAAGAGCGAGCAATTTTGTTAAGAAAAAAGTGATAAATACTTCTTAAAAGCTTTACCAAACACTACCTTAACAGCTCATGACATGATAAGAAATTGTCAGCATATGGATAGAGGATGAGGAAGAGCGAGCAGGACGTGCGAGAGCTCGGGATGAGACAAGGAGACCCGCTCACTCCGAGCTCCTGGCTTATAGATCGAACAAAATTCGACCCCAAACAGAAGATATTAATTATTAAGCCTTTATTTCCTGGGAATAACCCCTCATCTAATCTAATCTTCACGTAAATATGGTTTAAGAAAAATAAAGGAGGGCATAGCTTTTGGGCACCTACTCTACCCCCAAAATTTTGAAAACACATCACATATCATAAATCAATATTACGTCAATAAATCAAGTTTCTCAAGAACTAGTTGATACTCTAGGTTCCAGTGAAATAAGAATTAAAAAGGAAGTGTCATTATATTAATATAGATCCATCACTTTAAATTTTCCTTACCATTTTAGTTTGAACCACTTTCTTAAGTCCGGAATCTAATCTAAATAAAATCAGGATTGCAAGCAAGAGTGATCGAATTGATTTGGTCACACAGCATCAGGAAATGAACATAACTGGGTTGGGCCGTATAGAGAGTAAAATACTGGGGGAGCCTCAAATTATTTGGCCCAAATTCCCTTCGGGCTGTTGGCTTAGAACTGGATCCAATTTTTAAAAAGTGTGCCCCAGTCTCATATGTCTTGGAGAAATTAGAAAGTCAAAGCTTATTTGCTCAACAAATATAAAAGAATATCGTTAGAGGTAGGGGTATTAATCGGTTGGTTTTTTTTCGATTTTAGAAATATATAATTTGATATTTGAATCGTTTTTCTTCGGTTTGGTTCGGTTTTCTGCTAAATTGGTTCGGTTATTTCGGTCGGTTAATTCGATTTTGATATAATTATTTTAATTAATATTATAAATATATTTTAATATATAATATGTTATTTTTTAAATGATTTATGTGTAAAACCTTTAAATTCAAAGTTTAAATGACTTAAATAAACAATAGTCAACTAAAAATTATTAAAAATGGTATTTTTCACTAGATATCATCTCATAAAATATATAATATAAATAAATATATAAATAAAATTATTAGTTTAATAAAATTTTGGTTTTTTTCAGTCGGTTCGATTTTGAGATATATATAATCCGAAATCGAACCAAATAAATTTCGATTTTAACATTTATATCCGAATTTCAAATTTTGATTTTCGGTTCGGTGTTTGATTTTTCCGGTTTGGATTTACGGTTTTTTCGATTTTATCCGAAGTTTGAACACCCTTAGTTAAAAGTATAACAAATATCGTGTACAATGATATTAACAATAATAATATCGCGAGATATATTATTTTATCACAACATTTTGTATTCAATATATAATGAGATTTTAATAAATTAAATTACTGAATTGAATATTTTATATTGTAAACTTTAATGTACAAATTTTCTTGTGCATATAACATCACTCAATATTAAAAAGCCCGATGGTTTTAAAGGGGTAAAAGCACAATGGAAATCCAGGACTTTTGGTTCACGTGGACCAGCAGCCACTAAGCTCTTTGATTATTCTAGAATATTGATTTGACCCAATTCGACCCGGAAACGTGTCTTAGGTTAATATATTTTGCATCACCGAGTTTATATTTTATTTAATATTTAATTATCTAACGATAGTCGAATTACAATGTCATTTCTCTTACATTCCACTTTGCGCGTGTTTTTTAAAATAAAAGAACAAGGGTTGCCAATATTGAATTCTACGAGCTATTATTTACTTTTCCATATCCACGTCTAAAATTTATATTATCCAAATATTTTTAAGCACGATCTTAAAAGATATATTTACCTGATTATTGAGTTGTCACCTTATCTTAAATAAAATATACGTCTCGCTATCTTGTTATAATTATGTCTCAATATGATAGCTCATCTCGAAGTTAAAATCTTAATCCCAATCCAATAACTCATCTTAAAATTGGAATTTGTTGTCTACCATCTATTATGTTATTTGATCACTAAATACGGTATATAACTTAACGATAATCACACCTTGTAAATTTGTTCGACACATTTATTTTAACAAAAAGTAATTTAGTTATTTATGTTTTTAATTAAAGATGAATTTCTTATAATAATACGAGACCTCGTCATAAATACCGAAAATAAGTAAGGTATGAACTTGCAACGCGATATATTTGAAATCACGCTTTTTCTCAAATATCTGAATCTGATCCTTCTCTCTCTCTTCTTCTCTCCTCTCTCTCTACAATTTTCTTCGTTACATTTCAAACTCGAAATTGTACTACCAAGACTAGAGTGGGCAGGCCTAGGGTTTATTGCAGGGAGAAGGAGGAAGAGAAATGGGGCAGCAATCGTTGATCTACAGCTTCGTAGCGCGTGGAACGGTGATCCTGGCGGAGTACACGGAGTTCACGGGGAATTTCACGGGAATCGCGGCGCAGTGCCTTCAGAAACTCCCTGCTACTAACAATAAGTTCACCTACAACTGCGATGGTCACACCTTCAATTATCTCGTCGAGGATGGATTCAGTGAGCTTCCGCGTGTCTGATCTGTTTGTCTTTTTTGTTTTCGAATGTTTATTGTTTGATTTTTTTGGTTCTTTCTTTGCTTGGTGTTTATGACTAATTGATTGTTTCGGTTAGTTTACTAATAATAGGTCGTGTATTCAATGTAAGTTTGGGTTCTGGAGCTCAAATCTTTGTTGAATTTAATGTCAAGATTTTTTCCAATTTGTTTCTTAAATCGGTGCTTTTAATTATGACTTTTTAATGTTTTAATCGTGTGGTTTTGTTTAAGTGGGTGACTTTTTTCCACCTTAATTTTGGATCTATTGATGAACTTTAGTTTAGGTTAAACAGGTTGCATGAGCAGGAAAGGGTTTTCAATAAGCGAAATGAACAGTTTTTTATTTATCTTACCAAATTATGATCACTTGTTCCGATTTTTTGGTTAGTAAACTGCGTCTTGTTGATCATCTTGATTGGGGGATCAGGTGTTTGATGGTTTAATCATTTAACAGTTACATCGTGACAAGTCGTGGATTTATCATTATCATGCATAGTACTTCGTAGTCCGTGGGTTAGAACTTTAGGTCTGAAGTTTTAGTTCGGTCCCTTGCTTGTGAGTTGTGATCTTTTTTATTCTATAAAAACTTTTGTAGCTACCTGGCTACCTCTTAGGTTGGAATCTTATCTGGTTGATTATGAGAGAATTCATATTTGACGATGAGTACATCACCAATCTACTGTTCCACGTTTTCCAGTTATGGTGGTATACTGGGACCTGTCGTCTGGGCTCGATGTACTGACCATTAATTGTATGACAGGTTACATGAAGCATAGAATAATGCAATGCGAGTCAGTAATATAATAATGTTGCATGCACATGCTAATGACTCTCCTACATACTAAATTATTTAGCTAATGAAGCAATAAGGCATGGTTGTCTCTCATTGATTTTGGCCTTTTTGCTTCCGGGAGATTATAAATCTGATCGTATGAGTTATAGAATTGAGAATATTTTTTTGCATTAGTTTGCAATTTGCATCAACTTATTGATGCTTTCGGTGAAACGGTGGAAATTTTTGATTGGTTCGATTAAGTTTTCATATAATAAATTTATCAAAAACTTTTTGGTATCTTTTACTTGGAACACTTGCTGATGTGTACTGTTCAATATGTGCATGTGTATGTGTATGCATCCTAGCTTGTTTGTGCGCACTCTTCACTTTTCTTGTTTATATTAACTTTGTTTTTGTGGACTAACAGTTTGTGGTTGTGAATAACAGCATATTGTGTTGTGGCTGTTGAGTCCATTGGGAGACAGATTCCTATTGCATTCTTAGAGAGAGTAAAGGAGGAATTTACCAAGAAATATAGTGGAGGGAAGGCTGCTACAGCTGTGGCCAACAGCCTTAATAGAGAGTTTGGGTAATAGTTTTTTTGCTGACTACTTTTCTTTCTCTTTCGTTATCATTTGATTCATTCTTTTGTCCACCAGTCTTTTTTCCCCTCCTTAATCCAATGATCACAACTTAGGCCCAAAATGAAGGAGCAAATGCAGTACTGTGTGGATCATCCAGAGGAGATCAGCAAGTTGGCAAAGGTGAAAGCTCAGGTTTCAGAAGTGAAAGGGGTGATGATGGAGAACATTGAAAAGGTGAAACATTTTCAACATACCTGATTAATTCTTCATCAGATAATCTGACATGATTCTGCGCCTCGATTAATTATGTGACTTAACATGAAGCTTTCTGTGTCCGCAGGTTCTTGACCGTGGAGAGAAAATTGAGCTTCTTGTTGATAAAACTGAGAATCTTCGCTCTCAGGTATGTAAAAAGCCATTTGCCATTAATTATTATCACTCTCTCGATCGTGGAAAATAGTATCCTGATCTGTGTGACAGGCACAAGATTTTAGAACCCAAGGAACCCAGATGAGGAGAAAGATGTGGCTGCAGAATATGAAGATAAAGCTGATTGTTCTGGGAATTATCATTGCGTTGATCCTCATTATAGTTTTGTCGGTTTGCGGTGGGTTCAAATGTCATTAGTATGTGTTTTAGAAGCTGATCATGCATGGCTGGTGGTGTCGCCTAGTTACTCGAATAGCTTGTTTTCTATTAAATTTTTTTTGGTGTTTTGCCCTTGTGGTATTATCTAAAATTCGTGAGACAATGTTTGTATAGTCTGTTCTTCAGATTCCTCAGAATATATTACTATACGTAGAGTCCGAAATTGTGCCCTGTGATAGATTGAGAAGTTCCCTTTTGTCTGTGGTGCTCGAGAGATCTTTCCATTCAGCATTTAATAACTGGGGACTGGATTCCCAGTCACACATTTTAGCACATTAGTCAACTTATTGCTTTACAAAATATTTTGTTGAATGGTATTATTTTGAATGTTTTAAACATAGAATCTTGTTTTTAAGGAGGAAAAAAGTAGGATTCTATTGTCTGAAGAGGATTTGTTGGAGTTTTTCTAGTCAAATAGAACTTTTTTGAAGTGGTTTATTAGGAGAATCTGTTTCAATTAAAACTCGTTTTTGTCATTCAAATACACAATGCAATTTTACCACCTGTACTCCGTCACTGTCAACTCCTCTGGCCCTGCCGCCCTCTCCTGGTACAATTTTTGGCCGCAACATCACCACCACCGTCCGATGCACGAATAACACAACATTATTACCACCCTCTCCTAGACCATACAAAATTCTCGTTCAAAATTCTGTCTATTTCTATTTACGGTTTTTACCAGCAAGAACATACGACAGCACCACCAGACAATTAATTACCAGTAGCAGCATTTCTATAAGAACTTCAAAAATTTGAACATCTAGGCAGAGACAAAGTGGTTTGGAATAACACAAATCTGCAGCATTGATCTTCCAATCTACTATGGACGCTAGTCTTCGGTGGAACATGGCTCATCAAGGGGCTGCTATGTCTACTACTTTGTCTGGGCAGAACCTCACTCCAAGATGGAGCAAACCACCAAACTCCTCCTTTAAATGTAATGTAGATGCTGCCATTTTCAATAACCCTCCTAGCTTAGGCTTTGGCATGGGTGCTTAGTTCTTGATTCTCTTGGACTTCTTGTGGCTGCTACCTATGAGAGTCTCCCAGGTACTTTGAGTACGATCTTGGCAGAAGCTTCAAGTATTCGGGAGGCACTTTGTTGGTTAAAGGATCTGAATTACCGAAATATCATAGTTGAAGCCGATGCATTTTTGGTTGTTGATTATCTCCCTACGGTTTCTTCTGCTTCTAGTTTGAGTTTTGATTTTAGAGGATTGTAGGTTCCTAGCTTTGGATCTACTTTTAGATCAGTGAATCAGACGACTCTTGTTTTAGCAAGGACAACTGGTTCTATATTTGGTTGTGAATGTCGGATTTCTTTTCCATCGTTCTATGTCAGATTGTGAATGTCGGATTTCTTGTCCGTCTGTTTTTATTTGTGATATAATATCTTCCGATATTTAGCAATAAATTTGATTTTAATATTTTTTAAAAAAGTACTTTTATGTAGATTTTTTTAATAATTTATAAAAAGCAATAAATTATATCTTTATGTAGGTTCAAATTTAAATTTATCATTAAATTCCTATGGTACCGTATCCATCTCCATAAACCATATATTATACAATGGAAACGAATGAGTTTATAAACGAAGTCCTACAGAATAAGCATATACCCTTTTCTCCAAATTGAAGTCCCAAACTCAATACAATACATATATACACACACGGACACACACACCCCATGACTTCATTTGGGCCAACTATTATTATTCAACATAATCTGCATTCCAAGAATTCTTGAATCTTGAAAGTTCAACCTCTATCCACTTACAATCTACACAAATTTTTCGATGAAATCAACGACGTTGCTGATCTCAAAACTGAGAGATCTCTTCGAAAATGGGCAGCCTCCTTGATCTAGCCGGCGCCCATTCGTTCATCATTCGGTCGAGAGCCTCGACGAAATCGTTTTCGAAATTCAATGCAGGAGAATTTGACAATGAAGGAAGAGAAGGCTGCTTTGATTCCAGTTCAAGCAGCAACTCTTCGGCTCTATTTCTTGATTTGAAATCATCGGATCCTGGAAGCTTGCCATGCAACACATCTTGAAGGAATAAATAGGCTTCTTCATATCGGGCCTGTTTGATAAGGCAATAGCCTAGGTTTAAGGCCTTGTTGGTGTCCGGGTCTATCATTTGGGCCTTGCGGTACACAACCTCGGCTGCAATGTAATTGGGTTTTTTCATGTAAGCCCATCCAAGATTTCCCTGTCACAATTGACAATTGAAGATCAATAAAAATAAATAGATTGAACAAAATACCAATTGAAATTACATTAGATTGTGTTTGGATTGAAGTACTTAGATTTGAGAAAGTAAATGATTGATTGAAATGATTTTATGTTGGGGATGTATTTGAAATCTACCTCCTAAAAAATGATTTGGGATTTGAAATCCATGATAAAGTGGTTTTGTCCAAACAAATTAAAAGATTTATAAATTACTATGAATTTGAAATCTTTGGTATCAATCAAATCCACCAATCCAAATGCAATGTGTATACATTAATTACCAGTAGTCTTGATGTTTCTTGTTTGATCGAAACCTGAATCTTCTTGCCATGAGAACGAGCACTTTTTGTGGGTTTCCCATTGAAAGCTTCTCCTAAGTATATTGATTTTAGCTTCCGCTTTAGCAGCACTATTTGCTCATCATATTTCCCGCATTTCTGCAAAATCATCATATTAACAAACGTACAAATCAAACATATATAACCATAAAAATAAATAATTATACATCATATCACCCCCAAAAAGGAAATAAATTACTTAGTTGAATATCACACATGCATCAATCATAATATATATCTAGCGAAGATATCTAAAATTGTCCCATGCATTTACTTATTTTAGCCAAAATTTAACTTTTATTTAGCTTTTGATCCTTTTTCATTACTAGAAAATGGAAGCCATACTAACACGACACATGAGACATACTGACACGTCGTGACAGAGCTTAGGGAGGAGTGGCGGGTGCCCCTCAGATTTTTATATAAAATGTTGTTATATAAATAAATAAATAAAAAATAATACTTTTGATTTTAAAGTAAATTTTTTTACAATCAACTTTCTTACAATATATGAAAATATTATTGATCATTACTATATATATATCAAATGCTGTTGCGCGAGTGTCGTCTGCCCAAATCAAGTTTGTTAATTAATGCCAAGTCAACCCAAAGTAATTACATTACAGAGAGTCGAATAGAATAATTAATTAAGAAAGATATATACCTTGTACAAGTCGATGAGCACATTGTCGAGTGATTCTTGGGCATTTTTGGGGCAGAAACCTCGAAAAGACTTGATGGCTTCGATAGCTTGTTCACTTCTGTCGAGTTGTTTCAAAACCACAGCCATGTCTTTGAGCGCACTGCAAACTCTATCCCCACTGTTGATTGCTTTCCAAAACCACACCACCGCTGACTCCGGATCTTTGTCAACTAGCTGCAACAATATATATATAATTCAACCAAACTATATAATTATAAGTACTATCAAAGAAACAAATTAAAGAAAACCCTATTCATTAATGTTTTTAAGAAATTATTATATATATTATAAGTGAACATTTATTTATGTGATGAAGTGGAGTGGAGTGGAGTAAAAATATCATTGGAAACAGACCTGAGCATGTTTGGCTCGGACATAGGGGCCATCACCAGAAGGAACCTTGTACACCACATGAAACAGATCCTTTTCTAATTTCTCCTGTAGTAAAGTACTACTAGTGTTCTTCGTCGCACAAATTTCCATTTTCTCTTTCGATTTGTTTCCCTGAATCTGCTGATTCCAAGAATCTTAGATGCAGATGGAGATGGAGAAATTCAATTGAGTCTATTGTATATAAAATGTACGGCGCCATAACACCAATTATTACGAAAATGGAAATGAACGTGGACGCTGGCCCGTCTAAATTCAGTCTATTGAACCTAAGTTTAGTGTATATAAATCTGGCCCAGTGCCACGTATCTTGGCTCGCACGTGGCAGTTTTTGGCCGGAGGGTAATTCAAGGTTAACTCAGTATATCTTTGTGTTTTTAAATTTTGAGTGCTCGTATCCTTAAAAAAAAAAATTATGGACAAGAGAATATATATTCAAAATTTAAAAACACGAGACAACAAAGATGTATGTGCTCAATAGTTGAAAATACACTACGTTAATATATCATTCTTTTTCAATTTTCATATAGTGTTTTAACAAGCTTGGAATTTCGTGGTAACCCAAAAATTTATGTAAGAATTAAGATGACTCGTACCAAAATAAATGATAGATTTATTTATTTTGAATAAAAATAAATTTATTTTGCTGCCGACTTCTAACCGCTGCGTAATTAAGAAAAATCATTTTTTAATGTGCTCAATCAATCTTTATTTATTTTACAAATGCTCAAATTTTTATTTCATAATTCTAATCAATGTAGTAATTTATTTATTAAAAAACTACTTCCTCCATCTCAAATACATAGTCCTACTTTTTTTTTTCACACAGATTAAGAAAAAATTATTGGGAAATTAAATTTTATACAAACTTCCTATTTTATCCATATTTAATGTATTAAAAAATGATTGCACAATTTTCAATGTGTAATTAATAAGGGTACATTAGTAAAGGAGTGTAAAAAAATATTACTAAATATGATATATGACTATGTATTTGAGATGAGACGAAATCCTCTGCTACACTTGGTGCTACAAACCGTGCTACACTTTGCTAAAAACAACCTCGTTTGCACAAATTATTAAAAATTAAATTCATTAAACAACATGGATGAACAAAATATAATTAATCATTGATAAAATGTTCGATTCACCTATTTTTTCAATTAAAATAGGCAATAAATTGTGTTCCAAGCACGATAAATGAGTAAAAAAATTTATTGATGATTTTTTTAATTGAAAAAATAGGTGAATCGAAAATTTTATCAATGATTAATTATATTTTGTTCATTTATATTGTTTAATGAATTTAATTTTTAATAATTTGTTCAAACGGAGTTGTTTTTAGCAAAGTGTAGCACGGTTTGTAGCATCAAGTGTAGCAGATGATTTCGTCCCATTTGAGATAAACAAAAAAGGAAACGTGAACTATATAATTGAGACGGAGGAAGTATTAAAGAAAATGAAATATTTAGAAAGGGCCTTTGGCTTTAATTACGGGTGAGGAATTATATGTAGCATTTATTATATTATATTATTATTTTCCACCTTATGATATATGCTTGCCTGCATATAATAGTCATTAATTAATACATGAAAAAGTGAATAGTACTTATAAAAATGTTTATTTAAAATTTCTTGTTACTATGTTGTAATTTTAAATTTCCTACAATGTCTTTCTATTTGCCGGAATATAAACAACATGAAAGCATAGAAATCTTCTTGTTGAAGGTAATAGATTCATAGTTTTCCTTCCAACGTGGCTGTCTTCCACCAAACTAATTGATTTCATGTATCTAATCGCAATTAAATCACAAGTTGTAAAATATCTTATAATTACAAATTAGAGAAATTTATAATTCTAGAGACTAATTAAAACCCCCTTCCGTCCCACGTATTCTTGGCTCCGTTGCTGACATGAATTTTACTCACTAAGGTAGTATTTTGTAGAAGTTTTAAGAAGCACGTCTCAATTGTTTCTGAACAAAATTTTGAACACTACTTAAATAATGTACATTAGGATTTTTTTCTTGGTGCAAATGTCAAGATACATGTTTTTTTCTCCGATATTTTATATTATATTATATGCTTTATTTTTTTTATAACATAATAATCTACTGTTATTATTGTTCAATGAACATTGAGTAAATTCTCGAGCTAACGTAATAGTTTACAAATCACACTAGTAAGATAAATCGCAATGGATAAGTATTATATGACAAACTCTGAAAAATTATATGATTTTTTTTAATGATATATACTTTGGTTTTGAGCACTTTTTCACATGTCTATACCACTTATTAATGATCTTTTTGGTAAATACATTTTGACTTTTCCCAAATAATCTCCCACTCCTATAAGTTTTAGTTAAAGGGAGATTAATAAAGATATTTGACTCCCTCACTGTATGCACATATATAGAAGCAAATAGTCACATTCAGAGATTCAGCATCAAACGGTTGAACCTGGACTTAAATCCCAACAAATACAATTTTATCCCAACATTTGTCCTGACCTCTCTATAAAATCGTATTCTCGTGAGAAATAACGAATCTAGACGTGATCATTGAACTTATTGGTGGGATAATAGAATGGATGCAAATGCAATCCCCACCGTGAATGGATAAGGGGCAGAGAAAGAGAAGAAAAATAATAATTTTAATCAACAAATGATATTGTATTTGGATGAGACAAATCAATTCAGAAGTTTGGTCATTAAAATTGTAACCGAGCCTAAAAAGTACACACTCACTCAACCAAACATCAAGTAATTAATTAATTACTCAGAAGTATTTTCTCTTCAAAATTAAACGCAATATAAAATCTGCTATAAAATGAAAGAATATATATTTTCCTAGAATTATAACTACAGGTGTAACTAGATGTCCAGGGGAAAAAGGACTTTGCCCAAGAAAACAAACAATTCTCAAAATGGTTGATTCTGGCTCATTATAACACCACATTGTCTGAACCAAGCTTGCTCACAGACAAACAAACACACATCTCAGCTGCTAATATTTTATGTAAAGAAGAAGCCACACTTTTACGAAATGCAAAACAAGCTTTCAACATAGCACCAACTGAAGCATTTGTCTTGAGCAAAACAGAAAACCAACATCCCAACTATGCTTGGTTGCCACCACCCCTCGGGCGGCCGCCCATCCTTCCATGGCCCCGACCATATCCTCGTCCACCAAACCCACCTCTTCCTCTTCCATATCCAGCACCTGTCAATATATTGATAAGCTCGAGATGAAGCCCATATGCCAAAAAAAAGGGTAAAATTTACAAATAAGAGAATCTGAGTGCATATGACCAAGACAAACAGGAAGAATGAAAAAACTCATCAATTTCAGAACATCAGAACCATAGATTAATATACTGACCCTGATAACCCCATCCACCACGTCCACCACCTCGACCCCAGTTCGAATATCCACCATTATCTGTCAAAAAGAACGTACAGGTATTTTGCATGACAAACACCAAGGATAATTCGGTTGCTCAAATCATAAGATATAGTGATTATTTGAAGTAAATACCTTGGTAGTTTGTGTATCCACCTCTGTTCCACCCCCGACCCCGACCCCGACCCCACCCCCGACCACGACCTCTTCCTCGTTCATAAGTATCTAAAACATAAAAAAGCACCGATGGTTTAAGATGCCAATGGATACATCAAACAAGTCAATTTCCAGTTACTTTTCTACCTCTGTTACTCATGTTGTACACCATGTGCGCTTGTTGTCTTGGAGGTTGTTGCTGTGGCTGATAACTGTTCTGCTGTCTATATTGATCCACGTGAGATGGAGCTTGATACCTAAATAAAACATAATCTAGAGAATGTTACTTCGCATCAAGAAACAAACATCTGCAGAAAGTATTCAGATGCTAGTACCCACCAATGGGGAAAATTATACTTGTTTCTGCATGCTGCTTAGAAAACCAAAATAATAGCTTTCATAATGATAATAATAAAATAAAATAAAAAATTGGAGAGCGCAAGAAAATTGTTTGCACATTAAGATAGCGAAAAGAAAAACGAATACTCGGCAAAAGAATAAATCACATCAACTTTTTTCCATCATGTAGAAATATTGACACACCATCATGTATGCGGTATGCCCTTCCTACCGCAATAGATGTTTTACAAAGACAAACGGAGAAGAACAATTACCCAGGAGAATTCTTGTTAAGCTCCCTCAAAGACAGGGTGATTGAAATCATGGAGACATGGCGGGTCTGCTCCACACTGTACTAGACATTAAATGATATTAGAGACAAAGAAGCCCAATCTCTATACACGTACGGTGGTATAAGATGTATCCGATATAGCATAATAACCGGCGAGTGTATAATAGCAGATTACAACCACAAGGAGAAAACGATAAACTTACATCTGAAGGCCTTCTTCAATGGGTTCAAAAGTGTCTGTTATGCTCACTGAACTGATGGCAGTGTCCTGATGTAATCGAGGAATCCTTCTCTATTTCCAAAGAAACACAACAAATTTTTAGCATTGCATTGAAAACAGAAGGGGGGAAAAGAAAGTAACGTGAAAACAGAATCTGCATAACAAACCTTAATGATCTCTGCAATAGCTACTGTCTTGCTAATAGCTTGACCCATTGCTTTCAAGACGATCTCTTTCACTCGTCTCTCCTGAGAAATAGATTAAAAATAGAATCACATTAGCAGTACGATATTAGGCAATTGCAGACATTTCCAGAGGTCCACAGTAGTCAGAGTTAAACTAGGCACATAAAGAGTAACTATTGTTTTTTCCCATTGCAATCAAATGACTTGAGAAGGCATACACCCTTTCCTCTATCCACGTAACATAACCAACCTATAGCATATCCGAAAACAAAAATATCTACACACAAAAAGCAGTAAGACTATGTTTGGTTTTGTCTTCCGGAAACATCTTCCACCTTTAAAGGGGGGAAAAGAAAATTATAATTTTCGTTTTCATTTTAAACTCATTTTTCCTAAACATCTCCTGATATAATAATTACTATTAATTATTTTCATCTTTCCCGAAAAACTCTAGAGTCAATACCATATATCATAACACAATGTCATATCTATCTATTAATACATGTATGCGTTACACATAAATAAAGTACATGTGAAACACATTAATCCAAATAACCTACTATATACCACATTCCTCTCCTGGAACCGGGAGTAGCACAAATTAATCCACTCGGGGCCAATGCAGCGAAAGAAAATGAAGAACATGCCATGGAATAATTAACAAAAGCATCCAGACACATAATCAGAAACCACATCTTAGATTTCTTTAAAATAAAAAAAACAATTATTCCAAAAAATAAACAAAACCTCAAATCGCGGCTACGCAATGCATAACAAGAAACATGACATGAATACAATAGTAGCACTAACACAGAAGATGAGCTTCAAGAGAAAACAGAAGGGGAAACAAGTACCAGAAGAAGGGTGGTAGCGTAGGTGATATAATTACGAACCAAACCCTGAGAAGTGATTCGGATCTCATTCTCGTTAACAGGAGATTCAGGCTTCGGCTTCTCCACCTTGTGGTACCGATCCATTGCAGTTTTAGTGGAAACAGAAACCCTAAAAACCCTAGAGATATGGAGAATATATCACTTTTTTACTATTATATTTGATGTGTTTCAAGGAAGGAAGTGTGTTTGGGAGAGTGGAGAACCAGTGTGTAGTGAAGACTGATTGTGCGGATGGAAAAACCCTGAAGTGTTCATCAATTCCCTCTTAAATCGTTGTTTGGGCTTCATTTGACCGACCTCTCTGCTGGGCCGTTTAGAGTACTTTCGAGCCCAAACGTTTCTTGGGCTTTTATGACTTTATTTTCATGTTTATGAGTAAGATCAACGAAGCTTTTCTATTTGTGTGTTATTTTGGATAGGAAAAATATCGTGATTTTTTTTTTAAAAAATAAATTATTTAAAGTAATCCATGATTTTAAAATTTATATTTATTTCTCATAACATATACTATTTTAGAATAATAATTATGGATCATAAATTAAGTTAAATCATTGTGTATCGGTATAAAAATATACTCCATCTATTATTTTAGATATGCTGAAATGCTTATTTCTTCACATTTACAATTATTGTATAAAAGCTAAGGTTTTGAAACATTTCTTATTACACTATTCTAATAGAAGGTTTTTATTTATTTTTTATTTTGTTTAAGAGCATGCAATATATAATTTTAGGTTACTTTTGGATTAATGCATTTCATATTTATAGATTTCAAATTAATTTTGTTGTTTAGAAAAATAATATCATAAATTAAAATACATCACTTACATGCTTATATAGTGTTTCATGTTAATTAAAAATCAGGGTGGATTTCAAGTTTACTTAATAACAGTGTCATTTGAAATACATTCTACTTTGTATTACAATGCGTAAATAAGTAATGTTAGAATTTAAGATTTGATATATTGTTTCATGGTAAACAATATAACTATAATTGACAAATTCATCTCCAATGCAACCTTAGTGATTTCTTGAATGTTCATATAAATGTAATTACCGCATCATACCATTAATCACTGCAGGGTTAAAGATGACCCCTAGCCTTGATTAGTACACCATTGTGGCATAACACAATCAAATTCAAGAATTTTCTGTCATGTTAATTTTCGACCTTAAATATCACAGACATCACTCTCATACATTTGGCTCGTATTTGGTTCGTCCGACTTTTGACATTCTTGACTGCAATCTTCACAACTCCAGCACCACAACTGTCAAAATTATAATATAACCAAACATGAGACAGCGTTTGACTTTTGGGGTGTATACGAATAACATAATGATTTATAACTCTGATCGATTCTAAAACTTGAGGCAAATGCGGGATGAAACAGAGACGTGATTTGGTGCCTAAGTAAATAAAATGTACAAGTCTGTGTGTGTGAGATTATCTTACATTCTGAATCTGTGGTGATCCAGTTTCCTGTTCTTGCAACACAGTGGTCTCTAACATGGAAAGGAGTAGAGTTCACAGAGGCCACAGAGACGGCGAAATACGCGGACGAAATGGTGGAGCAGCTCTCCTCTTCCCACCTAAAGCTGATTTTGGGAGACTCATTAATGCCGAGTTTATCATCATCTGCTACTGCTTTTGAAGCTGATTTACTCCTAAAATGCATCACCTGAGGAGGAAAAATAAAATTTCATACGAACATTTAATACTAAAATTAAAGGGTGAGTGTTGCTGTGTATACATTACCTTTCTACCAATGTATTTTCCTCCTTTATCAGACTTGGCTGCTGCTGCTGCTGCCCATCTCAGCAACTCCTTCATCCTCGAAACGGCCTTCGTTTTATCGCCCTTTGTCTTTTCTTTCACGTCTAAACTGGTGAATAGATCCATCTCGTTTGCTAACGATGACTGTTGAGTCGTATCAGTAATAGGTAACACCTTGTTTCCTGCATGAATTGCAGTATCCGCGGCTTCGTGTGTGATGCCTAATCCTTGAATGATGTCTTCTCCTTTTGTCGTCATCGATTGGATAGAATTCATTGTAGAGCCAACGCGAGCTAGATTGTAACAGAATTATGTATTTTGCCCGAGCAAAAATAGAAAAGATTCAAGTTCTTGCAGCACAATCTGCACACTTCACTGGGAATCACAGCGGAATCCACACGCTTCACTGTTTGATCTTCCAAGAAACAAGAACTTCAAATTCAGGACACGATCAAGAAACACATAGACCAGATGGGGTTTTAATCAAAGGGGTGGCTACACCTATACCATCTTATTACTTTAAGCACATTGGTAATGGAACCAGAACTTGCCACTTGTTCTTGATCGATCTGCCTATCGAAGAATCTGTCACATTATAAACTGAAAGCAAAGGAGGGACGGGACCACTCTAGTTTCATGTGAAATGATTGATTTGATATTGGATGAAATTACATGGCTAGCTCACCTGCATGTTACTATTGTGTGTGTGTATTCCAACAGAAGGGAATATGTGTGACAATTTCTTGGTCAAATGGACAACCCACCCAGCCCACAATATGTTAATACTGTCTTTGTTCACCTAAGATTCTTAATTCTCGGCAATTTGTTTTGTTGAATTTAGGAATATTTGCATGTGGATAGATAGTGAGACTGAATCTACAAAATCGTAAGACAACAAAGCAAATTATCTGGACCTGGACGTGAAAATTTACATAAAAAGTAATAGTTTTAATCATAATTTATAACTTGTTTAGTTTTTAATTCCATATTGAATGTAGAATATGTGTGTTTTGGATTTTAATCACACAAGCACACACAGAGACAAATATGTTTGAAGAACTAAGTTCACATTTATCTATTTTGGTTCTATACATTTATTGGGTCCATCAATTTAATGTGTTTTACTTGTGGATCAAACAAAGTCAAAGCCGATACTTTGAATCAAGTGAATGCTTGAGAAATCCAAAGCTAAACAGTAAATCGATAAACTTACAATAACGTTGCTAATCATAGAGTTGTTTGTTTTGTTTTGACAAGCCAAAACTCCAATGTGTTCACTCATTCAACTCAGTTTGAACAAGTAAGAATAGCCATTTGTAGACACTACAGTGTAGTACATGGTTACATTGCATCTTTAGATAAGAAATTGTTTGCGCTGGCCACTCGTGCATTACACAAGTCGTCTGCACAATCCCCGCGCTCAAGAACAGCAGCTGCACCCATGCCCGAGCCTGCAAATACAAGATACGTAGAGAATGTTTATTTTCAAGGATATCATACGGTACCAGCATAGAGCAAGTAGATATACCGATGCACATAGATATGACACCAAAACGACAGTCTCTTCCACGACGTTTCATCTCATTAAGTAGTGTAGCAACACAACGGGCTCCTATATTAATGTTCAAAAAATGAGCTTAATGACATGTGAACGCGAGTTTCATGCATAATAATCCAAGGGTAAGGGACTGTGAGTCATTTACCTGTAGCTCCCAAGGGATGCCCGAGAGCCATTGCTCCTCCATTCACATTCACTTTTTCAGGATCAAGGTCCAATTTCTTGCAGCAATATACATACTGAGAAGCAAAGGCCTGAAAATAGTATACCAGCGTTTGGATGTTTCAACGATTGGTTTATACAAGTTTAACATTCATGATATTGTTACTCAGCAACTAAATCACCTCGTTAATTTCAAACAAGTCAATGTCTTTAAGATTGAGATTAGCTGATTTAACTGCAGCTGGAATGGCAACAGCGGGACCGATACCCATAACACGGGGATCCACCCCCACCGCAGCAAAACTCCTGCATGTGTTTCATACAAAAGATGACTAAGATTGTGTGATATCCTCGTCTCACAGTAGTTGGTAGAAACGGTTTGATTAGGTTTATTAAGACTACAAATTGATTCTTCCAGCAATTTGGATAATTATTTTTGTAATGCTAAAGTATCCATCAAGCATGCTAGTAGATCCGATTTTGTAGTCTCACCTTTGTGTGGGCCCGGGCCGTGATAGAATGTTGTTATATGCCTCTATCACATCGGATTGTAAACGGAGTTTACAATCGTTAGTAAGATTTAAAATTAACTGATTTATCTGGCAATTTGGGTTAGTCATTTACATATAGGATGACGTGAATAATTATAACTACGGTCTACTTCTTGCTGTCTCGCTTGCAAGAACCCAAGCGGCTGGGCATAATAGATTGAGTAACCAATGTTTCTGGATAGGCGTTTCTCATAAATGTTACTATTTTGAACCGATGTCTCTCTCAGAATAAAAAATGGCTCAATGTAAAATGAGAACTAGAACTTTAAATCTCAACACTTCTTCACAACATGCAAGCATGCACATTTTGAGAATGTTCTCTTTACCTGAATACGCCAAGAATTTGAAGTCCCTTTTGCACAGCTACACTTCTTTTCATGAGAAGAACAGCTGCAGCACCATCACTTATTTGGCTCGCATTACCTAAATAAATGAAAGTCTCACACATAAGTCCCTAAATAATTGGAGTCCTTGTCCATCAGAGTATTTTACATGATGCTATTGTTTTGTATCCTACCGGCAGTTGTCGATCCATTCTTCTTGAATGCAGGCTTCAACTTTGCCAGATCATCCATATTGGTGTTAGGGCGAATACCATCATCTATTAAGATCGTAACAGGCTTCGCCTCACCACTTTTGGGATCCACAATCTTCAGATAGTGTTAATATAAGAACCATAACAAGATTCAGCCGCAATAATAGACATGAAGTTGTTTGATATCTAAAAAAGGTATATTCCTTACCTTCGTGAAAACAGGAATTATTTCATCTTTAAATTTTCCTGATGCACTTGCCGCAGCTGCACGTCGATGTGAGATAACCTATTGATACATTTCCAAGAAAAAATTATTTTCCTCAAATTCCATATCAGGGCAAACAAATGTAATCAACAAAGAAAACAACTCACAGCAGCATGATCTTGTTCTTCCCGTGTAATTCCATAGCCTTCTGCAACATTTTCCGAAGTAATACCCATTGGAAGAAGACAATCACGAGCCTGGGCGAAACTCTCCACCTGTTAAGAACATGCCCATGTCAAAATTGTCACCATGCGTTTAACATTGTTGGTTGACAGTGAAAGAGATTTCAAAATTATCGTACTTTTGGGTTGACTGTCTCCAGTTTGTCCACACGGTCAACAGTCATGGACTCCAATCCCGCCGCAACACCTTTGTGACATTATAATACTCAAGGGCAGGGGCTAAAAATTTATAATCAAAATACGTTGCTAAATTCACACATACCAATATCATAATATCCGGCTTTTATGAAGGCAGCAACATCAGCCACAGCCTGGAGACCAGAGGAACATTGTCTATTCACTGTTCTGATAGGTACAGTATCTAGAGAGTGGAGAGTTAGAATTGGTAAGGAACAAGCTCACAAAACCAGAACGTGTGAACGAAAAAAGAATAAAGACATCCAAATGTTTAAATAACAAAGAAACTAGTGAGAATATCTACCAGGAAAACCGGCATATAACGCAGCCATCCGGCACTCAATACCTCTCAGTGAACCTGGGGCAAGAACTGTGCCTACAACTATATCTCCAACCTCAGCAGGATTTAGTTTTGTTTTCTCCATCAAAGCCTGAAATTGGGTAATGATACCATAAAAAATAAGCAAAGATCACCAAAATAATTCAAAGTAACTTGCATTGCTGGAAATAGAATCAAAATGAGTAGAATTGAACATGAAAGCATTAGTAACAAGTGTGAGCCCTACTTGCAAAAACTCTACATTCTAGGTCCAGTTTAAGAATACTAGATTCTGCAAAGAAAAAACAATTTTTTTTTCTAGATTTGCTGTTCTGTTGGGGCTGAAAAACTAACCTTTAGTACGGAGGCGAGTAGATCATCTGGAAGGGTATCCTTGAATCCCCCTCGTTTAGATTTGCAAATGGCGGTTCGATAAGCTCTGCAAGGCACATACATAATTGTACAATTCAATTGTATTGTGTGCAAAACGGAAAATGAGTGCTTAAGGTCACTCACGCCACAATGACTATGTCATCTCCAAAAGCAGCACTGTCCCCAGACAAGCAAATCGAACGCTATCAACAAAATCAATAAGCAATCAATAAATGACAAGCATGACAACATGAGCAAATTATCAATATGAAAAGCCTATAAAAAAAAGCTTTTTGATAAGATATCTAAAAAGTAAACAATCTTGGGAGCCTCATCATGGGCAAGTATTTATGCTGGTTTGGCAAAATGCTATCTAAAATTGAGAAACCAACAAGACGAAGTCAAAGAGTTGACTCATAGATTTCTTATTTCAATGCCTCCCGTATCTTCTTCATGCATGCTGGTGAAAGATAAGCTGGACAAGAATAAAAAAGTTGGAGATCCAGACTGAGAAAACAAAAAACAAAAAATTATTTTGGCCAAGATACCGAGGTGGATTACTGAATTATGTCTCAACCAAATTTGGGCAAGAAAAAGAATCCATCACAAAGGAAGCAGAGGAATTTGATTAGTCACCGCCAATTCTTGGCTTTACAGTGTAAGAAAACATTCATAGCCAGTTAGAATTTAAGATTTTTCTTGAAGATGCTACATGGCTAGCAAGCATAGATTTCCGAACATCAACGAAATCACGAGTGCTAATGAAATGAAAATAAAAGAAAAACACTCACGTATAGAGAAGAATCAGGGGACTGATGAGAAAAAGAAGTGGCTGTGGGTCGCAGGTGATCCAGCAAAACCCTCTGTCTGTTCACAGCTTTCTCCATTTCCGACCTGCTGTAAATGTAATCAAACCAAACTTGAACGAGGATTTAAAGGGAATGTGGAGAAACTTTTCAGTGATTCCAAGAGAGCAATACCAAGAAATTTACTTGAGGAAATTTAAAGGAAATCAAATTGAAGAATTGTGCTTCGCGTTTGGCCGGTGAAAGTGGGCAATGATTGCTGCGAAATTTCCATCATCACATTTTCACAAGTGCAAGTGTTCCATCGTGGGGACAGTCACTCCTTTGAGGCCGAATGAGATGGAAAACGCAAATTTGGTTTTTTTTCCCCAAATTTGTCAACACATTACACACACATACGAGCAAGATCATAAATGGATATCAAAATTTAGAAAATTTTGACTTTGGGCTCTACGATTTTCTTACATATTTGTTCTGTTAGTTGGAAAAATGGTATTTTGGTCATTTTTTTTTTATATTATTATTATAGGTTTTATTTTATTTTTCTACAAAATGGTTTTCGAGCGTAAAATATAGAGTATAGATTAAACAAATGTTAATAATTGATCATGTTAGATTTTCATGTTTTTTATGTCAAAAATAATCAAATTGTATACTTTATATATATTACTTATTAGCCATCGGATGTACGTGTACCCATTACGCGTAACCATTTCAATCTTTTGTGTAAACACAAGGAATAACATGTAAGTGAAAGTAAAAATAATTTGCATGAAAAATGTAGTTTAGAGATTGCATATAAATTAAAACTTAAAAAAATGAAAGGCTAAATAAAAATCATCAAGATTTAAAGTTTAAATTAGTTAAATATGAATGAGTTTTATGAGTTATGGGTCCTTAAAAAATAAGTAAACATTTGATTACATTGGATTATTAATATAATCTTATACTTACCATAACAAGTAAACACAGCCTAAGTAAATAAAAATACAGCTACACAACATATATTTGTAAACATAAATAAATGATTTGATGGATAAATTACATATAACATCTCTCGTAAAATCTCAAAAATGTTAAAATGTTACTAACATCTGTTAAAAATAAATAGGTGTTTGATCCTTTATTTTTTTAAAAAAAAAATACTCATAGATTTCCTATAAAGTATTAATGGGATTACATTCCGTTTGTGTACATATTTTTTGCATATAATTCAGAATCAAATCAGTAAAAATGATATAAATCACATTATTATCTTTTTTATTTTTTAGTCAAGATGTAATATTTTAATTTTATTTATTTGATCATTTTATAATATCATATTGCAACTTGCAGAAACTATTTCATACACATAATAAAAGATGACATGCACATGATTGTAAATATTAAGAACGTAATTATGAAAATGAGATTATTTGAGACTCTTTTTAAAACATATAAATGGCTAAGCGCCGCTTATTTATTTTTCACCAAAAGTTAGGAGCCAATTTGAGATTTCACAAAATGATTGTATGTAATTTACGGGATTTAAATAACCCCTATTCTCCACAAAGTTACCTATATATATAAATAACAAAAACGTTGTAACATCATTTCACAAAAGTTGAAAAATGTTTCTTGAAACTTAGCTTTAACATTATCTTAGTATCCGGGATTGTTTGATTGTGCATCAGATAAAATGAGAATTACATCTATAATATGGTTAAAATTTTACATCAACCCACAGTATAAATTTGTTCACTTAAAATGAGAGTCAAAATAGTTAGGCATTCGTTATTTAATATGTATTAACCTAGTTAGGCTTTTAAAAAGTTAGGTACTTGGGCATACAATAACAAATATACCGAACCTATAAATGCAATTATATTAGTTGCAAACACGTCCCCATCTGCGTCTTTAATTTAGAGAATTAATTGGCTCACCGTTCATTATCTCGGTTGAGTTTATAATTATATTGACATAAGGTTAACATAATGATAAAACAATGATATCAAATCCAAAAGGTCTGAAATTGATTTGATCATATATGTGATCAATAAAGATATAGATTCCACATCACCAAATTAAATATTGAACTTTTAATGTAGTGTGAGGATCGGAAACTATCCTTACATAAGCATTTTATCAACATATTATTCAGAACACCTCGAAACTTTACAATAACAACATAATAATTAATCATCCTCATTTTTCTCTGATTATTTAATTTTGAAAATTAAATGAATATATGTTATCGAAACATCCATGTATATAATGGTATGTCAATTGCCATCCTTTCGTTCCTAACAACGATCGGGATTTGGGTCCTCAAATTAGTGAAGGTCTTGGATACAATTTCATCTCTTTAGACTAACAATATTTAGGGTTGTTCTATGAGCCACCAGGTGAATTTCACCCGATGCAGCATAGAATGACCCCAATATTTAGGATCACTGCCTAAGTATGGAACTAGCTAGCTAGGTATGTTTGTGCAGTGGCCGGGGAATTAGAAATAGTTTATTTATTTATTTATATTATTAGACATCAATAAAAGAAAAAACATTTAAGATGGTACTATCAAACTTAAGAATATATAATTAAAAAAATTAAAATAAAACATTTATTGACCAATGCAAAGTAGATCGATGCTAGTAGATCATATTCAGTTTTCAGTAAAAATATGATCATAGGTACAATCAAAATTAAGCATAACAAAAATAATTAACCCGAATGGTAAATGAAATTGATCTGTGTATTTATTAAATTAAAGAGGAAAACGTTCAATATAGTAGGTATATAAAATACAAAGACTAACTTGAGCTAAAGAATAATGAGTAAGTTTTTTCTGAGACGATCTGACGTATCTATATCTGTAAAATGGGTTGGCTTGACTTATATCTACAATAAAAATTACTATCTTTTGTCATAAAAGTAATAATTTTTCATGAGTCAATCGAATAAGAAATATGTCTTACAAAATTGACATGTGAGACCATGTCACTAGAGTTTTTATGTAGGATGAGTCAAAATTAGACCAAAATGGTTGTAACTGAATTACTAATTTTATTACTTTATATATATATATATATATATATATATATATATCGAATCGACCAGTCTCATGAATTTAGATCCGTGAAATAGCATCACAAAAGACTTACTATATATTTGAGAAAAAATTACAATTTTAATCCTATAAGTAAAAGTAAGTTTGTATTACACACAGTATAATCCACACGAACAAAAATAAAGAATACTACGATTTGTTTCCTCCCATTTTGAATTATCGATGGTCGTTTAATATGTGTAATATATGTTTTTTTTTCGTCACATGTAACGTATGAGACCATCATTGCCAAATAAATCATATATATCCGATTAATTTAGAGGTTTTAGGAAAAAATGATTAAAATAAAAAAAATCAAATTACTAGATGAAAACCAAACTTTGACATATTATGGGACAGTCAGAACTAAAACTCAAAACTGACCAGCTTACAAGATTAAAATTGCAATTTTACCAATATAAAATTATAAAATATCTAAAATAAATGGTGCAATCGATGCAGTTTTTCATTAAAAAAAAATAGCACAATACCATTTAACATTATTATGCGGTTTAGAATTTATTTTTTTATCGACATTTTTGAAAACAAATTGCAAATATTCATACTGATGGGATGAAAGCCCAATTTGTTAATTAATAAAATAAGCTCAAATTTAAGAGCCCGAGACACAAGGGCCCAAGCCCACGAAGCACTCCTAAAACATCCATAAATAGATGTGTCTCTCTTATATCCAAGGTACATTCTCATTTTTCTCTCTAACTTGAGCTTTCTTATTTTGGGAGATTATCATTGTGTTCTTTGCTGATTTGAGCGTCGGAGTGCCTAAGCCGGGGAACCGCCCGGTGTCTCTGACGTTTGTTTGTGACGCAGGTGACGATCCACGAAGTTTCATCTTACGCTATGTGTTTACCTTACGTTGCAAGGTTCACCTTACGCTGCAATGTCACCTTACGCTACGTGTTTACCTTACGCTACGTAAGTTTGGTAGGGGTGATAAAGAGCTGATTAGCTAATTATCATCAATTGTCCTGCGTTTGGTTGGAGTTGTTACGATTCAAAATTTTCTCATTGGCCCGTTGAAAGCCCGCACTGTGCACACAATGAGAGAGACAATTAATCTCTTCATGATCGTGGTATTATTTTTACAAATCTAATGATAACATATAATTTTACTTTTATACCCCTTACATTTGAAATTTGAAACAAAAGTCAAACTTTTCCTCCGTTGAAACAAAAGAAAAATGAAAAATTTTGATGAATCGAAAAACTCGATCTTAATAAATAAAAATTGATCTAATAAAATATAAATCTACTCATTTTGAAAATATAATAAAATTATCCGAATCGTTAACCCGATTGCCGATTACACTGTTCGCTATTTTAATTTTTATATTTTTTCCAAATATTGTTATTAATAGCAACAACAATAATAAAAATATTATTATTATTATTGAATTATACCAAAATTTTTTAAAAAATTAATAACCAACATAAAAATGAAGTAATAAGATATATTAAATGGAATAATATGAAAAAATTTAATAATAATATTATAAGAATGATGATTATATAATAAGAAAAATAACTTTTCGTAATTAATGTCTAAAAACGATAGTAATAAGAATAATAAGTAATTATTATTATAATTATTATTATTTTATTTCAAATACTAATAAAAAAACATCATGAGTGTAATAAAAAAATTGTAGAGTAAAAAAAAATTAATATTAATATTAATAAATAAAATATTAATTTTAATATCAATTTCATTATTATTATTATTATTATTATTTTTGAGAGGTAATATCATATTATTAATATTATCATCTTATTATTATTTTAAATAATAGATTATTATAAAAATCTATTATTTTATCATTAACATTTTTAATTATTATAATAATTAAATTATTTTATATTATTATTATATTCGAGGGTATTTTGGTCATTTGTATTCAACATACAAAATTAATTCATCGTATTAAAATCATAACAAACACCAAAAAATTTGTCACAGCGTACTATTTATCCTTATATTTCAGTTTTTAATCTCTTTATTTATCCATCTTTCGTTTATCTCATCATTCAAACCAAGCAAATATGTCAAATATAATCATAATTAATAAAATAATTTATTCATAACATATCAAAGAGAATAAGAGTTGATATGATGGTAACATAAGAGTAATAAACTCTTCAAAAAAAAAAAAACATAAGAGTAATAAATAATAATATCTGACATTTTATTTAAGGCTTGTTATTTCCATGCTCCAAAGGCTCATTTCGGGGTGTGTATTTATCCCTTACTAGTTAGAAAATTTTTTGGGATATTGCATATATGAACTTAGACAATCCCTCCTACTTGAGCTAGTTTTTGGAGTTGAGTTAGGTCCAAGTTTATTCTCTTTTTAACATGATCTGGAGCGTAGAGATATTAACGGGTGACCAAACTGTGGACAGTTCAATACATAACGATGGAACATGACTTTTAAACTTTTTCTATACCATCTTAATATTGTGGATCTAAACCTCATCTCTCACCCTTTGAGCTAGCTTTTGGAGTTGAGTTAGTTTCAAGCTCATTCTCTTTTTAACATTATCTGGAACATGAAGATATAACGGGTGACCCAACTGTGGGCAGTCCAACACAGAATGGTGGAACATGACTTTTAACATGTCTCTATACCAGTTAAGATTGTGAATCCGAACCTCATCCATCATCCCTTGAGCTAGCTTTTGGGGTTGAGTTAGATTCAAATCGACAATCTTAACATGGTATCAGAAAACATGTTAAAATTCAGGTTCCACTGTTATGTGTTAGAGTGCCCATAGCTGGGTCACAGGATAATTTTTTCATGTTCAAAATATTCACTCTTGGGCGTGGATGAGGTTTAGATGACAGATCCACAATCTTAACATGGTATAGAGACAGATTAAAGGTCATGTTCCATCGTTATGTGTTGGATTGTTCATAGTTGAACCATCCATTAATATCTCAACGCTCCAGATCATGTTCATTTCTGGGCGTGAGTGGTGTGCGTTGATGTGTTAGTTGTTTCATGTCAGTTGGATAGAATTCCTGAGAGTTGCATTTATAGACTTGGACAATCCTCCCTTTTGAGCTAGTTTTTGGGGTTGAGTTAAGTCTAAATCCACTTTATTAATATAATTCAAATATATTTTTGATTTTCAGAAAAGTAATGTGTAAATTAAGATGGATTTCTGTTTAGAGGAGTAAGATCGTAAACTTCAAATACATATCTTACATGTTTATATATAATATCTCATGTTAATTAATATGGATTTCAAGACCAGTCAATAATGATTTCATTTGAAATTAATTTTATTTTGTATTAATAATGTGTGAAAAAAAATGTGAATTTAAGATTTGGTATATTATTTCACTGTAAACAATAAAACTATAATCGAAATCCATGGATTTTAAATACATATCCCTAAGTGCAATCTAAAAGTCCAATTTTTAATTTAGTTAGGTGATATTCATATAATTGCATGAATATCACATGTTCAAATCTAAAAAAATTTAACTTAAAGTATTACGTTTACGATAGCATTTCTCCGGGTACTTTCTAATAGGGGTGTAAACGAATCGAACCGATTCGTGAGCTTTTCGAGCCGATCCGATAAATATTTGATTTGTATTCGAACTTATCGAACTCGAACTGAATCCGAACATGTTCGAATTTTTTTTCGAGCCGAGCTCGAGCCAAAATTATTTTGTTCGATAGTTCGAGAATAGTTCGCGAGCTTTAATATTTTATTAATATAATATAATTATATAATAAATATATATATTTCGAATTATTTCGGACATTTCGAAATTTTTCGGACATTTCGAGTTTTTCGAACCATAATATCTAAACAATAGTTTGAATAGTTCACGAATAGGTTCGAATATTTCGAGCCGAACTCGAACTCGAACTTCATTTCGAGTCGAGGTCAAGTCAAAATATTTGAAATTATCGACTTTCGAATCGAACTCGAACCCAAATATACCTAATTCGAGTCTTAAATTTTTTCTATTATTTGACATGATTCGATTCATTTGCACATCTACTTCTTAATTTGCAAAGCACACCGGCCAATCTACCTAGTACATGCGCTGCCAATTTCATTAACCAGGTGATGACGTGGAACAATTACGGAATGATATGTTTAATTTAAAGCCAAAGTGAGAAGGGTTCATGCTCGTATATTTACCACCGACACTGGTTATAGATTATAACATTAGCCCGTTAGACTCGCTACATACATACATACATTTGTTGTTAACTAAAGAGACCAAATTAAGATTTTAAGTGTGAAATTTAGGATGTCAATTCGGCTAGGTCGGGTGAGTTCGGATCGGATTGACGAAAATATTATTTAAAATTTTCTCAACCCCTACCCGAATCAACCCGAAAATAGTCAAATCAAACCCGGCTAAACCGACTAATCCGATCAACCTGAACCAATCCGATTTTATTTTTAATTTTTTTAAAAAATAATTAAATAAAATTTCAAATTTCAAAATACAAAATAATAATTGTAATATTTAATTTAAACACATTAACAAATTTAAAGCTGATATATAATTTAAATTTGAAAGTATATATATAGTCGTAGAAAATTTAAAGTATATTTATTACAAAAAAATAAAAAAATTATTTTAAAAAATCAAAATTGTATAAAATAAACATTAAATGACGAAAATATATTATATCAATATACACTAATTTTTTTTCAAACAAACAACATATATATAAAAATGTAAAAAAATCTTTCTAATTTTATATATAAAAAATAATAATAAAAAGTATCAGGTTATCTCGGTTCAACCCGATTCGACTCAACTAAAAAGCTCAATCCTAATTTGATATTTTTGGAGTCGACTCGTGTACTAAATTGACAGATTGGATCTTTTGAGACTAAAAATGGTAAAGAATCTCATCCACGGACTAAAAAAAAAAAACCAAAGACAAAATTTTACTTCACATATTTTATTTTATTTTTTTAAAAAAAACTATTTTTCATCTTGTAATCAAAGATTGTTTTTGAGAATATATGATATATCAAAATATAGATCTAAAATGATAATTTTCTTTACATAGTTACCGAAGAAACGTACGTGAAAGAAAAAACATTAAATGATAGTTCATACACCATCAATATATATATATATATGGCCTGAACATCTCCTTCTGTAAACGACTGCTCTGCTACAATATTATTATATATATATGCCATCCCTTTAACACTAATATATCTTAGAGTTTCCCCTAATTCGAGAGTTAATTAGATACATTAATTGGAGGGATCTTCGTTTTGACGAGAGATTATATTTAAGATCGAGTTACGTTAGTTCTCTCGAGCTAGCTAGCTTTTATCAATGGCGGTTTGTGTGAGAATTAATAATTATGCGGCCATTTTTCCATTTCTGATCCTTGTGCTATTTGCCGGTAATTACGTGATTCCCGCGAGAGAAAGGTACATTATTTTCATTTTATATATGATCAATTTAATTTAAATTTCCCTGCTCAAATGGTGTCAAACCCAGATCTTGTACTCTTCAATATTAATCAATGCAATACTCAAACTCACATAACAGAAGTGAAGAAAGTGGGCAGATTGAAAACTTCACGAGGAATTCAACGATGGAGGATTATAAGTGAGTTAATTCCCTGCATTTCGTACGTTTTCCGCATATATAATCTTAAGCTAAAGTAGTTGATTTTTCAAGCTTTTTTTTTTTTTTTTTTTTATTTAATGCATCATAATTATTGCATTGCATGATGATTAATCAATCTAGCTAGCTCTCACACGAATTAAAATTAATAATCCTCAACTACGGCCCCTGTGGGAATAAATTTCTGCTCTCCACATACGTTTTCAAGTACTACTCATCCAGTTAATTTCTCCATTGATACTGATCATAATTTTAACAATGCAGGTCCGAAATCGATGCCGAATTTAAGCACGATCACGCAGCACTCGATGATCCAGAAGCTGTCGCTGCCATGGTAGATATGTAAGTCCCTTTCCCTTTTATTTCATCATGAGTTTCTTAAGATTGGAATAATGTAATTGCGACCGCTAGCTTGATTAAAGTTTATCCTCCGATCCTCCAATAAATCACGTGTTTCAATTAATGATCATGTTTGGTTTCGTGTACGGGAAAAAAAAAACACCAAAGGGGAACCCCTAGCTCATTTGATGGTGAAATTATGCTATCAATATCTATCTATGTCACATATCATGAATCAAGATCTTCTGAGTTGTATATATAAACGTGGAGATATCATTTTTTGAAATAGAATTATGTCCGGGTTTATTATCTTTATAATTTTGATCACCTGTATCCTAGGGTGCAGAGTTTTTCGTGTGCGATCACTAAAACATGGTATCGTGTTTTAGTGGTCGCACACGAAAACTCATGCATTTTAGGGTGCTGATGATCATTACTGATTATCTTTAATAATTCTGCTGTGAGCTAGACCCTATCATAGTGCATCGTGTGTGTGTATATATACATATATTTACTGTAGCTTTTTCTAGTATAATTTCGTGTTAACAATAAAACCATAAGGTTGGTGGATTGATGAACTTGGATTTATGCGAGGATTTTCAAATCAAAGAAAATAACTGGGTTGAAAAATGGATTTGAAATTAATTAAAGCATAAAAATTTACTTAGGGAGTATTTGCAATAGATTGTGCTTTTATAAAAGTGCTTAATTTATAGATTATAAAAAAGTTAATAAAAATCAAAAATTGGTAGTGTTTGAAAACAAATGTGAAAATCTAAAAATCAAAGTTTGGTAGTGTTTTTTAAATAAGTTATTAGAGTGATTTTAACAATGAACTTCTTATTAGAATCACTTTTGGAGAATCATAATCACCACATGCCTAGCTTTTGGATTTCAATTAAGTTAAGCATAAGCTAACACATAATCTAGATTTAAGAAACACACAAAAATGATTTTTTAAGCCAAAAGCTAACAATCATTTTTTTTTAGTGATTGCAAACACTCCTTTAGCTAGATTTCAAATTCTTCACCCTAATTTGAACCAAATGGATACATGGAATTAATATTAGAGGTGGATTATAAATTTATAATCCAAATTAGATAACCTAATCGAAATCCATGAATTTGAAATCCTACGATCTAAGCTCAACCTTAAAATTAATCTTGGAGATCTGGAGTACATGACTTTTGTCTGCCCATAGATATAAAATGTTAACTTTTTGGATTTTTAACCCGATCAATGTTATTTTTCAAACTATCTCGACTTTTGGGAGGGTGGTTAGGAATTAGGATAATTTTTCGCAACTCATGAAATTGACTAGAGTTATGAGTGGGTACATATAATTGTGTGGTTTATTGACTGAAGCGGGAAGAAGGGGGTAAGGTACTGCAAGAGGAGAAGTAAATGGGGGGGCACATTATTATTATATTTCCGGCAGATGGGTGTACCGACACGAGACAATGGCCTAATTAAATGACCTCTGTCCGTTGCCCTACCACCACCGACGCCTCAGAATTTAATCACTCCACCGCATTCATTTATTACCACCAAACATTCACTTTCCGTACTCCATCGCACGCTATAGCTAGCTCCTGCTAATTTAAGCTTCCTTCATTATTGAAATTAGAATTTGTTACAGGGTTCAATTAATGCATGGAATCCCAACATTAATTAGGATGAGATATATGGTCAGACAATATTCAATTCAGAGTGAAAATCTAACGTTACATATATAAAATTTGATCATCATTTTATTTCTTTCATTTAAGCTGAGTAGACTCCTTTTTTTTTTCTTTTCTTTTTTTTTGAAATCATTAAGCTGGGTAGACTTAGGATCCTCAATTTTGTAGAATTCCCATGGTATTTTGATCACGAACAAAATATACATGTTGTACGTGAGTATCACCAGAACACCCACAAAACAAGGAAATTATTATGAATATAAAAATATATATATATGAAAAGAGAAGATCTCTAGATTTTGGGCACATGATGTGGTTGCCCATGATTTCTCCATAGAGATAGGTTATAAAGACCATACTTATGGATATCAAACTTATTTTATCTTATCATATTATGATCGGGGTAAAGCCTACATGAGCGATTTAAGTAGTATTTGAGAGAGTTTATAAGAAAGATTTCTCGGAAAAAAAACACTACCTAAGTCCAGCAAAATGAAAAAATTATATATAGTTTTTGAGAAGCCATAGTTTCAACAATCATTTATTCATGATCCAAAACATAAAATATTCACAATTAACTTTAGATAGGATGAAGTTAATCCAAGATTTTAGTTGATTCTACGAGACTTTGAAGGAAAAAAATGCATGTAAAGTTAATTAACACTGTCCGCTATCTTTGGGATTCTATGAATTATGATGAAATTAAATATGATTGATAACAAGAAATTGGCAATTATTCCTGAAAATGTCACCATAATCCAGGACAATTCAGAACAGCACCGAGAGGAGAAAGCTGGGGTTCTTTTCCTGTGGAAGCGGCAACCCCATAGATGATTGCTGGCGCTGTCAAGGCCACTGGATGCGCAACCGCCGGCGCCTGGCGGACTGCGCCATCGGCTTCGGACGCAACGCCATCGGTGGCAGAGATGGCAGGTACTACGTAGTCTCCGACCCCAGCGACCACGACCCCGTGAACCCCCGCCCTGGCACCCTGCGCCATGCTGTGATTCAAGATCAACCCCTGTGGATAGTCTTCAAAAGAGACATGGTCATCACGCTGAAGCAAGAACTGATCATGAACAGCTTCAAGACCATCGATGGCCGCGGAGCCAACGTGCATATCGCTCACGGAGCTTGCATTACCATACAGTTTGTGACTAACATCATCATCCATGGCCTACACATTCATGATTGTAAGCCCACGGGTAATGCCATGGTTCGGAGCTCGCCTTCGCATTATGGATGGAGGACCATGGCTGATGGTGACGGGATTTCTATCTTTGGGGGAAGCCACGTTTGGATCGACCATAATTCCCTTTCGAGTTGTTCGGACGGGCTGGTTGATGCTATCATGGGATCAACAGCCATTACCATATCTAACAATTACTTCACTCATCACAATGAGGTTCTTTTAATTTCTTCCAATGTTTGTACATTTGCAAAGCTGTGAAAAGTTAATGGTATAAGTTCAAATGTTGATGACTTTTAACATTTTTGACTTATATATATATATGCTTGTAAACAGGTTATGTTATTGGGACACAGTGATTCATATGCCAGAGACAGGGTAATGCAGGTGACAATTGCCTACAATCATTTTGGAGAGGGCCTAATACAGAGAATGCCAAGGTAAAGCACAAGAATTAGATGATCTTCAAAACTTTATGGCACTTTTACTTATTCATGACCAATTTAAGTCTTAACACTGGTATGTATTTTGAACCATCCAGGTGCAGGCATGGGTATTTTCACGTGGTAAACAATGACTACACTTCCTGGGAGATGTATGCTATTGGCGGGAGTGCGAATCCGACCATTAACAGCCAAGGCAACAGATTTCTTGCCCCATCCAACCCTTTTGCGAAGGAGGTGTAGATAGAACTGGTAATTATATTCACCTTGAGATTATTGGGATTGCATCTTACATGCATGAAATTTGACAGGTGACAAAGAGAGTAGTGAATTCGAGGAACAAAGGATGGAGGCATTGGAACTGGAGATCAGAGGGTGATCTTATGCTAAACGGTGCCTATTTCGTTCCGTCTGGGGGCACTGCAGCAAGCTACGCTAGAGCCTCGAGTCTGGCTGCCAAATCTTCTTCCATTGTGGCCACCATCACCTCTGAGGCCGGTGCACTTCACTGCCGTAGCGGCTTCCATTGCTGATAATTATATATCCAAGTTCCAAATTATGGAACATGATTAAAGAAATCTGACGTCAACATATATATTCTTCTTCTTCTATATAATATTTAGCCTATGATCTTCCTTCAATTTCTATGATCAAGTGAACAATTTATCGTGCATCATTCAACTTGTATTTTACTCTTGATCAACCTCCGTACCGCTTCGTTTTGAACTTTTTGAGCTAGGTTCTTTTGAAGCAGGAGCAGAAGCGTTGTTTCTGAGTAATTTTTCGTATATGTCTTCCCGTAGCATCCCACTACGTACTTTTTTTTTTTTTCTTCTCAAAGTGAATCCAAATAATTCCTCTATTGCATTGTTATAAGTGTCCATGCTTTTTGCATTAATATTGTTATTACAAGTAAAAATAGAACTTCGAGAACTGCTCTTATTAGCGATATGTAATGGCATCTAACTCAGGCTTTGTTTTATCTCATCACTATCCTTTGGAAATATCATATTTTTAGGCCAAAGTGACGTTACGTTACGTTTGAAATATGAGTAGCTATGTGGGAGTTTTTATGTTAAAATATCATAGTGTAATTTGATAATTATCAAATTCAAATCTTTAAATTGTAGAACAGCTTGAGAGTCACGTTACGATTGCTTTAGACAATTATTGCACTCTTTGCAATAAATAAGAATAAAACTCATGACATTGACTATGATACCAATTGTAAGACTGAACGTTTACCACTTACTAAAAGATATAGTAAGTGATACGACGCAGCTCAAATCTTTAAAATCGTACGATAGCTCAAACACCATGTTTTGAGTGTTCTAACCTAGTAGAGACAATTATTACATTTGATGCAACCAAATAAATACAATACTTGAATTACCGACATTCTTTCAGGAGAACGCCTGAATGTAGGATTCAAATGAACAAGTGTAGCTCCCGCAAATATTAAGATAATGATAGTGGATTGTTTGTAATTTAAATCGGCAAGTGTTGCTCCCGCAAATTGTAAAATAACATTAATAGTACATCGTCACGAACGAAGTGTTAGTAGCTGGGTACGGTATGGTACGGTATACCGTACCAAACTCTAATATCGTATATCGTACCGTACCATACTGGTATGAAGAATTTCATATTGGTATCATACCGAAAATTCGGTATTATACCGAATACCGTACCGAAAATAAAAAAATTTCAGTATATCGAGTTTTTTTTCGGTATACCGTGAAAAATTTTTAAAAAAAATAAATTCGGTATATTCGATATATCTACGGTATAACGATATTTTCGGCATTTCGATAGCCCTAAGCGTTAGAGTCGTCGACTGAGAAAATAGAGAACTCTTTGAGAGCAAGAAGAAAAACTTGGATAGTATAAAATGAGAACCCCCTTTCAAAACGGACTATTAGCCTAATGGGCCCAGTCTTGGGCTCGAGAATTTACCTTAAGGCTATTAATAATTTAGATATGATAAGCCCAGTTAAATTTTAATGAATGTAAATTTGAAATGCTACCCATCAGCACCCAAGCACATACTTCTCAATCGAAAATAGATTGATAATGATTTCGAACCTTCAACTGTATATCGCATTTTCATTCTTCGATGCCTTGATTGATCGATTTTCAAGAAATTTTCGGTTATATTTGAGTTTTTTGGTGAAAAATTCGGGGAAATAAAGTATACGTTTGGTCTTGTTTTGAAGAAATAAAAATGCTATTATAAATATCAAATTATGTCAGCATTAGCACGAAAATATTATTTCAAAATTTTAAAATAGTATATTTCGTATTATAAAATAATATAATAGTAGAATATTTAAATAAATGATAGAACATTTACTTAAATATGTAGTAATAATTATGCTGGTACGTAGATGCGAAGTTGAGATAAATTTGCTGAAAAATAAATTTTGTCACTGTTTGGGAAAATATAATTTGTTTTTTTGGAAAATTAAATCGTTCCATTTCCATGCTTCGGTTTCCTCGAGAAAGAAAAGGAGAATGAATGGTCAACAAACTATTTTATTTTTTATTTTACCAATAAAATGTAATTACCCTATTCTCACTTGCCTATCTAAATCTAATCTAAAACCTTAAAAACTCAAATGCATGGGGTATCGCGTAAAATTAGTCGTGTTTCCAAAATATTTAGCACTTCATGCAACAATGGCAACGACCTTCTAAACACAAACATACAATGAGTCATTGACATATATTATATTTCATATTCAAAAAAAAAAAAAAAAATACCCAATGCATATAGTCTGAATATTTTTTTTTTGAATTTCTTCGTAAAAAGAATTAATCCAAAATAAGTACAAAGTTATGAAATTAAAATATAATTTAATTAATGGGATCGTAATTACGGATTGACCGTGATTATGAGTTTGATTAGAAGTGGACTATGTTTATGATATATACCGAAAACGATAATTTGTAAAAGATGTATGTTATGGATATGTGAACGATTTTTTATTATTATAAAAATACGAATGTAACTCACGTTTTTCCATTTTATGTACGATGTTACTATACTGGGAGCATAAAAAGGGATTCCTATGATGCATAAAAATTTTTAATAAGATGGCCAAATTCGATGTAAAATTTGGTCGAATGCATGCTCCACTGGAATCTGGATTGCATTATTCGATATATTGATGTGACACAAAGTTTATCAAATAATAATATTTAGGACCAATAATTGTCCATCTTTTCAGGGAAGAATTTTTGGTACATCTAAAACAAAATGTTTGCTCACTTTAATGGGCTTGACTAATTTTGCGGATATAAGGGAATTCTGGAGCCCATATGTCCTATAAAAAGAACAAATGAACCCCTTTCCTTAAAAAGAGCCACAGGTTGCATCTTTCATGACAAATGGTCAAAAAAGTTGGTCCAAAATATTAGGCCATTCTAGCTGATCACGATGCAGTTTTTAATTTTTTTTTAAAAAAAATTCAAATCGAATTGACATATGCGATTGGTTAATTTTAAAAAAATAATAATCACGATTTTATATGTAGAATTAGTTTTACAGTTTTGAGTGATTCGGACGGTTGCGGTCAATTTTGCAGTTATTTTTTTAAAATAATCAAGTAGAATAATGCAAAACATTAGAACATATATTCAAATTTATTAAAAAACAATAACAATAGAGTGTCTTTCAAAAGTATATTAGTAAAATATAGCTTAAATTGTAAAAAATAAAACTAAATAAAACAATAATCAAGATTCAAAACCAAATTAATAATTGAGCACGGCATGACACTCACAATAATAATGACTTTTACATTTTTTTTATTTTTTTATTTTCAAACTTCAAACAAAATATTTCTAGTAAAATGAATAAACACTATCTAGCTAACAAATAAAAGACTATTTTGAAGAATATTTAAGAATAAAATGGGTTTTTTTAATAGGAAAAATATTTTTTTACTAGAGTTGAGATAGAGGACGACTTCTTTATTTGAGTACAGTGTTTACAAACTATTATAACCTCAGACCAAATATTATTACAATGGATTTAGGTGGGACGGTTTGGTGCGGTTATTGAAAAAAAAAATAACCGTTCCATGTATGCTGTGCGGTTTATGATTATTATTTTTTATCATGATCATTAGAAAAAAATTAAGAAAAACGGTACTGTGTAATTGGGTTCGGACGAATACTAAAAAAATTTGATCAACTTTAGTCTACGCTACATATCGAATAACACTCTTTATATATTTTAATACATGTTCAATTAATCATTTGATCGAAAAATAATACTCTTGGATTTCATTTGTAAGCAAGACATATTGGGGGTCAAAATAATTTTGATAAGATCTGGTAGAAGCAAGACTTGAGCATGTAAGTTAACATCCTGAGTTACATTTGGAGCAGGGCGAAATGATTGTCACACGGAAGAGAGCAACTTATTTGGCACCCTTTTCCCCTTATTTAGTAAAAACAATTATTAAAAATATAATATAATAATTTTTCCAAGCCTTGCATAAAACTCAGTGGCACCATCAATCAATGGAAATGAAGATTGTTCACGTGCCCATGGTTTTTCGGATTTTTCTTTTCTTTTTATTTTTCAAGGTTGCATAAAGTTTTTTAAATGTATGTTACTTACATTATTGATAATATACAGATAAAATTTAAAATTTTATCACTGGATTAATATATTGATTATATGAAAATTTTACAAATGTAAAATTTATAATATGTTAATTCAAGGGTAACTTGGAAATAGGTACCTAAGCCAAACAAAAGTTTGAGTTTAGTACTTAGAGTTGCATTTTTCAAAAATACCCTTGTCTTATCTTGAAGCATTATTATTTTCGAAATCATCAGATGTAGAGTTGGATTCAGATCCTGATTCACTTGATTCATCAAGGTAATAAATATTTTCATCGTCTGATGAAAATTCAATTGTTTCTATTGGATAAAATCCAAGAGTGTATAATTCTTCTAAAAGTTTAACTTTATTTTTCTTTTCATTTCGTTTTGGACATTCATTTGCATAATGATCTTCTTTATTGCACAACCAACATGTGCAGTTCTTTCCTTTACCCTTTGGGCAAGGTGGTTTTTCATTATCAAACTTTTTATAAAATTTTCTTTTATAAGGTTTTCTGAAGAAATTCCTTCTAAATTTCTTTTTCTTATAGGGAATAAATTTCTTGTTAAAAGATTTATAAGGTTTATTAAATTTATTTTGTTTCTGTCGTTTTAAATGTTTGTGTGACATGTTTGTTTTACAACTGTATTCTTTTACTGTGAATTCCATTTTGTCATAACAAAGTTTATTGTTTTGTTTGTAAGATTTGGATATTCTTTTATTTAATGTTACTTCATGACATTTCTTTGTTATAACATTTTTAATAAATTTAATAGCTCCTCCTAGTGTTTTGGCATAAGCGCTAGTTAAGAATTCATCTTTATTATTTATTGGTATATTAGATATTTTATTAAAAATACTTAATTTATAATGTTCTTTTTTATCAGCATCTATTAACTGATAATAGTTTGTTTCATAATCACATATAAATCTTCTAGATAACATAAATTACATAATTTTATATTATCCAGAATAAAGATTGCTCTATTTTGTTCTATATTTTTGGCTACTAAATTAGCGTCATTATTAGAAACTCCTAAAAATTTTTGGTACAAGGCATCAACAAATAGTTCGAAATATCGATGTCCTGTCATTCCTTGTGGTAGATTAGTAATTACTAGGTTTTCAGCCCAAGTTCTTACTGCTCCTACCAATGTCATTTTTATCATCCCATGAGTTAAAACTTGAATATTCTCACTTTTATCTAATAATGGTGTTAATTAAATTTGTACTGATAGTTCATTTGTCCAATGATCTATTTTGATTTTTTTTCTTTGGCTGTTGAACAACCTAAATCTAAGATATTTTGTTTTACGAATCCTGATGTTTTTGATTCTCTAATAATATCTCTAACATATTTATAAGATCCAGAGTATTGGTCTCTGTTATATTTAAATTTTTCATCATCTCTTCCACCACTACCTTCTACATTTGTTCGTAAATTTAATCTTGGTCTAGAATCATCTTCAGATTCAGATTCTGAAATATCCATATCTCTGTATTGTTCTGATTCCTGATGTGAATGATATAATTCTTCTGTATTTACTCCTATTTGTTCAAAATCAGATTGATCTATTTCACTAAACATCTTCATACTTATGTTTTTCATAACTAAGGAGATTTCTATACCATGATTCAATTTTGAATGGTGGTTCTTCTTCCATTTTCTTTTTTCCTTTATCTATTGGAAGAACTTCTTTAAGATAATTTAATATTTCATTACTATGTCTTTCTTGTTCAATTATTAATCTAGTCGTTGCTAAATCAATATATTCTTTGAAATTTTTCTCTAATTCTTGTATTGATAGATTGATCTTATTAATATTATTTTCTAAATCTTCTAGATCTTTTTCTAATTTTATTAAGGACGTCATTGGATGAGGTTGACTCATTAACAATAGCT
Organism: Henckelia pumila; assembly: GCF_033568475.1. NCBI lineage: Eukaryota > Viridiplantae > Streptophyta > Magnoliopsida > Lamiales > Gesneriaceae > Henckelia > Henckelia pumila. Next base: position 144,347,131 of record NC_133121.1, read on the forward strand.
TGTTTAATTTTAAGAATATTTTGATTCATGGTTCCAATCTTTTCAAAAATATCTTCATCATTTCTAGCAAATGATAATGATCTTCTTGGTACAGACTGTTTTGTGATTTGGAAGTCATCTGAACTCCATCTTTTATAGGGATTTATTTCTTCAATAAATGATTTTTGAGGGTGTTCAATTCTTGTAATATTTTCAAACATTCTTTCAACAGAAATAATTGGTTTTGTTGAAATTATTCATATTTGAGAATTATTACTTATTGCTAAACCGACAACATATTTTATATTGATCGGATGGTTTTCTGTTAACATAAGATTATTTCTATAAAAGTAATAATCTAATGTTAAAACGTCATTTATGTTTTTATCAAAAAGAGATATATTGTATTGTGGATAAATACAAAATTTCATCTTTTTGTAACATAAGTTTCCTTCAAGTTTTCCAAGGATAGAATCCTCAAAATTACGTATTCTTTTGTCACGAACTGTGATTTTAATTGGTGTATCTATTCCTTCTCGGTAGTGAGCTGATACTATTATTTCAATTCCTCCGATATGAACATATTTTAGTTCAGATCGTTCTTTTTCACTGGCTTTTGCCATGATGGTATCAATATCTTGAGTTGTTAATAACTTTAGAGTATTAAACCTTAATTCGTTATTTATTTTACAAGATCGTTTTTTTGTACGAATCGAATAATAAATTAAATTTTTTCTAGGATTAATAAAATTTGAAATTTTACTTAATATTCCCGGTTGATCTATTAGATTAGTTTTTGAATTAGAAAATCATGTTTTCTGTATTTCAGCAAACTTACTTTGATTGAATATAATATTCAAATTATATTCTTGATTTTCTTCAGATTCATCAATCTGACTGTTTTGATTTTGAATTGTTACTTCTGTCATTTTAACAGATAATAGAACTCCTTAATTTTCTTAAAGCTATTAAAAGGTTTTTTGTTGAATCTATTTGTTCTAATAGATTTTGATAATCTTCGAAATTATCAATTAAAAGTTGACAATTTTTTAGATGTTTCAAATTGTTTTCACAATTTTTATATCAAAATTTATATTTTGAGAATATAAATTAAAGATATTTGTCTTTGTATTTTCATACATTTTCCATTTAGTAAAAATTATTATTTTTACCATTTTGTTTTTGTTGATCGGGTTTCGATAACAAAGTTTATTCTTATGCATAACAAATTTTTATGTCTTCAATTTCTTCATTCTCAAAATTTTGAATTATCATTTTTCAGTTACTTGAAAAATGTTCTACTTTATGATTTTTGAAATATAAGGTTTGAAGATCTTTTATTCTATTCCATAATTGATTTATTTGATGTAAATATTTTAGTAAGATTATTTTGTCAAATAAATTTTTAATCTCGATTTCTAAAGTTAATCCAGACATTAATAATCTGCTTTAACCGGCTTTGATACCAGGTTGCGGAATTTTTATGAATTTCTCATTCATGTTTTATAGATCTGATTCATTTATAACAGATAAATATTTTCAGATTAATTTGGTTCCATTCATAGGTTATTATTACAAATTTTAATTGATAAATTGATTCGAATATGGTTAAATCAGAAGTATTTAAACGATATTCATGAAATGTATCATATTCATGAATCATGATCATCTTCTATTTCAAACTAGTTTTTTATTATTAATCTTTCATTTCTTATAAAGGATGATGACATGATTAATGATCTTTAAATATTTTCGTTATTATTTTTATTGTCAATTTCATTATATATTTCTTGTATAATATGTTCACCGAATCGAACAATTATATAATTCTCTATAATGAATAATCGTTGATTTATTGTATTCATCTCGTTATAGATCTGAATATATTCTGGATCTGTATTTTCTAAATTTTGAATTTTATTTCTCAAATTTCGAAACTTTTTATTTAATACGATTACTTCTTGCTTGAGAGTCATTCCAGGCATGATAAAATTTTCAAATAATTTTTAAATTAAGGGCAACAGGAGGTTCAGGAAGGCTACCTTGATTGAATGAGTCTTGGTTTTGAGCAGAGGCCAAATCCTTGCTTTTTCTTAATGATCACTTGATCAACTGGTACTTGCTCTATGGATTTCCAGGTTTACTCTAACCATGAATCTTAATGGTTGGCTTCCAACCTTATCCTCCGTACGCCCTGCTTGTTTAGTTATTAGCCATAAGGCTTAATTTTGTTTCTGATTTTATGTTTCTTAGTTTCTGATAGTTTTCATACGTCTTGTATGAACCAGATTGTAAGAAACTTAAGAAAAGAGAGATACTCAAACTTCACTTATTCATTTACAACACAAACGTCTCCTTTTATAGGCGTGGAGAAACGCATACAAACTTTTCAAATAAAGGAAGAGGGGGACCACCCGACACTTCATAATGGAAAACAGCTCATTTTACATCTGAGTGGATGCCTTTCACATGTGGTGTGGTCCACGATTTCTTTTGTTTTTACATTGTGTCACTATCTGAATCACTGGCACATTCAGACCATTTCTTTATTGGTTTGTCATCTTTGACAGCTGCTTCTTCTGTCTGAATTGGTTGACAATGTCCCCATTTGTGAGTGGAAATTATTGTTTTTTGTCTTTGACATAGCATTTGTTGAGTTTCTCTGCTCATGTCAACTCTTGCTTCGTAGATTGGAGCTTCGAATTGAGCTAACAGGGCTTGATCTTTCTTTTAGATTATCTCCTTGTGTCCAGTGGTTAATAAAATTTTACTGGTTGCAAAATTTATTTTAACCTTTGAGTTTTCATCAATCTTTCCCGTCTTTGAGATCATGACAATCAATGTCTTTATTCTTATCTCAGGAGGTGTTGAGATATCCATTACTGGTTTCTCTTCATTTAATCCTTCGAATAAGAACTTGTCTTTTTGTTTTCGACATTGAATATATACCATTGGTTGATAGAATTTGTTATTATCCCAATCTGTAAGGGTTGAGTGAATACTCAATGTTAATACTGGATCGTCCTTAAAGACTGTTTTCTTGAACTGGATGATACTATTTCTTAATTGATATGGAAATAGTTCTATTTCTTGATTGTTGGGACTGACTTTCAATCCGCTTAATAATCCATATGAAAAGAATTTTGCGACTTCATGCGCTGGAGCACCTTGCAGTGTTCTTGCTCTCGATATGCTCTTTGTGTCACAAGTTTGTAGCCAGGATCCTGCAGATGGTTTGGCCATTCTCAAATAGTTTAATATTTCAAAGAATTAAGTCCTGCATTTTTCTGAAATTTTTTTTTTCAAAAATTGGATTTTGTGGTCGTAAATTGACCATCTTTCTTTCTTTCTTTTCAAGGGCGCTTTTAAACGTCCTTTCTTCTTTTTTATTTTTCTCGGTGCTGGCTGTGACCACCGATACTTTTCCATTTTCATTTTCTTTTTCTTTGTCAGTGTTGGCTGTGACCACTGACTGCTTTTCTTTTATCTCCATTATTTTGTCAAATGGAGTTGTCATTTTGATTGGTGTTCTTGGTGAGGATGATGATGATGAAGTTGTCATCTTTTCTTCTGTCCTTTGAATTTTTCTACTCAAATTCTTTTCTTTGAGTTGAAGAATTTGAATTTCTTCCTGTAATTCAATCAATTTTTCTTTTAATTGACTTAGTTGCTCCATCTTGATTATATTTTGCACAAGAAAAAATATTTATATATATAATGGCTAGTAAAATAACTCTTTTCGTGAGTAATTCGGATAATTTTATTATGCGTATCATTGCATTTATAGATTCTTTTACAAGAATCGAATCTTTACTCATAGAGTAATTTATGTATCTGAATATAAATATCATCTCATCAATTTATATTTCCCATGCTTTATGAGGCATGTTCGGATGACTTTATAGTCATAAAATAATTCATGTTTCTGAATATAAATCTCTTTTCATCAATTTATATTCCCCATGCTTTCTAAGGCATGTTCGAATGACTCAAGGTCATTGTCTGGATCTCTTAGGATCTATTTTATTATTCCGTTACTACGGATAGTATAATTTGGATGAAGTTCTCTGGTTAATGCGTCGGGTAATGAATTATTCGTTTCTTTGACATGCTGGATCTCGAACTGATAATGGTTCAATTCTAATTGCCATCTAATTAACCTTGCTGCATTTCTACCTGCATTTCTTGATATTTTTCTTGTCTTGAAATATGTTTAATTCATATTATCCGTTCTTACTAAAAACGGTTTAGAAATAAGATAAATTTCATAAGTCTTAATTGTGAATATTAAAGCTAATAATTCTTTTTCATTTGAATGATAATTTAATTGTGCACCTTGAAAAATTTCTGATGTATAATTACATAATTTTTCGTTATTCCTCGTAGCTGTTTTAGTAAGTTCTTCTAAATTTCTTTCTTCTGTATAAGCTTTCAAACATGCTCCCCAGTATTCATCCGAGGCGTCTGTTTCAATTATTATTATGTCTTTATTTGAAAGAAAATATAATTCGGGAAGATTACTAATTATCTTCTTTTTAATATTGTCAATATAATTAGTATCTTCTTTAGACCATTTCCACTTATAGTCTTGTTTAAGTTTTGCCTGAAAAGGTTTTCTGATTTCTGCAAGTTTCTTAATGTAATTTTCAGAATAAGTTAATAATCCTAAAAATCTTCTTAATTGATCTTTATCCTTGATTTTACTAGAAAAATCGTGAATTTTCTTAAGTATATGCTGATGTAAACAATGTTTTCCATCTTCTATTTGTAATCCTAAATAATTTATTTTTGTTTTAAACAATTGTGCTTTATTTTCAAAAAGTATAATTCCATCTTTATGACAAATATCTAATACTGTCATGAGGTCTTTATAATGTTGATCTAGTGTTTTTGAATAAATTAATATGTTGTCTATATAAACACAACAAAAATCTACATATGATTTAAAAGATTCATCTATATATCTTTGAAAGATACCTGGTGCTTGTTTAAGTCCGAAAGGTAATACAGTCCATTGATACTGTTCTTTTGGACAACTGAATGCTGTAAGTAATTGTGTTTGTGGTTCTAGCTGAATTTGCCAGAATCCTGATTTACAATCTAAACTGGAAAAATATTTCATTTCTCCTATATAAGATTGTAAATCATTCTTATTTGGGATATAATATTCGTCCATAATTGTTGCTTTATTCATTTTTCGATAATCAATTATCATTATTTTCTTATCAGTATCTTTCTTACTGACATAAAAGGCTGGTGAAGAGTGTGGACTTTTACTAGGGATGCTTATCTTAAGTTTTAATAATTCTTGAACTTTTTTTTCGAATATTTTTACATCATCCATGTTGCATATTCTTGGTGCTTCACGGATTGTGATATTAGGGTCTTTGAGTTTTATTGAAGCATAATTTTGTCCTGAGGATTTTCAGAACAAATATCATGAAATTTCTTCATGATTTCTTTTTCAGGATTAATCGTTAAAATATTTTCTATTTTTAGTTCTATTGGATTTGTATTTCGTTTATGAAAATTCTTTGTAAACCCTTCATTTTCTACACGAAATGCTGTTCGTATTTTAGGAATGTAAATCATTGATGATCCTTTATTTAAAGTTATGTGATCTTCAAACTGTGTAAAAGGAAGATATTCTATTAAAAAGTTATTTCCTATTATAATGTCCATTCCTGATTCTATTTGGTATATAATGGGTATTACAAATTTGTTTCCTCAATTTCTATTTTTAATTTTTCTGCTACTGTATCAAGCATGATTATTGATCCATCTCCTAATCGAACTTTTAATCCTTTATCGTATTTCTTCCAATAATGATTTGGGAGTATGTGTTTACTTGCTAGACACATACTTGCTCCTGTATCAACATAAGCATGTATATGATATGGTTTATGTTCTTTAATTTTAATTTGAATTTTTATATAAATACTATTTGGATTTGTTTTTTTTTTTTTAGATTCCATTCTCTCATTTTTTTTATTTGTTTATTATTATTATTGGATTTTGTATTGTAATAGTTATTAAAGTGAAAGATAATGGATAAGGGTAGAAGTGACATTTTTAAACAAAATTTTCTCTCTCCAGGAAGTAGAAAATAAGTTTTAATATAGTAGGTATTAAAATGTAAGTTAATAATAAGTTTAGGTATTGATTTGAAATTTATCCTTAATTCAATCATAAAGTTACAAAATTTAATAATTCACTTGCAACGTACGTCACAGTTGATTAAGAACGGGGGATTAATATTAGTGCATATCTTTTAATTTATTATTATTGTTATTCTTATATCATACATTAATTTTTTATGACATAATGTAAATCTATGCTATATAATTAAAATGAAAAAATAATATTTTTGATCCATTAACTTGTTTATTTTTTGAGTTTGGTCACCAAACTTTTGAAATTTTGATTTGGTACAATAAATTTTAGTTTTCGGTTATTTTGGTTCAATTACTGACGTGTTACCGAAAAATGATGATATATGACTGAAAAATATTGATATGTCAAGCTTTCACGTTAACAGTTGGATCAAATAGTAAAAAATTAAAAGTTAGAATACCAAAACAAAGTTTAAACAGTTATAATGAACCAAACCAATCAAACAAGTTAAAAGGGAAAAAAAATCATTTTACTCTATTAAAACTGGGTTGAATGAAGACAAATTTTTTAGAATTCTCGAAATATTTCTATTTTTTATAACAATATCCTAAAATACTAAATTTTTTATTCAATAGAAACGCTTGAACCATGTAATCATTGTTTACTCAAAATATATATTTTTCAATAAAAATCTTTTTTTTTAAAAATAATAAAAAATAATAAATTTTTTATTTTCATTTGATTTTAATGTTTGTGTATGCGTTTTCACTTTCTGCTCCACAAAAGATATTTTTGCACTCATTAGAACTCACATGTTTTTTTTAATTTATAAAAATAGTTACACAACATTGAAAATATGATCTTAATATATGATATTTCGATATAAACTATTTCAAATATAAATTTAAGTTTCTTTTAACAAAATACTTATATATAGTATTAGCAAAATCAATTGTACACCTAGGGATGTAAGACCATCTCTAACCATTCTCCAAAATGGAGAATTTCTACAAAATGGAAGATGACAATAGCTCCAATCATTCTCTATTGTCATCCTCCATTTTGGAGGACGTTACCATGGTTCTTTAAATATGGAAAATCAGTGTAGCAAGGAAAAATGATTTTAAAGGATGACATTAATTACAAAAATGTCATCTTTTAAAACTACTTTGGATCTTTTAAAAAAAATGGCCCTTTTTTAAAATTTATGTTCTTTTATTTTTAGTCTCTATATGAAATATTAGTGGGTTTTTTTTTATGATTGTATCAATTTATTTTTCTTTATGTATGCAGATTTAAAATGTTGTGTGCTAGCTGCTTGTAATTTGATGAAAAAATAAATGCTTATTTAAAAAAAAACAATCAGAATACACATTTAAAACAATCAGAATACACATTTAATTGAGTTCGATTTTATAATATGTCACGTAATTATTTATTTATTTCTTATATATTATGGTTGGTAATGAAAAATAAAAAAATAGATAATTTGATAACATTAGAGAACATGAGTTGGAGAAGTTTTTTGAAATACATAACATGGATCTCAAGGATAGATAATGGAAATATAGAGATTAGGGTTGGAGATCCGAATTGAGTCAACCAAAAATTTTGAATGTTTGAGTTTGATTCGTTTATACTTTATATATAGTCGATCTGAACCGAGCTTCATTTAACGGATATATTAATGGCTAATGAGATTATTCGATTTTTTTTTCGAGCCTAAATGAGCTTAATAAATATAAATTATAAATTTAAATATTTATTAAATTCATTTCCAAATAAATATATTTAGAGAAAATTATGATACTCTTATTAACGAGAGTGGTTAGGGCACCGGAAACGTGGATATATTCCAAAGGGTGGGGGGAATTCCCAAGGTCACTTTTGTTGAATACTAAATTACTAATAAATCTCATTTTCCTTTAGCATTGTTTGTGACTTTTAGTCAAGCTCATCCAAATTCAAATAATTGTTTCCATTGTGTCCATTCCCAGAAATCAATTACTCCAACTATAATATCCAAATCTAAGTATGGCCAATTGGCCATGCTATATGTATAGAGGGAATTCAAGCCTAACAAATGCATTTTATATCTTCATTTGTGACATTGTCTATGTTATATGAAAAGCAGGGATAATAAATTTTTGAGCGAGTTCATAGTTTTATCGATAAAATTTCTGAAAGGATTAAGAAATGTACTTATTGTTGAAAAATATATTATTATTATGTTGAATATTGAATATTGAATGTTGAATATTGAGTTGTAAAATGTGAAAAATTAGTGTGTGATGATGTAGATGATGATGTTTTAATTTTTGGACTAATCTCAAATGTGGATCTATAAATAGGTCTTCATTTGTGATGAAAAATACAATTGAAGTTGAGAGAAAAATATTATAAAGTGTAGAGTTTGATATATTTTGAGTTTTGGAATATTTACTTTTTACCGTAAATTTTTACTTTTTCACAACACGTTATCAGCACGATCGCTCGAAGGTTCTCTATATTTTCCGACGATCCAAAATACAAGAAGAAGTCAAAAATATTCAACAAGTAAGAATAATTATTTTATTGTTTATTGTGTATATATTTAATATATATTATCATGTTATGAAAAAAAAAAATTAGTTTTTAAAAACTTGTTATAAATCCTGGGAGGATGTTAAGACGACATCCCACACTCCCGGTAAGGGATACGACAAGTATAAAAGCCTCTAAGGTTTTTAAACAATAACGTGATATGATATATGTATATATACTAACTATATCAATATATAATTTCATGTTATTATATAAGAGGTTGTCTAGGACACTGACCTTATAATAACGTGATATGATATATATTTTATTGCGTATATTTAATTATGATTATCATTATACGCATCACATGATTATCACGAATTTTTATTCAACACATAATCATTTTTTTCTTACCCTCAACGGTCACAAACGGTCATAAACGGCTAGTTTTTTGCCTATAAATATGTTCACTCAAACTCATTTTCAATCACATCAAAATTCATTCTTCATCTCAAAACATTCTCCTCGGTTTTTTTCGAAAAAGAAGATGGAGTTTTTGGCTTTTCTAAGGATATTTTTCATAACGACTATGATCATCATGTTCACGAGTTTTGTACTCACCAGCGATTTTCCACCACCTATTTTTTCTCTATTTGTATACGCACTTGTAATCTTCGTTTATCCATTATTTTGTATTGTCATATTAATGGAAATTAACTAATAAAATGTATTGTTATTTTTCTAGTACCACCATGTCAAATTTGGCAAAGATTGAATTCGTTGCGCTCGATATCACTGGAAAGAATTATATGCCATGGACTCTCGATGTAGAAATGCATCTTGAGTCATTGGGTCTAAGTGATACTATCAAAGAAATTAATATATCAACCTCACAAGATAAAGCAAAGGCAATGATTTTTCTACGCCGACATCTTGATGAAGGGTTGAAATGTGAGTATCTCACAGAAAAATACCCAATGATTTTATGGAAAGGGTTGAAAGAAAGATTTGAGCATATAAGGGAAGTGATACTTCCGACCGCCCGTGATGAATGAAATTCGTTGAGAATCCAAGACTTTAAAAAAGTCAGTGAATATAATTCTGCAATGTATCGAATAGTCTCACAATTAAAATTCTGTGGACTTGAAGTCACAGAGATGGAAATGCTTGAGAAAACATTTTCCACTTTTCACGCATCAAATATAACTATACAGCAACAATATAGAGTACGTGGTTTTACGAGATATTCCGAACTCATTGCATGTCTTCTTGTGGCGGAAAAGAACAACGAATTGTTAATAAGAAATCATCAATCTCGACCCACTGGATCAACGGCATTTCCTGAAGCAAATGTCGTAATGAAAAATAAAAATCAAAATCAAAGGCATAGACCAGATTTTGGTCGTGGACGAGGTCGAGGACGTGGGCGTGGACGTGGACGTGGACGTAAAAATGATCGCGGTCGTGGTCGCGGCCGTGGATATGAAAATAATAGAGATAGTTACTTCAATAACTCATCTCAAAAGAACGTCGCGAACCACCCACCAAAAAGGCAGCATGAAAACCCGAGTGAAAATGAAAATCACTCAAAAAGATCTGAGAGTGTTTGTTATAGATGTGGCACTCCAGGACATTGGTCACATATTTGTCGAACCCCTGAGCATCTATGTAAGCTTTATAAAGAATCGACAAAAGGGAAAGGAAAAGAGACCAATTTTGTTGAAAATAGTGACCATTTAATTGGCTCAACTAGTTTCAATGCTGCAGATTTTTTGAATGATTTCGAAGACATTGATTAAAAGATTGTTGGGACTATATTGTAACAAATTTGTATTTTTAATGCATTCTTGTATTATAAAGCATGTTATATTTTGCATTTGTATTGTACTTAATTTTTCTTTATTGCATTTTTTGTGAAGTTTGATATGGAAAATGCTATGAGCAAACATGGAAATAATATCATGGAAATTTGCATACCAGATAGTGGTACAACACACACTATTCTGCGAGATGAAAGATATTTCTTGGAAATAAAACCAACAAAAACAATGGTGAATACCATATCAGGTCCTGTAGACTTGATTGAAGGTTGTGGAAAAGCACATTTTTTGTTACCTAATGGTACAAAATTTCTGATAAATGATGCTTTATATTCACCACAATCGAAAAGAAATTTGTTGAGTTTTAATGACATATACTCTCATGGGTATGATACTGAGACGATAACTGATGGAAATCAGAAATATATGTGTCTTACCACATATAAATCAGGAAAGAAATATGTGGTTGAAAAATTATCAATGCTCCCTACTGGATTGCATTATACACATATAAGGCCAATCGAATCAAATATGGTGGTTAATAGTTCTTCAATATTAACAAATTGGCATGATCGATTGGGACATCCTGGTTCAATAATGATGCGAAGAATTATTGAAAATACGCATGGTCATCCATTGAAAGACCAGAAGATCTTTCAGAATAATAAGTTTCAATGTAAAGCATGTTCTCTTGGAAAACTTATTATAAGACCATCACCAGCTAAAATCCAAACAGAATCACCCATATTTCTTGAACGCATTCAGGGTGATATTTGTGGGCCAATTCATCCACCATGTGGACCATTTCGATATTTTATGGTATTGATCGATGCTTCTAGCAGATGGTCACATGTATGCTTATTGTCAACTCGGAATGTGGCATTTGCAAGATTAATGGCTCAAATAATAAAATTGCGGAATCAATTTCCAGATTATACAATCAAGAAAATAAGACTTGATAATGCTGGAGAATTTACATCCCAGACTTTCAATGATTATTGTATGTCAATGGGAATCACTGTTGAACATCCTGTAGCTCATGTTCATACGCAAAATGGATTAGCTGAATCTTTGATTAAACGTCTACAACTGATTGCTAGACCAATGATTATGAAAACAAAACTCCCTATTTCTATATGGGGACATGCAATTTTACATGCTGCGGCATTAATTCGCATCAGACCAAGTGCATATCATAAATTCTCCCCATTGCAACTTGCATTTGTTAAAGAACCAAATATCTCTCATCTGAGAATTTTTGGATGTATGGTGTATGTGCCTATTGCACCACCTCAACGATCAAAAATGGGTCCTCAAAGAAAAATCGGTATTTATATCGGTTATGATAGTCCATCAATCATTAGATATCTTGAGCCTCAGACAGGCGATGTGTTTACAGCACGCTTTGCTGATTGTCATTTTAATGAAGAAATCTTCCCAGTGTTAGGGGGAGAAAAGAAACACATCGAAAAAGAAATCACATGGTATGTACCATCATTGTTACATTTGGATCCAAGGACCAAACAATGTGAGAAAGATGTACAACAAATTGTGCACATGCAAAGAATTGCAAATCAAATGCCAGATGCATTTGCAGACACAAAAGGGATAACAAAATCATATATACATGCTGTAAATGCCCCTGCTCGAATTGAAATTCCAAAGAAACAAATTGAATACACTCATGATGTCATAAAACGCTTGAAGCGTGGAAGACCAGTCGGTTCCAAGGATAAAAATCCTCGGAAAAGAAAAGGCATAGAGAAACACGACGATCATAAAATAGAAAATGGTGTTCCAGAAGAATCACCTGATGATGAAAATATTCTGTCAGAACCACAAACTGATGAGAATCGTGAAATCTCTATCAATTATATTAATACTGGAAAAATATGGAACCGAAAAGACATAGAAGATATTGATGAGATATTTTCTTATAATGTGGCTTGTGACATCGTAAATGAAAATGAGGATCATGAACCAAAATCTTTTGGTGAATGTAAAACTCGTCATGATTGGGTCAAATGGAAAGATGTCATCCAGGTTGAATTGGATTCGCTGAATAAACGTAATGTTTTTGGACCTATAGTCCTCACACCTGAAGGTGTAAAACCTGTTGGATACAAATGGGTTTTTATTCGAAAGCGAAATGAGAAAAATGAAATAGTCAGATATAAAGCTAGACTTGTTGCACAAGGTTTTTCTCAAAGGCCTGGAATTGATTATGAAGAAACGTATTCTCCTGTTATGGATGCAATTACGTTTCGATATTTGATTAGTTTGACAGTGTCTGAAAATTTGGAAATGTGTCTTATGGATGTTGTTACAGCTTACTTATACGGATCACTTGATAGTGATATATACATGAAAATCCCTGAAGGATTTAAGATGCCTGAAGCACAAAGTTCAAAACCCAGAGAATTTTATTCTGTAAAATTGCAAAGATCATTATATGGGTTAAAGCAATCCGGCCGAATGTGGTATAATCGGCTAAGTGAGCACTTGATGAAAAAGGGATATGTAAATGATCCAATATGCCCTTGTGTTTTCATCAAGAAAACAACATCCGGATGTGTAATTATTGCTGTATATGTTGATGATTTAAACATCATTGGAACGAATAAAGAAATTCAAGAAGTTATGATGTACTTGAAGGAAGAATTCGAAATGAAGGATCTTGGAAAAACCAAGTATTGTCTGGGTTTGCAAATCGAACAAAAAGAATGTGGAATTTTTGTTCACCAGGCAAATTATACAGAAAAGATCCTTAAACGTTTTAATATGGATAAATCAAATCCATTAAGTACTCCAATGGTTGTAAGATCATTAAACATAGAAAAGGATCCATTCCGTCCATGTGGAGATGATGAAGTTATTCTTGGTCCAGAAGTACCATATCTAAGTGCCCTTGGTGCCCTTATGTATCTTGCAAATTGCACTAGACCTGATATATCTTTTGCTGTAAATTTATTGGCAAGATTCAGTTCATATCCAACAAAGAGGCACTGGAACGGAATTAAACATATATTCCGTTATCTACGAGGAACGACAGATTTGGGACTTTTGTACTCAAAAGACACCAATCAAAATATCATTGGTTATGCTGATGCTGGATACTTATCTGATCCACATAAGGCACGTTCCCAAACCGGATATGTATTTACTCGTGGAGGCACCGCAATTTCTTGGCGTTCACAGAAACAAACACTCGTAACAACTTCATCAAATCACGCCGAGATTATTGCATTACATGAAGCAAGTCGTGAATGTGTATGGTTAAAGTCAATGACCAAACATATTCAAATATCGTGTGGATTGACAGTAGAAAAGAAGCCTGTGACACTATATGAAGATAATGCTGCATGTATTGCTCAAATGAAAGAAGGATACATCAAAAGTGACAGAACCAAACATATCCCCCCAAAATTCTTTGCCTACACTCAAGAGCTTGAGAAGAATAAAGATATTGATATCTGTTACATTCAATCAAGTGAGAACTCATCAGATCTCTTCACAAAGGCTCTTCCCACGACGATATTCAGAAAGCATATATACAACATTGGGATGCGCAATCTACGGAATATGTGAAGAATCACTCATGTTAACATGAGGGGGAGTTTACGTGGCTGCACTCTTTTTCCCTTACTATGGTTTTTATCCCACTGGGTTTTTCCTAGTAAGGTTTTTAACGAGGCAGTATAAAACACGTAATGAATACAGTCATCATATCACGGTCATCATCACAAGGGGGAGTGTTGAAAAATATATTATTATTATGTTGAATATTGAATATTGAATGTTGAATATTGAGTTGTAAAATGTGGAAAATTAGTGTGTGATGATGTAGATGATGATGTTTTAATTTTTGGACTAATCTCAAATGTGGATCTATAAATAGGTCTTCATTTGTGATGAAAAATACAATTGAAGTTGAGAGAAAAATATTATAAAGTGTAGAGTTTGATATATTTTGAGTTTTGGAATATTTACTTTTTACCGTAAATTTTTACTTTTTCACAACACTTATCAATTTATTTGTCATATTTATCATTATCTAATCGCGATATGTGGTTTTGATTTCTCTATATATGTCCAAGATCCTTATGCATGGTATAATGATTATATATATATAATATATATATATATATATATATATATATATATATATAAATTCAATTTACTGATTTAAAACATTCATGATGCATTGTTTGGTTTGATGTATTATTAATCTATGTATAACTTATCCCAATCAATTTTGCCTTATTTTCGTCATATTATTTATCTATTTATTAATTAATAATTTTACATCAATTAAATCAAAAAAATTATAATATATCCATCAAATCAAATAATGTATTAACTATTTTTTCTTATTTATTTTTAATTTATATTATATTACTTATCTATAGATTACTTATCCTATCACTCAAACCAAACGGTGGATATAGTCACAACTTGAACATCTATACAGCCCCAAATCAATTTTTTTTAAAAAAAATTATCTCCCAAATCCAAAGTCTATATATTTGCATCATATATAATCCAATATGAATTGTATATGGTGTCTTTTCGAAAGTGGTTTTGGTATTTTGATGGAATTTGGCCTTTGCACGTGGGTTCCTCCTTAAAATCTGCAAAATGTTGATCTCTTCTAATTTAACTTTTTTGAAGGAAACGGTGATGCAAATACAAATAATTCAGTATTATTATATTAATAAATAACAAATTCAATCTCAATCAAGACAAAAATATTAAATATTAACACCAAAAAATTATAAATGCCAACAGCCAAATAAATCTACATTTGGTTCACGTATGACATAACGTTCTAGATATGCGTGTGAATATATTAAAAAAATTTAAAGACTTTAAATGCAATCGGAGAAGAAATTTTTAAATTGTTCGTTTTGTCTTGATTTTCTTGCACCGATGGTGTTTTTTAATTTTTTAAATGTTGCTATTTATTGTAATCTATGAAATAAAATTCTATATTAATTATATCATCGTGAAGTCAGTTATTTGATTACTTTATACCGTCTAACTTCGACTAAAATGATGCATATTAATCAAGGTTTTAAAAAATGTTAAACGATAGCTAGACGTCGGACGATCACCAATCTAAGTTTAGGTGAATCATATCCACAATAAAAATTAATATTTTGATATAATTAAGAAATAATATTTTTTTATGAGTCAGATCAATGAGATACCAATCTCACGAAATTAACCCGTGAAATCGTAAATGAGAACTTTAATTTTGTGTTTCTATAAAATCTTTGTTAAAATTATTTTTAAAAACATGAAATACGATATCTCGTAAAACATGAAAAGACATACTATTATTTTTCCGGAGTTTTCTATTTATTTACAACATATATCTAGAATTTTGTAGAAAATTATGTTGCTAACACTGAGTTTATATATCACTGATAAAAAAAAAAAAAAAACTCTTACGACATAACACAAGTTACACATTTTTTTATCAAACGTGAAGCTAATGTCCCAGGCCCCAGCACATTCTTCCGTTCCTAGAGGTCTCTTTAATATATGGTTATTTATATATTTTTTTTGAAGCATATATGGTTATATTGAAGATGAATAAATTAAATTTACGTTAAAAAAAAACACTTAGAGTTTATAGATAAATTAAGAAACGTTCTTGATGTTTTCATTGTTTTATGTGCCTCCTCGCGCTTATAGGCTCTAAAACTACATGTTAAGATTTTAAATTATATGTTTGGTTGGGATTTTGTATCTTATTATTCGACTTGCTAATAACTATATATATATATATAATACAAAATATATATATATATATATATATATATATATATATATATATATATTTCTAATAAATTTGCACCATATTAATTTATTGCTTCGTATTTAACTAAATAATTTATTAATACACACTTTTACAAATAATAATCATGAACTAATTAATATTTTCGAAATAAAATTTACGTGTTCCTAATTTAATCTACCGGGATTATACTGAAGTCATCCTGTATATATCAAAACAAGTATTGATATGCTACCTGCAATAATAATATTGGTACTAAAGGGGTGTTCGAGCTAATAGAGTATATAAGATTTTGATCGATGATCAGAAATTATATTTCTCTACAACTGTTTTTTTGTTGAGCCAAAGTTGAATATCTTGACATATGATAAAAAATGATTTAATAGCTAAAAGAGTATGGTACGATTTATTAAATAAGATGATGGATATGAAATTCATGCCGCAATTTCATATTTCATTTATATATATTAAGAGATATTTTATATTTACTCCTCAGATTATGGTTTAATTGGTTAAAAAAAGAGTAAAGCAAAGAATCCAAGAAAAGTAGTTGTTAAAAATAAATTAAGTACAAATTAATTGTAATGGAGCATTAGTTGTAATTGGTCCAGTTACCGAAACAAAACCATTGAGCTTACTGATTGAATTGTGGAAATCAATGCAAATACACATGCTTTATTTTATTTTTCTTCATTTATTTGAAAATTACTAAGGGTTGCAGAAACCCCGGGCCACGCAGAATCCCGAGGAACAAAATGACTCACAAAAATTATGCTATTTTTCAAAAAAATTATTTTCCAGATTATAATCTAAATAATTAATTTTTTAAGAAAAGAATATCAAGATTTTCTCTTCTCAATAATTCTTTTTGTTGAATTAAGGTTTTATTTCTATTTTCATGTTGTATAATTTTATACTTGATCATAAGTCTAGTTATAAAAAAAAACAAAAGAAGTTTTTGATCTAATAAGACAGTCTCACAGATATTTCAGCCATATTAGTTTATATTCGATCATATGTTTTATTATTTTAAAAAAACAACAAAAGAAGTTTCTTGATCATGTAGTATACATATGGATAAATATGTGACACAAGTTGACTCAAATCATATATAAAGTGAAAATTAATATTTTTGATATAAAAAATAATTTTTTTATGGTTCAGATCGAATAGAAAATCAGTGTTACAATAATTTTTGTGTTCATATTTATTGTGTTCATTCTTATATAAAAATAATTTTTAAATAGTTTGTTATTTATGCGTTTATATTACAAATATGTACTTGATGACCATACTCTTATTAAAATTTTCAAGGTAAAATTTATGCAAAACTTTTCTAAGTTGGGGATTTCCTTATTTAGAAAAAGAAAAGTAGGATATTGGAATTGGGTGGATGTATAAAAAAAAGTTTATCCGAAAGTTTTGTTAATTTTCCCTAATAAATTTACCCGAGGGAAAATGTATAACTGCATTCAATTTTGCAGTCTAAATTAAGGAAATCAAAAAAAAATATTTACCCACTGTATTTATTTATACGAAAAACCCACGACTAAAAATCAAAACCCCAATAAATAAAATTTATTTTTGACAATACACATCGTATAACAATAAATAATATTATTTTCTGGCGATACAATCATATTTAAAAAGGAAAAAAGGAGCTAATCTTAAAAAATTTAGGTTGAGTGAACCACATATTATTTTAATAATATATATATTTAAAAATATTTAATTTTATATTCCTTTTTTAATGAATATTGTCTCCTTAATTTCTTGCTTGCCTGCAAAGCTAGTTGCAGGAGTGTGAAGAGTGTCTTCAAGAAAACATACTAAGAGAGTATCGAGAGAGTTTTAGAGACACCCAATGCAACGTTTACTCATCTAGAATTTGAGCCTCAAAATCTGCAAATTTGATGCCAATGCCGAGGCAATTCTTGAACGACGCCCCCAAATTCTTCCATCTTCACCGCAAGTACCGTTGCTGCTATTTCTTCTATTTCCTCCTTTTCTTGCTCCTAATTCTTCCACAAAACCCCGTCAGCGCTTCAAACAGCGAAGCTTCTGTTTTACTTTCTTGGATTCATACTTCTTCTTCCGTGACTCTTTCTGCTCTGTCAAATTGGGACTCACAAGATTCTAACCCTTGTAAATGGTCTTACATTACTTGTTCTTCTGATAGTTTTGTCACCGAAATAAATATTCAGTCCATTCAGCTCGCTATTCCTTTTCCTTCAAATCTTTCATCCCTCCGATTTCTTCAAAGGGTCACCATTTCCGGGGCTAATCTTACTGGAACAATCCCACTTGATATTGGAGACTCTGTCTCGCTTAAAGCAATCGATGTCAGTTCAAACAGTCTCGTGGGGAGCATTCCTTCGACCCTCGGGAACCTTAAAAACCTGGAGGAGTTGACATTGAATTCTAATCAGTTAACCGGAAAGATTCCACCCGAGCTAGGGAACTGCAGTAGCCTGACGAGTCTTTTATTATTTGACAACAGGCTAAGCGGGAGCATCCCTGTTGAGCTTGGAAACCTGGCAGGTTTAGAAATCTTGAGGGCCGGAGGGAATCAAGATATCGATGGGGAAATCCCCGATGAGCTTGGAAATATCCAGAATCTGCAAGTTTTGGGTTTGGCTGATACTAAAATTTCTGGGTCAATCCCAGCTTCACTGGGTAAGTTGAAGAAGCTTCAGGTTCTGTCTCTTTACACGACGATGCTTTCGGGTGAAATCCCACCTGAGTTAGGCAATTGCTCGGAGCTTGTGGACTTGTATTTGTACGAGAATAGCCTGTCAGGCTCACTGCCCAAGGAATTAGGAAAGCTTCAGAAATTGGAGAAACTGTTGCTGTGGCAGAACAGTTTCGTGGGCGCTATTCCAGAAGAGATTGGTGATTGCAGAAACTTGGTGATCATCGATGTTTCGTTGAACTTCTTGACGGGAAGCATACCGGAGACTTTCGGGAACCTGACGGCGCTCGAAGAATTAATGCTTAGTAGCAACAATGTTTCGGGCACAATCCCTGCTTTTATTTCCAATGCCACCAGCTTGATGCAGTTTCAAATCGACAGCAATCAGATTTCTGGCTCAATTCCTTCAGAACTTGGATCTTTGACTCAGCTTCAAGTTTTCTTTGCCTGGGATAACAAGCTTGAGGGAAGCATTCCCGCAACATTGTCCGGTTGCCAAAGCCTCCAGGCCCTTGATTTGTCGCGCAATGCTTTGACAGGAAGCATTTCCCCGAGCCTTTTTCAGCTAAGAAATCTCACCAAGCTTCTCTTGATTTTCAACGATATATCTGGTTCTTTACCACAGGAGATAGGTGACTGCACATCTCTTACAAGATTGAGACTCTCTGGCAACAAAATCACCGGATCCATACCTAAAGAAATTGGATTTCTGACAAATCTGAGCTTTTTAGATCTCTCCAGTAACCATTTAACTGGATCAATGCCTGATGAGATCGGCAATTGTGGAGAATTGCAAATGTTGAATCTGGCCGGAAATTCACTCACCGGAAATGTGCCTGGTTCTATATCTAGGCTGAGTAAACTTGAGGTCTTGGATGTTTCGACTAATCAGTTTTCCGGACCAATTCCAGGGAGTTTTGGAGAACTCTTTACTCTAAACAGGCTTTCACTCGGCAGCAATTCATTTTCAGGGCCAATCCCTTCAACCCTCGGCCGCTGTTCGAGGCTTCAGTTGCTTGACTTAAGCTCTAACCAGCTGTTTGGAAGCATCCCGGTCGAAATATTTGAAATCGAAGCTCTTGAAATCGCTTTGAATCTCAGCTGGAATAGCTTGACAGGGGAAATCCCTCCTCAGATTGTTGCTTTGAACAAGCTTTCAGTACTTGATCTTTCCCACAATAAGCTTGGAGGAGACCTTATGTCTCTTTCAGGGCTCGTAAACCTTGTTTCACTGAATATCTCTTACAACAATTTCACAGGTTTACTCCCAGATAATAAGCTGTTTCGGCAGCTATCTTCCACTGAACTGACTGGAAATCAAGGCCTGTGTACTCGGGGGCATGACTCATGTTTCCTGAGCAATGAACAAGGAATGGGACTGCCTGGTGACCGCAATATTAGGCGTTCTTGGCGGCTAAAACTGGCTATTGCATCGCTGTCTGCTGTTACCGCAGCTTTGGCGATTCTTGGAATAGCAGCAGTTTTAAGGGTGAGAAAGATCAGCAAGAATACTGATTCAGAATTGGGAGGACCTGATTCTGTTTCTTGGAAATTTACACCATTTCAAAAACTGACTTTCTCGGTGGAGCAAGTTTTAGGTTGCCTTGTCGAATCCAACACGATCGGTAAGGGATGCTCGGGGATTGTTTACCGAGCAGAACTAGACAATGGCGAAGTCATTGCAGTAAAGAAGTTATGGCCAACGGCTGTACAAGCCGGTTACAACTGTCAAAATGATGGGTTGGATGGTACCTCGGTTCGGGATTCCTTCTCAACCGAGGTGAAGACGCTTGGGTCGATCCGACACAAGAACATAGTCAAGTTCTTGGGTTGCTGTTGGAATAAGAATACGAGGTTGCTTATGTACGATTACATGCCGAATGGAAGCCTAGGAAGTCTCCTCCATGAAAAGAGTGTGGCATGCTTGGATTGGGATGTGAGGTATCGGATTATATTAGGTGCAGCTCAAGGTTTAGCTTATTTACACCACGATTGTGTTCCTCCCATCCTGCACAGAGATATCAAGGCGAATAACATTTTGATAGGTCTCGATTTTGAGCCGTATATTGCTGATTTCGGGCTTGCTAAGCTCGTTGATGATGGTGATTTTGTTCGTTCTTCTAACACGGTTGCCGGTTCTTATGGTTATATCGCTCCAGGTTCGTTAAATTCAATCCTATTTGTCTCTTGCAAACCCGAATTCGGATGCATCGCGTTGATATGTTGTTCAATGATTTCTGTTTTCTTGGTTGTGTAGAATATGGATACAGGATGAAGATCACAGAGAAGAGCGACGTCTACAGCTATGGAGTCGTCGTTCTTGAAGTCTTAACGGGTAAGCAACCCATTGATCCCACCATACCCGAAGGCCTTCACATTGTGGATTGGGTGAGGCAAAAGAGAGGTGGAACCGAGGTGCTAGACCCCATTTTACACCCCAGTCCAGACCCCGAAATTCAAGAAATGATGCAAACTTTAGGGGTCGCGATGCTTTGCGTGCATCCTTCTCCGGAAGATCGTCCCACGATGAAGGATATAGCAGCAATGCTAAAAGAAATAAGACATGAAAGAGATGAAAGCTCTAAACTTGATCATGTTCCGATAAAAGGATCAAAAGTTAGTGATGCAGAAGAAAATACGGTATACTCCGGTGAAGGATCGTCTTGTAAGATGAAGAGTCTGTATTTTCAGAGTAACAATTCAAGCTTTTCTGCATCTTCATTGCTGAATTCAGCTTCTTCCGTGGCTAAATTTGGTTTTAGGAAACAATGAGTACTGCATTGCATCACTATGCATTTGCTTCTAGTTTGTAAGGTTTTATTAACTTTTTTTTTTTTAAATTTTTAAAAAATGTACTTAGCTTGTTTTTGGCCCAATAATTGAATTATAGACGGGTGGATTGGATGCACTTATTGATATTTATTGTTACATAATATTTGCAGTCGTGTTCATATGAATGATTTCTCAATATATTTAGGGAAAAATTGCGTTTTTGATCCTGTATGTTTGTCACTTTGCGATTTCAGTCTTTTATATTTTCAGATTTCAGTTTTAGTCTGCTATCTTTATTTTTTTGGCAATTTTAGCCCTTTTTCCAACGTGGCGCTGACGTGACACCAATTCAGTGCTGATGTGGAGCTGACGTGTACAGTGCCACGTAAGCATTTTTGAATAAAAATGACCGAAATTGCCAAAAATCAGAACATGTAGAACTAAAACTGAAATGTGAAAACATAAAGAACCAAAATCGCAAAATGACAAACATACATGACTAAATTTACAATTTTTCCAATATTTAGATATTGTTTGTGTTTAGCACTTTTGAAACTTTTTATTCAGGTTCAGATTTTAACCCACCACGAAGTTGAACATTTAGATTGATGTCAGGGAATTTTTTTTAATACACGATGTCGGATTAAATGATTTAACACCATAAAATTCGAAACAATAATCCAGACCACAATATGATACATATCATTTGGTAATAGGTACTAAGAAATAGTACAAGCAATCAAAAAACAGCCAACAAAAAGGAAATTAATATCCAAACGTTAGTTAGAACATCTGCTTAACTACATTCGAGTACACAGTTTAATTCGGCATTTGATCTCCAAATATTAAACCAAGCTATGTGACACCAAAAAATAGGCACAAGGGAGTTTCTTCGACAAATGTAGGGCTTCTCAGGTTACTCCGGCTTGTTTCTTTACAATCAAACCGATTGTTTGATAGGTACTGCTGGTGAAGGGCTGGTTCTGGAAGTTGATAAGCTGCGAGTACCGTTCTTCCTCGTCGCCGGCTTCTTCCCCTCTAACTTCGTTCCGGGTTGTCGCACTTTTACTCCTCGAATCATCTACAATATTGCACCATAAATATCATTCTGGACGATAATCTAATACCATATCAAATTGTGATACTCTAGGAAAGAAATTCTCACATATTTGCCACATTTCGTGTCGGAGTAAATCACTATAAAGTCTCCCTCTTGTAGTCCATTCATCCTCACAAATTCTCCTACAAGAAAATATCAAACATACAATATCACCAATAGCTCGTTCTAGTACTAGAGTAGGTGACTCCAAATGTGTAAATAACAATTGAAAATGTTCAAGTTACCCGTGTTCTCAAGAAGGTACATCCTGCTTTTGTTGTTAGGCCAGAACCTGGAAACATCAAATTACAATCAACTTAATAATAAAAGGGGTTTGAAATAAAATCACATCATTGCATATTTCACAAGTTTTAGAAAGTAAATCGCATCTGGATATATATTTATACCTATATCGCATATTCCAAACGCGAGAAGTTCCGATATCTTCCATGGCAATAGGAATTCCGTCTCTTGAATCCAATTCTGGAAGATGGCTTTCGGCTTCTTTCTGATAATCAATTAATTACACCACAAAGTGTTACAAATCTATATTCTCAAAAACCTATGAACCAAACTATATATATATATATTAATCACTGATAAACGAAGCACCAAAAAAAAAAAAAAAGAGAAGATTTTCATTACTTTTGGCAACACAATCCTTCCAAGATTACCGACATCACTTTGCTTCAACACTTTCTGCAGCAAAAACTTCAAGTTCTTTTCCGTCTTCCATCCCTTCATATCATAAAACCCAAAATCAAACAAGATTTCAAACTCCCAACATCAATTTTTTTAACCCAAATGGTGATTTAAAAGAGGCAGAAAATATATATATATAAGAACCTGTTGCTGCTGCCGCCGATCGGATGGCGCACAGTACTGTCGCGGATAGTTCGGTTGCTGCGGCACATCGACCGTTGCCGCCACCATCGAAGAAGCAACCGACTGCCAGTACATACAATCTCCGGCGGGACTTTCTTGAGTGCCGGCATTTTCGCAGTCATCAGCCACAACACGGTGATCATTTATTTGATCATGATTATGGGTTGGGTTACCAATAATATTGCGGCGATTGTGATACGAGTAAAGGGATCTCTGGCGAGCCATCCTCTTTTTCCTAGCTTCTTTAGTCGCCAATGATCCCAACTTCACCAATCGCTCTCCATTCTTATCAAAGAGCAGATAAGGGTTCCCATATAAACTATGGGGTTGAGGGAAAAGGTTACCATTATCAGGGAAAGGACTAAAGTGAGGAGGAGGCATGGTGGTGAATGGAGCCATCGGCGCCCAAGATTGAGCATGTTCCATGGACGAGTATTCAGCCGAAGCTGGATATGGAATGCCATTTGCTACTTGATGATAATTCAAAGGAGCGGCATGAATATAGTTTGTATAAGCTGGGTCTCCGCCCCCCCCACTATAGGCGGCTTCCATAGTAGGCGAAAAAGCCGGCGATTGCGCCACAGCTCCGGCGAGTTGAGGCGGCATCCAGGGGGTGGTAGGAAGAGGATTAATAATGTAGTGATTAAATTGGGGGTTTTGAGTTTCTTGGGTTTCCCTTGTCCGAAATTTCTGAAGCTGGAAATGCTCCACCCAGTCGAGTATGAGTTTGAGAAGCTGCTTTTTCCCTTCTTTGGTGGTACCCAAGCGCTTCGAAGCAGTTTCAATGGTGGAACGCTTCAGCTTTATGTTCCTCACGTCTTCAGCGGAAATGTAATCCTTGTTTTGCTTCAACCACTCGAAGAATATCATAGCAAGCTCGCTGTTCCCTTGCATGAAACTCAACCCATCCTCATTATTTTCTTCCTCGCTCAGCATCATATTCATCTTTTGGTCTTCCGTGAATTCTTGAGGGTTAATCTCGCTTTGGAAAACCGAAGATGGGTCCCATATTTCATTACCGTCTAATAAATCCATGTAACCAAAGGTTTCCATCACATCGATGCAGTCAACGTTGCCCGCACCGACATACTCGGACGGCGGCGGAGTGATCTCCATGGAGGCCGTCGAAGACAAAGCCGCCGCCGCCGCCTCCGATTTCAACTGGTTATCACCACCCCCTTTGTAAATCTGCTGATGAAAACTCGTATCAGCTTCCAGCTCCGCCGTCGGAGAGGACGATGCGCGGGAAGAGGAGGAAGAAGTGGCGGCGACGGGATTCACCGCCGGAGATACAGAAGAGGAAGACGACGATGAAGAAGACGACATGCAAGGGAAATCAGGTAGAGGCGGAAAGTCGTCGTCGTCATAGAAAACGGAAGCTTCATGATTCACATCAAGCCATATATCTTTGTCACCAACAACATGACTAGTACTCTCCATCACTACTCCTTCTTCCATGGCTCCAAAACCACAGCTAGGGTTTGCAATATTATCCATTCTTTCTATTTTCCCGTCAACATTTCCGGTGGGATTCACACGCAAATCATGTTCACCGGTAGGTACAACCTCATTTTTAATCATATTGGTAAATTTTGAAATATATATATATATAGAAGCTGGTTGACTATATACGAATAAGGGAGGAAGAGACGTATCTCTTTTTCTGTAACTGATTAAGGAAACAAGATGCCATAGGGCCCGCTTCAAATTAAATTCGGCAACATATAAACCATCTGGGACTCACTCCTCCAAACCAAACACACACCATCAGATTCAATTCAATATGAAATTATTAGTGAAGAAAAACACAAGATAATTAAGCTGAGTAGATCGAATTTACGATCGTGATGGGAGAAAAAGGGTAATATATACGAAGAAGAACCCAAAAGAGGAGACAAGTACTATATTATAATATGTTGTTTTGTTTTAGTTTTCACACGAATTAAAAAAAAAATTATTGGAAAAGTAAATTTTATATAAACTTTCTATTTTATTTCTATTTAATATATTAAAAAATTATTGCACAATTTTCAAGATATAGTTAATAGGGGTATATTAGTATAAAAGTGTAAAAAAATATTACTAAATATGGTGTATGATTATATATTTGGGACAAACAAAAAAAGAAACGTGGATAATATAATTGGGACGAAGGGATAAAAGTGTAAAAAAATATTACTAAATATGATGTATGATTATATATTTGAAACAAATAAAAAAAAAAATATGGATAATATAATTGGGACGAAAGAAATATTTAAACCATCTGAAACCAAGCACCCACCATGATGTTCTGGTCAGTTATCGGGAGTTTCAAATTATCTCATTTAATTTAATTTCAATTAATATATTTTTATTTTCTTCTTCGTCTTCTACTTTTGTCGTTTGCAGATGAGTTCAAATCGTTTGTTGGTCATGAAGTCGTGCAGCTCTTAATGAAGATAGCTGGAAATGGAGTTTGAAATTTTTAAAGAAAATAATAATTAATAAAGATAGGGACTCAGATAACAACAAAGAAATAAAACCTCGTGCCGCTGCTTTTTTTTTTTTTCCCTCCCCAGATTCTACGCCAGTATCCATATGTACACAATTGAATGGTTCGCTCCATCGGTGCCTCAGTCTTTTGAAAACCACAGCAAAATTGTCCATATTCTGAAGATATCGAAATCCATGACATATATATATATATATATATATATATATATATATATTATGCATATAAGTACAAAACAAGAAAGGTAAGAAGAGGAGAGTCGTACGCCGTACGTGTGTATATATATATATATATGTATATATATATATATATATATATGTATGTGCCTAAGTACATGTGCTAAATTTTACAGCAGATATATATATATAGGTTGAAAATAAAAAAAAAAAAGTGTACGTCTCCATATATGAACACATGTAAAGTATGCAGAGAGTGAGAAAGAGGG
The DNA here is from genome assembly GCF_033568475.1 of Henckelia pumila. Lineage (NCBI taxonomy): Eukaryota > Viridiplantae > Streptophyta > Magnoliopsida > Lamiales > Gesneriaceae > Henckelia > Henckelia pumila. The sequence continues at coordinate 144,373,757 of NC_133121.1, forward strand.
AGATTGGACCGATGGAGAGGGGCAATGGCTCTTCGTCTTGTCCCCATTCGTGGATTCGAACGGCTGGTATAGGTAAAATCCAAAACTGAGATAGATCCCCATGCATGCATGCATATAAATTAAAGTTATGTGGTTGGGAAGTGGCACAAAGATTTGAGCATAAGCTATAGCTAGCTAGCTTTGTCGTGAAAATGTTATTGGTGGACATGGAATGTGGCGAGGGATCGGCATGCGTTCACGTGAACAAGGAGAGGTGTACGTTGGGGTTCCTAATTAAACACTTAGATTTTCAGAAAAAAATTCGAGGGTGCATGGCATCTGAATTCTGATCTGGCAAGTTCGATCTAATATTTTTTAAACCTGCTGATGTAATTTTTGAAAAACCCTACTCGTTGTGTGTTTGAACGTTTCATTATTTTTAACAAATAAAAAATAATAAAGAAATTTTCGAAAATAAATCTCTACCAAAAGATTTAAAAAAAAGTTAAAAAAAGAAGGTAAATATATCCTTTCATAATTAAATAGTTATCAAAGTACAAAAAATTAAACATAAGATATGTCATACCAACATTACAAAACTTCTCTCATGTTTGATATAGTTCTAGCGTCTTGACGTACGCGTTGCGTGTTTATACAGTTTTTTTTTTAAATCGTTTTGATATTTATGTTAAAATAGAGGTAATTTCATTATTATCAAAAATAATGAGGGGGTCATACTGCAATTAAAGTTAAATGAGTCAAATAATAAATAGGGTGATCAATTGTGCAATTAAGACAAATCCATACCAATATATCATTTTGTACGTTTTTATTCTCCGGGAAAATTAACATTTTAGTCCTGTATGTTGACTTTATTTTGGTTTTGGTCCTGTATATTGGCTTGTTTTGGAAAAGATCCCGTAACTTTGTTTTTATTTTGGATTTAGTCCTACATGTTGATTATTTTGGTTTTGGTCCTATAAGTTGACTTAATTTTTTATTTTGGTCCTATACAAAGTTATGTTTTGAAAAAAAATACAGGAATTTGGATTTTTTTTGGATTTGGTCATATTAGTTGACTTGTTTTTTTATTTTGGTCCTGGAAAAGATACGGTTTTGACCAAATTAAGCTCGGTTAAGTTAGAATAAGCGCCTATGTTTTTTATATTAAAATAATAAATTAAATTTAGAATTTAGAAGTTGACTTTCCAACTTCACTGCTTAAGTTTTTATAATAAATATTTTTTATGATTTTATAATTAAATAAATTAGGTTTAAAATTTAGATGTTGACCTTCTAATTATTTTTTAAAATAATAATTATGTTTTAAAAGGTACAATAACTTGGTTTTTTTTTTTTTTTTGTATTTTTCCTCCATCGCCGAAACTGGAGGGAGCAGCAAAATTTTTCTTATTTGCAGTGTTCTAAAAAGCACGCTTAAGCGGCGATTAAGCGTGATAAAAGTGAAACATATATACCTAAAAAGCTCTGCTTTCGAGAAAAGAGGAACAAAAAAAGTCAACCATATATAGTTGAGAACGATAAAAAAATATATTAGAGTGTTACTTTTTAAAAGAACAAAAGTATATTTTTTAAATATATTTTTAGTTTTTTTATCTAATTTTGTTAATTTAGGTTGGAACTTATTTATATGATCATTAATAGGTGCTAAGTGGGCGAACACTTAGTGCCAAATAAATAAAAAAATCGAAGTTACAGTTGAGAACGATATAAATGAATGTTTGTTTGTTACTTTTTAAAAGAACAAAAGCATGTTACATTTAATACATTAAATTAACATATTTTAGATTTTATTAAATTATTTATATTAAAAAAAATCTAAGTGTAAAAAAATAATTTTTTTATTAGTTAGTTGTAATTATCTCAAACCAATAAGCAGATAAAACATGAAAGAATAAAAAATATTTATTACAAAAATAATTAGAGATCAACTTCTAAATTCCAAAACATGATAACATACATGACGAAAACCAAAAAACAAACCAACTTACATGACCAAAACCAAAATAAGCCAACATATAGGACTAAATCCAAAAAAAAATCGAGTTACAAGATCTTTTCCAAAACAAGCCAACATACAAGACCAAAACCAAAAAGAAGCCAACATACAGGACCAAAATGCTAATTTTTCCTTATTCTCCCCACATCCTTAATATAATAGTATAGATAGCATAGATAATGATAGAGATATGTAATATATATTTAATGAAGTACTACTAATTTATTAATCATATAAAATGTCAATAAAAAATAGTAATTTTGTTACAAGATTTGACCCAATTAATATCTTCTTTAGCTCAAATTAAGTTAGCCTTTATATTGTATGCACCTATGATATTGAGTAATTTATCCTTTTATGTACACACAAAAATTTGATCGTCGAAGTCGATCTGTTAGGCCTATGAAGCGCAATAGATCAAATTGTAACAAATCGAATTTAGAGTTCGAGTCGATCGTTTTCACAAAAATCTATATTTAATTATTAGAACATTTATTATTAAATTCCACAAAGATCGTTAATTACTAGAACATTTATTATTAAACTTAATCTGGACAAATCAGTTAAAGTTTCTAATGAACTAAAATGCCAATGAAATTTAACAAAACAATTATTTGGACAATAGAGATAAGGTTGAATCAAGTTTCAGGGAAAAAACACCAAAGCATAAAAAAAAAAAACCAATGCATACAATGGTGTCAAACTCAACTATGTGACACATGTTCTAATTTAGTCACTTATTCAAATCTTGCATAGTTACGTTGAAATGTCATAAATTATTTAGTAACTTATTTTTTAAATTATAAGGCTTGTACACATCTTTTTTTTTTTTAAGAACCAAAATTTTTAAAAATTCTTTCTAATTGAATCCACATAAAAATTCATTTACAATTACTTTCATGAAAAAACCGATCAAACCGCAATACCTTTAAGTCTTTCGTAAACAATGACTATATATATAAAAAATGATATTTATCTGATCTAGACAATTTAAACTCTTTATTTTTATTTTATGTTCACCTACTAAACCTTTCCGCTTATCAATACCTTCTTGGACTAGCCTGTCACACAAAGCTTGTCTCGTGTGGTTTATCTGGGTAACGTAGTTTGCAGGCTATTGCGTTAGTCCGATGGTTTACCCTAAACTACAGGGCACACCGAAAATAGCGGCTGCGGGTTCTCACGTAAAAAAAATAAATTAAATTACCATGTGAATAAACCATTATTATTATTATATCGTAAAATTTTATCAAAACAATATATAATTGTTAATGTTGATATAATTTGTATATTAATTAAAAAATTTATGCAACACACACACACATATTGCTTTTAAACTATGTCTTTTATGATATTAAACCTCTTGATAAATAATTCATAGTTTTAATATATATTATGAGCATATGTTGTAGACACCTATATATGAACATCGCTGATGTGGTCGTAGTGAATGTTTACTATATAAAAAATCTATGTAACTAGTACTGTTGAGACGACATCTGAAATTTAATATAAAATAATAAATTGTGAAAATTAAAGCAGTAAAAAAATCATTCTACTTATTTTTAGGAAAACTGCAATTTTGGTCATGTATATTTGTTACTTTATGATTTCAGCCATTTATATTTTCATATTTCAGTTTTAGTCCTGTATGTTCTGATTTTTGACAATTTTAGTCATTTTTCTTCGAAAATGCTTACATGACACTATACACGTCAGCTCCACATCAGCACTGCATTGATGCCACATCAGCGCCACATCGAAAAAAGGACTAACATTGCCAAAAAAAACAAAGATAACAGATTAAAACTGAAATCTGAAAACATAGAGGACTGAAATCGCAAAGTGCTAAATATACAGGACCAAAAAAACAATTTTTTCTTTATTATATAATTTTATAGGGAATTGTGGATCTCGAAAATTTTAATTTTACACAATAATTATTTAACATGAGGAAAAAAAATTATACAATGACCTAATTTTTATTTAAGCGGAATAGATTATAATCCCTTATACTAGCTAGTATATATTATTCAGAAATTAAAATTGACGTCGTGATTGAGTTTTACAAGTTCTTTTTTCGTCACAAATACATATGTTAATATATAAATCTTCACATTTATATGCATTACAAGTTACAAAAAATTCAATTTTAGTTTTAGTAGTAATAATAAGGGATAATACAATAGCAATTAATATAAATGGTCAAGTTATAGAATTTTCAACTTATTTGGATCAAAATTTAACCATGAAACATGGAACAGTTACATTCTTGATTCTTGTGCACCAAAAATCTGATGAAAGAACCCGTAAATTATTCACTAAAATTCAAAAAGTCTATTCAATTCAAACGACGGAAGGAATAAATAAAAAAAAGAGAAAATGGAAATAATAATTATCTGTCTAGTTCCTTGTGCTGCGCTCAACTTTTGCGGGCGGCTTCTTCTCTGACAGCACCCTTTGCAGATTCGGCGGTGGCAGTGACCGTGTCTTTGATCTTCTGGGTGGTGTCTTTGACGGTGTCCCACGCGTCCTGCGCCGTTTGCTTCACTTTCCCCGCCGCGTCCTGCGCGGTTTGCTTCACTTTTCCGGCCGCATCTTGGGCGGTTTCCGACACTTTCCCAGCGATGTCCTTGCTCTTCTCAGTCGCCTGGTGTGATCGCCATTTCAATTCCATACATTAATTATTAACTTCACTAGTTTTTACTATAATTAAGCCATTTATTTTAAATTTACGGGTTGTTGATTTTTGGCTTTCTTCCAAAAAGGACGAGTCTTTGAATGGAGCTCTGAATTATACGTTGAATAGATATAACAAATGGATCATGCTACATATACAAATGAGATTATACGTTGAGTTAATAAGTAACTATATTTGAAATTATAAAATTATAATAAATATAATTTTGAAAGATTTTTTCAAAATAAAATGTAGAGATAATTATTTAATTTCAAATGCATTTATAACTTAATTTATAACCCTCGTTATAATTTAAAATGCATTTGTAACCCAATTTCAAATATTAGTTCTCAAACGCTGCGTGCTTGTATAACCCATGCATTTTTTTTAACAAAAAATAAAAATAAAAATAAATTATAAAATACATAAATATAAAAAGGACATTTTCATATATAAATATCCATTCACCAAATGAATATAATATTCCGTAATTAAAGAACTATAAAAAAATATTAAATTAATTTATGATAAATTTAACATTGCGAAGACGAAATACAAAACTAAAAGGTCTCAAGTTTAATAATATAATATAAATATATCTTATATAAAATTATCGTATCATAATAAATTATTTATACTAGTAAAAAAGTGCACACGCATGTGTAAAATAAAACTTATTTTTAAACATGAAATAAGTGGGAGATTTAGTGGGATAGTGGAGAGGTTATGGATTGGGGATCATGACTCGTAATTAAAAAGTTGTGAGAGTAAAGATTAATGTGTAAGAATTATTATGAAAAAATATGAAGAGAGGGTAAAATGGGTAAGAAAGTTGGTGTCCTCAAATAACGATTATTCTAACCCACTCAACTATTATAAAATAGTAAGATATATATATTTGAATTTTAAAATAATAATATAATCATAAAATAAAAAAAAGTTATTATATAAAAATTGTAAAGTTTTAATTTTAATGTATTTATAAAAAAATTTTAAACAAAATTATTTAAAGCAAGGAAACTTTAATATGTTGCATGCATTATTTTTATTGCCTCCTTACATTATCTATGGTGGATATGGTCTGATTTTTGGCTTGTTGACCACCTTTCTTGGCCGCATCCACACCCTTTTTCGCAGCGTCACGAGCTTGCTTCGCGGCCTCAGCAGCCTCATCATATGTAGCCATAGCAAAACTACGCCTTCCCTGCAATATATTATATATATATCATCAATCATATTCATCATCATTTTTTACAAAAATAATATGGTGATCTCAAATTTCTCATCATGCATGATTGTCATACAAAAATGATATGGTGATCTCAAATTTTCTCATCATGCATGATTGTCATATATATTTTATCAATTTTCTTTTCTCATCCTTAGACGACGTTTTTTCGTTATCACTTAAGATCGAAGGCAGGTCTCTCTTTGTAGGAAGAAGTTTATGTCGAAGAACAAAACGGTACCATTGTATTATCAATGACGACTCACAATCAATGGATGAATTAATACCTGGAAACTGAGTCTAGGTGAAGTAGCAACAAACATCCCAGTGCGTAAATGGAGCTTTGAAAGGGTGGAGGTGACTATCATCATGCTCGCCATTTTGTTTAATTGCTATTTTGATTCGTTACTTTTATTTATTTTTGAATTCGAATTTTACTTTAAAGGCTAGCTATGTATTTATAGTCGGAATTAATTAAAGACAATAATCTCTATATTTAGGTTACGAGGCTTAAAACTTGTAAATTGTGGGGCGATTTCTACGTCAGCATGAATCAATGGTTGAAGAACTCACAAAATACTGCTGATTGTGCGCTCGAGGAGACTGAGTCTTTGTGGTTGGGTTCTTGTCTATTGTCCGAGTTTCATGAGTATGCAATTCCGGCCTTATTTAATTTATCTTATGAAATCGAAATCTCCATTTCAATATACTTCATTTCTTAAATAAAAGTGAAAAAATAACAGTCATTTACGGCTGACATATAATATAAGAGGGTGATGCATGCTAGCTACATGTACAGAGGGTAAAACATTACATTTGAAATTACAAATTAAATTATCTTAATGTATTTTTGAAAGATTTTTTTAAATAAAATAGAGGGATAATTTTGTAATTTCAGCTACGATGTATAACTCAACGTGTAAACATTCATGTACATGTAACATTTTTTATAATATGATATATATTTGAAGAAGAAAAGTATGTTTCTCTCTCTTTTTTATTATTTCATTGTACGTACGTTGCTCATTGATATAAAATTTAGTGTAATATCTAATCAAAATTTATACACCAAATATCAATTTACAGACTACAAATGAAAATTCAAAAATAAATAAATAAATAAAACATGAAAGTTATATGACTGAAAATACAAATTCACCGCGTTAACATGACCAAAATTTAAAAAAAGTACAAACATGATTAAAAATGTTTGTTATATATCCCCAAAATTTACATCTTGTATTTTAATTAATTCATTAAACTTGGAAAAAGAATAACAAATTGAATCACATAAATAAAAGAAAAAACCAATTAAATTATTATTGATTGTTGTTATAATTTTAACTAGGGGTTGAGTAGGGTCGGGACCCGTCATGTAACCCTCCTATCCAATTTCCGTCCCGAAAAAAATCGATAAACATTTTTTCTCCCGATTCCATACTCGAAACATTTCGGGACACGATTATTCGGGATCCCATCGGGTAGGGAGAAAAAATCCCGTTTTTTTATATTTTCAAGATTTCGTTCAAAAAACAAAAAATGTGATTATTTTTCAACTTAAAACATATAATATTAAAATATTTTTCAGCTTACGATTGAATTTAGAACATCGATTGATAATTGTGTTTTCATGCATTATTTTGTGTTAGTTTTTGAGTTCATTTTGCATGAGTTCGTGTTGTTTAATGTTATTTAAGTTTAATTTTATTCTTAATCATGCATATTGTCTTCATTTCACTTTTCCTGGTTTATTTGTAGGAAATAACGAAGAAAATAGGAATTTTGGCAGAAGAGGTCGCGCTCGAGCAGGTACTTCTTAACGACCGAGCGCGTAAAGTACAAAAGTGAGGAATTGGGGCAGAAAACTTCGCGCTCGAGCGGCAACTTCTTGCGCTCGTGCGCGTTCGATGAGACGTGAAAAATAAAGTCAGAAGTTTATGCGCTCGAGTGGGCACTTTTAGCCATTCGAGCGCGATCGCGGAACACAGTTTTTTATTTTACGAACTATGTCGAAAAGGAAACACAATTGATTTAATTTTGGGCATGTATATATACCAAATTACATCATATTTTCGAAAAAAAAAAGATATTCTTGAAGACCGCGGCTAGGGCCTTGGATATTGAAGTCTTGGAAGAATGCTTCATCCTAGTTTCTTCTCTATTCTTCTTCTTTTGATGATTAAAACGTTGTTTTAAATTATTTTTTCATTTTTTGAGTAGTTTCTTTTCAACCAAGACAACGAGATTGGGTCGAAACTAAATTATGATTGATACGAGGTTTTATGATTGATATATTTTGAATATTTTCAGTTATTGATTGATGATGTTAGTTTAATATTTTTGTGAATAGCTTGATCACCTAGTCACATGTGTGTTGATTAATCACGAACAGAAAGAGGATTGATTAAATATAACTTCAAAGGTATCAATCAACATATATGTGGTTAAACCGACTAGAAATAGTAATCGGTTTCAGTATGCGAATTTATGTGAAAACTGAATTTTCATAAATATTGAATGTGTTTAAGTTTGATTAGAATTAATTAGAAATAATTAATCCGTCCAACTTGAATAGGTTTAGCAATTCTAAAAATAGAATATTGTTGAATAAGATAGGAAAATTCAACGTGATTGGAATAAAACATAATTTTTAATCTGTGTCACGTGGATGCATAAATTAGTTCGATACCTTTGTGTGTCTTGGTTGTATTTTTTAATTGAATTTATAATCCAAAGTTCTAGCTATGTTTGTTTTCAATTTATTTATTGTCAGTTTACTTGAACAAATCAAAATTATTTTTATTATTTTGTCTAGATTAAATAAAATAATTAAATCTTGAGAATTGACTACAGTCTCTGTGGGATCGATACTTGGACTCATTGTCCATTTACTATTGCTTGACCTAGTGCACTTCTAGTCATAACCGAAATCTTCGGTCAAGTTTTTGGCGTAGTTGTCAGTGACTGTTTAGTTAATATTAGGATAGATCATTTGCTTGAGACTAGATTAATTTTATTTATTTATTTATTTTATTATTTATTTTTCTTTTCTTTGTTTAATTTATTTTATTTTTCTTGTGAAATGCTTCGAGATAAATCATCGACAAGTGTTCATAACCTTTGCCCAACAGTACTCGGAACCATTCTCTGTCACATGTAGACCTGGCCAAGGGCCGGGTTGGGCCCGGACCCGGTCCGGACCCGGCCCGTGGTCAACGGGCCGGTTAATCGGGTCAACGAGCCCGACCCAAAACCGGACCGGCCACTAGGAGGTCTGGTCCCGATTTTCCCTTAGGAAAACCGGCAACCCGGCGGGTCCAACCCGCCGGGTTGAACGGGTCCGACCCGCCGGGTTGGAACCGTCCAACCCGGCGGGTTGGACACGTAGCGCCCATCGGGGCGCCAGAGGATCCAATGGCCACTATCAAGTGGCAGTGGCCGTTGGATCTCTCAACGGCCACGATTTCGTGGCCGTTGAGATCAACAACCATGATTTTGTGGCCGTTGAAACCCGCCGGACCTGCCGGATCAATCGGATTTTTTTTTTAAAACCTATTTGTTATCTATAAATACCCCCAACCTCCTTTCATTTTTTTTACACAATTCTCTCTTCATTCTCTCTATTCTCAATTTCTTTTAATTTCTTGAATTATAAAAAATATCAAGTTTCGATTATTGGTTTATTGTCAATAGTTGATTTATTTTCATATTTATACAATTACAAATGTCCGGAGCGGGATCAATTCGTAGGGGTGACAAAGGAAAAGGAAAGGAAAAGAGCATCATACCACCCGAGGTCGAGTATCCTCAATTCAATGTCGATGGATTTGATCTTGAATATTCCGATGATGAAATTCAAGAAATTCGACAAGAGGCGCAACAAAGACAACAAGTTGAACAACCACCACCACCACCACCACGTCATCATGCAAGTCAAGAAAGTATGAATGATCCGGCGGCCTCTCAAAGACAAACTCGAGCAGTGCCTCGCCCGACATCCGATATCTTCACCAAACACTTCGACAAGGTGACGCTTCCCTCCGGTAATTTGCAAGCCAAATGCAAATATTGTTCAAAATGTTACAAATTTAAACAAGGAGGTGGTTATGGAACTTTGACGTGGCATATCGAGAAAAATCATCTTGTGGAAATTGGTATTGATCGTGGTCAAACTCAAATTCCGGCATTCTCTTCTCAATCGGGTAATGAATCTCAACTATTTAAATATAACAAAGCTAGATTTAGAGAAGAAACGGCTAAATTTTGTGCGGTTGAACAACTTTCTTTTAGTTTTAGCGATAAATTATCTTTTGAAAATTGGCTTTCTACAAGTGCAAATCCTTCTATTAGACGTATTCCAAGAAATAGTCTCAAACACACAATGAAAAAGTTAGTCGTTGATCAAAAGAAAGAATTAATTAAGGAATTTTATAGTTTGAATAATAAAGTTTCTTTGTGTTCCGATATTTGGAGTGATCATTGGCAAAGTTGTTCATATATGGGTATTACATGTCATTAGATTGATAATAATTGGAACATTCAAAAAAGGTTGCTTGCATATAGATGTTTCAATGAATCACACACGACACAAAATATTTCGCAACTTATATTTGTTATTTTAGAAGAATATGGTGTAACTACCAAAGTTTTTTCAATGTCTTTTGATAATGCTAGTGCAAATACTTCTAGTATTAGTGAGCTTATTGAAATATGTAAACCATCACTAGGTGACAAATTTTTTCATATTAGATGCACATGTCATATTTTAAATTTGTGTGTTCAAGATGGGCTAAAAATTTAGGCATACATATTCAACCAATTAGAAACGCTATTCATTATTTATGGACGCACCCCCAAGTTATGAAGCAATGAGAAAAATTTTGTAGAGTAAATGGTATGAAGCCTAAGCGGTTTGCACGAGACGTTCCAACTCGTTGGACATATAAATTGTTATTATCCTCTTTTGAATATAAAGATTTATTATATACATTTTTTCATCAATTTTTTCAAGCTTGTGATATTTATTTGTTTTCAAATCAATGGAACATATGCACTAGTATTTGTGAACTTTTAAAAGTTTTTAATGATGCTAGTGACCAATTATCCGATGTTTATTACCCTACTTCGCATTTATTTTTAACACATTGTTGCAACATTGCTTGTATTTTTCATGAGCATGTTAATTCTAATGATAGTGCTTTATCTCAATGTATTCTCGTCATGAAAGTAAAATGGAAAAAATATTTTTTGCTCATTCTTGAAATTTTTTTATGTGCTTTTGTTTTAGATCCTAGACTTAAATTAGATGGCTTAAGCGACATGTTAACATTATATTATGAATCTTTGGAGCCTATTGCGGAAACGGTTCCTTCTATCTCATTGATTTTGTTTAATATTAAAACTCATTTACTTGATATTTATAATGAATATAACATCAAATATGGTGGATAAATTATTTCACATGAAACACAATCCACTTCAACTAGTAATGTTACTTCTAAACTTACTAAAGCACAACTTTTATTAAGGGAACGGACGAAACGTCCACGAGGATCCTCAATTTTCAGTCAGGAACTTGAGAATTATTTTACCACTACTTTTGATTTTAGTGATACAAATGAGAAAAACTTCGACATTTTGAGATGATGGTCACAAAAAACACAAATATATCCAATTTTGGCTATAGTGGCAAAAGAAATTCTAGCTTGTCCGATTTCAACAGTTGCAATGGATCAAGCATTTAGTATTGGAGGAAATACATTGGAAGAGAGACGTTCTAGCTTAAGGTCGAAAAATTTGGAAGCCCAATGTTTGCTCAATGATTGGTCAAAAACCGCTACTCGAACACAACATATTCAAAGTGATGAAGAAGACCAAGATGATACCGAAGGAACATCCGGAACTACGACGGGAGGAAATACGAGTGAAGTAGAATAAAATGTAATAGATTTGTAATATTAAGCCATAAGATATTAAGATGTTGAAATTCTAATATATTGTTTATTTAATAAATGTAATAGATTTTTATTATGGAGATATGAAATATTTGATTGAGATTATTTAATGAATATGTCTTATTAAAAATCTGTTTAAAAATTTAAAAAAAATTAAATTTCGAAGGTGCAGCGCCCCAACACTGCATTGGCAGCGCTGGGGCGCTTCCCCTTCGAATTTAATTCGAAGGTTTAGCGCCCTAGCGCTGCCAATGCAGCGCTGGGGCGCTGCAATATATATATTTTTAAAATAGCACGGGTTAGCGCGGACCCTGAATCGGCGGTTAACCGGACCCGGACCCGGACCGGAACCGCCGGTTCACTGACCCGAACCGGAACCGGCCATTGGCGGGCCGGTTAAGGGTTGGCTAAAAGCCAACCCGGACCCGGACCGTGGCCAGGTCTAGTCACATGAGGGAGATTCAATGATTTGGCTAAAAAATTCCAATGCCACAAATTTTCAAATTGGTGCTTAATCGATTTTTTATGGTGGATTGGATGAGACAACAAGAAGTTGGGTAGATTATAGAGCTTTGAAGACTGACAGTCACTTGTTCAACAGAGATTACAATAGTGCGATGCACTTGTTAAATGATATAGCAGATTTCGACTACAACTGACATTGAGATTCTTCACTGCAGGGTTGGAGTCACAAATATCCTCCAACACCCCACTACCCAAAATTTTCAAATCAACCTCTTGAGCATAAAGTGGAGAATGAAGCATATTCTGAAGAATTTTTGAATCAGTTGCAGAACATTGTTAATAAACAGTCAGAGATCAACCATAAATTTTCAGAAACTCACACCATCTCAGAGAATTTCTTGGATGAACAAATGAAGCTTCTTATGAAATCAGATCCTGATAACAACCAAGAGAATGAAGCGATTTGTGTTGATCAATTAGCATGTGAATGTGATCCTGCAGCAATAATTGAGCCAGATCAAGAGGAAATATTATTTGAGGAATCTTCATGCAAAGATGAGCCAAAAATGACATTGAATGATGAAGAAACATACAAGGCGAAAAATTTGAAATCGTCAATGATCTTCACACGTGGACCACTAGAAGATCCATTCTTTTCATTGACGCCAACTCCACAATATTATATCCTCTATGAGCTTCAGCCTAGATTCGGAGTCTCTTCCCAAAATAATCAGTTCATGACGAGTGTTGTTGGATCTACGAGCTTACAATGTCAATATCACGCCAAGCTTGGGGCGTACAAAATCAAAACCCATACGTAGAGTCGTATGATTCTTACTATGGGCGACAAAAGCTCTTTGATGGTTGCTTTTGGAAATTTGGGCGATCAACTATAAATTTAGCGCTGACTGGAAAGCAACTCAGTGTTTTCTTTCCCTTACTTATTTTTGGTTCTTTTTTTCTTTTATCTTTTGCTAATCCACCGCCTTACTCGTCGTTTTCCATGTTTAGTAGGTTGCCCCGGCTAAGTGAAGGTGATGTTGGTTCTTCACACCCGGAGGAGGATGAAGAGGACACACCAGGGGAGTGTTAGTTTTATTTTTTCTTTTTCTTCATGCATCTAGTGTCATACATCATTGCTTTGTTTTTTTTTTTTTTTTTTGTGGATTGTTTCGTTTGTTGTCTATGTTTGAAGCATTGAGGGCAATGCTTTTAATAAGTATGAGAGGTAGTTTATTGCATTTTACATTTAGTTTTGCGTGTTTGTGTGTCGAGTTAGGATAATGAATGGAAATCGGTGATGATTGTGGAATAAGAAAATTGAATTTTGTTGAAAATGCTTTACCTTGACTTCAAATGAGAAGCTTAGATTGAACTGTGAATATTTTTACGCACTACTGTTAAACAGTGAATTATAACGAAGAATTGATGAAGTTTTTGACTGCTTGACCATTGCACATCACTAGGTGTTTAATGATCAAATGTGTCTTGTGAATTTTTGTGGTATTCTAATAGTGCACCTATGATCTCGTTTTTTTTATTTGGCTCCAAAAATGGATGATTCGTATGCGCACCAAAAAAAAAAAACCAACAACAACTCCATCCGGGCCATGAACAAGGGATTGAAATCTTAATCACCAAGTCCAAAGCTAATTATGTGGATGAAATGAGGTTGATGCTCCATCCGGGATATAGACAAGGGGATTGAAATCCTAATCCTATCAAATTATTAGCTAAGTTTGCGGATAATTTATGGGGCTAATGTAAGTCGTGTGTAAAATCTGGCGGTATGTTAAAAATATAAATCACCCATATTTTTATATACTAATATAGAGGGAGGAGGGAATGTTACGTATCTAGAAAGAATGGATACATGAGAGGGATACTTTCACTGATTTGTTATTAGGTCACTGAGCATTCGTGTCAACAGATTCTACTTGAGTTGCATTAAACTAGAATAACATCACACACACACGTTTACGCTAAATCGAAGTGTATTGTGAAGAGTTGCTGATATTTTTGAACTTGGAATTTATTTAGACTTCACTGAGGCGATTACTTTCTCATGGAATTATCCTAATTTCTTTTTGTGTCATTGTGTTTGTTTTTGTCACTTGTCTTACTCGAGGGCGATCAAGATTCAAGCATGGGGGAGTTGATAAGTGTGTTTTCATGCATTGTTTTGTGTTAGTGTTTGAGTCCATTTTGCATGCGTTCGTGTTATTTAATGTAATTTAAGTTATTTTTATTTTTAATCATGAATATTGTCTTCATTTTACTTTCCCTGGTTTATTTGTAGGAAATAAGGAAGAAAATAGGAATTTTGGCAGAAGAGGTCGCGCTCGAGCGGGTACTTCTTACTGGCCGAGCGTGTGAAGGCCAAAGTGAAGAATTGGGACATAAAACTTCGCGCTCGAGCGGCAACTTATTGCGCTCGAGCGCGATTGTCGAGAATTTAAATATTGAGGCATAAAATGTCGCCCTCGAGCGGGCACTTTCTGCCACTCGAGCGCGTCTGACGAGGCCTAAAAAATAAAGTCAGAAGTTTATGCACTCGAGCGGGCAATTTTAGCCGCTCGAAGGAGATTGCGGAACACAGTTTTTTTATTTTACGGACTATGTCGAAAATGAAACACAATTGATTTAATATTTGGCATGTATATATACCAAATTACATCATATTTTTGGAAAAAAAGATATTCTCGAAGACGGCGGCTAGGGCTTTGAAGATTGAAGACTTGGAAGAACGCTCCATCCTAGTTTCTTCTCTATCCTTCTTCTTTTGATGATTAAAACGTAGTTTTAAATTATGTTTTTATTTTTTGAGTAGTTTCTTTTCAACCAAGACTACGAGATTAGGTCGAAACTAATTTATGTTTGAGACGTGGTTTTATGATTGATATATTTTGAATATTTTCAGTTATTTATTGATGTTAGTTTAATATTTCTTGTGAATAGCTTGATCATCTAGTCACACGTGTGTTGATTAATCACGAATTGAAATATGATTGATTAAATATAACTTTAAAGATATCAATCAACATATGATTAAACTAGGGGTGGGTTTTCGGTATACCATATCAAAAATATTGGTATGAAAAAAAATCATACCGGTATCGATATCGAAATTCTAAAATTTGGGTATGGAAAAAATCCATACTGATACCGTACGGATACCAAAAAATTCTATATACAAAAAAAAAATGTCTATATATTGAAAATATTTCGGGTATTTTTGGTTCGGTATCCCAGCCCTAGATTAAACCGACTAAAAATAGTAATCGGCTTTAGTATGCGGTTTTAGGTGAAAACTAAATTTTCATAAATATTGAATGTGCTTAAATTTGATTAGAATTAATTAAAAACAATTAATCCGTCCAAATTGGATATGTTTAGCAATTTTAGAAATAGATTGTTGAATAAGATAGGAAAATTCAACGTGATTGGAATAAAACATAATTTTCAGTCTGTGTCACGTGGATGCATAAATTAGTTCGATACCTTCGTGTGTCTTGGTTGTCTTTTTTAATTGAATTTATAATCCAAAGTTCTAGCTATGTTTGTTTTCAATTTATTTATTGTCAGTTTACTTGAACAAATCAAAATCATTTTTATTATTTTGTCTAGATTAAGTAAAATAATTAAATCTTGAGAATTGACTACAGTATTTGTGGGATCGATACTTGGACTCATTATCCATTTACTATTGCTTGACCTAGTGCACTTTTTAGTCATAACCGAAATCTTCGGTCATCGATCATGAGATATATATGGTTTATCCCTTGAAATGAAGAAAATAATAATAATAATAATAATAATAATAATAATAATAATAATAATATCTATATTATATATAAAAATGGAGTTTTTGCCATTTTTGGTAAAATCACGCCAAAAAACTATAGCTAAAAATAGAAACTTTTTCTCAAAATAAAATATTAATTATATTTTAATAAAATTGATACTCAATACTTAGGCTCCGTTTGGTAGCCTATATTATTAATATGTGTATAACTTATCCTATCAAATCCCACGTTCTTCTCATCATATTATTTATCCATCTATTAATTATTTATTTTTCATCAATAAAATCATCAATTATTTATCTTACATCAATCAAATCATTTAATTTAAATTACTATATTACCCCTTATAAATAATATTATTCATATTTTATTTATTTTTGAAAAGGTAAAATGGTAATTTGTCATTTTTTAATATAAAATTTTATCAATCAAATCAATAAATTATAATCCATCAATCAAATTAAATTTTATATTCACTATCATTTTTTATTTATATTTTATTACATTATATTACTTATCTATGTATTATTTATCTCATCATACCTACCAAGCGGTACCTTACTGTATTCAATCGTGTACATATGTGGACATTTAAACTTTTTAGTTTAATTCATTAAGTGTATATAAATATATGTATACATTCATATATTTAAATTTCGTAGATTTCTTTGATTTCTCAAATATTATTATAAAACAATAATAAAAATAATTATAAACTTAACATACAACTTTTTCAACTGTTCAAATCTTAAATTAAAAAAAATTATCAATATTTAATTAATAACATTTAAAACACAAGATGTTGGGAAATTTAGTTTTGGTATTTACAAAAGAAAGCCAAACTACTTGAGCAACTAAAAAAGAGCTAAACTGATATTCAGAAAATGATGATGTCACTATGACCTACAGATACAGTTTACGTTGCCAAACTGAATTACTAAACTATACCATCAACGACCGCGCTAAAGGGATACAAAGCAGTTTACCTCGCTAAACTGAATCCATCAGTTTACCCTTGCCAAACTGATTGCTTCAGGAGTCCACAACAGTTTACTACCGTGCCATTTCTGGATAAGATCATCCGTACTCTGACATCTCTGCAGAAGGTAGTGCCGTGATACCAAGGGAATGTCGGCTCCAGAAATCGTTGATGATAGTGACAAATCCAACGGGAATAATTCAAATCTTATCAGAAGGACAATTCAAACTTATGACCGTCGGCAATCCAAAGGATATAAATAGATATTTTGATCAACATCAGCAGTTGTTGTTTCACGCACTGAAAACTCTGTCATTCTTACGAGAACACGAAAATCTCTTTACGATCAAGATTCGATCAAGGAACTCAAAGCACAAACGTTCAAAAGCATTATTCTGATCATTGAAGGGTCGATCTTTGTGCTAAGAATTTTGAGTTACATTTACTCTATTGTCATATCAGGCTAGGACTAAAACTAAGGTGTTATACTAGGAGTTCTTGTTTAGGCAGTGTTTGAGTCCTAAACTGGATTGGGTTTGTTCAAATTACTTGTATAAATCAAAGTCTTCTAGTGAAATCCTTCCGAGGTGGAAGAAGGGGTGACGTAGGAGTGTTTGAAATCTCCGAACATCCATAAACAACTACTTGTGTCATTTCAGTTTACTCACCATTAACACACACCCTAAACTGATATTCACTCAGTGTTTTAAATCTGCAGCTTGACATATTTTCGCACATATTTTGTTTTCCAAACTGCATCCGACACTAAGATAAGCCTCGAATTCATTCATTAAACCGATTGAGTTCAATATTTCCTACTAAACTGTTTGAAAGTATATTCACCCCCCTCTAGACTTTCAACCGATCCTAACAAGTGGTATCAAAGAGGTTATTATCTTAATCTTAAAGCACTGAACCAAAGTGACTTCATTCAGCAAAATTTTTATGTTCTCAAAGGAAAACTTTGATGACTGGAAGATTCGTATGCAATCACACCTATCAGCACTAGACGATGACATGTGGTTTGTCATCACTGATGGACCTCTTGCGATCACCAAGGTCAATATTGCTATAGCTCTTTCTGGAGGTGGTCCACAGTACATTGAGAAACCAAGAATTGAATGGACTGCTAAAGAAAAAAATAAGGCAAATCTTGATAATGTGGCTAAAGATATCTTGTATAAAACACTTGACAAGAACACCTTTAGCAAAATCAAGACATGCAAAACTGGAAAGAAAATGATTGTGAGCTTCCATCCACTAGTGAACAGGTATTCGATTTCAGCTCTGAGGAATTTACCTGAGAGGAACTGATCAAAGCTCTTCATGGTATGGAAAATGAGTATCATCAAATGTCCTTAGCATTCGATGAAGTCAGAGCCAAGCAAAAGGATCTACAAGATACCTCAACTGAACCCTCTTGGGAACAATCAGTTGAGATAAACTGTCTTGAAACAGAAATTTCTGTGCTCCGAACTGAGAATGAACAACTCAAGATCGATATCATGAATCTTACAACATAAAAACATAACATGGATGAATTAGTAAGATCATGGAATAAATCTTCGAGCCTGTTGACAGAAAAAAATGATTCACAAAGACCTCTCCATGACAAAACTGGTCTTGGATATGGCAAGACAGTGGAAATTGGTGAATCAAGTACTGTACCCAAACTGAACATGTGCAAAGGAAAATACATAAACTTGTACAAGCAGTTAGGGAAAATGAAAATGAAAAACCTATCCCGATGACTTGGCAGCAAATAGAGTAGATGAACAGAAAAAGATTTGGTATTGGCTTCAATCCTCATGAAACTAAGGTAGAGATTGCTAAAAGTCCTAAACGGACTAATGCATATCAACCTAATCTCATGAGAGGAAATAGAAGTCAAAACCATAATCAACGTCCAGTTCAAAAGCGATATAGAAACTTCAAAGACACTGGGAAAGGCAAACAACATATAGTTTTACAAGCACATCACACTCCACCATCTAGAGCATCTAACTTAGTACGCACCTATAGGAACACATAAACTGGTAAACTAGTTAAAGTATTCCAGGTTTGGGTTCCTAAAGGATTAATCCCTCGTGGACCTAAATAGATGTGGGTACCAAAAGTTATTCAACCTTGTGAATGCAGGTGGCAGGTATCAAGGAAAAGGAAGAGGAATCATGGTACTTAGACAGTGGATGTTCAAGACACATGATTGGAAATGATAAACTACTGTCTGAACTCGTTAAATACCATGGTCCCACTATCACTTTGGTGACAACTCAAAGGGTAAGACCGTGGGTAAGGATAAGATTATTCACGGCAACATTATCATTCAAGATGTTCTATTGGTTGATAATCTGAAATATAATTTAATCAGCATTAGTCAAATGTGTGATTATGGGCATTCCGTTGAATTTCAAAAGCTAAACTGCATTGTTAAAAATGCCTCTGGTAACATTATTTTGACAAGAAACATATATGGAAACACATATAAAGTGTGTTGGAACATTCAGTCTAGCAAACCAATTTGCCTCGTAGCTTCCAATTCTAAGCGCAACTGGATTTGGCACAAGCGATTGAATCATCTTAACTTCAAAACTATTGCCAGTCTGAGTAAGCTCGAACTAGTAACAGGCCTGCCTAAAATTGATATTTCCAAAGACAAATTTTGCTCAGCTTGTCAATTTGGGAAGCAAGTTAGGTCATCTTTTAAAAATAAGGGTTATAACTCATCTTTCCGATGCTTGGAACTATTACATATGGACTTATTTGGTCCAATTCCAGTAACAAGTTTAGGGGGAATGAGGTATACTCTTGTCATCATTGATGACTACTCACGTTTTACCTGGGTCATTTTCTTAAAATTAAAAGACCAAACTGCTTCTCAACTCATCAAGATTTTTAAAAGACTTTTTAACGAAAAATCAAGATTGAAAGAATCAGAAGTGATAGAGGAACTGAATTTGTCAATCAAACTTTATCATCTTTTTTAGAACATTATGGAATCAAACATGAACTCTCAGCATCTAGAACACCACAACAAAATGGTGTTGCAGAAAGGAGAAATCGTACTCTTAAAGAAGCTGCGAGAACCATGTTATACTGCTTGCTATACTCAGAACAGATCAATGATATGCAAAAAATTTTTTAAAACCCCATATGAGATCTGGAATGGCAGACAACCCAATGTATCATACTTCAAAATTTTTGGGAGAAAATACTACATTCACAACAATGGTAAAAGTCATCTGACTGCATTTGATGCAAAGTCAGATGAGGGAATATTTCTAGGATACTCCTCAATTAGCAAATCATATAGAGTCTTCAACAAAAGAACTCTAAATGTTGAAGAATCAATTCATGTTATTTTTGATGAAGATTTAACTGATGATATTGCAACTAACACTCATCAACTCTCAGATCTATTTCAAGAAATACAATTAGACAATGATAGTCAGGATGAAAGTGAAAACGAAGTTTCACCACCTATAAGAACACTTCAATCTCCTGAACCTGAACTAGTGGACTCAGTAGTTGAGGATCATAAAATTGATCAACCAATTGATATTCATCAAACCCACACAGTTGAGAATATTGAAGAACAACATCATGAGACTCGAGTTCACCACATTCATTCTGAAGACACAGAGCTTGGTCAAGACAACATGACTAATCAAGATCTGGAGGCACAAGTGATCAGTTGAAATCAGTCTAATACTAGACTCAAATGGTCCAAAAAGCATCCACTCAGTGCAGTAATAGGTAATCCTACGGCACCATTAAGGACTCGAGGACAAATGATTAAAGAACTTCTTCATGCAGTCTTTATATCCCAGAAGAGCCTAAGAAAATTGAAAATGCATTGGTTGACAGCTGTTGGACAGAGACAATGCAAGAAGAGTTAAATCAGTTTACTAGAAATGCAGTCTGGGATCTTGTTCCAAGACCAACACATTAATCAGTTATTGGCACTCGATGGGTCTTTAAAAACAAGCTTAATAAAGAAGGAACTGTGGTTAGAAATAAGAAAAGATTAGTAGCTCAAGGATACAGGCAAGAAGAAGAAATTGATTATGACGAAACTTATGCACCAGTAGCTAGACTGGAAGTCATAAGAATATTCCTTGCATATGCTTCATTCAAAAACTTCAAATTTTATCAAATGGACGTTAAAAGTGCTTTCTTGAATAGAAAACTTCAAGAAGAAGTCTTTGTTGAACAACCACCGGAGTTTACAAATCATCAATTCCCAGATCATGTGTATCATTTAAACAAAGCTCTTTATGGACTGAAACAGGCTCCTAGAGCTTGGTATGACACCTTAACCAAATTTTTTCTTGAACACGAGTTTACAATAGGCACAGTTGATAAAACTTTGTTCAAATTCACGAAAGGTGATCACACTTTATTAGTTCAAATATATGTTGATGATATTACCTTTGGGTCAACTAATCCCAAACTGTGCACAAGATTTTCTAAGCTAATGCATGAAAAATTCGAGATGAGCATGATGGGTGAACTGAATTTCTTTCTTGGATTACAAGTTCGTAAAATGGAATATGGGACATTCATAAGCCAAACTAAGTACACCAAAGAATTAATCAAAAAGTTTGGTATGGAAAACTGCACAGTTGCAACAACTCCCATGAGCGTATCGATTAGCTTGACAAAGACGAAGGGGGAATATCAGTTGATGCAATAATGTATCGAGGTCTAATAGGGTCATTACTTTATTTAACAGCCAGCAGACCTGTCATTGTTTTTGCAGTTTGCTTATGTGCTAGATTTCAGTCAAATCCTAAGCAGTCCCACTTCGTAGCTGGCAAAGGGATACTAAGGTACCTTAAAGGGACTCATAATGTTGGTCTATGGTATGCTAAGCATAACTCCTTCAATCTAGTTGGCTACTCAGATGCTGATTATGCTGGATGTAAACTGGATAGAAAAAGTACAAGTGGATCATGTCAATTCCTTGGGGATAGGCTGATATCATGGTGCAGTAAGAAACAAACATCCATTGCAACCTCTACAACAGAAGCTGAATACTTAGCTGCTGGAAGTCGCTGTGCTCAACTGCTTTGGGTTCAACAACAGTTGAGGGATTATGGAATTGAAGAACAGGATTCACCAATCTTCTGTGATAACACCAGCACAATTGCAATTACTTACAACCCCATTCTTCATTCAAGAACAAAGCATATCGAAGTTAGACATCATTTTATCCGAGATCATGCACTCAAGAAGAATATCCGACTGAAGCACATATCAACAGAGCAACAAACTGCAGACATCTTCACCAAACCACTCCCAGAGTCTAAGTTTTCTTACTTTTGAAATATTCTAGGACTTATTGAATTAAATTAAAATTAAGCTTATACATCGCAAAATGTCCAAAAAGTTTAGCATGACCTAAACTGAATTCTTCGCAAAGCTATTAAACTGATTCTCGATTGATATTTTATTGTACTTGATTACGTTGCCTTAAAACTCCTTTTTTCTGCCTAAAAAGATATAAGCATACATTAAGGGGGAATACTAATAAATCTTTTGCAGTTTATATTTTAGGCTTGTAACAGACATAAAAATATAAATAACAACATATTCAAACAAAATAGCATATTTTATTAATAAACTCCATTTACAATATCTATTTCATTTTCCACAGCCATTTTCCAAAGGCAAAGATGCTCCTCCAGTGGGCCATCTTCCACCTCTTCCAGGCCATGAAAAAAGGTCACCACCCTTAACTTCTTTTTCAAGTGCAGGAGTCGTATGCCCTCACGGCCAAGGATATACACAGGGTCGTTTATTCCGAGCACTTGTTTGTATTTCTACAGACGACGCACCTCCTCAGGATCAAGTACATCTGGACCCCTAAACTGCATCTGAATCAGCTTTGCTCGTAAACGAGCAAGCTTCTCCTCGATGAAATTTTCATGAGCAACTCTCCAATTCTCCATTATTTACTTGATTTAATGTCTACTTGCATATCTTCATTTTTTTTATATATAGACTAACAACCCGGATATCGAAGAGTTTCTAGCATTTATTACATTTAAAATATTTAGAATATCAAGAGTTTCTTACGTATAACTTTCATGAAATAAGGCACTGTTCATGACAAAAAATCTCTGAAATTTGATTGCATGTAATCATTATATGATAACATGGATTTTCTTGCTTACTATTTTAGTTTACCTTTGTTTACTTAGTAGTTGTATCGACACAGTTTAAGTGAAACAGTTTATGCCCAAAATCCAGTTTAGTAAAAATTCCTTTACTAATACTTGAAATCAAAATGTTACAATCACACACTTTTTATTTCCCTCATCTTGTGAAAAATTTCAAAGCTCCAGTTAGTCACCCATGCTCGTAGAGGAGCAACTGAAGGATCCATTAGCTCATCGGTTGCAATACGAACCAATGTGATATACTCTTTACTGAGCATCATATAGAGAACATTTTTCTCCTTAAAAATGTCTCTGGGCTCAAATGTATCCAGTGCTATCATATAGTACATCGCCCTCTGAGCTATTTCCTTTGCATCCTCATATTTTCTGGGAGGAAACTGAGCATGATGATACATGTGGAGCTCTTCTATCTTCAACCAGACCTTCATCACCTTTTCAAACACCCTCTCCTCGATCTTTTTCTTTTCAATTTCAAAGTAACTCTCTCGACATGCCTCACATGCCACATAAGGACTTTGACCAAAACCAAACAAGGGAACACTGTTACTCATATTTCTTTGCTCAACTGAAATTATAAAATCGGATATATTGTTATATTTCACTATTTTTCAGTTGCAACACGTAGTATTTATAGAGAGAAATATGTGTACTATCTCCCGCCTTGCTGTACGATGTGATTTGAATTTTAAATTACTCTGTGAGCCACGTCATTCTTGTGTCGTATTGACCAAGTCATCCATTTTACAACAACTAAGTTCATCAATAACCCTAAGTCCATTCTAACTTCTCTTACGATTACTCTATTGATTCACAGGCAACAATCTCAATGGCTACTTCATCCGCAGTTTACATTCTCAATGCTCTTGCCATCGATTTTGAATCACTATACGGAATGGATAAACCAGGGATATCCAAGGTTTGCACTACTCTGGAACAATCTGGACTTCGGCCTTTTCTGGATATTAAAAATTTGAATATATATCAAACAGACTTGCTGTCATTATATCACAACTGCACACTTAAGGATGATGGTGTACTGTTACTCTCTCTCGGCGGACACACCATTCAAATCAGTGAAGACTTTTTCGCCAACACCTTCAGTTTACCTACTTCAGGTAATACTGACTTCAATATTATATCAATTACTGATATCACTGAAATTCAAAGCATGTTTTCTGGGTCAAGTCAACCAATTTCTTTGTCTGGATTCAAAAGAGACCTAAAACCTGAATATCAAATGCTGGCTGATATTGTTGCCAAGAGTATTTTGGCAAAAGGAGGGTCCTTCGCCAAACCGACTGTTGGAAAGTTCAAAGTAATGACT
This sequence comes from Henckelia pumila, assembly GCF_033568475.1. Classification (NCBI taxonomy): domain Eukaryota; kingdom Viridiplantae; phylum Streptophyta; class Magnoliopsida; order Lamiales; family Gesneriaceae; genus Henckelia; species Henckelia pumila. The sequence continues at coordinate 144,398,377 of NC_133121.1, forward strand.
GCCATCATGAAAGGTGTGAAGAAAAATTGGAGTAATATCCTCTTTAACATATTTGTCCAAATGATGACACCCACCAAGCAATCTTCGCGATATATACTACAAACTAGTCAAATTCTTGAAACTCTTGGAATTACTCTTCAAGCATCTTCTCAGTTGCACAAGCTTAGAGTTCTGAATGTTGAGTATCTGGAAAATTTTCAGTCCAGAGAATCAACTGACTTAACTACTGCAAAGACACAAAAAACACCAGTGAAGAGACAAGTCAAAAAGAAGAAAAATTCTATGATATATGACAGTGATGACACTGATAGTGAAGAAGTGGTTAAACTGCCTCAAACCAAGCGTACAAGAACTCTACAAGCAAAGGATGTCACATCCCCATCCAAACTGATCATTTCTGTGGTTCCTAAACCAGCTAATATGACCTCAACTGAAGATGCACATCTCGTTGATAAAACAGCTGAGAAGTTAAAAACCAAAACTGATCCGAAGGGAAAGCAACCTATGATGATTGAATCACTTCAGAGTCTTCAACCATCTCTAGAAACTCCAACACATGAAGATTTGGGAAAGGATGTTAAAACTCAGAAAGCTACTCTACAAGTTATCTCACAAATTGTAGTCCTGCCTCCAGCAATCTCAATTGGTGGTTTATCTTCAAAAAAAAATTGTTGAATATACTCACTCAGGTTTGGACTTAGTAGCAGGAAGCTCACAAATAGCATCCTCCTCAGATCCTGAAAGACCATCCAATGCTATTCAACTACAAATTGACTTAACCATAGATGAGGTACTTAAATATGCTGAGAAGCGTACTGCTGAAATCTTTGATACTTGGCACCAATACAGGACCTCTACATTGGCCAAGCATCTCACCAAAAAGAATGAGCTGTCAAAATTTCTCAAACTTGAAGAAATTGTTCTAAGAGTTGTCAAGACTGCCAACATTCAAGATGCATTGATAAGAAGAAATTACTTCTATGATCTCTTAAGGATCAAGAAACTGGGAGAAATTGTTGATGAATTTCAAAGCAATTACGATCCACGTGCCATAAATTCTTATGAATACAGAGCCATATTCACTCAACTGCAAACTGATCTCATCAATATACAAACAGAAGTAAAATTCTGGGAGACTGATCAAACGTTGGAAACTCTAGAGGTTTTTGTTTGGAAGAAACACAAATCACACTCCTCATCCAAATCCAAACACAAGAAAATCAAGAAAAGTCATACTTCCACTGAATCCTCAAATCACACCATTGATCAGGTGTTTGCAGAACTTCAAAGAGAAACTTCAGTTGCCCCCATTACAACAGATACATCCATCGAGCAGCTGCTGCATATATCAGAAACTGAAAATACTTTTCCTGAGCTTCAACTTATGAATGTTGATGAAGTCATCTCTCATATTGAAATTGAAGATCGTCCAACTCCTTTATTAACAGCATCATCCGTGGAAGAAAGTGTGCCACCAATATCTCTCCAGAAGGAACTTGAAGAACCTCAACCGATCACTATGGAAGTACCATCATCTCAAATTTTTGACCACACAGACGAGACACTCATCTTTTCTCAGAAGGAAATCACAGAACCATTCTTGTCTCAAGCAGTTGAGTCATCCTTCTCAACTCCCACTGAACAAGTTATAACAGAATCCAAGGAAGTCTCTCAAACGTTGGAAATCCCATCCCAACTTGATGACACACCTGCTCCAACCAAGTCTAGTAATGAAGAAGCACTTCTGACAACCAACTCAACTAATGATTCATTAGTCACACCAATTCCTCTTGATGATAAACAGCTGCAAGACCCAGTACATGAATCATCCCCACATGTACAAATCATCAATGATTCATCTCCTCATGACAAAGCTATTGAGACTGAGACTCTATCTCAAACTCTAGCAATGATTGTTCATACAGCTCCTGAATCATCAACTCATCAGGACAAAGGAAAAGAAAAAAGTTGAAATGATCGCAGCTACACCTCCATCACCTCCTAAAGGACAGAAGCAAGATTTTACCAAAGAAAATCTTTCATTCACTGACAAAGGACTCCCATCTCCCACTTCCACAACTGATGATGATTGTTATCAAGCACTTTCTCAGGTTGAAAACTCAGTCTACGCCATATCAAAGACTGTCACTAGTCTCAAAGAAAATCAACAAACAACCAACATCAACATCTCTTTACTGAGACAATCAATGAATGCTGAGCTCGATAAACTTCAAAAAAATCTTGCACTATTGGATAAAATCCTAGTATATTCAAATCAACTGACTAGCTCACTGTCACAACTACAAAACTCTCATCAGTCTTTAGAGACAAAAGTTAACAACTTGAATGGATTTGTTCAAACTTTTCACACATCAGTTGAATCAAACTTTCAAGGAATTTCTCGGCAACTCAACACTTTGGCAAGCTTATCTCAGAATATCTTGCGAACTCAACATGAAGCTCAAGCTCTACAACGTAATACCTCAGCAGCTCATCAACAATCTCGTAGTTCATCATTTCACAGATCATCTTCCGATCGAAGATAGTTTATCTTTTATCACATCTAGATTATTATGTTATCTACTCTTGTATCTCTCCTTCCGAATATATACTATTCAGTTTATCAAAAAGGGGGAAGAGTTCTTAGATCGTGATTAACTTTGCATGACAATGAATATCAGTTTATGATGACAATATATATCAGTTTATGATATAATAAATTGCAATGTTTTGATAAACACCAAAAAAGGGGAAATTGTTGAGAAATTTAGTTTTGGTATTTACAAAAGAAAGCCAAACTACTTGAGCAACTACAAAAGGGCTAAATTGATATTCAGAAAATGATGACATCACTATGACCTACAGATACAGTTTACGTTGCCAAACTGAATTACTAAACTGAACCATCAACGACCGCGCTAAAGGGATACAAAGCAGTTTACCTCGCTAAACTGAATCCATCAGTTTACCCTTGCCAAACTGATTGCTTCAGGAGTCCACAACAGTTTAATACCGTGCTATTTCTGGATAAGATCATTCGTACTCTGAAATCTCTGCAGAAGGTAGTGCCGCGATACCAAGGAAATGTTGGCTCCAGAAATCGTTGATGATAGTGACAAATCCAACGGGAATAATTCAAATCTTATCAGAAGGACAATTCAAACTTATGATCGTTGGCAATCCAAAGGGTATAAATAGAGATCTTGATCAACATCAGCAGTTGTTGTTTCACGCACTGAAAACTCTGTCATTCTTACGAGAACACGAAAAGCTCTTTACGATCAAGATTCGATCAAGGAACTCGAAGCACAAACGTTCAAAATTATTATTCTGATAATTGAAGGGTCGATCTTTGTGCTAAGAATTTCGAGTTACATTTATTCTATTGTCATATCAGTCTAGGACTGAAACTAAGGTGTTATACTAGGAGTTCTTGTTTAGGCAGTGTTTAAGTCCTAAACTGGATTGGGTTTGTGCAAATTACTTGTATAAATCAAAGTCTTCTAGTGAAATCCTTCCGAGGTGGAAGAAGAGGTGACGTAGGAGTGTTTGAAATCTCCGAACATCCATAAACAACTACTTGTGTCATTTCAGTTTACTCACCATTAACACACATCCTAAACTGATATTCACTCAGTGTTTTAAATCTGCAGCTTGACATATTTCCGCACATATTTTGTTTGCCAAATTGCATCCGACACTAAGATAAGCCTCGAATTCATTTATTTAACCGATTGAGTTCAATATTTCCTACTAAACTGTTTGAAAGTATATTCACCCCTCCTCTAAACTTTCAACCGATCCTAACACAAGATATATGTTAACAAAGGTGAGTGTTATTTACACTCCAAAAAGTGTTAATAACACTCCACTTTATCTATTTAATTAATTATTAGACAATATTACCCTTATTTTTTACTTTCCTTATATTATAACATTTGGATTTACCTTAAAAAGTTCAATTTCAATTCTTTTGTACACCAATAACTAAAACTATAATGTTTTAAAATTTGGTTCATAAATTTTGTCATATACGAAAGAAAATAAATTTAAAAAATATAACATTAAGATTAAATATTTTATCCTGGTTTTAGCCAAAATACATAAAATAATTGAGATATAAACAAACTGTGACTTATCAAATTCTTATTTTTTTAAACTCAATTATCAATTTCTGATTAAATCTTATAATAATAATAAGATATAAAATACACTACATAATAAAATTTAAAATTAGATTATTTTTTATAGTTTTTATTAATTTTCTACATTATACATATAAAGGTAGACATGGTCGGGTCGAGAAATTCGGAATCAAGTTATTCTTGTTTGAGTACTATGTGATTTTTTTTTAAAATTTATTAAATTGTATTTATAGTTTTTTGTTAATTAAAAATATACTTAAACAAAAAATACAGAAAACATTAATATATTAGCATCCTTGACAAAAATATATAACTAAAATAAAAACAATTTATTTTAATTAAATTCATAATATTATTTATCATTTTAATAAAAAAAAATTAAAAATTAAATAAATCGGTACAAAAATGACCCGATCAGGTAGAAATTTACTTCCCAATATCTGTCCCAAAATATTTGCATCGAGTTCGGGTTCTACTCGAACATGACAAACTATCCGAATTTTTCAAACAGAAGGCACATAGACGGTGTAAAAAAATTCCACTAACGATAATATAATTTTTATAAAAAAAATATTATTTGAATTTCATTCATTTAATTTTATGTTGACATAAATAAACTATTCAAATTAATCTATATATTTTATTATTCATTTTGAGAAATTTTAAAATAAATATATATTAATCAATAAATTTGATAAATAATATTATTCTTAAAATTAAGATTTTGAATTATAGTCACATTTCTTATATAAGATCGTGACAATCAAAAAATTTTCACCTAAATATTCTACATATTTTGTGATAAAATTAATTAATAAATTTTTATGTTCCTACTAAAACTTGGATTATAGTATTCAAGATTAAACTAAGATTTTTTTGTTATTTTAAAATTTTATGTATCTTAAAAAATTACGATAAAATATTAGAATTTGTTATTGACATACAAAATATAGTTTTAATTTATTTAAGGTAGATAAAAATGTTATATTATATAAGGAAAACAATTAAAAAGGGCATTATTGTCTAGTAGATAATTAAATAGATAATGTGGAGTGTTATTAACACTTTTTGGAGTATAAATAACACTCTCTGTTAACAAAATGTAACTAATTTACCAAACATTTAAATACAACTTTTTCAACCGTGCACATACAATAATATACATTAATAATCTTTCCTTTCCAAAATAATTAAAAAACAACCTTTAAAATAAATAAATAAAATGTGTGTCAGTTGTTTTATACAATCACACAATTTCAGCATTCCAAAAACAGAATCATTTATTTTCAGCACAATATTATACATTGTAAAACTTACCAAATATAATATTTCATAATTTGACTTACAAAATTCGAGTGCTTTAAGAATAATGATGTCAATTGTTAGAACAATCTCATGATTTATCATATCACAATATATGTTTTCCAAATCAACAGACCATTCCGACTTTAAAATTAAAAAAAAACATAAATTAAATCCTACACATAATATAAATTCTAATTTACCATGATATACTGCAATTAAAATCAACACGTATATTTACATCCATATTAATAATGAATATTATATACATATATATCATTAATTAAATTTACATTCCAAAACATGTAATAATAATTCCACATAAAATTTCCAAAAAAAAAGAGTTAATTTCGGCGGAAGTCCAATCATATTATATATACATTCATATATTTAAATTTCGTAGATTTCTTTGATTTCTCAAATATTATTATAAAACGATAATAAAAATAATTATAAACTTAACATACAAATTTTTCAACTGTGCAAATCTTAAATTTAATAAAATTTATCAACAATTAATTAATAACATTTAAAACACAAGATATATGTTAACAAAATGTAACTAATTTACCAAATATTTAAATACAACTTTTTCAACGGTGCACATACCACAATATATGCTTTCCAAATTAACCGACCATTCCAACTCTAAAACTAAAGAGTATAAATTATAATTTACAATAATATACATTCATAATCTTTGCTTTACAAAATAATTAAAAATCAACCTTTAAAATAAATAAATAAAATGTGTGTCAGTTGTTTTATACAATCACAAAATTTCGGTATTTCAAAAACAGAATCATTTATTTTGAGCACAATATTATACATTGTAAAACTTACCAAAGATAATTTTTCATAATTTGAATTACAAAATACAAGTGATTTAAGAATAATGTCAATTGTTAAAACAATCCCATGATTTATCATATCACAATATATGCTTTCCAAATCAAGAGACCATTCCAACTTTAAATTTTATATATATATATATATATATATATATATATATATATATATAAATTAAATCCTACACGGAATATAAATTCTAATTTACCATAATATACTGTAAATAAAATCAACACGTATATTTACATCCATATTAATAATGAATATTATATACATATATATCATTAATTAAATTTACATTCCAAAACATGTAATTATAATTCCACATAAAATTCCACAAAAAAAGAGTTAATTCCGGCAGAAGTTTTCTGCCAAATTCGAACACTTCCAAATTGAAATGAATTAATGTATAAATATGATATTTGTTGTGAAAAAGTAAAAATTTATGGTAAAAAGTAAAAACTCCAAAACTCATAATATATCAAACTCTACACTTTATAATATTTTTTTCTCAACTCAATTATGTTTTTCATCACAAATGAAGACCTATTTATAGATTCACATTTGAGATTAGTCCAAAAATTAATATATCATCATCTACATCATCACACACTAATTTTCAATATTTTACAACTCAATATTCAACATTCAATATTCAATAATAATAAAATAATATATTTTCAACACTTCCCCTTGTGATGATGATCGTCATATGATGATTGTCTTTATTACGTGTTTTATGTTTTCTGAATATTGACGTAGGAAGTGACTTTGTGAAGAGATCTGATGAGTTCTCACTTGATTGAATGTAACAGATATCAATATCTTTGTTCTTCTCAAGTTCTTGAGTGTAGGCAAAGAACTTTGGGGGGATATATTTGGTTCTATCACTTTTGATGTATCCTTCTTTCATTTGAGCAATACATGCAACATTATCTTCATATAGCGTCACAGGCTTCTTGTCTACTGATAATCCACAAGAAATTTGGATATGTTGTGTCACTGATTTTAGCCAAACACATTCACGGCTTGCTTCATGTAACGCAATAATCTCAGCGTGATTTGATGAAGTTGTTACGAGTGTTTGCTTCTGTGAACGCCAAGAAATCGCGGTGCCTCCCCGAGTAAATACATATCCGGTTTGGGAACGTGCCTTATGTGGATCAGATAAATATCCAGCATCAGCATAACCAATGATACTTTTATTGGTGTCTTTTGAGTACAAAAATCCCAAATCTGTCGTTCCTCGTAGATAACGGAATATATGTTTAATTCCGTTCCAGTGCCTCTTTGTTGGATATGAACTAAATCTTGCCAATAAATTTACAGCAAAAGATATATCAGGTCTAGTGCAATTTTCAAGATACATAAGGGCATCAATGACACTTAGATATGGTACTTCTGGACCAATAATAACTTCATCATCTTCACATGGACGGAATTGATCCTTTTCTATGTTTAATGATCTTACAACCATTGGAGTACTTAATGAATTTGATTTATCCATATTAAAACATTTAAGGATCTTTTCTGTATAATTTGTCTGGTGAAATAAAATTCCACATTCTTTTTCTTCGATTTTCAAACCCAGACAATACTTGGTTTTTCCAAGATCCTTCATTTCGAATTCTTCCTTCAAGTACATCATAACTTCTTGAATTTCTTTATTCGTTCCAATGATGTTTAAATCATCAACATATACAACAATAATTACACATCCGGATGTTCTTTTCTTGATGAAAACACAAGGGCATATTGGATCATTTACATATCCCTTTTTCATCAAGTGCTCACTTAGCCGATTATACCACATTCGGCCGGATTGCTTCAACCCATATAATGATCTTTGCAATTTTACAGAATAAAATTCTCTGGGTTTTGAACTTTGTGCTTCAGGCATCTTAAATCCTTCAGAGATTTTCATGTATATATCACTATCAAGTGATGCATATAAGTAAGCTGTAACAACATCCATAAGACACATTTCCAAATTTTCAGATACTGCCAAACTAATCAAATATCGAAACGCAATTGCATCCATAATAGGAGAATACGTTTCTTCATAATCAATTACAGGCCTTTGAGAAAAACCTTGTGCAACAAGTATAGCTTTATATCTGACTATTTCATTTTTCTCATTTCGCTTTCGAATAAAAACTCATTTGTATCCAACAGGTTTTACACCTTCAGGTGTGAGGACTATAGGTCCAAAAACATTACTTTTATTTAGCGAATCCAATTCAACCTGGATGTCATTTTTCCATTTAGCCCAATCATGACGAGTTTTACATTCACCAAAAGATTTTGGTTCATGATCCTCATTTTCATTTATGATGTCACAAGCCACATTATAAGAAAATATCTCATCAATATCTTCTATGTATTTTCGGTTCCATATTTTTCCAGTATTAATATAATTTGATAGAGATTTCACGATTCTCGTCAGTTTGTGGTTCTGACAGAACATTTTCATCATCAGGTGTTTCTTCTGGAACACCATTTTCTATTTTATGATCATCGTGTTTCTCTATGCCTTTTCTTTTCCGATGATTTTTTTCCTTGGAACCGACTGGCCTTCTACGCTTCAAGCATTTTATGACATCATGAGTGTTTTCAATTTGTTTCTTTGGAATTTCAATTCGAGCAGGGGCATTTACAACATGTATATATGATTTTGTTACCCCTTTTGTGTCTGCAAATGCATCTGGCATTTGATTTGCAATTCTTTGCAAGAGCACAATTTTCTGTACATCTTTCTCACATTGTTTGGTCCTTGGATCCAAATGTAACAATGATGGTACATACCATGTGATTTCTTTTTCGATGTGTTTCTTTTCTCCTCCTAACATTGGGAAGATTATTTATTAAAATGACAATCAGCAAAACGTGCTGTAAACACATCGCCTGTCTGAGGCTCAAGATATCGAATGATTGATGAGCTATCATAATCGATATGAATATCGATTTTTCTTTGAGGACCCATTTTTGATCGTTGAGGTGGTGCAATAGGCACATACACCATACATCCAAAAATTCTCAGATGAGAAATATTTGGTTCTTTACCAAATGCAAGCTGCAATGGGGAGAATTTATGATATGCACTTGGTCTGATGCGAATTAATGCCGTAGCATGTAAAATTGCATGTTCCCATATAGAAATAGGGAGTTTTGTTCTCATAATCATTGGTCTAGCAATCAGTTGTAGATGTTTAATCAATGATTCAGCTAATCCATTCTGTGTATAAACATGAGCAACATGATGTTCAACAGTAATTCCCATTGACATACAATAGTCATTGAAAGTTTGGGAAGTAAATTCTCCAGCATTATCAAGTCTTATTTTCTTGATTGTATAATCGGGAAATTGATTCCGCAATTTTATTATTTGAGTCATTAATCTTGCAAATGCCACATTCCGAGTTGACAATAAGCATACATGTGACCATCTGCTAGAGGCATCGATCAATACCATAAAATATCGAAATGGTCCACGTGGTGGATGAATTGGCCCACAAATATCACCCTAAATACGTTCAAGAAATATGGGTGATTTTGTTTGGATTTTAGCTGGCGATGGTCTTATAATAAGTTTTTTAAGAGAACATGCTTTACATTGAAACTTATTATTCTGAAAGATCTTCTGGTCTTTCAATGGATGACCATGTGTATTTTCAATAATTCTTCGCATCATTATTGAACCAGGATGTCCCAATCGATCATGCCAATTGGTTAATATTGAAGAACTATTAACCACCATATTTGATTCGGTTGGCTTTATATGTGTATAATGCAATCTAGTAGGGAGCATTGATAATTTTTCAACCACATATTTTTTTCCTGATTTATATATGGTAAAACACATATATTTCTGATTTTCATCAGTTATCGTCTCAGTATCATACCCATGAGAATATATGTCATTAAAACTCAACAAATTTCTTTTTGATCCTGGTGAATATAAAGCATCATTTATCAAAAAATTTGTTCCATTAGGTAACAAAAAATGTGTTTTTCCACAACCTTCAATCAAGTCTACAGGACCCCATATTGTATTCACCATTGTTTTTGTTGGTTTTAATTCCAAGAAATATCTTTTATCTCGGAGAATAGTGTGCGTTGTACCACTATCGGGTAAGCAAACTTCCATGGGATTATTTTCTTGTTTAGCTTTGCTCATACCGTTTTCCATTTTGAACTTCAAAAGAAATTATGCAATAAAGAAAATCAAGGATAATATATTTATGCAAAATATAGCATGTTTCATAAGAATGCATGAAAAATATAGCATGTTACATTTCAGTCCCGCCAATATATTAATCAATGTTCTCGAAATCATTTGAAAAATCGACAGCGTTGAAATAAGTTGAACCACTTAAATGGTTACTGTTTTCAACAAAATTGGTCTCTTTTTCTTTCCCCTTTATCGATATTTTAAAGAGCTTATATAAGTGCTCAGGGGTACGTGACCAATGTCTTGGAGTGCCACATTTATAACAAGCACTCTCATATCTTTTTGAGTGATTTTTATTTTCACTCATATTTTCATGCTGTCTTTTTGGGTGGTTCGTGACGTTCTTTGAGATTAGTTATTGAAGTAACTATCTCGATTATTTTCATATCCACGGCCGTGACCACGACCGCGATCATTTCTACATCCACTTTCATGACCACATCCTCGACCTCGACCAAAATCTAGTTTATGCCTTTGATTTTGGTTTTTATTTTTACTTACGACATTTGCTTCTGGAAATGCCGTAGATACATTGGGTCGGGATTGATGATTTCTAATTAACAATTCTTTGTTATTTTCTAGTGATATCGAGAGCAACGAATTTAAGCTTTGCCAAATTTGACATGGTAGTACTAGAAAAATAACAATGCATTTTATTAGTTAATTTTTATTAATATGACAATACAAAATAATGGATAAACGATGAGTACAAGTATGTTTAAAAATAGATGGAAAGTGTGCGGTGGATTGTAGTGACCCTGCATGGTATCACCTACTAACTGGCAACTAATAGCATGCATTAAACTTAATATTGCAAAATAACTTAAGAGAGTAAAACATGCGGAAACAAACCATAATTTACATATCAGCTTAGTAACATAACCAGGCTTAAATCTGTAGTGATACAACCAAATCGAAGAACTTAAACAGTAAACATTATACAGCTAAAACATATCCTGCTGTATAAATTCCCCTGAAAAGCTCCGGCTCCCTAGTCCTGCCTCGAACTACCGGCTCCGTCCATCCTACGACCTGCCCCATAGAATAGGGTGTCCAAGATAACAACTAGGACGTGAGCGCTAACGCCCAGTACATAGACATGAGTAAACATATGTATATAATGCATGCGACATGATGACTGGTACAGGGTCATCTGAAAATCATGCTCAGTACCGGCGCCACATGAGTGCTGCCACCGCACGGATCAACCTCTGGGTGCAACCACACTCGTCTAGTACACCAGAATAGACAGACATAAATGCCCCCGCCATCGCGGTACTCTTAGTGACTGACTATCGAGTATAGAGCTGAGCGGCTCTATAATCAGGTATAACAAGGTATAGGCTCAACGTGTATATGCACATGACACATGAATATGGAAAAGGGTAAATCATATATCATGCCATAAAATAATGCCAAATAAATGCAGCATATAAACATGTATACTCGCTGGCAATCTCAGTCAATGTGTACGCACCTCTAGGCTAGTTCAAGTAAAGTAAGATCCTAGGTTCCAAGCCTATATTCAAAAGTTCACCGTATCACTACATAAATTCTATAAGCCTTAACTAAGCTAATAAGTACTCCCAAAACTTAACTAGATTCCCGGACCATACCTTCGTCCGTAGTTAGCCCTTTGGAGTCGCTAGTCCCGGATGACTATAACCACAACTTGGTTATTCCAGAACCTCTATTATAACCGATAGGGCCCTCAAGTGTATATCTCACACTATATAACTGAAGAAAGAAACTCGGGAATTCGTATTTAGAAATGAATCTGAGAAGTCCTATTTATAGGCAAAATTCCCGCCCAGGATCGGAACTTCCGATTTCAGGATCGGAGCTTCCGATCCAGCTCACTGCGTGCATGTGTGACACGTCGGGATCGGAACTTCCGATCGGGCGATCGGAGCTTCCGATCTTCTCTACGTTCAACACTTGTCAAAACTCGCGGCTGAGTCATCGAACATTGCTGGCAGCTGGAGATCGGAACTTCCGTTCCAGGATCGGAGCTTCCGATCTCTGTGCTTCTGCTGAGCTTCCGAAGTGGCTGGGATCGGAACTTCCGATCTGGGTTCGGAGCTTCCGATCCGGCCCAAAGTCAAAAGCCCAAATTCTCTTCCGAAGTCCAATTGAATCCCGAAATTGGTTAATTATCAACCCTTAATCATGCTTATCATATTATTATCTTAAAATAAAATCTGGGTTACTACATTCTCCCCACCTTTAGATATTTCGTCCGCGAAATAACATCTAAAGACAAATCAAGATAACAATATGAAACATTCAAACCATGTTTTATTACAACATTTGTAATTACATCTTACATGGTAAATCAAAAGTACAAAGCAAACAACTCAGGATATTCCGCTTGCATACGACTCTCAGTTTCCCAAGTTGCTTCTTCAACGCCTCGGCGCTGCCACTGTACCATCACAATTGGTATAGTCTTATTCCGAAGAACTTTCTCCTTCCTGTCTAGGATACGGATTGGTCGTTCAACATAAGACAGATCTGGCTCTAGCTGAATATCAGTAGATTGAATCACATGAGATTCATCAGCTATGTACTGTCGAAGTAACGACACATGAAAAACATTATGTATACTGGAAAGATTTGGCAGTAACGCCAGACGATATGCAACATCTCCGATTTTCTCCAGTATCTGGAAAGGTCCAATAAAACGAGGAGACAACTTGCCTTTCACGCCGAATCTCATCACCTTCCTGAAAGGTCATACTCGTAGAAACACATATTCACCAGGCTCAAACTGAAGTGGTCTGCGACGAATATTAGCATAACTGGCTTGTCTATCTTGAGCAACTTTGATCCTATGCTTGATCAAATCTACTTTCTCTACAATCTGCTGCACCAATTCAGGACCCTCGACTTGCCGTTCCCCGACTTCATCCCAGAATAACGGAGTACGACACCGTCGACCGTACAATGCCTCGAAAGGTGCCATATCGATACTACGATGATAACTGTTATTGTAGGCAAATTCGATCAAAGATAACTGATCCTGCCAAGATAAACCAAAGTCCATGACGGAAGAACGTAACATATCCTCCAATGTACGAATCGTCCGCTCTGACTGTCCGTCAGTCTCCGGATGATATGCAGTGCTCAAACTTAGAGTGGTACCCAATGCCTCCTGAAAACTACCCCAAAAACATGAGGTAAATCGCGGGTCTCTATCACTGACTATGCTCACTGGAATCCCATGCAATCGCACTATCTCCTAGATGTATAAACGTGCCATGCGATCATACGAATACTCCCGGTTATAAGGAATAAAGTGTGCTGATTTTGTCAAACGGTCAACAACGACCCAGATAGCATCACACTGACGTGAAGTAATAGGTAAGTGGGTAACAAAGTCCATAGTCACGTGCTCCCACTTCCATTCGGGAATCTCAAGATTCTGCAGTAATCCACCTGGTCATCGGTGTTCAGCCTTGACCTGTTGACAAACCAAACATCTTGAAACAAATTGATACACACTTCGCTTCATCCCTTTCCACCAGAATCTAGTTCGCAAGTCCTTATATATTTTCATACTTCCAGGATGAACTGATAATCGACTCCAGTGAGCTTGAGAAAGAATATCATTCATGAGCTCCGCAATATTAGGTACAACCACTCGATTAGATAAGCACAATAAACCATCTTCCTGAAAATGAAATCCAGATGTATTAACTCCATTGGCTAGACGTGCCAAACGCTGAGTCTTAACATCAAATATCTAAGCATCTCTGATCCGAGAATACAATGCTGGCTCAGACAAAATAGTATACAACCGAATTCCATTTCTTCCTTTCTTGTGCTTGAGCGTAAAACTAAATGAACAGCACTCTTGAATCATATAAGATACTTCACTAGTCTGAAGTGCAGAAAGTCTCACCTGCCGACCCAAGGCATCAGCAGTAAGATTGGCAGAACCTGGATGATATTTGATTTCACAATCATAATCTTTCAGAAGATCCATCCAGCGTCTCTGTCACATATTCAACTCCGCCTGAGTGAATAAATACTTCAAACTCTTGTGATCCGTGAACATCTCAAATTTCTCGCCATAAAGATAATACCTCCAAATCTTGAGTGCAAATACAATGGCGGCTAACTCGAGATCATGCACTGGATAGTTAGTCTCATGCGTCTTCAACTGTCGAGAAGCATAGGCAATAACATGTCCATGCTGTGTCAGAACACATCCTAACCCCTGACCAGAGGCATCAATATAGACAACATAACCTCCTGATCCAGAAGGTAGAGCTAGCACAGGTGTAGTAGTAAGACGTCCACGCAGCTCGTGAAATGACTCCTCACAATCCGAGGACCATATGAAGGAAACATCTTTCCGAGTAAGCTGAGTCAAAGGCCTGGCCAACTGTGAAAAATTCTCGATGAACCGACGGTAATATCCAGCTAGACCCAAGAAACTACGAATCTCAGCAACCGTCGTCGGACGAGACCAGTTCAGCACTGCCTCTATCTTATTAGGATCAACAGATATCCCTTCATTAGAAATCACATGACCGAGAAACACTACCCGATCAAGCCAAAATTCACACTTGCTCAATTTCGCATACAGCTGCTTATCTCGTAACGTCTGTAAAACAATCATTAGATGTTGTGCATGCTCATCCTTGTCATGAGAATAGACAAGAATATCATCAATGAAGACGATGAAAAATCTATCCAGATACTCTCGAAATATCTGATTCATCAGATTTATAAAGACTGCCGGTGCATTCGTTAAACCGAATGGCATCACCAAAAATTCATAATGCCCGTATCTGGTCCTGAAAGCAGTCGTAGATATATCTGAGTCTCGTACCCGCATCTGATGGTATCCAGATCTCATATCTATCTTTGAGTAAACAGAAGTACCATGTAGTTGATCGAATAGATCATCAATCCGCGGCAAAGGATACTTATTCTTGATGGTAACACGATTCAACTGCCTGTAATCAATACACAATCGCATCGATCCATCTTTCTTCTTGACAAATAAAACAGGTGCTCCCCACGGAGAAACACTCGGACGAATATATCCCTTATCAAGCAGATCATGTAACTGCTGTTTCAATTTCCTCATCTCTGAAGGTGCCAGACGATAAGGTGCTCGGGATATAGGCGTAGTTCCTGGTACTAAATCAATACCAAATTCAATCTCTCGCACCGGAGGAAAACCAAGAATCTCATCAGGGAATACATCAGGAAACTCGCTGACAACCGGTAACTGATAAATACCTGTACTACTCGTGGACATATCAACTGCATAGATGAGGTAGCCCTCCCCACCTGACTCCAAGACATGACATGCCTTCAGAGCCGAAACAAGTGGCATCGGAGGTCGCGCACCCTCACCATAAAAATACCAGCTATCACCCTCAATCGGATGAAACTGTACCAGACGCTGATAACAATCCACAGTAGCGTGATACAAAGTCAGCATATCTATTCCCAAGATACAGTCAAAATCTGTCATCGCTAATATCATCAAATTAGCTGCTAACACATTACCCTCAAACTCCAGAAGGCAACCCATCACTAGACGCTTAGTTACTATCTCTTGCTCCAATGGAGTAGATACAACTAAATCCATATCTAATGATACATAAGGTAATCTATGTCTCTTAACAAAGCGACTAGAAATAAAGGAATGTGATGCTTCAGTATCAATTAATACAAGTGCAGGAATACCACATAACAAAAAGGTACCTGCCAACATGCGATCGCTTCCCTCTGTAGCCTGTTCCTGAGACAGAGCAAACACCTGCCCTTGAGTCTGGGGATGATAACCAGAAGAAATTTGTGGTGCTGGCTGCTGACGTGGAACAATAGAAGCCTGAGATCCAACCTGTGATCCCGATCCACTAGCAGAACCCATGCGCTGAGGACAATCTCTCCGCAGATGTCCCTGCTGACCGCAAATATAACGAGCACCAGTAGCTCTCCGACATGAAGCTGCAGGATGCTTCCCTCCACAATGGCTACAAAATTCCTCCTCCTTCTTCTTCTTATTCCCAAAACGGAACATACCTCGTGAACCACGAGATCCAGATGAAGTAGTAGGAGTAGAAGAAGATGTAGGTCCAGATTGCACAACAGATTGAGCTCGAGGCTCAAAAGATCCACCAGGCTGTCCTGTCATCATCAACTGTGCCCGCCTGTTGCTAGTCTCTACAAGACGGCAACGGTTCACCAAAGTTTCAAAAGATACCGGGTCATCACAGACGACAACCTGAGAGTAGATATCTTGGTTCAAACCTTGTAGAAAGATATCATATTTCGACGCATCACTCTCATTGATATGAGGACTGAAAGGTAGCAGATCAAGAAATCGTTGCTGATATTGATCAATAGTCATTGATCCTTGCCTCAGAGTAAGCAACTCCATAGATCGTGCTTGGCGAACAGCCGGAGGAAAATACAATTTCTGGAACTCCCGACAGAAATCCCCTGAAAAGCTCCGGCTCCCTAGTCCTGCCTCGAACTACCGGCTCCGTCCATCCTGCAACCTTCCCCATAGAATAGGGTGTCCAAGATAACAACTAGGACGTGAGCGCTAACGCCCAGTACATAGACATGAGTAAACATATGTATATAATGCATGCGACATGATGACTGGTACAGGGTCATCTGAAAATCATGCTCAGTACCGGCGCCACATGAGTGCTGCCACCGCACGGATCAACCTCTGGGTGCAACCACACTCGTCTAGTACACCAGAGTAGACAGACATAAATGCCCCCGCCGTCGCGGTACTCTTAGTGACTGACTATCGAGTATAGAGCTGAGCGGCTCTATAATTAGGTATAGGTATAGGCTCAACGTGTATATGCACATGACACATGAATATGGAAAATGGTAAATCATATATCATGCCATATAATAATGCCAAATAAATGCAGCATATAAACATGTATACTCGCTGGCAATCTCAGTCAATGTGTACATACCTCTAGGCTAGTTCAAGTAAAGTAAGATCCTAGGTTCCAAGCCTATATTCAAAAGTTCACCGTATCACTACATAAATTCTATAAGCCTTAACTAAGCTAATAAGTACTCCCAAAACTTAAATAGATTCCCGGACCATACCTTCGTCCGTAGTTAGCCCTTTGGAGTCGCTAGTCCCGGATGACTATAACCACAACTTGGTTATTCCAGAACCTCTATTATAACCGATAGGGCCCTCAAGTGTATATCTCACACTATATAACTGAAGAAAGAAACTCGGGAATTCGTATTTAGAAATGAATCTGAGAAGTCCTATTTATAGGCAAAATACCCGGCCAGGATCGGAACTTCCGATTTCAAGATCGGAGCTTTCGATCCAGCTCACTGCGTGCATGTGTGACACGTCGGGATCGGAACTTCCGATCGGGCGATCGGAGCTTTCGATCTGCTCTACGTTCAACACTTGTCAAAACTCGCGGCTGAGTCATCGAGCATTGCTGGCAGCTGGAGATCGGAACTTCCGTTCCAGGATCGAAGCTTCCGATCTCTGTGCTTCCGCTGAGCTTCCGAAGTGGCTGGGATCGGAACTTCCGATCTGGGTTCGGAGCTTCCGATCCGGCCCAAAGTCAAAAGCCCAAATTCTCTTCCGAAGTCCAATTGAATCCCGGAATTGGTTAATTATCAACCCTTAATCATGTTTATCATATTATTATCTTAAAATGAAATCTGGGTTACTACATGGATAATCTCCGGTGAGCATGATGATCATAATCGTTATGAAAAATAACCTTAGAAATGCCATCATCTTCATCTTCGAAAAAAACCGAGGAGAAAATATTTTGAGAGAAAGAGTGAATTTTGGTGTGATTTAAAATGAGTTTGAGTGAACATATTTATAGGCTAAAAACTAGCCGTTTTGTTACCGTTTGTGACTATTGGGGGTAAGAAAAAAAATCAAGTATGTGTTGAATAAAAATTCGTGATAATAATGTGATGCATATAATGATAATCATAATTAAATAATTATGTATATAATATCACATTATTATAAGTTCGGTATCATAGACATCCTTTTATATAATAATATGAGATTATACGAATATGATTAGTATATATTACACAATAATATATATCATATCACGTTATTATAAGATCAGTGTCATAGACAACCTTTTATATAATAACATGAAATTATATATTAATACAGTTAGTATATATACATAATAAATATATACCATATCACGTTATTATAAGGTCAGTGTCATAGACAATCTTTTATATAATAACATGAAATTATATATTAATATATATACATAAAAAATATATAAACAATAAAATAAATATACTTACTTGTTGAATATTTTTGTCTTCTCTTTGTGTTTTGGAGCATTGGAAATTATAGAGAACCTTCGAACGATCGTGTTGATAATGTGTTGTGAAAAAGTAAAAATTTATGGTAAAAATTAAAAACTTCAAAACTCATAATATATCAAACTCTACACTGTTGTGATAAATTAAAAATTTATTGTAAAAAGTAAAAACTCCAAAACTCAAAATATATCAAACTCTACACTTTATAATATTTTTCTCTCAATTCAATTATGTTTTTCATCACAAATGAAGACCTATTTATAGATCCACATTTGCGATTAGTCCAAAAATTAATATATCATCATCTACATCATCACACACTAATTTTTAACATTTTACAACTCAATATTCAACATTCAATATTCAACAATAATAAAATAATATATTTTCAACAATATTATCGTTTAAAAAAAGTGATATTACTTTTCAAATTTCAGATCAAATAATTAATTACCTCCCAATTTCAAACCAAATGGCCCCTTTGTTTAGAGTTATCCGGGAACTAGAACTTTTCCAATGGCAAAGGACGCTCAAATTAAGGTTAATATGTTGTTATGGTCTGCCTCCGTATCAAAACAATAAACATCACACATTTGAATGCATATTTCAGGATGTTGAGGTATCATAAATTTTGTGATTTATATCTAACATCTATCTATCTTCGATTAATTATAAAAAAAAAATTCAATTTTTCAGGGAGCACGCATACATGCAACCGTAAAATATGGTCTAATTGATAAATTAAAACCAAAACTCAAAGAAGGTCGTCTTTATGCTATCAAAAATATGATTGTCGCCGAGAACAAAATGACGTTGAAGACCACCTCAAATAAATACAAAATCAATCTTATTGATAAAACAAATGTATGCGAGATGAAAGATGATCGTTTTTCGACAAAGATATTTTGAATTCAAAAGCTTCAAAGATTTGAAGAACTCGGATATCATTGATGAAAATGAACTTTTTAGTATGTTTTATTTTTTAAGTTCTGTTAACTTGACAAAGATTGTAAGCTTTTTTATTATTATATTTCATTTTACTGTGTTGTTGGATCAATTCGATAATTTGACAAATTCTTGTGTATATCTTTTTTTACAGATGTCATTGGCGTAATGGTTTCAAGAGACAGTCCTAAAAAAAAATATTAATGGACGTCCTACCAAGCTGATTGATTTTGTCATTGCAAATTTAGTGTAAAAATTTATTATTTTTAATTTAATCCCATTTTTTGTTAATTAATAATTTTAACGTTGAATGGATTCCATTTTGTATAATTTATTATTTATTATTGACAAGCACAACAATTTACCATGCACTTTGTGGGGGAAATTACGTTGGTGAAATGATCAACTTTTTTTAATACCAATGGTGATGATCCGGTGATAGTGGTTCTTCAAATGTGCCGTGCGAGAATATACAAGGGAGAAGTGAGCATTTGAAATACATTTTATGTCACAAAATTGATATTAAATTGTGAATTTGAGGAAATAAATGAATTTCGAACCAGGTATTCTATATATTTATTTCTTTTTTAAGATTAAAATTTTAATAAATTGTTTTTAATTCTTTACATAAAGTCAATGTTTGTTCGTATTTAGGGTGACCTCAGCCATTACTCCAACAAAATCATTCAGCACCATGTCATTGACACCTGCCCAAACTATTATTAATGAACTTACCAATTCAAATGATATTTTCAGGATTATAGAACAAGTGTCACAAAACGATGAGGTATAACTAAAATTTAACTAATAATTTCAGTAAATATAACTAATTTACTTAGTTTTATTATTTACAAGTTTGTAGTTTTTGGGTATGGGTAAAAATTATTTTCGTGGAATCTATTGGGAATTGGTGGTATGTGTCGTGCAAAAAGTGTCCAAATAAAGTCAATCCTGGGAGAAAAATTTTACAGTGAAAAATGCAATCATTTCGATACACAATGTAATATTAGGTTTTCTCCAAAACAATAATAATATATTTCTTAATATGTATTTTACTCTGATATATTTATTAAATATATTTTTTAAAAATTTGTTTACTAGGTTCAAGATTCAAGTGAAAGTTGTTGACCACACTGAAAATGCTGTTTTCTTACTTTGGATAGAGACTGTGCAGAACTTATTGGAAAAACAACATTAGAATTGAAGACTGAAATGGCAACTCAGCTTTCCCTTATAAGTTTTTAATGGTACAATCTATTTTTGTTTGATAGATTCTTAATAAATATTAATCCTGCTTATATTATTTTAGAGTATGGATGATACAGAAATGCCAAAAGATTTTGATTATATAGCTGATCGAAATATTCTTTTCAAAGTTCAAGTGAGAACCAAACAAATTCGTGGATTTAATGAAACATACACTGTCATGAAATTGGTAACATACCCTAATGTTATGGAAAAATATTCTGCATAAATTTTTGAGAACTAGGTTTATTAATATTTTTGCTTTGAAAGTCAATATTATTTAAAATTTAAATATTGTTGTTTAAAAACTATCGGACTACTACAAGATTCTGATTTATTTTCAAAACTGAAAAGAACATAAATGGGAGAATACGAGGTAATTATCAAGAAATTAATTATTACATCTAGATTATTTTTCTACTTTAGTAAATATTAATTAATTTTTATATTATTTTTTTCATAGGTTATTTCATTGAAGATGATGTTTCTACACACTTGAAATCTAAAGGCAAAACAATTATAACGCAAGATGGTTTGAAGGATTCTGCTTTGAAAAAAACACTGATAGATGAGTTCTCATCAATGGCTTCAGAAAAAAAAAAATTAAAAGCTACCATAAAGCAAGAAAAAGATTGAAATACGTACATTTGTTTTCATAAAGTGTTTATTTCAAATTTTATGTAATGTTTACAATTTTAAGCGTTGTTGACTTAGAATTTGATTGGGTCAAAAGTTTTGGGTTTTCCATTATTTTTAATGTTTAATTTTTGAGTTACCAATTTTTAAGTTCAGGTAATATTTTTTTGTATTACATATATAGTTTATAATCGATATAACAATGTAAATTTACGGTAAACATGCAGCTTCAAATAAACACAATGAAACACAATTCAATATATTTAAGTGGTTAGATTTTGAACTGGAGTAGTAATAATTGAAATCTATATAATATTTGAAGATATTATGGTAGTGTTTGGGAGATCTTCTAGGAGACACTTCTTAATTTTTCGTTAACAAAATTTCACAAAATTTAAAATTTTTGTTAACGAAAAAGCTGAAAAGTGATTTTAAGAAGTTCTCCCAAACACTACCTATATATCGACGTCTTCCTATAAGGAAAAAAAAACAGAATTTTTTAACCGTATACCAACAATCTTTTATCCAAAATTTAATCCGAAAAATAGCAAAAACTTCTTAATATTACAAATACCTTTAATATTTTAAATAAATTTAGAAAAAATATATATGGCATTATAAAATGAGATTGGCGTCGAATCTCATAATCTAACTCTTTCCAAGTACCGTAAATATTTTTTCTTCATATTGCAACACTATCTATAATAAAACCCTTAATTTTGGAAGTAGTAAAATAAGAAACATTATATAATATCGCTAATAATTTATTAATGATATCTACTAATTATGGTTGCGACAAATAGTCATAATGGAAGAAAATATCACAAGTATATGATTCAATCCCATAATTTTTTTTCCCATAAATATATGGATAATGCTAAAGGTACAACAAATATAGTGTACAACGATATTTACAACAATTATATCGTGAGATTTGTTATTTTATCGTGAGATTTTGTATTCAATTTATCGTGAGATTTTGATATATATAATTTTTACATTGTGTTGAAGATTTGTTGTACAAAATTTATTGTACATGTAGCGATGCTCTAAATATATAACCTTTCAACTAAAGATTAAAAAATTCAATTGATCCAAATTCTTAATTTAATTTAGAATTCAATCCCACCAATGTTTGTTTTTCCAACCAATTTTTACGTTATTTTTATTAGTCATTGTAAAATTAAAATTGTTTACATTTTAATTTCATAGTCAAAATTTTTCACACTATCCACTAATTTAATCATACTACACTCAAGATATAATCTGTGCATCGCACGGGTGGAATACTAATTAATACTAGTATAACAGAGTTCTCTGTTTGCCTTGTATAAGCATCCAATTAATTCGATTTTCTTGATCATTTACATTTCAGTTTTTTTTTTTAATTGTTTGGCTATCGAACTTATTTATTTTTGGATTAAAATATATAATTATTTATTTTTGTTTATATTTTGACATATTTGATTAGTTGATGCATTATTATGACATATTTGATTAGTTGATGCATTATTACATATACTATAGAAGGATAAATTGATACAAGAAAAATTAACAATATAAAAGAATAAAAAAATTAGAGCGTTAAAAAAACAGAAAACAAAAATTCATAGAATGTAAAAAGGAATAATTAAAATATATAAAAAAACAAAAAATTAAAAAAAAAAAGTGATGATACGGCAGATCGATAAGATTCATTTCTACAATAAAACATATTAATACATTTTTATTGAGTCGATCGGATATGATCCATGTCTGTGGGTTTTTCAAATACTAAATGGGCTTAAATTTCTCATTCACCCATTTTATTTTAATTTTTGTGGGCCAAACTTTAATTTTAGCCTAAAGCGAATGAACTGATTTATAAGTGGGTACAAAGTATACGAGAAAAGGCCATAATGTATAAGCCATAGTCCAATTCTTCAATAAGAATTAACATCTGAAATTTAGGGTCCTAATTAGGAGTGTTATCGAGGCGAATTGAGCTCGATTAACACACTACTCGAGCTCGAGCTCATATTTTACTACTCGAGTTCGAGCTCGAGCTCGATCGAGTAGTAAAATATGAGCTCGAGCTCGAGCTCGATTGTAGTTCGAGTACTCGAGCTCGAGCTTTTATATTATATATATATATAAATTAAAAATATATTAATAAATAAATAAATATAATATTATATTATATATATTATAAAATAAATAAATATATAAATACAATAAATAAAATAAAATAAAATAAATATTATAAATAAATATATAAATATTATAAATAAATTAATATATAAATATAATATTATATTATATATATATTATATTTATATTTATATATATTTATATTATTTTTTAATATATATATATGTGGCTTATCGAGTAGCTCGCGAGCTACTCGATCACATAGTTTCAAAGCTCGACTCGAGCTCGATTGTATGCTCGAGCTACTCGAGCTCGAGCTCGAGCTCGGTCAAATCGAGCTCGAGTCGAGCTTTGACCGAGCTACTCGCGAGTTGCTCACGAGTAGCTCGGCTCGTTTACCACCCTAGTCCTAATTAGCACCGTCAAAGTGAGCTCACACTGTCAGTTAGGGCTGACAATTTTATTATTTTATTTTTTATATATAAAAATAACCGTACTAGTAGGGGTGAGAAAAAAATACCGAAATACCGAAATATCGAAAAATCGTACCGAAAAAATTACCGAAATTACCGAAAATTTCGGTGCGGTATAATACCATACTGAAATTTTCGGTATCGGTATCGGTATCGGTATGGTAAATTTTTTTTTTCGGTATACCGGTATATACCGAAATACCGAAAAATAATTTTTTAAAATATATATATATATGAAATTTTTCGGTATACCGATTTTTTTGCCGGTATATCGAATTTTTTTCGGTATACCGAATTTTTTTGAATTCGGTATCGGTATACGGTATATATTTTCGTCATACCAAAATTCGGTATACCGAAAATTCGGTATATTCGGTATGCGGTACGGTATCTGTATGAAAAAATTCTATACCGATTTTTTCAGTACGGTATACGATATCCGATATACCGTACCGACCCACCCCTGCGTACTAGCCATCGAACTAAATTGCACTGTTTTTTTTTAAAATAAAATAAATCACGATCTTCGAAAAATTATCAAACAAATAAAAAAACCTTGTTCACGACATTTTAGCTTACTTTAATAAGATTATTTTATAAATAGTGATACATGCAATATCATATTAGTACTTATATATTTAGCCTACATTGTTCTAGTAAAACCTTGTTCAAGATTTTAACTCTATTATAGCAAGAGGTACGCATTAACCCGATAAATACATAATTTTTTTTTTTTTTTGAAAAAGTGAGTTTCACCCTCTAAATTTGCTAGCATAAAATGTCATTTTACTTATAATATTGTTTTTGTCGAACTCGAACTCCTCTCAAGTCAATAGTTCACGACATTTTACTTTAATTACATTATATAACAATCAAGTTTTCTCCAATCTCAATTATCAGAAACTCTCACAATTTGGTTGCAACACACACACACACATCATATTTGTTATTTACAATATATATATCTATCAAGAATAATAAGTCCAATTCTTAATGCAAAATTAAATAGTATGATGTAAATAACAAATATGATGTGTGTGTTAGTGCCCAAAGGCCAAAACCGACCAACACCGTCCGAAAACCGTACATTAAATTTCACTTCTGCAATCTAGAAAAATCTTTCAAATCGAATTGTATATAGCACTTCGGTTTGGATTTTAGCAAAAAGCCACTAAAACCGCATTGTGATCACCAATACCGTCGGTTTCCCCTCTTCATTGCCCTCTTCATCATATAAAATAAAATAAACAGGTTAGATTGACAATATCAATTCGGTCAAATGGTGGACTGTGGCACGTTGCAGGACAATCGGTCCTAAACCGTCAAATATAATTAAAATTGGCAGGCCGGCCGACTTATTTTGTCCTGCCAAATATAGATGAGTTGGGTTAGCAATTTCTTAAAAACGCGTTAGCCCAAATGATATATCAACATTTTTGACCGCTCTAACATTAAGTATGATTATCGATTTGTTCCTTAGCATTGCAAAATCTATCAGATTATTATTTAATTTGATGTATATACCTATATTGTAACGTTTCAAAATTAGCCTAATCGAGATTTTAGGAGATTAAGATTGATAATCGGAAATTAAGAAATTTGAGGATTTAATTGTTATTTGATAAGGGATTGAATTGAAATTTTTAAAGAATTGATGGACCAAAGTGCAAAAATGAGATTTATTATATAACACTCGACCCTTACCTTTTGACTAAGTCTTCTCCTTCCTTACTCTCTCCCTCTCTCGACCGTGTCCTCCATGGAAGCAATCTCACGCCTTCTTTAAGCTTCCAGATTTCATTCCGTGCTCGATCCGTCCGGTAGAAACTCAATTTGAAGACATATTCGCGATCACGGCTGCGAGAGCTCCGTTTTACCGTAATTTTTTCTTCGATCCAATATACTTCAATTTTGGGATGTTGTCAATATTTGTTTAATTTCGGATATGTTGTTCTTGAGCTAAGATAGATCGTATAATTAAAGTCGGATCGAAAAAGGAACGTCGTTAGGATTTGTTATAATTTTTGGAAGTATATTCGAAAATTTGGGTTTCTAGGTTTGTTGAAATTGTGTTGTTTTAGTTGGATTATTGATGTTGGAAGTTGTTTTGGATTGATAAATTGTTGTCTGTGGTTTTCGGTTGATCAGATTATAGCTGTTATGCCGCCGGTTTGAATTTCTGGATTTTAGAAATTGGAATTAAGTTTTTGAATGGCTTTGAATTGAATGGATTGATATTAGATTGCTTTATATCTCCGTACAAATTAGTTTGAAGATTGTTGAGCCCAGAGTTAGCAGAATTCGAATCGTTGAAGATTTGATCGAGAGCGGTAATTAATGAGTTGACTTTAATCGTTGAATTACGATTGTATGGATTTTGATTTAAATTCTTGTTCTTGTAGCTCGTCCGGATTGCAGCTACGTAGAGTCAAAAAAAGGTATAAGCAGACATCGATTAAGCGGGATAGAATACTCAAGATAGATGGTTCTTGCGTTTTCCCTAAATCACATACTTGCATCAATACTTGTTCTAGAGTGAGAACTTGTATTTCCTTGATTGAACTCTTATTATTAATTGAATCATGTTTTAATGCATTTCGTTTTCTGTATGCATTCATCTTGAACTTAAATCTTTGATTTCAGCGGGCAGAACGCCCTTTTATATTAAACGTTTTGCATGGGGGCTATAATCGAGTGGCCTAGGACGTAGAAATTCGCCTAGTGTCAGCATACTCCTTATAGTCGCATCAAAGTATAGATGATGAAGATATGTGAGACCACCCATGGCTAGTTCGAAGGTGCTCTACTCGCACGACAACGCGGCGTATATTGGGCATATGTAGCATTCATCTCAGAGTTAATCTCCTCAGGTAATTCTTGATGCACCCTCTCCTGACTTGATGCTCTGTGCATCTTTTCTGGTGAGTTCAGTGCCGATTTCTATTCAATTCTTAGTGTTCTAGCTTGGTTTCAAAGCTTAAGTTAGTATTCTAGCCAAACCCATAACTTTTTGGTCATTTCAGCTGTGATTTTAAGTTTTTCGGTGAGCTACCACCACTAAACTACTGTGGAACAAGTGTTGTTTGGTCTTCATCCTGGTTTATCTACGATTATTTATGTTTTTGTAGTTATCAAAAAGATCCACTATTAGACACTGAGACATTGTTTGGTTTGATGTATTATTAATCTATGTATAACTTATCCCAATTAATTTCGCCTTATTTTCGTCATATTATTTATATATTTTTTAATTAATAATTTTAAATCAATTAAATCAAATAAATTATAATCTATCCATCAAATCAAATAATATGATGTTGGTTTGTAAAACCAGGGCCCGGGCTATCAGGGTAGTGATGTGGGCCTGACGTGGTGACCGGGCTAATGAAAGTAATATATGAGCTGTCCTTCCTTAATCAAGATGATCTGCACACCAAGGAAGGGAATAAAAAGCACGTTAGTGGGGCGCCGGAGGAGTTTCCGGCGGGGCCACTCCGATGCTTAAGTTAGACTTAGAAATAGAGTGGGCTTTTTAGAGAAATGAGTATAGTGCTTTGGAAGTTTAGATGAACATACCTCTACAAATATCTGTGACCAGGTATTTAAAGGCCTTGGAGTGAGAGTGTCACTCCGCAATTCCAGGGTAGTGGCCACGATCTGGATCGTGGGTGCGGTAGTTGCCCATGTTTGCCTGTCACGTACGATGAACCTGGAAAGCTCGGGTTTATGATAATCGTGGGGATCATGCCCCTAAAACACGGGCTTTATATAAGTCCTGCAGACCTGGTTTCCCGGGCTCCTGAGGCTACTGGGCTGCCTTAATACGGCCCTACCACTCCGGGACATTCGTGGCCCTGCCCCCTGGCTTCTTGGGGCATCACTACTCATCCCAAAAATAGTCGGGCTAGAGTCTTACTCGCTGTCCTGACTTACAGTCCCGCCACCCTTGCTTTAATACAACCCTGTTTCTAATGTACCGATTTTTATCATTTTTGCGCAGCATCCCCAGCCCCGCCTAAGAAGAAAAAATCTCGACTGATGAAGCAGGCCTTTGCTCAGAAACGGGCAGCCGAGAAGGCAGCTGCCTGGGAAAAGGAAGAAGCCAGGGCTGCAGAGGCAGCTAGAAAGACCCGAGTCCTTCAACTAGCGGAGGAACGCAGGGCTCAACAAGCCCTAGGTTAGGAGGCTACCACTGCAGTTGTCACCCCCGAGGTCTCCGCTCCTTCACCCTCTGCTGTTCCCCTGCCAGTTCCATCTGTGGAGGCAAGGTGGACGAATGATCAGGCTCCTTCTGCTGCCGGTCCCTCCTCTCCTTTGACGCGGAAGAGGAAAGCCATAGAGGAGCCAGAAATGGTCATACTTAGTGACCCAGAAGAGGTGGCTCCTTCCTCTCCCTCTTTCCCCCCGTTGGCCTCCTTTTACCAGGCTGCCCAGGGATCTAGTCCCTTCGGTGTGAGGGAAAATATATTTCAAGCCGGGGCCTCTGGCTGGGGAGTGCGGATGCTGAAGGACCTCTTGACTTCTGCGGAGCAGCTCCACCTCTATAACCAAAACCCGAACGTGAAGTATTTCGAGGGCACCAATCGGGTTATATCCGTAAGTTTACTTCTCCTAGTCTCGAACGTGTTCTGTTTTCTATTTCTAATACCTCTGCTTTCAGGGACTGCATATGCTGGTGGACAGCTATGAAGACGCGACCAAATTTGGTCGGATTGAGACTGATCGGGCACACGTAGAGGCTGAGAAGTCTCGGGCTGCCGCGGAGTTGATCAAAAAACTGGAACAGGACTTGATGATGGCACAACAAAGTCATGATCAAGTGGCGTCTAGTCTCCGTTCAGCCCTGGAGGCAGCCGAGCAAGGTCTTCACTCTGCCCAGCTAGACCGTGCCCGCTCTGAAGCTGATCTAGGACAGGCTCGAGATGCTCTAGCCACCACTACGGCTGAGTTGAGGGCGGCTGAAAACCGAGCTGCAGAGGCTCAAGCTGAAGCGGCCAATGCGAGGGATAAAGCGGAGAAAACAGTGTCAGCTCTGGAAACTCGCCTGAAGTCAGAGGAAGAGCTCAAAGCAACTTTCCTATCTTCTGCTGAGTTTCAAGAGGCAGTGGTGGATAGATCGTACACCTTTTTCCAGGTTGGATTTTACAAATGCCGAGATCAATTCGAGGAAGCTGGCCTATGGTCTTCTGAAAAGAGAGATTTTCCCGACTTGGATAAGGCCATCGACTCCCTCCCCGCCACCCAAGGAGCTGAAAATGCGAAGGCTGCCCCGAGTCAGACAACTGCAGATGCCGGTCCCTCTAATAACCCCGCACTTTGAATTATTATTTGTAATTGGGACGTAGGAGCCCCTCCTCTCATAATCCGTTGTCAATGTAACTCCTCTGTTCTTGTTATCCATTATTTAATGCCTTATATATATAAATAAAAGAGTAGGTAATGCCAAGGGCTTATATATGCCTTGGGCTTATGATGGTTGCCGGGGCCTGGAACTTCCCGGGCTTATATAATGCCAAGGGCTTATATATGCCTTGAGCTTATGATGGGTGCCGGTGCCTGGAACCTCCCGGGCTTATATAATGCCAAGGGCTTATATATGCCTTGGGCTTATGATGGGTGCCGGGGCCTGGAACCTCCCGGGCTTATATAATGCCAAGGGCTTATATATGCCTTAGGCTTATGATGGGTGCCAGAGCCTGGAACCTCCCGGGCTTATATATGCCTTGGGCTTATGATGGGTGCCGGGGCCTGGAACCTCCCGGGCTTATATAATGCCAAGGGCTTATATATGCCTTGGGCTTATGATGGGTGCCGGGGCCTGGAACCTCTCGGGCTTATATAATGCCAAGGGCTTATATATGCCTTGGGCTTATGATGGGTGCCGGGGCCTGGAACCTCCCGGGCTTATATAATGGAAATCCTTCTTTCATGATAAAACTCCTTCATTAATAAAACATTGAATACAAATCATTACACAAAATACTTCTTCAAATGTAAAGCATTCCATGGTCGCTTGAGGGGGCATCCCTGGCCATCTTGTAGGTACCAAGTATTAGCACCGAATTTTCTGATAAGCTTATATGGTCCCTCCCATCGGGCATCTAGCTTCCCTACTTCCCCTGCTGGATTAACTCTTTTCAACACAAATTCTCCTTCTTGGAATTCCCGAGGCCTGACCTTCTGATTATAGGCTCTCATCACCCGAGCTCTGTAGGCCTCCATTCTACGAGCCGCCTTCTCTCTTCGTTCTTCAATGAGATCCAATTCTTGTGCCCGGGCTCCTTCGTCTGCGTCCTCATATGCTTTAATCCGAGCTGAAGGCTGTCCGATCTCTACTGGCAAAATAGCCTCCGACCCATATACCAGGCTAAAAGGTGATTCTTGTGTTGCAGTGTGTGGAGTGGTGCGATAGGCCCATAACACACTCGAGATCTCCTCAACCCAATCTTTCCCCATTCCATGCAATCGCGCCTGTAAAGATCGAACAATAGTACGATTGGTTACCTCTGTTTGGCCATTACTTTGAGGATAGGCGACCGAGGTGAAAACCTGC
Source organism: Henckelia pumila (assembly GCF_033568475.1). Classification (NCBI taxonomy): domain Eukaryota; kingdom Viridiplantae; phylum Streptophyta; class Magnoliopsida; order Lamiales; family Gesneriaceae; genus Henckelia; species Henckelia pumila. Next base: position 144,429,223 of record NC_133121.1, read on the forward strand.
TTAATGCCCATCTCGGCACACCAGTCTGCCAATTTTTGCCCCTGAAATTGCCTGCCATTATCCGAGACCAGCTTTCTCGGTAGCCCAAATCGACATACTATGCTTTTCCATAAAAACTTCATCACCCCGGCCTCTGTTATTTTCGCCAAAGGCTCTGCCTCCATCCACTTGGAAAAATAATCAACAGCTACCAACAAGAACTTCTTCTGTGCCCAGGCTAGTGGAAAAGGTCCCACTATGTCCAGACCCCATTGATCAAAGGGGCAGGATGCCCATATCGGATTCAAGTTGCTTGCCGGGCTATGCTGTATATTTCCAAACCTCTGACATCCTTCACAAGACCGGGAAATCTTGGATGCGTTTGCCTGCATAGTGGGCCACCAGTATCCTGACAGCAACACCCTTCGGACCAGACTCATAGACCCTCCATGGTTTCCACAACATCCCTCGTGCACTTCCCGCAAGACATATTCGGTTTCTCCTTCCCCCAAACATTTGAGCAAAGGGCCCTGGTAGGAATGCCTATACAGGCTTCCTCCCAAGATAGCAAACCTGGCTGCCCTTCTTCGTATGATCCGAGCTCGTCCTTTGTCCTCCGGGAGGTTCCCCTGAGTTAGGTACTTGACAATCGGGGCCTTCCATGTGTTTACTTGGAGGACCGGCTCCCGGGCTTCTATGGCAGCCACCGTTTCCCTTTGCATAAGGGATTCTCTACTATCACCTTCCCCCGCGGCCTCTCTTTTAGCCAAGGCGTCTGCTTCCATATTTTCTTCCCGGGGTATCTGCTCTATACTCCAAGTGTTGAAACTGGCCCCGAGCTCTTCAATCATCTTACAATATTTTATCAATTTCTCCTCTCGAGTACAGAAGGTTTTGTTTACTTGCTGAACAACCAACTGAGAGTCAGAATAAATTATGATATGACTTACCCCGACATCCCGAGCTCGTTGCATCCCAGCTATCACAGCCTCGTATTCAGCTTCGTTGTTGGAGGCCTGGAAGTCTAGCTTCACGGCTATCTCAATCTTCTCTTGGGCAGGTGAGATTAGGATGATCCCCACATCACTGCCTCCAACACCACTTGCTTCATCTACAAAAACCCTCCATACTTCCTCTTGGCCAAAAACGGTCACCTCTGTCAAAAAATCAGATAAAGCCTGGGCTTTGATGGCCTTACGTGGCTGGTACTCAATATCATATTCTCCTAATTCCACCGACCATTTCACGAGTCTCCCCGAGGCATCTGGATGAGTCATAATGCGCCCCAGGAGGCTATTAGTAAGAACAGTTACCGGGTGAGACAAGAAATAAGGTCTCAATTTCCGGGCCGTAATTACTAGAGCCAAGGCCATCTTCTCAATCTCCATATATCTAACTTCCGCCCCATTCAAAGCATGGTTGACGTAGTACACAGGCCTCTGATCTCCCTTTTCCTATTTTATCAAGACTGTGCTGACCGCCTTTTCTGTAGTGGATAGATATATCCACAATCGTTCCCCTGGTTCCGGCTTAACCAAGATAGGCAAGCTAGCCAGATGCTCCTTCAACTCCTGAAAGGCCTGCTCGCATTGCTCAGTCCAGCCAAACCTCTGGGCTTTACGCAACACTTGGAAAAAATGATAGCTGCGATGAGCTGATCGAGCTATAAATCGAGCCAGGGCTGTAATCCGGCCGGTTAATCACTGTACCTCCTTAATAGATGTTGGTGAAGGCATTTCCCGCAAAAGCTTCACTTTTTCAGGGTTGACTTCTATCCCACGTTCAGTGACCATGAACCCCAGAAACTTGCCACTTTTCACCCCAAACATACACTTGGCCGGGTTCAATTTGATCCCATATCGCCGAACTGTCGCAAAGGTTTCCTCCAGGTCGGGTAAGAAACTATCCCGGGTCCTGGACTTCACCAATATATCATCCACATATACCTCCACATTTCGACCCACCTGTTCCCGGAACACTCTGTCCATCATCTGCTGATATGTAGCTCCTGCATTTTTCAAACCAAATGGCATCACTACGTAGCAGAAAGTACCTCCCGAGGTGACAAAGCTGACTTTGTCTTGATCTTCCAGGTCTAAAGGAATTTGATGATAGCCCTAGTATGCATCCATGAAGCTCAGCAACTCACACCCGGATGTGGAGTCCACCAACTGGTCAATTCGGGGTAAAGGATAGCAATCTTTGGGACATGCTTTATTTAAATCCCGGAAATCCACACACATTCTCCACTTCCCCGTAGCCTTTGGTACTAGCACTACATTGGACAACCAAGTAGGAAATTGTATTTCCTTGATGTGCCCGGCCCGCAGTAACTCTTGAACCTGCTCCGCTATCACTTTATCCTTCTCGGCCCCAAAATGCCTCTTCTTTTGTAAGACAGGTCGGGAACCCGGGCTGATGTTTAGTTTGTGTTCTGCCACCTGAGATGAAACTTCCACCAAATCACCCTGAGCCCAGGCGAACACATCCTTATTCTGAATGAGGCAGCCTCTCAATGCTTCAATCAACCATGCGTCTAAATCCCGAGCTATTTTAACAGACTTCCCTGTTTTCCCGGGCTCTATCTCTACCTCTTCATACTCGCTTTTAGATTACTCCACAGAACAGACTTCTCTTCCCACCAAGGCTCCTTCCTTTCCATTCTGTTTTGCCCTCTTGTAGTCTATCTTTACCGTCTCGGCATAGCATTTTCGAGAGGAAGGCTGATCTCCTCGGACTTTTCCGACCTTATCTCCCACTGGGAATTTGATCTTTTGATGGTAAGATGAGGCTACGGCTTTGAAAGAGTTCATAGCCGGCCTACCCAAGATGATATTATAGGAAGAAGGTGCTTCCACTAATGTGAATCTTGTCATGACCATCCTCTTCTCATCTCCTGATCCCAAGGTGATAGGCAGCAACATTTCCCCTTGGGGTTGGACAGTGTGCCCAGCAAAACCAAACAAGGCGGTTTTTACCGGGCTCAACTCATAACCCTGCAAATCCATCTGCTCGAATGCTTCTTGAAAAAGGACATTTACTGAGCTTCCCGAGTCAACGAACACCCTTCGAACATCATAATTGGCGATCCGAGCTTGTATAAGCAAGGCGTCATTATGTGGTAAGTTTACTCCCTCCAGGTCTTGGGGTCCAAATGTGATTATTGGCCTCGCACCCTGCCTTCCTTCCTCCACCCCTAAACTTTCCCTCCGACTCCAGGCCTTCCTAGCCCGGTTGAAATCTCCATCCGTAGATCTTCCCGATATCATGTTAATGATATCTTTGGCTGGCCCGTCCCCAGATGTTTTGTCTTTTTTTGCATGATTCATTTCTTGTTTCCCTTTTTCCCGAGAGCTGGTGGCATCTCGGGGAGGAATCGATGTCTGTGACCCCCGAAACCAAGGCACGCTTCGGGGCATTTTTGGGACCGGCCTACCATCTCTAACATAAGGCAGTTGGTGTCTTTGCTGCAGAGTTCGGTACTCACTGGTCTCATGAGTGCACTCTTGATGAAGTGCACAGTACTTCCAGAGCTTCTCCTTAGAAACAGGGGCCTGCGTGTCCACCCTTTCTTCACACATATGAACAGTCTTATCTCGAGTCCCTTGGTGCGGAGCATATCGGGACAATCGCCCCATGGGATCATGGTTCTCTCTACTTCTTCCTTGTTCTCGGCCTCCCTCCCGCCGGGCCACCTCCTTTTTCTGCCTCTGAGCTTCCTCCATGTTAATGTATTTTTCAGCCCGAGCCAGCAAATCTTCGAAGGTCCGGGGTGCTTTTTTCACTAGTGATTTGAAAAATTCCTCTTCCCGAAGACCTTGTGTAACACCCGGTATTTTTAAATACGTAAATCCGCATGCATAATTAGGATATTTAATTATTTAAATTTTAGATTTATGGGTTAAATAATTATGTGAATTATTTGTGCATGATTTAATTTATTTTTAAGCATTTAACCCATAATTAATGATTTTTATGATTTTTAGTATTTTAATTAATTGTTTTGATCGCGTAGACGGGAACGTGGACGGACGAGATACCAAAATATTTTTAGCCAAAAATATTTTATGAGTTTTATGAGCCTCAAAATAATATTTTAAGGTGTTTTGTCAAGAAAATTATAGTATTTAATTATATATTTATTTAGGAGTTTATTTTTAGCCAAAATAAGTCATTTTAATGACTTTTATTAATGTTTAAAAATCCCTTCAATTTATATTTCGAGATTTATCTTTTATATCAGATTATTTTGTATTTTTAAAAGTTTAAAATCTTATATTTATGTTATATTATCTACCTAATTATTTTATGTTAGTTATTATCCTAGATTATTCCTAATTATCAAAATTTAAAACAAAAACCTATCCTACTCTAACTCCATCAGCCGACACCTTCTCCTTCCACCCCATTCTCACGTTTTCAGCAGAAACCTTCAAGCTTCCATAGCCAACTTTCGAACGTTTTGTCAAGTTTTCGTCCAATCGTCGTCCCGGAAACGTCCTACGCACTTAGCTCTTTATTTGCATCGGTGAAAGGCATGTTTTCTTCCACTTTTTAAGACCATATCAGTGGGTATATGTGTGAGTGTGTATGCATCAGATTATGTACTGTCCTGTTCGATTTTTGTAAGAAACTTTGGATTTTGAATGAACTATTCACGTTTTTCTGCATGTGTTGGCTTGTTCATGATGCATACTCATGTTTTTAAGGAAGGGGCCGATCCAGGGATGCTGGCCACGTCTAGGATGATGTCTTAGGGTCCCTAGGATTTCGAGCCATGCATGGCCAGGAGAGGAGCTGGTTCAGAACAGGTCCTAGGGTGCGCAGGTTGAGCGATGTTGGGAGATTGGGTCGTTCTCGGTCCATAAGGCGTGTTTTAGACTGATTCCAGTTGGGTTAGAACCACAAAACATAGAGGAAGGTAATCCAAGTTGTGCTCCGGCCAGTGGTGGCCGGAGCTGGGCGGCCGAACGGTCGGAACTCTGCTGTCGCGCGCAGGAGGCGAGCAGAATAAGGGCTAGATTGTTTTGGTTCGTTCTCCTTCGTTAGGGCTCGGATTGGGCTGGTTTTTAGCTTGTTGGAAACGTCTTGAAGAGGGCTAGGGGTAGGTGGTGGTGCTCCGGCCAGGGGACGGCCGGAGCATGGCGGCAGCAGCCCCGGAAAGCTGCTGCTCGCGGCCGAGGAGAAGGATAAGAGAGGGGTTCGGGTTCTAGGGTTTCTAGCTGGTCCGGGTCGGGCTGTGGGTTCCGGGTCGGGTCAGTGGGTCATGGGTTATGTTAGTTGGGTCCGGGTCCGGGTTAAGTGAGTCGGGCTCGGGTATTTTTATTTTTAAGTTTTAAGTTTAATTAAGTATTTAATGGACCTAATTAAATCCCAAAATTTAATTGGGCTCCATTTAATTATTTTGAGTCAAATTTATTTATTTTGGGCTTAATTAATTTAATTAAGTAAGTCCATTAATTTTATGGGCCTTGGGGGCCCATGGAAATTATTGGGCCAGTCTTTGGGCTTTTGGGCCCATTGGGCCAGAATAGAGTGTTAATGGGCTTAAATTAATTATTTGGGCTTAGAATTGTATTTTTGGGCTTAAGTATGTTATTGGGCCATTCTCAGTGTTAATGGGCCAGATTTAAGAAAAATGGGCTTGAGTGTTAGGGCCAGCAATTCAGGACAACCCATGAGAAATTGCATGTGTCCTGATTATATATTTAATTATTTTTATGCATTAAGTTATTTTAATATTTATATGTTAGTAAGAAATTAAATTAAATATATATGAAGGACACACATTTTATTCAAGTACATGCATTCATGAAATAATATTTTATGCATGATTTAATGTTTAAGGTTGAGCAAGAAAATATTTTATGTTGGAAGTTGAAGTAGTGTGACAATTTAAGGGGGATTCGTCCCCATATGATTGAAGGGCAGTTTACTGCCAATTTAAGAGGTGATTCGTCATCGGCCACGTACGTTGGTTTCCACGCTGATCAGTATTTAATGTATGATTTAAGGTTACACTACGGATACAACCATGCGATGTTAGAAAATTAATTTGCTCAACATTGTTATGTATTATATTATTTAAGTTTATTTAAGTTAAGTTATGTTATGTAATTTTTAAGCATGCTCATTCATGTATATATATGTATTAGTATTTAATTGTTTTAAATTATTTTCAAACCCTTGTTATGTTAGCATGTTGGGCCTCTAGGCTCACTACACTGGTATGGTGCAGGTGAGTTCGTTGAGGATGAGGTTGTTCCCACCGGAGGCGAGGATGTATGAGCGGACATGCAGTGACCCCGTGACCGTGATAGATGTCTGAGTCACCTTGCATGTTTTTGAATATTTTAGCATGATACATTTTTATTATTTTTCAGTGGTTGTGAGTTTAGAATATTTTATTAAATATTTTCAGTGCATGCAGAATTTACTCATTTTTATTTTGCAGTATTTTTAATTAAATGTTTGACTCAGATGTTTATTTTATTTTAAAGAATGCATTTTTTTATTTAAGTATTTAATTGTTTATTTATTTATTTATTTATTTTAAATCTTTTTATTCTGTGCATATATGTATGGGCATATATGTACATATTTTATTTAGTAAGTATAAAAAAAAAAAAAATTTCCGCATATTTATTTATTAATTATAGAGATAGGGTCGTTTCAGTTGGTATCAGAGCGCGGTTCTTGGAGGGGTCATGACTGCTATGCGAGCTCAGAAATCCACGCTACCGGTCTGTAAGTTTTTAGTGTTTATAGTATGATTTATTTTTTTTAAGGATTTAAGTTAGCATTACTTTTAAACCACTTAGTTATGCATTGCGATTTACGTAAAGAAACATGGGGTGAGGCAATATGCCTCGGAGACGAGTAGTCCTTAGGTGTGAAATTGGGTAAATTAAGATTTTGGTGCAGCTACTTGGAAATATTTTCTGCGTGCAGGGAGAATTCTAGTAGGAGGAAATTCCACGTGTGCGTTGCTAGATTCGGGAGTTACGCATTCATTTATCTCCCTGGAGTTTATCAGGCGGATAGGCATCATACCTGAGATTATGGACAGTGGGTATGATGTTACTATGCCGTCAGGGCAGATTATTTCTATCTCGAAGGTTATTCGAGAACTGGAGTTGGAGCTTCAGGGACACTCCATTCGAGCAGATGTGGTGGTTTTGCCATTGAGTGGATTCGATTTGATTTTGGGCATGGACTGGTTGACAGTCAATGGAGCTTCGATTGATTTTCGTCGGAGATCAGTGTCAGTGAGACCTACAGTAGGCGACCCGTTCACTTTTCATGCATCTCAGAGCAGTGATATTCCTTAGGTGATATCTCATATTCAGGCGAGGAAGTTATTGAGACGGGGTTGCCAGGGGTTTCTAGCGAGCATCGTCACGACTTCAGAGCCATCTAGCAGATCATTATCGGAGATAGAGGTGGTTCGTGACTTTCCGGATGTCTTTCCGGAGGATGTTGCAGGAATTCCACCAGTGAGAGAGGTGGAGTTCAGCATCGACTTAGTGCCAGACACCGTGCCTATCTCTAAGGCACCGTACAGACTTGCTCCTACCGAGATGAAAGAGTTGAAGGAGCAGATTCAGGAGTTGTTAGAGAAAGGCTTTGTTCGTCCTAGCTTTTCTCCGTGGGGGGCTCCGGTGTTATTTGTGAAGAAGAAGGATGGCAGTATGAGACTGTGCATCGATTACCGGGAGCTCAACAGGGTCACAGTGAAGAACAAGTATCCATTGCCGAGGATAGATGATTTATTTGACCAGTTGCAGGGAGTTTCAGTGTTTTCCAAGATCGACCTGCGATCTGGTTATCATCAGTTGCGCGTTAGAGATGCAGATGTGTCCAAGACTGCTTTCAGGACACGATATGGGCATTACGAGTTCTTAGTGATGCCATTTGGGATGACCAATGCTCCAGCGGTTTTCATGGATCTCATGAACCGAGTCTTTCAGCCGTATTTAGATCAGTTCATCATAGTCTTTATTGATGATATTTTGATCTATTCTAGGAGCATCGAGGAGCATAGACAGCATCTTCAGACAGCCTTGCAGACTTTGAGGGAGCATTGATTGTATGCCAAGTTCAGCAAGTGCGAGTTTTGGCTTGAGCAGGTGGCATTTCTTGGCCACATTATTTCGAGAGATGGGATTGCAGTTGATCAGTCTAAGGTTGAGGCAGTGCAGAATTGGGGTATTCCGAAGAATGCTTCAGAGATTCGCAGTTTCTTGGGTTTGGCAGGGTATTATAGGAAGTTCATCAAGGGTTTTTCCTCTATTGCAGTACCCTTGACTTCCTTGACCAAGAAGAATGCGAAGTTTATCTGGAGTTCAGACTGTCAGAGGAGCTTCGATCAGTTGAAGGAAGCACTCACTACTGCACCAGTGTTAGCGATGATAGGACCACACGAGGAGTTAGTGGTGTACACCGACGCGTCTAAACTAGGTTTAGGCGCAGTGCTTATGCAGTGTGGTAAGGTTATTGCGTATGCGTTGAGACAGCTGAAGATTCATGAGCAGAATTATCCGACGCATGACTTGGAGTTGGCAGCAGTGATTTTTGCTTTGAAAATCTGGAGGCACTATCTGTATGGCGAGAAGTGCAAGATTTTCACAGACCACAAGAGTCTCAAGTACTTCTTCACACAGAAGGAGTTGAACATGAGACAGCGCAGATGGTTGGAGTTGGTGAAGGACTATGATTGTGACATTAGCTACCATCCGGGTAAAGCTAATGTAGTGGCCGATGCTTTGAGTCGGAAGTCGTCGGTGGTATCATGTTTGACCGTGCAGTTACCACTACAGAGCGAGATTCAGAGATTTGGCTTGGAGTGTTATCCGAGTGGCCATGCACTGAGCTTGTCAGTGTTGACGGTGCAGCCAGTTCTGCGAGATCGGATTAGGGAAGGACAGTCTACTGATGAGGAGTTGCAGCGATGGAGACAGAGAGATGAGGCTAGAGGTAATCTCTTGTATACAGTGGAGGATGGTATCGTTCAGTACCGTGGTAGGATGTGGGTACCGAACGTCGATCAGTTGAGAGCTGAGATTTTAGCAGAGGCTCACACATCTCCGTACTCCATTCACCCCGGAAGTACGAAGATGTACAAAGATTTGCAGCTATTGTATTGGTGGCCCGGGATGAAGAGTGACATCGGGAGAGTGGTGTCAGGGTGCTTGACTTGTCAGCAAGTCAAGGCAGAGCATCAGCGTCCAGCAGGACTTCTTAGACCTCTTCATATTCCGGAATGGAAATGGGAGAATATTACGATGGACTTTGTGGTTGGCTTACCGAGGAGTGCCAGAGGGTGCACAGCGATTTGGGTGATTGTGGATAGACTCACCAAGTCAGCTCATTTCTTGCCGCTGAGGACTACTTATACTTTGACACAGTATGCAGAGCTTTACATCAGAGAGATTTTTAGACTGCATGGCATACCAGTGTCTATTGTGTCAGACAGAGATCCGAGATTCACATCTGCGTTTTGGAAGAGTCTGCACACAGCTTTGGGGACGAGGCTTTTGTTCAGTACCGCATTTCATCCCCAGACAGATGGTCAGTCTGAGAGGGTGATCCAGGTTCTCGAGGATCTTCTGAGAGCTTGTGTCATTGATTTTCGGGGTTCTTGGGAGACTAGACTGCCATTAGTGGAGTTTACCTATAACAACAGCTTTCAGTCGTCTATAGGTATGGCTCCTTATGCAGCATTGTATGGGAGGAGATGCAGATCTCCTGTGCATTGGGATGAGGTTGGTGAGCGGATTTTACTGGGTCCTGAGATTGTGCAGCAGACAGCTGACATTGTGACTCAGATTCGAGATAGGATGCGGACTGCTCAGAGTCGGCAGAAGAGTTATGCAGATGTCAGACGACGAGATTTGGAGTTCGCTGTAGGTGATCACGTGTTCCTGAAGGTGTCACCTATGAAGGGAGTAGTGCGTTTTGGCCGGAGAGGCAAGCTTAATCCGAGGTATATAGGGCCATTCGAGATCTTGGAGAGAGTTGGCACGTTGGCCTACCGTTTAGCTCTACCTCCAGGGTTAGCGGCAGTGGACAACATTTTCCATGTATCCATGCTTCGGAGATATGTCTCCAACCCGTCGCATGTGTTGGATTTCGAGCCCTTACAGTTGCCACCAGATCTAGTGTATGAGGAGAGGCCAGTGCGGATCTTGGCAAGGGAGGAGCGGAGGCTTAGGACGCGGGTCATACCGATGGTCAGAGTCCAGTGGCTGAATCACTCAGAGGAGGAAGCTACTTGGGAGACCGAGGCAGACATGAGGACTCGCTACCCGGAGTTGTTCGGGTAAGTACTTTAAATTTCGAGGACGAAATTCAATTTAAGGGGGGGAGAATTGTAACACCCGGTATTTTTAAATACGTAAATCCGCATGCATAATTAGGATATTTAATTATTTAAATTTTAGATTTATGGGTTAAATAATTATGTGAATTATTTGTGCATGATTTAATTTATTTTTAAGCATTTAACCCATAATTAGTGATTTTTATGATTTTTAGTATTTTAATTAATTGTTTTGATCGCGTAGACGGGAACGTGGACGGACGAGATACCAAAATATTTTTAGCCAAAAATATTTTATGAGTTTTATGAGCCTCAAAATAATATTTTAAGGTGTTTTGTCAAGAAAATTATAGTATTTAATTATATATTTATTTAGGAGTTTATTTTTAGCCAAAATAAGTCATTTTAATGACTTTTATTAATGTTTAAAAATCCCTTAAATTTATATTTCGAGATTTATCTTTTATATCAGATTATTTTTATTTTTAAAAGTTTAAAATCTTATATTTATGTTATATTATCTACCTAATTATTTTATGTTAGTTATTATCCTAGATTATTCCTAATTATCAAAATTTAAAACAAAAACCTATCCTACTCTAACTCCATCAGCCGACACCTTCTCCTTCCACCCCATTCTCACGTTTTCAGCAGAAACCTTCAAGCTTCCATAGCCAACTTTCGAACGTTTTGTCAAGTTTTCGTCCAATCGTCGTCCCGGAAACGTCCTACGCACTTAGCTCTTTATTTGCATCGGTGAAAGGCATGTTTTCTTCCACTTTTTAAGACCATATCAGTGGGTATATGTGTGAGTGTGTATGCATCAGATTATGTACTGTCCTGTTCGATTTTTGTAAGAAACTTTGGATTTTGAATGAACTATTCACGTTTTTCTGCATGTGTTGGCTTGTTCATGATGCATACTCATGTTTTTAAGGAAGGGGCCGATCCAGGGATGCTGGCCACGTCTAGGATGATGTCTTAGGGTCCCTAGGATTTCGAGCCATGCATGGCCAGGAGAGGAGCTGGTTCAGAACAGGTCCTAGGGTGCGCAGGTTGAGCGATGTTGGGAGATTGGGTCGTTCTCGGTCCATAAGGCGTGTTTTAGACTGATTCCAGTTGGGTTAGAACCACAAAACATAGAGGAAGGTAATCCAAGTTGTGCTCCGGCCAGTGGTGGCCGGAGCTGGGCGGCCGAACGGTCGGAACTCTGCTGTCGCGCGCAGGAGGCGAGCAGAATAAGGGCTAGATTGTTTTGGTTCGTTCTCCTTCGTTAGGGCTCGGATTGGGCTGGTTTTTAGCTTGTTGGAAACGTCTTGAAGAGGGCTAGGGGTAGGTGGTGGTTCTCCGGCCAGGGGACGGCCAGAGCATGGCGGCAGCAGCCCCGGAAAGCTGCTGCTCGCGGCCGAGGAGAAGGATAAGAGAGGGGTTCGGGTTCTAGGGTTTCTAGCTGGTCCGGGTCGGGCTGTGGGTTCCGGGTCGGGTCAGTGGGTCATGGGTTATGTTAGTTGGGTCCGGGTCCGGGTCCGGGTTAAGTGAGTCGGGCTCGGGTATTTTTATTTTTAAGTTTTAAGTTTAATTAAGTATTTAATGGGCCTAATTAAATCCCAAAATTTAATTGGGCTCCATTTAATTATTTTGAGTCAAATTTATTTATTTTGGGCTTAATTAATTTAATTAAGTAAGTCCATTAATTTTATGGGCCTTGGGGGCCCATGGAAATTATTGGGCCAGTCTTTGGGCTTTTGGGCCCATTGGGCCAGAATAGAGTGTTAATGGGCTTAAATTAATTATTTGGGCTTAGAATTGTATTTTTGGGCTTAAGTATGTTATTGGGCCATTCTCAGTGTTAATGGGCCAGATTTAAGAAAAATGGGCTTGAGTGTTAGGGACAGCAATTCAGGACAACCCATGAGAAATTGCATGTGTCCTGATTATATATTTAATTATTTTTATGCATTAAGTTATTTTAATATTTATATGTTAGTAAGAAATTAAATTAAATATATATGAAGGACACACATTTTATTCAAGTACATGCATTCATGAAATAATATTTTATGCATGATTTAATGTTTAAGGTTGAGCAAGAAAATATTTTATGTTGGAAGTTGAAGTAGTGTGACAATTTAAGGGGGATTCGTCCCCATATGATTGAAGGGCAGTTTACTGCCAATTTAAGAGGTGATTCGTCATCGGCCACGTACGTTGGTTTCCACGCTGATCAGTATTTAATGTATGATTTAAGGTTACACTACGGATACAACCATGCGATGTTAGAAAATTAATTTGCTCAACATTGTTATGTATTATATTATTTAAGTTTATTTAAGTTAAGTTATGTTATGTAATTTTTAAGCATGCTCATTCATGTATATATATGTATTAGTATTTAATTGTTTTAAATTATTTTCAAACCCTTGTTATGTTAGCATGTTGGGCCTCTAGGCTCACTACACTGGTATGGTGCAGGTGAGTTCGTTGAGGATGAGGTTGTTCCCACCGGAGGCGAGGATGTATGAGCGGACATGCAGTGACCCCGTGACCGTGATAGATGTCTGAGTCACCTTGCATGTTTTTGAATATTTTAGCATGATACATTTTTATTATTTTTCAGTGGTTGTGAGTTTAGAATATTTTATTAAATATTTTCAGTGCATGCAGAATTTACTCATTTTTATTTTGCAGTATTTTTAATTAAATGTTTGACTCAGATGTTTATTTTATTTTAAAGAATGCATTTTTTTATTTAAGTATTTAATTGTTTATTTATTTATTTATTTATTTTAAATCTTTTTATTCTGTGCATATATGTATGGGCATATATGTACATATTTTATTTAGTAAGTATAAAAAAAAAAAAAAATTTCCGCATATTTATTTATTAATTATAGAGATAGGGTCGTTTCACCTTGAGTGAAAGCCGTGATCTTGGTCTCCTGGGCACAAGTTGGGACCTCCAAAGCAATTTTGTTAAACCTTTTGATATAGGTTCGTAAAGACTCCTCTCCTGACTGCTTTGCTTCAAAAAGGCTATAGGCAGTTTTCCTATACCTCTTGCTACTGCCGAAGTGCTGCAAAAACACTTGCTTGAATTCTGCAAATGATTGAACACTCTAGGGCTCCAACTTCTCAAACCATCTTTGGGCAGAATCCACCAAAGTGGTTAGGAAGACTTTGCATTTGATCTTATCTCCATAGCAATGTAACATGGCTACATTTTCAAACCGAGCCGGTGCTCCTCTGGGTCTGTGCTCCCATCGTACTCCCGGATTTTTGCCGACTTGTAATTCAGTGGCAAGGGTTCCTCTATCACCTCCTGTGAAAAAGGGCAAACCGGAATTTTGATAGGGCAAGCCATTTGGGAACCCCCCTCCTCCAACTTCTGTACCTTCCTCCTGAGCTCATGCAACTCATCTGCCATGGACGGCTGTATTGAGTGCATCCAAGAGCTTTCTTCTTCTTCTCCTTCTTGAACCTGGGCAGTAGGGTTTGGATTACCCTGATTCCCTTCTTCCTCCACTGTTATGTCCTTTGATTGTGGCTGCTTTGCAGCTATCAACGACTTTCGTACCACATCTTGGACAAATGATTCTAACTGCTCCAAGGGAATGGTAACATTCCGTCCTGGCTGATGGTCTCCAGGTAATGTTTGATCATGAGAAGCCATATCTACGTCTATAGAACAAGCTTTCCCACAGACGGCGCCAATGATGATGGTTTGTAAAACCAGGGCCCGGGCTATCAGGGTAGTGATGTGGGCCTGACGTGGTGACCGGGCTAATGGAAGTAATATATGAGCTGTCCTTTCTTAATCAAGATGATCTGCACACCAAGGAAGGGAATAAAAAGCACGTTAGTGGGGCGCCGGAGGAGTTTCCGGCGGGGCCACTCCAATGCTTAAGTTAAACTTAGAAATAGAGTGGGCTTTTTAGAGAAATGAGTATAGTGCTTTGGAAGTTTAGATGAACATACCTCTACAAATATCTGTGACCAGGTATTTAAAGGCCTTGGAGTGAGAGTGTCACTCCGCAATTCCAGGGTAGTGGCCACGATCTGGATCGTGGGTGCGGTAGTTGCCCATGTTTGCCTGTCACGTACGATGAACCCGAAAAGCTCGGGTTTATGATAATCGTGGGGATCATGCCCCTAAAACACGGGCTTTATATAAGTCCTGCAGACCTGGTTTCCCGGGCTCCTGAGGCTACTGGGCTGCCTTAATACGGCCCTACCACTCCGGGGCATTCGTGGCCCTGCCCCCCTGGCTTACCGGGGCATCATAATGTATTAACTATTTTTTCTTATTTATTTTTAATTTGCATTATATTACTTATCTATGGATTACTTATCTTATCACCCAAACCAAACGGTGCCTGAAGGTATATGTATGCGTGATTAAAGGTTCGCTGATTTTTTATGATTGTAGTGATGGTTTGTTGAAAAATTTATGAAGGGTACACTGACTCTGCTAAAAGAGTGTTGAAAGATTACTGATGTATTGTTAATTTGTGTGATGGATTTTTCAAAAAAGAGAGGACGCCAGACATATATTAGTGCTGGATTCTATAATTTTTCATCCACAAAGGGGTGGTCAACCTTAAGATACGGGTTCCATATCCAATGTAGAGTTCACTTTTGTTGTGCAATATGTTCGATCTAAGGACAAAATTTTGTGTTCTTGGTTCCAATTTTAAGCCTTTCTCTCTCTCTCTCTCTTTTTTTCTTGATGTTTGCTGTCTTGTGCAAGTTCTCTTATTGTTTCTATCTGTTATGTCTTGACTTTTCATTATGTAATAGGTGGTCACTATTGGAATTTTTAGAGCTCCAAAGATGGGACATTAGAAAGGAATATTCACAACGGTACTCAACTTTTATAAAGTGTTTCCAAACTATGCAAAGGATCAGTTCTAGGTATGAGATATTTGATCTTGAGCTTGCGTATGTAGAATGCTAGTTCTTGATACTGGTTGTTGAATGTGAGAGGACAGATGTTTCGGTTGTTATTTATATAAATTGGTATGAAAAATTATGTAGAAAGTAAAAAAATAGTACTTTAATCAATGTAATATTTTTTCCAAGTTGTTATGGGAGGAGTTGTTGGAGGATCCAAACTCATTAAGATAGCAAAACTTGGACAAACAGGTCACCTCCAATTTGACTTGGTCTCAAAAAATGGTTGACCATTTAGTTTAGTGAATAAGGAACTTGTAGTAGTGAGCTGCTACACCCCCTCCCCCAGCAATTTGATATGTCCAATGCATGAAAGAACGAAGAAAATTATAAGATGTTATCAATATCTTTAATTTAGTTGAGCCAAAATATATTTCTATATTTGATTTTTAATGCTGGATGAAATTCAGAAATCTATCATATAATGTTGCTTTAAAGTATGCTTACTTTTTTACTCCATGTTTTAGTAGTTCCTTCCAATTTATTATTTTGCAACTCATGTTTTTTATGGTTTAGTAAATTTGAAGGACGTCGGTTGTCCCATGCTAAATATTATTATTTAATTTGATCCCTTTCATTCCTAAAATTCTGAATATGGCATAGATTCTCTACATATGTAGTAATTCATGACTATAACTACGTGTTTGACGAGAATGACCTTGTGACTTAGAAGGAATATGCATGGCTCCATGATTGGAACACAGGTATCATATGAGAATTGGGCATCTTTAATTTTTTTTTTTTATTATTTTTCTTTTTTTTAAATAGGTTGTTATATCTGTCATTCTAATATTTGTATTAGAGAATCACGTATTTATTAAAATGGTGCTAGACTTTCTTCATTTTAAACTTCATTTTTTATCCTGTTTGAATTAAGTACCCAACTGCTGTGGTGTGCTTGGTGGTTCTATTTATGCTACTTTTATTATTTTTTGCTCGTATTTCAACTTTCTTGCTCCACGTCCTCTTTTGTTAGGACTAGTTTTTTTGACCCTCCGTTCTCCATTAGTTAGAAATTTGTGAGTGGATGCTCTTATTAATCTTATTAGGATCGAAGTCATTTGTAGCTTCTCTATTGCTTTTTCGTTTCTTGTCTTCTATCCATGCATCAGTAATGGACACTATATGTGGGTTGCTCAATGTGATATTTTAGGAAGTTCGCTGACGAATAATGCTGCAAGAACTAATTCAACTGATGATGCTAGACTAACATCAATTCTTGTGTTAGGGGGTTCAGTGTTCCTGAGTTGGAGCGAATGACCATGTCTGATTCCTTATCATTCAGTCGATTATTGCAGAACCCAGCCATGGCACAGATGATGCAAAGTTTTGTTTCTAATCCCAAATACATGGATCAAGTACTGCCACAGTCTCGTTTGAATTGATAAGTATAAACATCCTTATTTCTTGAACTCAAGTTCTATTATCATCTTTTTTTTCTTTTAGATTGGAAGCTCGGGTTTGATCAAATTATTCAATCAAACGTGTGGCCAAACTATTTCTTCATGGCATGGATCCGAATGATGATGGACGATGGTTGCATATTAGATCAATATAATTTATAGGCAGTTTTTTTCTTTTATTCATTCTAGTATACCAACATTTATGCTGGAGTTATATTGTTTACGGTGTACCAACATTTTTGTAGAAGTTTTATTGCAATCTTATGTATGAAAATATTGGTTGTTATTGCGTAATATTATTTTTATTACTTTTGTTAAATGCTAGAGGTTATTATTTTTCATGATTTTTTAAGTTTCAAATTCATAATACTTTATGAATTTGTAACATGAAAATATATAGGAATAATATTTAAATGGTCACAAGTTTAGGTGACATTTACAAATGTCATTATACAATTTTTCATGACATGTTTTTGTCCTTGAAACAATGTATCTAGTATTAATAGTGTTGATATTTCTATGCTATGGTGACATTAAAAAATGTCAATTTTTCCTGACAATTTTTCGTGTCTTTACAATGATATTTTGTGGCACTACTAGTGTTTGTATTTCCATGCTATAATGACACTAAAAAGTGTCATCCCACTTTTAACGACATCACTATAGAGGACATTTTTATGAAATGTCACTATAATTAAAATGTCACTATATGTGATGTGTAAGGACATTTTTAAATGTCATCTAAAGGATTTTTCTTGTAGTGGGTTTGTGTGCTTTTGTTCTTAAGCAGTAAGTTGAAGAATTTGAAATGTTGGGCACGGACATGGACACAGAGGATGCACGGAGTCCGTACATTTTATTCAAAAAGTTGGTTTTTGTGCAGATTAATGCACGGGGTCCGTGCATGCCTTTTCAATTTTTTTTTTATTTGCGACCTTTAGGTCCGGACTCTCTGTTGATTATTGCATAATTTATTTTGATTAGATTATTAAAATCAAGGTCCTCACATATACATTTCAAAATTATATAATTATACATAAAAATATATATATCAGGTTATAATTTTCAAGAAAAAATATTTTTTAAATCCTGTATATTTATCTATTTGCGATTTCGGTCTTTTATGTTATCATATTTTAATTTTAATATGTTATTTGGTTTTTTTTACACTTTTAATCCTTGCTTCTGATATGGCGTTGATGTAGAACTAATGCATCTGATGTGGAGCTGACGCGTGTAGACAACAGTATTTTCGACTAAAATTGCCAAAATAAAAAATAATCAACTAAAATTGAAATCTATAAAAATAAAATATTAAAATAAAAAACTGACAAAATTATCGGATCAAAATTATAATTTTTCCTAATTTTCACAAGTCTGCAAACTTATTCTTGCGGCTCACCGTTTTTTTGAGGGGGAAAAAAAATTCCACTGGGTTTTATTTAGTAATTTGTGGTGCACAATGTGTCGTGTGGTACATATTGTTGAAAAACATTATTATAAATGGGTCTATGTATTAAATGCCATCTATTTTTGTTATTTCATTTGAATTCATCAATTATATTGATTTAAATACACTCACGCGAATCACTTCTGTCATTAAATTGCACGTAATCTTGGTGTAATAAATCATTTAATTTTCACATCATTAAAGTTCCAACATGCGATTACGGCCATATTTCTATGGGAATTACTAATCTATTTCAGATGGGGATAAAATCTTCTATTATAAATTGGTATAAGGTTAATTAATTGCACATTATATGGTTCTGTTCATCAAATCATGTTTTTAATGCAATATATTATATATATTGTCCCCATCCCCAGTTTATGTTAGAATATAATTTTTTCATAACCAGGTCGATAAACTATTAAAAAATGGTTCAGTCGGTTGGATCGGTTCAATCGGACGGTCAGACCGAGAAATTGTTATATTATATAAAATAATAATATATATATATATATATTAAAAATATAACTATTTATTGTAAATATGAGATGAGTTTGACCCGTCTCACAGATTAGCCGTCTAACAAGAGACCAAATCGGCATATAAATGTTAGGAATTTTTTTAAACGTTGGGCTAATTAATTGCACATTATATTGTTATGTAATTCATCAAATCATGTTGTTAATGCAATAAATTATTATGCTAGAATACCGACATTATAATGTCGGACGTGCATGACTCATGTATCCAACTAAATTATGAATCTTGATTTCGAGCTAAATATATAATAATAAAAAATCATTAGACTAACATAAAAAAAATTAAGTAGAATTATTTCTAAAAATTTAAAATTTCAAATAAAAAGCTTTGATTGTGCAGTGAAAAAAATTAAATGTGATTCACCAACCAATCCAACTAAATTGTGACAGGCATTTACGTTTGTTGATCAGAAATAATGGAGATGGAGTGATTCAAATGCGGTGTGGTTGTCGACCTTCTAAAGAGCCACGCTAGCTAGCTGTGTACGTACGTATGAATCGCGTCAAATTTAATTTATTTCACTACCAACTACATAACACTACACTCACTCTATACAGTACTATACACACCATGTGTATGTGTGTAATTTATTACATAAATATATAATTTTGATATGTTACGCATAATTTGTAGAGCAATAATCAACACCCGTGACATATTTGTACGAACACTTCGTAAGAATTTAAATATAACTTGAAGTTTACAAGTTGTTTGTGAAACATCGATCTCATCACGACGCTCATGGTTGTCTGCCTATTAGTGCCTTGATAACATCATTTATATATATATATAGTTTTGTTATGCTGCCCACCTCCCGTGTCCACCTTTATGCCCACCTATTATGTGACAATCATCCAATGAATAAGATGAATCATATACAAATGGTTCATCCAATGGATGAGTGCCACCTCATAGGTGGACATGAAGGTGGACAGCATAGCAAAACTTTATATATATATATATATATATATATATATATATATGCAAATAATTCACTGTGAGATGCAATAAATTTAGATAGTTATTAGGTGAATTAAGGGTGAGTAGCTGGCAGGCATGGCCACTCCTCAAAACACTGCAGGTTTTCCCAGTTCTACACTCAGTATTGGTTAATTTTTCTTCCCATATATGTATATATACTTGTTTGCTCCTAACGCACATTAATTACGTGCAAGTATTTTACAAGATCTAAGCTACTTTTCCAACTACAATACAAGGGGGATATGTATATAGGATTCATGATTTATCAGAACAACTGCTGATTTGAATTGGAGAATGTATAGTCCGGGTAACTCACATTTTGTAAATTACTCCCTCTTTCATCTAAAATTTAATTGTTTTCATTTATTGTGTTTTTAAAGAAAAATTCACTATGGGGTCAGTGTGGCCAGCTCAGAACCTTCGAGGACAGTATCTATCAAACATATTTTCTAACACCATATATATATATATATGGAAAATTGCGTTTTTGGTCCCGTATGTTTGTCATTTTGCGATTTCAGTCCTTTATATTTTAAGATTTCAGTTTTAGTCCGCTATATTTATTTTTTTGGCAATTTTAGTTTTTTTTCCGACGTGGCGCTGACGTGGCACCAATTCAGTGCTGATGTGGAGCTGACGTGTACAGTGCCACGTAAGCATTTTTTAATAAAAAGGTCCGAAATTGCCAAAAATCAGAACGTGCAGGACTAAAACTAAAATGTGAAAACGTATAGGACCAAAATAGTAAAGTGATAAACATACGGGACTAAATTTATAATTTTCATATATATATATATGTGTGTATATAATTGGCCTTCTTGTCACTCGAACATATGTGTAATTCCAAGAAGAACAAAAAACAAAAACAAGATCCGGGTTTAATTAATTTGATTTCGCCTGATCGAAAAGCAAGCTTGCTTGCAATTTGAAGCTCTTAACTCGGATTATTAATTAATGAAAAGGTTCCAAATTCTAAGCATCCGAGCATTTGATTATATATATACGTATACATGTGGTTGGAGTAATTGTAATTAAACAGAGATATTCGAACATAATGTTGAGCATTAAGAATTCAATATATTGACCAACCTAGATGTAAAAAATAAATTAATATATCTACCATTTTATATCCTAGGTAAATAAGAGCGGGTACCTGCAGTAAATATACTTGCTGACTGCTGAGCAATAGGTCTCACACATCACCCATGCTAATGCTACACAACGCAGCATCAACACAAATTTTTTTTATGAAATCGCGAATCGTCGACATATCTTTTATTTGACATGACTGATGAAAAAATATTATATTAATCTGTATATATAAGATCGGGTCTACCCATTTAAAAGTTAAATATATGTGGCACCGTCTCATAACGTACTCTACAAATCTATATATATATATATAAACATAATATATAAACATATATATTTTAAAAATAAATTTTATACATTTACTCTTCCCAACTGTTTTTCTGTACCCAGAGCTCAGACAGCGTCTTTAAAAGGGACCATATGCACACTCCTATCTCAGGTGTCAAGCAAGAGTTGGGCATAGCGAAAGAGAGAGAGAGAGAGAGAGTCAGAGAGGAAAAGGAGAAGAAAAGAGAAAATGGCGAGGTGGAGTATGGTGATTCTTGTAGCTCTTGTGGTGGCTCAGCAGGCGGCGGCTAGGGTTTTGCCCAGCGACAGTGGTCTGGCTGATCAAAAGAACTTCCTCTCTTTCAGCGGCGTGGGCAGCTACGGCGGCATCGGAAATAATGGGATACCGTTCGGCGGTTTAGGTGGCGCGGCCGGAATCGGTGGACAAAACGGCGGGCTCAACGGCGTCGGAGGCGTCATTGGAACAGGACCCAACGGTAACCCCGTTGCCGGAGTGTGGGGTCTGGGGGGTTTGGGAGGGTTGGGCGGCGGAGCAGGCGGTTTGGGAGGCTTAGGCGGCGGTGTTGGCGGCGGTGCTGGTGGTGCTGGCGGCGTGCTGCCGAACCCTTGAAGTTATATATATATATGCTAGCTAGCTTCGAGTGAGCTACGTAATGCATAGGGTTTTAGGAGGTTTATGTGTAATATGGTGTGATTTATGTTTGTTACATTTTGCATGTCTTTGTTTGGAGTCTTTTTTTTTATAATTATTTTCCTTTAATGTACTTTGAAATTGTTCTGTGAAGTCTTTGCCAACTTGCAGGTTATCGATCTTTTGTTCTGGTTATTATAAGATGGTTTTTCTCTTTCTCATGTCATGTGTGCTGTTTTTTTACTTTGTTTACTAGGAAACTCATGTTTGATAAATGATAACACACTTGAAAATTAGTCCAAAATTAGAGCAAAGAGTACCGCCACGAAATTCAAAAGCAAATAATAATAATAATAATAATAATAATACTTACATGAGAAATGACGTTGTTTCTACACAACATGTGATTCTGTTTTTTTAATTTCTCTTATGCAGAGAGTATCTGTGTTCCAAGAGACAATAATTCAGAAATTGAAAAATAACTACTAACTAATTCAGTAGTCCATGCTCGCTGTCATCCCTCAGAGTTGATCAATTTTTTTCTGACTATTTGTTATGAACAAATTCGAAAGTATATAATAAATATAAAATATGAGAATCTGGAAAGTATAATATGAGTGGAAACATAAAATTATATATAGGTGAACGATAAATTTCCTAAAATTGGTATAATCTTTGTTAATGAGAAATTGAGGGATAATTTTGTCAATTCCATTAAAATAATAACTAAAAGTAACTATCAAAAAAAAATATATATATATATATAATTATTATTTAACAAAAAAAAAAAAGGACGCTTAATAATATAAAATAGCTTTGTAGAAACTAGAAAGAAGATACTGTTTGTTCTAATTAATTCCTGTAATAAATTCGACGGAAGACAATCTGCTTTAACTTTTTGTAAAACATGTAACAAAATCATTTTATCTATAATAACGTACCTTAATTTTATAAGTAAAAAAAAATAAATTGGCGAGAAAATTGTTTGAATTTGATAAATTTCAGCAAAGTATATTTATTAATTTAACACACTAATCCGTAGCTAAATTTCTGCTTTCATAAAATTGTGTTTTCTTTGAGAAAAAATAGTTTTTTGGTCCATTAACTTGTTCATTTTATTGGTTTGGTTAATTAATTTTTAAAAGTTTGGTTTTGGTACACTAACTTTTAACTTTCGGTTATTTTGGTCCAATTTCTTACGTGGCAACTTGACACGTCATCATTTTTCGATGTCACGTCATCAATTAGACCAAAACATCCGAAAATTAAAATTTCATGTATATATCGAAACCAAAATTTGAAAAGTTAATGAATCAAAACCAAAAAAATGGACAAATTAATGGACCATAAAAAACAAATCCTTTTCTTTAATTTGTTCGATATAAATATATTGTTACATTTTTTAATAATATTGTAGCATGGGATTTTTCATCTTAATTACCATGTGTTTATCAGCCATATGCCCATATCGACCGACTTCCCCTGAATTATAAAATCTGTATGTACGTAGAGCCTTCAATTCGTTTTAAAAATTTTAAAAATACAACCCTTGTTGTGAAAAAGTAAAAATTTACGGTAAAAAGTAAAAACTCAAAAACTCAAAATTTATCAAATTCTACACTTTATAAAATTTTTCTCTCTTCACAATTGTGTTTTTCTACACAAATGGAGAGACCTATTTATAGATCTCAATTGGAGATTAGTCAAAAATTAATACATCATTAATTACATCATCACACACTAATTTTCAATATTTTACAACTCAATTTTCAACTTTCAACCTTCAACATTCAACAATAAATAATAATATATATTTATATATATTTTCAACACTCCCCCTTGTGATGATGATCATGATAGAATGACTATCTCCATTACGTGTTGTATACTGCCTCGTTAAAAACCTTACTAGGAAAAACCCATTGGGACAAAAACCATAGTAAGGAAAAAAGAGTGCAGCCACGTAAACTCCCCCTGATGTCAACATGAATGATTCTTCACATATTTCGTAGATTGCGCATCCCAATATTATAAATGTGTTTTCTGAATATCGCCGTGGGAAGTGCCTTTGTGAAGAGATCGGATGAGTTCTCACTTGATTGAATGTAACAGATATCAATATCTTTATTCTTCTCCAGCTCTTGAGTGTATGCAAAGAATTTAGGAGGAATATGTTTAGTTCTGTCACTTTTGATGTATCCTTCTTTCATTTGGGCAACACATGCGGCATTATCTTCATACAGTGTGATTGGATTCTTGTCCACTGATAATCCGCAAGAAGTTTGGATATGCCGAGTCATTGATTTAAGCCAGACACATTCACGGCTTGCTTCATGTAGTGCAATAATCTCGGCATGATTTGATGAAGTTGTAACAAGTGTTTGTTTCTGTGATCGCCAAGAGATTGCAGTGCCTCCACGAGTAAATACATATCCGGTTTGGGAACGTGCCTTATGTGGATCAGATAAGTATCCAGCATCAGCATAACCAATTATTCTCTGATTTGTATCTTTTGGATACAAAAGTCCCAAATCCGTCGTTCCTCGTAAATAACGGAATATATGTTTAATTCCGTTCCAGTGCCTCTTCGTTGGACATGAACTGAATTTTGCCAATAAATTTACTGCAAAAGATATGTCTGGTCTAGTGCAATTTGCAAGATACATAAGGGCACCAATGGCACTTAGATATGGTACTTCAGGACCAAGAACAACTTCATCATCTTCACATGGACGAAATGGATCCTTTTCTATATTCAATGATCTGACAACCATTGGAGTACTTAAAGGATTTGATTGATCCATATTGAAACGTTTAAGGACCTTCTCTGTATAATTAGACTGGTGAACAAAAATTCCACATTCTTTTTGTTCAATTTGTAAACCAAGACAATACTTGGTTTTTCCAAGGTCTTTCATTTCAAATTCTTCCTTCAAGTACATCATAACTTCTTGAATTTCTTTATTCGTTCCAATGATGTTTAAATCATCAACATATACAGCAATAATTACACATCCGGATGTTGTTTTCTTGATGAAAACACAAGGGCATATTGGATCATTTACATATCCCTTTTTCATCAAGTGCTCACTTAGCCGATTATACCACATTCGGCCAGATTGCTTTAACCCATATAATGATCTTTGCAATTTTACAGAATAAAATTCTCTGGGTTTTGAACTTTGTGCTTCAGGCATCTTAAATCCTTCAGGAATTTTCATGTATATATCACTATCAAGTGATCCGTATAAATAAGCTGTAACAACATCCATTAGACGCATGTCCAAGTTTTCAGACACTGCTAAACTGATCAAATACCGAAACGTAATTGCATCCATAACAGGAGAATATGTTTCTTCATAATCAATTCCAGGTCTTTGAGAAAAACCTTGTGCAACAAGTCGAGCTTTATATCTCACTATTTCATTTTTCTCATTTCTCTTTCGAATAAAAACTCATTTGTACCCAACAGGTTTAACACCTTTAGGTGTAAGGACTATAGGTCCAAAAACACTACGTTTATTTAGCGAATTTAATTCAACCTGGATGACATCTTTCCATTTTGACCAATCCTTTCGAGTTTTGCATTCACCAAAAGATTTTGGTTCATTATCTTCATTTACGATGTCACATGCCACATTGTACGAAAATATCTCATCAATATCTTGTACATTCTTTCGGTTCCATATTTTTCCAGTATTAATATAATTGATAGAGATTTCATGATTCTCGTCAGTTTGTGGTTCTGACAGAATATTTTCATCATCGTGTGTTTCTTCTGGAACACCATTTTCTATTTTCTGATCATCATTTTTCTCTATGTATTTTCTTTTCCGAGGATTTTTATCCTTTGAACCGATTGGCCTTCCACGCTTCAGGCGTTTTATGACATCATGAATGTCTTCATTTTGTTTCTTTGGAATTTCAACTCGAGCAGGGGCATTTACAGCAGGTATATATGATTTTGTTACCCCTTTTGTGTCTGCAAATGCATCTGGCATTTGATTTGCTATTCTTTGCAAATGCACAATTTGCTGTACATCTTTATCACATTGTTTAGTTCTAGGATCCAAATGTAATAATGATGGTACATACCATGTGATTTCTTTTTCGATGTGTTTCTTTTCTCCCCCTAACATTGGGAAGTTATTTTCATCAAAATGACAATCAGCAAACCGTGCTGTAAACACATCGCCTGTCTGAGCCTCAAGATATCTAATGATTGATGGACTATCATAGCCGATATAAATACCATTCTTTCTTTGAGGTCCCATTTTTGTTCTTTGAGATGGTGCAATAGGCACATACACCATACATCCAAAAATTCTCAAATGAGAAATATCTGGTTCTTTGCCAAATACAAGCTGCAATGGGGAGTGTTTATGATATGCACTTGGCCTGATGCGAATCAATGCAGCAGCATGTAAAATTGCATGTCCCCATATAGAAATAGGGAGTTTCGTTCTCATAATCATTGGTCTAGCAATCAACTGCAGACGTTTAATCAATGATTCAGCTAATCCATTTTGTGTATGAACATGAGCTACAGGATGTTCAACAGTAATTCCCATCGACATACAATAGTCGTTAAAAGTCTGGGAAGTAAATTCTCCAGCATTATCAAGTCTTATTTTCTTGATCGTATATTCGGGAAATTGATTCCGCAATTTTATTATTTGAGCCATCAATTTTGCAAATGCCACATTCCGAGTGGACAATAAACATACATGTGACCATCTGCTAGAGGCATCGATCAATACCATAAAGTATCGAAATGGTCCACATGGTGGATGAATTGGCCCACAAATATCACCTTGAATACGTTCAAGAAATATGGGTGATTCCTTTTGGATTTTAGCTGGTGATGGTCTTATAATAAGTTTCCCCAGAGAACATGCTTTACACTGAAACTTATTATTCTGAAAGATCTTCTGGTCTTTCAGTGGATGACCACTTGTATTTTCTATAATCCTTCGCATCATTATTGAACCAGGATGTCCCAATCGATCATGTCAATTTGTTAGTATTGAAGAATTTCCAATAACCATATTTGATTCGATTGGACTTATATGTGTATAATGCAATCCAGTAGGGAGCATTGATAATTTCTCAACTACATATTTCTTTCCTGATTTATATGTAGTAAGACACATATATTTCTCATTTCCTTCGGTTATTGTTTCCGTATCATAACCATGAGAATATATATCATTAAAACTCAACAAATTTCTTTGTGATCGTGGTGAATATAAAGCACTATTTATCAAAAATTTTGTACCATTAGGTAACAAAAATTGTGCTTTGCCACATCCTTCAATCAAGTCTACAGGACCTGATATTGTATTCACCATTGTTTTTGTTGGTTTTAATTCCAAGAAATATTTTTCATTTCTGAGGATAGTGTGCGTTGTACCACTATCTGGTATGCAAACTTCCAGTGCATTATTTCCATCTTTGATCATAGCATTTTCCATAATGATCTTCAAAAACAATATGCAATAAAATGAATTAAGAAAGATACATGCAAATTATAATATGTTACAATTTAATTGCAGAATAAAACAATACATGCAAAATATAATATGTTTTACAATATAAAAATTACATTGTTACATTCTTTTCCCACCAGTACATTTAATCAATATCTTCGAAATCATTCAAAAAGTAGGCAGCATCTAAATTCATTGAACCACTTGCATGGTCAATGTTTTCAGTAAAATTGGTCTCTTTTTCTTTCCCCTTTATTGAATCTTTATAGAGCTTACACAGATGCTCAGGGGCTCGACAAGTTCTTGACCAATGTCCTGGAGTGCCACATCTATAACAAACACTCTCAGTTCTTTTTGGATGATTTTCATTTTCACCCGTATTATCATGCTGCCTCTTTTGTGGGTGGTTCGTGACGTTCCTTTGAGATGAGTTATTGAAATAACTATCTCTTTTATTTTCAAATCCACGGCCTCGACCACGACCGCGATCATTTCTACGCCCACGTCCACGCCCACGTCCTCGTCCACGACCTCGACCAAAATCTTGTCTATATCTTTGATTTTGGTTTTCATTTTTACTTACGACATTTGCTTCAGGAAATGCCGTTGAACCAGTAGGTCTGGACTGATGATTTCTCATGAGCAATTCATTATTCTTTTCCGCCACGAGTAAACATGCGATGAGTTCTGAGTATCTTGAAAATCCACGCACTCTATATTGCTGTTGTAGAGTTATATTTGATGCGTGGAATGTGGAAAATGTCTTTTCAAGCATTTCCATCTCAGTAATATTATGCCCACAAAATTTCAGCTGTGAGACAATTCGATACATCGCAGAATTATAATCACTCACCTTTTTAAAATCTTGGAATCTTAAAGTATTCCATTCATCTCGTGCGGTCGGAAGTATAACTTCCCGTATATGCTCAAAACGTTCTTTTAACCCTTTCCACAAAATCATTGGGTCTTTTTCGGTCAAATATTCACATTTCAACCCCTCATCAAGATGTCTGCGTAAAAATATCATCGCTTTTGCTTTATCTTGTGAGGATGATATGTTATTTTCTTTGATAGTTTCGTTAAGACCCAATGACTCGAGATGCATTTCTACATCGAGGGTCCATGGCATATAATTCTTTCCGGTTATATCAAGTGCAATGAATTCGAGTTTCGCCAAGTTCGACATGGTGGTACTAGAAAATAACAATGCATTTTATTAGTTAATTTCCATAAATATGACAATACAAAATAATGGAAGAACGTAAATTACAAGTGCGTATACAAATAGAGAAAAAATATGTGTTGGAAAATCGCTGGTGAGTAAAAGACTCGTGAGCATGATGATCATAGTCGTTATGAAAAATATCCTTATAAATGTCATCATCTCCATCTTCGAAAAAAAAAAACCGAGGATAAAATATTTTGAGAGAAAGAATGAATTTGGTGTGATTGAAAATGAGTTTGAGTGAACATATTTATAGGGCAAAAACTAGCCGTTTTGTTACCGTTTGTGACCGTTGGGGGTAAAGAAAAAATTGAGTATGTGTTGAATAAAAATTCGTGATAATCATGTAATGCATATAATGATAATCATAATTAAATAATTATGTATATCATATCACATTATTATAAGGTCAGTGTCGTAGACAGCCTTTTATATAATGTTGTGAAATTATACCAATATAGTTAGTATAAAGTCAGGTATAGTATATCATATCACATTATTATAAGATCGGTGTCGTAGACAACCTTTTATATAATAACATGAGATTATACAAATATGGTTAGTATATAAATACACAATAATATATATCATATCACGTTATTATAAGGTCAGTGTCATAGACAACCTTTTATATAATAACATGAAATTATATATTAATATAGTTAATATATATACATAATAAATATATATCACGTTATTGTTTAAAAACCTTAGAGGCTTTTATACTTGTCGTATCCCTTACCGGGAGTGTGGGATGTCGTCTTAACATCCTCCCAGGATTTATAACAAGTTTTGAAAAAAACTTATTTTTTTCATAACATGATATTATATATTAATATATACACAATAAAAATATATAAACAGTAAAATAAAAATTCTTACTTGTTGAATATTTTTGACTTCTTCTTGTATTTTGGAGCGTCGGAAAATATAGAGAACCTTCGAGCGATCGTGCTGATAACGTGTTGTGAAAAAGTAAAAATTTACGGTAAAAAGTAAAAACTCAAAAACTCAAAATTTATCAAATTCTACACTTTATAAAATTTTTCTCTCTTCACAATTGTGTTTTTCTACACAAATGGAGAGACCTATTTATAGATCTCAATTGGAGATTAGTCAAAAATTAATACATCATTAATTACATCATCACACACTAATTTTCAATATTTTACAACTCAATTTTCAACTTTCAACCTTCAACATTCAACAATAAATAATAATATATATTTATATATATTTTCAACAACCCTTTATTTATTAAATTAAAGAATAGGTATTCGAGTAAGCGGGTTGACTCAGTCCAAACATGGAAAGAAAAATAATATTTTTTACATAAATATTTTTTTATAGATTTATTAGTCAGACTATATATCGATAGGGAGATGATATTTATACTCCAAAAATTTATAATCACATTCCATTTTTTACATTTATTGCGTTATCTTACAAAATTACCTTCATCCAAAGATTCCATATTTTCATAAGACTAATATGTCCTTTCTTTATATATTTGAGTTTTAAAATAAGGTCACTTTATTTATGGAATTATTATAAGAGAATCTTACTTTCCCTTCTCAAAAATATTTCTTGAAAGGATTTTGAATTTAATTAAATAGATTATATATTTACTCTTTTTCGAAAATTAATTTAATTATTAAATATTCTAAGTTGCAAGAACATCCACAAATTAGATATGGTATAATTATAAGAAGAAAAAGATTTATTATGTCATGAAATTGGTTTGATTAAAATAATGTAAAAAATTTAAACAAAAATAAAAAAACCTTAATTTGAATTGTTTATTAGTATTTTCATAACCACTGATATTGCTTGTTTTATCTGTATTTTTTTTTATAATCCAACAAATCTACAAATAATACTTTCATTTGTTAGTTGTTAAAATATATTACTAATGATATTATTTTTTACTATCTTAAATTAAACTTTCAAAACATATAACTGATACATAACAAATATACCAACGGAGCATCTTAAACCAAAAAAAATATTCAAAATGAAAAATATTCTCAATCGTAAACATTAATTTAACTTGACTTAAAAAATTTAATAGCAATTTACTTCACTTTATATTTAGAATTTTCTCTAATTATAAAATAATATAAACAACGATACATAATATTTAAAAAATATATTTGACAAATAATATTTTAAATATTGTTTTTAAGCTAAAAAATGGTTTAATTTATGCAAACTATAACTAATACGAAGTATATTTTTTGGAAAAAAAATCACGGAGTAAATTATTAATTTATTATATTTAAAATCATTTCAAGAAATTAATTTTACCAAAAAAATTTTGAGAAACTCTATAACCTGATAAATATATAGTGAATCTTTTTGGAAACGTAAGTATACTTATAAAAAGGGCAAATTAGTTTTGTAAAAATCTGAAATAATTAAAAGAGTTTAATTTTGTAACAAACCACATTAAATGTCAAAATTAAAGTGTGATTATCAGTTTTGGAAATGTAAATATCATCACCCATATCGATATCCATATCATAAAATTTACTGTCCATAAAGTTACTATCTCATAGAAACTGTTTTAGCGTAAATGATTATGGTACAAGTTTCAACTTCACGAAATTGCACTTTTTTTTCAAATCTTTACTCCTCCATATTTTGCTGCCAAACAATGTAGACCACATTATTAATGGATGTAAAATATATTTTTTTGAATCCAACACAATAAAGAATATTAAAAAACCAAGAATTTCATATGTATTCCCAATTTCTTAGCTTTAAATCTGATCCCGACAAATCCGACTCCACCTTAAGGACTATTAAG
Organism: Henckelia pumila; assembly: GCF_033568475.1. Taxonomy (NCBI): domain Eukaryota; kingdom Viridiplantae; phylum Streptophyta; class Magnoliopsida; order Lamiales; family Gesneriaceae; genus Henckelia; species Henckelia pumila. Next base: position 144,460,381 of record NC_133121.1, read on the forward strand.
CGTGTCTATACATACATACATACATACATATATACACACACACACACACATATATATATATATATATATATATATAGTTTTGATATCACACAACTTAGTATGTAGGATTTTCGTGAGCGATCACTAAAACCCACTAGTGTTTCATTATTTTTTTTAAAATTAGTGGTCGCTCACGAGGATCATGCACACTAGGGTGTGTGGTATCAAAATTATATATATATATATATATATATATATATTTATTTATATATATATATGTTGAACCTGTTTTCATTTCTTTAGCACGATTTTATAATTAGTTCAATCAAGAAATAAAAAATAAAAAGAAAAAATAAGAACACGAGTAATTTTAACATAATTCGTTCAAAAAACTTTTATCTACGGGATCATGTCCAGATATCAAGTAAATCAATCAAACACCAAAAGTTACATGTACAAAAACTTAGACAATCTAAAAAACTTATGGCCCGTTTGGTAAATAGGATTAGTGTGGGATTGGTGTTGCAGTCAAGCGTTTGACTGGTTTTTTGTAAAACTCTAGATACCATCAAGCCCGTGATTTTGCACTGTTGAAGTTTGAAAAGGGGTGAAATAAGTCCGGCTCGCAGACAAGGTATTCCAATCCTCCATTCTACAGTAACATTGACAACCAAAACAATTCCACCAACCTTGAAATCTTGCTCCAACTTATGCTTCACCTGCCTTATTTTTTTATCGTATTTTAAGAGAACACTCAGAAATAGATGATTCGTGAAACAAAATTTGTGTGGCAAACTATTAAACACACGGAAAGATCACATTCTTTCCACTAAATTGTGACGCCCAAGAGGGTGAACAATAATTAAAATGTGGTAACAAGATCTTACCCACTGATGCGCTGATTTCAAGGCGAAATGGGAAGGAAATTCATTTCGTAACATGCATCAACCCTTCTCCCTTTTGCCAAATGCGGCTGAAGAAATGATAGAAGGTAAGTAGGGCGGACGATATTTTTTGATGTGAAGCCACTGTGTTTGAGATGTAAAAATGGGAGAGATGCGAAGATGCAGGGTTCTTTGACAAGGAGAGTATCTCGGGATATGGGTTGAGTTAGGATGGAACGTGAATTTGATTCAGTCAAGGGGTAAATTTGGCACATTCGAAAAATATATAAGTCTTATCCGAGACATAATCACACGAACAAAACATGTATATTTTGTTAATATAATTTAACATATCCTTATACAACACATTATTATCCATATTATAATCTTTACATTATTAATCTCATCACACCTGCCAAGCGCATCATTAGATATATCCGGTGGAATTCACTTATCGAACGCCACTTGTGATAACACGACACTTCAAAAATGACTAGTGCCACTTTTGGAGCGCCCCCGCGCTCAAAGGCACGCATCCCTGCACCTGCCTTGCATCAGTGAATGGCCGAAATCCGAGTAAACAGTTCACCTACGCCTTTTGCAGCGTCGCAACACCTTAGGGAGATGAGTATTTTTGGAATGTTGAACTCTTGTTTTAAGAGGAATTTTTAGCCCATTTTAGGAGAAGAACAACGGCTACAAAGGGGAGAGAGAAAAAAAAGAACACCAAAAGTTGAAGAATTGTAAAAAGACCGAGATTGCATCGATCCGGGGACAGAAAACGCATCCTTTAATTGTGTTCTAATTCTTCTCTGAGATTTTTATTGAGATGAATTGTTTGAGGATATGTTTTATTATCTTTTCGATTTCCTCGTGAACTAATTCTCTCATCTAGAGAGCTGACTAGTGACACCGAAAACCGTGTTTAGGATCTTTAGATATTTTTATTAGAATTTTTTGTTTGATTTATTTGTGTTTTTCTAATTTATTACTATCGACTCTACTGAACATAGGTTGATTGATTTGTATGTTTAAACCTATCACTTGGGAGAGAAAATTATAAACACGACGCTGGAAACACATCGTCGGTGAATGGTGATTATAATGCCGGAAGGATTGAAGAATTTTGTGGTGTTCAATATTTATTTAATATTAAGTTGTTAATAGGAATATTTTGGTTTATATTATATGATTAATATCGGTTCATCACTTGAGAAAGGGGATAGATAATAATTAGACTAATGAATTGAAGAATTTACAATATAAACATGGGAAATTTTTTTTGGTCTTGTATGTTTGTCACTTTGCAATTTTGGCCATCTATATTTTCAGATTTCAGTTTTAGTCCGTCATCTTTATTATTTTGGCAATTTAGTCCTTTTTTCGATTTGGCACTGATGTGACACCATTTCAGTGCTGATGTGAAGCTGATGTGTATAGTATCACGTAAGCATTTTCGAAGCAAAATGACTGAAATTGCCAAAAATCGGAACATACAGGACTAAAACTGAAATTTGAAAATATAGAAGACTTAAATCGCAAAGTAACAAACATATATGACCAAAATTACAGTTTTTCCTATATAAACATCACTAGAAATTAAACATGGAGGTTACATTGGAGATTTTAAAAAAAATAAGTGGGAAATTTTGATGAATTGAAATATCAAAAAAAATGAAAAAAAAAAATTGGGGTTGCTTTACTTTTTAAAAACAACTTAAAATATGTTAAACAATTTATTTTTACAGCTTATATATAAGTTGGTTTTAAAAAAATTTACCAAACAAAATTTTACAGCTTATAAGTTAATTTTTACAGCTTATAAACTCTGTCAAACATCCTCTCAATTGGATGATTTTTAAAAATCTAGAGGTGTGTAATGAGAAAATAACTTCTTTTATCTATTTTGTATTTTGTTCCACTAAACATTCAAATTCTGGTTTTGTGCACCTTCTTTAATTTTCGAATATTTTCGTGTACATGATACAACAACTTTTGATTAAACGTTAGCAATTCATGATAGTAATTAGTCTACATCGTTATTTTTCGGTATTACATTAGTATTTATTGTGTTATAATAGCATTTCCACAATAAGACTAAAAAATACCAAAAAATCAAAGTTAGTGCGTCAAATTGTGAATATTTTGTGGATCAAAACATAAAATGAGACAAATTAATGGTTTTAAAAAAGTTACTTTTTTGTAACTGTTTGACTACTATTTCTAGTAGTTTTCTTAACGTGTTCCAAAATTATTGTACTATACTCATGATTGATGGTTATCAGGTATGTACAACAATAATTTTGTTTCACGAAAACAAGATAAGATACACTTTGGAAAATCGTATGGTGTTTGGAGTTTATCTACTTTGATAAACTTTGGACAATATATAGTAAGGTGTTTGAAGTTTATTTTCTCATGCATGTATATCTACTTGGGAAAATAGTAAGGTGTTTGAAGTTTATGAGAAGTGCTTCATTGATATATATTATAATTTATATTTGATAATCTAATTTTTGGGCCGTAAATTTTTCTGTCCATTAGATACGAGCTTGTATTGATTATAGTTTTCCGTGTGAATCTTTTCTTGGTACACTTCTGAGTAATTTATATTTATATTCATTTTCCTTCATCTTTTTATGATTGCCCGAATAAACAAAATAATTATGTATTTTTATAGTTAAAGATATTTAACGCGTTTCATTCAAATAAGACATTATAATCCGATTTTCTAGACCAAAACAAACACAATCTTATTTATTATATTTTTTTATGCTTTGAATCACATTAAAGTATCGTTTGGGAGAGCTTATAAAATTTCAAAATTTGTGAAGAAAAAACTAAAAAATGCTTCTCAAAAACTCTCTCAAACATTGCATTAGTCACCTTTCTCTATATATATATCAATGATTATCTTATTCTTCACTGCAAACGATAGCTAAAGAAAATACAAGAACCACGAAAAAATGAGAATTGCTTCCTAAAAACTTTCAAACACTACCTAAGTTACCTTTCTCTATTTATCAATGATAATCTTATTATTCATTGCAAAGGGTAGCTAAAGGAAATACGAGAACCACGATATGAAGGGTTAATGGTATGATAAGCGCGATTTTATTTTATTTTTTCCAGATTCCATAATGTCCTGCTGTAAAATTATTAGTAAAGCGTTGGATGACAATAGAAAACATATGGCGCACTGATCAGCTGGGATCGATCAATTTATTTCATTTTTCTCTCAAAGAAACATGTTGAATTAACATATAAAGCTTTAGCTTCAGCTACCGGGTGTCTCAGCTGCACTTGGCTTTGATCTACTCTCTAGTATAATTTACAGAAGTTAGGTTTGTAGCTGATCTCTCAGAAAAATCAACCTGCAAAATGCACAAGATCATTTGATGATAAAAACCAACTATACTTCAAAGTTGAGAGATCTAGAATAACATTTGGTTCCTACCAGCTGATCGTTGATTTCCCATGTTGCCTGTTTCTTTGGTAGTGCTAGGCAGTGCCGCTGCCTGATTCTGCATGCGTCGAAAACTTAGACGATTAAAGTAAATATGAAGGTGCATGGAAAGTAGATTTATCTTTAGAAATTTTCGCATGAGGCTGGGTTCTTATTCACATTTGACTCCATATCCAAGTATAATGTTAGGGCAGCTGGTATATATGATCATATGCTTGTTAGCAAGCTAAGTGACATTGGTGGGTAACATTATAATGATGATTGTCAACAAAAATGAATTAAACAAGTTTGACAGGCTGTTTCACACCGATCTTTCGGATAACTCGATTGTTTGAGGATTAAATTTACCTGTGGTAACGGCAACTGCGCAACCTGTTGGAGACCAGGAAACTGTTGGTACGGATACACAAAGTTGGGCATTCTTGGCTGATTAGGATCCAGGGAAACGAGTGAGTTTAGCATAGTATCAGCCAGGCTAGAGACTGCCTGAATTCTTGATGAATCAGGTAAAGGAAGCACTGGTGGCAGATGAAATGCTGGAAGGTGAAATCCAGGACCCATATGTGCTGCTGGTGTCGCCTGATTCGGCAGCCCTGAACCTGGAAGCTGCATAGATGGAAACGGCAGCATCGGCCGGCTCATGGCCATATCCATCCCCATTCCCATCCCCGGCATAAATCGTTGCATGCCAGGGTACATTACAGGAACCATGCCACATCCCATGGATGACATCATCTGCAAGATTATATATAAATATAAGTCGTATACATATATATACGTGCAAAGATCAACGAGAGAAGAAGAAATGGCAGATGTACCTGAACTTGGAGTTGCAGTGATTTCAAGTACTCAATCGCCTCATCCAACATCGAAGCCTTGTCCGTCTGAATATCAGCAAGTAGCTTAAGATTTTAAGGATGAATTCTCAAATATATATATGTAACGCAAACATCAAACTAACCAGCAACAAACAAGATTAATGGTATGTTATAGTAGCTAATACCTTGTTGCAGCGAGGTATAAGTTGCTGCAAAGCCTTCATCTTTTCGTTAATCCTGTCTCGACGCCTCTGCATTCATTTACCATTTGCATTAGACATAACTGAGAACCTATTAAGAGATAATACATATAACATATGTATATACCCGGTTACAATTATATTTCAAATTGAATAAATATGTGTATACACGGTTACAATTATCTTTCAAATTATAAAATTATCTCGAATAAACATGTGTATGTATAACTATGCATGTAATACATATATCACTTTTCAGATATGAATTATACAAACCCTTTCAGAAAGATTGTGTACTTCAGCGGCACGAGATCTCTTCGAGGAAGATGCAGCGAACACACGCTCTTGCCTGTTGGTGTCACTTCCTAATTCATAATCTTCATTCTCCTACAACATTCACTCATGCAAATCAATACCATTATGTATAATAATATAATTAAGCTGCCGTTATTTTTATTCTTTTAATATAATGAAACATTCACAAATATAAATTAAGTGTATTAATAATTAATCATATATGTTACATTATATTATATTTTATATATATGTCCATAGATGCATCTCGTAAGTCGATAAATATTCACCAATATTTTTCGTAACATAATTATTTCTCCAGTTTTCGAAGTGTGGGCCAATAATAATCTGATTGAAATAATTGGTGGCTGTAGCCTATCCACGTGGCAAAACATAGACCACGTATGCCACGTGGGCGATCATGGGATGGCCATGAATGCTAACATGCACTTAATGTAACAGTCGGCTTAAGATCAGCGGCGCACAACTCCTCCGGTGCACGTTAGTGAGACCCTAGTTTTTTTTGTTTTTTTTTTTTTTTTTGACAGCGTGAGACCCTAGTTTTAAATTGGTAGAATTAAAAAACAAATCCGCCATTAATGAATTGCTGACCTCACTCCGGCACTCGTTTTCGTCGGCTTCTCGGCTTTTCCGCTTCCGCTCCTCCGCGGGCGTCGGCTTCCTGGTCTGGAGATGCGGCTTCCCGCTGGCGCTGAAACTGGATCCGGAACCACCGGGAGACGACGACACAGTGAACTCACAAGTACCGGCCGCCAATTTCCCGGCGCCCGTCGCACGGGCATCGACCGCCGCCGTACCACCTTCCGTGTTCATCTGTGTCCTGAAATCCAGCAAAGAAGCCCTAGATTCTCGCCCTACAGCGGGCGTCTCGTTTGACTCCACCACCGTCGATTCCCTCGCTGCTGTCGCAAACGGTTTCGAAATTGGCTCGACACTCTGCCTGCACGGAATCCTCGAGAAATGGACGAAATTCTGGAAGCGCGGGGAGAATTCCGGCTTCTGAGCTGGGAGTGGACGAGGTGGAGCAATGGCTATGACAGGAGCCTGCAATGGCGGCGGCGGCGGAGGCGGAGGCGGAGGCGGAGGAGGAGGAGTAGTAGGAAGAGGAGCAGAGTACATTAGATCTGAGTACAAATCCCGATCAAAGGAGGAATCATCGATTGGGTACTGAAGCCAAGACGCCATTTCATCCTCGTGCATAAACAAATGTTGCTCCTCCGCAGTTGAGCGTATTCCCTTGACCGTCAATTGCTCCGCCGGGACCTCGACCTCTCCGCCGCCTCCGAATTTCTTGGTGGATCTTTGCACCACAAGTTGGCCATTCCGCCACAGCAGCTCCATGATATCCTCGTCACCGCTGCAATCATCAATCGTCAAATTAGATCGACCAAAGCAAACAACAAACAAAACAAGATCGAATCAAATTGATGAGCTTAATTAATTACGTTGGCAGTCTTTTGGGTCTTGAAGAATCCGGAATGGAACAGTGGTCTTCTTGTAGCTGCTGGAAACCCGTAACGTGGTGATTCATATTTCTATCTTTGTAAAAACTGGGCAAGAAACCATGCATTATATTATTAATAGGACAATTGATTGATATGGAGTATGTATGTATTCATATATATATACAATTATATATCATCAAGTATGAAGCACACAGAAAACAAGGTGCGCGAAAAGAAAAAAAAAAAAAAAAAAAAGGAAACAATCTTGTGGTGTGGTGTTACCATTTGCCTGTTGGATGCAATTATTTGTGTTAGTTTTTGTTGGCGTGGGGTTGGGACTTAGTTACATTTTACATATATAAGAGGAAAGTTTGAGATAAGAATGTGAGTTCCATATTTGGGACTGTTTGCTCAGTACCCCTTTTTTTTTTTTAAATCTTGCATTTAAAATATTCCATCCTACCCCCAACCATCCTTTCTCGTTTATACATGTATACACGAAATTTTCGATGAGACTGTTTAGGAGTTAATTTTATGATATTGTTCTCTTGTGTGATATATAAAAAATATCGTGTATACATATATAGACGAGAATAGACTCATTTTATGAATATAGATATGTAGATAAGAACGTGTTGGATAGACATACACATTCATGGTACACAATTAGCATTTAAAAGCATTAGTATCCTTTGTCATGCAATATGTATGCAAGTTATAATTTTTTATATATTAGATTATATATGGAGTTAATATTATAGTTATACTATAATTATTTTATTCTATATATTTTTTATTTTTTATATATTTTTATAAAAATAAAGAAATTTATGGGAGGGGCTTCAATTTTTCTTTTTATATATGCCGAAAATATATTAGAGAGCAAAAGCAATTATTTCAATGTTCTGTTATTTATTATTTAATCACGCGGCGTCTTTGTGACTAAGTTTTTCATGAAACTCTTAGTTTATATATCAAACAAAAGTTTTTAGGGTATTTTTAATAAAATGCAGATAAATTATTTTTGTAATTTGAAGGTGGTATTTTATATATTAAAAAAATTTATACCACGATGATTTAAAAAAAAAGTACTTCAAGTCCCATATGAATTTTCACGTAGTGTACATATAAAAAATTTATAAAAAATATATATTTATATATACATACATTACTTATGACTCATAGGTTTGGGTATTTTGATCTGATCGATTTTGTGGGGATATATTCCATAATTTTCTGGAGAAATATTTTGTTCCGTAAAAGAGAGACAATCAACGATATGAGGATAAGCTAGCGTCCATTATTTAATTAGGAATATAAACGTGATGACAAAAACTTTGAACTGGCACGATATTATTAATAATTTTATGCATTCATGTCACCCAAGACAGGCACGTGTATGGTGGGTGAATCTAAAAGATTAATTAAGAATCCCTTTTTTTAGGACAGAATCTACTTATGTTTAGTTAATCAACCCTTAAATTAATACATGTTTCAATTAAGTATGTGTCAACGTGTGATTATGCATGTTTTCTTGTTTTACATGAAAACGACAGTAATTAACTATATTAACTGTCTCCACTTACAGATTTATTTACAAGTGCTAAACAATTGATGTGTTCCAACTTACAACATTTTTTTTTATTAATAAAAGCAACATATAGTCAACATGGATTTGGGTTTTCGCGAGTAACATAAATATTCATTTAGCAAGCTGCATGTATACTGTAGCATTCATCTATAAATCTTTTTTTGCGACATATGACGGTGAAAGTTTATGCTAGCACATGGACACTGTCCATTTGTTGTATTTGACGACTCATATTTTTATGCACTTGAGATGTGAACATCTCAAATGTATTAAATATGAGCCGTTGGATCCTTATTCGGGCACTGCCCGAATGATGCAACATAGACAAAATTCAACATCTCAAGTGCAGAAAATATGAGTCGTCAGATACTTATTCGGGCACTGCCCGAATGATGCAACATAGACAAAATTCATATCACTCGCTAAATGTAGCATAGCTACTGGCTAGATCACGAGCTGATATTGTTGTCGATCAATTTACAGTCTTAGAATTCGTTTGAACGTTGGAGAAACCAATAGGCTAAAAGCGCTTCTTTTTTTTTTTTTTTTTAAAAAAAAGTGTTTGTGCTTTTTTAGAAGTCAGAATTTCTGACTTTAATTGAGTTTAAGCTTCTAGTTCTATTTAAAAATTTAAATAAAATCATTTTTCAACAATTTTATCCAACATGATTATGTTTTTTTTAAAAATAAAAATATTTAAAAAAATTCAACTTATTTAAGCGCTTTTTTGGTTAAAATTTTCAGTTTTTGTATCTAATCTAGCTCTTAATTTATAAATTTATAATTTTTATTGTAGTTTTTTCAATCGGAGTAATGACATAACCCAAAAAATAATGTAGAAAGACAAATATTTCTTATGTATCAAATATCCCAACAACATTAAATGAATATATATATTTGTGTGTGTGTAAAAGTTAAGTGGATTAAAATAGTTGAATTTACCTATACAATAGCGGAGCCATTTTATTTATTTTTTTTTTGTCGTGGGAACCCGCAGTTGCTACCGCGCTTTGGATAAACCCCCAAACTAATTTTTGAAAGCTTATGTTAAAAATGGAAATTGCACCCAAGCCCCTCATGTCATTTGAAAAAGAAACTGAAAATCTCCTGGATTAAATTAATAAGTTAATTGTTGAAAATATATTATTTTATTATTGTTGAATATTGAATGTTGAATATTGAGTTGTAAAATGTTAAAAATTAATGTGTGATGATGTAGATGATGATATATTAATTTTTTGACTAATCTCAAATTTGGATCTATAAATAGGTCTTCATTTGTGATGAAAAATACAATTGAGTTGAGAGAAAAATATTATAAAGTGTAGAGTTTGATATATTTTGAGTTTTGGAGTTTCTACTTTTTACCATAAATTTTTACTTTTTCACAACACGTTATCAGCACGATCGCTCGAAGGTTCTCTATAATTTCCGACGCTCCAAAATACAAGAAGAAGTCAAAAATATTCAACAAGTAAGAATTTTTATTTTACTGTTTATATATTTTTATTGTGTATATATTAATATAAAATTTTATGTTATTATATAAAAGGCTGTCTATGACACTGACCTTATAATAACGTGATATGATATATATTTATTATGTATAATTTCATGTTATTATATAAAAGGATGTCTATGAAACTGACCTTATAATAACGTGATATGATATATATTTATTATATATATATACTAACTATATTAATATATAATTTTATGTTATTATATTAAAGGCTGTCTATGACACTAACCTTATAATAACGTGATATGATATATATGTATATATACTAACTGTATTAATATATAATTTTATGTTATTATATAAAAGGTTGTATATGACACTGATCTTATAATAATGTGATATGATATATATTATTGTGTATTATATACTAATCATATTCGTATAATCTCATATTATTATATAAAAGGATGTCTATGATACCGAACTTATAATAATGTGATATGATATACATAATTATTTAATTATGATTATCATTATATGCATCACATGATTATCATGAATTTTTATTCAACACATACTCGATTTTTTCCTTACCCCCAACGGTAACAAAACGACTAGTTTTTTTGCCAATAAATATGTTCACTCAAACTCATTTTTAATAACACCAAAATTCACTTTTTCTCTCAAAATATTTTCTCCTCAGTTTTTTTCGAAGATGAAGATGATGCATTTCTAAGGCTATTTTTCATAACGATTATGATCATCATGCTCACGAGTCTGGTACTTACCGGCGATTATCCACAACACACTTTTCATCTATTTTTAAACATACTTATACTCGTCGTTTATCCATTATTTTGTATTGTCATATTAATGAAAATTAACTTATAAAATGTATTGTTATTTTTCGAGTACCACCATGTCAAATTTGGCAAAGCTTAAATTCGTTGCTCTCGATATCACTAGAAAAGAACAAAGAATTGTTAATGAAAAATCAGCAATCCCGACCCAATGTATCTATGGCATTTCCAGAAGCAAATGTCGTAAGTAAAAATGAAAACCAAAATCAAAGGCATAAACTAGATTTTGGTCGAGGTCAAGGATGTGGTCATGAACGTGGACGTAGAAATGATCGCGGTCGTGGTTACGGCCGTGGATATGAAAATAATCGAGATAGTTACTTCAATAACTAATCTCAAAAGAACTTCACGAACCACCCAAAAAGGCAGCATGAAAATATGAGTAAAAATAAAAATCACTCAAAAAGAAATGAGAGTGTTTGTTAAAAATATGGCATTCCAAGACATTGGTCACATACCCCTGAGCACTTATGTAAGCTCTTTAAAGTATCAATAAAGGGGAAATCTTGTTGAAAATAGTAACCATTTAAGTGGTTCAACTTATTTCAATGCTGTCGATTTTAATGATTTCGAGAGCATTGATTAATATATTGGTGGGACTGGAATGTAACATGCTATATTTTTCATGCATTCTTATGAAACATGCTATATTTTGCATATATATATATTATCCTTGATTTTTTTTATTGCATTTTTTTGAAGTATGGAAAATGGTATGAGCAAAGCTAAACAAGGAAATAATCTCATGGAAATTTTCATACCGAATAGTGGTACAACGCACACTATTCTGCGAGATGAAAGATATTTCTTGGAAATAAAACCAATAAAAACAATGGTGAATACAATATCAGGTCCTGTAGACTTGATTGAAGGTTGTGGTAAAACACAATTTTTGTTACCAAATGGTACTAAATTTCTGATAAATGATGCTTTATATTCACCACAATCGAAAAGAAATTTGTTGAGTTTTAATGACATATATTCTCATAGATATGATACTGAGACGATAACTGATGGAAATCAGAAATATATGTGTCTTACCACATATAAATCAGGAAAGAAATATGTGGTTGAAAAATTATCAATGCTCCCTACTGGATTGCATTATACACATATAAGGTCAATCGAATCAAATATGATGGTTAATAGTTCTTCAATATTAACCAATTGACATGATCGATTGGGACATCCTGGTTCAATAATGATGCGAAGAATTATTGAAAATACACATGGTCATCCATTGAAAGACCAGAAGATCTTTCAGAATAATAAGTTTCAATGTAAAACATGTTCTCTTGAAAAACTTATTATAAGACCATCGCCAACTAAAATCCAAACAAAATCACCCATATTTCTTGAATGTATTCAAGGTGATATTTGTGGGCCAATTCATCCACCATGTGGACCATTTCGATATTTTATGGTATTGATCGATACCTCCAGCAGATGGTCACATGTATGCTTATTGTCAACTCGGAATGTGGCATTTGCAAGATTAATGGCTCAAATAATAAAATTGCGGAATCAATTTCTAAATTATACAATCAAGAAAATAAGACTTGATAATGCTGGAGAATTTACTTCCCAAACTTTCAATGACTATTGTATGTCAATGGGAATTACTGTTGAACATCATGTTGCTCATGTTCATACACAGAATGGATTAGTTGAATCATTGATTAAACGTCTACAACTGATTGCTAGACCAATGATTATGGAACAAAACTCCCTATTTCTATATGGGAACATCCAATTTTACATGCTGCGACATTTATTCGCATCAGACCAAGTGCATATCATAAATTCTCCCCATTGCAGCTTGCATTTGGTAAAGAACCAAATATTTCTCATCTGAGAATTTTTGGATGTATGGTGTATGTGCCTATTGCACCACCTCAACGATAAAAAATGGGTCCTCAAAGAAAAATCGGTATTTATATCGGTTATGATAACCCATCAATCATTCGATATCTTGAGCCTCAGACATGCTATGTGTTTACAACACGTTTTACTGATTGCCATTTTAATGAAGAAATCTTCCCAATGTTAGGGGGAAAAAAGAAACACATCGAAAAAAAAATCACATGGTATGTACCATCATTGTCACATTTGGATCCAATGACCAAACAATGTGAGAAAGATGTACAGCAAATTGTGCACTTGCAAAGAATTGCAAATCAAATTCCAGATGCATTTGCAGACACAAAAGGGGTAACAAAATCATATATACATACTGTAAATGCCCCTGCTCGAATTGAAATTCCAAAGAAACAAATTGAAGACACTCATGATGTCATAAAATGCTTGAAGTGTGGAAGGCCAGTCGGTTCCAAGGATAAAAATTCTCGAAAAAGAAAAGGCATAGAGAAACACGATGATCATAAAATAAAAAATGGTGTTCCAGAAGAAACACCTGATAATGAAAATGTTCTGTCAGAACCACAAACTGACGAGAATCGTGAAATCTCTATCAATTATATTAATACTGGAAAAATATGGAACCGAAAAGATATAGAAGATATTGATGAGATATTTTCTTATAATGTGGCTTGTGACATCATAAATGAAAATGAGGATCATGAACCAAAATCTTTTGGTGAATGTAAAACTCTTCATGATTGGGCCAAATGGAAAGATGACATCCAGGTTGAATTGGATTCACTAAATAAACGTAATGTTTTTGGACCTATAGTCCTCACACCTGAAGGTGTAAAACCTGTTGGATACAAATGAGTTTTTATTCGAAAGCGAAATAAGAAAAATGAAATAGTAAGATATAAAGCTAGACTTGTTGCACAAGGTTTTTCTCAAAGGCCTGGAATTGATTATGAAGAAACGTATTCTCCTGTTATGGATGCAATTACGTTTCGATATTTGATTAGTTTGGCCGTATCTGAAAATTTGTAAATGTGTCTTATAGATGTTGTTACAGCTTACTTACGGATCACTTGAAAGTGATATATACATGAAAATCCCTGAAGGATTTAAGATGCCTGAAGCACAAATTTCAAAACTCAGAGAATTTTATTCTGTAAAATTGCAAAGATCATTATATGGGTTGAAGCAATCCGGCCGAATGTGGTATAATCCGTTAAGTGAGCACTTGATGAAAAAGGGATATGTAAATGATCCAATATGCCCTTGTGTTTTCATCAAGAAAACAACATCCGGATGTGTAATTATTGTTGTATATGTTGATGATTTAAATATCATTGGAACAAATAAAGAAATTCAAGAAGTTATGATGTACTTGAAGGAAGAATTCGAAATGAAGGATCTTGGAAAAACCAAGTATTGTCTAGGTTTGCAAATCGAACAAAAGGAATGTGAAATTTTTGTTCACCAGGAAAATTATACAGAAAAGATCTTTAAACGTTTTAATATGGATAAATCAAATCCATTAAGTACTCCAATGGTTGTAAGATAATTAAACATAGAAAAGGATACATTCCGTCCATGTGAAGATGATGAAGTTATTCTTGATCTAAAAGTACCATATCTAAGTGTCATTGCAAATTTCACTAGACCTGATATATATTTTGCTGTAAATTTATTGGCAAGATTCAGTTCATATCCAACAAAGAGGCACTGGAACAGAATTAAACATATATTCCGTTATCTACGAGGAACGACAGATTTGGGTCTTTTGTACTCAAAATACACCAATCAAAGTATCATTGGTTATGCTGATGCTGAATATTTATCTGATCCACATAAGGCACGTTCCCAAACCGGATATGTATTTACTCGTGGAGGCACCACGATTTCTTGGCGTTCATAGAAGCAAACACTCGTAACAACTTTATTTATCAAATCACGCTGAGATTATTGCGCTACATGAAGCAAGCCGTGAATGTGTTTGGCTAAAATCAGTGACACAACATATCCAAATTTCTTGTGGATTATCAGTAGACAAGAAGCCTGTGACGCTAAATGAAGATAATGCTGCATGTATTGCTCAAATAAAAGAAGGATACATCAAAAGTGATAGAACCAAACATATCCCCCCAAAGTTCTTTGCCTACACTCAAGAACTTGAGAAGAACAAAGATATTGATATCTGTTACATTCAATCAAGTGAGAACTCATCAGATCTCTTCACAAAGTCACTTCCTACGTCAATATTCAGAAAGCATATATATAACATTGGGATGCGCAATCTACGGAATATGTGAAGAATGACTCATGTTAACATGAGGGAGAGTTTAGGTGGCTGCACTCTTTTTTCCTTGCTATGGTTTTTATCCCACTGGGTTTTTCCTAGTAAGGTTTTTAACGAGACAACATAAAACACGTAATAAAGAAAATCATCATATGACGATCATCATCACAAGGGGGAGTGTTGAAAATATATTATTTTATTATTGTTGAATATTGAGTTGTAAAATGTTGAAAATTAGTGTGTGATGATGTAGATGATGATATATTAATTTTTGGACTAATCTCAAATGTGGATCTATAAATAGGTCTTCATTTGTGACAAAAAATACAATTGAGTTGAGAAAAAAATATTATAAAGTGTAGAGTTTGATATATTTTGAGTTTTAAAGTTTTTACTTTTTACCACAAATTTTTACTTTTTCACAACATTAATAACTTTTTTTAATTTCTCAGATTTCAAACTGAAAATACCCGAGTGTAGGAATATTTATCCTCTAGTTTTTCTGTTTTTTTATTCACGTAAATTAACCAAAATGCCCTTAGAATTACTTGCTAGATTTTTTTCCCTTTATTATTTAGTATTATATAGCTACCAACATATTAAAAATTAACAATTATTTTTAAAACAAATTTAAAAATTAATGTTTTTAATTAAGAGACATGAATTAATATGTGAGTTTTGTGGGTTGCCCCAAATATTTTAAATAAAAAGATATTTTAAAATTTTAGATTATGTAAATAGATATTCGATTTGTTATTCATTTCTTTCGGAACAGATTATATTTTTTAATATACAATGTGGTGTATCTTGTTTAAAAGGGTTGACCCCGAAGGGGACCCCATTTTACATGAGTCAAAGACTCATTGACTTATGTGGAGGTTAAATCAAGGGATGTGCACGAGCGGCAGGTACCTGAAGAAGAGAGCAACATTATCAACCCCTAGAGCATAGCCCCACAATATTTCAGCAGGAAATATTCTCCACACGAGGATCAAACCTGAAACGCTGGAAAATCTCTTTTCACATAACCTCAGGCCTTACCAACTCGTCTATGCCCCTGTGGGCAATGTGGTTTATTTTGTAATGTCGAAGATTGTGAATTTCTTATTTGTTAACGATTTAGATTTCATTCGTAGAGATCAAAAAATTAATATATCGAATATTATAAAAAAATTATATTAGTTAAAACTTTTGTTGGAAAAATGTGAATGAATTAAAGAGAAAGAGCTTGTCCCACATTGGAAGAATTCCAATGTGTTTCACTCCTTAACTAGTACAACTTTGGATTATGAAATTGGGCCCTTAGGGCACTGGATGTTTTGTAAAGGGGCAAGATGCTAGTCGATGCAACAAACACACGCGCGCGTGGTCGGCCGGCTCGACGCGGTGGGTGGGGTCTTTTGATCCTATTATTCTTTTTGAATAAAATTTAATTAAAATAATATTTATCATTATTTTATTTGTGTACCCCACCAACCAAGCCTCAGCGGAAAATATAGGCAAAACAGAAAATTTGGCGCTCGGAAAATATAAGCGAAACATAAACTTCGGCGCTCGAGCACAAGATTTAACCGCTCGAACACGAGCCTCCAAAAGCAGGCACAGGCAGAAAACTTGGCGCTCGAGCATGCAAATTTGCCCCTCGAGCGCGCCGTCTGTGAGCAGCATACAGAAACCTTGGCGCTCGAGCGCGCCGTTTGTCTTTCCCGAAAAGGTATAACCTTTTTGGGCATTTTTTCGCCATGAGTTGCATCTTTCAACTAAAGGACACGTTCCTTGGATATCAGTATTATAAATAATCTGATAATGAATGCAGAAAGATATCTGATAAGATATAACGTGAGATTTCAGATTTATGAAAATTTCCCACTCTTTCAAAAAAAAGTTGCTCCAAATTTTTGTTTGCTGAAGTTCGAGATATTTGTAGTGCTGCTATTTCTCGTTCGTGAGTCGTTGTATCTTAGAGACGATTGCCGCCAACATTTAGCACTAATAACGGGCAATTTCGTCTTGTGGAAAAAGAGAATCTCTCGCCTCGACTATCTCATCGTTGTTGAGTTGCTGTTGTTCCCGTTGGTTCAGAATTCGAAATACTTCTCCAATAACAATCGCAAAATGAAATTTTGTATTTCTCGGATTCTGAACTATCTATTGTTTCATTCACTCCGCTCGCTTCGGCCCCCGCTCATGGAGAAAACAGTGAATTCCTGTGTTGAAACTATATATTGAATGGCCTTGATGACACACTCTACAGTGTCTACTCCTCTGTAAAGACAACCAAGGAACTCTGGAATTCCTTGGAAAAAAAATACAAAACCAAAGATGCAGGCATAAAGAAGTTTGTGGTTGACAAATTTATGGACTTCAAGATGATAAATTCAAAAACAGTGATGAGTCAAGTGCAAGAAATACATATTATCATGCATGACTTATTGGCCGAAGGGATGAAAATCAATGAACCATTCCAAGTCACATCTATCATTGAGAAATTTCCATCTTTGTGAAAAGACTTCAAGAACTACCTTAAGCACAAACGTAAGGAGTTAAAACTTGAAGATCTGATCGTGAGAATTCGCATTGAGGAGGATAACAGAAACACCGAGTCCAAATAAAATCTAGCAGAATCAAGGACTAGTCACAATAGAAAGCGCCCCCATGATGAAAAGCAAAAGGGAAAAGCAAAGAAATTTCAAGAAAGTTTCTACAACTGTGGCAAACCGAACCACATGGCACGAGATTGCCGACTTCCAAAAAAAAACAACAAAAATCAAAAACCAAATAAATCAAACATGGTTGAAGAAAGGTATGTGTCTTTGGCAATTTCTTATATTGATTTAAGTGCTGTTATTTTTTAGACCAACTTGGTGGATGTGGGAACCCCGGGTGCGATCTACCCTTATAGGGCAAACAATACTTAAGAATAAATAATCCAAGACAAACAAGTAAATTTTTTTTATAAATAAAACAATAAGCACAGCGCGGCTATGCTAGAGAATAGCGCAGCTGTGCTACGCTTCTTCCTAGCGCAGATGTGCTGCCTGGCCAGTGCACCTACGCTAGGCCATATTTCTGGTAGCGCATCTGCGCTACTAGCTGTTCAAGGGGGCGCAAATGCGCTCTCTTCTATGCGCATCTGCGCTCCAGCCTTCTGCTATGTGTTGAAGTTGATATACGATAAGCCTAATTCTACGTTCATCTGAGTATTCCAAGGACTCGAACAATTGATCAAGCTCTCCGAACCAACATCCCGGTTCCATTTTACAAGATTAAGTGATTTTAAACATGTTAAAAAATGACATATAATTTTAAAAGTGTCAAAACATGTTTAAGGAGTCTTTATTTGGTGAAAATAAGTGAAAAAATCAGATCCGGAACGTCCGAAAATGGTGGGGTAGGTCCTGGGGGTCCAAAAATGACTTCGGAAGGACCAAAACAGTTTGGAGCACACGGACCAGTTAGGGCCCTCCGAACCCGAGTTCGGACCGTCCAAACTCCGCAGGGTCCAGGTGTCTAAAAGGCTCGGACAAGTGGCAATTCGGACTGTCCAAACTTTGCCTATAAATAAGGGTCTGAATTCCTCATTTTGAAGAGCAAATTTTCCTCTCCTCTCCCGGTAATCGCTCTATTTAAGGGCTTCGGGACTCTTTCTTTAAGAGTTGGAGTAGGAAATAGTTTTTTTTTATAGCGGACAGTGTCCGCAATAGCAGCCAGGCGGCGGAGCTCTAGAAAGGCGCCTAGGGGTCGTAGCTAGGCTATGCCCAGGCTCTGGGGCATGCGTCATCAGCAGGCTGATGACGGACGAAGGTATGGCTTTGGTTCCCTATAGTAAATAGAGAGTAGGCTATAGTTTAATTAAGGCTTTTAGAGCCTAGTAGGTGATGTTTGACATGCTAGGTAATGCATGGTTATTTATGTTGTAGTACTGCATGGTAGGCTTGGACCTAGAGTGGAAGCTTATAGGATCTGCCTTAGAAAGGTACGGAAGTATTATTCGAGATATCAAGATTGAGTATGCATGTATTATGTGTTTGCATGGATTATGTGATTGCATGTTTTATATGCCTTTATATACAGCATGTCACGACTGTATGTTGCATACATGAGCATATTGAGCCTGTATCCTTGCGATATCTGGTATTGGGATATTTATCCTGTCAGTAGATGGTTGGACGCATAGACACATGTTAGGTCACCAAAATCAGTTGGACACGGATCTCGTGTTAGGTCACTGATATTTGGTTGGACACGTGTACTTGTGTTACGTCACAATCAGGGCTTCTGAGTATGTTGGTCACCTCCTGTAGCGACGGCTCAGTGTGGCACATACCAGGACCCAAGTTTGTTCTTGATCAAATATTCTTGACCTCGTGTCTTGTACACATTTCACTTGCATACATGCACATATAATACCGTATACTCATACTCTAGTACTGAGCTTATCATGCTCACATCCCGTACTTTGTTGTATCTGGACACCCTATTCCATGGGGCAGGTCTGCGGCTGAATGATGCGGGTGGTTTCAGGAGGGCTTAGGCGTTGGATGACCAGCAAGGCTTTGCCTAGTCTTTTGTTTCTGTTGCATTTGGGCTAATTCATTTGGACATTCGATATGGTTGTATCATAATTATTTTATTTGGGGATTTATTTATATTTTCCGCTGTTAATTCTGATGATTTATTATTTAAGTTAAATGCATGCTTAAACTTCTGATTAGTAGGTGATCACGGTGCGGGTCACTACATTTATGGTATCAGAGCATGCATAGTAATCTTGGGATCTAGATTGTTGGAATTGGGTTTAACATTTTGATCATCGTATAGATGGCGGGACTTGGTGACGAAAGTATCCATAATAGCGTGGGTGGATGCTGGGGCGATCTGGACGATCAAGAGCATCGTCGGGTCATCATCACCATCGCCATGATGATCATAGGCGTTTTAGTATGCATAGATATTTGCATAACAAGGGGTTAGAGTTGTGCTAGTTTTCAGATTATCAGTTCTAGGCTTTCTCCTGAAATGATTCAGAAAATCAGTGGTTTGACATAGTGTCTGAGATGACTAAGTGTTTGGGTCATTGGTTATTGATGATGGATTTTCATCATAGATTCAGTGATAGATTATACCAGTTGCTGAGGACTGTGCAGGGTTGTTCAAGACGGGATAGAAAGCGCGACCTACGCCAGTGTTTTCTGGGAAGTTTATTCCAAATAGGCTATTGGGGGAGGCTACCTTAGTCTTGATATTTTGCACAGTTATAGCAAGGGGTATAATTATCAAAAGAAATGTTTTTATGAATTTGATATTGGTACTGGATTAGTGCCAAGAGATTTGAACGTTGTCGTCTGACTTTATCAGAGATACAGATATTAGTTTGCTTTGTCATAATAGTCTTGGAAAGGATTCCTTGACAAGTGAATATTCTGGACGAGTAGTTCTCGCATGTGATACTGGGGGAGAACCAGAAGGTTTTACCAGTATTGTCTGATTCTATCAGAGGTATAATTAGTGATCAGGATCTTGATTACGAGATGAACAGGAAATTCTAAGTGATGAGTTTACTTAGGTAAGTTTCCCTGTAAGAATTGGAAGATAATTGATCTAGTTAGTAATTGACAGATGTCATGAGCCTGCTAAGTTACAGCATGGATACGATAATATAAGAATTCATTTGGATAGTGGAAAGATGAGCACTTAGGTGTTCATGTATGTTTTGAAATTGTCAGTTAAACTGGTACAAGTTTGGTGTCCAGTGACTATTTGCAACTATTTGTCTGAGGTAAATACAGATGTTATAACCCGTGATGGGGAGCTAAATATTTTATTGCATAAAGAACGAATTGGAATTGTTCACTTTTTAGTAGAGTGATAAGATGAGTATAGTACTCAGATATTTAGTTCTTAGGAATAATTTGCAGTAATTCTGGGACTTCAGTGTCAGAAATTGATCTAGAAAGCGTTTGAATTTTAATGGATACTAACAGGATAGCATCAAGTGTTTAGACATGGAAAAAGGATAGCAGCTGAGATCTAAAGTTATCTGGTCCAGCGGGATTGTTGTCACCAATTTTCCGAAATGTATATTGGATGCTTTAGATCATTGATATGTTAGATTCGATGAGATTGATTCAAGGGATTTGCTAGGTTGTATTGGTTTTAGGACTTTGCCAAAGAATGATGAAACAGTTTTGTTCATATAATAGCATAAGTCAGAATTCAGCAAGGAATTGTTATCCGTGGCAGGATAATCAGTATTCTTATTTTTATATGTTATCTCAAGTTATGAGATAGATGTCATTATATTAGTACTAGATATAGTACTAATCGACTGTTGAGTCAATAAGAATAATTGCATTGATATTCCCAAGAAGAAAACCTGAGAGATTCAAGAAATCAAGAATTGTGGACAACGACGTTGTCACAGGTGTTATGACAAGTGTTAGTCATAAAGTATGATAATCCTTTCGATGTACAAAGATTTGCGTACGAGATTCTTTCTGGTGGAAAGGAATGAAGAAAAATGTGTATCATTATGTTTTTAGATTTTTGGTGTATCAGTAGGTCAAGGCAGAACACCAACAACCTAGAGGATTGCTTCACAATTTATCCATTCCTGAGTGGAAATGGGAGTTGATCATGATGGACTTCGTGACCCATTTACCAGTGAGCTCGAGGAATTGTGATGCTATCTGGGTTGTGGTGGACCTACTCACCAAGTCAACACATTGCATTCCTTATAACCGAGACTTTAGTTTTGATAGGATGACACGGTTGTACATCCAGGAGATTGTTCGATTGCACGGAGTGCATAGGAGCATAGTCAACGAACGAGATCCCAGGTTTACTTCTAGGTTTTGGGGGAGTCTTCAGTGGGCTATGGGAACTACTTTTAGTTTGAGTAAAGCTTATCACCCAGAGACTGACGGACATTCAGAGCGCACGATCCGTACTCTTGAAGACGTTTTTCAAGCATGTTCTATGGATTTTAGTCCAGCATGGCAAGATCAATTGCCATTGATTGAATTCACATACAACAACAGTTATCATCGCAGTATTGGGATGGCTCCGTTTGAGGCGTTGTACGGGCGACGATGTCGTACTCCACTATTATGGGAAGAAGTGGGGGAGCGACAGATAGAGGGACCAAAGTTAGTCCAATAGACCGTTGATATTATTGGGCAGATCAAGAAGAGAATTAAGGTTGCGCAGGATCGACATGCTAGCTATGCGAATGTCAAGCGCAGACCTTTGCAGTTTGAGGTGGGTGAGAAAGTATTCCTGAAAGTCTCACCATTTCGCAGGATTTTGAGATTCGGTCTCAAAGGTAAGCTATCTCCTAGGTTCATTGGTCCATTCGAGATTCTGGAAAGTGTTGGAGATTTGGCTTACAGGTTGGCTTTACCGCTGTATCTGTCTAGTATCCACGACGTGTTCCATGTTTCACTATTGCGACGGTATGTGGCAGATGAGTCTCACATCTTACAGCCATCTGAGGTACAGTTGGACTCGGATTTGACCTACGTGGAGATACATTTGCGTAGCTTAGGTCATAAGTATAAGGTGTTATGCAACAAAACCATTCCTCTTGTTCTAGTTCAGTGGCAGCGCCGAGGCACTGAGGAGGCCACTTGGGAACTTGAGAGTCGTATGCATACAAATTATCCAGAGCTATTTTAAATTGTTGTATTTTCATGTTGTAACTTGTAAAATGAATCAGTTTTAATAAAAGATGTTTATTAAGTATTTTACTACATTCAGTACTTAAGATTGTTCGAGGACGAAATATCTTAAGTAGGGGAAGAATGTAGTAGCCCGGTTCCATTTTACAAGATTAAGTGATTTTAAACATGTTAGAAAATGACATATAATTTTAAATTGTCAAAACATATTTAAGGAGTCCTTATTTGGTGAAAATAAGTGGAAAATCAGATCTGGAACGTCCGAAAATGGTGGGGTAGGTCCCGGGGGTCCAAAATGACTTCGAAAGGACCAAAACAGTTTGGAGCACATGGACCAGTTCGGGCCCTCCAAAACAGTTCGGGCCCTCCGAACCCGAGTTCGGACCGTCCGAACTCCGCAGGGTCCAGGTGTCTAAAAGGCTCGGACAAGTGGCAATTCGGACCGTCCGAACTTCGCCTATAAATAGGGGTCCGAATTCCTCATTTTGAAGAGCAAATTTTCCTTTCCTCTCCCGATAATCGCTCTATTTAAGGGCTTCGGGACTCTTTCTTTAAGAGTTGGAGTAGGAAATAATTTTTTTTATAGCAAACAGTGTCTGCATTAGCAGCCAGGAGGCGGAGCTCTGGTAGGTGTCTAAAAGGCTCGGACAAGTGGCAATTCGGACCATCCGAACTTCGCATATAAATAGGGGTCCAAATTCCTCATTTTGAAGAGCAAATTTTCCTCTCCTCTCCCGGTAATCGCTCTATTTAAGGGTTTCGGGACTCTTTATTTAAGAGTTGGAGTAGGAAATAGTTTTTTTTTATAGCGGACAGTGTCCGCATTAGCAGCCAGGCGGCGGAGCTCTGGAAAGGCGCCTAGGGGTCGTAGCTAGGCTATGCCCAGGCTCTGGGGCATGCGTCATCAGCAGGCTGATGACGGACGAAGGTATGGCTTTGGTTTCCTATAGTAAATAGAGAGTAGGCTATAGTTTAATTAAGGCTTTTAGAGCCTAGTAGGTGATGTTTGGCATGCTAGGTAATGCATGGTTATTTATGTTGTAGTGCTGCATGGTAGGCTTGGACATAGAGTGGAAGCTTATAGGATCTGCCTTAGAAAGGTACGGAAGTATTATTCGAGATATCAAGATTGAGTATGCATGTATTATGTGTTTACATGGATTATGTGATTGCATGTTTTATATGCCTTTATATACAGCATGTCACGACTGTATGTTGCATACATGAGCATATTGAGCCTGTATCCTTGCGATATCCGGTATTGGGATATTTATCCTGTCAGTAGATGTGTGGACACATAGACACATGTTAGGTCACCAAAATCAGTTGGACACGGATCTCGTGTTAGGTCACTGATATTTGGTTGGACACGTGTGCTTGTGTTACATCACAATCAGGGCTTCTGAGTATGTTGGTCACCTCCTGTAGTGACGGCTCAGCGTGGCACATACCAGGACCCAAGTTTGTTCTTGAGTATTGTTTGCCCTATAAGCAAGTAAAAAAAAATATTGTTTTTAATAAAACAATAAGCACAGCGCGACTGCGCAAGAGAATAGCGCAGCTGCTCTGCGCTAGGCCAGATTTCTGGTGGCGCATCTGCGCTACTAGCTGTTCAAGGGGCCAGATTTCTGGTAGCGCATCTGCCCTACTAGCTGTTCAAGGGGGCGCAGATGTGCTCTCTTCTATGCGCATCTGCGCTCCAGCCTTCTCAATTTCTCGGAATTTTTGTGCGTCTGCTCTGTCTTTAAGCACACCTGCTCTGCTTAAATCTCACATTCTCTGATTTTTCACGCATCTGCGCTCCTTCAAAGAGCTTCTGTGCTACAGCAAAAATATAGGTTTATGTCCATTTTTACAAAATTTGATCTTTTTATTCAAAAATCCGGAAAACTCGAAATCTCAATACTTAATTAAAAGATACAATGCAAAATGAGTATCACATTATAAAAACGAGATTAAAATACACTGTTTCTTAAAATATGAATATTTTCATATTCAACAAAATCTAAATGAGTTCAAACGATCTAATTTCTAAACTCAAGTTTGGCAACATCAATATACATGGATTCATATCTTAACCCGGAATACCACTTCTAAAACTCACTCTTGCTATCCCGAACCATCCAAGTCCTTTCTGACTCGTTCATGCCACAACCTGATGCAATGTACACATACAAACAAAGCAACAGTCGGATAACTCCGGTGAGAATAAATCTCAGTATGAATGGCATGCATATAAAGCATTTAAGCATAACAAGTACTTACAAATCATGTCATAATAATCACAAATGACAACACATTTAGATCATGTGAGTATAATTAATTCTTTAATCTAAAACCATAGATGTTCTTCTATAGATTTAGGCATAGCGACACAAGTAATCTCAAATCATATCATATCTTGAGAAGAAAAAGTATACCAATCATGTAAGCACAATCACATCTTGAATGGCATACTATAACATGATAGAATTTATAAAAAAAACATAATCTAAATCATAGAGGTCTCCAGGCTAATGCATAAATGCAATGCATGTTGAAACTTAATGAGGTTCTGAATTCCTGGAAGCAAGTCTGAAAATAAGTTCTTTGGGATCTCGGGATGTAGAATGCACAACAATCTCCCACCTACTTACCCGATCGAGGTGGCGTTGAGCTTCCTTCCCTAGACTTTGGTACTCTATATTGAGTAATCTGGCTCTAGGAGTTAATCTACATCCCATGTCTCTTGAATATAAGTCCAAATGTCCATATTTAACTTGGAAAATCTGCCCTTAAAAATCTCAAAGGATTGTGGCTCAAGATGAATGCATAAATAGTCTATAAGCTTTCTACCACAATTCAATAGTAGATGCATAAGTATCTATAGGCATCATATCACAACAATATGAATGCATAAGTAATCTATATATATCAAGATATATAATCATACATGTTGTTCAAGCAATGATATATTCACATAAATCATACAATCAAGTATAAACAAAGAAATCATGCAAGTATGTGGTGTAGGAAACTCGAAGTCGTAAACGATCTCGAGTTGTCTTTACTATCTTGTCTAATGTCTATTCATACCTCTACTTCACGATGCTAAAGCGTTCAAATCTTTCAAATTGTTCATCAAACTTAAGCTTGTCCGAATCTCCTCCTTTTACGATTGTTAGGCGAAGCTTTTACTTGCTTCAACCTTCAAACTCCAAGCGACTTGCACTCTTCGACTCGAGTTCGCTAACTTCAACGTCAAGCTGAAATAAATGCGTTAAACATGTATAAGATCATCCTTGCAACGTATCAGCAAAAGCGAATTCAATCAAGTATTCAAAGCTCGATCAGTTCTTGAACCGACAGCGTAACGGTTCGAATTCGATAATTCTAAAATCATTATCATCATCATATCAACCATCTAAGCCGAAAACCATACTCAATTTGTCAGCCCCTAAACGTGATCGGAAGCTCATATTTTCAAAAAATCTTCAGTAATTCAAAAATATGTTCACACGACGATCTTTTTTTTGATACGTCTTAGATATGCTATCGTCGTATATACTATAACACATTTATACAATCAAATCTTAATTCTAACAACCTCTTAAAATTCAAACATGTTAGAACTTAATCAAACTTATGTCAAACGTAACCTTCGATGTCGTGATTGCAAATATACGATCAATTTTGAATTCTATCGGGCGGATCGAATTTAATCGGTGCTTCAAGAATCAAAATTGAATTTGGAACCTTCTTCACAATCTTCTCTGATCTTCTTCACGTTGGAAATGCTGAAGATATACATGTATGCATTATATATATATATATATATATATATATATATATATGAATAGTCAAACTTCAAAAATTGCAGTTTAGTCCCTGAACTCTTGACTATTTGCAATTCAGTCCCTGGTACAAATTTGAAATCTTAATTAAATCCCTTTTTAATTCTGAAACTTGGAATTTAAATCTTAAATACCATATATATTTACTTTAAATATTTTAAATTTTTTAATTTCAGAATTTCAGAATTAAAATCTTAATATCCAAAAATTCTCAATAAATATTTTCAAACTCGAAATTTAAATCTCTAATTTCGTAAATTAATAACTTAATATTTTCAAACTCGGAATTAAAATCTCTAATTTCGTAAATTAATAACTTAATATTTTCGGACCTTACAGTGGATGATCCAAGCGGATGGTGAATCGATACTGGAGCCACATTGTGCAGCAAGAGATTTGTATTCCACCTACACCATTGTTGGAGATAGAAAGCAATTTATGGGAAACTCCGCAACATCAGAAGTCGTTGGAGTAGCGAATGTGGTGTTAAAATGACATCCAAAAAAGAGGTGAAAATCAAGAATGTGCTGCATGTGCCAGACATTCGAAAGAACTTAGTTTTTGGTTCTTTTTTTAGCAAGACAAGATTTAAAATGGTTTCTGAGTCTGATAAGTTTGTATTAACCAAATCTGGTGTATTCGTAGGAAAAGAATACCAAGAGAGTGGTTTGTTTAAATTTAATGTAATGAATGTTATCCGTCTTGAGGCAAAGAATAAAATTATCGGTTCTGCTTACTTGACTGAAAGTTATGATATATGTCATAAACGATTAGGGCATGTTAACTTCAACACGTTGCAAAGACTTGCAAATTTAAATGTAATACCTATTTTTAAAATAAATCTACAAAACAAGTGTGAGATTTGTGTTGAAGCAAAAATGGCTAAAGCTCCATTTCATTCTATCACGAGAAGTACTACGCCACTTGAGTTAATACACACTGATGTTTGTGATTTAAAAATGATACAAACTTGAGGTGGCAACAAGTACTTCATAACATTCATTGATGACTGCACCAGATTTTTTTATGTTTATTTATTGAAAAGCAAATATGAAGCAATCGAAGCTTTCAAGAAATATAAGACTAATATTGAAAATCAACGAAGTTCAAAGATAAAAATGATTCGAAATGATCGAGGTGGAGAATGTGTGGCTCTTTTTGAAGAATTTTGCTCAACTTCGGGCATCATTCATCAAATGACAGCCCTATACTCACCTCAATCTAATGGCATTGCAGAACGCGAGAATCGAACTTTAAAATAAATGATGAACGCGTTGTTAATTAATTCTGTCTTACCTCAAAATATGTAAGGCCCGGGATTATTTAATTTAATCCAGGATTATTTAATGTAATCCGAGATAATTTAATTTTAATCCGAGTATATTTAATTTGGGAATATTTAGAGTTTTGATTTTAATTCTAATATTCTTAAATTATTTAGGATTGAAATTGAATTAAATTAAGGGCCGAGGACTAAATTGTAATTTTTGAAGAATTGAGGGACTAAAGTGCAATTATAATTGAAGTTATCAGATTCTAATTAGATGTATCAGAATATGCACGTGTATTCTCCATCTTCAATTCAGAATTTCAGAACAGAGCAAGCCGAGATCCTTTCCTTTTCATTTGATTTTTGATTTTCAAATCGTCGTATCTTTTGATCCGATCGTTCGATTTCGATTCCGAAAGGTGTTCTGGAATCCTTACGACAAGGGCTTAGATCTAGTATAAGTTTTTACTTCTTTAGGCATGGTTTGAAGCTCAAAAGTTGGTAGATATCAGATATTTATGATATTTATATGTTCTTCGACGTTTATGTATTCCGATATCAAAACCGTGTTGAAGAATTCATGTTGCTTGTACTTAATCCTGATTTTCAGCTTGTGTTCGATGGTTATAGCTGCTGTTATATGGTTATATGAGTGATTATTGTTGTTGTGATATGCATATGGATTGTATTCGAAGTCGGGAAATGTTTGATATTTCGTCGGTTACCGATTTTCAATCGCTACGCCGCCGGTTTAGGTTGTAAAGTTGTTTTGATAGCCTATGATTGAGCTGAGGATCTTGTGATTGTATATTGATACTTCTTGATCATAATCGTTACATTTCAAATTAGTTTCAAGCTCGATCAACTCAGGAAGTCCGACTTTGAACTGAGGAAGTTTGCTGGAGGTTTGAAGTGATTGTATTGACGTTATATTGATGAGTTTGATCCGATTTTGGATTGATCATCTTGAATGAAGTTTGATATGATTGTTCTGATTGTTATATTTCAGATTGGAAGTGTTCAAAACTAAGATATACGAAGGTATAGTGACGACATCACGAGTTAGGGAGTTTGAAACTCAAGATCGGTTATTCTTGAGTTGTCCCGCCAAAATCACATACTTGTTTATATTTTGATTTGATTTTGATGTTGTCGATCCATCCCAGGTAGTGGATCTTTGATTTGAGTCGATATGATTATGATACGATATGTTATTGAATTGGTTCTATGCCGAGGTCGGAGGTTGAACTTATTTTCGAATCCGGAATGATTTCGATAGATGGATGTCCATGTCAAGATCGTTTACGAATCTTGATGGCAAATGACGTTATATGAATCAATTCTTAATCGATATATGCGTTATTTACTCTATTGTTGAGTCGATTATGAATAGAGTCGATATGATTTATTTAACGCTTTATATATATGTCGGTTATAATGGGAATGATTTCTCACCGGAGTTTATCCGGCTGTTGCTTTGTTTTGTATGTGTGCATGGCAACAGAGGGGGCAGGAGCTAGTCAACGACTACATTGATAGCTCGGGAGCGAGATTTAGCAAGTGAGGACTCGGGTTTTAGATGATGTATGATAGTTGGACTAGCATCAAATTTGTAGAAGAATTATGACTTGAAGTACACTTTGTGTAGCTTAAGGTTTTGATGCCTTTGTTACTACTCGTTTGATGTAATAATCGCATGAATTGATGCTTGAGACTTCATATATGTATATATGCATGTTCCATAATTGATAAACCATGTTTGAGTTGGTTTTGGATTAACTTTCCAAGTCTTGACAGCATAAGTGTTTCTGCAGATTTTTTTGGGCAGAGAGGCCGCTCGATCGGTAGGATTTAACCGATCGAGCGAGGTCTTAAAAATGCAAAATAGAGAATTGAAGTTTTGAGCTCGCTCGATCGGTAGGATTTGACCGCTCGAGCGAGACCAAAATATGCTCAGGCCCGAGAAATGAGATTTCCAGCTCGCTCGATCGGTAGGATTTAACCGATCGAGCGAGGTGCAATATTTAAAAAAAAATTATTTGGTTTGAGTATTCTTTTAAATCAATGATTAATTGTTTCCTTAATCGTTAATTGCCCTAAGATGAGATTAGCAACCCGAGGTCCCCACAACAGGTGATATCAGAGCGTTAAGTTTCTCGGACTGAGAATAGAGGAGCGGGGTAGATCGAGTATCCTATTTTGATTTAACTATTTCTATATTCTTGAAGCATGTTTATTATCTGAATTTATTTACAGCTTTAAGATTTGCATGTTATCTGTTATCTGATATCAGTGGAAGCATGTTAGACTGCAATTGAATCAGAACTCGATCTTTTGAAAAGGCATTTTGTGCTTATCAGATGAGGGACTGAAACAGAATTGTGTTATGATGTGATGATGAATTGTACACTAATCTGTTTGATTATCAGATATGCCTCCTCGACCAGCACCGACTACTAGACAGACTTTGGCAATGAATCAGCTAGAGCAGACTAATGCTGCACAGATACCAGTGACAGCACCTGAACATGGACAGAGTAGTACTTCTGCTGATGTGTTTGGTGATGCTAATCCGATGGAGAAACTTTTGAAACGATTCCAGTCATTCAAACCAGCAACGTTGCAAGGAACTAAAAATTCTATTGATTGTGAGAATTGGCTTGAGGATATCGAGCAGTTATTTGAATCCCTTGACTATACAGATGATCGTCGTGTGAGACTGGTGATTCATCAACTACATGGCCTTGCAAAGAGTTGGTGGATAGCGATGAAGAGAGCGTTTGAAAATCAAGGTACTGTTATTACCTGGTTAGTATTTCGAACTGATTTCTATCAACGGTTCTTTCCTGTTTCTTATCGAAAGGACAAAGGAGCAGAGTTTGCACCAGGGACAGTTAAATATCAAAGAATATGTTGCAAAGTTCACTAGTTTGTTGAAGTTTGCTCCACATATTGCTGTTAGTGATGAAGCTCAAGCCGATCAATTCATTAATGGCTTGAATCCTGATGTATTCACTCTTGTTAATTTGGGAAGACCGAATACCTTTGCCGATGCTCTGAATCGTGCAAAGGGGGCTGAAGCAGGAATACTGAGGCAACGAGGAACATAGTTTGTATCACAGCCGATGAGACAACCGTAAGAGCAGCCACAAATTCCACCACCACCTCGATTTGATGTTGGAGGTAGTAGTAGTAGTGGTAAGAAAAATTTCTTTAAAGGCAAAAGCAAATAGTTTAAGTGTCCAGGTGGTAGCTCTTCGAGTTCAAGTGGATCTAGACAGTTCAGAGGTGGACAGAAATCCGGTACTTCTGATGTTTACTGTTCCAAATATGGGGGACGTCATACCAATAAGCAATGCAAAGGAGTGTTTGGCAGTTGTCACATTTGTCAACAACCGGGTCATTTTGCGAGAGTATGCCCACAGCGAGGTTCTGGAGGTGCACAGGGTGCAAGTGGATCTCGAATAGTGACACAACCAGAGAGGCAAGCATCCTCAGTGCATTCA
Organism: Henckelia pumila; assembly: GCF_033568475.1. Lineage (NCBI taxonomy): Eukaryota > Viridiplantae > Streptophyta > Magnoliopsida > Lamiales > Gesneriaceae > Henckelia > Henckelia pumila. The sequence goes on from NC_133121.1 coordinate 144,491,851, forward strand.
TTCCAACCTCAGCCATCGACACAAAGCCGTACTGGAGGAAATCAAGCTGGGAGTCAGCAACAGAGGCAACAAGCTCGAGTGTTTGCACTGACTGAAGAGCAAGCACAAGCTGCACCAGATGATGTGATTGCAGGTAACTGTTCTCTTTATGGTTATCCTGCGTATGTGTTAGTCGATACAGGTGCATCACACACATTTATTTCTGAGCAATTTGTTGCATTATACGAGTTTCCTGTTGAATCCTTAGCTACTGTTGGAAAACTGTGTTCAGATCAATCAGAATTGATACCCGGTGCAGGGGAAGTTTTAAAATTTTATATGGAACGATTCCATATCATGGGTATCAAAACTTTACGATTAAATTGTGCGTGTAAAAATTAAATAACAATTAAATTTTTACCTTGAATCTCGAAACGAGATTATGGACACCAACAGATAACTCTGCTCTTGTTGTATATCCCAGGAACTGATGGACGAACAATTCTTCAATCAGGTCCACGAACAGAAGTTTAATCCCTCTGATAGATTGCACTAGAAAATCTATCAGAAGTTTCTACGAAGAGAATTAACGAATTTGATCCGTTAAACCAGACTGCAAATTCGAAATTCACAGGCTGGAATTTTCGAGCAGAGAGAGGAGAGGGGGCGGCGGCCACTAGAGAGAAAACAGCTAGGGTTTTCGAAAATTTTGTGACCTCTGTTGTGTAATTTTTGTACTGCAATAAATTATTTATAATGTGGGCTGCTAACAGCTTAGGGCCCATTACTCATAAGTTCAAGCCTGACAAGCAAAGTCCGCATATTCAGAAATTAATATAAAATTCATCGTGACTCAGATTGATAAACCAATTTCACCAATGTGCACAGAAACCATTTCTGCATCTTTTAAAGTCAAGATAAATTTTCTGAATCCGAATTCAGTGGTTTCCCAAAATGTCCATCACTATGTCATTTTAGGAAATCTTACTCCCTCTACTCTTAAATAAGAAGTCACACTTCTTTATTCACTAAATTTAACTCTTTAAATTTAATTATCTCAACGGGGATTAAAAATCCATTACTTGTGTGACCCTCAATGGTTCAGGGATACAGCTAGCCGTGGGCTCACAACTCCTTGTGACTCGGAACAACAATTTCCGACTTGCCCATCGAATTATGGTAAGAGCGCCTAGCAACATCGCCCCATGATTCCCTAGATATAACTGATAGTGTCTGCAAGAACCAATAGATTTTGGTTAGCGTACAGTACGGTCCCTTCATCCATATATCCCGATCGAATCAACAACTATTGGTAAATCGAGAGTCGTTCGAGATTCGATAACTATGCAATGCATCTTGAAGATCAAATAGTGACATCGCATGTGCTACTAAGAAACCATTTCTTAAAACACATCATGTACTCTGGCCAGAGATTCGTCACACTAATATCTCATCAGATTGCATAGGATATCCACACTAGCAAGTATGTGGTGAATCCTTGACAACAAAGCATCGACTCCTATATGTGTCATAACTGTACCCAATCCCGACACCTGATGACCCCAATAGAGTCGGTAAACGAGTCAAAGTACAGTACTAGCATATAGAGTCTCAATGATGTTTCAAGTAGTAAGGACTAATGGTGTACAACCAAAACCGCGGACTTTATCCACTCGATAAGTGATAACCACTTGGAAAGTCCGGATAGGGTAGTTCGATCATTCATCGTATGAATATCCATTTGCATGCTTTGAACATCTCTATGTTCCATACCAATGAAACGTGGTACTCGGCATCGCAAATGCTAGTCTCAATCTCGAGCGATCCTTATCCTTATTAACGGACGGCTCAATCGACTAGGAACTGTTTAGAATATACAGTGACTATAAGATGTGTTTCATGATAGCCATCCCCATGTGCCACCACATCTTACATACACTATAGTATATTCAAGGTCTTCATCTAAACATCTTATAGTATGTCACAACATAATAATATGATAAAAGATAAATTAAATGTCATTATAAAAGTGTAAATTATATTAAACAAAAGATTGTTTATACATAGAGTCATAAAAGCCCTTAGCCACAAGTTGGCTCACCAGGCACCCACTCTTTCACTGTAGTGTCTATTTCATCTCCTTTGGGAAGAGGTATAGTATCTGTAAAGTCTGTCAGAAATTGTGTGCTACAGTACGAAGGTAGTGAGATTGAGCTGGACTGTATTGTTCTTGGTTTGTCTGATTTTGATTGTATTATCGGTATCGATATGCTAACCAAGTACAGAGCTACAGTTGCCTGTTTCCAGAAGATTGTAAGATTTAGATCTGATATGGCTGACGAATGGAAATTTTATGGTAAGGGATCACGAGCCAGAATTCCTTTGATATATGTTCTTTCTATGACTGACTTATTACAGAAAGGGGCAGAAGGATTTCTTATCTATGCAGTCGATATATTGAATACTAGCACACAATTGGCTGACTTTCCAGTGGTTAGCGAATTTGTTAATGTTTTCCCTGACGAGATTCCGGGATTGCCACCATATCGAGAGGTAGATTTCAGCATTGAGTTGATGCCAGGTACATAGCCGATATCGAAAGCACCTTATCGTATGGCACCGATAGAGTTGAAAGAGTTGAAGGACCAACTTGAAGAATTGTTGGCCAAGGGATATATCAGACCGAGTGTTTCGCCCTGGGGAGCTCCAGTTTTGTTTGTTAGAAAGAAAGACGGATCGATGAGACGATGTATTAACTACCGGCAATTAAATAAAGCCACGGTAAAGAACCGCTATCCTTTACCTAGTATCGATGATTTATTTGATCAATTGCAGGGTTCGTCAGTATATTCAAAGATTGATTTACGATCCGATTATCATCAATTGAGGGTAAGAGATGAGGATATCCCTAAGACTACATTTAGAACCAGGTATGGCCATTACGAATTTATAGTCATGCCGTTTGGTCTAATGAATGCACCAGCAGTTTTTATGGGATTGATGAATAGAGTATTTCAAAAGTATCTAGATGATTTCGTGATCATATTTATCGATGATATTTTGATATACTCTAAGAATTTGTGTGATCATGCTAATCACTTGAGAACAGTTTTGAAGACGTTGAGGGAATAAAAACTGTATGCTAAGCTATCCAAATGTGAGTTTTGGTTGAAACAGGTGGTATTTCTGGGTCATATTATATCAGGAGATGGTATTTCAGTTGATCCAAGTAAAGTTGAAGCTGTGATTAGTTGGCAGAGACCGACATCTGTGCCAGAAATCAGAAGTTTTATGGGTTTGGCAGGATATTATCGTCGATTTATCCGAGACTTCTCGTCTATTGCGAAGCCTATTACTTAGCTTACACAGAAAAATGCACCGTTTGTGTGGTCTGAAGCGTGTGAAACCAGTTTTCTTGAGTTGAAGAAGAGGTTGACTACAGCACCAGTTTTGACAATCTCTTCAGGTACTGGTGATTTTGTTGTTTATTGTGATGCTTCTCACAGAGGTTTGGGATGTATTTTGATGCAGAAAGGACATGTGGTCGCTTATGCCTCACGACAACTGAAACCACATGAAGTCAGATATCCAATTCATGATCTTGAATTGGCAGCTATCGTCTTTGCATTAAAAATCTGGCGACATTACCTGTATGGTGAAAAGTTTGAAATATTTTCTGATCACAAGAGTTTGAAGTATCTGTTTTCACAATCTGAACTGAACATGAGACAACGAAGATGGCTTGATTTATTGAAAGATTTCGATTGTGAAATCAAATATTATCTAGGTAAGTCGAATGCAGCAGCAGATGCCTTAAGTAGGAAGGTATGTGCTTTGTCCTTGTCTACTATAGGCGTATCTAGTTTGATTTAAGATTGTTGTATATCTGGATATATATTTGAGACAGATAGAAGACCGATGAGAATATGTGCAATCAGTGTTGAACTTGAATTGTTGACTCGAGTCAAGGAAGCACGGAAATCTGATTTGAATGTTCAGAAATCGATTGAAATGATCAAATCAGGACATCAATCTGAGTACAAGGTTAGTGATGATGATATTATGTATGTGAATAACCGAATTGTTGTTCCCGATCTTTTAGATTTGAGACAGAATATTTTGACAGAAGCCCATTGTAGTCGATTTAGTATTCATCTGGAGGCAGAAAAATGTACAATGATTTGAAAAATCAGTACTGGTGGAAACAAATGAAGTCTGATGTGACTGAATTTGTATCAAAATGTCTAAATTGCCAACAGGTGAAGGCTGAGAGGAATAAACCAGGTGGCTTATTACAGAGTCTCTCTATTCCTGAATGGAAATGAGACCATATTTCCATGGACTTTGTGACAAAATTGCCACGATCATCTCGAGGTTGCGATGCTATTTGGGTGATCATAGACAGATTGACGAAATCTACGTGTTTTATTCCTTATCGAATGACTTATCGTCATGATCAAATGACAGATCTCTATATTCAAGAAGTGGTAAGATTGCACGGTGTGCCAAAGTCGATTGTATCTGATCGAGATCCTAGATTTACTTCGCACTTTTGGCATAGCGTACAGGAAGCTCTAGGTACGCGTTTACATTTGAGTACTGCGTATCATCCTCAAACTGACGGACAATCTGAACGAACCATTCAGACTCTCAAGGATATGCTTAGAGCGATGATACTTGATTTTTGTATTACATGGCAAGATTCTATACCACTTGTGGAATTCTCTTATAACAACAGTTATCATACGAGTATAGAGTTGGCTTCATTTGAAGCGTTGTATGGGAATAAGTTTCGATCGCCTTTATATTGGGATGATGTGTCAGAGGTGCCTGAGTTGGGACCGGATATGATCAGACAGATGACTGAGAAGGTGAAGTTGATTCAGCAGAGAATGAGAACAGCGCAGCACAGACAGACTAGATATGCGAATGTTCGACGACGGCCATTATCTTTTGAACAGGGAGATAGAGTATTCTTGAAGATTTCACCTTTCAGGGGCACAGTACGATTTGGCAAACGAGGAAAGTTATCTCCGCGATTTATTGGGCCGTATGAGATTCTCGAGAAGATAGGCAATCTTGCTTATCGACTCGCTCTTCCTCCATCCTTGTCCGGTATTCATGATGTTTTTCATGTTTCGATGTTGAGGAAGTATCAGCCTGATGTATCGCATATTATCCACGTTGATGAAGCTGAACTCGATGAAACTTTGAGTTATTTCGAGAAACCGAATCAGATTCTTGATAGAAAAGAAAAGCAACTCCGAACGAAGACCATTCCATTGGTGAAGATTCAATGGAGTCGGCACGGAGTTAAAGAAGCGACGTGGGAAGTTGAAGAAGACATGAGACAGAGACTTCCTTACTTATTCCACTGATGTGAGTTCTTATTCAGTTTTCTGTTATTCTTTATTCTTATAAGTATACAGACTGCATATCTCTATTGCTTATGAATTCGAGGACGAACTCATGTCTAGTGGGGGAGAAATGTAAGGCCCAGGATTATTTAATTTAATCCAGAATTATTTAATGTAATCCGAGATAATTTAATTTTAATCCGAGTATATTTAATTTGGGAATATTTAGAGTTTTGATTTTAATTCTAATATTCTTAAATTATTTAGGATTGAAATTGAATTAAATTAAGGGCCGAGGACTAAATTTTAATTTTTGAAGAATTGAGGGACTAAAGTGCAATTATAATTGAAGTTATCATATTCTAATTAGATGTATCAGCATATGCACGTGTATTCTCCATCTTCAATTCAGAATTTCAAAACAGAGCAAGCCGAGATCCTTTCCTTTTCATTTGATTTTTGATTTTCAAATCGCCGTATCTTTTGATCCGATTGTCCGATTTTGATTCCGAAAGGTGTTCTGGAATCCTTACGACGAGGGATTCAATCTAGTGTAAGTTTTTACTTCTTTCGGCATGGTTTGAAGTTCGAAAGTTGGTAGATATCAGATATTGATGATATGTATATGTTCTTCGACGTTTATGTATTCTGATATCGAAACCGGGTTAAAGAATTCATGTTGCTTGTACTTAATCCTGATTTTCAGCTTGTGTTTGATGGTTATAGCTGCTTTTATATGGTCATATGAGTGATTATTGTTGTTGTGATATGCATATGGATTGTATTCGAAGTCGGGAAATGTTTGATATTTTGTCGGTTACCGATTTTCAATCGCTACGCCGCCGGTTTAGGTTGTAAAGTTGTTTTGATAGCCTATGATTGAGCTGAGGATCTTGTGATTGTATACTGATACTTCTTGATCATAATCGTTACATTTCAGATTAGTTTCAAGCTCAATCAACTCAGGAAGTCCGACTTTGAACCGAGGAAGTTTGCTGGAGGTTTGAAGTGATTGTATTGACATTATATTGATGAGTTTGATCCGATTTTGGATGGATCATCTTGAATGAAGTTTGATACGATTGTTCTGATTGTTATATTTCAGATTGGAAGTGTTCAGAAACAAGATATACGAAGGTATAATGACGACATCATGAGTTAGGGAGTTTGAAACTCAAGATCGATTATTCTTGAGTTGTCCCGCCAAAATCACATACTTGTTTATATTTTGATTTGATTTTGATGTTGTCGATCCATCCCAGGTAGTGGATCTTTGATTTGAGTCGATATGATTATGATACGAGATGTTATTGAATTGGTTCTATGCCGAGGTCGGAGGTTGACCTTATTTTTGAATCCAGAATGATTTCGATAGATGGATGTTCATGTCAAGATCGTTTACGAATCTTGATGGCAAACGACGTTATATGAATCAATTCTTAATCGATATATGCGTTATTTACTCTATTGTTGAGTCGATTATGAATAGAGTCTATATGATTTATTTAACGCTTTATATATATGTCGGTTATACTGGGAATGATTTCTCACCGGAGTTTATCCGGTTGTTGCTTTGTTTTGTATGTGTGCATGGCAACAGAGGGGGCAGGAGCTAGTCAACGACTACATTGATAGCTCGAGAGCAAGATTTAGCAAGTGAGAACTCGGGTTTTAGATGATGTATGATAGTTGGACTAGCATCAAATTTGTAGAAGAATTATGACTTGAAATACACTTTGTGTAGCTTATGGTTTTTATGCCTTTGTTACTACTCGTTTGATGTAATAATCGCATGAATTGATGCTTGAGACTTCATATATGTATATATGCATGTTCCAGAATTGATAAACCATGTTTGAGTTGGTTTTGGATTAATTTTCCAAGTCTTGACAGCATAAGTGTTTCTGTAGATTTTTTTGGGCAGAGAGGCCGCTCGATCGATAGGAATTTAACCGATCGAGCGAGGCTTTAAAAATGCAAAATAGAGAATTGAAGTTTTGAGCTCGCTTGATCGGTAGGATTTGACCGCTCGAGCGAGACCAAAATATGCTCAGACCCGAGAAATGAGATTTCCAGCTCGCTCGATTGGTAGGATTTAACCGATCGAGCGAGGTGCAATATTTAAAAAAAAATTATTTGATTTGAGTATTCTTTTAAATACATGATTAATTGTTTAATTAATCGTTAATTACCCTAAGATGAGATTAACAACCCGAGGTCCCCACAAAATATGTGGGGTGAAGCGATTCTCTCATCAACTCACATTCTAAACAAGATATCACTCAAAAGGAAAGATGAAACACCATATGAACAGTGGAAATGTCGTAAACCTTCTTACAAATACCTCAAAGTGTGGTAGTGTTTGGCTAAAGTAGAAGTACCAAAGCCAAAATATATAAAAATTGGGCCTAAAACGGTTGACTGCATATTTATTGGATATGCATACAATAGTAGTGCATATCGAATTTTAATGCATAAGTAAAAAATTTCTGATGTAAATGAAAGCACAATCATGGAGTCAAGGAATGCTCTATTCTTTGAAAATATCTTTCCTTGTAAAGAGAGAAAAGAAATAAGTTCGAACAAGCAAACTTATGAAATCACAACTGAAACTTCACAAAACAATGAAGAACCAAAACAAAGCAAGCGAGCTAGAGTTGAAAAGTCTTTTGGTCATGATTTTCTAACATACATGTTAGATAATGAACCAAGAACTCTTCAAGAAGCTTTATCGAATCCAGGGGATCCTTTTTGGACGGAAGCAATACACAATGAAATAGATTCCATAATGAAAAATCATACTTAGGAGTTGGTTGATCTCCCTCCGGGATGTAAAGCTTTGGGATGCAAGTGGATCCTTAAAAGAAAATACAAATAATATGGATCTATAGATAAAAATAAAGATCGCTTAGTCGTTCAAGGTTTTAGACAAAAAAGGGATATGATTTCTTCGACACGTACTCTCCGGTTTCTAGAATCACATCCATTCGTGTTCTCATAGCTATTACTGCATTGCATGATCTTGAGATTCACCAAATGGTTGTCAAAACTGCCTTTTTGAATGGAGAGTTGGAAGAAGAAATCTATATGAAACAACCAGAAGGGTTTATTGTACCCGAAAAAGAACAAAAGGTGTGTAAACTTGTCAAGTAGTTGTATGGACTCAAACAAGTACCTAGGCAGTGGTATCAAAAGTTTGACACTACAATGTTGTCAAATGATTTCAAAATCAATGAATGTGACAAATGTGTCTATATTAAAGGTACTACAAATGTATATGTAATTGTTTGTCTTTATGTCGACGACATGTTAATTATGGGAAGCACCCATGCATTGATTGTAAAAACAAATCAAATGTTGAGACAACATTTTGATATGAAATATTTGGGAATATGTGATATCATTCTAGGAATTAAAATCTCAAGAACATCTGCTGGAATTATTTTATCACAAACCCATTATGTAGACAAGGTTCTTGAACGATTTAATGCCACAAATCGTCATTCGGCTAGAACACCTATGGATTTGGGTACACATTTAGCCAAAAATAGAGGAGAACCTGTTTCACTAGTGGAATATGCAAGGGTAATAGGAAGTTTAATAGGGATGACAATGGGTCGGGTCTAAACCCGACCCGCATCAAACCCGCCCCATGGGGCTGATCCACAATTGGGTCCGGGACAGGTCTCGGGTTTGGCTAAACATGCTCCGGACCCGCCCCGCCAGAATATATATATATGTATATAAATTTAAAAAAAACATATATATATATATATAATATATATGTAATATTAATAATATATAATTATATTTTTATACTAAATAATTAATATTTTATTCATAATTTGATTGTATAATATTATTGGATTGAAATGAATTTATTTTATTATGATATGTTTAGTATAAAAATATATAATTATAATATTTTTTGGCTAATAATTATTAATTAATTACAAGTTGATAAATTTTAACTTATGAGAATATTTTTTTTGTCTTAAATATTATCAATATATATTTGAAATTTAATTTAATGATGTTTTTAATTTTTAAAATTTTTAATTTAATAAATTTAAAAATATTTAATTTTTGGCGGGTCCAACGGGTCTAACCCGGATTGGACCCGTCGGGTTCGCAGTGCGGGATGGGGCGGGTCCAAAGGGAGGCGGGGCGGGTCCCTGGTTTAGCCAAACCCGCACCGTTGCCATCCCTAAAGTTTAATGTACCTAACTAATTATACTCGTCCTGATCTTGCATATACAGTAAATACACTTATTCGATTCATTAGTAATCCAAGTGAGGATCATTGGAAAGCATTAATGAAAGTTCTTGGATATTTGAAATATACTTCAAGTTATGGATTAGTGTATACAAAATATCCTGCGGTCCAAGAATGATATTGTTATGTCAATTGGATTTCTGACACGAAAGACTCCAAGTCTACTAGTGGATATGTGTTCACAATCGGTGGAGGAGCGGTGTCATGGAGATCTTCTAAACAAAAATTTATAGCTCGGTCGACTATGGAATCCGAGTTCATTGCTTTGGATAAAGCTTGAGAAGAAGCCGAATGACTTTGAAACATTTTAGAAGATATTCCTTGTTGGAGTAAACCAGTGTCTTCCATTACAATTCATTGTGACAGTCAGTCAGCAATAGAAAGAGCACAAAGTAGTTTGTACAATGGTAAATCTCAACATATTCGTCGGAGACACAATACCATAAGACAATTGATCTCAAATAGGGTTATTTCGGTTGACTATGTAAAGTTAAAAAAAAACCTAGCAGATCTGCTTACTAAGAGTATAAATAGATATCAAATGTACAAATTGCTAAGAGGAATGAGCTTAAAATCTATAAAATAAAATATTTATAGCGGTAACCCAACCTTGAGAATTGAAGATCCCAAAACATTGGTTCAATCGGACAAGTAATTTATAAATATTAGTTTGACTACTTGAAATCTTTACTCACTCATTCCTAGAACATCCAAGTAGAAAAGACCTGCAACATATGGTGAGGTTAAGTTTTTTTTTAATGATTTCTATACCTATAAGGTAGAGTAAAGCAGGATACTCAAGATATGAGATAACCTATATAAATGCAAAGTAATGACCGCTTTGATTGAAACGCTTATGAATCTAAGATATGGTTCAAGGTCGAAATAGACACAACATGAGAACAAAATATGTTAGAGTTATTGTTGTGTACATAATATTGACTTGGTTTACATAAACGGTTGACTACTTCAAGGCATCGCGTCACTATACAACTAGTAAATCCGACAGTATATTACTAAGGTAGGTTCAAAGCCACAAGCTATCTATCCTGATGCAATAATAACTCACAAAAACTTTCAAGTGAGTATGCTAAAGTGCATAAATGTCATTCATGTGGGGGATTGTTGGAAAAATGTGAATGAATTAAAGAGAAAGAGCTTGTCCCACATTGGAAGAATTCTAATGTGTTTCACTGTTTAACTAGTCCAACTTTGGATTATGATATTGAGCCCTTAGGGCACTGGATGTTTTGTAAAGGGGCAAGACGTTAATCGATGAAACAAACACACGTGCGCGCACGCGGCTAGCCGGCTCGACGCGGTGCGGTGAGGTGGGGTGGGATCTTCTGATCCTATTATTCTTTTTTGATAAAATTTGATTAAAATAATATTTATTATTATTTTATTTGTGTATACCATCACCCAAGCCACCGCGGAAAATATAGGCGAAATAGATACTTCAGCGCTCGAGCGCGAGCCTCCAAAAGCAGGCACAGGCAAAAAACTTGGCGCTCGAGCGCGCAAATATGCCCCTCGAACGAGCCTCCAAAAAACATCAGGCAGAAAACTTGGCGCTCAAGCGCACCATCTGTGAGCAGCAGACAGAAACCTTGGCGCTCGAGCGTGCAAATCTGCCGCTCGAGCGCGCCGTCTGTCTTTCCCTAAAAGGTATAATCTTTTTGGGTCTTTTTTCGCCATGGTTTGCATCTTTCGACTAAAGGACACGTTCCTTGGATATTAGTGTTATAAATAATCTGATCATGAATGCAGAAATATCTCTGATAACATTTAACGTGAGATTTCATATTTCTGCAAATTTCGCCACTCTTTCAAAAAGAAAGTTGCTGCATATTTTTGTTCGCTGAATTTTGAGATATTTGTAGTGCTAATATATCTCGTTTGTGAGCCGGTGTATCTTAAAAACGATTGTCGTCAACGTTTAGCACTGATAGCGGACAATTTCATCTTGCGGAAAAAAAAATCTCTCGTCTCGACTATCTTATCGTTACTGAATTGCTGTTGTTCTCAATGGTTCAGAATTCGGAATACTTCCCCTATAACAACTTTAAAACCACCTATTGTAAGCTTTTTAAACCTCAATACCTCATCGATCGTCACGCATTTATTGAGATCAATATAGAAAATAAATTTTATAATGCTTCAAAAAAACAATAAAGTTTATTACTAATGTTGTGAAAGCGTAAATAAATATTTGGAAGAACTCATTTACAAATTATTTTATTGAATGATTACATATTTGTGCGCCTTTAAAATTAATATTGTGGTGTTTTTTTTCACTTTATTTATAAAGTGTTTGTAGTTTAAGATTCTGATTAAATAAATTAAAATTTTAAAATCTCTTTTATTTAAATTTTTTGAGGCAACCCACCACATCGTAATCTTAATTCATTTTAAAAAAAAGTAATTGTTAAAATTTAATATGTTGGTATCACATAAATAAAGTTTTTTTATTAATTTTTTTAAAAAAAATAAGAAAAGTAAGTTGAAGGCATTTCAAGGTATTTATCATTTATGTAATTTTTTTGAATCTAGTGTATTTATGTAATGAAAAAGGCAAAAACACTACTGATTAAATGTAAATAGGTTAGGGTGCTTTCAGCCTGAATTTTGAAAAGTGAAGGGATTATTAGCTTATTAATTTAATTCAAAGAGTTTATTCATTTTTTGCAAATTGCAGAGGTTCGGTATCAATTATAATTTAATTCGCCAATTTACGGATTCTTTGCCTAAACCTACAACATAACCGAAATAAAAGGCATACAAGTTACATAATCAAATTGTAATTTCACAGGTTTATCGTCAAAAAAATTTGTAATTTCACCTAACCGTCCATATGTAGTTCCAAAACTTTTGAAAATTTATTATTTGGAGATCTTATTGTGACTAATGTTTTGTTTCGGATTCTATGCAATAAATTTACAGGTTTATCGCCCAAAAAAATTTGTAATTTCGCATAACCGTCCATATGTAGTTCCAAAACTTTCGAAAATTTATTATTTGGAGATCTATTTGTGACTAATGTTTTGTTTCGGATTCTAAAAATTAGACGGACGTAAAATCTTTCTAAATTAATAATTTTTTAAAAATAATATTTTCCCGACTTGAACTAGTTTATTAAATTGATAATTTTAATAAATTAATAAGATAATAAATTTTCGGAAGAAAGATATAAATATATGGTCTCATGCAATATTATAAATTAATAATCTTTTAAAATTACAAAATATAATTAGGACAAGTTAGTAAAATGTGATGTTATTTGTTTTTTTCTTGAAATTCAAGTCTAAAAATGTAATTCTAATCGAATTTTATCTCTAAGTTTTCTCATTGCATCCATAAGCTCTGGATGCATTCTCGAGAACTGTGACAAAGATTTCGTTTGGATTTTGTAAAGATTTTTTAAAATAAGTGTTTTTAAAAGCTGCAATTTTTTACTTTTAAAAAAACTCTAATTTTGACTAAAAAAAGTGCTTATTGAAGCACTTTTTTGGTCAACCAAACACCTTGTTAACTGAAAAGCACTAAAAAAATGCTTTTTTGGCCTGGCTTTTGAAACCAAACGGGGCCAAATTGTTTTCTCTACGGATGTTTCCTTTTACTTGACTGGTTCCAAAGATAGTATTGTATCATCTTCAACTTCACCGTCAATGAGATTTTCATTTGCGTTGGCTGTAATTTTTTCTAAATTTTACACTTGTAAAAATATCCATTTTCATCTGAATAATATGAAAATATATTTTTAGTAAATAATACAAAAATTTCTAGTGATACATTAATTTAATTACTATATATTAGTTAGATCGAAAAATAAAATATTTAAATTAATAAATTATAAATTTATCAATTAATTAATGCATCTATAAATAATAAAATTGCATATTCCCAACATTATTAATTTATAAAAATTTCACCGTAAGTGTGAAAGTAAAAGATTTTACTTACCTTTCCTTCTCCTTATAAGCGTATACACTTGATCTGGATGGTGGTGAATAGGTTGGCTGTACCTCGTGCATAAATAAATTCAAGTCAGAAAATGAAGGAATCAAAGGATACAAGTTGTTGATGAATGCATGCATGCGCAGGTTCAGATGTATAGTGACAGTGTTGAATGTTCATGCATTAATTCAATTCCCATGATATTGACATGGGAAATGACACACTAGGATTCTAATTCCACACTGCCATTTGTTTTTGAGTGGCTGTCCCGGTTTTCGTTTTTTCTTATCTTGTGATGACCACACAAAAAATGGGGCGAGTTGAGAGTTAATAGGGACTCAGCTTTCAACCCAGAAATTTGGCAACTAAGGAAATGGGATTAATAATGACTTTGGTAATTTGACTTCAACAAATATCTTACACTTGTATATTAAATCGATATGGAAAAAATGGTGATTTTCACTTCAAACAAATATCTTACACTTGCATATTAAGTTGACAAATTTCTCGGTTGCTAGTTAAGTACTTTGAATCCCAAGTCCCAACGAAACATTATTTTAAGTAACGTGTTCCAAAAGATAATGATAGAGACTCCTGTTAGTTATGGCATGAGAAGTAGCATTAGCACGTACTAGCTACTAATATTTGTGAGTGCGGAGATATCAAGCGAAAATGGCGATACCAAAGCAAAAGATAGTGAAAATCAAATCCCCAAAAAATCGTTGGTCACATCTTTATTGAATATAACATGCGCACAACAGTAACAATTATTGTTTTCGTGTTTGTGTCTCTCAAATCCCAGTTATACATAAGAACAAGATAGTGGCGTCCATGACGCTTCATATTTGAACATGTGCTTCATTATAAATACGAGAATCTTCACGGTACCAAGACTCTTTCCTTTAGAAGGTATACTCCCCGTTGGGAAATTTCTTCTAGCAAGGAAATAGTTTCTGGTTACGAGGGGTTTACGCCTGATTTCCATGAGAAGACCCTTTCAGTCGAGCAGATGTGTTAAAATGGTTCAAGTCCGTCGAGTTGATTCGTCCAGTCGTGTAAAATAAATGGATTGAGCTGGTAATTTCTCATCTCACCAAATGGTGGTAGAACCGTCCCGCGCCGCCTAACAATGAGTTGCTACGGCCCACGCCAATAACTCATTTTGATACATCTGACCAAGAGACTAGGTCCTTATCTCCTTGAAGATCCAAGCCTAAGCACCCACAAAATATCCTGTTGAAAACTATGAGGTAAGTATGAAGTAGAAATGGCACTGACTTAGCTCAACAAGAACTGTGGCTAAACTACTATAGATCCTGGTCAACGAATATCTATTATCGCACTGTCTGATATTTGTCTCTTCCAGGGGAAGAAAAATCTTGTTTCATTCAAATATTTTATTCCAGTTTCTACCACAACCATAGTAAATTCGTACGACAATAATCCCAACTGTCAATTGACGACAAAATAAAACTGTCGGGAACAAATTGTCAATCGGATAAAAAATGTCCTTCAACCCAAGTACTTGAAATGTAATGTCGAAAAAATAAAGTGCAAACATCAATGGGGAAAATTTTTGTTTCATTAACGAGCACAAATGGTCATTTCCAGTTTCCACGCGCCTAGTACTCTTTGGCCGGTCCTCAAATCAAATTATAGTAACGTATGACAGATGCAAACCTTTTTTCACTTCCAGTGAAAAAAAATTGCACAATAAACTCGACACTTCTCTATGAGATTTCACATACATATACATACAAAAAAATATGAAAAAGGGGTAAATCAAAAGCCTCGTACCAAACAACTCATCCAAATCACAAGCAGCTCATTATTGTGCAGCATCGATTGGAGCACCAGTCCTCGCCTGGGATATCCGGTTTGCGTAAATGGTAACCAGTCGTAGTTGTGTGCTGTTAAGCCCCTCCAAGTAAGGTAAAAATGCTTTTCCAAGCATGATATATACGTCAACTAGACAGAAAACGACAGTCTGCAGTTCCATGAAAATGCATATCGATGGTAAGCATAACAGACGGATCCCCTAATAATAAAATTTGAAGGGAAAAAAAGGCATATCTTCCCAAAAAGAAAAAGATATGGCTACAACCTTCCGGACATCTGCACTTTGGCTCCCAAAAGCATCAAAAAGAGCGGGCAGAAACGATTGCAACTGACCCATAAGTTCCTCCTGGGAGAGTTTACCTACAAGCTGTTGACGGAATGAAGCATGATGATCCATATTTTAGCGAAATGGTTAAACGATTGGGAAGCTAATGGGATAAAAATTCTTTAACGAGAGAAAATGAGATCGGAGTTTGATTGTAAGATGAAGTACGAACCGAACATTTTAAAAGTTTGGCACAATGGACATCCGTACAAAACAACATAAAACAATAATGAAAAAAGGACAACACCTCACTAATGCATAATAAATATGAAAATAACTGTTCTACGACATGAAGGTAGTGTTTGGCAGAGCTGAAGCACTTCTCAGCTTTTCTTTCACAAAAAAATTTGTGAAAGGAAAGCCGAGAAATGCTTCCAAGAAGCTCTTCCAATCACTACCGAAGTGACCTTTTGCCAAATTGTGTTAAATAGTGAAAAATGAGACTTGGCTAAATAGAACAATAATCCAGTGCACCTTTCAGAAAACTAGAAAATAATTAAGTAGCCATGTTTCATTTCCTCTGCAAACAGTACCTTTGTCAAACAATTTATGCATGTTATAAGAGTTCTCTCATCTTCAGTAACCAGCAAAGGAACAATAACCTGTAACATTCATGGATTAAATATCAAGGCTTGAAAACTCGAATTTTTGGCTTACACAAGTAAAATATAAAATAAATCTGAGCTGTAAGCAAAAAAACTAGAAGTACTCACACTTAAGCATCTAAATGGGTCATATTGTGACAAAACAGTGGTCAAGCAATGCTCTGATTCACTGGATACCTGAAGCAACTGATAGCATAAGAAAAGAGGAGACAAAAAATAAGAGGCTGGGATTTAGAAAACAGAAAAAGCATACCTTTGGAGCATTGTCCTTTGTTGCATGAAGCAGCTTTTCAATTAAAATCTCAATATTATCCTCCATAGAATTTTTCTGCAGAAGAGTAAACAATAATCTTAAGGATGAGGGGAATTTAACCAGAGGAGAGGAGCTTTGGCTTATATTTTCCTAAGGGACGTAATTTAGATAGCAAACCTGATTCTTCAACATTTCAACAATCAGAGAAAGTACCATCTCGCGAATGGATGGATCAGAATCATCCAGCAATTCAAGTACAGCCGTCAATATCTGATTGAAGTACTGAAATAAAGAATTTTTAATATTGACATTCGAAAAAATCTTGGCATGTTGACTAAATGTATAAGCTGCCAAACAAATTTAGTGAGTAAAATACAAAGAATTTCAACTTTGGAGAAATACAAAGAGTTATTTTAAAAGGTTTGATCTTCTAACATCCATTGGTGCATTGGTTAACGCCCCAAAATAAAAGTCTGAAAACAGGACCAAAAACTCACTTATAATCGTTGCTGCTGCCTAAAGAACCTAAGTTTGATAACAGAGAGAACAGAAACAGAAAAGTGCAAAAAAAAAAACCTTAGGTATCTAGGCATGCATGAATCAGGGAACTTAAAGTTCAATTTTCAAACATACCTTGCCCCAAATAGTGTGGTCATTAGATATAGAAACTTCAATTAACTGTTGAAGTGCACCACTCTTGTTTGCTGTCGAGCTTTCATCATTCCCAGTACATATCTAATCACAGGGGAAGTAAGGAAAAAAGGGGAAAATAAGAAAAAATAGAGACAACTCGTAAAAATTATGTTTTTGCACTATACACAAGAACCAAAAGAAATGCATGATGATGAGAAAGAGTAGAAGATGAGAGAATATAATAAAGAGCTATTTGTCTAAAACAGACATAGGTAGTGTTTGGAAGAGCCAGCTTTTCCTTAGACAAAATTTCAGACAGCTTTTCCTTACAAAATTTGGAAATTTTGTCAAGGAAAAGCTGAGAAATGCTTTCTAAAAGCTCTCCCAAACGCTACCATAGAAGCTCACCAAATGAAGAATCTGGGGAATACTTGGTCCCTCTTCTGCTTCAGAGTTCTGATTTAAAGCAGGAAGCTTGAGACGATGATCTACTGTAGATTCAGATGAAGGTACACTATCAAACCCTGAGTCTGTGGAATTTGGCAGATGATCAGATCCACCATTTATGTCCAAACATGAGGTTGAAGTAATCTCTATAGTAGCGCAGTTATCAATTGCCCAAGTTCCTTTGTTATCATTGAGCACAGCAGAGCCACATTTCAAATTTTTGTAATTTGAAAAGGAAACATCAGGGTCTAAATTAGTCTCCAAAATATCTTGATGCAAGATCTCTTGAATATCATCAGATTTCAAGTTAACAATAGACCCTGTAACATGTGACGCATCATGAAGAGAACTACACTTCCTACCACTATCGCTGTCTACAGAACCAGAAGAATACTTTCCAAACATGTAGCTCTTCCTTGAACCTCCGATATATCCTTCTTCAGACAATGTTCCAACCAAATCAGATGGATCATAAGAAGACTTACCACGTTTCTCTTTCTTGCTCTGTAGAAAATTCATCAAATCTACTTCAATTCGTGGAGTGTGCTTTTTAAGGGCTCGTCTCAATGAATTCTGCTCATCAACAGATAAGCTAAGAATAAAGTTTAATACTGCCGCTGAGTCAAAACGGTTATAAACAGATATTATACATGTGATAGCTGCTTCTTTCAGTTTTGTATTTTTATCGAAGACCAAAGGTTTTAATTTGGCAAGCCATAACTTAAGGATGCCACTATTAGCAGATCCTTCAGAATTGGGTATATGTTTGTTAAATGAACCAACAGCAAACTCAACAACCGCTAATTTTGCCTTAGGAGAACGCTGCTCATCCAATGAACGGAGCAAAGCAGGCAGAAGTGCATCAGTGCCATATGTTTTCCCAACAATATCCAATGTCGTTGAGCAAGGTTGCCTAACTAATTCTTTAGGATCTATCAACCGTGAGAAGACGTGTGGTAAAATCCTCTCCATAAAATTTTCAAAAGGTTTTCTACAAGCAGGAATAAGATCTGCGAGAGTGGAGAGGGCAGCTTGTGCAACTTTATGGTGAGGATCATCCAAATGCTGGAAAAATAGCTTCATAACCTTCTCAAAATTCTGCAGTATTTCTTGAATTTCTCTCGGACCTTGCTGTAGCAGTGAGTGAATATAATTAAATGCCGCAACACGGGCATTCCAATCTGAACTAGTACTGATCCCCTCACTCAGAGCATCATTAAGTGAAGCTGGACCTTCCGCATAGCTTGATACATCTCCTAGCGATAGCTGACTGTCATCAAAGCTCCTTCTCCTCCCTGCTGACATTCGTCCAGCTGCATTCTTTCCTAGAAGAGGACGCTGAAAATTTGGGACGTGATTATTTTGGGGATCTCTATAATTGGCATCTTTATATGGAGTTTCCAAGGATTGCCTGTCAATATAAGAGTTCAAATATCGTTTTGACTCCCTAAACTCAGTTTCTTGAGCAAAACTTCTATCTTGTACTTTTTCAGTAGTTCTCTTGGCTAAGTAAGATGAATGTCCTGACAACGGTTCACTTCCCACACTACTGAGATACGAAAGTTTACCCAAATCTTTAGAAGCCTGAATTTGAGTGATGATGTCAGACAACACCAAGCCCCCATTGCGACTATTACCTTTAGAAACACTAGACATCATATCTACCGAAGAATGCATTAGACTATGTGAAGCTGGAACAGCAAGGGGAAATGGCGGATCTCGAGAAGATGGAGGATCAACTCCTGCACTAGGAGGCAGTAAGTTAAATAACTGGAAAACAAAGTCACAACAAACTTAATGGCATTTTATTGCCAAAATTGGGGTTCAAAAAATGTAAAAGATTGCAAGGGTCGAGTGTTGCTCAGGCAAAGCCAGGCAACAGAATCGACCAGTTACTCACACATGACAGAGAATTGCAAGTAAGAGTAAACACAAGTATATACCTAAGTCCAAACTAGAGGATCGGTTTTTCCCTATATCCAAACCTTTTAGCATACTCTCGATAGCAGTGACCTTTTGTTTGCTTGAGTGCAGCACACTTTCAAGACTGCGCTCTGTGACTTTACCCGCAGATTTAGCTTGCGAGAGTAGAAGTCCTGAGGGAAGAGATATCCCCGAAGGTATACTTCCACTTCTATCCATTGCAACTATAGCAGAAATCCCATAACCAGGTATGTTGGATGGTAAAGAGGTCTGAGAGGTGAATGGCATGTTGGAACCCCTTTCCCGAATAGAAGGAGAAGCATGTCTTCTATGCATTCCTCCATCCTCGTCGTTTATTACCTAGGAAAAATTTCCTTATAGTTCATAATAGTTATTGTTATAGTACAGAAAAAATGCAGGTTGAAAGATTTGATAGACGAGAATCTACCCTTTGAACTACGGCATCAAAAGACAAAAACAGGCGGCGTGAACGTTCAGGCCAGGTTTTTGTAAACATTCTATAGCATGTCCTTGCAGTAGATCGTACCTGTTGGATGTAAAAGTAACATTACATGTACAAGAAGGAAAAGGAAAGTAACATAGAAGCATAACTACAGAAAACACGCTACACAAATATAAGGCCCAATATGTAGATCCAAGGTTCTAAAAAGATAAAAATGCGCCAAATACCCCTGTGAAATTCTCGATGAGCTAATACCCCTTTGTAACAGCTTTGTGCATTTTAGTCCCCGTCTTATATTTTTTTTAGCTCGCTCTCTTCTTTACTTTTTTGTCTCATAGATTTATCAAATGACAAAAAACCCTCAAGTAACAATAATCATTCTCACTAATTCTTTTTAAAAAATACAATGATACATTTCTTTTTTATTTTTATCATTTAGAAGAGAACACAAATCTCACCGATGAAATGAATTCTTTTTTATGATTCTATTTTATATTATTAACTACATGCAAACAAATATGAAATATAAAAAATGCAATGATGAAATTAATATTGTGCAATAACCGACCCACTAAGGAATGTTTTTACTTAATGTGCCATTAATAATTATAGATGATATATATTTAAAATATCCTATAAAAAATTGTGAAAAGTAGGAAATTTTTCATTATAAAATAACATTTTGTCGAAGCATATTCTTAGAAAATCTAAACACAATAATACCAAATTAAAAAGAAAAAAGAAAAGAATAGATGTTTGAAAATAAAATATAAAAAAAATATTTCACTAAAAATATTAAAGAGAATATATATTTAATCTATTCTACCTATAAAAATAAACAGAAGGGTGAAATTTTTTCCTGTGAATTTTCTATTTTATACTTACATTGTGTATTGTATACATTAATTGCATGAAAATTTGATTGAAAAAATGGATGCCAAAAATTAAGGAAAGAGGGGCATTATTGGGAATTCATTAGCTAAAACATTCAAGAAATTGATCTTTATGTGTGTGCTTTCACAATTGTACAGATAGAGGTCTGCATGCTCAAAAAAAATATAAGAGAGGGAGTAGGATGCTCAAACCCATGATAGAGGGGGTATTAACGTATCAAGAATTTTACATGGGTATTTGGCACAATTTTCTCTTTCTAAAAGGCGCTAGACAGTAGGCCGACGGCCACCCACCACCTAACGCCTAGGTGCTTAAACGGCTACCTAAACGGTTTAAAAAATATATTAATTAATTAAAAAAATTATATAATATTTTATAATATCAAAAATAAAAAATTAGTCAAAATATGCATAAATGTGTTCTACATTTTCATTAGTATTTTTCCAGCCATGCTTATTAGTGCGCATAAATTTTTTTATGTGCATATATTTCAATAAAACATGCATAAATTTGTTAGACCATTTTTAAAAATAATTTATTAATATTTTCAAATTATGTTTTTTTATAAAGAAAATAAAAACCGCCTAGGCGGCCTATTTTTCCAGCATCGCCTAGAGCCACCGATTTTCTAAAAATCGAGGCGGTGAGTGACCGCCTACTGCCTAGACGGTGGCGCCTTTTAGAACAGTGTTTATATCTCAAAGTAGTGATGTAAATAAACTCGTGAAATTTCATGGCTCACGCGTTGCTCATGACTCGGCTCGAGTTTTTAAGATTGTACATGAACAAATTCGTAATGTCAAATAATAAGGCTTAGCTAGCATACTAGGGCTCAGTAACATGTTTCTAGGCTTTATTTAGAATATTAGTAATGGTATTCTTATATATAGAAATTTTAAGCTGCCCAACAAGGTTTTTCCACTTCATGCCCGACTACTAAAACCCGGCGGTGGGTTTCAGTGGTGCGAAAAATCAAAATAAAAAACAATTAAAACCCACCGCCGGATTTTAGTGGTCGGGGATGAAGTGAGCAGGAATTTGTTGGGCAGCTGAAAACTTCTCTTCTAATATAATAACATATTTATATTTTTAAAAAATAAATTAATTTTTGTTATATTCTTATCTTAAATATAAAAAATATTTTTAAAAATTTATTTAAAGCTCATGAATTGACGATGCCAAGCTCAAGCTCAAAAAACCTTGGCTCGATTGAGATAGGCTAGAATTTGACTTGACTCACCCTGCATCCTATTCCACCGAATACAAAGTTTTGAGTAGAAGTGTAGAACAGACAAATCACAGCTGACCCACAGTCAATGAAAAATTATTTCAAGGATACAATGTCTAACCTCACTCATTGCATCAGCAATACAGTATCTGATCAAATCTTCATAGATGTCAGCTGAACGTTGAATCTCAGGTGCATCAGCCCAATATTCAAGGACCAGAACCGCATATTCACAGCACCTAATTTAGGAAATAAAAGCATTACACAAAAAGCTAAACTGTAGGCCTAGTAGCTTAAAGAACAACAGAATCGTACCTCGCACGAAGTACAGCACTGCGATCATTCTTTGCAGAGTCAACAATCCGAGGAAGTGCACGGGAAACTTTGCAGTTGCGTAGCATCTGACAGTAAAATTTGTCGCAAATTATGCAAGGATACACAAAATGGTAACCAAGAGAATTATTACCGTTTTTATGCAGTTATCTGCTGATTCTGCAATTACAAGCACTGTAATCACAACAAGCTTGAAAAGGACCTAGTTAAAAGGCAGATGGTAAGACGAAAAAAACATAAGCAAAAGACAGTGGCAACTATATACAAGAACTCTTCTCACCGGAATGAACACCTCAGCACATGCCTCAAAGTCGCCCAAGAGTTCTTTTGATAAGAAGTTCAATAAATGGCATGCCTAGTAAAGTGAATTAAAACAGAAAACCAATGAAGATAGCTTTAAATAAATGCTGAAATTTCAGGATTACGATATATGGAGACCAAATAATGGAATAGAAATGCCAAACACCAGTATCAGTATAAAGGTGCATACAGATATACATACAGATGCGACTTATATGCTTGAGCAAACAACATTTAGAGCCCTCACAAAAGACAAGCCTTTAATCACGAGCGGGAAGGCACAAAAATACACAAGAATAAAATTATTGATGCTTAACCAGAGTTAATGTAACAACGCGGTAAAATTTTAGTACTAGGCCAACGGAGTTCTAGAGTGTGAACACAATTCTATGTCCCTCTGTAATATTTAAATTCACTACACTCTCAACAGGCACCAGTTACGTTATCAATATATGTGGCCATACCTGCTTCACAATGCTAGATCGCCGATCAGATAGTTGTGAGCTCAAAGGACCAACCAACTGTTTGAGAAGTCCGCGGAAGCAATGGTAATCAGCTCCACCTGAATGGCATTAGTTCAAAAAAGTTCATTTACTGATCGAAAATTAAAATCATAGAGCATGGCATAATATAGTATCAAGATTCGAGAAGCTTACACTCCTGTTGAACAATATAAAGCTTTAAATTTCGTTTCAAAGTACTTAATTTAGCATGCATAATAATTATCAGTTGGCATGCTTAAATACGAGCCAGATAGCATGATAATAAGGGGCCAATCACGCCTTAAATACTTAGAGAACCAACTCACCTCCGATAACAAGCCCTTCAACTCTCTGCATGGCTGCTATTCGTATTGACCAATCTTTATCTGGCACAAGGGTTGAACCAATCTTCTCAAATTCCCTGATGAGTTCCTTTTCTGAATACACTTTTATCGGCTCAACAGGTTTTTCTGTGATATCACCATCTGCTGCTCCGAGTCAAAGGTCACAAGCACTAGAAGTCAGCAACCACAATGCTAAAACTGAACGCTGTCCATGCTGAACAAATTTTGGAGTAATCCTTTTGAATCACAATGGTATTATTTATTGTACTCTAATTTCAAGAAACCAGTAAAAGTTTTTTTAATTAATCTTGGACAACAAAAAAATATTGGACATTGTTTTTGCGCATAAATCATTTTATGCGCAAAAATAACAATAAGGTTTCTGAAGTCCGAGAATTGAGAGGTCAACTGAATAGGACAAAAGACCATCTTAAAGAATATAGTTGTACCTAGAAATAAAGTTACAAGATAAATTATATCAAATGAATCCACCATGTACGAACCTCCAAAGAGAGAAACATCACGAGTCGAGCTTTTGGCCTTGGTGCTGCTTTTTCTCATATTAAGGCTCACATGCTTAGTCTCATTGGAAGAGAAATTGCTCATAATCACATCAGAAGAGCGAACCTTTGGCTCAATTTTTTCCAATCTGGCATTTATATCTTTTAACTGAAACCATTATCATGTCAAAAATGGCTTGAGAAGTAACTCTGTCCTGCTTCATTTTCTCAAACAGTATACTGCAAACGGATGTTATAAATGGAAGTTTCAGAATTACCATTGATGAAGGTAGATTATGCCTATGCAGTTCCTCACAGAATTGTGACCCAGCTTGAGTATACATCATCTGGGGAAAACATTAAAAATAACTCAGGCATAGAATTACTTTTTGACCTGTTGGTCAGGGCTTAAATGTTTTGCATCGTGTCAAATATGAACATAATGAACTATGATGTTTTATCGCAGACCGTCGCCATACAGGTTGATGAACAATCTGAATCGTAAAGCATTGATATGAACAACAAGTGTCCCTACGGGTGAGGTACTGCATCTCATAAGAAAGCCTTTACTACGGTATTTAGAGTAAATTAGAGTATGTGTCCCAAGCCTGTGATGACGCAACAGTCAACAAAAGTGATTTTCATTGTTCTAAAAGACGGCGCCTAGGCGCTAGGCGGTTGCCCACCGCCCCGATTAGTAGACAGTTGATGTCTCTGGGTTCTATTTCATTAATCGGCCACCTAGACCGCCTAATTGCCGCTTAGGCGACTCAAAATCTGCAGGTGGTCACCTAGATTAATATATGTTGGAGCTCGCAATCAGATCAATTAAATAATTAGATTGATTGTTTGAATCTTAAATTGATATAGATTATGGGAATATTAGATATGAATCCCAAACTTATGATTTTTTCTGTAGAAATAATAAGATGAGATTTCCACATTACTGACATGGTATCAGAGAATAGGTTTAAACCTTTCTTCTTTTTTTTCTTTTTTTTTCTTTTTTTGATCGGCACTTTTGCTCTTTCCGGTCAAGATTCCAGCCTTTTCTCCAATCATGAAATTGCGACTTTGCATTTCTTTCTCATCCATTTTATCGCCTCTTCGTCCGTCTAATCAACGCCCCATTCAGTCATTATGTCAGCATCTAAAGAACCAAAAAACTTAACCAAGACTCCTCAAATTGAAGAAGTTAACTCCAATATATCAATTGGAGAGTTGCAGAATCTTAGGATAGGCTACAAGCTGGATGGCAAAAATTTTTTGAAGTGGTCTCACTTCGTGCAGACCTACTTGAAAGGAAAAGGAAGACTTAGCCACCTTCTGGGCAAGGGACCAAAACCTGGTGAAAAAGGCTTTGACTCATGGGACGAAGCGGACTCTATGGTTATGTCCTGTTTGTGGGACTCAATGGATCCCAATATCAGTGACACTGTTACGTTCATACCCAATATGGGAGTCAATCTGTCGAACCTAATCCAAAGCTCGAGACACAGCCCATGTTTTTGAAATGAAAGTGGGATCGTTAAAACAAGGGAACAAACCTGTTACTGAGTATGCAAATATGTTGCTGAATTTATGGCAGGAGCTTGACCATTATAGAGTCATTGAAATGAAGAACCCTGAAGATGCGACGACACTCCGAAGATTCATCGAAAAGGATCGAGTCTATGACTTCTTGGCTGGGTTAAACTCTGAATTTGATCAAGTTAGAGTTCAAATTCTCGAGAAAGATGAAGTTCCATCTCTGGAAGAGACGATATCTATGATACAAGCTGAAGAAAATAGAAGGGGCGTGATGCTTGAAGCGCAAAATCTGGAAGGATCTGCTATGGTGGTAGCAAAATCAGAACATCCTCATCCAATCCAAGAAAATGTGAAGGAAGTGCAATTCCCAAAAACCTTCGGGTGTGATAACAAAAACAATCTTTGGTGTACCTATTGTAAAAAGCCTTCACACACAAAGGAAACTTGTTGGAAACTTCACGGCAGACCATGTGAAGGAAACCAACGAGGAGGACAACAGGCACAGCAGCCGCGAAACTATGGACAGGCCAACCTCAGCATCGGCCAGCAAGGTCAAGAACAAATCTGATGTAGGCTGACCTTAAAGAGGAAATAGAAAAGCTCAAGGGAACGATCATGTCCCTTGAAAAATCTGGTGGAGTAAAATCTGGAGGATGTTCCTTGGCACTTTCAGGTAAGTACCCAATATCTCTAGGAATAAATGTCTCAGACAAAGATATTATAAATTCATGGGTGATAGACTCCGAAGCTACTGACCACATGGCACACTCATCTCTTGTATTCACTACTTACACACCTTGTCCCAGTAACCGGAAAATAACCATGGCTGATGGCTCTCTTACCACTGTAGCAGGAATTGGTGATGTATGTATTAGTGAATTGCTCACATTAAGAAATGTACTCCATGTGCCAAAACTATCAACGAACTTGATATCCATTCAAAAGCTTACATTTGATTTGAAGTGTAATGTCCTCTTTTATCCTTCATTCTGTATTTTTCAGGACCAGGGTTCGGGGAGGAAGATTGGACTGACTAAGGAGGCAAATGGCCTTTATCTCTGTTAGGCTACTGGTTACTTGGCCACAAAAATTAGATCAAAACACCTAGAATTAATATTGGAAGAACAAACTTGAACAACCCAGAGATAAATCTCTGTACATAAACCCTAGCCAAAGCTAGTATTTCCCTAGCCAAACTGCTAGTTACGACCTTCAAAGAAAGCAACCGAATGCCTAACAAACTAACACTCCCCACATTTTATTGCTCTCTCCCACACGTCTAGATGCTTCTATGGGCTTGAGTTTATTGGGCCCAAGTCCAATATATATTAAAACTCATATACATATAGTCCCTAGCAATCTCCTTGAGGAAACCTGCACCGGGGAGGAAGATTGGACTGACTAAGGAGGCAAATGGCCTTTATCTCCTTGAGGAAACCTGCACCGATAAAACACTTTCATCCTTTCTTTCATCTTCATCAAATAACAGCAGTGTTTGGCTTCAACACTTCAGATAAGGACATCCGTCTTTTGGAACTTTAAAAGTTATGTTTCCATCTTTGTTTAAAGGCTTAGAAAATAAACACCTTCATTGTGATGTGTGTGAGTTTGCTAAACACAAACGTGTTTTCTTTCCAACCAGCAGTAAAAGAAGCTTATATGTTTCCATCTTTGTTTAAAAGTTTAGAAAATAAACACCTTCATTGTGATGTGTGTGAGTTTGCTAAACACAAACGTGTTTCCTTTCCAACCAGCAGTAAAAGAAGTTTAAGCCCTTTCTATCTAATTCATAGTGATATTTGGGGATCTTCTAATGTTTTGAATATTTCTGGATCTCGCTGGTTTGTCTTATTTGTGGATGATTGCACTAGAATTTCATGGATTTTCCTTCTTAAATCCAAAACTGAACTAAGTGATGTGTTTCAAAATTTTCACAACATGATCCAAAATCAATTTGGGGTGAAGATAAAAAAATTGAGGTCAGATAATGCTAGAGACTATTTCAACTAAACCTTATCCCCATATCTTGAAAAAGAAGGAATCATTCACGAGTTTTCATGCATTAATACTCCACAACAAAATGGAGTAGTTGAACGCAAGAATGGTCACCTCTTAGCCACTACTTGGGCACTTCTCTTTCGTAAGAAGGTTCCTAAAAACTATTGGGGGAAGCCGTACTAACCACTGCATATATCATAAACCGTCTATCTTTTAAGGTCTTGGGATTCAAAACACCACTAGAAATTCTTTCTCAATTTTATCCTGACCTACAAACATCGAATAATCTCACCCCACGAGTCTTTGGATGCACTGCTTTTGTTCACATCCATAGTCAAAATAGAGGGAAACTAGATCCTAGAAATGTGAAGATACTCCTCGACTAAGAAAGGGTACAAGTGTTATCATCCACCTACAAAAAGATTTTTTGTCTCTATTGATGTCACATTTGATGAACAAAGTCCGTATTTCAGCCAACCTCATTAACCGGAAGAACACTTGGCATCTCTCAGTGATGAAGACAGAGATGCATTCTTGTAGAATTGCCTTCGACCACCTCAGCACCAAATTCTACTCCAGCAGTGAATGATCCACCTTCATCCTCCAATGAACCTAGTCATACACGCTTTAACCAAGTATACTCAAGGAGGAGGAGGCCTGAAGCTGATCCTGCACCAGTCCAAGAAGCCTCACCACATCCGGTCGTTGAGGTATGGTCTGAAACTGACATCTCAACCTCACAATCTGTCAAAACAGGTGATTTACCTATTGCCATCAGAAAAAGAACTAGAGAATGTACCAAGAAAGCCCCTTTATGGCAAAACATGTTACCTTTAAAAAAATTTCCTCATCATACAGAAGCTTTCTCACGAGTTTAAACACTATTGATATTACTAATTCTTTGTCTAAGGCTTTATCTAATGAGAATTGGAGACTTGCTATGAAATAGGAAATGTAGGCACTAGAGAAGAATAAAACTTGGGAGATCACCACCGGGAAAAAAGATTGTGGGATGCAAATGGGTGTATACACTGAAGTATAACTCTGATGGCTACTTAGAAAGGTACAAAGCCAGACTTGTTGCAAAAAGGTACACACAGATGTATGGAGTGGATTACAATAGACTTTTGCCCCAGTTGCCAAGATGAATACAGTGAGGATCTTACTCTCTCTTGCTGCCAACTTTAACTGGAACTTAAATCAATTTGATGTGAAGAATTTCCTACATGGAACCTTGAAGGAAGAGATCTACATGGAGATACCACCAGGATTTAAGGGCAGTGAAGATGATAATAAGGTTTGCAAACTAAAAAAAGATCTTTTTTTTGGGCTAAAACAATCACCAAGAGCATGGTTTGGAAGATTTCCCCAAGTAATGCTTACATCTGGGTACAAGCAAAGTCAAGGAGACCACAAACTCTTCTTCAAACACTCAGCTCAGGGGGAGTCACAATCCTCCTAGTGTATGTTGACGACTTAATCATGACTGAAAATGATGAGGACGAAAAGCAGATTCTAAGAAGATGCCTAGCACAAGAATTTGAAGTAAAGGAGCTTGGGAGGCTGAAATATTTTCTTGGAATCGAAGTGGCACATTCTAGCAGAGTCATCTTTATTTCACAGCAGAAATATGTCACTGACTTATTGAATGAGAATGGGTTGTTGAATGGCAAACCAGCCCAAACACCAGTCGACGTTAATCAGAAGTCTGGAGAATTAACTGAAGAACATGTGGTCGATAAAGAAGTGTATCAAAAGCTAGCAGGGAAGCTTATATACCTTTCTCATACGAGACCGGATATTGCATATTAGGTGAGCGTTGTGAGTCAATTTATGCACGATCCAAGAGAAGGGCATCTACAAGCAGTCCATCAAATACTACATTATCTAAAAACAAGTCCTGGAAACGGTGTTTTGTTTAAAAGAAATACTGGATTGAGCATCAAAGCATATACCGATGCTGATTACACAGGATCACCTGTGGATAGGAGATCTACATCAGGATATTGCACTTTTCTAGGGGGAAATTTGGTGACATAGAGAAGCAAGAAACAAAATGTGGTAGCCCGATCAAGCGCCAAAGCAGAATTTACGGCGATGGCCTTAGGGATACCGGATATGTGAATTATTGTGGTTCAAGATAATTCTTGATGATCTTCAAATCAAATGGGAAGGACCTATGAAGCTTTTGTGTGATAATAAATCTGCTATTAATATTGCCCATAATCCGGGTGCAGCATGATAGATAGACACTTCATTAAGGAGAAAATTGATAGTGGACTTATTTGTACACCGTATGTACCTACCAATGGTCAACTCGCTGATGTGCTCACTAAAGGACTGAACAACGAAGCCTTTCAAGACATGATTTCCAAGTTGGGAATGGAAGATCCATATCTACCGGCTTGAGCGGGAGTGTTGGAGATCACAATCAGATCAATTAAATAATTAGATTGATTGTTTGGATCTTAAATTGATATAGATTATGGGAATATGTAGATATGAATCCCAAACTTATGATTTTTTTTCCTTCTAGATTTTCACTCTGTAATAATATAAATAAGTGTACAAACTTAGAAATAATAAGATGAGATTCCCACATTACTGACAATATATAATACATTTTTTAAATTTGATTAATTTTAAACTTTTAAAAAATATTATTTGACAAATTTTCTAATCAGATGAAGATGAGGAATATGCGATGAATTTTGAGTTTGATAATCGATAATGTGGAATTATTGGAGAAATCTTAAGATGAACAAGAAGAATTAGATATTTAGGCTAAAAAAGAAAAAAAAAACACTTAGACCCCGCCTAAGCGGCTAGTCGCTAGGCGGTGAGTGACCGTCCACCTAACGCTTTTTAGAACATTGGTGATTTTGTTTTTTAATTTCTTTATATATGGATAAATAACAAAATATTCACGACACAGAGTTCTTCCACTGTAACAATACAAAAAGAAGAGAACAAATGTAGCTGTTCTCTCAAACCCAGAAAGGAACTTTTAAAAGATTGTGTATTTATGATTCACTAACAGGGAGCACGTGCTTTGTTGTCACATATGATATAAATCAAGAAATTAACGACAACAATTTTATTTTTATAAGTATATTATTTATTTTATTCGCTTTTTCTGTGGAAAGCAAATCAATAATGATTGAAATTTAAAGCAATTAATTTTTTTCCCCAATTGGCATTTAGAATAAACATTAAACAGATACATTTTCTTGTTCCAAGCAATGGATTGTGTATTTTTTTCTTGTGATTGTTTAATTTTTATGCTTTGTTCATTATTTTTATCCCGAGGACTTTGAGTCTTTCTATTCCATACATATTCGTATTCATTCTTATCATTTTATTTGCCTACATCATATTATTTTAGGCATTAATATTCAAATATTCATGTTACCGTGCTTTGAATTTCATAGGACTTTGATGTCATCTCATAAGCTTAATTCAATTAATTTGATCCTTAAAATCCCAATTAATTTCATAGTCAAGTTCTGTATTCAAGTATTCAACCAGCGACCCAATTAATTTCATAGTCAAGTTCTATATTCAAGTATTCAACTAGCGACCTTTGCACGCAATGAATGGATATACATAATTTTTTTAATATATAAATTTCTTTATGTTAATTAATTTTCATGTTATTTTCAAAACTGACACATTGAATTAAATATTCAAAATTTTAAGAGTGACAGACTATCTAATCTAAAATTTTTAAAACATGGGTGATTGGATTTAAGAATATAGACAGGGATAGTATTAAGATTTAAAAAATGATATTTTAAGAAAATAGAAAAAGAAGTTTCAAGTTACCGATAAGAATAAGAAATTAAAAATAAGTATCAAATTTTTTTTGGTGAAAAAGAAAAAATGAGCATTATTGTAAATTCATTTTGGCTTCACAAAACAAATTGAGAGTTAGTTAGTATAGGGTGAGATTTTTAATTAAAATGGTAAGATAAATGATAAATAAGAAAACGAAATAAACAATCAACCTACAAACCTTCTATGATGTTTTAAAAATAACAATAGCGAAAGCCTAGGCAAGATATTAATGATAACAACGATCACAAACCAATGCACAAAACACGCTGCAATGTATTGAATTGCAAATAGTAAAAATTTAAACAGCGAACATACAATAATAAATTAATAATCATCATCTCCATTATTAGAAATCCTATAATTTACTTAATAACAACAATTAAATTAAGTTCAAGAGTTTTGGAAACAAATAATATACCCTTGTTTTTTTCCAAAAAAAAATAACAAGGTAAAAAATTAAAACAATAGATACTAAAATCAAATCCTGGGGGGGGATGCAAAGGCCAAGACCTACAAGTCCCAGCATGATTATATATCAATGGATATATAACAAGCATAGGCGCATATAAATCCACAGTTCCTTTTAGCACTGCTGAGTTTTATTCAATACGGACATACTTTTTCATAAGTAGAATGATTAAGTTGTATATAGAAATTTCAATTGAGTTTAGCCTCACAAAGCACTTGGTTTTTTTCTGGAAATTGAAGTTCATTAATTTATATAGCTTAGGCATCATTTTTCCAATAAATCTTAAATGCATTTAGGTATGATTTTTTCCCGTAAATTCTTCAAGTCATAAATTAATAGCTCCAATTCCTTTACACTGAGACTAAACGTGATGTTGTTTACCTAAGTAACCATATATAGAGGTACCGATCTAATACCATTAACTAATTCACTGGAACTTTTCAAAGGTAAAAGTTAAAAGATATCCAAAAGCAACTTTCAAATCATGCAAAACTCCATGACATATTAAATTGGCACCTTCAAATTAAATGGAGGAAGCAGAGAAATTTATGTCACCCAAATCAAAGCAATTTTCTGAGGAAATGAATTGATGTTAATTTTTCTGACCTCGATACAAGAAGTAGCCGATTCCCTTACACCAGGATTTGTGTCATTCATCATCTGCAAAATCTGGTATCCAAGAAGATAGCACATAAAACCACTGCCTTTTTTTGGGTAATCATGATTGTCATCAATTTTGTTTCCACCTAAACTACATTGTGTAAGGTGAACTCAGAACGATAAAAGACAACGCAGGTAACATACAGGTGGAAGAATAGCACGTTGAAGAGGTAGTTCCGTCGATGCAAAGAGACCAATCGCTGACGTGACCGTACGAGTAAATTCTTCTCGAACTCTCCAGTTTTTGTGAGTCCAAGCATATGCTCCTGCTCTTTCGACAATGATGGTTGGGGAAGACACCTGCAAAGAAGCCCACATTTATGATTCTGAGCTTGAATTGATGGGATTGATAAAATAAAAATAAAAACAATTCCTAAAGAAAGATGTTAACTCAATGGAGTGATTATGCTAATTCTGAAATATTAGAGGAACTTAAAAGAATCAAAAGACGATTTCACGGGAATAATCACAACATCATCAGCCAAAATCAACAGAAGTTCTGAATGATTTATGAACTTCTGGTTTGACAAAGTTATACTTATAAATGTCTGGAACCATTTTATGATTAACTGTCAAAGGTGAGTATAATTTTGTGTTACGATATAACAATAATACATAGGATTTCCCTAGTTCATCACTGAAAAAACAGAATTCAATATCCGGCTATTGGTGCACCATACTAATTTGAAAGAAATTTAACACGAAATAGCTTGTATGTAAATTTCAACCACATCCGAGAAGTGAATTTCAACACTGTGACTCCGTTAACTAAGCTTCCGAACTGTAATTGAACTAGGCATTTGTAAAATTAACCATGAACAAGCAAACAAGACGCGATTCAAGAGACGGAAGCATTTATCAGTTGGTTAATAGAATAAATGAAGAGAACTAAATGTGAAAGAAAAAAAAAAGCCAATTCAACTTCTTCGTTGTCGCTAAAACAGTCGTGATACAAACACACACACAAAACACAACCAATCGGGATTACACAATACAACTGTTCGTAAAAGTAATAAAATAAGAGAACAGCAAACAAAATGAGGATAAGCAGCCAAAACATGAGCGATCATTCACAATGAGTAAGCGGACGAGCCAATAATCGCACAAAATACCTCCATTAGAGTAAGCAAAAGCCTTCTAGCGGCATCTCTGACTGGCTGCTTGGAATCACCCAATCTCTCAACCACGGCGGGAACAAGCGCATTGAAGTGGAGTTTCAAATGCTCGCCGGAGAGCACGGCGGCCGAGGCCAGCGCCTGTAGAGCACCCTGAGAAACTCGAAAATTGTTGTCTCTCAGAAGATTTAAGCAGACGTCCACGAGTGACGTCACCTCGGACGTCGTATATGTCTTACTCGATACTTCAAGCAGTTGGTGGAGACGCTCGACGCCAGCCATCCTCTCCTTAGTGTCCTTCGCACGCGCCAACTCCAGCGCCTCCTCCATGGCGGCGGCGTTTCGGGAGTTTGCTCTGATCTCCGGCGTTGAGAATCGGATCTGCTGTGAAGGAGCGGAGTGGAGAAGAGAGAGGAGAGAGAAACTTACCAAATTAATGGATTGGAAAAATAAATAATTAAATAAATTATGTGTGGGTTGGGACAGTTGAGATTATTCTACTGCGCCTAATTATTAGTGCTTAAATTAAATTAAACGGCTGGTTTAAAAACCCGCGCTCCGGTCTTTTGGATACCTAAATAAATAAATTTTTCGGTCTGGGGTGGTCCGGTATATATTGGAATTAGTATTTCGGTGTACGCATATTTATGCTGTCATTTTATAAATTTGATTTATATCATAATTATAGAAATTAATAAGGGTTATATTGTCGTTTTTGAACTTGGTCATATCAACTTACAATCTTTTTTTTTTATCTTTATCAGGCTATTTCTTAATATGTAGTTATAGATTTATGAAATGAATTTATTTATTTATTTATAAAATAAAAATATGTGAAATTGATCTTTAGATTAACAGAATACGTTGTATTAAAACTTATGAGAGTGTTATTTAGATTTAGTAAATAACTCAATCATTTTCTAAAAATTTAATATGTGAGAGATATAATAAAAAAAATTAAAATAATTATTATTACCAAGATGAGAGAAATAGATATTATGTAAATAGCTTAATGGGATTTATTAGATAGAATTAAAATATGTAAACACTATAAAAATTATGGGTCCTTTAAACACTCTTTACTTTAAAGTAAGCATCTATCTATTAATTAAAAAAGAGATTTTATATTGTTTATATTATGTTCACATAGAACCTGAAAATATGACATAAGCATGACATCCTCGTATCTTTACATAAAAATATTTGAGAAGTTTTCACATACATATCTCATACGATGTTTTATCAACAACTTTGCCGCAGTTTTAAACGCATAGCCCTAGCCCCAACCCCAAAACGAAGGTGACAATTCAGTGAATGACATCATTGATCAAATAACGTCCATCAATGTTCGATTACGACGTTCTGACTACGACGTCATGACACACCATTCAATTGTGGTGTGCCCGGTGAAGTCCATTGTGACTGAATCTCATTCTATTTAAGATAGTCTAGGAACTTGGTACTCAAGTACTCTCCACCTCGATCAGATTAAAGTGCCTTAATGTTTTTTCATGATTGTTTCTCTACTTCAGCTTTGAATTCTCGTAAATGTAGTAGTTTGATTCCCGAAATAAGCGATTAACCATCTAAGCATGTTTAGAATGATTAAAACATGATTAAAAAATTATCGGATGAGATTATTAAGTAGAAAATCGGATTCAGGACGTTTGAAAATAGTCCAAAGGGTTCCAAGTATTCAAGCAGTTCGGAAGGTCCGAACTTGAGCTAGGAACAGTTCGGAAGCTCCGAACCTGAGTTCGGAAGATCCGAACGTTTCTCCGACACGCATATATGGATTTTCTGATTGGTGACTTGACTTGATTTGACAAGGTTGATGCGGTAACCCCGGGTTCAAAACACAACACACCAAACCACGGAACCAAAACCCCAATATTTTATTTTAAAAAAAAAAAAAAAAAAGGGTCGCGCGGCTGCGCCCACCAAGTGGCATGGTCGCGCAGTCCCCTCGGCCTTGCGCCCAAGGCGGCGCGGCTCGGGCTTACCCCATTTTTTCAAACATTTGTTCCAAGCCCGGAATGGTTCCGTATCGATCCAACTAATAAATCTTACAATGAAAATGAGTTTAAGCAACCTCAAACATAATCCAAACATCTATAAGCTAGGCAAAAATTATACAATACATATGTTTGATACATATTCAAACACAACATGTTTTAACTAGAAGTTTTCAACAACATACTACAACTCAACCCGGAATACCACGTCTAAACTTCTTCCCAAAGCTCATGGCCTCCTATGACTCGGCCCTGAATCACCTGTTGTAATGCACACACAAAACAAAGCAACATCCGGACAAACAGGTAAGTATAAAACTTATTATGAATGACGGAAACATATGATAACCACATATATGAAAATATATAAACATTTCAAATATAAAACTCATTATGAAATGCAAGGAATAATGGCAAAAGGCTATCAAGGCTCAATATAAGACAACGGTTTAGATGCTAAAACACACCAACTCATCATCAGGCTAAAACTCATCACTGATGCTATACCGAAGTCAAAGTATCAATGTTACAATCTCATCATTGATACTCGATATCGAAGCTAATAACTCATCGACGATATCATGGCAAGGCTAGAAGAAAAGTTAGGCTCAACATGCACCATGAGATGACACTATACACAATAACCTCAAACAAGGTCTAACAAATATGCTATAAAACTCAAGTAATGCATATCAAAACAAATAAACATATAAGATAGAAAAATTATGTGATTTAAGGGATCGAGTGGGCAAACTCGTCTCGACGTTGTTCCCCAATTCAATCATCGTCGAATCATACCTTATTCTTGATAACAAACTAGCTCAATCCACAAGCTACAAGAGATACAAGTTCTTATCAAAAATCTGCTCAAGTTCAACTCAATCTTCAAGGTATAAACTCACAAACCTTGATCAATTATTTCGCGCTTAGAAGTTGGATCTTCTCGAGTGCGATCAATCCTCAACAAAATCTGGAAATGAAGTGTAAATTAACTCAATATCATCATTCAACTCATTCAAAGCTTAGTTAAATCAACTCGATGCAAATCTCAATAACTCTCGAACCAGCGGCGTAACGGCTACAAACCAATATAACCAACAACTTAACCCTCATCTATACCACCATAGAAACTCAATACCAACTTCAATTCATCAGCCAAATTTCGAAATCCATAGACCATAATTTCAGAATTTTCGAGAATTATACAAAAAATCAAAAACATGTTCAAACGACGATCTTTTCTCGATCCGTCTTAGATATGCTATCGTCGTATATACTAGAACACATTTATACAATCAACTCTTAATTCTAACAATATCTTAAAATTCAAACATCATAGAACTTAATCAAACTTACGTCAAAACGTAGCTCTCGGTGCGGTGATCGCAGATATATGATCAATTCTAAATTCTGACGGCCGGATTGTGAGGATCGGAGTTTAAAAGCTCAATTTTGTTGAAGAATTCTGAATTCTCAATTTATTTGCTGAAAAATCTGATGGAATGAAGGAGTGGACACATTTATATGTCTAAGTTCCATGTGTCCCACTTAAAATTAGTATTTTGCACTTTGGCCTCTAAAATCTCCAAGAATTGCAATTCAGTCCCCGAGCAATTTAATCTCATTAATTCAATCCTATTAATTTAAAAATCGCGGAATTTAAATCTAAATCCCTCAAATTCTCAAATTAAATATTTTTAACCCGAAATTTAATTCTCAAATTCCGTAAATTAATAACTTAATATTTTTGGGGTCTTACAATTCTCCCCCTAAAAGATATGATTTCGTCCTCGAAATCGCATTCCATCTTAATACCAAATCTGATAGACTGACTGAATAACTGAAGTAATACTCACTTCAATCATATAGCTCTGGAAAGAATATACCTTACGTCTACATGCTACTTCATTCAAAGCTCCAAGATCTGCATCGCAATTTCGTGCTGCTCTTGACATATACCACTTGGTTACTTCCTTTTGATTTTTCATGAATCGTTGTGGCTAAACCTTAGAACTTGGTTGAGGAAGACAAGCCCTTGATTAGTTTATTCATGATATTCGAATTTTTCAATGTTTAATCCTTATTGAGTATCAAAAGTTGTTCTGGTTTATTCTATGCTTGTATGTGAGATTTTTAGATTGGTCATTTTAAGATTTTGCTTTACAATTTACTGCTAAATTAGAATTCAAATCCGTAATTATTTTAACCATCTAATTTGCGAAGCAACTGCGTTTAATATTTTTTGCTGGTGAATTTGTTAAATCTTAGGAACAACAATTGACTAGGCTAAATACAATCGCTGGTATTTGTGTTGTCTAGATTCATCAGTTTTACTCATTTGAATGCTACCTTTAATTTAAATCTAGATCGCTGGTATCCAGGTTGATTTATTGGTAAGGGTTAATCTAGAACGCTGGTGTCTAATTAACTAGGATTAAGGTGAAACAAAACTTTAATTTTCAATGATGAATATTTGATAGGATTAATTATTTTTAGGTAATCAATGATTGAATGAATGATATCAAGGGTGTAGTCGACCGATACCAAAGTTTGTTTCTCATTGAATTCTTCAGTTATAATTTAATCTTGCATGATAGTTGATAGTATTTCATTAATTATTGTTTTTAAATTTTTAGTAGTTAATCTCAAACTCAAAAAACCCCTTTCTTTTATTTTAGAACACAATAAATTTCATTTTTATCGTGAGAACGATCTCTACTCTCACTACTGCATATCTTATTTATCTGAGTTGAGTCGGATAATTTGGGTGTGACACGATTAAGCGCTACCACTTCTTGTGGCGGAAAAAAATAGCAAATTATTAATGAGAAATCATCAGACCCGACCCACTGGATCAACGTCATTTCCAAAAGCAAATGTTGTAAGTAAAAATGAAAACCAAAATCAAAGTCATAGACAAGATTTTGGTTGTGGACGTGGGCGTGGACGTAGAAATGATCGTGGTCGTGGTCGCAGCCGTAGATATGAAAACAATTGAGACAATTACTTCTATAACTCATCTCAAAAGAGCTTCACGAACCACCCACAAAAAAGGCATCATGAGAACACAAGTATTAGTGAAAATAACTCAAAACGATTTGAAAGTTCTTGTTTAGATGCGGCACTCCAGGACATTGGTCTCGTATTTGCCGTACCCCTCGTAAGCTATATAAAGAATCAAATGGCAAAGAAAAATAGACCAATTTCACTGAACAAAGTGGCCGCTTGAGTGAGTCAACTCATTTTGATGCCTCAGATTTTCTGAATAATTTCTCAGAAATTGATTAATATATTGGTGGAACAAGATTATAAAATATTGTATTTTTCATGTATTCGTGTGTTATTGTTTTATTGTATAATTATAAAATATGTTATATTTTGCATATGTATTGTCATTAATTTTTCTTTACTGCATATTTTTTTGAAGTTCAATATGAAAAATGCTATGAGCAAACCTAAACAAGGAAATAATCCTATGGAAGTTTGCATACCTAATAGTGGTACGACGCACATTATTCTCCGAGATAAAAGATATTTTTTGGAACCAAAACCAACAAAAACAATGGTGAATACAATATCAGGTCCTGTAGACTTGATTGAAGGTTGTGGTAAAGCACAGTTTTTGTTACCTAATGGTAAAAAATTTCTGATAAATGGTGTTTTATATTCACCACAACCGAAAATAAATTTGTTGAGTTTTAATGACATGTATTCCCATGGGTATGATACTGAGACAATAACTAAAATAAATCAGAAATATATGTGTCTTACCACATATAAATCAGGAAATAAATATATAGTTAAAAAACTACCAATGCTCCCTACTAGATTGCATTATACGCATATAAGTCAAATTGAATCAAACATGGCGGTTAATAATTCTTCAATATTAACCAATTGGCATGATCGATTGAGACATCCTGGTTCAATAATGATGCGAAGAATGATATAAAATACACATGGTCATCCACCGAAAGATCAGAAGATCTTTCAGAATAATAAGTTTCAATGTAAAGGATGTTCTCTTGAAAAACTTATTATAAGACCGTCACCAACTAAAATATAAAATGAATCACTCATGTTTCTTGAACGTATTCAGGGTGATATTTGTAGGTCAATTCATCCACCATGTGGACCATTTCGATACTTTATGGTATTGATCCATGCCTCTAGCAAATGATCACATGTATGTTTTATCAACTCGAAATGTGGCATTTGCAAG
The DNA here is from genome assembly GCF_033568475.1 of Henckelia pumila. Lineage (NCBI taxonomy): Eukaryota > Viridiplantae > Streptophyta > Magnoliopsida > Lamiales > Gesneriaceae > Henckelia > Henckelia pumila. The sequence continues at coordinate 144,531,835 of NC_133121.1, forward strand.
ATTAATGGCTCAAATAATAAAATTGTGGAATCAATTTTCCGATTATACAATCAAAAAATAATACTTGATAATACTGGAGAATTTACTTCCCAAACTTTCAATGATTATTGTATCTCAATGGTAATTATTGAACATCATGTTGCTCATGTACATACACAAAATAGATTAGCTGAATCATTGATTAAACGTCTACAACTGATTGCTAGACAAATTATTATGAAAACAAAACTCCATATTTCTATAAGAGACATGTAATTTTACATGTTGCAGCATTAATTCGCATCAGACCAAGTGCATATCATAAATACTTCCCATCACAGCTTGCATTTTGTAAAGAACCAAAATTTCTCATCTGAAAATTTTTGGATGTATGGTATATGTGCCTATTGCACCACCTCAAAGAACAAAAATGGTACCTCAAAGGAAGATCGGTATTTATATCAGTTACGATAGCCCATCAATCATTCGATATCTTGAGCCTCAGATAGGCGATGTGTTTACAATAAGTTTTGTTGATTGTCATTTTAATGAAGAAATCTTTACAATGTTAGGGGGAGAAAAAAAACACATCGAAAAAAAATTACATGATATATACCATCATTGTTACATCTGGATCCAAGAACTAAACAATGTGAAAAAGATGTATATCAAATTGTGCACTTGCAAAGAATAGAAAATCAAATACCAGATGCATTTGCAGACACAAAAAAGGTCATTAAATCATATATATACTTGTTGTAAATGCCTCTGCTTGAATTGAAATTTCAAAGAAATAAATTGAAGACACTCATGATGTCATAAAACACTTGAAGCGTGGAAGGTCAGTCGGTTCCAAGGATAAAAATCCTCGAAAAATAAAATGTATAGAGAAACATGATGATCACAAAATAGATAATGATGCTCCAGCAGAAACACATGATGATGATAATGCTCTATTAGAACCACAGACCGAAGAAAATCATGAAATCTCTATCAATTATATTAATACTGGAAAAATATGAAACCGAAAAGATGTAGAAGAAATTGATAAGATATTTTCTTACAATGTGGCATTTAACATCATAAATGAGAATAAAGATCATGAACCAAAATCTTTTGGTGAATGTAAAACTCGGCAGGATTGGACAAAATAGAAAGATGTCATCTAGGTTAAATTGGATTCACTAAATAAACGTAATTTTTTTGGGCCTATAGTCCTTATAAATGAAGGTGTAAAACCTGTTGGATAAAAATTGGTTTTTATTCGAAAGCGAAATGAAAAAAATGAAATAGTAAGATATAAAGCTCGACTTGTTGCACAAGATTTTTCTCAAACGCCTGTAATTGATTATGAAGAAACATATTCTCCCGTTATGGATGCAATTATGTTTTGGTATTTGATTAGTTTGGCGGTGTCTGAAAATTTGGAAATGCATCTTATGGATGTTGTTACAGCTTACTTATACGGATCACTTGATAGTAATATATACATGAAAACCCCTTAAGGATTTAAGATGCATGAAGCATAAAGTTCAAAACCCAAATAATTTTATTCTATGAAATTGCAAAGATCATTATATGGGTTAAAGCAATCCGACCGAATGTGGTATAATCAGCTGAGTGAACACTTGATGAAAAAGGGATATGTAAATGATCCAATATGTCATTGTGTTTTCATCAAGAAAACAACATCCGGATGCGTAATTATTTCTGTATATGTTGATGATTTAAACATCATTGAAACGAATAATATATTTCAAGAATTTATGTTGTACTTAAAGGAAGAATTCGAAATAAAGGACCTTGAAAAAACCAAGTATTGTCTGGGTTTGCAAATTGAACAAAAATAATGTGGAATATTTGTTCACAGTCAAATTATACAGAAAATGTCCTTAAAAGTTTTAATATGGATAAATCAAATCCTTTAAGTACTCCAATGTTTGTTAGATCATTAAACATAGAAAAGAATCTATTTCATCCATGTGAAGATGATGAAGTTATTCTTGGTTCACAAGTATCATATCTAAGTGTCATTGGTGCCCCTATGTATCTTACAAATTGTACTAGGCATTTTATATATTTTGCTATAAATTTATTGACAAGATTCAACTCATATCCAACAAAGAGGCATTGAAACGAAATTAAACATATATTTCGTTATCTGCGAGAAACGACATATTTGAGACTTTTGTACTCAAAAGATACCAATCAAAGTATAATTGGTTATGCTGATGCTGGATACTTATCTTATCCACATAAGACACGTTCCCAAACCGGATATGTATTTACTCGTGGAGGCACTGCAATTTCTTGGCGTTCATAGAAACAAACACTTGTTACAATTTCATCAAATCACGCCGAGATTATTGCGCTACATGAAGCAAGCTGTGAATGTGTGTGGCTAAAATCAATGACATAACATATCCAAACCTCGTGCAGATTATCAGTATACAAGAAGCTCGTGACACTATACGAAGATAATGTTGCATGTTTTGCTCAAATGAAGGAAGGATACATAAAATGCGACAGAACTAAAAATATCCCCCCTAAGTTCTTTGCCTTCACCCAAGAGCTTGAGAAGAATAAAGATATTGATATCTGTTATATTTAATCAAGTGACAACTCATCAAATCTCTTCACAAAGGCAATTCCTACGACAATATTCAAAAAATATATATATAACATTGGGATGCGCAATCTACGAAATATATAAAGAATCGCTCTTGTTAACATGAGGAAAAGTTTACGTGACTGCACTTTTTTTTTCCTTACTATGGTTTTTATCTCAATGGATTTTTTCTAGTAAGGTTTTTAACGAAGCAGTATAAAAACACGTAATGAAAAAAGTCATTGTATCACGGTTATCATCACAAGGGGGAGTGTTAAAATAATTGTGTGTGTTAAATATAGTGGTTGGAGTTGTTGAAAGATAAATGTGTGATGATGTGAAATAATAAATGTGTATTTGGAATATTCTCAAATGAGGTCCTATAAATAGGTCTTTTCATTTGTGAAATGTGATACAATTGAAGAGAGAAGAATTTATAAAGTGTAGAGTTTGATATATTTTGTGAGTTTGAGATTTTTACTTTTTACTGCAAATTTTTATCTTTTTCACAACATGAAGGACGTTTCATCATTATTTTATTAAAGAATTTTAACGAAGAACGCTTACTATCTTAGGTTACGCGTGAAATTCCTGAAAATTAAGTGAGAAGCTTTTCATAAATTCCGAAAGAACTATTTCAAGGTTATAATTTAATAATAAAATTTTATTTTGGTACATGAATTATTGATAAAATATCAAATGGTACATGGACTATTAAAATTGTTTAACTAATATATGACTATAGGGGTGTTCAAACTTCGGATAAAATCGAAAAAACCGAAAATCCAAACCGAAAAAACCAAACACCAAACCGAACCGAAAATCGGAATTTGAAATTCGGATTAAAATATATTTATAAAATTAATTAAAATAATAGTATCAAAACCGAATTAACCAACCGAAATATATAACCGAATCGTTTTAATAGAAAAATGAACCGAAGAAAAACGATTTGGATATCAGATTATATATTTCTAAAACCAAAAATCGAAAAAATTGAAATAAAAAATCAAAAAACGGAACCGGCCAATGAACACTATGATCAAACTCAAAAGTCAATTTTGCATATTACTTAAATTACTTTTAAGTCCAATAGTGTTATTAAATTCAACTAAATACATATTTTTTTAAAAATTATTTTATTGATTAAAATTGTAAAAATAAATTCATATTTACTATACTATAAAATGATACCGTATATCATGCATCGAAAAAAGTATTCAAAGTGAAGTTTGTATGTCATAAATGAAAAAAAACACACACACACACATATATAGGTTTTTGTGAAAAAATCGATAGTCTATGAAGGTCGGAAAAACGACACGTACAACATCACGTGAATCCTGCTTAGATTTGCACGGTTATGATTGTCGAAAATTTTTGTACTTCGTTTAGACATTTCAGACCAATTACATTATTTTTTAATTATAGTTTAAATTAAATATTTAAATATAAAAAATATTTATTTTATGATATTTTTATAAAATACGATAAATTATATTTTAGTTATGTATATTTAGATTTATTGATGAATTATAATTTTATTAATATAAATGATAATATCATAACATAGATAAGCAGAAAAAATCACTTTATTATATATTTATAAATATTTATTAAAATAAATTATTTTGAATATATATTTTATCAATTGTTATACGCATACATGTGTATGTGTATGTTTGTATTAATTAATATGTATAATATTTTCATATAATGAGTAGGAACTCTTTTTTATAATATAAAATTTAAATAAATATAAATTTATGTTTATAATTGTAATCAATAAAATAATTTTAAAAAATAAAATATGTATCTATTTGAATTTAACAAAACTATCGAACTTTAAAATAATTTAAATAAAAGATAAAATTGACTTTATAATTTGATCATGTATCAATTAAAATATTTTCAATAGTTCATGTATAAATTTATATATTATCAATAATTTGTGTGATAAATTGAATTTTAATCTGCAATTTAATGAGTAAAAATTAAATTTACAGGAAAACAGGAATAAGTCACATGTTTGTACGTAAAACAAGGGTATTTAAATAATTTTAATTTAATAATGTTTGTCAATTGTCCGGGATTGAATAATGATTTAATCAATCAATCCAAAATTTAATTTGACAAAAGGGGTTTTAGCCAAACTTCCCCTACCAAACTTAAATTTGACTGGGTGTTTTTTTTTTGGTCATTTGCAAAAATGATCCCCTGCCAAAGTTTTTTTAAGTTTGAAGGCTCCATAAAAAAAAATTTGGTCAATAGACCTTTTTTTAATTCACATTTAATATAAATACTAATTAATCTCTAATAAGGTTTTGGATCTTGTGGGCCTTGAGAAAGGGAGAAACCCCACAAAAAGAAACAACTTCCTTATCTTCTCTTGTTCTCATTTATGCTTCTGCTTCTTCTTCTTCTTCTTCCCAACTGTATACTTTCTCTCATTTTGACACTCTCAATCTTCATTTAATTTGTTGCATAACCTCTTCATTTTCTTCTCTCTAAAGAAATCTAGATGAAATGACATTCTCATTCTCACAAAATGTTTTTTCATAGGATCACTAGAAGATCAATATTAGGTATTTTGTTTGGTTTTTCATGTTTGTGGGTTATCCATTTCTCAAGTAATTTGATATGTCATTCAGTTTGTTAAATATTTATTTCAGTCGGTTAAGTTATATATTACAGTTGGTTGAAAGAATTAAATCGGTTGGTTACATTTCAATAGGTTAAACCATATATTACAGTCGGTTAATAACATTCAACCAGTTGGTTATTTTTCAAAATGTTATTTATTATTATTTTATTTTTTGTTACAGATTTAGTGAGCTGAGATATGATTCAAATCTTAATTAATTTGATGGCGAGTGGAAGAGTAATTTGATATGTCATTCAGTTTGTTGAAACATCTATTTCAGCCGGTTAAGTTATATATTACAGTCGGTTGAGAGAATTAAATCGTTTGGTTATATTTCAGTAGTTTAAAACATATATTACAGTCAGTTAATGGCATTCGATCAATTGGTTAATTTTCAATGGGTTATTTATTACTATTTTTTATTTTATTTTTATAGATTTTGTGAATCGAGATATGATTCAAATCTTAATTAATTTTGATGGCGAGTGGAATAGTTATTTGATATGTCATTCATTTTGTTGAAACATTTATTTCAGTCGGTTAAGATATATATGACAGTCGGTTGAAAGAATTAAATCGGTTGGTTACATTTTAGTAGGTTAAACCATATATTACAGTTGGTTAATAACATTCGATCAGTTGGTTAATTTTAAAGAGGTTATTATTCTTTTATTTTTTGTTACAAAGTTTGTGGTCTGAGATATGATTCAAAGATTAATTAATTTTGATGGCGAGTGAAAGAGTAATTTGATATGTCATTCAGTTTTTTGAAACATTTATTTCAGCCGGTTAAGTTATATATTACAGTCGGTTGAGAGATTAAATCGTTTGGTTACATTTCAGTAGTTTAAAACGTATATTACAGTCGGTCAATAGCATTCGATCAGTTGGTTAATTTTCAATAGGTTCTTTATTATTCTTTTATTTTTTGTTACAGATTTTGTGAACTGAGATATGATTTAAATCTTGATTAATTTTGATGGCGATTAGAAAGCTGACGGTGAATATAAATATTCATGGTGTGATTGAAGTAATTGGGGATGGCATGCTATATCTATTTATGAGAGTAATATGAGTATTAAAGATGTTGAAGATGCAATTTTTGAGACACTTCAGTTGAATAGGCATGATATGGTATTGAAGCTAAGTTACTTGCCAAAATTTGAGGTATGCAATCCGAGACCAATATATATAAAAAGCTCATGAGTATTGGCAATATATATGTCTTTTGGCATTTCAAATGTTAGACTTTTGCTATATGTTGAGATGATCAAAACAAGTGGCTTCAGAACTAATGATGAAACAAACGACAATGCTAAAGATGTTGGAGTTTGTGGAGATCTTAATGATGAGAGGGTTGCCAATTATGAAACTGAAGTATATGGTGGTGATTAGGGGTGCAATCGAGTCGAGTCGAGCCGAGTCGAGTATCATAGTACTTAAGCTCGAGCTTGACTCGTATTTGACTACTCGAGCTCGATCGAGTAATTATTTTTGTACTCGAGCTCGAAAAATAAGTAAATAAAATATATATAAATAATATATGAATGATTATATAAATAAATATAATATTATATTATATTATATTATATTATATTATATTATATTATATTATATTATATTATATTATATTATATTATATTATATTATATTATATTATATTATATTATATTATATTATATTATATTATATTATATTATATTATATTATATTATATTATATTATATTATATTATACATATATATGATCGAGTAGCTCGCGAGCTACTCGATCACATACATTGAAAGCTCGAGCTCAATGTGTGTTCGAGCTACTCGAGCTCGAGCTCGAGTCGAGTTTTGACCGAGCTACTCGCGAGCTACTCACGAGTAGCTCGGCTCGTTTGCACCCCTAGTGGTGATAAGAGAACATATGATGCATATTTTGACGGGGTATTTTTTTGAAAATGAGTTAGACAATGAAACGAGTGAACATGAAGATGTGGTGGATGAAACAACAGAGATTGGTAATGTGGTAATCGAAATAGTTGAATATGTTGTGAATGAAGAGAATCATGTTGATGATCTTACATTGTGTATACCAAGAAATAGACAAGTGGAATTTTCTTATCATGAAGAGAATCATGTTGATGAGCGTACATTGTGTACAACACATAATACACAAGTATGAAATGTTGAAGGAAATGTGACTTATTCATTTAATGATTTGTCTAACTTTTTTGTCGATCAAGAGTTTGAGAGCAAGGATGAATTTCAAACAGTGTTGTTTAAAATTTGTTTAAATGCCTCTTTTAAAATTAATGTTCAAAAATCCAACAAAAAAGTTTATGATGAGAGAAATATGGATCAATTATGGCAACATCGTGTTTTACCAAATGTGGGTATGTCTTTTGCAACACAAATAGTTCATACATTCTCTCGTGTGTGTGCTGCACGTTATGGAAGCATATTGTATACATATAATAATGATTAGAACAAAACTGGAAAAAAATATCCTACTCACGCTTTGATCGAGCCAGTGCATCGGATTAAGAAGGTCCGTAAACCATGACTTGCCATATGATCCACATGCACATGCTTTGAATGCATCATGTAATCTACCTACTTCTTTAGTGATAGTGGACAATATTTTCTTGATGGAAACACATTGCACTGGTTCAAATGAACCGTTATAAGGACCGGTATATCCAAGTGCAGTCAAAGCAGGTGTATCGGGTAGCTGTACATATAGAGAGCGACAAAATTGAGACTATTGACTCATTCGAGCATCTACATATGGAAATCAAGTGTTTTATATAGTAGTGTATATCTTCGAATCATAATTCGAAACAAATTAGAACAAATTATAGCGCATATACTTTTGAACTGCGAGAGATAGTGTGATTTCATGTGGTAATGACTTATCATTCATATAATCATAGCTGCAACTGTGATGGCCTGTACATCGTCCTGTGTGAATGAAATCTCCGTAGTAGTAATAACTCCTTCAATCACACCACATCCAGAGATAACATTCTTTTGAGGCTCCAATACAACTAAAATAAAGTATTATATCATACTCAAACAAACGAATGTTTCAAATATATAATTCACAAACACTTGCATACATTACCATTCTTTTTCTTGGACCGTGTGTATAAAATAATTTGTTTTAAATCGCTGTCGTTTGGTGGAAGGTGGCTCATCTATGATTCAACGAATTAATCAAGTTAAATAAAACTGCGAAAACAGTTAAATTGAAATTTGAAAAACAAGCATACAATGATGGGTGATATTGTTAGGTGGATCAAACAAAACATCTCATTCATTGTTCACTTCTTCATCAACCACCTCTTGCTCACGACTCACTCCTTCATTCAAGTCTTGAACGACAAAAGTTGATTCTTTGACTGTGTTATCTATGATTTAACAAATTAAATATTTGTAATTAAAATAAAACAAAACATACTACAATTTGGATGTAAAAGAAAATATACCAAGATGTGTTAAAGGAGATGTGAATGGTTTAATGGTTGCCTCTTGCCCAAAAGCCGCTCCTTGATTGAAAGAAGGTGTCCCCGGCTCATCTACAATTCAAAAAATCATATTATTATAATCAAATGCATAATCATCTCTAACATTTTACAATAAAAAAACTTACATTTTTGGGTCTTCTTTCTTTTAGATCATACAAAGACATCGGTTGGTTCATTCAAACGCCTTTTGGATGAACTTGAAATGTTCAAAACTTGCATCACACGTTCAAACTTGCTATCCAAATTCGAAATCATATTTTTCAACACCAAATTTTTTTTATCCACGTGCTCTTGTAAAACTTTAACTTGTCTAATAGTATTTGATTCACCGAGGACATCATCTCGTTCGACTTGATGAGATTGATTTTCTGGTGCTTTCTTGGCTGAATGAATTTTAGAAGACCTTGTTGACTCATTTTTTAGACAAAGCTTACTTTCTTGGACCTTTTTTTTTTTTTTTTGGATTGGAGAGTCTCTTTAGATTCACAAAGAGTTGGATTCCTAATGCAATACACAGATTTTTCCTCCAACAACAATGAATTGATAAAAGACATGAGAAAATATGTGCAAGAATCTTCAACTAAAATATTTCAGACATAAGGAGCGGTAGATTCTTCATCTGTAGGCGACAAAATACTTCTAACATATTTTAAATTAAGAACACACAAATAGAAACTTTTTTAATAAAAATAAATCATATTTTTAATACACTAAATTTTTTACCACTCTTTGATGCATCTAAAATGTGAATATATCTAGGAGATCTTTTTTTTCGCCATTTGTTTGAAATCCATTGGTACATGCGTGAAAAAGATGTATTGTCTCCTTCTCTTTGTTTCGCAAACGTTCTCCAATACCACGAACACATTCGTATGCAAGAATCTAAATTCAAATTCAAAAAGTATAAAAAAACAAATAATCAACCATGTTAGAAACATATAGAAAAATACAAAAATATTTACTAAAGCGGATAGATGAATCCAACCATATCATGGCTTCCACTAGAGGTGTTCATTATTCGGATATAACCGAAAAAACCGACCGAAATTAAAATTTTGGTTTTTTGGATCGGTTTTCCGATTTTTTGGTTCGATTTTGTATATAAATTTTGAGTTTTCGATTTTTCGGTCCGATTTCGGTTTTTATATACATAAGAAAGCCAAAATAACTGAACCGGCCGTAATTTATGTTATATTACATTTTAGTCCCTTGGTTAGTTGGTTTTTTTATTTTTCAATACACTTGTTATTATTATTTAAAGTTGAATGTTGAATGTTGAATATTGAGTTGTAAAATGTGGAAAATTAGTGTGTGATGATGTAGATGATGATGTATTAATATTTGGACTAATCTCAAATGTGGATCTATAAATAGGTCTTTATTTGTGATGAAAAATACAATTGAGTTGAGAGAAAAATATTATAAAGTGTAGAGTTTGATATATTTTGAGTTTTTGGAATTTTTACTTTTTACCATATATTTTTACTTTTTCACAACACGTTATCAGCACGATCGCTCGAAGGTTCTCTATAATTTTCGACGCTCCAAAATACAAGAAGAAGTCAAAAATATTCAACAAGTAAGAATTTTTATTTTACAGTTTATATATTTTTATTGTGTATATATATATTAATATATAATTTCATGTTATTATATAAAAGACTGTCTATGACACTGACCTTATAATAACATGATATGATATATATTTATTATGTATATATACTAACTGTATTAATATATAATTTCATGTTATTATATAAAAGGCTGTCTATGACACTAACCTTATAATAACGTGATATGATATATATTTATTATGTATATATACTAAATGTATTAATATATAATTTCATGTTATTATATAAAAGGTTGCCTATGACACCGACCTTATAATAACGTGATATGATATATATTATTGTGTATTTATATACTAATCATATTCGTATAATTTCATATTATTATATAAAAGGCTGTCTATGACACCGAACTTATAATAATATGATATGATATACATAATTATTTAATTATGATTATCATTATATGCATTGCATCATTATCACGAATTTTTATTCAACACATACTCGATTTTTTTCCTTACCCCCAACGGTCACAAACGGTAACAAAACGACTAGTTTTTTGTCTATAAATATGTTCACTCAAACTCATTTTCAATCACACCAAAATTCATTCTTTCTCTCAAAATATTTTCTCGTTTTTCAAAGATGAAGATGATTGCATTTCTAAAGCTATTTTTCATAACGATTATGATCATCATGCTCACGAGTCTTGTACTCACCAGCGATTTTCCACCACATACTTTTTCTTTATTTATATACGCACTTGTAATCTTCGTTCTTCCATTATTTTGTATTGTCATATTAATGAAAATTAACTAATAAAATGCATTGTTATTTTTCTAGTACCATCATGTCAAATTTGGCAAAGATTGAATTCGTTGCGCTCGATATCACTGGAAAGAATTATATGCCATGGACTCTCGATGTAGAGATGCATCTTGAGTCATTGGGTCTAAGTGATACCATCAAAGAAAATAATATATCATCCTCACAAGAAAAGGCAAAGTCTATGATTTTCTTACGTAGACATCTTGATGAAAGATTGAAATGTGAATATCTCACAGAAAAAGACCCAATGATTTTATGAAAATGGCTGAAAGAAAGATTTGAGCATATAAGGGAAGTTATACTCCCGACCGCCCGTGATGAATGGAATACGTTGAGATTTCAAGACTTTAAAAAAGTCAGTGATTACAATTCTGCGATGTATCGAATAGTCTCGCAACTGAAATTTTGCGGGCATGTTGTTACTGGGAAATGCTTGAAAAACATTTTCCACATTTCATGCATCAAATATAACTCTACAACAACAATATAGAGTATGTGGATTTTTGAGATATTTTGAACTAATCGCTTGTCTTCTTGTGGCGGAAAAGAACAACGAATTGTTAGTGAGAAATCATCAATCCGACCCACTGGATCAACGGCATTTCCAGAAGCAAATGTCGTAATTAAAAATGAAAACCAAAATCAAAGGCATAGACCATATTTTGGTCGTGGACGAGGTCGAGGACGTGGACGTGGACGTAAAAATGATCGCGGTCGTGGTCGCGGCCGTGAATATGAAAATAATCGAGATAATTACTTCAATAACTCATCTCAAAAGAACGTCACGAACCACCCACCAAAAAGGCAGCATGAAAATACGAGTAAAAATGAAAATCACTCAAAAAGATCTGAGAGTGTTTGTTATAGATGTGGCACTCCAGGACATTGGTCACATATTTGTCGAACCCCTGAGCACCTATGTAAGCTCTATAAAGAATCGACAAAGGGAAAAGGAAAAGAGACCAATTTTGTTGAAAATAGTGACAATTTAATTGGTTCAACTAGTTTCAATGCTGCAGATTTTTTGAATGATTTTGAAGACATTGATTAAAAGATTGGTTCGACTAGATTGTAACAAATTTGTATTTTTCATGCATTCTTGTATTATAAAGCATGTTATATTTTGCATTTGTATCGTACTTAATTTTTCTTTATTGCATTTTTGTGAAGTTTGATATGGAAAATGCTATGAGCAAACATGAAAATAATATCATGGAAATTTGCATACCGGATAGTGGTACAACGTACACTATTCTGCGAGATGGAAGATATTTCTTGGAAATAAAACCAACAAAAACAATGGTGAATACAATATCAGGTCCTGTAGACTTGATTGAAGGTTGTGGTAAAGCACAATTTTTGTTACCAAATGGTACAAAATTTCTGATAAATGATGCTTTATATTCACCACAATCGAAAAGAAATTTGTTGAGTTTTAATGACATATATTCTCATGGATATGATACTGAGACGATAACTGATGGAAATAAATAATATATGTGTCATACCACATATAAATCAAGAAAGAAATATGTGGTTGAAAAATTATCAATGCTTCCTACTGGATTGCATTATACACATATAAGTCCAATCGAATCAAATATGATGGTTAATAGTTCTTCAATATTAACAAATTGACATGATCGATTGAGACATCCTGGTTCAACAATGATGCGAATAATTATTGAAAATATGCATGGTCATCCATTGAAAGACCAGAAGATCTTTCAGAATAATAAGTTTCAATGTAAAGCATGTTCTCTTGGAAAACTTATTATAAGACCATCGCCAGCTAAAATCCAAACAGAATCACCCATATTTCTTGAACGCATTTAGGGTGATATTTGTGGGCCAATTCATCCACCATGTGGAACATTTCGATATTTTATGGTATTGATCGATGCCTCTAGCAGATGGTCACATGTATGCTTATTGTCAACCCGGAATGTGGAATTTGCAAGATTAATGTCTCAAATAATAAAATTGCGGAATCAATTTCTCGATTATACAATCAAGAAAATAAGACTTGATAATGCTGGAGGATTTACTTTCCAAACTTTCAATGACTATTGTATGTCAATGAGAATTACTGTTGAACATCCTGTTGCTCATGTTCATACACGGAATGTATTAGCTAAATCATTTATTAAACTTCTACAACTGATTGCTAGACCAATGATTATGAAAACAAAACTCCCTATTTCTATATGGGGACATGAAATTTTACATGCTACGACATTAATTCGCATCAGACCAAGTGCATATCATAAATTCTTCCCATTGCAGCTTGCATTTGGTAAAGAACCAAATATTTCTCATCTGATAATTTTTAGATGTATGGTTTATGTGCCTATTGCACCACCTCAACGATAAAAAACGGGTCCTCAAAGAAAAATCGGTATTTATATCGGTTATGATAGTCCATCAATCATTCGATATCTTGAGCCTCAGACAGGCGATGTGTTTACAGCACGCTTTGCTGATTGTCATTTTAATGAAGAAATCTTCTCAATGTTAGGGGGAGAAAAGAAACACATCGAAAAAGAAATCACATGGTATGTACCATCATTGTTACATTTGGATCCAAAGACCAAACAATGTGAGAAAGATGTACAACAAATTGTGCACTTGCAAAGAATTGCAAATCAAATGCCAGATGCATTTGCAGACACAAAAGGGGTAACAAAATCATATATACATGCTGTAAATGCCCCTGCTCGAATTGAAATTCCAAAGAAACAAATTGAAGACATTCATGATGTCATAAAACACTTGAAGTGTGGAAGGCCATTTGGTTCCAAGGATAAAAATCCTCGGAAAATAAAAGGCATAGAGAAACGCGATTATTATAAAATAGAAAATGGTGTTCCAGAAGAAACACCTGATGATAAAAATATTCTGTCAGAACCACAAACTGACGAGAATCGTGAAATCTCTATCAATTATATTAATAATGGAAAAATATGGAACCGAAAAGACATAGAAGATATTGATGAGATATTTTCTTATAATGTGGCTTGTGACATCATAAATGAAAATGAGAATCATGAGCCAAAATCTTTTGGTGAATGTAAAACTCGTCATGATTGGGCCAAATGAAAAGATGCAGGTTGAATTGGATTCGCTAAATAAACGAAATGTTTTTGGACCTATAGTCCTCACACCTGAAGGTGTAAAACCTATTGGATACAAATGAGTTTTTATTCGAAAGCGAAATGAGAAAAATGAAATAGTCAGATATAAAGCTAGACTTGTTGCACAAGGTTTTTCTCAAAAGTCTGGAATTGATTATGAAAAAACGTATTCTCCAGTTATGGATGCAATTACGCTTCGATATTTGATTAGTTTGACAGTATCTGAAAATTTGGAAATGTGTCTTATGAATGTTGTTACAACTTACTTATACAGATCACTTGATAGTGATATATACATGAAAATCCCTGAAGGATTTAAGATGCCTGAAGCACAAAGTTCAAAACCCAGAGAATTTTATTCTGTAAAATTGAAAAGTTCATTATATGGGTTAAAGCAATCCGGCCGAATGTGGTATAATCGGCTAAGTGAACACTTGATGAAAAATGGATATGCAAATAATCCAATATACCCTTGTGTTTTCATCAAGAAAACAACATCCGGATGTGTAATTATTGCTGTATATGTTGATGATTTAAACATCATTGGAACGAATAAATAAATTCAAGAAGTTATGATGTACTTGAAGGAAGAATTCGAAATGAAGGATCTTGGAAAAAACCAAGTATTGTCTGGGTTTGCAAATCAAACAAAAAGAATGTAGAATTTTTGTTCACCAGGCAAATTATACAGAAAAGATTCTTAAACGTTTTAATATGGATAAATCAAATACATTAAGTACTCCAATGGTTGTAAGGTCATTAAACATAGAAAATGATCCATTTCGTCCATGTGAAAATGATGAAGTTATTATTGGTCCAGAAGTACCATATCTAAGTGTCATTTGTGCCCTTATGTACCTGATATATCTTTTGCTGTAAATTTATTGGCAAGATTCAGTTCATATCCAACAAAGAGACACTGGAACAGAATTAAACATATATTCCGTTATCTACGAGGAACGACAGATTTGAGTAGGGGTGGCAAAAATTCCCGAAATCCCGAACCTTCCCGAATCCCATCCCATTTCCGTCCCGAAAAAATCCCAAACCGAAATTTTCCCGACCCGAACTTTCGGGATTTTTCCCATCCCGATTAATATCGGGAGCGGGATCGGGAATAAAACCTTATCCCGACGGGATTCCCGACCCGTCCCGAAATAATATAACAATATATTTTATTAATATTATGAATATAATAAGCTAAATATTATTAGGTTTCAACTAATATAACACTTAATTGTGAACTTAATTCACATAATTTTTATTGTTTGGACCATCAAATTGTAAAATCACGAAATGTCATTTTATTTTTGTGTAAGTTTTTAAAAAATTAAATTAATAATTTAATTAATTCATATTTATAATTATCTAATTAGAATAAATATGTAGAACAAGACTCAAAAGATTAATTTGACAATCTATTTATCAAAATTTATTTAGTAATTTTATTCGAACATTTTATTAATAATTATCCGATACATTTTTTCTCTTAACAAAACTTTGAAATATTATCCAAAATATTTTGATAGTATATGTTTTAAGTTGAATATTTATTTTTATTTATAAATATAAGTTTCTAAATAATATATTTAATAAAATTATAACAATTTTTTTTTAATTTTTGAACAAAATCCTTAATATGAAAAAAAATTCGGGATTTTCTCTCCCTACCCATGTTCGAAATCCCGAATAGTCGGGTCCCGAAATATTTCGGGTACGGGATCGGGAGGAAAAAAAGTTTTTCGATTTTTTTTCGGGACTGGAGTTGGGTAGGGGGTTTACGGGACGGGTCCCGACCCATTCCACCCCTAGATTTGAGACTTTTGTACTCAAAAGATATCAATCAAAGTATCATTGGTTATGCCGATGCTGGATATTTATCTGATCCACATAAGACACGTTCCCAAATCGGATATGTATTTACTCGTGGAGGCACCACAATTTCTTGGCGTTCACAGAAACAAACACTCGTAACAACTTCATCAAATCACGCTGAGATTATTGCGCTACATGAAGCAAGTCGTGAATGTGTTTGGCTAAAATCAATATCCAAATTTATTGTGGATTATCAGTAGACAAAAAACCTGTAACGCTGTATAAAGATAATGCTGCATGTATTGTTCAAATAAAAGAATGATACATCAAAAGTGACAGAACCAAACATATCCCCCAAAGTTCTTTGCCTACATTCAAGAACTTGAGAAGAACAAAGATATTGATATCTGTTACATTCAATTAAGTGAGAACTCATCAGATCTCTTCACAAAGGCACTTCCTATGACAATATTCAGAAAGTATATATATAACATTGGGATGCACAATCTACGAAATATGTGAAGAATCATTTATGTTAACATGAGGGGGAATTTATGTGGCTGCACTCTTTTTTTCTTGCTATGGTTTTTATCCCACTGAGTTTTTCCTAGTAAGGTTTTTAACGAAGCAGTACAAAAACACGTAATAAAGACAGTCATCATATCACGATCATCATCACAAGGGGAAATGTTGAAAATATGTTATTATTATTATTATTATTATTTAAAATTGAATGTTGAATGTTGAATATTGAGTTGTAAAATGTGGAAAATTATTGTGTGATGATGTAGATGATGTATTAATATTTGAACTAATCTCAAATGTGAATTTATAAATAGGTCTTCATTTGTGATGAAAAATACAATTGAGTTTGAGAGAAAAATATTATAAAATACAGAGTTTGATATATTTAGAGTTTTGAGACCATATATTTTTATTTAACAGTTTTTAGTTTTTTAGTTGGATAATTAATTTTCAAATTAGAGTTCTCACGCATCGTTGCTTGACAGTTTTTAGTTTTTTAGTTGGATAATTAATTTTCAAATTAGAGTTCTCACGCATCGTGCTTGCCTAGCCCTAGCCGTCACTCACTCTCACCATATCCGCCGACCACCGACCACCGACCACCGACCACCGTCCGCCGTAGCTTTCATCACAAAACCCACCGATCGCCAAGCTTTC
This sequence comes from Henckelia pumila, assembly GCF_033568475.1. Classification (NCBI taxonomy): domain Eukaryota; kingdom Viridiplantae; phylum Streptophyta; class Magnoliopsida; order Lamiales; family Gesneriaceae; genus Henckelia; species Henckelia pumila. The sequence continues at coordinate 144,549,113 of NC_133121.1, forward strand.
CTCCTCCTCGAACTCGCTCACGCCTCCAACCCGCCACTGCTGCTCGGCTTCTCGTCTCCTCACTGCCACACCAAATTACAAATCAATTTCCAGCACTGTCCATAGGTTTGTTGCTTCAAACTTCGCTTAATGGCTGCTTAATATTGTTCTATTATGGCTTGTGTTTGCAGATAATTATTTTTCATTTGCATTCTAACTTAGGCCCCGGAACCACTACCATTGCACCTTGCTGAGATTTTGTTTCAGTGGTTGTCGACTTTGAAGCTCGATTCCAGCTTATTATTCAATTATACAAGCTGCCGGGGGTGAGGAATTTTATCTCTTGGATTTAATTCGATTTCAGCTCATATATCACATCAATATATATTATTTATTGTGTTAAGATTGTAGGTAACAGAGTTGGTATAATGCGGCGAACCTAGAAATTATTGTTGAACTAGTAATGCTATTATCTTTAATGATATTTCGATAATTACAGAATTGTGTTGCGAACATGCTAGCTAGAAATAATCGAAATATTAGGATTATTTCGAGAACTTTATGTGATTTAAACTAAAAGAGGAGTTTGGGCTGTTTAGTTGAAAGTCGTAATTTTCAGACAGATTATAAAGCCTAAAGTTGTTGATTGAAAGTAGGCTTGATGATTAATTGTTGAAATAAGTTATCTGTCACATATTTGGATAGCACAACATAAGCAAAAAAAATTACTTAACATAATGCCACTCGTATTATGTAAATGTTGTTGTTTTTACTTTGCCTGAGCTTGCGGAAATCTGCTACTGGTAATTGTAGGAAGTATTCTAACTCCTATTTTCGACAATTTTATTTTATAAGCTTCGTTCACAATTCGACTCTATGGAGGAGAATTTTGAAGGACTGACTAAAGGAGGATGGCATAAGGAAGATTTTAAAACTTTGACATCTCAACTCAAGGAGCGCGAGTCTCTTCTTAGGCTCAAGCGCCGGTAACTAATTCCTCCGACCACTTTTCCTTTGTCCCTTTTGTCTCTTAATAACATTGTGTATGCTCATTCTTTTGATGCATGTTTGTTTTGTAAATAAATCTGAAAAATTACTTCATAGATGGTTGATGGGTCTACCCTTGTCCAAAAGAGAACAAGAACGTGTAGAGGAACTACTGCCACCCAATGATAAGTATGCACAAAATTTTATTTTTCTTATGTTTTTGTTTTCATGTGTGTATTTTATCTATTTACTTTTACCTTTTTTCCGTGTGATGTGATCATGGTGGAGAATTCCCGTTTTGGTGTTCGTTATTTTTAAAATAATGTTTTGTCACTTGTCTGCATAATCACATTCTATCATTTATCGTCATGATAATTCCTCAAGCAATGCATTTATATGTTAGATTTAGATTATACTTATTTCAGATTTTATGCACAAGCATTGTGTGGGCAACGACTGCTAGTCTTTGATTATGTAGGAGAGACATGATATATGTTTTCTTTATTTTTGTAAAATTTTTGTTCTTATCATTTTAATATTATTATATTATATGTTACTTTATGTTAAGCATGTTGATTAATTGGCTTGAATTCATAAGAGAAATATGGAAAACTTAATGCATAAACTAATATGTCCTTGTATTTTTTTTCCTGGCTGTATTGAATTGTTTCGACATAGTTTGAATTCTAAATAAATCAATACCAACATTTTGATGGTAAAAACACCATACTCCCTACTATCTGTAATCATAACCATGTTTGTAAAGAGAAACTATACTGCCTATAAAGGTGATCCTTTAAATCTGCAAAGATTTGGCTTTAAAGAGAGTTTGAATATGGTTGTACTCCAGGGTTGACAGGTAGTAATGAATTTGAAGATCTCACAGTGAAAAAATTTGATGTGTATTGTGATGGTGGTTATATTTTGAAGGGAATTATGACTTGTTAAATGTAGATGGTGAAGTAAGGATGTGACTGGGAAGTGGGGTTGGACAAGGTTTGGAGTTGAGGTTTGGATAGGAGGTTACACAAATAACCACGATGTTTGGGAATAAATTTTAAATTTTGTTCTTATACTACTTGCCAACTATGAGGAATATTTTCAAAAGACAAGAAAATAATTTTTTTTGTTATCAATGACCCCATGGTAAAATCAACATTATATATAATTTTTTTTGTAAAAAAACTCGAGTTTGCTATGTGACAATTTGTGGCTTTATTTTGATTTTAGGGTTGAGTTCTTTTCTTTTTTAAAAATGGTCAATGTGCAATAAGCTTTTGGGTGTATCTTGTCTGTTTATGAGCTTGAAATATTTGCTTCGTCTTTTATTTTTATTTTTAAAAAAAGGGTTTTGTTATTATTGTTGTTTGTAACTTTGTGAAACCATTTCTATCTGTGTACCCATATGCTTCAACCGCATAGTATATTTATTTTAAAAGTACTAAAATGTTACTTGCCCACATGATTATATTTTATCATTTATCATCATATTATTCATCAAGCAATGCATGTATATTGCTTAATTTTAAATTCGGATTATGCTTATTTCCTAATTGCCTTTGCAACGACTGCTATTTATGCTTTAAACTTGGGCATATTAGGGGATTTTTTTTTTCCTTGATGATATTATTATGTTTGATATTTGATAAATGCAGTTCTGGTTTTGGAAACATTTTAGTTATTTTTGGATGAGTTATAGTGGTAAAGTGTTTTTACTCTTTTTTGTTTTTGTTTTTTGCAGGATTCTACCAGAGTCATTAGTTAGAGAGGACGATGTGAGTTTTCTGATCATATTGTGTTATAAGACTTGATGAATTGATTTTGGATTATTTTAATGGTTTGCACTTGATATGTTGTTAATTGGGTGATAAAATTACTACCTCTTCCTTTATCGTTTTCTGTGTAACCATAGGGGTGTAGGGTGAGGCATTGGCATTCTCAATTTCTCATTACCTCACTATTGGACACCCTTGTTAGGTTTTCTAGTGATATTCTGGGTCGAACTGAAGTTTCGGTGGAAAGTAGCACCAATGAAGTAAAGGGAAAGACTTAACTTGGATTTTGGAGTTACTCTATCATTCTCTAGGCACTATATTCAAGGAGAGATCACATCACAAAATCTCAATAAACTTCAATAGTATTTAGAAACTAAATTACTCCATCTCTATTTCAATTTTGAGCACCATATGCTGCTTCAACTTCATCTCCTCTACCTGCAAACTTGATTTTTATTAGGAAAGTAAGATGATCATAAGTCATGTCCTGACTTAACTGAGATCATATGTCCTGACTTGTGTTGAATACACTGCAAGTATGAAATATCTGAAGCACCCTTGGCTAACTTTGACAAGAAAATCAAATTCTTATGAGGAATACTGATTTAACCCAAGATTATGTTGGAAGAAAATTGCATGGTTACATTCTTTTGGTCCTTTTATCACATGCTTTGTGGAGTGGTTTAAATGCATGCTTTAAACACATGCGTGAATTTGCATTCTGCATTCGGAGGTTATTTTGTCTTATGGAAATTTGATGTTTAATTTCAGCTGAACTATGATGACATAAGAAGTTGCATAGAAAGGGGATATAATGCACACAACTGCAAAATGGAAAACCATGGTGTTCTAGAGGGTTTACAAATATTTAATTCCCATGAGGATCTCAAAGATGTATTGTTCCTTCTTGATGATATGACAAACAAAGGATTATATACTTTCGTCGAGATTCTCACAGGGGGATTAGTTAAATACGAAAAAACCAATTGTGGTATGAAGAAGATAATTAGAGAGTTTCTTCCTAAAGTTCTTGCTGACAAGAGTGACATTTCGAAAACAAAATTGGAACATATTTTTCGACTACTGAAAGATGGGACAATTTTTCGTGGGTATCAGGCAGTTTGCGCAACACCTTCAGAGGCTTATCGCGCCGCTGGTATGAAGATACTGGAAGGACTTGAGGACTTCCCTTTTAGAGCGTTAAATGCTATGCATAGGAAGCTACGAGAAGTTAGGGGATACATCCCAACCCTGCAGCCACCAAAATCTGGATGGAACCGTGATGGTTTAATCAACGTTATAAGGAAAAAGTGCTTGAAGATGCTCTTGGATCTTAGTAATGGTAATGAGCCTGCAGAATCATTAGCTGGGGCTTTGGGAGTTGCTGGCTTGACGTTAAAGCTAATACTTAACCAGCCTGCTGCAGTAGACTTTAGGAAATTTTCACCAGAAATCGAAGCATTACAAAATGACTTGGCGAGGGCTATTTTCTTCGTAAATGATGCAAAGAGAGTAAGCTTGATAGAACTGAGAAGAGCGCACAGTTTACTGTCTCCTAATGTTGAGATGTCAGTCAGAAGTTTGCGCATGGCTGTAAGGAATTTATTGACTGAATATCTTTTTGAGTGCAGCGATATGGACAAGGTCCCAAATTGTTTACTAGAAACTCTTGACATTATCATAAATAATAGATATCGACGTCAACTTCTCAGAAAGTTACCTTCTTCACGGATTCATACGAAGGAGGAAATACAAAAGGAGGTAGAACATGTATTAATTATCAGTGCTCAAGCAAAAGAAGTTGTATGGAACATTCTACCTGAGTATGCATTTGATCAAGATTTTTTCCACGCATACATGGAGGATTTTGAACAAAGTGATATCCTCTCTATGTCAGATGACAATGAACAAGTAATGGAGAATCCTCAGTATCCTGGACATTATTCCCATGATTCATATCGTGGATCAGAAAGCATTTGTGAAACTTCACCTGTATCAACAGCTAAATCAAATTGCTTTTCTCCTCTTCTGTCTCCAAGCAGTAAGTTGGATGTACCTCTAATTTCTTTTCATGCCACAGAAATGGATTCAGATAAAAACCATAGTTTTGTGCACTCTGCAAAATATGAGGACTCAAAAATACTAGATTGTTCATGCACAGATAGGAAAGATCACGTATCAGGATGTTTTGGGGAATGTGGACTGGCTTTTCCTGATCCTCTTAAAGTGACAATCAAGAAAAAATTATTTTCTCTATCTAACTCACCGGACCCCAGCCACAATGAAATTAGAGATGGAAAAACGACGAAATTCTCACTTTCCACCCCAAAATTAGAATTTTCTGATGCACCAGTTGAACAGAAAATCCCTTTTCCTCAGCAGAGCAGGAGTGTTAATCGATACCTTGAGGTGCAGGATGCTTGTGATGCCGTGAGTATGGTCGCCTATAAGTTTGTAGGTCAGATGTTGGATGAGCTTGCTAAGATGGAAGGCTTAGAATTACAGCAATGTGATAGATTATACCTCCGAAGTGGTGCGTCAGTTCATGAAGATGCTGAAGGTAAAGTATCCACATCTGTCCTTGTGTTTATGATACAAGGAGATTCTGATGGTTAACATGTCTTGCTCTTTTAGTGATTATCTTGTGTTGTGCTTGCCTAATTTGGTGAATATTACACTATGGTTTCTATTGGCCGTGTTGTATTTTTCGTGCAAACTATAGGCTAGAAGTCAAACGATTGAAGTTTCTAAAGAAAGCACGTGTGTTGCTGATTCTTGGTGGGTTCTTGTGGACTACTTTTAAACTGCACTAGGAATTTAAAATAGTGCCTGACATTTATTTCAATAGGCATCCACATTTTATTTGTGGCTAAAACCATGGGAAGTTCATGTCCACTTTCACTACCTTTACAATGAACCGTTGTAGTTATACTAGTTGAGAATTTAATCTAAGTTCATCCACTATAGTTTTACTAAACCTCATGCCCCATAGAGGCCGTTAATCTAGTTCCTTGTAAATTTCTCATCTATTTTGTCCTATTTCTCATTAGGTACTAAGGCTCCGTTTGGACATGTTTTTCAAAAAGTTTTTTAATGTTTTATAATAGAAAAAATTTAAAATTTGCGTTTGGATAAAATTTTTGAAAACCATCTTGAAAAATATTTTTTAGAAAGTGTTCTTGGTGAACACTTTTTCAAAAACATTTCAGAGGTGTTTTTTGTTGTTTTTTTGAAAAAACGCGTGGGTCAATTATACAGGCCAAACAGTAACCAATCGGGTCAGAGTGCAAAACGGGTCATTTTACTCAAAATGCTTTCTCACACATACCACGAGAACCCTAATTTTTTTCTCCTTATCCGCCTCTGGTATCTCCACCAAACACACCATGTGATGCATGAATCGTTGTTTTTTGTTTTTAGATGAAATCTTTTTGTTTCATTTTCTGATTCTTGTATTTGATTCCGTCTGTTCATTCTTCATTCTCTTATTATTTCGGGGTGGTTTGTTTTTCTGATGCTTCTACTTTATTTTTAGATCCAAACTTGGTGAGCATCAGGAAGCGGGATTTTATTCGAATAGCAAAATTTTCCCAAATTTTTTATTTCTTGATGTGTCGGATCATGTGATTTCTTGGATGGTTTTGAGTCTTTTTGTTGGTTTTTCTTGATTAAATTGGTGGGTGGGTGAAAATTTTGTGTTTTGAACAGTGTTTTCAAAAGCGCGCGCTACGTAGCCCGCTATAGCGCACTTTTCATGCAGCGCTCGGTCCTTAGCGGTTTGCTTCAATAGCGCACGCTATTTGTGAGCGAGGCGCGCCTGGAAGCAAATAGCGTGCGCTATTGCGCTTTTCTGGTGATAGCCCACGCTTTTTGGGCCTAAAAATAAAAGCCCATAAATTCATTTATTTGACCTACAACTTGTACATCCAAGCCGATTCCCACGTCCAAGCCCTAGAACCGATTCAGAAGTCCTCACGCGAAGAAAACTTAGAGCCGATTCAGAATTGAAACTTTCTGGAGCTGATTTCAGAGGTAAAGATGAACCCTAGATCCGATTATTTTTAGATTATGTCGTTTTAGTTGTAAGACTTTCTAAATTATTATGATTTCATAACTAATTATCTCACCTATTTACTTATATAAGCATATTTCTATTTTTTAATTAAATAATTGACGTGCACGAATAACTTACGCTATGCGCTGCGCTATTTACGCTACGCTATCACAGGATATAAACGCCACAGACCAACGCTACGCCTTTTAAAACACTGGTTTTGAATGATTGTTCTTAGATGCTCAGCTAATTCTGTGGGATAAGATAGTCGGGGTCTCCATTTTTGGAACTATAATTGTCTCTGATATGACAGTGATTGTCTGTTTGACCACCAATTTCATTTCTGTAAAGAAAAATGATTTTCAACACAAGCTTATAGTCCTATTATCAGTTCAACTCATCTGTAATTTATTTGTGGATTTCCTTACCTTATTTGTGATCGTATGCTAATAAGGTGTCAGAATTTTCCCTTATATTTACACAATGCATTCTCAGAGAGTTTGCTGAAGGTTTTTGTCCAATTTAGTTGCACTTATTGGAAATAGCTTGAAGCTAGATAACAGGCCGATAGTAGACAGAAATCTTTATGTATGAGCATATAAGGGCAGGTATATTATGTGTTGATGCCGAGATTTTCTATAGTTAGTATTGTCTAGATTTGTATCTGTGTAATTGCATCCGGGTCTTTTTCGGAATAATATGTCCTGTTTCCTGCTGTGCATTTTACGGCTGGTACTTTCGATGTGATGGGAAAGCTAAATGATATCTATTGCTCTTCGTGCAAATGTCTCGCGTAATTGTTTCATATTAAATTCTCTTTCGAGTTGTGTTGCGGTTGTGTTCTTGGTTGATTACAAATGTGATTATGTATGTGTTCTTTGCATATTTGAATGACAGTGAGGTCTTTTTTCTCCTTGAGCTTATCGATGTATATACAATATACAAAGTTGGATAACTTTTTCAAACTTTTTGATATTAATTTTTCAAATCCATCATAATGAAATTCTTTAATGTTCTGGATTTCTTAGGCTCTTAATCTTGTTGACGATGCTTTGTAAAGGGGACATGAAGGAAAGAACGAGTTTACTTGTGTAGGTATTCCAGTCCTCGAAAATGTATTTGGTCTGAAATCTTTTGCTGTCTTAATTGAAGGGCTCGGAGTGGAATGAAAAAGTTGAAAATCTTCAGGTTGAGATCCACCGATGCTACAAATGCAATCTCGACTTTCGGAACAACTTGTGATTGAAGCGGCTGATACTAGAGCTTCAAAAGCTTTACTTCAAGAGAAAGAATCCATGCTATCTGAATTGCAAAATGAGTTTAATCAGTCAAGGTTTCGATTTCTCATTTGTACTCCATTTTCTTTTTTGTTTTTGTGCGCAACAGCAGCACAAGTATGAGTTGTCAATGCGAGTATATCAAGGGAAAGACTCAGTGAAAGATTTTAATTTTAAGCAAGGAAAAAACAAGAAAAAAGGTTTTTAGAGATAAAAAAAGGTTTCCTGTTACTTTGTTTTCCAGTGCTTGAAATTTAAAACTTGGAGACATGTCACTGCAGATGGATATCATACCAAACTTTGCATTTATTTCATGATTGAACTGTAATTTGTATATCAACTATATTTTGGAGTATGCATTTCTATATTTGGCTTCTAATACTTGAAAATACAAGTGACATTTGGTAATTTTGCTTCGATTGGTTAGTAAACGTAAGCTTTTGAAGGAATCTGAGATTCATTCTTCTTTAGATTGGACTATTGGAGGAGCAAAGGGGTTGGGTTAAAGATTAGGGAAAATGATATCTTTCGTGATTTTGCAAATGAAAATTTACAAGAGTGATGAAATCAAAATAGATTTGAATAAATTGACACGTCAAATGTTGCCGTCTTGCAATGAAATGTAGAATGTATTGAGAATAAGTTATTCAAAATTTTATTATCACAAATTATTATTATTATTATTATTATTATTATTATTATTATTATTATTATTATTATTATTATTATTATTATTATTATTATTATTATTATTATTATTATTTTATATTTTCAACATTTGAAATAATAATTTGTATGTTTTAATTTAAATATTTAATGCATTTATTATGTTTTTTTGGTTACCACATGTTAAATGAGAATTTGTATATTTTAAATTTTATACATTTAATTATGTACTAAATGAAAATAAAAATAAAATTAATCACAAACATATAAAAAATGAAAAGAAAAATAAAAAATCTATAAAAAAAGAAAAAAATAATATTAAAATTTATTTATAAAGTAGTTGTCCAAAAATATTTTAATGATTTTTAATTTTAAAATTAATTTTCTAAAATAGTTATCCAAACACAATTTTAACTATAATTTTTTTTTTATAAAACAGTTGTCAAAACATAATAATTTTTAAAAATAATTTTTAAAATATTTTATAAAAATGTTTTTATTAAAATAATTTACAGTACACGTCCAAATGAAGCCTAAGTCACCTAACCCTCCTTTCCGAAAATTCTTCTTCCAAAAAAGGTGGTGCGTTCTTCTGTTTACGGAAGCAATTTTTTTTTTTTTGGGAGGATCAAATATATTATCTTTTTTCAGACTTTTCTGTTAGGATGCATAAATAGTCATACAGTCAATTATGCGTGCTTCATATGTGTGTATGTTAAGGATGCTGATTCTTTGGCGACAAAGTTACCGTAATTTAGGTGGGAATTGAACGATTGAACAACAAAGAAAACTAAAAATATAGGAAATAATATAAACTGGAATAAAAGAACCGATGTTCCTAGAGACAGGTCTCTGTACAAGCAAAATAATTTCTCCCCTAGGCACTGCTAGTATTCCTTTCCTCACAAACAAGATGAATAAACTTCTGAATGAATCCCTAGTCTCACTCTTCCATCCCATTTTATTTACCGGCTCCTCATTTCTAGATTCTTCTAAGGCTCAAATAAGACCAAATACTTTAGAGCCCAAAATAATATAAGTCCATAACAATACCGTCCTCTCGAAGTCAGCCTTGTTTCCAAGGCTGAGATTCGACACTTGAATTTCTCTGTGTATCCTCATTTGATGCCTTCTTTCTTGGATAAGTGACCATCCTTGCTTGTGGGGATTTTTTTATTTTTTATTTTTGAAAACAAGAACATATATATAAAAATCAGTTGCGGTCGCAGATTACAGATCTACCCAAAAACGCTGGACAGAAATCAGAAAATACAAAAGAACAACCACTATACAAAGCCTTAGATGCCAAAACATGAGCAACCCAATTTGCTTCCCTTGGACAATGATCAATAACAACTATAGGGTGTTGCAAAAGCAACTCTTTAATAAAACGAACGAGCAATTCTTCCATCGCAAAAGGTGAATAATTGGAGATTTGCTCAATCATAGTAGAAACATCAGATTCAATAGTTCACCTTGACCAATTGTAAGAAATAGCCAGTAAAATACCTTCTTTTATAGCAATCATCTCCACCATATGTGGACTGAAAGAGCCTTGAAGACATAAAAACGATGAGACGATCACTACTCCACTCGCATTTCGAGCAACAATCCCAACCCCACATTGAAATAAGTCTGATCGGACAACCACATCCACATCCACATCCACATCCACATTTATTTTAACACACCCCTAAGTGGCCTGCGCCATCGAGTCTGTACAATAGGGATGGAGCTCGGTGATAATGGTACTGGATTACAAGACTCAAAAGCCACCAAGAGAGAATCAGCTCGATTAAGGATCTGTATCCAGGGGCGGATCCAGGACGTAAAGTTTGGGGGGGCCGCATATTAAGTGACGAAAATGTGCGGCGGTGTCAGAGCTACCAATTTTTAGCGATGACTATTAGTTTAGTTCTTTTGACTTGTGGTTTACACGTTATTTTTCTAAAAATTTTCTTTTTAAGTATTATATATATATATATATATATAAAGAAAAATAATTGAAATTTTTTTTTTGAGAGCCACAAAGATCTGTCATTATTAAAAAAATCAAATTTTAACTTAATAAAAATCCTAATTTTTTTGTGTCATTTTATATTTTATTTTAAAATTTAATTTAAATTTCAAAATTTTATTTTAAAATAATTTTATAGACGTTTTTCGATACAAAAAAAGTGAATTAAAATAAAACTTTAATTAAAAATAAAGTTTTAGTTTTATAAAAAAAATAACGTTACATGAAAAAAAATTAATTTAATTTAATAAAGATTTAACAATAGACATTATCGTTCAATAATTAAAACTAACCGAATTAAAAAAAAATTAATATGGGTCAATTAATCCATGATCTCAAAACAAATAAAAAAATGCATAAAAAATTTAATTTTGGGAGGGGAGATTCGAACCTCGGTCTCATAAATCTTGGAGAAAAGGCCCATGCCATCTAGGCTAAAGCCGATGATAACATAAGTATTTAATTAATATATATATATATACAGAGTAATAAATGTATGAGAGCCCGTTATCTTAATCACGATTAGTTAACATGTAATCATAATTAATCAATGTACAATAGAAAAGTGAGTTAAAATTTTTTGTTCGGGACTATAAAAATTTCGGCATGACTTCCCCGTAAATAAGACAAATCTGAATGTTTCAAATAATCAAAATAACTAAACATTCTTCTCAACAACATAACATACATAAACGAGTGTCGGCTAGACACAATCACAACATATACAAACTAAAAATATAATAGAGCTGGCAAGACTCGATAAATACATAATAAAAACTACTTAGGGCATTCTCCGGTAAATGTATAATCTCAAACTCTATATACATATAATATCTTGGAGATGGCGACACAATGAAGTACCTAGAAAGACGGAGCTCACTCTCAAGAAGTTCTGGTACTTGCTACCTGTCATATCCACACACAAAAGACACGACAACCCCCCTCTTGGTGGGATCAGAACCCCAGTACGAAACATCAGGAAACCACAATATATGACAGAGAAATGCAATAATTCCATGCATGAATGCAATGCATGAACATGTGCAAAATATCAGAATACAATATCACATAAATCAATAAAGAACAAATAAATCATACATAGAATCATCAGATGCCTTTGTCAGACATCGTGAAAATAACTGATATCTACGTACCTCAATCAAACATATACTAATCATATATAACCTCAAGAAAATTTCCGGAAGTCTCGGCTCAAACAAATCACCTCAAATCGATAAAAGTTCACATCTGCAGCCTACGTACTCTTCGATAATTCAAAGCTATAAAAAGAAATCAAATTTATAAGTTAAAAAACTTAAAAAAATGTGTTTGGACAAGATTTGCATAAAACATTTTTAAAACATTTTTTAAAAAAAGTGTTTTTTTGTAATGTAAAAAATGTTGATTCCTATTGACAAAAAATATTTGAAAGAATGTTGATAGCTGTGATGCGAGGCCTACGAATTTTGATAATTGTGACGTGGATCTGCTGGTTGCAGTCATTTATATTGGCTCAAATTTTTAGTTGTTTTGATGGTAATCCCTTTTCCTCTTATATTTAACATATTTTTATGATTCTTTTTTTCTGAAGCATGCTTGTACATGAATGCAGGACCTGGTACTTTAACACTGAGGTTACTTATCTGATGAAAATATTATCAACATTTATAATTATGAAATTATGCCTGATGCCTCCTTATGTAAATGATAATTCCTAAACCAGATGCGAGGATAGATGCGAGAATAAAACTTCTTAAGAAAATATCTCGAGAAATCTATAAAGATAGAAGTAGGTATCAACAAGAAAACCGATGTTTTACAACCAATTACTTGGGTTGATTGGTATGATAATATCATGTTACGATCACCTTGCATGTTGAACATCATTTTTTTTTTATCAAGTTTGTTCTTTTATGCAGCTTCACCGTATGCCGATTCAAGTCCGCTTACGGTTAAAAGGCTTTCTTGGAATTTCATCCCGTTGTACTGTTTTAAGAATGCCGGAGAACACGGAAAGAAAGTTGTCCTTTTAGGGTTACTTCGATCCAACCCCATGGTGCCCATGGGATAGGTGGAATTCTTTCATTGGTTCAAATTATGGAGGCCCCACATCAATCATGTGAGCCCGCATAATTTGATCAATCATGTGCTTCCACCTATCACATGGGGTAAAATCCATAGGGTAGGATGAAATTTTCCGTCCTTTTAATGTTTCATATTTATTCCGAATACCGAAAGTTGTTTTTCATTAAGAATGCTGTAAACTCTCACTATCCCAAGCTTGCCCATAAGGATGTTGTGCTTTTGGGAGAATGCAAATGATAAGTTTTTCATACTTTTATTACTTAACTCTTTATGATTTTGTAACAATTCTGGCAAGCACAGTGTACATGCGTACTAAGTTAAAGGTTGCAACAATTTCTCGAGATATATCATAGTTTTTGTATGATTTAGGTTTTAAAGTTAAAGTTGCAACAATTTCTCGTGATATATTATCGTTTTTATTTGGTATAATATGGGTTTAAAGTTAAGGCACTTGAATTATTGGAGCAGACAAGTACTCCAAGGATTTGATCCTATTTGATTATGATTGTGTGTATAATATATAGTTTTTAAAGTTAATGCCCTTCAATTATTGGAAGTTGACGAATATTTCAAGGATTTGATCTCATTTTATAATAACTAGTGGATTGGTACACGCGTTGCATGCTTGTATTATATTTTTATAATTAATTTGATTTATATTCATAGAAAAAATATCATAGTTGTAAAAATTATTTAGAAATTAATTTGTAATTTGAAATATCGAAATTAAAAAAAAGCAAAAGAAAACAAAAGTGTAACATCTATATCACATAAGAACAATTTTGATAAAATAAAAGATGGTGTTTAAGGGAGAGATTCTTTATATATAGGGAAAGATTTTGTGTATTATTAATGATAAAATGGTGCTCGATGTAACTTACAAGATACAACCATGATTTTCGTTATGGCTCTAACGAAAACTTCGCACTATGGTCAGAGCCGGCCCTAGGGCAGGGCTATCAGGGCTCTTGCTCAGGGCCCAAAATTTTTGAAAACAATTAGGTGCCCAAAATTCTATGAATATATGTATATATATACTTATATATCAAATAAAATAATTCTAAAAATAAATCAATTATACCCAAAATGTATATCTTTACAATTTTTCTTGTCGATCAAAATCTCACTCTATAGCTATCAACAGAAAAAAATTGTTCCGTGAACTAGTGAAGAAAGGACACTTTAAATGAGTATCTGTGTTGTTTTTGTTTTTGTTTTTGTAGGTATATATGTTATCATGAATGATGTACAGTGGCGTATGATATGTATGGGCTTGGCTGTGCTTCCCATTTTTTTTTCTCCATATATATAGGTGTAGTTCATAATTTTATCAAAACTCACCTAATTATTTTATCCTATCTAAACTCTATTTTGATAATTTAATTTTTTGCGTTAAAAAATTAATCAGTTTTTCTTCTCTTCACTCCGAAACAAAAGGCCGCAGATCGAAAAAACAATTCATCGCCCACTTTGTGACTCATGAGTTGATTCATCTATTAACGTTTGAACTTTTGGCTAATATTCATCCAAATTTGATGATTAAGAGAAATTTGTGGTTTGCATTTAAATTTTTATATTATGTTGAAAATGTTGTAATGATTTCTAGCTTAAAATTTTAATTTTTCAGCCCTCCTTATTTCAAAATCCTAGCTACGCCCTTGATGATGTAAATTTTTTTTTTGGAAGAAACAGTGCTCGTGGAAGACAAATTATTGATCGAAAGATAAACTTGGGGCAAAAGTTATAGTTTCGTTCAGGGCCTCTAGACAACAAAGAACAACTCTGACTATGGTAAGAGAACAAAAGTGGCAAGCTTGTAGTGCACTTTATGATTCCTCACAACGGTAGCACTCAAAATGAATTCTACACACTTATATAGTTTATCTGGCGACGAGATACTAATTATGGGAGAAGGTCTTGAGTTCAAGACTCAGTTATAATAATTCTCTCTCATTAAAAAAAATGAATTCTACATAATTGGTATAATTACGTCTTTTTAAACTAAAATCGAAATAACCAAACCAAGTTTAAATCAATCATTATATAGATGATTATACATATGACATCAAGGTGGTTGCTCAACGGTGCCGGGTAGTGGCGGGTACTTCAATCCTGCTGCAGGGATAGGTCAGATTTGACCACCCATTATTTTTTATGTGAGGACCAAGAAAGTGCGAACCTTACATGAAAATTTCAAATCTTGGTCATTGATCCTACAAAGGGGTACTACTCGCCCGCAGAATCAAATTATCAATGTTCACCTTATATTTCTGAATAGATATTATATATTTTACTATAAATTTTAATAAACTCAGATACCACTTTCGTGACGAAGGAAGAGATAATAAATAGAAATATAAGATTACAAATCATTTTTAATTATTGTAAAACTTGAAAGTTATAATCCTTCATGACAGCGCTTAATCGTATCACGCCCAAATTAACCCAACTCAGATTAACAATGAAAAATGTAGTAGCGAGAGTAGGGATCGTTTCTACGAGAAAATGTAAATTTAATTGTGTTCTTAAAAATAATGGAATAAATAAAAAGGAATTTGGATTTTGAAATTAACTACTATGCTATAATTTAAAATAAGAAAGATCAATAAACTAACGAGACTTGGTATCGGTCGACTACACCCTTAAAATCATTCACTCGATCATCGATTTTCCAAAAATAATTAATTTTCATTAAATATTCACCATTGAAAATCAAATTCCCGTTTCACCTTAATTTTAGTTAATTAGAAAACATCATTCTAAATTAATCCTTACCAATAAATTAACCCAAATACCAGCGATCTAGATTTAAATCTAAGGTAGCATTCATATGAGTGAAACTGATGAATCTAGACAACACATGCACCAGCGGATGTATTTAGCCTAGTCAATTGTTGTTCCTACGATTTAACAAATTCAACAGCAGAAAATATTAATCATAGTTGCTTCACAAATTAGATGATTCGAACAATTACGGATTTGAATTTTAATTTAGCAGTAGATTGTATAGCGAAATCACAGACCTATAATCTCACATACAAGCATAAAATAATCCAAAACAACTTTTGATACTCAATTAAAATCAAACAATGAAAATCTGAATCTCACAAGATAAATAAATTTAAGGGTTCTTCTTCCTCAACCAAGAATAAAAACTAGAAGAATTAAAATCTAAGAACAAGAAAGATAAAACCTAGCCACCAGATGAATTCTCTGTATGTAGCCGTCTAAAGATCTTCAGAAGTGTCAAAATATAGTAATTTTCGAGTTATATGATGTATTTAAAAACTAGAGTCCTTTCCAAGAAAGTTTCCTAATTAAAACAGATTTCTCGAAAAAGTCGGTGCGCTCGAGCGCACGAATTGGTAGGATCGAGCGCGCCTATTTATGCCAACTTTCTGTCCAGCTTCTCTTGTAGGCGCGCTAGGGCGCGTGAGTTCATCGGATCGAGCGCGTAGCTTTTTTTCCAGCAAGCAGCAATTTTGAAAAATTTATATCTGGAGATCTATCCGTCGGATTGAGCTGAAATTTGGACAGCTGCTTCAAAACATCTTGAACTTTATGATGGATGGTGGAGATCGGATTTAGACTTCTATAAAATTAAATATGATTTTCTGATCATTGCTGCTCTGTAATTCATTCTTGCGCAATAACTTTTCCATCTTTTCCTCGACAAAACGCTACGTCCTACACAATAAACACGGGAGCGTGTAATGTAGACACGATGTATGAAATATCAACAAAAACTTAATTAAAACAAATGAATGCACGCACAAATGACAATAAAATGATAATAAAATATGCAACACAAGCATGCCCATCAAATACCCCCACACTTAATCCTTGCTCGTCCTCGAGCAAGTTATGCAAAAACAAAATGAAACAGAACAAACACATAAGCAAGGACGAATCACGCATATCATAGCCTCAGAGAAAATCACTTTCATCTAAAACAAGTTTATAGTTACCCTCAATCATTAATGATACACCTGCAGTCGAATGCGAACGTGTGTGTGTGTCATGTTACCCCAGTTACATGCAACTTCAAAAGAACAAAGCTTCAAGACTGTTCATCGACCTATAACAATTCAGTGCAAGTCTCACCATCAAGAACTCTCCTCCCAACAATTCTTCAACACAACACAACTTCCTTGAGAATAATTACGCACCGTCGGATTTTGCACCCGAATTTTTTTTAAAATTCCCAATAATTACCCGCAGACTTAGCTATAACTAGATATGATTCGTATTTCAATCCCCTCGTCTATAGCCCGGATGGAACTACAATCCCATTAGGTTCGCAAACTTAGCTATGAAATAGTGAATAGAATTTCATTCACATTTCACGCCCGGATGGAATTGTTATATTTTTTTTTCAAAAGAAAAACCCCATGTAATCCGCATACTTAGCCACAAACAAGATGAATAGGATTTCAAACATCTTGCTCGCAATCCGGATGGAGTTAATTAGTTTCCAAAAAACTGTTTTTCTTTTTCATAAAACAATAAATTTTAAGGTGCGCCCAAGAAACTGTATGCCATATCAAAAAAAATCATCAAGATTCAAGCACTATCAAGTTCCACAAACACCTATTATCGTGCAATGGTCCAACAGCCATCCACAAAATCTAATACATCACTACACTTCACTGGTTAAACATGTGTGCTTAAGAATATTCAACAATCAACCTATGGTTTCTCATGTCCAATCAAGAGTACAATTTTTTTTAAAAAAAATTTCAAAATATTTTCAACTTCATCTTCATAGGCTAGAAAGGCTAGAAATCATCCTTTACTAATGCACACAAAACACACATGAAACAATTTACGAACTAAATGCAAATACGAAACAAAAACAAATGCAAGACAAAATACCAAATACTGAATGCACCACCCCACACTTATCTAAAGCATTGCCCTCAATGATCTAGCACTAAAAAACACAACACACAACACACAACACAAATAACAAAATGATAACGAGATGCAAAATTAAAATAGAACTCCCCTGGTTCAAGTGTTGGCGTTGTCGTCCTCTTTGGCCTCATGCTGAATAATGAGAGACTCATATTGACAATTGGTCTGCAGATGGGGCGGCTAGGTTCCTGAAAACAACGAAAATAAAACATAAGAACTAAATGAAAGAGAAAAACTAAATAAAAGAAAGAATACTGGGTTGCCTCCCAGCCAGCGCTTGATTTTTTAGTCGTCGGTTTGACCCTCAGAATCACTCCTCAAATATCGGCTGACGCCCAAAATAAGTGTCATATGACACCACAAATGGGTCTTTGTTCCATGTGCCCTCAAACTTGGATAGATATAAATAGTTTAAGCTCGTCACCTCAATAACACTCCATAGCTGGTAAACATAGGAAGAGAACATCTCTGCGGGCTCTCGGAAGCCAAAATCTTTTGAAACTAGTACTAATGGAAATGAAGACTCAAACGCCTCTAAATCTTCAGCATGATTTGATTCGCACTCCCAATCCTGGTTCTCTGAGTCATCATCATCAAACCAAATCGGGTTGGTCACTGCTTGAGTATCTTGCTTCACTTCATGTTCTCGGTATTCATGGACGAGTGATCTCTTGATATTATCTATGTGCTCCACAAGGTGATATCTAGAATTTTGTAGATCTTCTACATTTTCCACAGTCGATGCCACAAGCTTGCTCATGATATCCTCTAGCGGATGTAAGATCAACTTCGAACAACTTTCCTCCTCCTTTTGAAGCTCAAATGGTTGGTCTGTAAAATCCGCGTATTGAGAGTGTGAATACCGGTAATAGTCAAACTCGGCCATATCATCCAACAAGTGTCTCATGGTATCATCATCTTGGTAAAATATTGAAATACCGGCTGTGAAAGCTCCATCAATTACCCATTTTCTTGTCACTGTATTCAAACCATTAAGAAAATATGTAAGGAGAGAATAGTTAGAAAACTCATGATACCGGAAGATGGTTTCCAAATCTTTGAATCTCTTCCATGCTGCATAGAATGGCTCTCCATGTTGCTGGATAAAACTTGCTAATACTTGTCGATTTGACATCTCAAAGTATTACACCGCAAGAATCCCCCTTCGCCTAAGCAAAATTCTTCCTATCTCTGGGTCGTATGAAAATTCTTTTTCTTCCGAAAATTCACCTGCACGCATGAACAAACCAGAGTAGCACTAGTAGGAATAATAATAATAAAAAAAAACAAAGAAACAAAAACAAAAACACAAATAAATTAAACGCCTTTCCCCGGCAACGGCGCCAAAATTTGATAGCGCTTAATCGTATCACGCCCAAATTAACCCAACTCAGATTAACAATGAAAAATGTAGTAGCGAGAGTAGGGATCGTTTCCACGAGGAAAGGTAAATTTAATTGTGTTCTTAAAAAAATTGGAATAAACAAAAGGGAATTTGGATTTTGAAATTAACTACTATGCAATAATTTAAAATAAGAAAGATCAATAAACTAACGAGACTTGGTATCGGTCGACTACACCCTTGAAATCATTCACTCGATCATCGATTCTCCAAAAAATAATTAATTTTCATTAAATATTTACCATTGAAAATCAAATTCCTGTTTCACCTTAATTTTAGTTAATTAGAAAACAACATTCTAAATTAACCCTTACCAATAAATTAACCCAAATACCAGCGATCTAGATTTAAATCTAAGGTAGCATTCATATGAGTGAAACTGATGAATCTAGACAACACATGCACCAGTGGATGTATTTAGCCTAGTCAATTGTTGTTCCTACGATTTAACAAATTCAACAACAGAAAATATTAATCATAGTTGCTTCACAAATTAGATGATTCAAACAATTACAGATTTGAATTCTAATTTAGCAGTAGATTGTATAGCGAAATCACATGCCTATAATCTCACATACAAGCATAAAATAATCCAGAACAACTTTTGATACTCAATTAAAATCAAACAATGAAAATCTGAATCTCACAAGATAAATAAATTCAAGGGTTCGTCTTCCTCAACCAAGAATAAAAACTAGAATAATTAAAATCTAAGAACAAGAAAGATAAAACCTAGCCGCCAGATGAATTCTCTGTATGTAGTCGTCTAAAGATTTTCAGAAGTGATCAAAAGATAGTAATTTTCGAGTTATATGATGTATTAAAGACTAGAGTCCTTCCCAAAAAAGTTTCCTAATTAAAACAGATTTCTCGGAAAAGTCGGTGCGCTCGAGCGCACGAATTGGTAGGATCGAGCGCGCCTATTTATGCCAACTTTCTGTCCAGCTTCTCTTGTAGGCGCGCTAGGGCGTGTGAGTTCATCGGATCGAGCGCGCAGCTTTTTTCCCTGCGAGCAGCGATTTTGAAAAATTCATATTCGGAGATCTAGCCGTCGGATTGAGCTAAAATTTGGACAGCTGCTTTAAAACATCTTGAGCTGTATTCTGGACTGTGGAGATCGGATTTGGACTTCTATAAAATTAAATATGATTTTCTGATCATTGCTGCTTTGTAATTCATTCTTGCGCAATAGCTTTTCCATCTTTTCCTCGACAAAATGCTACGTCCCACACAATAAAAACGGGAGCATGTAATGTAGACACGATGTATGAAAAACCAACAAAAACTTAATTAAAACAAATGAATGCACGCACAAATGACAATAAAATGATAATAAAATATGCAACACAAACATGCCCATCACTTCACATCAAACGGTGTCTCATAATAAATTTATCGACATATGTAAATTGAATAAGTTTCGCCCTCCATATTTCTCAGTCACAACAATCAAATTTCTAAATGAGCCTTTGAGGAGCAAAGAGGCCGGGATATGAATAAAGGACCGGCAAGACAGATAGAAGTGTTAAAATGGGTTAGGCCCGTCGGGTTGGTCCGCCCCGTCATACAAAATTGATGGGTTGGGTTGAAAATTTCCCAACCCGCCTAAAAGATGGGCCAGCCCGCCCCGCCCCGCCTGAAGGTGGGTTGTGGTGGGTTGCGAGTTGGCCCGTAAAAACCCGCCAATTTACATATGAACCCGCCGGGTTGGCCCGCCCCGCCACCTAAAATAGGTGGGTTGGGTTGATGTTTTCCCAACCCGCCTAAAAGATGGGCCGCCCCGCCCCGCCTAATGGTGGGTTGTGACGGGGTTGTGGGCCGCCCCGCCCCACTGACCCGTTTTGACACTTCTAAAGACAGATGATACATCTAAAGACTAATTTTTAGTGTCAGAGTGCAAAAAATAAATAAATAAGATATTGCATAGCAGACCCAAAACAATGTGTTTATTCATTAATATGTTGAAGATCTTGCATAAATCGAATCAAAATTTCTTGTGCCTAAACACTGTAACCTGACTACATGACTGAGCTACACAGCTTATTCTTTACAATTTCTCTATAGTTTCTTCTATACAACAAAGTTCTATGGAAATTTGAGTGTATAGCATAAATCGAATCAAAATTTCTTGTGCCTAAACACTGTAACCTGACTACATGACTGAGCTACACAGCTTATTCTTTACAATTTCTCTATAGTTTCTTCTATACAACAAAGTTCTATGGAAATTTGAGTGTATACTAGAAACCAAACTAATTTATATGATACAATAGAGGAATCTAGTGCTGATCTACCTACAAGGTTAGTGCTCTCTGTACAAATGTCGTGGTACATTTTGGTGAAAGATCTGCTTATACAACTTGAGTCTTCTATAATTTTTCAAGCTGATGTCCCAAAGGGTCAAGGCACCTAAATCGAGCCAAATTCGATTACACAATACAACCAACACGAAACCTTCATCTCGACAAAGGTGAGAGTGCCAAATTCATTCCCCCGACAACTCATTTGGCCTGAGGCTTGTGATAAATTAGATAGTTGCACCATCCAAGCTGAAAAGTGTCATGGTTCACTTCTCGTTTTCCTTATCAGCACTTCTTCAGGTTTTGTAAAGCCTCGACAGCTCCTTTCAACTCCATGTTCTTTGAACCCATAAGGCAAATAAGTTCAACAGAATTAAAAGCTCATGGCTTAGATCAACAATCTTAACTCATCATATGATGACCACTATGAAAGAAATCATCAAAATATTAAGCAATTCTCAATCTTTTACGCCTTTCTTGGTTAGATTTATTCCCTTTGCGTTCTCCATTTCAGCCTATTTTTCAGCTTTCTTCTTTTCTAGTTCAGCCTGTTTACAGTTTTCTTCACGAGCTTTTTGAAACAACCTTACAAAGTTTAAGAGGGTTGCAGTAACTGCATACATGTTAAGATATTGACTCAGTGATCTGCAATCGCAAAAGTCGCACGAGAATAGAAAAAAATATCATGACTCTACCTTGATCAAATGGGCATTTGGCTGGATCCTTACCAAAATATAAAGCTAGTGCATCTGCATTTCTTCCCTGGTAAAAAATAGTATTGATGAATGTCATTATTACGACGGTCACATGTGACGTTATCTAATAATTTTCAAAAAATACTCCAGGTGGATACATACCGCAGTGGAATATAAGTTTGTCATAGAAGGACACTTATATCTCGGCAGCACCAACAAATTCTGTCAAATTCTGTCGAAGAAAATAAAAGTGATCTTCTGGAGACGTAGCTTTAAAATCTTTGGAATAAAAGAACAAAGAAAAAATAATCCACAAAACAAACTTCAAAATAAATTCAATTTTTACGGTGGTATTGCACACTTACAGCAGGTAAAAATAATACCTTGCGAAAAGTTTCGGATACAAGACCATCGTTCTCTGAAGCTGCCAACTCCTGCTTTACCTTCTCTAGACCCTTGATAATGGCTTGCATTTCCTCAGCCAAAGATTTCAATTGTATACTCAGGTTTTTCTACAGTATTCTTAGAATTTCATCATCATATTTTGATCTAGTAAGCGTTTGAATTTCAATGGGAACTAACAGGATAACATCAAATATTTAGACATGAGAAAAAGACACCAGCTGAGATCTAAAGTTATTAGGTCTGGCAGGGATTGTTGTCATTGATTTCCTAAGATGTCTTTTGGATACGTTAGACCATTGATGTATCTAATTCGATAGAATCAAAACATGAGTTAATTAGATTGTACTGGTATGAGGACTTCACAATTTTGGGATGAACCAGTTTTGTTCATCTAGTTGAGCGAGTCAGGATTCAGTGAGAACTTATTGTTATCCATGACAGGATAATCAGTATCATCATTTCAGATGTTATCTCAAGTTATGAGATAAATATCACCATTTGACCCAGATTATTAGTACTAAGGATTGTACTAATCGATTTTAGGGTTAGCTGAATAATATTGTTATTTCCAAGGTAAGAACCGGAAGGGTTCAGAAAATCAAGAATTATGGACAACGATGTTGTCACATGTGCTAGTGAGATGACAAAGTATTAGTCATTCTTTGCTATTAGTAGTAGTATGATAATGAAAATAATTAGAATTAAGGATTACAAGAACTTTGTGCTAATGGTATTATCTAATGGCAAGATTAGCCAAGGTACTTTAGAACTGATAAGGTAATTGTATTCAGTTCAGAGATAAAGTTACTATTGAAGCATGTATGAAGTACTCGGTTATATTGGAAAGGTATGAAGCGTATTGAGTCACTACAACAAATATGGTCATACACAACACTATAAAGACAACGGTTTTCAGCAAAAACCGTTGTTTTTGTACTCTTTAACAACAGTTTTATTCAAAACCATTGTAATATGTCCAAAAAACACGCTCATACACAACGGTTTTCTGAAAACCGTTTTCTTTAATAGGTCAAAGACAACGATTTTAAATAACTGTTGTCTATGAGCGGGTTTTTTAGCCTACGACAACGGTTTTTAACAACCGTTGTCTATGAGCGGTTTTTTTTTTAACTTACAACAACGACTTTAATTAACCGTTGTCTATAAAAGTATATTTGGTGGTATGCGACAACAGTTGTTCCACACTTTACTAGTCCGTTGTGGTTTGGTTTTAATATTAAAAATTAAATACACTTCTTTTCTCTCACTCACATCACTCTCACTCTCACACTCTCCCCTCTTCGCCGCCCCGCTCTAAAACCCAACCCTAGCTTCTCCTCATAGCTCACCGCCCTCTTCTCTGCCCCGCTCCTTCCATTTCCTCCACCCACCTCCGCCCCTATCCGTTGTCGTTTTCCATTTTTCTTGTAGTGAGTATCAATATGTTTCTTAGTATTTGGTGTGTCAACAGACTAAAGCAGAACATCGACGATCTGGAGGATTTCTTCATAATCCATTGATTCCTGAGTGGAAATGAGAGTTTATCACGATGGAATTTGTGACTCATTTGATGGTATCCTCGAGGAATTGTGATGCTATCTGAGTTGTGATGGATCGACTCACCAAGTCAACTCATTTACTTCCATATAACCAAAATTTTAGTTTGACTTAATGGTTCGTTTGTACATTCAGGAGATTGTGCGTTTTCATGGCGTGCCAGTGAGCATTGTCAGTGATAGAGATTCTAGAATTACTCCCAGATTCTGGGGGAGTTTTCAGCATGTCTTAGGGACTATTCTCAATTTGAGTACATCCTATCATTCGGAGACTGATGACTAGTCAGAGCATACTACTTGTACTTTTGAGGATATGTTACGTACTTGCACTAGGGATTTTGGTCCAGCTTAGTAAGATGATTTTCTTTGATTGAATTCACGTACAACAACAGTTATCACAATAGCAATGGTATGACACCATTTGAAAAGTTGTACGGGAGACATGTTGTATTCCACTATTATGAGAAGAAGCTGGGGAAAACGACAAGTAAAAGGACAAGAGTTAGAGCAATAGGTTGTTGTCATAGTTGATTTACATAAAAGATATTTCCAAGGTTTATTGGTCCATTTGGGATTTTGGACAATAAAATGGATATAGTTACAGACTAGCCTTACCGCTATATTGGTCTAGTATCCACAATGTGTTTTATGTATCACTGTTGTGATGACTTGTGACAGATGAGTCTTACATCTTGCAACCGTCTAAGGTACAACTGGATACAGATTTGACATATGTGGAGAGACCATTATATTTTCTGAATCATGAGAAAAGTGTTGTGGAATAAGATTATTCCTTTTGTTTGTGGTTCAGTGGCAGTGCTCAGTCACTAAGAAAGCCACTTGGGAACTAGAAAGTTGGATGCACTCAAAGCATCTTGCATTGTTTGATCGTGTAGTGACCCACACCGTGATCACCTACTTAATAAAAAATTTAGGCATGCAATTTAAACAATAGATAAACATAATCAGCGATACATTGTGGAAACTTAAACTAATAAATAACTTAATACCAGTAAGGTAAAACCTAGTGGCTGACCCTACAATCCTGCCTTTATCACCACCCAATCTTCAAATCTCTAGAAGAACTACCTGCAACTGCCCGTAGAATGGGGTGTCCAAACAACAGAAATAACTAGACGTGAGCACTAAAGCTCAATACACTAGTACGGGTAAACATACGTATATGATGCATGCAATGTAATGATCGTGTATCATATCTGAGTAAACGAATCAGAATCCACTGAGACTGGCGCCTAGGATATGAGCTGTAATCTCGGGGAATCAAACCACTGGATACGACCACTCACTTCTATCTAGACGTGGACCAAATGTCCCTAGATCACTAGAGTTTGACAGACCCGTTGGTCATAATGACTCTCAGTGTCAAAACGCCTTAACAAGGGCTGAGTACCCTATAACACTGACTTATCTAAAAGGAGATCCAAGCTCTATGAAATGCACATGCAACATAATATCATAAAACTGTAACATGCGTCATGTCAAATAATATACAACACATAAGCATGAAAACCCATTTGGAAATCTCAGTCAGTACTTTTGTACCTTTCTAAGACAGTTCCTAGAAGCACCCATATAGGTTCCAAGCCTACCATGCGACACCACAATTCATAATAACCATGCATCATCTAACATGCTCTAAAAGACTTAATTAAACTATAGCATACTCCCTATTTCTATAAGGAGCTAGAGCTATACCTTTTTTCGTCGTCAGCCCGCTGATGTCGAATGTCCCAGAGCTTGGGCACAACCCTGCTACGACCTCTGGACACCTCGCCAAAGCTCTGCTGCTTGGCTAATATTACGAACATTGTCCGTTATCTAAATAAAAATACTACTACCTACTCCAACTCTTACAAAAAGTTCCAAAGCCCTTAAAATCAAGCCATTATGGAAGAGGAGTGGATTCCGAACTATTCAAAATGATGAAATCTTACCCATATTTATAGGCAGCGTTCGGATCATCCGATCCCCAGTTCGGACGGTCCGATCTTGCATGGGATCCAAGTTGCATGCATGCGAGTTCAGACGGTCCGATCCCATTTCGGTTCGCCCGATCTCTTGCGTCCGAAACACTTGTATAATTTCCTTTGACACTTGTCCGGATTACACTTCGGATGGTCCGATCCTACTTTGGATCGTCCTATCTGGCTTAGTGAAGTCAGCCATGACTTCATACATCTAATCAACTTAGGACATCTGTCCACTTGAGTTTGGATCGTCCGATCTCCCTCAACTTCCGAACTTATGCCCTCCTTCCGAACTCCACTGGTTCGGATGGTCCGATCCTCCCTAACCCTTGGACCCTAACCGCTTAAATCGGTGTGATAAAAATCTAGTGGCAAGCGTACCAGGTCAAGTAATAGATAGTGGACAAAGGTCCAAATGTCAAACCCACAGTGACTGTATATAAATGAGTAACAAAATATGATTATTCCTACTTAATCTAGACTAATCAATAAAATTGATGAATTTTCAAATTTTAACTAAGAAATTAAATTGAAAATAAAATTCAATAAAAAAACGTAGCATAAATTTTGGATTAACTTCAAATATGGGAAAAGTTTGATCAAGGACACACGTAGGTACCAGACAAAACATATAACATGTAGTCGATTCAGGACTCAAATTTAATCTTAAATTACGGGAATTCTCCTAACTTGTTCAAATGTCTATTTCTAGAACAATCAAACCTATTCAAATGTTGACAGATTAATTTTTCGTAATTCTAATCAAATTTGAATGCATTAAAGATTTATGAAAATTCAGTTTTCACTTAAACCGCACACTGAAATCGAATTCTATTTTTAGTTGGTTTTACCATGTGTTAACTATCAGAATTATCAAAATCAATTCCTCCTCTGTCGACTTGAAATCGATTAACATGCAAGCAAACAGTTGACCAAGCTATTCACAAAACAAATATAAATCTGAAAATCAATAAAATAAAATCAAGTCTAAAAATCCCAAACAAACATCCAAGTTTTCTACATAAATTTTTCCGACCCAATCACGTGGCTTTGATCGAAAAGAAATAACTACTCAATAAACAAAATAATGATTCAAACAAAGTTTTTAATCATGAACTAAAAATAAAAATAAAAAAAGAAGAAGAAAAGAAAAATCTTCTCTACCAAGCCGGTAGTATCCGCCTCCTCTGTGTTGTCTGCGTTCTGCAACTCTTATTTTGACGATAGAAAGTTTATTTAAACGTCCAAAGATATGCAAAAGATAGATTCCAACTCGAGCAAGAATTTCCAAAAATAAAAACTCCGTATGCGCGGCTCGCTCGAGCGGCAACAAAGTGCGCTCGAGCGAGCAACTCTCTGCTCCGAAGATTTCTTGGCCCGTCTTTCTCGCTCGAGCGAGCACAAGGTGCGCTCGAGCGAGAACAACTCTGTCTCGGTGATTCCTTTTCTCTCGCTCGAGCGAGCACAATGTGCGCTCGAGCGAGCAACACTCTTGCCCAGACCATGCGCAGCTGCAACATTTTAAGCGCGATAACACTTACCTTTGTGCTATTTCTTTGCGCGATAGCGCTTGCTCGAAGCGCTGAACATCATGCATGATATCGCTTATTTGAAGCGCTCTTCTTCTTTCTTTTCTTTTCTAGCCCTCAAAACTCTTTAATTTCCGTTTTTCCTACAAATAAAACTCGGAGAATGAAACTCACATGCATGCAATAAAACACATAAAAAACACACAAAATAATATGAATGCACACAAACTAGACATAAAAATATTATAAACTAATGCATACAAAATTCACTTATCAACACCCCCATACTTAACTCTTTGCTCGCCTTCGAGCGAGAAATGCAAAAACAATATGCAAAAAACAACATAAGTAAGAATGAATCATGAACAACATAGCCTCAGATAAGTTCCAAATTCAGCAACTAAAAACCACAAACACTTCTGATTGTCCACAATATACTGTCAGTTTGACGTAAACATGTGTGTGTGCCATGTCATTCCAGTTTCATGCAACTTCAAAAAAATCTGTCCTAAGAATGCTTTGCGACCTATGACAATTCAGTGCAAGTGTCACAACAATCCCAACAATCCCAACAATCCCGCAGTCCTTCATCCCAACAATCCCAAATTAAAACATGTACGTTCTTGAGATTAATTATACACCTCCGGATTTTACACCCGATTTTTCTTAAGCCCCAATAATTACCCGCAAACTTAGCTATAACTAAGATAGGATTCGAATTTCAATTCCCTCGTCTATAGCCCGTATGGAGCTACAATCCCATTTAGCCCGCAAACTTAGCTATGGAAGAATGATTAGAATTTCAATCATTTTCCAAGACCGGATGGAATTGTTATTTTAAAATTTTCAAATTTTTAACCCCATGAAATCCGCATACTTAGCTACAAACATAGGATTAGGATTTCAATCCCTTGCTCGTAACCCGGATGGAGTTCACTTATTTTTTTTCTAAAAAAAAATTTGGTAAAAATTTCTAGATGCGCCCAAGATCATACATGCAATGTCATAAAATCATCAGGAATCGAAAGACACTATCATGATCAACAAACACCTATTGACGTGCAATGGTCAAGCAAACACGAACTTCATCAATTACTTCGCTACACTACACCAGTCTAACATGCGTGCTTAAAATGATTCACGATTCAACCAACAACTTCTCATGTTCAATCAAAAGCAACATTTTTACAAAAACAATTTTAAAAACTCTATAATCATAGGCCAACACTCATCATTCTACTTATTCACACAACACAAACACAAAACATAATGAAATGCATGATTACAAACTATATGCAAAGAACTAGGCCATACGAATGCAAAACACAATGATTAACGAAACAAAATATAACTAAACAAAACCCCCCATACTTATCTAAAGCATTGCTATCAATGCTCTAGAAACACAAACAATATGCACAACAAAGAACAAATTCAAGACGAACAACAAAAACAGAATGAAACTGAAAACTGAAACTCCCCTGGTTAATTCGCTGGCATCTCCATCATTCTCTTCCTCTTCACACTCGGCAGCGACATATTTTGAGGTGACAGTAGCAGACTGGGTGAATCGGCATTCACGAAAAACTGGGATGGAAAAGAACAAAAATCAAATAGAAATAAACAAAAACCAAAAATTAACTAAAGAGCAAGGGAAAGAATACTAGGTTGCCTCCCAGCAGCGCTAAATTTATAGTCTATAGCCCGACTATATTCCTCTTTAGTTTTATGGCGGATCATCCACTGTTGTGGTTGTATGCCTGGCTTTTTCATGGCTCCCTCCAACTCCTTTAACATGCGATTTTTGATCCGGTGGCTGCAAAAAGGCATCATTGTTGTCATCTCACTTCATAAATTCTTCCTCACAAATTTTAACAACATCAATCGCAAAGCAAGATTTTCCAATTGGGTTATCTCTAACCGACTGCAGCATACTAAAAACCACTTTCTCATCATTCATTCGCAACACTAACTCCCCTTTTTCCACATCAATTAAATCCCTACTTGTAGCAAGAAACGAGCAGCCTAAAATCATAGGTACCTCATAATACTCATCCATATCAAGAATAACACAATCTATAGGATAAATAAACTTGTCTATCTTGACTAGGACATTCTCCACTATCCCCCTCGGATATTTGATTGATCTATCAGCAAATTTAAGAGAGATAGAAGCAAGTTCAATATTTCCTATTCCTAATTTCCGAGCAAGTGAATAAGGCATAAAATTTATGCTCGATCCTAAATCACACAAAATATTATCAAACGATAAACTTTCAATATGACAAGGTATGGAAAAAATCTCTGGATCTTGAGATTTGGTTGGAAGCTTATTCTGCAGCACCGCCGAACATTCCTCATTAATTGTGACTTGCGTTATATCATTCAACTTCATCTTGTTTTTCAGCAAGTCATTCAGAAATTTTCCATAGTTCGGCATCTGAGCTAATGCATCTGCAAAAGGTATGTTAATATGTAGTTTTTGAAAATTTCAAGAAATTTTTTAAAGTGATGATCAAATAATAATTGCTTAGCTCTATGGGAAAAAGGTAAAGCAGAAATATCAACATCATCATTAACTTCAAATTTTGAAGTCTTACCTTTCTTACCTGCCGTTGAGGAATTTTCAGCACGCGCATCCTCCTTTACTTCTGAACTTTTCGGCCCTTCCATAATCGTCTCTTCGTCTCTCTGCTTCTCAGGTTTTTTAGATTGTGCTCGGGTCACAACCATGATAGCATTCACGCCTCTGGGATTTGGTTCAGTGTTACTCGGCAAAGCTCCAGTAGGACGAGTAGAAAGTTGGGTTGCTATCTGAGCCATCTGAGTCTCCGACTTCTGCAGCATAGCTTCCTGATTCTGTAGCCGAGCTTCTGTACCAGCCACGTACTTCATCAATATCTGCTCAAAGCTCGGCTTCTGCACCTATTGCTTAGGTTGACTCTGCCAGTTCTGATTGTAGGTGTTGTTGTACGAGTTGTATGGCTGCCGTCCTTGATTTCCAGCAAAATTAGCCACTTCAACTTCAAACAATTGTTGTTCTTCTTGCAGATTCCCTTGTACTTGAGTCGTTGGAGCTACTTTCATAAGTGTCACTTGGTGTGTCAGAGCGTCAATCTTTGCATTCAGAGCCATTAAAGCATCGACCTCTAGAACTCTAGCCTTCTTCTTCTCCTTCTTTTCATCTGGCCACCCAATATTACTCTCTGTCATATTGCCAATGATCTCCCATGCATCTGCCGGTGTTTTCTTGAATAAGCTTCCATTATCAGCAACATCCAACATGGATCGAACAGACTGATCAGCCCCATTGTAGAAAGTCTGAGTTTGCTGGCTCTGAGTAAGATTATGTTGAGGACACATCCTCAACATCTTTTTAAATCTGATCCATGCTGCATGAAGAGATTCTCCTTCCTTTTGCTTGAATGAGATGATGTCAGAGAATAATTTTGCCATCTTCGTAAGAGGGAAATACTTGTTCAAAAAAGTTTGAACAAGTTGGGTCCACGTAGTGATAGAACCCGTAGGCAAATCATCCAGCCATTCCATTGCTTCGCCTTGTAGAGAGAATGAGAATAACCGCATTCTCACTACATCAGATGTTACCCCATTAACCTTGAAAGTGTCGCAGATCGACAGAAAACACTCCAGATGAGCGTAGGGGTCTTCCACAAATGTGCCCCCGAATCTTGCTTGCAACTGAATCATCTGAATAATTGAAGGTCTCAATTCAAAATTATTCGCCTCCACAGAATGGCGAACGATGCTAGAGCCATATCCTTCAACTGGCGGACGAATTAAATCCAAAATTGTACGATTGTCCTCCATCTCTTCCTCGGTCTCTGATTCAAGTTCTAAATTAATAGCTCTTCTAGCTTTCCAAATTCTGCTCAGTGTGCGCTCGATCTCTAAATCAAGTGGTAGAAGATCTTTGGTGTGTCTCTTGCTATGCATGCACAAGCAGAAAGTACCTGAAAATCAAAGACAAAGCAAAAGTTCAGAATTTAGAAACCAAAAAGAAAAATAAAAGTCTAGTCTCAAGTGAAATAAAAATTCTGATATCAAAACTAAACATTCCCTGGCAACGGCACCAAAAATTTTACCGCTTAAATCGGTGTGATAAAAATCTACTGGCAAGCGTAGCAGGTCAAGTAATAAATAGTGGACAAAGGTCCGGATGTCGAACCCACAGGGACTGTATATAAATAAGTACCAAAATATGATTATTCCTACTTAATCTAGACTAATCAATAAAAGTGATGAATTTTTAAATTTTAACTAAGAAATTAAATTGTAAATAAAATTCAATTAAAAACGCCGCTGAAATTTTGGATTAACTTCAAATATGAGAAAAGTTCGATCAAGGACACACGTAGGTACCGGACAAAACATGTAACATGTAGTCAATTCAGGACTCAGATTTAATCTTAAATTATGGGAATTCTCCTAACTTGTTCAAAGGTTTATTTCTAGAACAATCAAACCTATTCAAATATTGACGGATTAATTTTTCGTAATTCTAATCAAATTTGAATGCATTAAAGATTTATGAAAATTTAGTTTTCACCTAAACCGCACACTGAAATCGAATAGTATTTCTAGTCGGTTTTACCATGTGTTAACTATCAGAATGATCAAAATCAATTCCTCCTCTGTCGAATTGAAATCGATTAACATGCAAGCAAACAGTTGATCAGGCTATTCACAAGACAAATATAAATCTGACAATCAATAAAATAAAATCAAGTCTGAAAAATCCCAAACAAACATCCAAGTTTTTTACATAAATTTGTCCGGCCCAATCACGTGGCCTTGATCGAAAAGAAAGAACTACTCAATAAATGAAATCATGATTCAAACAAATTTTTTAATCATGAACTAAAAATAGAAATAAGAAAAGAAGAAGAAAAGAAAAATCTTCTCTCCCAAGCTGGTAGTAGCCGCCTCCTCTGTGTTGTCTGCGTTCTGGAACCCTTATTTTGACGAAAGAAAGATTTAAACATCCAAAGATATGAAAAATATAGATTCCAACTCGAGCAAGAATTTCCAAAAATAAAAACTCTGTACGCACGGCTCACTCGAGCGGCAACAAAGTGCGCTCGAGCGAGCAACTCTCTGCTTCAAAGATTTCTTGGCCCGTCTTTCTTGCTTGAGCGAGCACAAGGTGCGCTCGAGCGAGAACAATTCTATCTCGGTGATTCCTTTTCTCTCGCTGGAGCGAGAACAAAGTGCGCTCGAGCAAGCAGTACTCTTGCCCAGACCATGCGTAGCTGCAACACTTTAAGCGCGATAGCGCTTACCTTTGCGCTATTTCATTGCGCGATAGCGCTTTCTCGAAGCGCTAAACATCATGCGCGATAGCACTCTTCTTTTTTCTTTTATTTTTTAGCCCTCAAAACTCTTTAATTTTCATTTTTCCTACAAATAAAACCCGGATAATGAAACGCACATGCATGCAATAAAACAGATAAAAACACACAAAACAATATGAATGAACACAAAATAGACATTAAAAAAAAATTATAAACTAATGCATACAAAATGCACTTATCAGACCCTTTCTGGACTATATTGGACATTTTGGATCCGATTTTTTGGTCTGCTTGATCATATAAATATCCCTTAATCATGTTTCATTTAATCTAAACATGTTTAACCAATTAATATTTAAATTTGAACCGGGCTACTACAAATTGAGGATGCCTAATTTATGTTTGACACGTCTCACTTTTGTGTCTACAATTTATGTTTGACACGGATCACAAATAAACCATTTAATTATCACACCACTGATTTTAAAATTTGCTAGGATGTCAAAAATTCGGTGACGTCAATTTTCATCATATTTTATCAAAAGAAGGAAACAACTTCACCAGCCTAAATATTCACTAAGAAATGCAGATGCATGACCTAAGGATGCCTAAAACAGAATGTATATTAACAAAAATGCAGTATGAATGAGATATGTTCACAAGTGTGATGTTGGCATCTGATGTTGCCAACATCGTATGAAAACACTGTAGCTTTTTCCAAAATTGAAACAAATTTTCTCACTAAATTTCCTTTTTTTTTTTTTTAGAAAAAAAACATCAGAAGTGGTAGCCTGAACACTGATTGAACTGTCTTCAAAGGACTCTTTCAGGTAGCTTTTTCCATTTTCTTCCAAAATTTGATGTGTTAGACTATTGTGTCAACACCACTGTTTAGGGCTCACATATTTATTTTTCTATGTCACTTTTCACATGGAACAGGATTATGAAATACACTAACATTCATCAACTACTTAGTGATTTAAATGAGCAGTTATCAAGGGTTAGTGAGTAATAAAAATCTTTTATCCAGAAAAACTGCTGATTATCCAATTGATTGCCGAATCAGAGCAAACATTACACCTAATAGAGTGCATGAATGTTATGCACGATGATGACACACAAAAAATGCACATGAATGATTGATGTTGGCTTAGGATGTCAGCAACATCTCGGACCAACATTGGTGAAGAAAAATTATAGTGAACATAAGCCAAGAGACTTTCTAAGATTAGGAAATCTCTCAAAATCTAATGCCTTAGTGAATATGTCAACCAATTGGATGTTAGTGCCAATGAATTCCATATGAATCAAATTTTTTTCAACCAAATCACGTATAAAGTGATGTCTAATATCAATGTGTTTAGTGCGGGAGTGTTGAACTGGGTTTTTCGAAATATCGATCGCACTTGAATTATCAATTTATACAATGGGGATTTCACTTTTAAGACCATAATCACCAACCATTTGATTCATCCACAATAATTGAGAGCAACAACTTCCAACTGCCACATATTCAGATTCAACAGTCGAAAGAGAGACACAATTTTGTTTCCTGCTATACCAAGAGACCAAGTTGTTACCAAGATAAAAGAACCCCCCAGTTGTACTTTTCCTACCATCTAGATTACTTGCCCAATCAGCATCACTAAAGCCAACCAAGTTAGTGTTAGTTTCCTTTGTATACCAAATTCCTAAATTGACAGTCCCAACCACATACTTCATTATCCTTTTCATGACATTAAGATGAGAAATTTTGGGATCAGATTGATATCTAGCACACAAGCATACATGAAACATTATATCAGGCCGACTAGCAGTTAGGTATAGAAGACTTCCTATAATGCTGTGGTACATAGTGTTGTCAACACCTGTTGCCGCAACATCCTTACCCAATTTCTCACTTGGACTCATAGGCGTCTTCATATTTTTAGGATGATCTCCACAAAATTTCTTCACAAGATTTTTAGCATATTTACTTTGACTCAAGAAGATACCATCATCCAACTGTTTGACTTGTAAACCAAGAAAGTAGTTCATTTCCCCTACCATACTCATTTCAAATGTGGATGACATGCATTCAACAAAATGATTCACATGCGATTGAGAAGATGCACAAAATAGTATATCATCCACAGATTTGACAAATTAAGATATCACCTTGTAGCCTTTGAATGAAGAGTGTCTTATCCACTTCACCTCTTTTGAAACCAATACTCAACAAGTATTCTGTCAACCTACCGTACCATGCACGAGGTGCTTGCTTGAGTTCATATAAAGCCTTCTTCAGTTTGTAAACATGATCCAGGTGCTTCGGATCTTTGAACCCCTTAGGTTGCTTGACATACACTTCTTCATTCAAGAACCCATTAAGAAATGAACTTTTTACATCCATTTGATACAATTTAAGACCCATATAACAAGCAATTGCAAGCAACATCCTTATAAATTCTATACGAGCTACGGGAGCATAAGTTTCATCAAAATCAATCTCTTCTACTCGAGTATACCCATGTGATACCAAGCGAGCTTTATTTCTAATGATATTCCCCGACTCATCAATTTTATTCTTAAAAATCCACTTAGTACCAATAACATTTCCATGATTAGGGGTAGGGACAAGAAACTAAACATCATTTCTAACAAATTGTTCTAGCTCTTCATGCGTAGCATTTATCAAGAATTCGTCTTTCAAGGCTTCATTTATGTTCTTAGGTTCAATTTTTGACACAAAACTAGAGTACCTTACCTGAGAGAACTCAGAAGTATTGCACAGTAACCCGCTCAATTTTCTATAATCCACTTTTTCTTTGCTACGGGTTTTCCTGTAGTTCCCCAATTACCTATGATGTTGGATAATATTTTTGTATCTTCCTTGGTACCTCTTTTTCAGTGTGAGTCAGATCATCAGGGTGTTCTTCATCAGATTAAACTACCTGGGACTCAGATGTTGTCTCCTAAATGTTGGCAACATCTGGTACAACAACAGGTGTGCTCTGTCGTTCCTTTATCAAGATTTGAAAATCATCTTTTGTTGTTCTCCCTTTGAAATGCAAGATCATCAAATACAACATTAATAGATTCCATAATAATTCTTGTTCTCAAGTTATACAG
Organism: Henckelia pumila; assembly: GCF_033568475.1. Classification (NCBI taxonomy): domain Eukaryota; kingdom Viridiplantae; phylum Streptophyta; class Magnoliopsida; order Lamiales; family Gesneriaceae; genus Henckelia; species Henckelia pumila. Next base: position 144,585,168 of record NC_133121.1, read on the forward strand.
TCTGTAGGCTAGGATACTTGTTACATATCCTAGAAACATGCACTTGCCACTCTTAGAGTCAAAATTAGCCAAGTGATCCCTATCATTCAAGACATAACACACACAACCAAAGACATGAAAATATATGAGATTAGGCTTTCTTCCCATAACAATTTCGTAGGAAGTCACAGTTAAGCCATTTTTAAAATAAACCCTATTTGATATATGGAAGGCTGTGTTAAGAGCTTCAGCCCAGAATCGTTTGGCCATGTTCTTCGAACTCAACATTACTCGAGCCATTTCCTGCAAGGTTCTATTCTTCCTTTCGACAATCCCATTTTGTTGAGGAGTCTTTGGTGCACAAAATTCTTGAGAGATTCCCTTCCTGTCACAAAAATTTGCAAACATTGAATTCTCAAATTCTTTACCATGATCTGTTCTGATTCGACTTACTGTAAAATTATGCAAATTTGTTACTTTTGTGAGCCATTTTTTAAATGAATCAAATGTGTCAGATTTTTCTCAAATAAATCTTATCCAAGCTGTGAGGCCCTTGATTCTAATCATCTAATCAAAATAAATCATTCAATAATCGACAAAGAGTCCGGACAAAAAGTTAAAGAATTTTTTTTAAAAGTCATGCACGGTCTCCGTGCACCCTCCATGCCCGGGTCCGTGCATTAACCTATAGCCAAGGGTTCGGGGACTACAAAATACACGGACCCACCGTGCACCATCCGTGCATGGGTCCGTGCGAAATTAATGCACTAAAAACCCAAGTCTCTGTTTTATGCACGGACCCCGTGCACCCTCTGTGCACTGGTTCGTGCCAAGCCTTTCAAAATCATCAACTAACTGCCTTGGACAGAGTATGCACGGACCTGGACCCGGAGGTGGCACGGGGTCCGTGCCCTGCAAATTTTCTGAAACATAAAACACAGGCAGCAGAACATGCAAAACAAATCCAACTCTAAAATCCTCATTTCAACATGTATATACATTCAAACAACTCGTTTAAAAATAGTACAAAAAGTTCTATAGTTGATCAACAATTCGGAAAGTAGAACATGCCTCAATACAAACTAGTTCAATCTCAAAATATACATAACATACTCAAAAGAGTTTGAATAATTAAATCGACTTTAAAACCAAGTCCTCACTTCTATAATCACAATCCCAGTCTAATCATTAGGAATGACAGCGGGTCGGGTTTGGGCAAACCCGAGACCCGCCCCGCCTCCCTTTGGACCCGCCCCACCCCGCCCCATGAACCCGGCGGGTCCAATCCGGGTTAGACCCATTGGACCCACCAAATTTTATATAATTTAAAATTTATTAAATAAAAAATTTAAATAAGTTAAAAAATTAATAAAAAAATCGTTAAATTTATTTTTCAAATTTATATTAACAATATTTAGGACAAAAAATATTTTCACAAGTTAAAATGTATTATTTTTTATTTAATTAATAATTAAAAACTAAAGAAATTTTATAATAATATATTTTTATATTAAAAATATCATGATATATTAAAATTATTTCAACCCAAAAATATTATAAACTCAAATTATGAATAAAGTATTGATTATTTAATATAAAAATATAATTATATATTATTAATATATATATACATATATATTTTATATTTATATATTAATATATATTTTTGGCAGGGCGTGTAACGCCCAGAAATTCGCCATGTAAATCCGCATGCATAACTAGGAGATTTAATGATTTTAATATAAAGTAAAAATGTGTTAAATTGTTTTATGAGTTATTATGTGAATTATGTGATTTATTTGTATGTTTTAAATATTTTTTCCGGCATTTAAATATGTATGATGTGATTTATGAATTTATTTGAGAAAGTTTGTTTTATGATTGCGTAGGCGGGACCGTGAACGGACGAGATGTTTGTTTTCACCCAAAATATTTTATGAGATTTTTAGGAGTCTTAAAATATTATTTTACGGTATAATTTGAAGAAAATTATGGTATTTATATATATTTATATTCATTATTTTATTATCAGAGAGTTTTTTTTTTAAAAAAAATTTCAATAGAAGTTCTAGGATGTTTCATTTGGTATCAGAGCTATGGTCCTTGGAGGGTGACTAGCCTGCTACTCGGAGCTCAGAAGCCGCACTGCCAGTCTGTAAGTTTTAAATGTTTCAAATAATGTTTTATGGGACACATGATTTTTGTTTTAATGATTTATGAAAATGAGAATTTTAAGTTATGACAGTCTTAAAGTTTTAAAAAAAAACACTTAGTTATGCAATGCGGTTACGTGGATAATTTATGGAAATTACAGTATGCTTCTTAGACGTGTTACACACGAGGATGACTAGAATGATATATGTTTAGACAACTAAGTTTGATAAATTTATGAGACGTAAGTTTGAAATTTAGATTTGTAGATTAAGTTATGATTTTTAGATTTATTTTTGACAAGTTAGGATTTTTTTTAATTTTTTTTTTGAGATTTAAGTTAAATTTTAGATATGTGAATTAAGTTATGTTTTTGGGATTTAAGTTTCAAAATTTGTTCTGAAAAATTTTAGTCATGTGTTATTAGACGAATCAAATTTCGAGGATGAAATTCCATTTAAGGGGGGAGAATTGTAACGCCCAGAAATTCGCCATATAAATCCGCATGCATAACTAGGAGATTTAATGATTTTAATATAAAGTAAAAATGTGTTAAATTGTTTTATGAGTTATTATGTGAATTATGCGATTTATTTGTATGTTTTAAATATTTTTTCCATCATTTAAATCTGTATGATGTGATTTATGAATTTATTTGAGAAAGTTTGTTTTATGATCGCGTAGGCGGGACCGTGGACGGACGAGATGTTTGTTTTCACCCAAAATATTTTATGAGATTTTTAGGAGTCTTAAAATATTATTTTAAGGTATAATTTGAAGAAAATTATGGTATTTATATATATGTATATTTATATGTCCGTTTTTACCTAAAATAAGTCATTTTAATGACTTTTATTAAGCTTTAAAAATTCCATTAATTATAATTTCGGGATTTAAGATTAAATATCAGATTTATATTGTATTTAAGATTTTTAAAATTCTATATGTTCAGAGTATATATCTATCCTAATTAATTATTAGTTAAATTATGCTAAATTATCTCCTAAAACCCTACCCTATTCACGTTTCTCTCTACCTAGCCGCCTCCACCTTCTTCCTTCTCCTCTCCCATGTTTTTTTACAGCAGAATCACTAGCCACCATAGCCGATTCTTCAAGGTTTTTAAATTAGTTTGAAGATCCGTTCGTCCCGGAAAGCCGTACGCGCGATTTAGACGTCGTTTCTTGCAAATATTCATCAAGGCACGTTTGAATCCCTTCTTGAACACCATTTAAGTCATATTATTCTGATTTTAGCATGAAAATTATGATCTTGCATGAGGTTTGTGGTTTTAATGAAGAACATTCTAGAGCATGCATAGAACCTATGTTTTTAAGGGTTATGAGTCAATTTTCTCATGTTTTTCTGTCATGGATTGTTCTAGCTTTCTGACCAACGGGTTGAGGGTTGATATAGGGTCCCTAGGGTCGTGGTTGGATGATGGTTCAGTGGCTTTACTCATTGGTTTGGGCTAGGTTCATGCTGGACGCGGGTTTAGACGCAAACTGAGCGGTTTGCGTGCGAGGGTTCGTTCTTGGCCCATAGGACGAGTTTTAGGTTGGTTCCAGTTGAATTATAACCCCAAGACCTTTGGCAAGGTTTTCCAGGTGGTTCTCAGGCCGGTGGTGGCCGGAGATTGGCGTCCAAACGGCCGGAATTCGGCGGTCGCGTTCTGCACATACAGCAGCAGAGGGGCTCTGTTGTTTTGGTTTGTTCTCCTTCTACAGAGCTTGGTTTAAGGTCAAATTTATTGGGTTAGAACCTCTTGGTGTTGACTAAGTATGGGAGGTGGTTTCATGGCCAAAGGTGGCCTGAACAGGCGGAACGATCAGATTTTCTGAAGCCGCTCAGGGCTGCCTCGAGTTGGGCTTAGGGAGAGGTAAGCTAGGGTTGTGTCTGGTGTTTTGGCAGGATGGGCTCGACTTTTCGGGTCCGGATCGGGTCTAAAATATAATGGGCCAAGTTAGTTTGGTCCGGGTCCGGGTTATATTAGTTGGGCTAGAGTATTTTTATTTTAAATTAAATAAGATATTAAGTTAATAATTAATGGGTTTGGGCTTGACTTAGTTAATTAATTAGACTAATTTAATATTAAGTATGGGTTTAAATAATTAATGAAGTGAGTCCAATAATTTGTCATGGGCCGCGTGATCCATGAGAATTATTGGGCAAGTTGTGTCGGGTTTAGTAATTTTAACGGTCTAATCCCTAGAATAATGAACTAGTTAATAATTTATTGGATTAATTTTAAGTTAAATAGTTTAATGGGATTAATTAATATTTTAAATGAGCCCATTAGTTTGCCATGGACCTGGGGGTCCATGAGAATTAATGGGTCAGGTCATGTTGGGCTTAAAGCTTATTGGGCCAGTCTAAAAATTTTTGGGTTTAAGTCAAGTGGTCAGCAGCTCGAACAAGTCCTTGGAAAAATAAATGTTCGTAAATATATATTTAATTCATGCATGCATTTTTATTAGATATATAAGTATGATTTTTAAGAAAATAAATTAAATATATATTTACGGACGAATTTTCATGAAAATAAAGAAATAAGTGAGAATTTTCAAGTTCATGCATCATGTAAAAATTTTTATGATAATTTTAAATTCGTGTTAAGAAAAATAAATTTTTTTATGGAAGTTGAAGTGAAGGTGGAAAGTGATGTGGTTGGAGGCCGGGATACCTGGGCCCGGTGACCTTCCTAATGATGTTTATGTATGATGAGCTTATGGATCCAGCTGAGAGGGCTGGTGAAGTGGCAGCACAGAGGTGGAAACCCCACCGCTATGTACATTGGTTTAAGATTGATCAATCGCTTAGTATGAGACCACCGACATGGATACGACCTGTTAAAGAAACTAAGAAATCATGATAAGTTATTTTATGAGATTTATTAAGTATGATGATATATGTTTAGCATGATGATAAAGCAGTATAATTATTTATTTCATGTTTATATGCATATAATTTTAAGATCATGCACGTATAGTTATATTCACGTATTTTATATGATGTGTGCTTGTGTGTGGTTTCATTTTGTTATGTAAGGATAGAACGTGCTGAGCTTCTAGGCTCACTAAATTTAAATGGTGCTGGTGAGCAGAATGTTAGTGAGGATAATGTGTTTCCGACTGGCGGTGAGGTCGTATGAGTTCCCAGACGGCTAGAACCCGTGACCATCGCTCAATTATGATATTTATGTTGAGATTTAAAAGACGTATTTCCGTACACGTTTCATTATTTTAGATTTTTGAGAGTATGCTTGGATTTTAGATTTAATTAATTATTTTCTAAGTTTGCATGGATTTTGTGTATAATTATTATTTAGGAATTTTATTATGGAATTTTTTTTATAAATTATTATCTAGTAATTAATTTTAAGTATTAAATTGCATGCGTGTACTTCTATTGTACTTATTTTGTCTATGTATATTAAATTAAGAAAATTTATTTTTAAGTATGATATATATATGTATGGGCATATATATTTTTATATCATTAAATTATAGTTAGAGAGTTAAAAAAAAAATTTCAGTAGAAGTTCTAGGATGTTTCAGGGCGGGTCCGGCCAAACCCGGGACCCACCCCGGACCCGCATATGGATCCGCTTGGCTGGGTCTAGACCAGCCCCGCTGGGCCGGGTTCGATGCGGGGTAGGGTTTAGACCCGACCCATTGCCATCCCTACTAGTCATGCTGCCTCTGACTCGAACCTGCCCCACCTGTCGCCAAGCACACATACAAAACAAGACAATAGCCGGATAAATCCGATGAGAATAATATTCCCAGTAAAAGAAACATAAACATGCAATAAAGATCATATATCAAATCAAGATATATCAACTCAAGTTATACAGTAAATGTAATGCATGTTTCGTAACTGATTCAGTCATCGAGATTCGTATCCGATCCGACATCAAGATTCGTAACCGATCTTGGTGTGGATATATCCACTTCCTATAGTTCGTATCCGACTCGATATCAAAGTTCGTAACCGACCTTGACATCATGATAGATGCAATATGAATCACATAGGCATTAGCTAAAATTTCATTTAACAACTCCAGTTCTAAATCAAGAACGCATAAATAAACAAATATGTGATTTTTAGGGAAACTCAAGAATTTTCAGTCTCGAGTATTAAATCCCCTAGCAATCTATGTCATCTTATACATTTTCTTCGATTCGATATTGCTTCCAATCTGGACAATCTACAACAACAAGATTTCCAATCAAAATCCATTCAATCGTAATTCAACGAAGGTAAACTTGTTACCGATTCTCGATCACTTCTTCGACGATTCGGATTCTACGAACTCTGAACTCAACAATATTCAACCAAATCTGTACAGATATACAAAAGATCTCAATATCAAACAATCCAGTTCACAAAAACTCAATCAAACTCATAAATTCTGAAATCTCAAACCGGCGGCATAACGACTATAAAACGGCTAACCGAAAAACCACAAACAACAATATATCGATCCTATTCAACTTCTAACACCAATAATCCATCAAAACAATTCAAAATCCTACAACATCTTAAACCCCATTTTTGAATAAACTTAAAAAATTCATAACAAATCCGAACGACTTTCTTTTTCTGATCCGAATTCGAATAAACGATCTAATCTAGCTCAAGAAAAACATATCCAAAAATAATCGAATTCCAACGACTTCCAAAAATTGAAGTATAGCTGATCGAAGAAAAACTTACAGTAGAACGGAGCCTTCGAAGCCGTGATCGCGAATATACCTTCAGATTGGATTTCTATCGGACGGATCGTGCAAAATTGGAAGAAGAAAATCTTGAAATGGGCGCTTTAATGGAGGTTGGCGTGAAGAAGGAGAATGAGAAGAAGAAATAATGACTCAACATGCCTAATCATGCCTTTAAATATCAAAGACTTAGTCAATTTCTCAAATTTGCACTTTGATTCTTGAATTCTTCAAAAATTGCAATTCGATCCTTGATCAAATATCAATTCAACCCTCGAATTTCAAAACATCTGATTATCAATATTAATCTTCTATAATCTCGATGAAGCTAATTTTGGGGTGTTACACAAGCAAATCGTGAGAAATCATCCACAATTACAAATGAGTGGCACTTACCACCTAGACTTTCAACTTCCCTTGGACCCATAAGATCCATATGTAGAAGCTCTAAACACCGTGTTTTCCCATGATGTTGCAACATTGGGTGCACAACACGTGTCTGTTTTCCCTTTTGGCATGAACCACATACAAACGGGATTCCAGAAGCAAGATTATGCATATCTCTAACAGCTTCATACTTACTCAAGTTCTTTAGAGTTTTGAAATTTTCATGACCAAGCTTCTGGTGCCATATGTCCAGCTTACTCACCTTAGAGGTTCTGCAGCTAACATTTTCTCCCAAATGGTAGAAGTTGTCTGAAGATCGGGCTCCTATCATAACACACACATTTGCATTGTTAAACACTTTGCAAGAGTCCTTATCAAACTTGACAAATAAGTTATCATCACATAATTGGCTAATGCTAATTAGATTGACATTCGATCCATAAACATGAAGCACATTGTGAAGTTCTGGTAATCCTTTGACTTTCAATGTTACTTTACCGACGATTCTTCCCTTGGCTCCTCCTCCATAGGTTACACAACCATGTTTTTGACTTACATAATTAGTGAGATATTCCCTTGATCCGGTCATGTGGCATGAACTGCCACTATCAAAGTACCAGGTACCTGTAGAGTCAGTTTTCAATGAAGTATAAATGACCAAACAACTAGATTTCACCTTAGGCACCCAGACCCTCTTGACCCTTTTGACAGAAGCATGTTTCCTAGTAGTGTTGTGGGTGGTATTGTTACCAACATTTTCATGCAACATTGACCTGTCAGTCCACCTCATGTAATCCTTCTTCAGTTTGAAGCAGTATGGCCTTATATGTCCTGGTTTATGACAATAATGACATATAAAAATAGGCTTATGACCTTTCAGTTTTTGAATACGTACCTGTTTTTGTGGAGTTTTAGCAGTGGGTCCTACTGAGGGAGATAATGGACCCTTAATTTCCTTTACAAATATCGTGGGTTTTGAATCAGTGTGCGAAGATTCACCAATTTCAACTGTGCTTCCATTGAAACCCAGCCCATATTTATCAGCTTTCCCGGTCATCAACAGCTCAGATAGTTTGTTCGAACTAGAGTTGAATTTTGTCAAGGTTTGGTTTGCTCTAGACAATTCATCCTTCGGAGTGCAGAGCTCCATATCCTTCTTTGTCAGGATAACTTCCAGTTTGACCAGAGCGCTTTTCAACTCAGCATTCTCTTTCGTCAATGCACAATTTACTTGATTTCTTTTTATCCAATCGACATAGAGTTCCTCGTACATGCTGTGAACACTTTCCAGAGTTAGCTTCTCTTCATCTTTATTGATCTGTTCACTTGTATCTTCAATGGCATTCAGGCACAGAAACTTTAGATTCGAATTTCTGTAACAGTACTCTGAAATTGCTCTTCCAGTGGCAACACCGTGGGGATTTACTTGAAGATGAGTCTTCAGAGGTATGGAAGTAGTTAATGCCTTATGATTTTCATCATCAGAAGCTTCAAGTTTTTCTTCACCATCATCATCACTTAGAGATACATTCATACATTTTCTCAACCGATTGGCACAATCATTTGCGTAGTGTCCATAACCAGTTCATTCATGACATCTCACAGATTCAATGTTTTTAAGATCACTTTTGAACTTTGTCAATTGTTTTTCTTGCACTGGTGACGATCTTTGATTCTTCAGAGGAGCAGGTAGTATTGGTTGCTTTGGCTTCTGTACTACTTCCTTGTTGTTTCTCATTTTTTTTTCCAAGTAAGTGTTGAATTTCTTCGTAAGAAAGGAGATGGATTCATCTCCCAAATACGATTCTGACAAATCTTGAGTAAATTGAACGAAATCATCATAAGACTCGTTTGACACTTGGAAAGCAATCGACTTCCCTTTGTCCTTCTTTCTGGTGTTTAGTTCAAACACTTGAAGAGTGCTAATGTGATAACTTAGCTTCATCTTAGATGTGTCTTTCACTTCCTCCAAAGCCCAAATTTTGCCATAAAATCTTTTTGGAGGGACCGAATTACTTTTTTCACAAGCACCTCATTTGCAATAGGAGCTCCAAGACAAAAGGCTTCAATAGCAATCTGTCGAATACGATGATCATAGGCAGCAATGGTCTCAGTTTTTTCCATCATGAGATTTTCAAATTTAGAGTTTAGCAGCCTGATCTTTGTTCGTTTCACACTTTTCGATCCTTCACAATGTTCTTGAAGGTCTTCCTAAGAATCTTTGGCAGTTGTGCAGTCAGAAATAATTCCATACATTCTCATACCAACAGTAGAGAATATTGTGTTTATATCTTTGACATTAAAACTTGAAATATGCGCTTCCTCAGTAGTCCAAGTAGACTCTGGTTTGATAATAAAATCATCTTCAGGTCCTTCCATCTTTGGAGGTGTCCATCCGTTGAGAACACTTTTCCAGGCACGCTCATCCATAGAATTTAAGGTAAAACGAATTCTGATTTTCCATAAAGCATAGTCCGTGCCATCCAATACTGGTGGTTTGAGGAACGAAATGACTGTTGAAGAATCCATGTAATTCCTGAATAAATAAAACAACCAAGATTAGCTCTTAGTGTATCAAAAGTATTCTCTGATGCCAATTGTTAGGTTCTACGCAGGACATTAAAAAAACTTATGTAAATATGCTAATGTTGTCCTCTGATGTCAGTGACATCAAGGTTCAACATCAACCAAATAATAAAGAGTTACAAATAAATAAGCAGCGGAATAAATAAAACAATAAACACAAAGATTATTGTGCACAAGTGTAAGCACTTGTGTGATACCTTATGAAAAAATGATTATTAGGATAAAATAATATTCGATTACCAAAAGTCAAATCCTAGTAGACATAGGATGGGATTGAGTCGGGACTCGTCCCGTAACCCCTTACTCGATTCCCTTCACGATAAGAATTGAAATTTTTTTTCTAGCCCGATCCCGTACCCAAAAAGTATCGGAATCCGAATGTTTGGGATCCCGAACATTCGAGATCCCGTCGGGTAGGGAGAGGGAATTCCCAAAAGATATTTTTTTTTTATAAAAAAAATTGATTTTTTTTTTAAAAATTATGAAGAAACTCAAATAATTTCTTAGTACATTACAAATAAAGTAAAATTTCATTGTATATAACCATTAAAAATTAAAAAATATTTTTAGTACATTACAAATAAACTAAAACAACTACTTGATTAATACAATTAAAACATATAATATTCGGAATAATAAAAAAACAAAATGAAAATTTATAGCTCAACATTAATATTAAAACAAATAAATATAAATATAAAAATTATTTGAGAGATAATTATAAAATATTAATATAAAAATATAATTATAAAAAATAAATAAACTAAAACAACTACTTGGTTAATATAATAAAAACATATAATTATTCGGAATAATAACAAAACCAAAAGGAAAATTTATAGTTCAACATTAATATTAAAACAAATAAATATAATATATAAAAAATAATTATTTGAGAGATAATTATAAAATATTAATATAAAAACAGAATTATAAAAATATAATTAAAATATTATTAATATATTCTGGTCGGGTCGAGAATCCCGCCGGGTAGGATTTTTGATCCCGATCCCGTTCTCGAAATTGATCAGGTCGGGAAAAATAAATCGGGACGGAAAAAATTCGGGACTGAAAAAAGTTGGGAATCGGGAAGGGTCAGAAATTTTGTCAATTTTTTCAGCCCTAAGTAAACCTATTAAAGTTAGATTCTCTAACACGTTGAGAAATCCTAATAACACTTTAAATTCAATACAAGATTGAAAACAAAATTCAAGAGTGTAAAATAGAAACTATAATCTCAAGACATTGAGATATCATCACTTCAACCCTAACAACTATCAAACTTTAATAGTAAAGAACAAAGGATATAGTGATCATGAACAAGGCTGCAGCAACATCGAATATGTTCTTTAAGGAGTAACTCGGATCTCTCTATCGTCACGTCAGTCTTTGAAGCTCTCTAGCTCCCTTTATTCTTAATCTCTCGGTATTCTCTATAACCCAACGATCTCCTTTCTTTTAAACAATCTTCGAAGATACTTGTTTCCTTGTATGCGAATAATCCTGAAGATCTGGAAACATTACTCTTAGGAAATAAAATAAAGATCATTTGATCCAGGGAATATATTAATCACATAAAGACAAAACAAATATTGACTAAGTCACTTTATAATAAGAAAAGAATCTTATAGTCATTTAAGACTTGTATTCCTTTCAATGTTGATAGAGCGAATCGTTACCGTAACGTTCTAAATTAAGCAAGCGATATATCGAGTCATTAAATCCTGTAATTTTTTCTTTTTTTTCGGCGTTATACGATCTGAAACCGTGATTTTATCGTTTTTTAATTAATTATCACCTTATATTTTTCGTTAAATTTGTGCACTTTTGAACCATACTTAATTAATTCTTGAAATTCTCCAACATTAATGATTTTAAAAAAAATTCGATTGTGCACTTTGAGTTGATTTTCTGCAATTGTGCTTATTTATTTTATGAAAATGGAGTAAGATAAATATTGTAAGTGCGTATGATTAATCATTGGTTCTTAATAATAGAAAGTAAATTAATGAGTACTGATTATGGAATTATTCTTTTGAATATATATAAATCTACAAAAGAACAATTAATTAATGTTGAATTTTTTAATCAATTTTTTTAGCACTAATTAATTAAATCTATTGTTTATTATTTCTTTTTATAGGTTGAGAATGATGTGGAACCAAAACAAGACGTGCCACAATGGCTTTACGGCTTTCTATAGAAGACGTTATTCGATAAATGTCGTTCCCATGAAACCCAAAAGAACGACTTGAACAGGTATTGCATCACTTGCGATGCATGAGATCATTTGCAAGTCCTACATTATACCCTACAATCACGGCGAACACAAGTTGTTCACGATCTACAGCCATGTCTACCAAGACGTCGTCCCGCTTGATCAGATGAACAATTATATCAACTGCACAAGAATCCAGGTAACAAAAATAGTCATGTTCGTATGATAAGTTAATCTGTTTTGACTTTAATTGGTTTTATTGATATACTATATATGTGATGGTATTTTTTGAAAAAATCAAATCATTATAATACTGACATGACGTTTGATGTTGTTTGTGCTCGACACAAGGAGTAAGAAATTTAGATACAATATAAGAAAAAGATGAGGGATCGAGTTTCATTACACATAAAATGAAGAAAATGAAGGACACAAGAAAAAGTTCACAAATAATATATTCTTCATATTATGTGTGATGAAACTCGCTCATTTTTTTTTGTTAGTCCACCGCTAATTTAGATATATATTATCTAAATTTCTTACTCATGTTTCCAATGATTAATCACTCATGTGCAACTTATGTGCACGTTCCTTGCTTAAAAAAATTTATATGTGCACGTTCCTAATATAATAAATATTTATGTTGTCTTAAACTATTTTCTTCTTTGTTATTACTTATTAGTGTATAATTAAGTACTATTTTTCTTGTAATTAAATTGTAGCCGTATAAATGTAACAAGAAATGGGTGGTGCTTTGACTCCACTCCCACACAATGGGTCTGGTGCACTGATTGAAGGGGATGGAGCTTGCACTGTTTGCCGCAGAAAGTTGACTGAGCCCGGACACTTTCGGTTCTGCTCTATAGCTTGTAAGGTATGCACTTTCGATAATTATCAACGGGTCGTGACATATACTATACATATAATCGATATTTAGGTAGTGATTTGGGGAGCTTTTAGAAGCACTTTTCAGTTTTTTCTACACAAAATTTTGTTATCAATGAGTCGTGACATACACTATATGTTTAAACGATATTTAGGTAGTGATTTAGGGAGCTTTTAGAAGCACTTCTCAGTTTTTCCTTCATAAAATTTCAAAATTTTGTGAAAAGATAAACTGAGAAGTAATTCCTAGAAGCACTATCAAAACTAACTTAATAACAATCTAATTAATTAAACTTGGTTTAGATAAGAATTTTAATGTTAATTAATAGTATGTACAATTTTTAAATATTTTTACTGATTTCTAAAATTATTTAAATATTTTTATGAAACTAAACTTTTTTAAATCTTGACACAACCTTTATAAATGATATTTAACGATTCAATATGATCCAGCTTAAAGCATATACCGGTAGAGAGAATGTTACGATGTCGCATCGTGAACCTATTGCTAGAGCAAAAATATCTTCTCGAACGGCGGTGACAACTGTTGCGGCGCCAACGGCTGTACCGCAGGAAAAGAGTGCCTCATAGGTCCTTTACAAGATGATATAGCAGATGGAATACCTTTTTTTTTTTTTTAATACAATTATACAACTGATGGAATAACTTGAATTATTTAAACTTTGTCATATTTGTGTTGCTTTATGTTACTAATAAATGGCTTTCTTTCATCTATGATCCTTTTACAATTATTTTTAAATTATAACCCTTTTACAATTAAAGTGCTCTATTATTATTATTATTATTATTATTATTATTATTATTATTATTATTATTATTATTATTATATCGCCCAAAATGTGTTAATTTCACTTGTCTAAACCCAGAATCTTGTCGGCTCATGGCAAAGTCACGAGTAATGTTCCTTTGCTAGTAAAAAAAAAAGAATCTTTTTTCTTTTTCTTTTTTCCTCAAATCCTTGGCTAAACCTTAAAAACTAAATTATCTGTCAGCCTCGTGAAAAAGTTGCGAGTCGTGTTTTTTGATCACTTTACAATCGAAGTAGCCTATTCTTTTTGTCTAAATCCATCATCGCCGAAAATCGACCAATTTAAATCCTAAAATCTCGTCCAAGTCATAGGGAATCCATAAGTCTTGTTCGTTGGCCCATTTACTTTTTTTTTTTTTTTTTTTTTACAAAACTTGTAACTCTATTGAAATGAAGTAGAGTCACTTGTAACAAGATTGATCGATCAAACTAGCAAATTCCCAATCACTCAGAGAGAAAATAACAAATTTTGTTAAGAAGAGAACTAGAGAGTTAGTCGTTCTTCAAACATGAAAAAAAAAATCAACTATTGTTTAATCAGATATCATAGATTTTATCTCTGAGGCACATAGTCTAATATAACTCAAATCACTCGATGAGTCTGTAACTGTTTGTACTGTCAAGAGTAAGTTAGATGTAAGAATAACTTTCTGAAAACCTGTGTCTTCAATTAACTTGAGGTTTTCCCTATCCACCAACACTCTCCCTCATGCATGCAAATTACACCCCCAAATCCACATAAATTTCCCGACTCTTAAAAGCTAGCATCAACCGTCAACGTCCATTCTCATATGCTCAATAGGCGGCGGTGACCACAGTTTTGGTGAACATTGAAACACAAAATCTCGTCGGGCATTTTGATATTAAAAAAAATCAGATGAAAACATATTTTTTTTTCATGTAAGATGATGAAGATTGAAGAGACATGTCCTTGGAATTAATTCAAATCAAAACTTCCAATACAAAATTTTCTTTCATTATGAAGAATACGATGAACACAATTGTTATTTGGAAGAATTGGAGTAAAAGAAAAAACGTGTAATCAGAAAACAACGATGAATTTCTGAAATTCATCCTTTCCATCCTCAACCAAACATTTCCACAACTATTGTTGGTTATTACATCAAAGTTTTGGTGATTAAATTAAAAAGAACAGATCAAACAAAACCAATAACAAATCCTTAAACAAAGATAAAAGAAAGCAGATCAGATAAATGACACATGCTTCCAAATCAAGTTATCGAACCTCATCAAATCGATCATCAGAACACATGGACAATAGATCAATGACACAAGGTCATATCAAATTCATGATGACAAATTGATCTACGTATATTCCCAGATCAATATTACAAGCACAAATCAAATTCATCCTCAAGAAAAACAAGCCAGACCGACCAGATCAAACTATTAGGAGACTAGATTAATTAGAATTAAACCAAATCGATTGCCATTGTCTTCAAGAATCCGTTGTGCTAAAGGACAAAGGAAATAAATGAATAAATGAACGTTGCCAACCACATTTTAGAAAGTCAAAATCTGAGAGCAATTTCAAGGCACCTGTCGGCTGCCCACCGGCTACTTTATGAAGGCTATAAATACATGATGATCAAGAATCAAAACGCAAGAGTGTTATACAGAGATCCAACGAAAAGAAAGTTCATAAAGTCAAAAAGGCTTCAATCGAATATCTAGCTCAGAAACACTATTACCAGATCAAAGTTTCAAAGTCTTGAGTTAGATAGCATCTTGCTACCAGATCGATCAAGTCGCAAGCAATTATTGATATACCAGATGGATCAAAGTCACAACACTTATTTTTATACCAACTAAACTTGTCGAAGCACATTTCACGTGAATTCAATCTGTAACTCAAATAGACATTGATCTGTATTAAGAAAGTGGTGTCTAGGAGTTCTTTTCAAGAGTTGATTGGATCGGATTTGTACAAATAGTTGTATAAATAAAATTCTTCTAGTGAAATCCTTCTGAAAACAGAATAATAGGTGACGTAGGAGATTGAGCTCCGAACATCCATAAAAGTCTCTGTCTCTTTACTTACTGCTTTTATTTATAATTGATCTGCCTTAAGCTTTCAGGTTCAATTATGTGAAGAAGATATTTCCGCCTGATTTGATCAGATATTTCGAGCAGAGTTATAGTTTTTAAGCAACTTTGTTACTTCTGTCTACCTCAAGTAGATCGAAGTTTCTGAAAATTTTAAATTGTGTATTCACCCCCCTCTACATACATATTTCGATCCTAACAAGTGGTATCAGACCGGTTCTTGCTTATAACTTGAACTGTTCTTAGAAATCTATGACATCATTTAGTAAAATTTCTATGTTTTCAAAAGGATATTATGATGACTGGAAATTCGAATGCAAGCACATTTATCTGTTCAAGATGATGATATGTGGTACATCATTACAGATGGACCAATGAAGATCATGAAATCCAACACTGCCACTGCTATCTCTGCTGGTGCTCCTCAAAGGATAGAAAATCCTTGAGCTAATGGACCACTGAGGATAAAAAAAAAAGCCAATCTGGACAATGTTGCAAGAGATATCCTCTACAAGGCCTTGGATAAAAATATGTTCAGCAAAATCAAAAGCTGCACTACAACAAAAGAAATATGAGAAAAACTAACACAATTATGTGAAGAAAATGACCAAACAAAAGAAAAAAAACTTATGGTGGCCATTCAAAAGTTTGATAATATAAAGATGAAGCCTGGAGAAACAGTGAATGAGTTTGATGAAAGGTTCAGTAGCATAATGATCGAACTGAATGCACTAGGAAAAATTTACAGCAACAGGGAAGTAGCTCTAAAAGTTATGAGAGCTTTACCTCATGAATGGAATGTTAAAACCATAGCCATGAAAGAATACAAGGATCTCAACAAGATCATGTTACATGATCTTTTTGCATATCTCAAGGCCTATGAATTCGAATTGTGAGTTCGAACTGAAGAAGAGACATCTACTTCACAAGTGACCAAAGCTTTGACTGCAGCAGAAGAAACGCCAATAGTCAAGACTGCAGAACAACTCAGTAGTTATGCAATGTAACTATTTGTCAAAAATTTTGGAAGGTTCATGAAAAAGAATCACAAGAACTTCCAGAACACAAACAGACCAAGCTTCAGACAAAAGGAACCAACCAAAGATGATCGAGCTTGCTACAACTGTGGCAAGAAAGGACATTTCATAGCTGAATGTACTAAACCTAGGAAAGATGAGAGAAGAACATCACACAAGAAGATTGCTAGAGAAGAGAGAAAAAGATTCAGAAGAAATAAGAAACAGAAAGCACTATTAGAAGATGAGAACAAAAACGAATGGGCAGAATCAGATCTTGATTCATCTCACTCCGAAACATCCTCAAGTGAAAGTGAAGATGATGCTGTCAAATGCCTAATGTCCGGAGCAGACTCAACTATTCAAAATGATGGAGAGGTACTTGACTTTACTTCAGATGAATTTAGTAAATAAGATCTTATTACTGCATTAAATGAGATGGTTAATGAATATCGAATACTATCTCATAAGTTTGAGGAAGTCAAGTCAGACGGAAAGAGTCAAATAGATAAGTCAGATCAAAGTAACTCTAATGAGTCTACATGATCAGACAGTCTAAGGGCTCAGATAAGTCTGTTAACGACTGAAAACGAAAATATGAGAAGTATTTTTGTTAGATAAAAGGTTGGCAGATCTAGTAATTTTTTAGAACAAATCATAGATTTCGTTAGATAAACTGACTGGAATGCAAAAGCAAGCTGGAGATAAATCTGGTTTAGGCTACAACATGAATGACATCAGTTCATCTGACATAACCGCTCAATCTTGTCTGGAGAAGAAAAATTCCAAATTCATGAAATTTATTAGATCCAGCACGATATATGAACCTGAGATTCCAGTTACAACTCCAATATGTCAACAGAGCAAAATTTTTCGCAAAGGGTTGGGATATATTAAGCCAGAAAGTTCTTAGTCAAGAGTGATCAAAACTAGATATAACCAGTCTAGATATGGTCATAACAGATAGAAACTTATGAGAGCACAACATAAAACATTTTAAAAACAACAATGCTCCTAAGAGGTATTGGAAATCAAGCTGGAACAATCGATCTGATCATTACACTTGGCACCCACAACACAATACACGAAGGATAGTAGACAAATCACATGATCTTGGAAATACATACAATGGAAAATCTGTAAGGATAATTCAAATATGAATTCCAAAGGGATTATTCCAGCATGGACCCAAGTAGGTATGGGGATCGACCAAAGATATTTTATTTTTGGTTACAGGTAAAAAGAAGTGAACTGATGAATCAATCAGTCTAGTACTTGGATAGTGGCTGTTCAAGACATATGACTGGAGATATTAGAATGTTATCAGAATATGTACAAGTTTCAGGACCCAAAATCACCTTTGGAGACAATTCTAAAGGTACAACCATGGGTGGTAAGGGTAAGCTTATCCATGAAAATATTAACATTCAATATGTTTTACATGTAGAAAGTTTAAAGTACAATTTTATTAGTATTAGTCAACTTTGTGATTATGATTACTGTGTAGAATTTCAAAAGCACATACATAGTAAACTGGTCTGAACAACCATCTACTTCAGTTTTTCTGATTGCAACCAAAATGAATCAGAATTGGTTATGGCACAAGAGACTAAATCACTTGAACTTCAAATCTTTAGCCAATCTGAGTAAACATGAATTGGTTACATGACTGCCTAAAATTGAGTTTTCAAAAGGCAAGATCTGCACTGCGTGCCAATTGGGTAAGCAAGTCAGATCAACTTTCAAAATTAAAGGTTGTAACTCTTCTTTCAAAAGCCTAGAACTATTGCATATGGATCTTTTTGGTCATATACCAGTAATGAGCTTAGGGGAAATGAAGTACACTCTGGTTATTGTTGATGATTTCTTAAGATTTACTTTGGTGATATTTTTAAAATCCAAATATCAGACTGCCACAAAATTGATCAAACATCTTTCAAGACTTCAAAATGAGAAATCTAACACCATTGACAAAATTCGAAGTGATAGAGGAACTGAGTTTACAAATCAAACTATGTCTGCTTATCTTGAAAATCTTGGAATCAAGCATGAATTCTCTGCCTTTTTACAGCAAAATTTGATCCTTTCAAGCACTCCAATCCAACATAATGATATCCCAAAACATGTAGACATATATAGAACAAGATCTAAACATGTTTATAACAAGTTGATACATCAAAACAACCATTTGGAATCCAGAAAAAGCATGAAACTATACTTCTCAAGAACAACATTCATAAGTGTTTCCTAACATGCTTTCTAGGAGGTATATACATCATTTATACAACAAACAACCCGAGTCCACATCTCTAGACTCTCTCATGAGCTACCCTCGTCGAATTTGGCCACCTCCTGCCCCATCTGTTGTCATGCACACATACAAAATAAGACAACAGCCGGAAACATCCGGTGAAAATACAATCTCAGTATAATCAACATATATACGCATTAAATAAAATCATATCGACTCTAAACATTTCAACTCGAGATTAGAGTAAACGCATATATATAAAGAATTGATTCATATCACACTCTTTGCCATCAAGATTCGTATACGATCTTGACATGGATATCCATCTATCGTCGTCTCATCAGACTCGAAAATAAGGTTCATCTAACCTTGGCATAAAAATCAATTCATATCTTATATCATCATATCATATCATATCGAATTAAAGATCCATTACCTGAGATTGATCGACAACAACAAAACATAATCAAAACAATAAACAAGTGTGTGATTTTGGCGGGACAACTCAAGAAGCTTCATTCTCGAGTTCCAAATCTTTGACTTGCGATGTCGTCTTATACCTTCTCGTTTTGTATCGGTTCTTGAAGCTTCAAATCTGAAACATAACAACAATAGCTCATATATCATAATCTATTCAACTTCACATGCAAATCTGCTCGCTTTCATTATTCCACAACTTCAAACCTCAAGCAAATCTTCTTCGGGTCGAAGGTGGACTTCATGAATTGATCAAGTTATCTTACTAATCTGAAATATAATGATTATAACCAAGAAACATCAGTTATAACATTATTAAATCCTCAGCTCAATCATAGGACACCGAAACAGCCTCAAATCATAAACCGACGGCGTAGCGATTGAAAACTGATAACCAACACAATATCGAAACCAATTCTAATCATCCGTAACCATCATATACCAGCTAAATAACATAAAAACTCGGCAAAATCAGATGCCTAACTTTCGAAACATTTGCTGGAACACATATTAACCTCATACAACACTCGTTCTTCGATTCGATTTCTATACGATACAATACATAATCTCAAAAACATGTGCATAGCAGCAAATTTTGATCTCTAACATATTTCAATCTTCAAAACATGCTGAATCAATAAAGACTTACACTAGATCGAATACCTCATCGCAAGGATTCCAAAACTAGTTTCAGAATCGAAATCGAACAATCGGGTCAAAAGTTACGGGGTTTTGAAAATCAAAAATCAATTGAAAATGAAGAAGGTCTCGACTCCTGCTCTGTTTTCTGAATTGAATATAACTTTTACATGTTTACATGCTGATAATCCAACTACTAATCGGATATGTTCAAGTAAAATTAAAACTTAACCCCTGAAACTTCAAAAATTGCAATTCAGTTTTTGGCTCTCTTTTAATTCAATTTCAATCCTAAATAAGTTAAGGATATTAGAATTTAAATCAAAACTCTAAATATTTCCAAATTAAATATTATCGGATTAAAATTAAATAATTTTGGATTAAAATAATCTCGGGCCTTACATATACACTTTGTATTTGTAAAACAGTCGAGTACTATGTACTGAATTAAGTTATGTACTAGAAGTTTCAGTCAAGACAGTGTTAAGTACTTAACTGAATCGGAGTCTTGCAATTTTATTGTAATACTCAAATCTTTTAGCGAATCTTTTTCAAAAGAAAGAAGGGGTGACGTAGGAGTTTTTAATCTCCGAACATTCAGAAACATTATGTGTTACTTCCATTTTCAATCGATGTATTCATATTTTGTTCAATATGTCAGTCGACTTTAGTCCACACATACTATGTTGATTGATCTTTGACAGCCAAGAAAGGGAAAAAAAGGTCAGTTGATACTTCAACTGAATCGTTGAAAAGAGAAGAAAATTTCGAACTATGTATCCACCTCCCTCTGTACGCATTATATGATCCAACAAAATATCATTTCAATTTGAAGCTCTCCGTCACATTCTCGTAGTGTCGTTTTCCTACATCACAAAACAAAAAAACAAACTTTATGAGATCTAGTATGGTAAAGTTCCAGTGATATCCTACTTCAAATCTTCGGTTGCAAATGCTTTATACATAACAATGGAAAGACTCATCTGACTGCTCTAGATGTCAGATCAGATTCCGTTTTGTTTCTTGACTACTCTTCTGTTAGAACATCCTTTCGAGTATTTAATACTAAAACACTAACAGTTAAAGAATCAATTCATGTTTTTTTGATGAAACCTCTGTTACTAATGAATCTCCAAGCTTGAATGATCTTAGCAACATGTTAGAAGATTCAAAATTAGACACAGATGATGAAGAAGAAATCCAGATCAAACAGAACAGAGAAACACCTTGTGAACCAGAACAATTAGATGAACCAGCACCAGAAGCACCTCCAAATGACAATGATATTCCACCAAATACAGATCAAGTTGAAAATCAAGACCAATCAGATAAACATGATCATACAGATCAACTTGGTCCCAACTATAGATGGACCAAGAATCATCCTCCAAACTTGGTAATAGGTAATTCATCTGAACCTTTGAGTACCAGAGGCCAGATGCTAAATGAACTTCTACATGCTGCTTTCATTTCTCACCTAGAACCTAAGAAAATAGAAGAAGCATGACTTGATAGTAATTGGATAGAAGCCATGCAAGAAGAATTAAGTCAATTCGAAAGAAACTCTGTCTGGAACCTAGTTCCTAGACCATCTGATAAATCTGTAATAGGAACCAGATGAGTTTTTAGAAACAAACTCAATGAGAATGGTACTGCCATTAGAAATAAAACCAGGGGAGATTCAATAATTTGACAAACAAATTTCGATACCATGACTTTTCAAACTACACTCTAATTTGGATTTTTTATGTTGGTTTGGATGTAACAACAAGAAGTTGGGTAGATTATGGAGCTTTGGCAATTGACAGTCACTTGTTCAACAGAGATTATAACAGTGCGATGCACTCGTTAAATGATATGACAAATTTCGACTACTATTGGCATTGTGATCTTTCACTTCTGGGTTGGAGTCACCAATATCCTCCAGATTTCAACTCCACCAATTTTTCGAATCAACCATTTGAGCATCAATAAGAGTGTATCACACGTTTTGGGGATAATGTGGCACATTTGGAGAACATTGTGAATATTGAGACAGAGATAAATAAGAAGTTCTTAGAAAGACACATCAACTCTTTGAGTCTTTTGGATGAATAGATTGAGCTTCTTATAGTACCATTTTCTGAGATTGTCCAAGAGAATGAAGTGATCCATGAAGATAAATTTGTGACCAATCATGTGTGGCTGGATGATGACAACTCAAAAACCATGGTTTGGAGAGTGATTCAACTCATGTTGAAACTTCATGGAAATGTGATCCTTCAGGAGTAATTGAGCCAGATCAAGAGGAATATTATTTGAGGAATCTTCATGCAAAGATGAGCCAAAAGTGACATTGGAGGAGGAATAAATATACAAGACAGACGATTTGAACTCGTCAATGGCCTTTACATGTACACCATTAGAAGATCCATTCTTTTCATTGACGCTAATTCCAAAATATTACATCCTCTATGAGCTTCAGCATAAATTCTGAGTCTCGTCCCAAAATAATCAGTTCATGTCGAGTGTTATTGGAGCGACAAGCTTACAATGTCAATATTACGCCAAGCTTGAGGGCGTACAAAATCAAGACCCATACGTAGAGTCGTATGATTCTTACTATGAGCGACAACCGCTCTTTGATTGTAGTAATCTGGTTCCATTTTACAAGATTAAGGGACTTAAATGTGATTAAGGAATTGATTAGGGGACTAAATTACAAAATGAGCTCGGGCACGATCGGATCGTCCGATCCAGGAATGGAACATCTGAACCCAACCATTGAGGTGTCAACTTGGTATTGACATGTGGCGGAGATCGGACCGTCCGATCTAGTGATCGGACCATCTGATGTGTTGGCAGGGCAGGTGTCAACAAGATCATGCCACGTGGCCAAATATGCAGGATCAGACCGTCCGATCATGGGATCGGAGCGTCCGATCTAGGCCTATAAATAAAGGTTCGAATTCCTAATTTTCAGATGCAATTTATCCTCTCCTTGGCCCATTTTGCTCGATTTTAGGAGCTTCTGGGTACTCTTATTTTAAGAGTTGGAGTATGTAGTAGTTTTTATATAGCGGATAATGTCCGCAGCAATAGCCAGATGGCTGAGCTCTGGCGAGGCATCCAAGGATCGTAGCTAGGCTATGCCCAAGCTCTGGGGCATGCGACATCAGCGGGCTGACGACGGACACAGGTATGACTTTTGTTTCCTATAATAAATAGGGAGTAGGCTATAGTTTAATTAAGGCTTTTAGAAACTAGTAGATGATTTTTGGCATGCTAGGTAATGCATGGTGATTTATGCATTGTAGTGCTGCATGGTAGGCTTGGATCTAGAGGAGGAGCTTCTAGGATCTGCCTTAGTAAGGTACGGAAGTATTATTCGAGATATCCAGATTGAGTATGCATGTATTATGTGTTTGCATTGATTATGTGATTGCATGTTTTATATGCCTTTATATACAGCATGTCACGACTATATGCTGCATAGTTAGAGGTATCCTGTAGTAGGGCGCTCACCCTACGAGTTTGTGGATGGTTGGATACATAAGTCTTGTGTCAGGTCATCGTAATGGTTGGATATTTGTACTAGTATCAGGTCACCATTATCCACTGGGTATATGAGTCACCTCTTGATACGACGGCGCAGCGTGCTATATAACCTGGGCCCGATTTATGAGCTAGAGACTTGACCTGAGTGTCTTGGTACCCAGTTCATTTGAATTCATGCGCATATAATAGTGTATACTCATACTCTCGTATTAAGCATGTTAGGCTCACTTCCGGTTGTTTTCTGTTGGCTGAATGTCCTATTCCATGGGGCAGTTGCATGTAGTTCTCCTGGGGACAAGGAGGTTAGGTGGTGACCATGGCTAGTTAGCAAGGTTGACCACTAGGTTTTGCTTAGCAGCTCAGAACCAAGTCGATTCCTTTGGTGAAAGTTCAGTGGAGTCATCACGGAGTCAAGGAAGCGACTTGGGAGACAGAATCCGACATAGGGACAGCTTTTTCCTAAGTTATTTGGATGACGTGAGTTCTTTTAACTGTCTTCTGTCATTTATTCTATCTTATGTGATTGATTCTTATTGATTTTGAGGACGAAATATCTTCTTAGAGGGGAGAATTGTAACTCCCCAAGTTTATCTTAATTGAATTTATTTGAGATAATCGGAGATCACAGAATTCAAGAGCCGATTTGATTTTGATCAGTGTCTATTTTGCAATTTTTGGATTTTTTAGGGACTAAAATGCAAATATGGAGTTTTTTATAATATCTTAGCTTGGTTGACTGGTCTTCATTTCTCCATCTCCTTCCCCATCTCGTTTCCTCCATTTAAGGCGCCCAAATCATTTCTTCAAGCTTTTAGATCCCGGTTGCTTGTCGATCCGTCCATTAGAATTTTAATCCGAAGGCAGATTAGCGATCACGGCAGCGAGAGCTTCTTTCTATCGTAAGCATTTCTCCGATCAGCTATACTTTTATTTTCGGATGTTGTTAGAATCGATTGAGTTTCGGTTATGTCGTTCTTGAGATAGTTCTTATCGATTATTCTCAGTCATTTTTGAAATAGAGCATCGTTCGGATTTGTTATGATTTTCGAAAGAATAATTCGAAAATAGGGATTTTGAGATGTGTTGGATTTGATTTGTATTTGATGTTTTAGAATTGGTTTGAGTTGTTTGCAATGCTTTACTACTGTCTGTGTTCCCGGTTTGATCAGTATATATTCATAATGTCGTCGGTTTGAGTTTTGGGATTTTGAACCGTTTGAGTTGTTGAACTTTGGCTATTGGGTTTGTTCATCGTTGTTGATCTCCTTTTGCCTCCGTACAGATTTGGTTGAAGTTTGTTGAGCCAGAGTAAGCAGAAGTCGAACGTCGAAGAGTTGGACGAAGAGCGGTAAAGAGTTTACCTTGAGCCTTTGTTGTTTTAGGTTGTATGGATTTTGATATAACCTCTTTTGTAACTTATCCAAAGTTGGAGATATTCGATTCGAAAGGTACAAGCAGTCATAGTTTTATCGGGATAGCACACTCGAGACAGTTGGTTCTTGAGTTTCCCTTAAATCACATACTTGCATCAATACTTGTTCTAGAATGAGAAACTTGTATTTTGTTGTTTCAGCTTTTGTCATATGGCTTAATGCTTTACGTTTTTATTATGCATTCATCTCGAGCCTAAATCTTTGATTTTCAGTGGGTTGTATTCCCTTTTTGTTAGACATTTTGGGGGATATAATCGAGTGGCCTGGGTGTAAAAGTTCACCTAGTGTCAGCATACTCCTTGTAGTTGCATCAAAGTATATAGGATGGAGATACGTGGCACCACCTCGATTGGGAGATTCGGTGAGTTGTTACGTGATCTCATCCTTCGGATCCCAAAATCATAGCAGCAATCTCTTGTTTATCAGAGTTTATATCCCGATTTTAAAGACATGCATTTCATTCTTCTTAACATTGAATATGTTGTCTTGATATCATGTTATTGATATATTACTTGTTATTGCATGTTATGTTGATTTTACTGGGAATATCATTCTCACCGGAGTTATTCGGTTGTTGCTTTGTTTTGTATGTGTACTTGGAAACAAGTGGGGCAGGATCAAGTCAGCGAAGACTTGGTTAGCATCAAGATTGAAAGATAGAAATGGGACTCGGTTTAAAA
This sequence comes from Henckelia pumila, assembly GCF_033568475.1. Classification (NCBI taxonomy): domain Eukaryota; kingdom Viridiplantae; phylum Streptophyta; class Magnoliopsida; order Lamiales; family Gesneriaceae; genus Henckelia; species Henckelia pumila. The sequence continues at coordinate 144,611,024 of NC_133121.1, forward strand.
GTCGAATCAGCATGTCAATCTAGTTTATGTTGGAATATGTTTAGAACTCGAACTTCTTAATATCTGTTGTATCGTTTATGCGCGTATTGAGGTTTGTATGCTGTTGTTGCATGTATTTTGTACCTCTTTATGTTTGGAATGGATTTATTAAGTTAATTTGGCAAGTTATTTTCTTCTGGTTTTTCTGTTCAGAGCTGGCCGCTCGATCGATGGAGTTTAACCGATCGAGCGAGGAAACTGCAGCCTTTTTTATGTTTCTATAAAAACTTGGTCCGCTCGATCGGTTGAGTTTTACTGATCGAGAGGAGCTGGTTTTGAGGCGGCAGTAAAGTTTTAATTGTTGCTCGCTTGATCGGTTGAGTTCTACCGATCGAGCGAGACACTGTTCATTTTTTTAAAAAAATTTCTTTTATTGCTTTTTAATCTTGGATCTTGTATGCTTAGTTTTTGTTTAACCCGAGATTAGATGATTAGAACCGAGGTCTCACATTAAGTGATATCAGAGCGATAAGTTCTTGGTTGAACTAGAAGTGAGCGGGTTAGATCGAGTTCGCTTGAATTGGCTCCTCGCATGTGATTGAGTTATTTATTGATTATTTAAATTCCATGCGAGCATGCTTTATTATTTGAGAATTATTTGAATTGCATGATTTTGTGATTTAAATTATAAAGCATGGACTACTTGAGATATAACTGTTTTTGTTTATCGACTTGTATCCAAAATTCTGAGAGGTTGAAGGGCACCAAATTGTAGCAATTGAGATATCTTGAGTCCTAACATTTGATTATCAGATGGGTCCTTGTCGAGTAATTAACAGAAACCCACCGCCAGTTACTCCTCCGAATGAGCAAGCTAGTACCGAAATTGATCAGATGGATGCCACAACAACGCCTATAGAAACCTTATTGAAGAGGTTTCAATAGTTTAACCCGCCAATCTTGCAGGGTACAGAGAATCCTGTTGACTGTGAGAGCTGGTTGGACGACATTGATTAGTTGTTCGATTCCCTTGATTATTCAGATGACCGCCGAACCAGGTTAATCATTCATCAGCTTCGGGATGTTGCTAAGAACTAGTGGATCACGATGAACAGAGCCATTGAAAATCGAGGTACAGCTATTAACTGGAATCTTTTCAAATCTGAGTTTTATAAGCGGTTTTTCCCAATTTCGTAGCGAAAGGATAAGGGAGCCGAGTTTGCCACTCTGAAGCAAGGGAACTTGAATATCCAGGAGTATGTAGCCAAGTTTGATAGTTTGCTGATATTTGCACCGCACATTGCCGACAACGAAGAAGCAAAAACCGACCAGTTCATTAATGGTTTGAACCCCGACATCTTCACGTTGGTAAACATTGCTAGGCCTGATAATTTTGCGGATGCCATGAATCATGCAAAGGGAGCTGAAGCAGGTTTGTGGAGATAGAGAGGAGCATCATTTGTACCTCAGCAGCCAAGACAGTCTCAGAATCAACCGTCTCAGTATCAAAATCAGCCGTCACAGTATCAGAACCAACCACAGAGGTATGAAGGAGGAAGCAGTGGGGGTAAAAGAAAGGATAATTTCTGAGCCAAAGGGAAACAGTTCAAGAAGCCGGGGAATAGTTCTTCTAGCTCCAGTGGCTCCAAGCAGTTCGGTTCAAGATAGATTTTTGGAATTTCATCTTTGTTCTGTAACAAGTGTGGGGGTAGACACTCCCAAGAGAAGTGTGTAGGAGTCTTCGGGAACTGCAATATCTATCAACAACCAAGACACTTTGCTAAGGTGTGTCCTCAGCGAGGTAAAGATCAAGCTCAGAGCGGGAGTTTTTTTAGACCTATAGCTCAGCCTGAGAGGTAGACTTCTACGGTTCACTCCTTCCAGTCTCAGCAACAGAATAGATAGGGAGGTAACCCGAGTGCAAACCAGCCTCCGAGATAGCAGGCACGAGTCTTTGCTCTGACTGAGGATCAGGCTCAGGCTCAGGCAGCACCTGACGATGTTATAGCAGGTAACTGTTCGATTTTTGGTTATTCTGCTCATGTATTGATACATACGGGTGCGTCTCACTCTTTTATATCTGAGAAATTTGTTTTGATGCATGTCTTGCCTTGTGAGCCTTTTCCTGCTGTAGTAGCTGTTACTTTACCTTTGGGTGGAAAAATTGTTTTTGTCAGATTAGTCGGGAACTGTGAACTTCGATTTGAGAAGAATTTGTTAGAATTCGACTGTATTGTACTTGGGCAGTCAGATTTTGACTGTATTGTTGGTATAGATGATTTAACCAAGTACAGGGCAACCGTCGATTGTTTTCAGAAGGTTGTCAGATTCAGACCTAAAATGGCAGACGAGTGGAAATTATTTGGTAAGGGTTCTTGATCTAGAATTCCTTTGATTTCGGTGTTATCGATGACTCGTTTGTTACGGAGAGGTGCAGAGGGATTTTTGGTTTATGCAGTTGACGTACTGCAATCTAGCCCAGAATTAGTTGATATACCAGTGGTTAGAGAATTTGCTGACGTCTTTTCGTATGAGATTCCTGGATTGCCACCTATTCGAGAGATCGAATTCAGCATTGATTTATTGTCAAGTACTCAGCCAATTTCCAAAGCTCCTTATCGTATGACACCAGTTGAATTGAGAGAATTGAAAGAACAGCTTGAGGATTTGATCTCCAAGGGATACATCAGACCTAGTGTGTCACCTTGGGGTGCTCCTGTCCTTTTTGTTCGAAAGAAAGATGGTTCTATGCGGTTCTGTATTGATTACCGTCAACTGAATCAAGCGACGGTAAATAACAGTATCTTTTACCCCGAATAGATGACCTTTTTGATCAACTACAGGTTTCTTCTGTCTATTCGAATATTGATATGAGGTCAGGATATCATCAGCTGAGAGTGCGAGAGGAAGATATTCCTAAGAACGCATTCAAAACGAGGTATGGTCATTTCGAGTTTATAGTCATGTCGTTCGGTTTGACTAACGCTCCAGTGGTTTTTATGAGTTTGATGAACCGTATCTTTTAGCGTTATTGGATGAGTTTGTTATTATCTTCATCGATGATATTCTTATCTATTCGAAGAATTGTACTGACCATGCAGAGCATTTGAGGATCGTCTTGCAGATTTTGTGGGTTGAACAGTTGTTTGCCAAGCTGTCTAAGTGTGAGTTTTGGTTGGACCGAGTTGTCTTCCTCGGTCATATTATTTCAGGATATGGGATTTCTATCGATCCCAGCAAGATTGAAACGGTCATGAATTGGCCTAGACCGATATCAGTGCCTGAAATCCGAAGCTTCATGGGTTTAGCTGGTTATTATCGCCAATTTATCAAGGGATTCTCATCTATTGCAAAGCCAATTACCCAGCTGACTCAGAAGAATGCGCCTATTATCTGGACTGCAGATTGTTAGGCTAGTTTCGTTGATCTGAAGAAGAGACTGGCCAGTGCTCCGATTTTATCTATTCTATCAGGTACTGGAGGTTTTACCGTTTACTGCAATGCTTCTAACCGAGGCTTTGGATGTGTTCTTATGCATCATAAGGATGTGATAGCATATGAATTGAGGCAGCTGAAGCCGCACGAGACTCGTTATCTGGTTCACTCGCTGCGATCGTATTTGCTTTGAAGATTTGGCGTCACTATCTTTATGGTGAGTCTTTTGAGATCTTTTCTGATCATAAGAGCCTTAAGTATTTGTTTTCATAGGCAGAGCTGAACATGAGACAGAGAAAATGGTTAGATTTGTTGAAGGATTTCGACTGTGAAATCAAATATTACCCAAGAAAGTCGAATGCAGCTGCAGATGCCTTGAGCCGAAAGCTTTGTTCTTTATCTCTTTCTACTATCGGTGTTTCTCAGTTGATCGATGATTGTTGCACTTCTGGTTTGGAGTTTGAAACATATAGGAGGACTATCAGAGTGTTTGCTATTCAAGCCGAGCCAGAGTTATTTATTTTGATCAAAGAAGCACAGAAGTCTGATCTGAGCACTTAGATTTCAGTAGAGAAAGTCAGATCTGGGAATCAATCTGAATTCTAGGTTAGAGATGATGTTTTGTTTGTGAATAACCGTATTGTTGTGCCCGATGTTTTGGAGTTGAGGCAGCGTACTCTCCAAGAGGCACATTGCAGTTGGTTCAGTATTCATCCTGGAGGCCGGAAGATGTACAACGATCTGAAGAATCAGTTTTGGTGGAAGAAGATGAAGAGAAATGTTGCAAAATTTGTATCCCGATGTTTGAACTGTCAGCAGGTGAAAGCATAGAGGAAGCAACCGGGTGGTCTATTGCACAGTCTATCTGTTCCTGAATGGAAGTGGGATCACATTTCGATGGATTTCGTCACAAAGCTACCGCAATCTGTTCGAGGATGCGATGATATTTGGGTAGTGATTGACAGATTGACAAAGTCTGCTTGTTTTATTCCGTACAGGATGACGTATCGTCATGATTAGATGACTGAGTTGTATGTTAGCAACGTTGTGAGATTGCATGGTGTGCCGAAGTCGATCATTTCAGACCAAGACCCTAGATTCACTTCGCACTTTTGGCACAGTATTCAAGAGGGGTACTCAATTGCATTTGAGTACAGCTTATCATCCTCAGACCGACGGACAGTCAGAGCGGACTATCCAGACGTTAGAGGATATGCTTCGAGCAGTAGTGCTAGAATTTGGCACTAGTTGGCAAGATTCTTTGCCTTTTGTCGAGTTTTCTTACAACAACAGTTATCAAGCGAGTATCGATATGGCACCTTTTGAAACTTTGTACGGTAAGAAGTGCCAATCTCCTTTGTTTTGGGATGATGTGTCCTAGTCACCTGATTTGAGACCGGATATGCTTATAGTTATGGAAGAGCAAGTAAAGATCATTCTGACGAGAATAAAGTCAGCTCAGGAAAGACATGAGAAGTATGCAAATATCGATGCAGACCTCTGAGTTTCGATCAGGGAAACCGAGTATTCATGAAGATTTCTCCTTTTAGAGGCTTTGTGAGATTTGGAAAGAGAGGAAAGTTATCTACGAGATTCATCGGACCGTACGAGATTTTTGAGAAGTTAGGCGATCTTGCCTATAGGCTTACACTTCTTCCATCTTTATCTGTTATTCATGATGTTTTTCACGTCTCTATGTTGCTGAAGTATCATCAAGATCCTTCTCATATTCTTCAGCCTGACGAAGCCGAGCTTGATGAGTCTCTAAGCTACTTTGAGCGACCAATTCAGATCCTTGATCGGAAGGAGAAGCAGCTCAGAACCAAGTCGATTCCTTTGGTAAAAGTTCAGTGGAGTCATCACGGAGTCAAGAAAGCAACTTGGGAGACAGAATCCAATATGAGACAGCTTTTTTCTGAGTTATTCGGATGACGTGAGTTCTTCTAACTATCTTTTGTACTTTATTCTATCTTATGTGATTGATTCTTATTGATTTCGAGGATGAAATATCTTCTTAGAAGGGGAGAATTTTAACGCCCCAAATTTATCTTAATTTAGTTTATTTGAGATAATCGGAGATCAAAGAATTCAAGAGCCGATTTGATTTTGATCAGGGTCTATTTTGTAATTTTTGGATTTTTCAGGGACTAAAACACAAATATGGATTTTTTTTTATAAAATCTTAGCTTGGTTGACTAGTTTTCATTTCTCTATATCCTTCCCCATCTCGTTTCCTCCATTGAAGGCGCCCAAATCGTTTCTTCAAGCTTTCAGATCCTGGTTTCCGGTCGATCCGTCCGTTAAAATTTTAGTCCGAAGGCAGATTAGCGATAACGACAGCAAGAGCTTCTTTCTATTATAAGAATTTCTCCGATCAGTTATACTTATGTTTTCGGATGTTGTTAGAATCGATTGAGTTTCGGTTATGTCGTTCTTGAGATAGTTCTTATCGATTATTCTTGGTCGGTTTTTAAATAGAACGTATTTTGGATTTGTTATGATTTTTGGAAGCATAATTCGAAAATGGGGATTTTGAGATGTGTTGGATTTGATTTGTATTTGATGTTTTAGCATTGGTTTGAGTTGTTTGCAATGCTTTACTGCTGTATGTGTTTCCGATTTGATTAGTATATAGCCGTTATGCCGCCGGTTTGAGTTCTGGGATTTTGAACCATTTGAGTTGTTGAAATTTGGCTATTGGGTTTGTTTGTCGTTGTTGATCTTCTTTTGCATACGTACAGATTCGTTTAAAGTTTGTTGAGCCCAGAGTTAGCAGAAGTCGAACGTCGAAGAGTTGGACGAAGAGCGGTAAAGAGTTTACCTTGAGTCTTTGTTGTTTTAGGTTGTATGGATTTTGATATAACTCTTTTGTAGCTTATCCAGAGTTGGAGATATTCGAATCAAAAGGTACAAGCAGTCATCATTTTAGCGGGATAGCACACTCGAGACAGTTGGTTCTTGAGTTTCTCTTAAATCACATACTTGCATCAATACTTGTTCTAGAATGGGGAACTTGTATTTTGTTGTTTGAGCTTTTGTTATATGGCTTAATGCTTTACGTTTTTATTATGCATTCATCTCGAGCCTAAATCTTTGATTTTCAGTGGGTTGTATGCCCTTTTTGTTAGACGTTTTTGGGGCTATAATCGAGTGGCCTGGGTGTAGAAGTTCACCTATTGTTAGCATACTCCTTGTAGTCGCACCAAAGTCTAGAAGATGGAGATACGTGGAACCACCTCGATCGGAAGAGTCGGTGAGTTGTTACGTGATCTCATCCTCGGGATCCCAAAAGCATAACAGCAATCCCTTGTTTATCAGATTTTATATCCCGATTTTAACATTGAATATGTTTTCTTGATATCATGTTATTGATATATTACTTGTTATTGCATGTTATGTTGCTTTTACTGGGAATATCATTCTCACCGAAGTTATCCGGCTGTTGCTTTGTTTTGTATATGTACTTGGCAACATGTGGGGCATGATCGAGTCAGCGAAGACTTGGTTAGCATCAAGATTGAAAGATAGAAATAGGACTCGGTTTAGAAGTCGAATCAGCATATCAATCTAGTTTATGTTAGAACATGTTTAGAACTCGAAATTCTTAATATATGTTGTATCGTTTATGCGAGTATTGAGGTTTTTATGCTGTTTTTGCATGTATTTTGTACCTCTTTATGTTTGGAATGGATTTATTAAGTTAAGTTGGCAAGTTATTTTATTTTGGTTTTTCTGTTCAGAGCTGACCGCTCGATCGGTAGAGTTTAACCGATCGAGCGAGGAAGCTGAAGCCTTTTTTTGTTTCTGTAAAAACTTGGTCCACTCGATCGGTTGAGTTTTACCAATTGAGCGGAGCTGGTCTTGAGGCGGCAGTAAAGTTTGAATTGTTTCTCGCTCGATCGGTTGAGTTTTATCGATCGAGCGAGGCACTGTTCATTTTTTAAAAAAATTTTATTTTATTGCTTTTTAATCTTGGATCTTGTATGCTTATTTTTTGTTTAACCCAAGATTAGATGATTAAAACCGAGATCTTACATACTACATTGATGGTTGCTACTAGAAATTCGGGCGATAGACTATAAATTCAGCGCTGACTGAGAGGCAACTCAGTGTTTTCTTTCCATTATTTTTTATTGTTATTTTTATTTTTATTATCTTTTGCTACTCCACCACCTTACCCGTCGCTTTTCATGTTCAATAGGTTGTCCCGTTAAGTGAAGTTGGTGTGGTGCTCTACAGCCGGAGGAGGATGTGGAATAATGACCAGGGGAGTGTTATTTTTCTTTTCTTTGTCTTGCATTTAGTGCCGTTAATTTTTGTTTTGTGTCTTGAAGCATTAGGGGCAATTATTTGAATAAGCATGTGGGTAGTTTATTGCATTTTACATTTAGTGTTGCATGTTTGTGTGTCCAGTTAGGATAATGAATGGGAGCTGATGATGATTGTGGGGTAAGAAAATTGAATTTTGTTGAATATTGATCGAGCAAATACTACCACATAAAATCAACTCAAATATGTCTATTAATTAAGCTCTAATAAATCGCAACTGCACGAGTCAGATAATAATATAGTATACATGAGTACGAGTATCGTCCCACAGAGATTGATGTTTGACAAAATTACCTCAAGTATGATTTTTTAATTAATTAAAATGATAGATGGAGAATAAATTAATAAACTAAAATAAAAATAAGAATAAAAGCAAAACAAATAAATTAAGTTCAGAAAATAAATAAACGATTGTTAGGATCTCGGTTCACCTATCCCTTTATTCTCTAATGATTGAATTTTAATTCTAAAGTCATGCTTTTGACGGAATTCCCTAATCTATCAATATACTCTCTCGAGCTTTATTAATCTAATTAACAAATTGTAATAACCAAGTCTCCTTGCGTTATTTAACAATTGCAATTGCATTAACGATTTATGGAATCCTCTAGCTTTCGACCTGGTGGAATATGACTATCAACATGTATCCAACCTCATATCTCTATGCAAGTTGTAGATCCATGGATTATATTACTCTTTCATGTCATAAAATCTCCTCTCGGTATCAATTATAACACATAAAATCAATAAGAAGTTGATCATCAATCTTCAAAATTGCAATAAACACAATAATATAATCAAGAACGCTTAAAAACCAAATTCAATCTTCAAAAAGAAATCAAAACATAGTTTTGGGGGTAGGATCCCCTAAATTCCAACAAATAAAATAAAAGGAAAAGAGAAAACTAGTGTTTGCAGTTCTTGAGTTCTTCAAGTTTTCTCCCTCTTTTCGTTCTTCTCCTTGGATGGTCGCCGCTTCCTCCTGTGTTTCTGATAGTTGGAACCCTTATAATGTCAGAATTTTTTCTATTTATAGTGCCCAAGAGTCCTTTCCTTTTAAAAACACCCGAAATACAATATTTCCAAACTACGCAGGAGCGCTCGGTCTGCAAAATTCTACCGACCGAGCGCTGGGAATTCGCCAAATTTCTTCCCATTTTTTCCAGTGGGCGCTCGGTCTGCAATAAATTGCAGCTCGGGCGCAACCTGTTTCTTTCAGCGCGCAATAGTTTTGTAAAACTCATAACTTAAGTTCTAACCGTCGGATTGAGCTGAAATTTTGACAGCATCTTCAAAACATCCTGAAATTGAATTTGGATGGTGAAGATTTGATTTGGAGCTCTCTAAAATTAAATTTGAATTTTTTACCAAGGTTGCTCCGTAATTCATTCTTCAAAAATTCATTTTCCTACAAAATTAACCCGATGAGTGAAATACACAAGCATACACTAAAACAAATAAAAACACATAAAAACAATATGAATGCACACAAAATAGACATAAACCTATCACGAAATAATGCACACAAAATGCACTTATCAACACCTCCATACTTAACTCTTGCTCGGGCAAGACATGCAAAAACAATATGCAAACACAAACATAAGCAAGGACAAATCATGAATGTGCACATACTCCGATAAGTTCAATCACAAAATAAAATCACACACGCTCTCAACTTTTCATAATACACCTTCGATTTAACGTGAACGTGTGTGTGTGAACTGTTATTCCAGTTTCATACAACTTAGACAGAATTCGTCTCAAAACTGCTTAGCGACCTATGACATATCAGTTCAAGTTTCACTCTTCAAGTGCACATTCCTTCCAACGACCTCTAGACACCCACCTCCCTTGAGATAATGAATTACACACCTCCGGATTTTGCACCCGGTATTGCTTTAGCCCCAATAATTACGCGCTAACTTAGCTATAACTGGCTAGGATACGAAAAATCTTTATATTTTTTCTAATCTCCTCGTCTATAGCCCGGATGGAGCATCAACCCCATTTAATCCGCATACTTAGCCTTAAATTTGCTCTTTAAGGATTTAAATCCTTTCAAGGCCCGGATGGAGTTGTAAATTTTTTTTTTTATAGGTGCGCCCAAGATCATAAGTGTCATACTAGAGCCTCATCAAAATTCATAGAACACAATTAAGATCCACAAACCACCTATTGTCGTGCAATGGTCAAACAGACAGAAACTTCATCAAATCTTTCGTTACAATCCACTGGTCTAACACAAGTGCTTATAATTATTCACGATTCAACCCACAGTTTCTCATGTCAAATCAAGAGCAAAAATTTTTCAAAAATCAATTTTTTCAAATAAACTTATCATTATTGGCTATTATGACTCATCCTACTCATGCAAGACAAAATAAACAACAACAAAAACAAACTAGATGCAAACAAACACAAAACATGACAGATGCAACACAAACATAACAAAAAATGCAATAAACTAGTCTACCCCCCATACTTATCCAAAGCATTGCCCTCAATGCTTCAGAACAATGAAAAGAATGAGAAACAAACAAATGCAACACAAAAATAAACACAATGAAAACAAAATAGCACTCCCCTAGTAAATCATCGTGGTGTATATCCATCTGCCGCTGCTGCACCACATCTCTTAGGCCATCAATATTCTCATATATTCACCTTGCAAATCAAAAATTTTGAGGGATTAAACATGATCAACTCAATATAAAGCAACAACTAGATAAAAACTAAATTAAACTAAATAAGAAAAAAATAAAATGAAGTAAAAATCTTGGGTTGCCTCCCAAGTAGCGCTTGATTTTCTGTCTTCGGTTTGACCCTCAGAAGCACTCATCAAAGAGCGGTTGACGCCCAAAGTAAGTGTAATATGACACCACCAATGGGTCTTTGTTCCATGTGCCCTCAAGTTTGGCCAAATGTATGCAGTTTATGCTCGTCACCTCAACAACACTCCATAGCAGCTGATAAACATGGGAAGAGAACATCTCTGTGGGCTCTCGGAGAACAAATTCTTGTGAAATTTGTTTTGGCGGTGTATCTACATATATTTTCTCCCTCAGAACTTCTTTCGGTTGAGGTTCAATGGGAAGAGAAGACTCAAACACCTCAAGATCTTCAACATGAATTGATTCGCACTCCAAATCATGGTTCTTTGAGTCATCATCATCGAACCAAATTTGGGGGATCATTGTTTGAGTATCTTTCTTCACTTCATGTTCTTGGTGTTCATGGATAATTGATATTTTGAGATTCTCTATCGTCTCCTCAAGGTGGCATCTAGATTGATTAGATCTTCTATAGCTCGCTCGTTCATGGCCACGTACTTGTTCATCATATCCTTCAGTGAATGAAACATCAATTGAGAACAACTTACCTCATCTTCTTGAAGCTCGAATGGTTGGTCTGAAAATTCTGGGTAATGAGCATCTTGTGGGTCTTGGTGGCCCCAAATATGTGGTGTAAGATCCCAATACCTGTGATAGTCAAATTCTGTTATATCCTCTAGTATGTATATTGCACTGTCATCATCTCGGCAAAATAGTGGACAACCAGTTTGCAAAGCTCCATTAATTACCCATCTCCTTGTCACTGCATCCAAACCATTAAGGAAAAATTTAAGAATAGAATAATTTGAAAAATCATGATACCGGAAGTTGTTCGCTAAATTATTGAATCTCTCCCATGATGCGTAAAATGGCTCTTCATGTTGCTGGATAAAACTCGTGAATACTTTTCGATGGAACATCTCAAAGTATTACACAGATGAATTCCTGCAAAAAGAAAATAGAAAATGGTAGATCACGCAGGAATAAAATAGAATAAAGAAATAAAAAAAATTAACTAAAGATAACAAGAAGTAAAAATTGTCTATTCAATCCCCGGCAGTGGCGCCAAAAACTTGATCGAGCAAATACTACCACATAAAATCAACTCAAATATGTCTATCAATTAAGCTCAAATAAATCGCAAGTGCACGAGTCAAGTAATAATATAGTATACATGAGTACGAGTATCGTCCCACAGAGATTGATGTTTGACAAAATTACCTCAAGTATGATTCTTTAATTAATTAAAACGATAGATGGAGAATAAATTAATAAACTAAAATAAAAATAAGAATAAAATCAAAACAAATAAATTAAGTTCATAAAATAAATAAACGATTGTTAGGATCTCGGTTTACTTACCCCTTTATTCTCTAATGATTGAATTTTAATTTTAAAGTCATGCTTTTGACGGAATTCCCTAATCTATCAATATACTCTCTCGAGCTTTATTAATCTAATTAACAAATTGTAATAACTAAGTATCCTTGTATTATTTAACAATTGCAATTGCATTAACGATTTATGGAATCCTCTAGCTTTCGACCAGGTGGACTATGACTATCAACATGTATCTAACCTCATATCTCTATGCAAGTTGTAGATCCATGAATTATATTACTCTTTCATGTCATAAAATCTCCTCTCGGTATCAATTATAACACATAAAATCAATATGAATTTGATCAATCTTCAAAATTGCAATAAACACAATAATATAATCAAGAACGCTTAAAAACCAAATTCAATCTTCAAAAAGAAATCAAAACATAGTTTTGGGGGTAGGATCCCCTAAATTCCAACAAATAAAATAAAAGGAAAAGAGAAAACTAGTGTTTGCGGTTCTTGAGTTCTTCAAGTTTTCTCCCTCTTTTCGTTCTTCTCCTTGGATGGTCGCCGCTTCCTCCTGTGTTTCTGATATTTAGAACCCTTATAACGTAAGAATTTTTCCTATTTATAGTGCCCAAGAGTCATTTCCTTTAAAAAACACCCGAAATACAATATTTCCAAACTACGCGGGAGCGCTCGGTCTGCAAAATTCTACCGACCGAGCGCTGGTAATTCGCCAACTTTCTGCCCATTTTTTCCAGTGGGCGCTCGGTCTGCAATAAATTGCAGCTCGGGTGCCCCCTGTTTCTTTCAGCGCGCAACAATTTTTAAAAATTCATAATTTAAGTTCTAACCGTTGGATTGAGCTGAAATTTTGACAGCATCTTCAAAACATCCTGAAATTGAATTTGAACGGTAGAGATTTGATTGGAAACTCTGTAAAATTAAATTTGAATTTTTGACCAAGGCTGCTCCGTAATTCATTTTTCAAAAATTCATTTTTCTACAAAATTAACTCGAGGAGTGAAATACACAAGAATGCACTAAAACAAATAAAAACACATAAAAACAATATGAATGCACACAAAATAGACATAAACCTATCACAAAATAATGCACACAAAATGCACTTATCGAATATGCTTGCCCTTTACTTGAAATGAGAAGTCTTAGATTGAACCGTGAATATTTTTACACACTATTGTTAAACTAGTGAATTGTAGCAAAAAAGTGACGAAGTTTTTAACTGTTTGACCATTGCACAACACTAGGTGTTAAGTGATTTCAAAATGTGCCTTGTGAATTTTGGTGATACTCTAATAGTGCACTTATGATCTCATTTTTTTTTCTTTTTTATTTTACTCCAAAAAGGGATGATTCGTATATGCACCATGAAAAAAAAATAAAAAACAACTCTATCCGGGCCATGAACAAGGGATTGAAATCCTAATCACCAAGTCCAAGGCTAAGTATGCGGATGAAATGCGGTTGATGCTTCATCCGGGCTATAAATAAGGAGATTGAAATCCTAATCCTATCAAAGTCTTAGCTAAGTTTGCGGGTAATTTATGGGGCTAATGTAAGCCGAGTGTAAAATCTGGTGGTGCGTTAAAAATACAAATCATCCATATTTTTATATACTACTCTTGAGGGAGATGTGATTGTTAACCGTATCTGGAAGGAGTGGATACATGAGAGGGATACTTGCACTGATGTGTTATTAGGTCACTGAGCAGTCGTGTAAATGGATTCTACTTGAGTTGCATGTAACTGGAATAACATCACACACATGTTCACGCTAAATCGAATGTGTATTGTGAAGAGTTGATGGTATTTTTGAAATTGGAATGTATATAGACTTCACTGAGGCGATTACTTTCCCATGGAATTATCTTAATTTCATTGTGTGTCATTGTGTTTGTTTTTATCACTTATCTTGTTCGAGGCGAGCAAGAGTTAAGTATGAGGGAATTGATAAGTGTTATTTTTATATATTATTTTGTGTTATTTTGGAGTCCATGTTGCATGCATTTGTTACGTGTTTAGGGTCATTTTGTGCAATTTATTTATCATTTCATGCATACAGTATATGTCTCACTTCCCTGGTTTATTTTTAGGTACAATCAGGAAATAATGATTTTGGACACAAAAGAAGAGTCTAAGCACCAAGAAGAGGCACAAGAAGGAATTACGAAGCAGCAATTGTCCAAAAAATAGTTATGATGCTAGAAAGATCCAAATCTGATCTCGAGCATTTTTATAGTTTGTTGCAGAAGTCTGGGCACTCGAGCTGGCATTTTTTGCGCTCGAGCACGATCGCGGGAAGGAATTTTCTATTTTTCGGACTCTTTCGGAAAGGAAACAAAGTTATGGACTCTAGGGGACGTATATATACAAAAATGCATCAGATTTCGAGAGGGGTGGAGGTCTTTAACAAGGAACAAGGCAGGTAGGGCTGAAGATTTTGAAGGCTTTGAAGAACGCTACATCTTCTTCATCGTTTTCTTCTTCGTTCTTCTTTTTTTTATGATTAAAACGTTTTTTTGAATTAAGTTCTCGTTTATTGAGTAGTTTTTATTCAACCAATATCACGAGATTGGATCGAAACTAATTTATGTTTGACATGTGGTTGCATGTTTGATAAATTTTAAATATTTTTTATTATTGATTGATGTTAGTTTAATATTTCTTGTGAATAGCTTGATCACTTAGTCACATGTTTGTCCATTAATCACGAATTGAAAGAAGATTGATTAAATATATCTTCAAAGATATCAATCAACATATGATAAAACCGACTAAAAATAGTAATCGGTTTCATGAGTACGCGGTTTTAGGTAAAAACTGAATTTTCATAAATATTGAATGGGTTTGAGTTTGATTAGAATTAATTAGAAATAATTAATTCGTCCAACTTGAATAGGTTTAGCAATTCTAGAAATAGATTGTTTAATAATATAGGAAATTCACCGTGATTGGAATAAACATGATTTTCATTCGGTGCCACGTGGATGCATAAATTAGTTTGTTACCTTCGTGTATCTTGGTTGTCTCGTTTTAATTAAATTTATTTTTGAGCTCTAGCTGTTAGTAGTTTCATAGTTATTTATTATATTAATTCTTAGTTTTATTCAATTCAAATCCATTTTATTTATTTAGTCTAGATTAAGTGAAATAATTAAATCTTGAGAATTAACTATAGTATCTATGGGATCGATACTTGGAATTGACGTCCATTTACTATTACTTGACCTAGTGCACTTGCTAGTCTCAACCGAAATCATCGGTCAATGACTCTCATGATTAAAATTTTGAAGTGGCCTGCCGATCGACCCAAACCCAATCTTGGAGGAGTATCTTCTTCCTCTGTTGCTTCTATGGATGTCTCCCGAGGAACTTTTCCATCATCGGGTCATTCTCCACCTCCAGTTGATACTGCCCCTGTAACCACCAAAACACATTTTTAATTATTTTTAACTTTAAAATTATTTTTTTAAAATTGTTGTCCAAACATCTTTTTAACTATAAAAATATTTTTATAAAATAGTTGTCTAAACGCATATTTATTCCAAAAAAACTTTGAAAATATTTTATAAAAACTTTTAAAAAAACAGTTTTGTAAAAATGTTTTTGAAGTTATTGTCCAAACGGACCCTTAACAAACCAGTAACAATAACAAACCGAACATGAAAAACTAGTTTGTACTTAATAATCACTCATGTTTCCTAATTTAAATCTTCAATAAATTAATAGTACCAGTTATTTTCATATGACTATCTTACAATACTAAGTTTAAGCATTCATTTATCAGTTAATAGGGAAAACGAATAAATTTACTTTCGAAATAAGTTATTAACCAGAGCAACACAATTCTACAAATAATTCAAGGATTAAATCGGCGGTCAATTTGAGAACAACTGTGCGAGAATGAGTTTTCATCCCTTGTCTCATTTTTCAAAAATGACTAGAAATAAGGATAAAGATTAATAAATACTAGTAACCTGGCACACGCATTGCGTGTGTAATAAAAAAATTAATATTTATTATGTTTGTTTATTTTAAAGGCGGAAGAAGAAGCATCTTCTTATTAAGAAATTGAAGTGTTTGCAGAGATAAGAATGTGGGAAGAATTAGAAGGAAATGGTAGAAAGATATTTTTGATAAATAGAAAAACAGACAATGACATCAAACAGTTTCTACATGATGCTTAGCTTTAATAAATAGTACGATATTATTTCAAAGACACACATGGAAAAGAATGGTGATAACCAGTACTCTATACGTGTCTAGCTAGAGTGATCATGCATGGACATGTATTGATTATTATCAATGAAACTCTATATGACATACATTAATTGTTATCTACGTGTATTTACTTACCATATATAGATATAGATATTAATACGTTCAAAAATTTCACATCAAATAAATTACCCTGGGTTCGGTTTGGTAGAGCGGATCTTCAAATCTTCAAAGAATTGGGTCGGGTCAGGTGTCACGTGTTCTGCACAGACAAAAACTCCGTTAGGAGGCGCCGAAGATGTTTTCTACGTGACTTCTCTGATGCATAAGTCAGTGCTTAGAAAAGAAAAACAAGAGAGTAAGAGAATATGAATGAGTGAATGTGTGAGCAAAAGTGAATGTATAAAACCATAAAAGATATCTGGTATTTATAGAGGCTGGAGGGGTGAGTAACCTTGCTATGGTAGAATTAATGTTAGGGCCAGGGGCGGATAGAGGGGGTGGCAAGTATGGGCTGTAGCCCAGGCCTGCCTTTTGCCCATATTGAATATATACTTTATTTTTAAAAAAAAAATTATATCTCCAGCCCAAATTGATTAAGTCCAACCCATTTTTATGTATTACTTTTGATATATTGTTATGAATTTTATTGATACATTGATTTTTCAAAAATCTTAACCACCCCTTTCTATGAAATTTATTGATACATTGATTTTTTCCAAAAATATTAGTCACCCCTTCATTTATTTCTGGCTCCGCCCCTGGTTAGAGTAGGACTCTACTCAAGGTAGAAGACTAAAGTATGTAGAACTCATTTACCATGGCGGCTAGGACTTTTGAACCGACTTATGAGTTTTATCAAATCACGGATTTGTTGGAGCTTATCCTTATCCGTTATAGATTCTAAAGTGTTTCCAATCTCCATGCCTCTTCTTATTGGGCCCGGGTCGGGCGTCTACCCTGCCTAGACAGGGTCAGGTTGGACTTTTTTCCTACCCAGACAGGGGTCAGATCGGACTCTTTCCCTACCCAGATAGGGATCAGGTCGGCCATTTGGGCTCAGCAGCATGGGCTCAACCATAAACTTATATTTTTGGGATCTGCATATTGTTTGGGTCTTTTAGTGAGTTTGGGCCTCACTACACTGAGGCTTAATGAGTTTAGGACAACTTTTTCGGGCACGGGTTAATGGGCTTGGATCAGACCAGACCCTTATATTTTTAGGGGCATCAATAATACCTCCCCCATCTAGTCTAAAAGAAGTATGAAGTTTAGACCATGTGGTTTGGTCTGATCCCGAGCCCTTAGTGTGCTTCTATATGTTGGTCGATCTCAATGATTTATCATATTGCATGGCACAGATCATGATCGGTGTGACTTCCCTAAATAAACGGATGAGATAAGACGGTGGTTTGGTTCCCGAGCAGGATATTAACCATCCTGAGCTCGTGTAAACATTCTGAAATTGGCCAAGTAAAAAATTACATTCCTGAACAAAATATAAACTATCCCGAGCACAAAACAAATCTTAAATCGGCCAAGATCCTTATTCCCGAACTGGATGGCGACCATCCCGAGTTGAAACACAAATTCTAATATTCACCTAATATAAACAGTCCCGAACTGACTGATAATAATCCCGAACTAAAATGAGTCTAACTATTACTATAAAAGTCCGAGGACTAATACCCGATTTCGTGTTATTAGTTCAACGTGATATTTTCACCAAAGAATGACCAACCAAAATTCTGAGGGTCTCGAACTGGTACGGCTTTTAAGATAACAAAGAATTGTGTGGGATTACATTGCTGCCGAGCTGGTCGGGCTTTTGAGATAATCACGAATTACATAGGATTACATCGATGCCGAGCTGGTCGGGCTTTTGAGATAACCACGAATAATGTGGCATACATCGGTCCCGAGCTGGCCGGGCTTTTGAGATAATAACGAATTGCGTGATATTACATTGCTGCCGAGCTGGTCGGGCTTTTGAGGGAGGCCACGAATTGCGTGGTATGTGCCGATCTTGGTCGGGCTTTTGAGTTGACCACGAATTGCGTGGTATGTGCCGACCTTGGTCAGGCTTTTGAGTTTGACCACGAATTGCGTGGTAAGCGCCGAGCTGGTCGGAATTTTATGTTTGACCACGAATTGCGTGGTAAGTGCCGAGCTGGTCGGGCTTTTGAGTTTGACCACGAATTGTGTGGTAAGTGCCGAGCTTGGTCGGGCTTTTGAGTACCACAAATTGTGTGGTAAGAAAGTTTGACCACGAATTGCGTGGTAAGTGCCGATCTGATCGGGCTTTTATGTTTGACCACAAATTGTGTGGTAAGTGCCGAGCTTGGTCGGGCTTTTGAGTTGACTACAAATTGCGTGGTATGTGCCGAGCTTGATCGGGTTTTTATGTTTGACCACGAATTGCGTGATAAGTGCCGAGCTTGTCGAACTTCTGAGTTTGACCACAAATTGCGTGGTAAGTGCCGAGCTGGTCGGGCTTTTATGTTTGACCATGAATTGTGTGGTAAGTGCCGAGCTTGGTCGGGCTTTTGAGTTTGACCACGAATTGGGTGGTAAGTGTGAAGCTAGTCGGGCTTTTATGTTTGAACACAAATTGTGTGGTAAGTGCCGAGCTTGGTCGGAATTTTGAGTTGACCACGAATTGTGTGGTATGTTCCGAGCTTGGTCGGGCTTTTATGTTTGACCACGAATTGCGTGGTAAGTGTTGAGCTTAGTCGGGCTTTTGAGTTTGACCACGAATTACGTGGTAAGTACCGAGCTGATTGGGCTTTTATGTTTGACCACGAATTGCATGGTAAGTGCTGAGCTGGTCGGGCTTTTATGTTTGACCACGAATTGCGTGGTATGTGCCGAGCTTGGTCGGGCTTTTATGTTTGACCACGAATAGCGCGGTAAGTGCCGAGCTTGGTCGGGCTTTTGAGTTGACCACGAATTGTGTGGTATGTGCCGAGCTTGGTCGGGATTTTTAGTTTGACCACAAATTGCATGGTAATTGCCGAGCTGGTCGGACTTTTTTTTTTTACCATGAATTGTGTGGTAAGTGCCGAGCTTGGTCGGGCTTTTGTAATTTTCCAAGTTGTATTGGGCTTAAAAAGTGTCAAGTCATAGATTGGGGTCTTAGTGCAAGATTGCATGTTCGATATCGTGAAATAGGGCCTTACTGCAAGATTGCACGCCAATGGATGTAAAATAGGGCCTTACAGCGAGATTGCATGCCCGTGGATGTAAAATAGACTTAAGAAAAATACAAAACAATATAAGTCCAACAAATCTGATAAAAAAAAACAAACAAACAAACATTGAACTTTGATACTAGGAGAGGTTTTAGAAAATATAATAGATTTTAAAAATAAAAACTTTGATAATTTAATATCAAGATAAAATTAGTTAAAATACTTATCTCTCTTTCATGTGTTGTCGATAACATGACTTTGGATATATGGCAGAACAACATCTTCTATTCTTTGACAAAAGTAGCGGCTTAAAACAACCACCAATCCCAATATCTACCGTCCAATATGTGACCCCGATGTTACGAACACGTGGAATTAATTTCAAAGATATCCAGCGGATAGATTTTCCTTGGTTGCTTTTGCAATCAAATCGCCCAGAAAGCTATGAGAGAAGAGCAGGGGGGCTGCTTGATGGTCCAAGTCTAATATTTACATGAATATAATCACAATCTTTACCATCTAGAATATTTTTCCAGATGAGATAAACATACGGTATAAATTTTAAATAATTTCAACGGCTAGATTTTCCGAAATGGCTTTCGCAAGAACACTGCTCAAAAGCTTATGCAGGCAGATTATGTTGCAGTTTGGCAGTCCGAGCCAGCTTTCCCCAAGCAGTAAAATTCTGATCATGATCCTCACCGTCCAGAATGCATTCTTGATGTTCTAAACGCATGGTAAAAATTTCAAATAATTCCAACGGCTAGATTTTTCGAAAAAGCTTTTGCAAGAACACTGCTCAGAAACTTATTCGGGCAGATTATGTTGCAGCTTGGCAGTCCAAGCCACCTTTCCCAGAGCAGTAAAATCCCGATCATGATCTTAACTTCCAGAGTGCGTGACTTGATGTTTTAAACGCATGGTACAAATTTCAAAGAATTCCAACAGCTAGATTTTCCAGAATGGCTTTTGCAAGAACACTGCTCAGAAACTTATTAAAATAGATTATGTTGAAGCTTGGAGGTCCGAGCCACCTTTTCCCAAGAAGTAAAAACCCAATCATGATCTTCACCATCCAAAATGTGTGCCTTGATGTTTTGAACGCATGGTAAAAATTTCAAAGAATTCCAACGGTTAGAATTTCCGAAATGGCTTTTGCAAAAACACTGCTCAGAAACTTATTCGGACAGATTATGTTGCAGCTCGGCGGTCCGAGCCACCTTTATCCAAGCAGTAATAACCCAATCATGATCTTCACCATCCAGAATGCGTTCCTTGATGTTTTGAACGCATGGTAAAAATTTCAAAGAATTACAACGGCTAGAATTTCCGCAATGCCTTTTGCAAGAACACTGCTCAAAAACTATGCGAGAAAAACATGTTGCTGCTCGGACGAAGGCCAGGGGCTCTTCTTACGTGGAAGATCAGAATTTGTTCTGAGGAAGACAAGGGGATCTTTTGTGGAAGACTAGAATTTGTTTGGAGGAAGACCAGGGGTTCTTCCATGGAAGAATACGATGATCTCTTCTCTTGATCATTATGATTTCCTCCACCTTGATTGTCAAAGTAATCGATTCTCACCATCTTAACTCTGTTTCTTCAAATTCTTACAGACGGCGCCAATTGATGCGTTCAAAAATTTTACATCAAATAAATTACCTTGAGTTCGGTCTGTTAGAGCGGATCTTCAAATCTTCAACGAATCGGGTCGGGTTGGGTGTCACGTCTTCTGCACAAACAAAAACTCCATTAAGGGGCGCCGAAGGTGTTTTCGACGTGACCCCTCTGATGCCTAAGTCAGTGCTCAGAAAAAGAAAATGAGAGATAAGAAAATATGAGTGAGTGAATGCGTGATCAAAAGTGAATGTGTAAAACCATAAGAGATACCTGGTATTTATAGAGGCTGGAGGGGTGAGTTACCTTGATATGGTATAATTCCTGTTAGGGTAGGACTCTACTCAAGGTAGAAGACTAAAGTATGTAGAACTTAGTTACCATGGCGGCTAGGACTCTTGAACCGACTTATGAGTTTTATCAAATCACGGATTTGTTGGAGCTTATCCGTATCCGCTATAGATTCTAAAGTGTTTCCAATCTCCATGTCTCTTCTTGTTGGGACCGGGTCGGGCGTCTACCCTTCCTAGACAGGGTCAGGTCGAACTCTTTCCCTACCCAGACAGGGGTCAGGTCGGACTCTTTCCCTTCCCAGATAGGGGTCAGGTCGGCCATTTGGGCTCAGCAGCATGGGCTCAACCATAAACTTATATTTTTGGGATATGCATATTGTTGGGGTCTTTTAGTGAGTTTGGGACTCACTACACTGAGGCTTAATGACTTTAGGATAATTTTTCCAAGTACGGGTTAATGAGCTTGGAACATAGTAGACGCAAACGAGCACTAGGGAGTGGTTTTGTCAAAGCATCAGCCAGCCGGTCGGAAGACAAGACATGAAATACTCGAATTTGGTGACTCTGAACAGCTTACGAACAAAATAATAATCCAAGGCAATATGTTTCATGCGAGAAAAAAAAACAGGATTAGCACAGAGATAGGTGGGCCATATGTTGTCACAGTAGATAGAGATTGGGAAAGATCCAACAGCAACCTCAAGTTCAGTAAGCAAGGCATTGTTGCTCGCTCTTCTACTAAGGCAGAATATCGTGTCATTGCCTCTACGGCTGCTGAACTGCAATGGAACCATGTAGAAACTGATGGAATAATATTATTTGATATATTCCCAAGAATGAATACAAACGTGTTTATATGCAGCTAGAAACCTAAGAAGAATAAAAAGAAATACAATATACAAAATATAAAAAAATAATATAAAATATATTTCAAGATATAGAATATATCCAAGATATGTGTCTATTGTTAATACATAATAGTTTAAGCATGACTTTCGTTGAGACGTGTAACCACATATTTCATTTTATTGTACGAAAACACGTTATATTAAGCTTTCAACAAGTCTAAGAGCACAAATATTTAAAAAAAAAATAGGAATAACATAGAAATTAAACTTCTACGATAATCTTATCGTTTTGTTATTAACGACGAAATAGTTTAAATTCTAAATCAATACATTGAGAGCGTTTTATTATTAACAAGACCACTTATCCAATTTTTCATATATGAAAGCTAAAATGTCTAAAGTCCAACACTAATGATTTCACGTTTAAAATAAATACTTTTCCATCATTAAAAGTCTCGTATGTATATGTTTTTTCTGTCCATGCTTTGTTGTTATCAAATATATATTGTTTATATAGATTTGTAGCCGGTGGCATGGGAAGAATTACAAAACTAGAAAAAAGAAATTTTCATTTTTTGCATACAATTTGTTGTTCGGATGGTGTGCCAAGGCAGAAAACTATTGGAATTTACGAGCACAAAAATTCTTATAAGATTATTTCACGGGTTAATTTTATGAGATATATTTAATCCGATCAAAAATAATATTTTTTATGTAAAAAATAATACATTTTTATGTCAAAAATATTACTTCAAGATGTATTTTTCTCACAAATATAGATCATGTTACGACAGGTGGGCAACCGAGATGAAGTTATCCTCAATTTTAAATAGTGTTCGAAAATATTTTAAAAAGTGATATATTATCAGCTTTTCTTTACAAAGTTTTCTGAAAACCTTATAGTTAAAAAGTTGATAATCATTTTGAAGTATTTTCAAACACTCTAAATTGTTTCGTAACTAAATCAAGATTCAAGAACATGGACCTGCACCCAAACATAGTGTATTTCATGTTACTAAAAAATTATAAGATAATCACAACCACATTTGATTGTTTGCGCCTAAACTCACAAGTCTCATTTCATCACAATTTATCTCACTCTAATTTCATCTCTTGATTGTCTCGTTTACCAACTTGGCAACTAACTTTTTCCCATAGTTCTCGATTAATAAAATGCTATCTTATAAAGAGCATACAGAAAATAGATTTTGATCTTACCAATGGTTTGCATGAATAGTGAGAAAATAGATACGAAAATGTTCTATATTTAATTTACTTCTCGATCGTGGTATTACCAATCAACCAAAATTCATTTGTAGTTTTTCCTTTTCCCATATAATAAAAAGAGTGTACATTTGACTTCCAAAAAAAAAAATTGTGTACATTTCATTGAGAATTTTATTCAAAAAACTACTAATTATATCTACAACCTTTTCAAATTCTCGTTCTAAAAAACTCGATTATATTTAAGCAATCATGATTTTTATTTGGTCCACACATCGCCCAATACAAATGGATGGGCTTATTAAGGCCCATATTCTCCGATGGGTCCATTTTGAGAATCTGGCTGGCTGGTTGGCACATACCGATATACTCTCTCCAAACGAAAGCGACAAAGAAAAACGAGCGTCATGAGTCACACACAGAATTTTTGCCTTTCAAAGAAAAAAGAAAAAGAAATTTATCCAAAGTCCACACTTGAAAAAGCAAAAAAATCACGAGGTGGAATTGGGTTTCTGAAAATCACTTTTTCTTGAATTTGGATTCTCCAATGGCTCCCCCAGAAAGGGGAAGAACATCTACAATGCGAATCCCATGGTGTCATGCATTCGTGTCGTTCATCCTCAAATTCTTGAATTTTCTGCAGGCTTTCGTGGGTGTCGCGATTGTTATATACTCTGCTTACATGCTCACCCAGTGGCAGCACCACCGCGACGAATTTCCTCCGCCAGCTCCTTCGCCCAGTGACTCTGAAGTTGAGCTGGCTTCTCAAGTCATCGATCCTATGAATTTTGCGTATGGTGTCGTTTCATTCGACCACAATGCGCTTCGCATGGGTTTGCACTCTCTTCCAGCTCCATGGTACACTTACTTTGTTTTTAGTTTAATCTAATGTCTTTGTTGAGATATTGAATTTGTATATTTTATGTCTAATTTTTAGAATCAGGGTTATCATTTGATTCGAATGATTAATTAGCGGTTGTTTATTTTTCTGTATAAATATTTCATGACAGGTTTATATATGGTTTTATGGGAATCGGAATTTTAGTATGTTGTATCACTTGCATTGGTCATATTGCAGCTGAAGCGATCAATGGCTGCTGCCTATGCTTTGTATCCTTCTTGTAGAACGGTATAATCTCTTTTCTCGGTCTCTCCCGGACGAGGCCCAAAATGAAAAGATTATATATATTTATCACATACTGATTTTTGAGATCGTTCTTCAATTTAGAGTGAAGTTGGATTCTGATTGAAACTATACAAATACTGATACCGATGCTCAGACTTATTGATGCCTATCGAGACTCTTTTTTTCTTCCTGGGGATTGAGTAGAAATCATCTGGATCATGATTGTTCGTTCTGCATATTGTGTTAGTTTTCTCAATTTCTTTAAGAAATATCGGCTAAAGTGGCTCAAATGCACTTTAGTCTCATGATATTGCTTATCCTTGACCACAAAAAATGTCAGTATGCGTTGCTAGGTACAGTATTTGTTCTATTGGAAGCTGGTTTGGTGGCTTTTATTGCACTTGATCGGCACTGGGAGAAGGTATATCGATCAACTGAATATGGGGACTTGCAAGGTTCTTGAGTACTAGGCTTTGGTTTTGAGTCCAAGTAGGTTCCATGCAACTATTATCTAGTTACTAGAATTGAAATTATCGATCCCAAGTTAAACTAAAATAATTCAATGAAAGGATTTGTTTAATGAAACAAAAAAAAAAACTATATGTGGCTATGAATTATATGTGGCAAAGAAATCCAAACATTTCTCCTCAGAAACTTATCCAAATGATCACTGAAGAAACAAAAACAAACCTCGCAGTGTCACTAAACAATGTTATCACTTGATACTGATATTGTTTTGGTGCTTAATGGGCTCCATAGTCCATTGACACAGAGGGAAGAAAACTTAAAACATCAAAGTGAATTTGTGACATCTTCCAGAAGATAACTGGCTGCCCATCTTGTGAAGAAATTCACCCAAGAATACCATAGAAGATTGGCGATTCATAGCTGTATTAGTTAATCCTCCTCTAGCACCTGAGAATGAGGGTTACCTTATTTCATTTCCTGCATTTCGGCCCTGCATGGTTACACCATGGAGTCGGAAGTTAATCATGGTCTCCTTATTTGAAATTTCTTACTCCCTGGTCTTCTTTCCAGCTCTTTGACTCCCCCTTTGTCACAAATCTATGTGGTGCAAATTTTCTCGACGTTTCTTCATGTTATTGATAAATCAGACCAAGTCAACCTGTAAATAAAATAAAACTGTTGTAAAAACCTGCATATTCAGAATTAAGCATGTTAAAAGCATGAACTATAGATATTACCTATCATACACTCCGTTAATCTTTGTACGATGATGCACATGCTTTTACTTGCTGCGTCTTTGACATAATTTTTTTCAGGACCTCCCACTTGACCCAACAGGAGAACTTGACAGCCTCCGCGCCTTCATAGAGGACAATGTCGATGTCTTTGAGTGGATTGGCATAGCTATTGTTGTAATTCAGGCATGTTAACTTTTTTAGTGTTCATAATGTTTTAGTATATTTAACCCAGATACAATTTTTCAGTCTCAAGGACCCTCTTTTTAAAAATGAAGAGATACTTGTTATAATAAATGATCAAATTACTGTAAAATTTATTCACCACCTTCTAATGAGCTAGAGACAATAGGACGGATGGATGATTCTATTAGAATGGATAATATTTTATAATTCATCATGATCTTTTCATCAGCACATTTTGTTTCAGGGCCTACATGATTTTAGTTGGTCAAATCCCTTTTAATGCCGAAGATATGATTCCTGTTATTCTTTGTCAGGTACTTTCTGTACTTTTTGCGGTGATACTCAGATCCTTGGTATCCAGTCGAAGAGGGGACGATGATATTGAGGAGGATAATGGTACTCAGAGTAGAACTAGGGAACCACTGCTTAATACGTACTCAAGCCAAGCATCTGGGTCGACTAAGGGTGATTCTGATATCTGGAGTTCAAGGATGAGAAAAAAGGTTGGTATCTATACTATTTGTACTGGATTAATGACTATAAGTGACCAATTATATTTCTAATTGTATTAACTTTCCGTTCCGAACCCTTATTTTTAATTAAAAAGTATGTATAAATAAAATAAAATTCGATCTCATTGCATTTTACACAAAAGGTTACTGTACTTGAAACTCATGTTTTATGTTACAACTTAATATATATGCATGCATCAGTAAATTAATAACAAGATTAGTATTTTAATATCAAGATTTTTCTATTGTATTTTTGGTTTTATTTCAACTGAAGTTTCCAGTTAGCAACAACCATGGACGTGTCGATGCCACCATTAATTTAATTTGGTTACTGTGTGCTTATGTCAAATTTTAGTTATTTCTGAGGACTTTTGAGCATGTGAGTTGTTTCAATGCAGTAGCTAAGTTTGCGTGAGTTGGTTATCATCATTCACTTTAAAGGTGAAAAACTCAAGGATGAAAGAGGCTTAAACAAGTAGGAAATTGTGGCAATTCTTTTGAGGCTTGGCTATAGATATCATTAGTTGAAAAGTAGGATCTGCCCCTCTTTGGACAAATAATCATCCAACAGAACAGTTCGTAAATCGAGCTGTCTTATTATGATCCTTGCCCTCTTATTCTAGAGTGACAGATCTGGAATATAGTCGATGGGAGACTTTTAAAAGTAATTTGGAGACTTAAATATAGAATATTACAAATAAAATGTGAATTTTTTTTCATTTAACGTGGGGTAATGGGTCCGCGTAGTTTCTCAAGTTATTTCATGCAGTTTCCGCGCCGCTGCTCACAAATGAACTTACTTTACCAGTTTATACATTTAAAAATTTTCACATCTTTTCCGCTCTTTCAAATTTCTGAATGGTTCTGAATTGATTTGTCTCAGTATTTCATACCCTCTTCAACCAGTTTCCTGCTAATTCATATCTTGAATTTAATCCCCTTCATGAATTTCATTGTTGCAGTATGGATTCAATAGTGATGGCACAAAAAATGATTTACCAAGCCAAAACGCTTCCACTGATGTGTGACGATCAATAAAGGCATGAACCTTAAGTAAACAGAAAGCAGACATACTCCGGCCGTCTTCTCTTAGCAAGTGATCTATGTTAATTTTTTTATTTGTATGGTTCTTTCGTGAGTGTGTTGTTTGCTGAATGAACATGTACATGTCGATAGACACAATGTGGTGGTGCTAAGTCCTTTTATGTTTTAAAAGGCGATGTAATCCATGACGGCTGTGTTGTTGTGTACTTTTGGTGACTTTTGAATGTGTATATGTGTGCATATATATTGACGTAATTACGAAGAACATGATGTAATTTTGCTCGTGCAATTCTAGTGATTTTTTTTTCATTTTTTTTTGTCTGAAAATATCAAGCGCCGTGATTATTTTGTCGGTTATCGATGCTAGCATACAACACTGTCCATCTGTGTGGTAGTATTTAACATTTCGATTTGTTTTGCATATGAAGTGCAAAAAAATTATACGCAAAACAAATCGAAATGTTAGATCTACTCTTCAAGCATTGTCCAAAGGCAGCATCAAAAGATCCTGTTAAGTCATAGGACTAGGAGAGGCCGTTAGTAAAAGGATTGTCTGTAAAGAGGAACCTGAAAGTTACAGCAACGATACATCTGTCTAGATTTTGATTTTTTTATAGTTAAATATGTTCATTATAGAAGTTAGAACTATACTTGTTAATATGGTAATATAGATTATCCTTGTAAAATTTTTCATCGCATAATATAAAAGAGATTGAAAAACTATCTAGGAGAATTAAGATGCAACCCAAAAATGAGTTTTACTTGGTTGGTCAAGAATTAATGCATATTTTGTAGAAAATGAGGTGAGCAAACAAGAACCACTGCAAGATGCAATAACTTCATTCCCATGTGAAGTGGATTGTCACAGTCATTAGCTGTTTCCATTCCATCAAAATCCTGTTCCAATTGACTTTCAGTGATTTATTATCCCTCTGCAAATTAAAAAGTAAGGTCAAAAGGTGAATAGTTCTTTCCACTTGAGGGCCTACAAATTTTTAGTTTTCTATTTATTTTTTTTATTAAGCAATGAAATTTGAATCCAACATAGAAAGTTGGAAATGAATGTCCAACTACAATTGCTTTGACTTGCCCCGCTTGAGAAAATTGCACTGATCATTAATTTGTTTTCTGTCCTTTTGGCATTAATATTGCCTTTAACCTTTTTACATAAAAGAGGTGAGTTTTTCCCCCCGAATTTGTTGTGAAGCATGAATATTTATTTTATAGAAATCTGTCCACCAACAAAAGAAGTTTTACATGGACACCTGCTAGTATATATAACTAGAAAATAAGCAATGAAAGATACGATCGAAACCTCCAAAGTTGGGATAACGTAACACATGTTGTCCAACTCCTCTTTTCTAGTGAAAAAAAAAAAAAAAAAAAAAAAAAAAAAAAAAAAAATGAGAGAGTTCTCAGAATCTAATAGGCTTGAAATTGGTAAAAGAAAACAGCATATTTCAGCAACACAAAACCGAGCACATAGGAAGCTTAAAAAAAAACCTCCACTTATGTTTAACAAGAGAGAGTAGCATGGGACCATTTCATGATGAAGGGAGTTTGCCGTGCAGAAGATCAAACACATACAATATTCATATTTAATATTTATAAATAATTTATACCATTCTGGTGTTTTACAAAAAAGGGAATACAAATAATATACAACAGAAATGGTCCTGACAGTGGAAGGATGCACATTATGTGCAGCAATTTGCATCACAAAAGGGGCTGGGGACCATACAGTAGTAGAGTTGTGGACACAGTAAAGGAAACTATAAGTTGTTTGAAAGAATGAATTGGCCTGGTCTTACATCCTACCTGTAAACTCAACCACCGCTTCTTCTACAAGCTCTTCCAGTAACTTCCCTTCAATCTCCTTCCCTAAATTATCAGCCTCCAAAGTCAAATGATCGATCCATCCCTTGCCTACGACCTCCTTTCTCACTACTCGCTCCAACATGAGGCTATTGTCGTCCCCACAGTCATCCGAAACACATTTGATCTCACCAGATAACCATAAATTAGTTCGGTTCCACACCTCGTCCAGCATCGTGAATGATGTGTTCCCCAATATGCTATTGTGGGCTTTAATGCAAGGAATGGCTCTTTGACCCGAGACTGACCCATATCCAGCAATTTCCACTAGAGCAGCATTTACACAGTCAAACACAAGCTTTCGGGTTGATCGTTTTAGCCTCCGCTTGGCCTCATGCATTGTCTCCTTGTCTTTCAAGTCAATGTATTTGTCTCTTAACAATGGGTCTAATGGGCTATCAGGAGCGTGCCATCTGCCTAAAAATGAGTTCGATCGCACCTCCCCTAGCAGATCAGAAACAGATAATAGTGTCTTGACGAAGAAAAACCATTCTCGTTTCTCTTCGTCGGTTCCTTGACCAGAAAATGATTGGTTTGGAGAATATCTAGAGACTGTGTCAATGCATGAATCATCCCATGAAAGAGTGCGAGCAATGGATCCTATAGGTGGTGATTTGTCAATCAGGTTTGATCTAACAGGATTGGTTGGCAACCCATCACCTGTAATATAAGTAACATAAAGAAACAAAATTTTAGTTTAATAAAATATCCAGCACAGGAAAAAAAAAAAAACAAACAAACAAACTGAAGCTAATTTCAGGCAACGCATTTCACCATGTCTATGAGGCTTGACATAGTGAGGAAACACTGATGCCACATGCTCGTCTTCTTCGAATGGTGTATCTAGGACAGATACTGGACTCGGCTGATCCAAGTTTTCGCCTGAGGTCCTAGCTGCGACAGGCTTTTCTATGGAAAATCCGGTCTGCAAATGTAGAATTCATGAACATCATTCTCAAGTTTTCCTGATGGTAAATAATCTAAATGAAACTGCGTACCACGTATTCAAGAGGCAAAATAAAATTTAGACCATTAACATCCCCAAATCACAAAATACAAGCAAGAACCAATACAAGCATTCCTCAACTCTTGATAAAATCCAAAATTGATTCAAATTCTAAGTCGAAAACTAAGTACAGCCAGAATTAAGCTTTAAAAGATCAAGCAGCATTGTGCAGCCAGGCTAAAAGAAATTCTGTTTCCATGGTTAAAAACGTAGCCAGGATTTTCTCCACCATCATCATCTGCCTCACATTCAATCCTCATGAAGATCACAACTCTACAATAGTATTACCGATTCTTGGTATATGCAGAAAATGGCAAGTATTTACGCAAGTTACTGAGTAAGCTTATGTTACTTTACAGCAAACAAAGAACAATTCCTGAAAGTAAAAGAATGTAAAGAGTATAAAAAGTGGTTTTTATTTTGCATGTTTAACGCTTGATCTAACCATTAAATAAAAAGAACAGAGAGCCAAACAAAAGACTTCAAAGCTAACGTATCTAATTGCCCCAAATAAGGTATGCATAAAAAAGACAAACTGTAACATTAGCACTAACGAAAAAATAAAAATACCTCAGGACATGTTGCAGCAAACTCGCCAACTTGATTTGAGGAAGATGCCTTGCTAGAAAGCTTGGGCCAACTAGGTGAAAAATGTTGAAATCCTTCGTCAATAAGACCTTCACTTCTATTGCAGCCTTGTTCAGGAACACTCTTGGGGTGAAATTCATCTTTGGCATCAGATGTAAGTGACTTATCTTTACTAGCTTTTTTGTTCCTCGAGAAAAACAAACTTGACACTTTCCCTTTGAATGATGATTTAACTATTCTTTCCTTCGTCTCATCCTTTTGAGCTCCCGATTTGTCCTTATCTGGAACTGATATGCTTGTACTTGACCTAGTTCCATATTCAGTAAAAGAAACGGGAACTGACTTCGACCGCATAAGATTCTTTGGTGAATGATTCATGCTTTCATTAGGCTCTGGTCCGTTGTCAGCCAGAGAATTTGAACCCTTGAGTTCTTTGTTGGAAATGCCATCTTCTACTGGCATTACTGTCTTCTTTGTCTCAGAAAGTGCAAGCATTTCACCCAATGTGCTGGAAATTCTTCGCGCATATGTCTGCTCTTGGCAACTCCCATTAGATGCCATCATGGCCCATCTTTCAGAAAGGCGTTTCTTAGCTTCTCTGCAAACTGACGACTCCGGGGAACAGGATACTCTACCAAAAGAAGAAGTTGAAAACGGACTACCAAGCCTGTTAACGTAATCCCAAGAGTGCCTAGATAGAGGTGACAGGACTTCTGAGTCACTAAGATTATCAGCTGCGTATTCAATTTCTGATTTATTAAATGAACTTTCATCACCAACATAACCATTGGAGAACACAGAAGACATCAAGCCTTCATCACGGTGGTGCCTGCCAAGTTTCTCACGCATTTGCTGTGTGATTGCTTTTGCAACTTCTCTTGATTCTTGATTTCCATCATCTTCTACCTCCCCCAAAATGTCTTCACCATTTACTACACCCGGTGATTCTACTCGTGGACAAATATCTGCCTTAATATCATGAGACTTCACAGGACTTGGCTTCAGAACCACTATTCGAGTTGCTTGTGAGGGATTTTCAAAATTCTTCCACCTTGCTGGGGAGGAATTAACCAGTTGACTTTTCTCCAACCCATTCAACAGAACAAAAGCACCTTTTTTAATTTGTTTTCCATCCATAGAGCCAGCACCAGAAAAGTCGTTACTATTTGCCACTTTCGAAGGTCTAAGAACAGTGATACGCTTTATCTCAGGCGGAGGAAGGGATGGTAGAGTGTAAAGATTATGTGAAAACATAGAATTTGGTTCTTGTAGACACTTGAGGAATAAGTCTTTATTGGAATTCAATACTTCTAATGCATCTTGGAATTGCTTAGACTGACGAAGTTTTTCATCCATAGACATGCGTTTTGCTTCGACAAACTTCTGACGAACAAGAGCCATCCTTTTGTCATTTGAAGTTTCATCGTATCTTCCCTTATGAGATGATTTCTGCAATGTTTCGTAGACATCTTTACATTGATGTGGCTCTATGTCGCGAAAGAATCCATTCTGTTGCTCCCAGTAACACATTGGTGTGTCTGAATGACTACGAGAATGGCCTCTCGAATGGTTTCTCTGCATAGATGCATCAGTTTCTTGCCTTGGAAGAGTATCAAGCCCCATTAGTTTGGCAATTACATTTGGTGGACCACATCTCGAGTCCACGTCTTTGGACATCTCTTGGGCAATGAGCATCTTCATGGGTGTTCCATTTGATTTTCTGTTGGAGTGTGAATTCCTAATTTCAGATACAATCTGCAGGTATCACAGAGACAAAATAAATTAGTGTTAAAGAAACTCGGAGAAGCAGAGGCAAAGGCATGTAAGTCACTGGAACTTAATAGTACATCATATAGAGAGTAAAGAATTTACCCCTTTCTCCTCCATTGGGTCACCTGATGGACTCATTCTTGTTACATCTGATCTGCTTCTTGAGAGAGGGGAACCTGAGAATCAGAAACCAGTAAATTGTCATTCAAGAATGTCTTGCATATGCTTACTAATTGGAAAACAAAAATCAAAGTTAATCCATGAATGAAGAAAATTACAAGGAAAATTCAAGGAAACCATCATCAAAAGGAAAAAAATTCCATTACAAAATCCGTATGCAATTGAAACTGTATCATGTTGTCACACTCCATTATATATCTGCCAGTATTTTAACCCAAATGCATTTCAAAAAAAAAAGTGATGGATATGCATGACAGCAACATTTCTGTGAGGAAATACACAAATTTAGTAGAGGAAATGATCCAAATAATTGAACCTTCCCGATGGGGTTTATCAGTGAGCATCCGGTTTGAGGACACCCCTACATTCAATTCAAAGAGGTTCACCATTCTCCCCAAGCATCCTGGAAATGATTTCTCAAAACTGTGATTTTCAACATTATGATGAATGCCATTCATCTCACTACCTGGTACAGAATGTTCCTTGGAGTTAACTACCCAAAAAATCTACAATTTAAAGTTTAACAGGGATAACAGAAAGAAGAAAAATTGTTGACAATCCGCCTGTAAAGTACCTCTTGTAAGAAGATTACTGTTTTGAAGTAAAAATATATACAAATGTAGCTATTTTTGCAAATTTTCAATCACCTCCCTTGGAGCAACCAACCTCACTGCCAAAATAAAAATAAAAAATCAAATGGCAGAAACATAAGAGGGAACAAAAGACAACCAGGCAAAGAATTTGGGGGAAAAATGGTACGAGATGCAGAATTTAGTAAATCCATACTGCAAATACTCGAAAATATAAAGATAAGCAACGCAAACTAAATACAAGGAGAAGAGAATATGAGGTGAACGAAATATAAAGACTGATCTTTTTAGAAGAAACCCACGGCAAATCAATTGCATCCTTATGCAGAGAGAGAAAGGGACTAAGGGTAACGAGAATAACAGAGAGCTAAATAATTGAACATTTACAGTATCCTCCCAGGAGGATCTTACATCATTAACTTACAACTAACAAGACAGTGTAAATCACCGAACAAATAAAGAGATCCTCAGTTACAATTACGAAATGAATCTCACAACCGATATTTTCCTCATGTCACAAAAAATAGAAACCAAAAGTAAGAAAAAATAATAGAACTAAAGTACAACACTTTTCCAGTGAATCACCTCCGGAGCTCACAATTGGATCTCGCACATATTCTACAAAGAAAGCTAATATTGAAGTACATCTCCCACCAAAAGAAAATAGGCAAATTTTTAATCAGGAATAAAAAGCTTTATCCTTGATTAATCTTGGAAAGTAAAATAACAGTAAGTCCAAAAAATAGAACTTTATCCTGAAACACTACCGCTTTATTCAAAAATCATACAGAAAAGTAGCAAACACGGAGCAGACAAAAAGAAGTCCAAAATACAAACACAGATATTCGATTTAACTAATCACCTTCGAAAAACGAGATCGGACGACAGCAGAAACAGGCGGAATCTTGACAAAAGACACCGCAGCTAGTTCGACAATCATCACAGAATTCGACAGTAAACTTTCACTCCCAACTTCCGACAATGTGAACCGCGACACACTCACTCAGGCTATCATCTTCCACCCATTCGCAGAGAAGTATATTGTTCCAAGCACGAGATAGTGAAGTATAGTAGGTGTAGGGGAAGCTCTAGGGCACGAATCTATGATTCCGGTGAGAATGTGGCCGGAGATCAGCCGGGATTCACGTGAAGAAGAGAGAGAAAACAAAAAAAATAGCTTTTCTCTGCTTGGAGTGGAGCTCTGGCTTCTTTTCCTTCACAACCGACTCCCAGTCGGACGCGACGCGCTTTGTTTATTCTGATTAAATTAACTGTTTGGATTACGTATACATGATGAAATGAGGTGCAAATTCGGAAATCTAGAAACAAATTCTTAACGGAAACATTAATTGAAGTATTAAAATATAATCGGATTCTACCGAATGGTCCTTGTGATTTGGAGTTAATGCCCTGTGGCCCCTATATTTAGGCTCTATTTTGATTTGAGTCCACTTTTATTTACTCTGAAATTATTATCTTTGGACCAATTTTCTTAATTCCTAGGTATGCTTCCAAATTTTGGGTGGTTGGCATATTCACCTCCTGTACAAGTACTTTCGTTTACCCTTTTTTATTATTATTAACCTCCGGTAGAAACTCAAACGTCTATTATGTAAACCATCGAACTTAATTGATATAATAGTATGTAAATCACGGCAACTAGTTAGGTAAATTGCATCAAACAAGTCTGGTGCAATATACTTAATCGAAAAGATATTGTTATGAAAAATCATACTCATGATTATTTGATTCAATTTTCATTTAATCCATCACCTCATGCACTTCATGAGAAGGTCGTTTACGTATTCTTGAACGTGTATTATGTAAACCATCGAACTTAATTGATATAATAGTATGTAAATCACGGAAATTAGCTAGGTAAACTGCATTAAACAAGTCTGATGTAATATATTTAATCAAAAAAATATTGTTATGAAAAATCAAACTTGTGATTATTTGATTCAATGTACTATCAGTGATTGAAATCAAATAATTACAACATGTTTGAAACTTTGAGATATTATTATTTTTCCTCGTGATATCAATCGCATCAATATGTTTTTTAGAATGCTTTTTTTTTTTACCCTCAAAATTTTCTAATATGACAAATATATTCGTTTTATTTTACACTGGCTAGACAACAGTTATTAGCATGTACAATCTTGCAAACTTGAGTAAACAAATGAGTAATTATGCCTATTGTAGCAGTGTGAGATCAGCCAAAATATTAGTTTTTTGGGGAAAAAAAAAATATTAGAATGGCCAAGTAGTCTATTTATCATATTTAATATTAATCTTTTTTGTCCTTATATGATCACTGTCAACGACAACTGGAACGTGCCAAAAGATAGGATTAGGTGAAATGGGGGTTTCCATGCAAAATGAAGCAATAATCAATGATAATTTGGAATAATTGGTTTTCTCATTATTTAGAAACAAAAAATAATTAGATTAAATTTCTTAATTATGATTAGGTCTCTTTAATCTATTCGCTTGGTTTTGAATCTTTTGATTCACAGCAGAAAACAATTCACATCTCTCCTCTCGTTTTTAGCAATTTACTCCTTTCGTTTTTTTCCACCTCACTCAAAAGCGATAAAAACGCAAGTTTGAGGATCTTAATTGGTATTGGATCATACACAAGTGTATTGAAAAGTCGGATGTAAAAATAACAATGATATCATATCTATCGAATATGGATTTTTTTTCAAAAATATTTCAAGGTTTTTCTGAACATGGATCGGTAGAACCTCATTCTATGAGTCGAGATATCGAAATAGTTATGTCCATAAGTAAAAATACCGATTAACGACTATAATTTTACATATATATATTTATCGCGATGAATTTATAAAGAATGAAATTCATTTTATTAAATTATAATAAATAACTTGCAGCCGCTAGTTTCTTAAGGTATTATTTGCAACCTCTAAAAATAAGTGATTATGAAGATTCTCTTTACATTGCAACCTCTAAAAATAAGTGATTATGAAGATTTTCTTAACAAATTTGTTAAGAGAATCTTCATAATCACTTATTTTTAGAGGTTGCAAACACTACCTAAATATCATATCGTAAAAGCTATTTTTCTTGTGTTTTACGCGCATTATTCAAGATTAAGCCCAAGTGTTGGTGAAGCCAATAGTATTACGGGTGGAATAAGGTCGGAATTCGTCCTATAACTCTCTTAATCAATGTCCATCTCGAAAAAAAACGAGAATTTTTTTTTTCTCCCCATCCTGTATCCGAAACATTTTGGGACCCGAATATTCGGGATCCCATCGGATAGATAGAGGAAACTCGATTTTTTTTCATTTTCAAGATTTCGTTCAAAAAACAAAATATTGTGATTATTTTATTAAAAAAATACTATTTAAAAATTTATATTTCTAAATAAAAAATAAAATATTCAACTTAAAAAATATTATATTAAGCATATATCGGGATGGAAATGAAATGAGATTTGGGAAGGATCGTAATTTCGGAAATTATTTTGCCACCCCTAAATCGCATCGTCAGTGTAGTATCTGTAAAAGCCAATGTAATATACGGAAATTGTATGTAGAAGCTTATATTAAGTATTTTCAAATAATTAACAAAAAAAAAAGTATTTTCAAATAGAAAGCCAATTTAATACACGGAAATTGTATTTAGAAGCTGTGAAACATGTTTAGGATTTAAGAGTTGGGTTCCAGTTGAAGAATGCTTGATTAATTGATATTAGATATACGAGACCGATGCAATTATATAGAGAGAAGTCTTAACAAATAGACTATAAAACAACATGCAAAATTATTTGATATCAAACCTTTGAAAAGGGACAGAGCCACTGCAAAGGTTGGGGTGGGCTCCAGCCCATGCTAAAATATATATATAGAGTTTTGTTATGCTGCTCAACAACTATGCCCAACTTCATGTCCACCATGTACAATAAATGAGTTGATCAATACAATAGGTGAGTTGACTTGTACATGATGGGCATGAAGTTGGGCATAGTTGTTAGGTAACATAACAAAACTCTATATATATATATTAGTTATATTGTATATTTAATTATTTAATGTTAAAATTGTAATATTAGTCCATTTTAAATTTTTTGGTTAGCTCAATACTTAGTTCAATCTATTTTTTAAAACATATTTGTGTAGACTTAGTAAAGCCTATTTTTTTGAAATATATTTGGGAGATGTGCGCTGTTTGATTTATAAAATTGTTTTTCAAAAAAAGTGAATTAAGCATATGAAACACTTCTTCTTCTTCTTCATTTATTTTTTCATTCAAGTTTATTCTCACTCACTCCGAACGCTCAATTTTTATCTGGACTTTTGTGTTTCCTTAAATTAAATTTTGTTTTTTTAACCGCTTAATTTAATTGATGTGCGAAATCTTGGATTTCTAGAAAATAATTGTGATGCAGATTTTCTGATATATATATTTTTGAAATGATTTAGTTTCTATAATTTTCTATGTCATTTATGCATTTTCTTCATTTGAAATAAATATTTTTGCATTTTAAAATTTCTTCATTCTTTTTTTTACAACAAATTTCACATTATTTTATTATAACTGATTAGATATTTTTTGAGTCGTTCACGTGTGATTTTTTTTCATGGTATATATGTTCTACTCTATATTACTTAAAATATCATATTTTTTTTTGAGTACATTGTAAGAATATTGATATTGAAGAGGAAAATTTAGTATGTTATATATGTGAAACATCATATCTTTTACAACCACCAAAAATTTTCACGAGTTAATTCACTTGAAACATCATATTTTTAGCAGTTTATATTTTTACCATTAAATATTTTGCAAGTATTTCGTAATTATACGTTAGATTTTTTTTATATTTTATTTTTAAAATATTTAATTTATATTATTTTAAATTTTTATCGAAACAGTCAGCTCCGGGTTAAATTTTTTTCTGGTTACGCCCCTGATATCAAACATGGTGATTAAATGGGTACTTGTTGTTTCTTAACATACATGCATCGTACTATTTCGAGGTCAATACTTTTATCACTTTTGTATGTATGCATTAATAGTTTTTATTACCTAATCCATTATTAATTGAGCCTAGAAGATATCATACTCTCTTTCGATGTCCTCTGGGTAAACCCTCGAACTAACGCAATAGCCTGTAAACTACGTTAGTCAGGTAAACCACACTGAGCAAACCATGTGTGACAAGCTAGTCCAAGAAAGTGTTGGCAGGAAGAATCGAACTCCTGATCTCTGACCAAAAGTTCACTTACTCCACCAACTTGAACACCCCCTATAAACATCAAAGACATTATTAGTTAAGGTGTAGGAAAGTAGAGAGGACCATGGATACAACACCCGTTGAAATAGCGACATTGATAATTGAAGGCGAGTATAGAATTTTATGGCCAAAAATTAGGCCCCGAAGGGCCCTACTCCAACCCCCGTGGCCTTAATTTGCCGAGATTTTTCGGGAATCCAAGTTCACATTTATGGACATACAGCTTAGTTTCGTTACCTATGTCTCCCAAACCAATTAAATATCGGTGCAAGCATATTACCAAAATAAATGCAATACACAAGGATTAAAAATAAAATTTGATGAAACACGTTACATAGAAAGTGAAATTTGATTTCTCGGATTTATAGTTCGCCCGATACCAAGATCTTAAATTTAAGATAAGATTTCGAGTTCAATATTCAAATATAAAAATCTCCTCTTTCGATTAAAAAAATGAAAAAGTGTGAACAATGAGACATTAAATCTAGTTGCTTCTAAATTAAAGTATGCTTATCTACAATAATAGACGGGAAAAAAGATAAGTTGATTAGTTGACATTTATTTTGGAGTTTTATATACGGCATTGTTCCTTCGATTGCATATAATTGCCACAAATGTGCACGTTTTGGTTTGGTCGATTAAAATTAGATTCCACCTCCAATGATGTTAATCTTCAACGGGTGTATACATTAATTAAATTATTTTTATAGGTTTAGGGGAACAGATAAAGTTATCTACCTATTATTTTACAAATTCTTGAGAAAAGTACATTTAAGGTGGCAAAAAGTGGGAAGGGGGCCAGATAAATTGGGACAATTATTGTTAGAAATTTATTTTTGAAAATTAAATATATAGTTACTAACTCATTCATCTCAATTATATAAAGTTCCTTTTCTTTCTCGGTTGTTCCAAATATATTGTCTAGTTTTAATATCAATAACATTTTTTATCGGTTTTAACTATTATAAAAATATTAAATCAATATTGAAAAACATGTCATATTTTTTGAATTGATTAAATAGAAATAAAATAAAAAATTTTAATTATAAATCTAATGATTTTTTAAGTTATGTAAAAACGAATAAAATAATATTTCACAAAAAAACAAAAACAAAAACAAATAAAAGTATATTTGCAAGGAATGAAATATATGCAAACTGAGTCCATGCTTGATTGGGCCACATTTATTGTTTGGTGAATTCCAAGGCATATATGACTTATGAATGTAAAGCAGGATTGAGAAATTTGGGCTTTACACTTTCCTAACCTCGTTTTTTTTTTTTGCTTATTGGGCCTTCCTATAAACTCCAAGCCCCTTATCTTTTTTTTAATATATATTTACTAGCCCCTTAGCCTTGTTCCTAAAAAAAAAAAAAATCATTTCATCATTACCTTAAGTAACTACGGTTTGATTTGGTTTTATATAAAAATTCAAAGCAAATTTTATTCGTTTCTAAAATTTCAAACTAAACCATGGACTTTTTATAACCACACATGATGGATTTTGGTTTGGTTTGGTTCGTATGTTTAATTTAAAACTAGCCATGAAGCACACGCGTTGCGTGTATATAAAATTATATTTTTTAAATTCAAATATATATTATTTTTAAAATCTTAATATGGTGAATTTTTTTAAACAATCAGGCACTCTATTTTAAAGAGCAAATACTATGAACTATGAAAAAAATTTGGAAGCTAGTTAGTGGGTATGTACATGTGTGTGAATTTAGAAGTGGACATGTGGAATTTTAGTACTAAATTTAGGTATGTGTATTAAATATTTTTACTTTTTTTTTTTAGTTAGCAATGCATGTAATTATAATTTTGAAAGAGGGGCAACTTTGTCAGAACACTTAAAAATATCAAAAGTAGTTAGTATAACATGCTCTTGCTTTATTAATAGTAATAGATATGCAATAAAATAGCGTACGAGATATTATCATTTGAAAAAAAAAGAAATCGACACTAGATAAAAGAGATTTTATTTGATCATCGACTAGAATGATTAAAAGTTAAAACATATATTAAAATACTTATGCATGTTACACAAAAAAAAAATTGTTTTTTTTATATGCATGTTTGAATCTTTGCGATTTTGATAATTTATATTGTCAAATTTTAATTTTAGTCTGATATGAAAACAATGCAGTATTGAATGTGACATTAATGTGTGTAGTGCCACATTAACACTTCCAATGAAAAAATTTAGAATCACCAAAAATAAAAATCGCGGGAATAAAACTAAAAAAATGGATAATATAGATGACTAAAATCGCAAAATAAAAATTTTAAAGGATAAAAAATATAGTTTTCTAAAAAAATGAACTTGTGCACTATAATTAAGGGGATGTGTTGGGTTTAGGGTGTTGAAAGGGTTAATTTAATGGACTAAGTAAAAGACTTATATAGATAATAAAAAAAATTTGAGGTAGGCCACATATTAGGACTAACTTAAATTAGATTCATCCTTAGTTGTGGTTATGTTTGTTTGGACTGAAATCTAAAATAAAATTTTTTTCAACATAATTGACTGTTAGAAAACACACGAGTTATTTGCACCAACCACCCCTGTGAAATATTGAAAATGCACACTTCTCCTCTGTGAAATTTTAATAGGCATCTTCAACTCTAACCTTTTAAAAAATTAGCACACTCGCCCCTTCAGATGAGTGCTTGTTGCGCACGCGCCCCTCATGCGACTGGGCAAAGATTTTGATAATTTTTTGCACCAAATACCCCTGTGAAATATTAAAAATGCATATTTGATCCCTGTGAAAATAATTTTTAAATCTATTCAACCCATAATACATAATTTTTATTAAAATCTAATTATAAAATATTTAGCAAACATTTTTCGTTTTATTAAATTATTTTTAATTTTAATTTTATTATGATTATATAATGTTTTCTAAAAAATATTATTATTTTATCTTGTTATCATTATTTTATTAAACTTTCTTCTTGTTTCCAACTTTTCCATTAAAAATGCATTCATAAACGAGATTTAAATACCTAAAAGTATCAAAATATTAAATCAAAATGATAAGTGAATGATAAGTACCAAACATTTTTATTTTTATTTATTTTTATTTTTATTTTTTAATTTTAAATTTTTAATTAATTGATTTTTAAATAAAATTATTACTTTATCTCGTTATCATTATTTTATCAAATCACTTCGTTTTTTCAACTTCTTCATTAAATATGATTCATAAATAAAGATTTAAATATCTAAAAATACCAAAATATTGAACCAAATGATAAGTTCATGAATGTTACTTTTTCGATGTAGAATTATATTAGCATGTTATTTTTTTATTACAAATTGTGTAATGCATATTCTCGAAAAATTTAAATTTTGATTCAATAATATATAGTTCTAAATCGAAAAAATAATATGTTTGTACTTATCAGTTTAGTTCAATATTTTGATACTTGAAATTATTTAAATACTTGTTTATGAATGCATGTTTAATGGAAAAATTTGAAATACGAAGTGAATTTAATAAAATAATGATAACATGATAAAGTAATAATATTTTTTTAGAAAATAATTAATTAATGATAATATATTTAAAATAAAAAATAAAAAAGAATAAAACAAAAAATGTTTTATAAATTTATAATTGTATTTTATTAAAAATTATGTATTATGTGTTGAATAGATTTAAAAATTATTTTCACAGGGTTTAAATATGCATTTTTAATATTTCACAGGGGTATTTGATGAAAAAAAATATCAAAATCTTTGCCCAGTCGCATGAGGGGCGCGTGCACAACAAGCACTCATGTGAAGGGGCGAGTGTGCTGATTTTTTAAAGGTTAGGATTGAAGATGCCTATTAAAATTTCACAAGCGAGAAGTGTGCATTTTCAATATTTCATAGGGGTGGTTGGTACAAATAACTCGAAAACACACTAATAATATAATACAAACTAAAATGTCATATAAAATATACCCACATCTAAGAAAAAGAACATTAAATTCATAAAATTTGCTACATGATTTTTAATGATAATTAAAAATCGTAATCAGTCATGTTTGGTTTATTTTACATATATATAAAACTTGAACCAAATCATTTTATATGGTTTGATCGATATTAATTAAAATCACAAGTGTCTGAAAAGCTATCCAAATCATATTGTTTGGCTCGGTTCAGTTTCTAAACACCTCTAAATTCATCATCGATAGTTGACATGCCCGAGCTGCATATACTTTAAATTTTCATAAAATGTGATATATATTGGAGTAATTTTTTCTGCCATAATTATGTATTATACTTCTTATTACATTTTTTTAAAGTATTATACTTCATAATATGTTGATTTACAATACTAATTAACCAAGATGGTAGATCATCATTACACCATTCAATATAAGAGAAAGATTCAGAGGCTACACGGATCAGCCAATGAGCTACTCGATTTGCCGTTCTCGTCATATGTTGAACAAAAATGAAGGCTTCCGAATCCAGCAAGTTTCGAATATCTATCACGAACACACCATTTGCACCCAAGTCGACTGTGGAGCCATTGGTAGCCTCTATAGATTGTAGTGAATTAGAGAACATATATGCAAACTTATTTAACACCAAGTTTGAAGCGAACTCCATTTTCTTGAAGGATTTTATTA
This sequence comes from Henckelia pumila, assembly GCF_033568475.1. Lineage (NCBI taxonomy): Eukaryota > Viridiplantae > Streptophyta > Magnoliopsida > Lamiales > Gesneriaceae > Henckelia > Henckelia pumila. The sequence goes on from NC_133121.1 coordinate 144,654,322, forward strand.
TGTTATGATTTCTCAACGGCTGCATTTTCTTGAAGGATTTTATATCAAATTCATTATATACATCTGTCTCAACATTAGAAGTAAACAATTTAAAATTCATTTGTTTGCATAAGTAAAATTTTCACCTTAATTTTAAACACACTCTCTTAAAAAATCCATGTAATTTGATTCGAGATATATATCATCCCACAAATTCCAATCATTCCATCTAAATATAACCTAGCTAATAATGAAAATAAAAAAAAAGTGACGTGAAGGAAATAAGTTTAGGGAATGAAAACCGTACGTGTAAATTCAATTAAATTTTAAGTGCCCAAAAAAGTTCCAAGAAATGTGAGAACGGATAAGAAAAAAACAAAGAAGAATGGGGGGCAAGATAACATTATCCAAAACTAGGGGATATGGTGACCACGTTCCATTCTCTGATTGGCCAACTCAACACCAAGAAGTAATCACAGCCCTGAAACACAGATATCCCACCAACCCAAACCCCTTCCCTCTCTTAAATTTTTATTTCTATTGTACAAATCTTCCTATCAAGAAACCACTTTAGCAGCAATGGCGACCTGTGGCATGGCGGCAGCTTGCGGATTCGTGGTGGCACCGAATGTCGTCACCTCCAACACCACCTCCCTCAGACCCGGCATGGTCTCCTTCTCCGCCAAGAACACCTTCAATCAGTCCAGGTTAGTGGCCCGCGTCGGCGCAGCCTCCGCCGCCGACGCCGAGGATGGCTTGGAACCGGCCAAAGCTCAACCTGATCCCTCACCCCCGGCGGAAGAGCCTAAAGCAGAAGCCAAGGCAGCCCCAGTCGGCCCTCCTAGAGGCGCCAAGGTAATTAATTTAGCTATCTAGATTAATTATAGAGTCTTTGTGAAAGATTATGTTCGTGTAAAAAGGATTAAATTTATAAATTATAAAACAAGTTAAGAAAAATCAAACTCGGCAGTATTTGGAAACAATCTTGAAAATCTAAGTGTACAGAATAAAGAAATGATTTTTTTAAATCAAAATCTAAAAATTATTAAAAAAAATGATTTTTAGAATCAAAATCTAAAAATCAATTTTTTTTTTTTTTCGATTGCAAACTCATCGTTGAATCCCTTAGATTCGATAAGATCAATTTGCAGTAGTTTTTAAGAATAAAATGGTATGAGACTGTGACTGTCAGGTTAAAATTCTGAGGAAGGAATCGTACTGGTTCAAGGGTGTTGGCTCAGTTGTTGCGGTTGACCAGGTGTGACTTCATATTTCACATATATTGTTTTAGTTTGAATTTTGTGTGTTAATATATATAAATTAATTTATTTATGTGGTAAAATAAAATAAATGTGCAGGATCCGAAGACACGCTACCCAGTGGTGGTGAGGTTTAACAAAGTGAATTATGCCAATGTATCCACAAACAACTACGCATTGGATGAAGTTGAAGTGGTTGCATGAGCTGATCATCACTTTGTATTATTCAATATCGATCTAGTCTCGTACATTATTATATTTGCCTTTTTATGATCTAAATTGTGTATCAAACTTTTTTTATTTTTGCCATATATATTCTTGCATTTGTGCTCGTTAACTACTTACTTACATTTGATCAAAGGTCACTAAATAATATATCATGTACGTGGCACCGAAGCGATTTTCAAATATTTGGACAATTGAATTTCGATATGCATGTAAAGTTTAAAGATTGGATTTCGATATGCAAGTCATTTACTTATCTTGACATTTCACTTTGAGAGAGAGAGAGAGGGTACTTGGTTGACAATATAAGTTTTTCGAAACAACTTATGACATATGTTGAATAGTAATTTTGATCTAATATTTGATATAATTAAAAAAAAATAAGTAGGATCTTATTTTAATTTTTGAAAATACCAAGAAGTTAACATGCACATGGTTTTATTACATTATTATATGAATTAAACAAAATAGTAAATGAATGGAAGTAATTAAACTATACAATCCTGAAAACACAGAATAATATATCAATCTGAAATCTTATATATTTAAATGAAGAATGGTCATTAATTGATTATGGAGTGGATGGATGGAATATGCTGTTTCATTTGTCTTTCCCACGAACAGAATCTCTTCAAACGCAACTCCGGAATCTATTTTCATGAATAAATACATGCACACTGCAAATGGGATTTCATGACTAACAATTACTAGATAGCTTAGCTACCCCAAAATAGTTATGGCCACAACAATATCCACCACAGATCATATTGCTAAGTTCCTCTTCATCTCTCTGGTTTCTGTTTTTGCAATTCGATTTTTCATCAAAACAAGACGAAGATCGAACCAGAACAAGCAGCACATGATTCCACCTAGCCCACCAGCTCTGCCAATCATCGGTCATTTGCATCTTCTATCTCGTTCACTATTGCACCACTCTTTCCAGAAGCTAGCTTCTCGGTATGGCCCGTTGATGATGATCCGTGCTGGTGCGACGACTCAATATGTTATTTCCAAGGGCGCGATAGCCAAAGAGTTGTTCAAAACTAACGACGTAAAGTTTGCTACCAGGCCGGAATTTGGATCCTCGGATTACCTCATATACAAAGACACCTTGTTTTCGACTCAAGATTATGGCAAGTACTGGATTTTCTTGAAGAAAATATGCATGATGGAGGTTTTGTCAGCACAGGCAATCAATCGGTTTGCTGATGTTCGAAAAGAAGAGCTGATGAAGTTGGTGGAAGTTGCTGCGAATTGCTCGAAAAACGGGGCTGCCTGTGATATGGGAGCTGAATTCATGGCCATGACAAATAATTTGATATGCGGGATGGCCATGAGTACAAGAACCTCTGGAAGTGTAACCGAGAGTCGCGAAATCAGGGAAGTAGTGTAAGTCAAACTAGTCACGTGAATTTTTTCTTCAAATCACAAAATATTGTGAATTATGTAAACATAACCGAGACCTGTAAAATTACAGTTTTTTTAAAACGGATTCGTCCCCTTCCGGATGTGCTCGGAGGATCACGACGGACGTCTGTTTCCCAAGATACAACGGCATAACCATGTAGTTACCTGACACGAAGGTACTACACCGACAAACTGAATACGTAAATGAACGGTATCACGTAGAAGCCCAACTTGAACAGTAAGGAACAAAGCAAACTCCCAAATATCTTAGCAGTAGAATAATAGCTCGAGCAGTGATGAACAAACCAGTATTGCATGCACTTTTCCACAAGAATGATGAAGCATGAAGCTTTTCACGTGAGAAGGAATTGAATTGCGTGTGTATTGTCTTCTCAATCATGCACATTTGCTATTACATACACGTGCACTCGGACAGCACACCATCTCGGGCAGCAGACTTGTTGGGCATCTCGAGTAGCAGTCATGCATTCAATTACGGATTCCAAGCAGCCCATGTTGAAAATACAAAATGCACAGGCACTTGGACATTTATTGAGGGACATTCACTTGGACAAATCTATTGAGGGATGGCCGAGCACCATTAATTCAATTCACATTTCCATTCACATTAATGAATGGTACAACAATCCCCCACATGAATGGAAATTTATAGATAAACGAAGATATACGTGATACAGTTCAACAGTTGAATCCTGCATAGGTGTTATCCTTTGAACCTTCCCTTGTGAAAGTATAGTAATTCATTGGTTGACAGTAGACGCGATGTCTTTAAACTGTACAGCCGTTTCAGTAAATTAATTTATACTTCACACAGGACTCTCCCTGATACAACTCAGTTCTCATGATCGTGTTCGTTTTGGCCATGAACACTTGCCTGGTTCTGTGAGAGGGTCTAAAATTGTGCCTTGCAATTCCTTCGAAGCGGCCCCACTTTTCTCTCACATAGGTGATTCTATGTTCAATCTATCAGAATCATTAAAAGCTATATGATTATCCTCTACACTCACTGTTTTAAAATAGGAATAGACTGGAGATTAACCCCCACAGTGATCTACCAAACTAGTGCGGTTAGGTTGTCACATTGAACCTAGTTTTTGGGATCTCCAGTCATCGTAGGTTGGGTTTTTCTTCGCACCAATTTATTCTTTAGGCTTCAGTCTTATTCCTTTTGACGATTTTTGAACTAACTCTCTGTTTAACCCTTTGGTTAACGGATCCGCTATATTATCCTTTGATTTTACATAATCAATAGAGATAACTCCAGTTGAGAGTAGTTGTCTAATGGTGTTATGTCTACGACGTATATGTCTAGATTTACCATTATACATATTGCTTTGCGCCCTTCCTATTGCAGATTGACTGTCACAATGAATGCAAATAGCCGGTACAGATTTTACCCATCCTGGAACATCTTCTAAGAATATATGCAACCATTCAACCTCTTCAGCATACTTATCAAGTGCTATAAACTCAGATTCCATCGTGGGTCTGGCTATTACAGTTTGTTTAGAATATTTCCATGCAATTGCTGCACCTCCTAAAGTGAATACAAATCCACTTGTAGATTTTGAATCTTTCATATCAGATATCCAGTTTGCATCACTGTATCCTTCAATAACAGCGGGATATCTAGTATAGTGCAGCTCATGGTCACGAGTGTATCTTAAATACCTTAGCAATCTGATAATTGCTTTCCAGTGGTCAGTTCCTGGATTACTCGTGAATCTGCTCAATTTGCTTACAGCATAGGCTATATTTGGTCGTGTACAACTCATTAAGTACATCAGACTTCCAATGACTCGAGAGTATTCTAATTGGGAGATACTCTCACCCCTATTTTTTGATAGATGTTGACTTGTATCTATCGAGGTTTTAGCCAATGTAGTGTCATCCTTACTGAATTTTTCAAGTATTTTGTGCACATAATGTGACTGACTTAGAACTATCCCTTCTAATGTTCTATGTATTTTAATTCCAAGGATGACTTCGGCTAATCCCAAATCTTTCATGGCGAATTTTGAGTTCAACAATTTCTTAGTGGATTGAATCATCTTATCATTACTCCCGATGATAAGCATGTCATCTACGTAAAGACATAAAATGACATATCTTTTTTCAGTGTACTTAACGTATACACATTTGTCACACTCATTGATTTTAAATCCACTTCCTAGCATGACTTTATCAAATTTTTCATGCCATTGTTTTGGTGCTTGCTTTAAGCCATATAAAGACTTCACCAATTTACAAACCTTATTTTCTTGCCCAGGTGCAGAAAATCCCTCAGGTTGTTCCATGTAAATTTCATCTTCTAAATCTCCATTTAGAAAAGCAGTTTTTACATCCATTTGGTGTACTTCAAGATTCCGCAAAGCGGCAATTGCAAGTATCACTCGGATTGAAGTTATTCTCGGCGCTGGAGAATAAGTGTCAAAGTAATCAAGCCCTTCACGTTGACGGTAACCCTTGATTACCAATCTGGCTTTATACTTATCTATTGTTCCATCTGATTTCATCTTTCTTTTGAAAATCCATTTAGAACCTAGAGGTTTACTTCCTGGAGGAAGGTCCACTAGTTCCCATATATGATTTTGGAAAATAGATTTTATTTCAAAATTTATAGCCTCTTTCCATTGAGATCCTTCAGATGAATTCACAGCTTCATTGAAGCTTTGAGGTTCACTTTCCATCATGAAAGTGATAAAATCCGGACCAAAGAATTTCTCAATTCTAGCTCTCTTGCTACGTCTAGGTTCAACCTCATGGTTAACCTCTTGTTCCATTGTCTCGTGAGATATTTTGGATGAACCTGGTTCTTCCTTAGATTTGCAAGGGAACACATTTTCAAAAAATGAAGCATTTCTTGATTCCATTATTGTATTCTTATGAATGTCAGGTATTTAAGATTCATATACAATAAATTGATAAGCGCTACTGTTGTGTGCATATCCAATGAAAATACAATCAACAATTTTAGGTCCAATCTTGACCTTTTTCGGAGTAGGTACAACTACTTTAGCAAAACACCTCCACACTCGCAAATATTGATATGAAGGTGTTTTTCCTTTCCATAACTCATATGGACTTTTATCTTGCTTCTTTCGGGGTACCTTATTTAAAAGATAATTAGCTGTTAGTACAGCTTCTCCCCACATGTTCTGTGATAAACCAGAACTCAATAACAGTACATTCATCATTTCTTTCAAAGTGCGATTTTTTCTCTCTGCAACACCATTTTGCTGAGGAGAATAAGGTGCAGTTCTTTCGTGTCTGATACCATGTTGAGCACAAAACTCAGCAAAAGGTGATTCATACTCACCTTCACGATCTCTTCTTAGCACCTTAATTTTCTTATCAAGTTGGTTTTCAACTTCAATTTTATAGTGGACAAATTTTCCAATAGCTTCATCTTTACTTTTAAGAAGATACACATAACAATATTTTGTGCTATCATCAATAAAAGTAATGAATTATTTATTTTCATCACGTGCTTGCACTCCTTTTAAATCACATATATAAGTGTGAATTAAATCAAGGGGTCCATTATTTCTTTCAATGGATTTAAAAGATGATCTTGTTAGTTTTGCCTCAACACAAATTTCACATTTGTGGTTTTTATCAATATGAAATGTGGGTATGTTTTTCAAGTTAATTAATCTACGAATTGTATCATAATTAACATGTTCTAGTCTACCATGCCACAAATTGGAAGAGTCGGGCAAATAAATAGAAGTAGTCACTTTATTTATTTTCGGCTTAATAGCCATTACATTGAGCTTAAACAAGCCATTACAAACATAACCCTTTCCAACAAACATTCCACATTTGGACAAAACAACCTTATCTGACTCAAAAACAATACGAAACCCATGCTTATTCAAAATCGAACCAGGCACCAAATTCTTTCGAATTTTTGGCACATATAATACATTGTTAAGAGTCAGCTCTTTCCCGGATGCCATTTTCAAGATCACTTTCCCTTATCCTTTGATATCAGAGGTAGCAGAATTGCCCATAAACAATTTTTTACCATTTTCTGATTCATCAAGAGTAGCAAATATGTTCTTGTCATAACAAACATGACGGGTGGCACCAGTGTCAATCCACCATTCCCTTGGATTTGATCCAACCATATTTACTTCAGAAATGACAGCACAAAGGTCCATGTTTGAAACCTCTTTAGATATGTCCTCCAAGAGATTTGCCTCACGGTTTCTTTTTGGTTTCTTGCATTCAGAAAACTTGTGGCCCGGACCGCCACAATTATAGCACTTACCAAGAAACTTCTTTTTGAACGTGTCTTTCTTTGGGCCCAACTAGGAGCCTCCACCAGCAAATCTCTTTGCCTTTGAATTTTTCTTCTGCTCAATAATATTAGCTATAGCAGAACTTGGAGAATACAATTGTTTTTCAGAACTCTTGTTGTCTTCCTCGATACGAAGTCGAACAATGAGTTCTTCAACATTCATCTCCTTTCGTTTGTGCTTCAGATAATTCTTGAAATCATTCCAAGCCGGAGACAACTTCTCAATAATAGCAGCCACTTGGAAAGTTTCACTAAGCACCATGCCCTCCGCGTGTATCTCATGCAAGAGCACTTGTAGTTCTTGAACTTGACTGATCACTGATTTAGAGTCAATCATCTTGTAGTCCAAGAATTTACCAACAATAAACTTTTTAGCCCCGGCATCTTCGATTTTATATTTCCGATCCAAAGACTCCCATAACTCTCGGGCCGTCTTTTTCTCACTATACACGTTGTACCGTTAATCAGCCAAACCATTCATTATATAATTTCTACACAAGAAATCTGAATGGTGCCATGCATCAACTGAACTAGTAGTCTACACATCTCCCTCAACAGATTTGGGAGCATCCTTAGAGAGGAACTTTGCTAGATTCAAAGTCGTTAGGTAGAACAACATCTTTTGTTGCCATCTTTTGAAATTCAAGCCTTCGAATTTCTTCGGCCTGTCAGCATGGCTTAGAGGCACCGTAGCAGCAGAAGAAAGAGTCATCTTTGTAGAATTTGAGTGAGTAGAATAAGCTTCCATATATGAACTTGATTCACGTAACCAAATGATGAAGAAAATATGTTTTAAGTTTGTAAGTCAAAATAGTCACGTGAATTTTTTCTTCAAATCACAAAATATTGTGAATTATGTAAACATAACCGAGACCTGTAAAATTACAGTTTCCTTAAAACAGATTCGTCCCCTCCCGGATGTGCTCGGAGGATCATGACGGATGTCTGTTTCCCAGGATACAACGGTATAACCCTGTAGTCACCTGGCACGAAGGTACTACATCGACGAACTGAATACGTAAATGAACGGTATCACGTAGAAGCCCAACTTGAACAGTAAGGAACAAAACAAACTCCCAAATATCTGAGCAGTAGAATAATAGCTCGAGCAGTGATGAACAAACCAATATTGCATGCACTTTTCCACAAGAATGATGAAGCAGAAAGCTTTTCACGTGAGAAGGAATTGAATTGCTTGTGTGTTGTCTTCTCAATCATGCACATTTGATATTAAATACACATGCACTTGGGCAGCACACCATCTCGGGCAGCAGACTTGGTTGACATCTCGGGTAGCAGCCATGCATTCAATTACGGATTCCAAGCAGCCCATGTTGAAAATACAAAATGCACAGGCACTTGGACATTTATTGAGGGACATGCACTTGGACAAATCTATTGAGGGATGGCCGAGCACCATTAATTCAATTCACATTTCAATTCACATTAATGAATGGTCCAACAAGTAGCAAAAGGGATAACGTTGTATTCTGGATTGCTTAGTTTAGGAGAAGCGTTTCCTTTGATCAAGAAATATGATCTGTTTGGAGCTGGCAGAAAGATAAGAGGGAATTTAATGAGATTTGATGTTTTAATGAATGCAGTTATACTGAAACATGAAGAAGAGAAGAAACTTGGCGGCGTAAGGGCGACAAAAGATGCGATGGATAATCTCTTGGAATACTCAGAATACAGAAACCAAACCTCTGCAGAAGTGAAGCTCGCAAAGAAGGGAATCAAGGGCCTTTTCTTGGTTAGTGATCTTTCTCCCTTAATACATTTTAGTTAGCTAACCTCTGTGAAAAAAGATTGATTTTTTGCGTATCGGGGAAATTAAATATTCGATCTTTACAGGATCTTTTCATCAGAGGCACAGATACAACAAGTGTAGCATTAGAATGGGCATTAGCAGAGCTGATCAACCATCCTAATACAATGAAAATGCTCCAAAACGAGATTGATTCCGTCGTGGGATCGACCCGACTAGTCCAAGAGTCCGACATCCCCAGCCTTCCATACTTAAATGCAGTTGTTAAAGAAACTCTAAGGCTCCATCTTTCGCTACCCTTGGTATTCAGAAAATGCAGGGAAGATTGCATGATAAGCGGGTACAACATATCTAAAAACTCGAGGGTCGTGGTGAGTATATACGCCATAAATCGCGACCCTGATGTGTGGGAAAACGCGATAGAATTCATACCGGAGAGGTTCTTGGGAAACACACTAAATCCAGTTGATCATGAGGATAAACCAGATGACTTAAAAGATCAGAATTTCGACTACGTGCCCTTCGGGGGTGGAAGAAGGGGTTGTCCCGGAGCTGCACTAGCTACCGCGGTGTTGCATATCACACTAGCCACACTGGTTCAAGGCTTTGATTGGAAGATCGAAGGGAAAGTTAATATAGAAGAAGGGGTAGGACTTTCTGCTGCAATGTCTCACCCTTTGGTTTGTTATCCTATTTTACGCATGGATCCTTCTATATTACTTTCCAAATAACACTAGTTCGTTTGTTGTATGAATACTTAGTGACGTGCTTGATTCAAATGGGGGATTATATATATATTTATGAAAAAACAATTTAACAGGTCTATTATTAACTTGTATGCAAAAAAATATTAGTTGTTGGATAGCATCAAAGTTGGAAGAATACAAAAAACAGCATCTACTTCACAATATAAAAAATGATTCCAACTGCATTTACATCGGAACCACACGTATGAAAATAAGATTAATCATGAATTTGGTTTAAAACCAAGAAGAAATATGAAATTATCATAAATAAAAAAAGGGAAGAAGTGCCTTCGAAAAAAAAAAACAAAAGGGAAGAAGTTTGAAAATGGAGCGGGGTAACTAGTAAACATTAGTTTCCACTGCTCATATAATTAAATTATTTTAAAAAAATAAATATTTTTCAAAAAAATTATAAGAGAGAAATAAAACATGTGAGTTTTGAGATTAAAGAGTTTCCAACTGGAGAAAAAATGAGATGAAGATGGAAAGAGGCAGTAGCGGAGCCAGGATCTTGGATGATTGTAGGCAATAATATGGATTAATATTTATTAATAAAACTAAAAAAATCATTGGTTAATCGACATGTAGAAATAATGTGTCATAAGATTCAAATACAAGCTACACAGGACCAGAAACACTTGTCAGTATATGAGAAAATATATATCGAAAAAATGACTAAGAACATCAAATACAAAATCCACAACTAAACAAAAATTGATAGAAAATAAAAACTATAAGACCGAAAAATAAGCATGAATTGATTCACGGTCATAAAAAAAAGGCACAAAATTAAAAAAGAAATTGAATGATCGGCAAAAATTAATGGAAAAAATGAAATAAAATTTGGTGAAATTATGGATTCTGCATAGAATAGAAGATCAAACAATATATTATATGAATTGGAATGATTTGTAATCGAAATGTACATTGCCTATGGCTCATGAGAAAAAAAATAATTGTACAAAAATATATAGACGGTCTATCTAGATAATAATAACACAAAAAAATAAATTTTGAGCCTAAAATTTTGGGATAAAAATTATAAAAGAAAAAAATATTGTTTTTTGGGCCTAATCAATGTGAGCAAATAGGTAACAAGTAAAAGATGAAAAAATTTGTATCTAAATTAATACATATAAATATAATTAATATTGGTTTTTTTACCTTAAAAAAATATTGGTTTTTTGGGCCCAGTGTGAGCTAGCTCTGCCCATGAAAAGAGGTATGAATATTACCGAGAGCATCAACAGGACGCCACGTATTTACTGTTTATACACATTCGCATCAGCAGTACGCAACAGTGTTCTTTCTACCTGTTGCTATCTTTATTTTTTAATATTTAATTTTTTTGTTTTTTATTTTACTTATAATTTTTTTGTATATGAACAAATTTAGTCATTTCGTCAAAAAAATTAGTCGTTCTAAATTGTGCCTAAAATTTAACATTTAATTTTACAACAACTATTTTCCTCTCTCAATACCCCAATCAATTCTTCATTTTCTTCACCAATTCCATAATATATTTCTCTATATTTTCGTTCATTTTTATTATATCTTCGTAATTTTATTCAACATTGATGAAAATTACAACAGACTTTTTATGAATTTTTTGAACTCTTCAAACACTGAAGAAAATCCATCTCCTCTAAATTGCAACATCGATGGGAGTGACCCACGACGAATTAACTTCGTCTCTCTGCCTTCTATGTCTCACGTATGTTACTCCCCGAGCTTCCAAGTTGCCCGCATTATTCCATGGCCTGGCTCCCCCAGCTCTGCCATCCGGCCAAGCTTCTTCCATCTGCCCTTGGGCTCTCAGGACTTTTTTCTCTGGCTGTTCGTCTTACACGAGCTACGCTACCTTACTTCCCGAGACATCCTCTCCCCGCCCCAATAATATCTTCTTAAATCGAGAACGCTAACCATCACGAAAAAGCATCGACATGCACATTGTCAGAAACATTCCATCAATGGCATAATATCTGTATCTATATTTTCGTTAATTTTTATCATATCTTCGTAGTTTTATCGAACATGAATGAAAATTACAATGACTCTTGCACGGAAGAAGCCACAAATTATGCTAACTCCTCCATGGTCAAAGTGATCGTCTGATCTGGCCCTCCATTGATCTGATTTGTCGGGTGGCCCTATGTTCCCCGGGCTTCTCCTTCAGGATGTGTATTTTGAGTTTTTTTTTCGTGCGAGACCCATATCTATGTTTATAGATTTTATTTTCCACAGACGGCGCCAATGACATCACCCGAGAAAATTGAATAGTCGATGTGGCAAATTTTTCGGGCAGCAAGTAGGAGCTCTTTCTGGTTTACATTGAGTCATCGGGTAGTCAGTGCCGTGTCTTTCCTAGATTTATGCACACTCAAACAAGAAAAATTAGTGGGACACCGAATATTTTCCAATGGTCATTCAGATTCTTAAGCCAGCAAGTGATCACACAAGAAAAAGAGAGAAAAAAAATATAAAGAGTGTTTTTTATGACATAAAATTAATTCCCTTGTTTTACCTATGTTTGGGGGTATTTATAGGGCCTCGATATCGGCGACTCTTCCAAGATTCTCGGGTAATGGTCACGATACAACATTTGTGGACCACATTCAAGCTGGTTGTCGTGGAAGGGAGCATGCCCCTTGATTATCGGTAGGATTGACCCACTACAAATTGACTCAGTCTCCTCGAGTTTCCACGTTGTCTGCACTATTCTGGGGCCTGGCTCCCCGGCCTTTGCCACCCTGGCTAGACTTCTTTCATCTGTCCTCGGTCTCTCAAGATTTTCCTTTCTAGGTGTTTATTTTACACGAGCTACCCTACCTTACTTTCCGAGACATCCTATCCCCACCCAGTCCGAGGATAACCCGAAAAATTCCAGTGGAATCACCTATATATATGATGCGAATATCATAAAATGAGTTCCCGAGTGGTGGGTAAAAACCCGAGTGATAGAGAACATATCTCTTTACCCTTCCAGAAAGTCCGAGGGAGTATGGAGTGGGCTTTTTCCTAGTATTTTGAAAAAGAGAGTCCGTATTCAATCATAATGTCTTTATTTTGTCTTTTTCCTGATATTTATACCCAACGACCAGGGTTATTAATGATTGCATGGCATTGGCTGAACTACCACCATTTAATGCGATGGGATAGTCGCCATACGTGATTGGACACCCCGCAATCTATGGAATGACCCATACATTTGAATTATTATTAGCAATGACTTATCTGGTAACGATAGCCTGATACACGCAACATGGGTATGGCCTCCCTTTTATAACCTTAAAAATAAAAAGCCCGGGTCCCACCTGCTTTTCCATGCTCCTGGCTCCCGGGAGCTTATTCCTGATACCCGGGCTCCCAAGATCACCCGGGATACTAAAGGACCTACCGGGTTCTTAGGACCACCTCCCGGGCCCTTGAAACTATCCGGTAGAGGCTAGTGTCCACATGTTCTTTTCAATTTGGGGCCCGGGTGGTTAAGACTACCCGGGTCCTTGAAAAAACCCCGGGTTATCTTATCAGGATAACACCACACCTCCCAAAAATAATCGGGCTAAAACCTGTTTCGCTGTCCCGAGAGGCTAGTGTCCACGTCTTTTCAATTCGGAACCCGAGCTTAGAGACAAAATTGACGTCAGCCCTAAAGCGTTTCGTAGTGCGTGTGTCAGAGGTTTTGTCAGGAGCCGCTTCGAATTTTGGAACACGCTTCGTACATCTCCACCATTTATTTCGAAATATGTGGTTCAGATTGCTCGGTTTTTAGCAAGTATTTTACCCCTTTGGTTCCCTTCATTTTCTTCTCACCGTCTTCTCCTTTGCTCTTTTCCATTCGTCTGCAACTCTTTTCAAGCGTCCAACGCCCATTCATCCCAAACTTTTTCCGATTCTCCAACCCTGTAAGTTCCATATTCCTATCATGTCCTCTGGAACATCTTCTACTTCTGGTGCGAATGCCAAAGGCTCGCCCAAAGATAAGGGGCCCAGTGGTGGCTCGAGTGATGCTCGCTCCGCTTCGGCTCTCCCCCTCCCCCATCTTTCCAAGAGATCTTCCCGTCTCACCACTCAGGCTACTGCTACTTCTTATTCCCGCCTTAAGGGAAAAGGCAAGAAGAAGATCCGCAACCCGAAACCTCTTGCTATAATTCCCCCTTCTGTCTCCAAATCTCTTGCTTTGGGATGGTTTACTCTCCTCCCGAGTACGTTATCCCAGGGTGCAGCAGAGGAGCTTCGTAGCTCGGAAGAGATTCCCTTTTCATATACCATTTTCCGTCCCTTGGGAGGGAGTACGCCTGATACCCCACCGGAGGGATGTCATAATTTTTTTAGGGACCAAATCTGTAGTGGTCTTCGGTTCTCGATCCCCCTTTTTTATGTGGCGATCGCAGATTTCTTTCGGGTCCCGATTAACCAGTTTCATCCGAACTCTTTTCGCATTATGGCCTCCACCTACATCCTTTTCAAAATGCATAATTTACTCATTACGCCCCTGGTCTTCCACTACTTTTTTACCTACCATTTTACCGAAGGGACTTTTTCCCTAGCGGCCCGTTTGAATGCCAGGTTTCTCTCTAACATTCCCTCTTCCCTGAAAGGATGGAAGGAGAAATATTTTTTTCTTTGCCCTGCCATCCCTTTACCTTTCAGGACTGGTTTCTTAACCAGCTTACCCCCTCAACCGGAGCTCCCGGATCATTATAAGACCGAGGAGCCTTACATTCGTAGTTTAGCCTTAGTAGGGAATCAAAATTTCTCCTATACCACCCTTTTGACCCACGATAATATGGTTGCCTACGGGTTGAGCATCCGGGTGGAAGATCCCTTGGATCAGGTGATCGATGCATATGGTGTCCCCGGGGCTCAACCCGGTAATTGTTCTTGATTTTTTTTTATAACAACTAATTAGTTTGTATTTGTGTATTTATATCCATGTGTGTTTATTCCAGACCTTTCAGATATGATGCGAGAGGAATTTGCCTAACGTTTAGCGGAGAGGGAGGCTGCCCAAGAAAAGGCCCGGGCCGCTGCAGAGAGAAGGAAGAAAGCCAGGACGGAGGAAGAAAAAGGTTTTGCCCAGCTAGCCTTGAAGGATAAAGAGAGTTCCTCTCCTCCCATAATACCCGCTCCTTCTTGCTTCAATGTCCCGGCCCCGGAGTTCCCGGAGGCCCCGGCTATGGTACTGGCCTCTTCCCTACTGAAGCCCCTCGCTCACATATCTTTGACCCCGGAGGATTTGGAAGATGAAGTTCCGCTCTCCCATAACAAGAGGAAAGCCATCCAGGAACCAGAGACGGTCCTCTTTAGTGACATGGAGGAGAACCCTAACCCAGAATCCCTTCCTCTTACTGCCCCAAACCCCTCCGGGGTTTCTCCGTCAGGTTGGGAGGTATCCGCCCCTAGTGATGGACATGCTGGTTGTGTCTGCGACAACTAGGTGAAAGCTGCCGCCTGGGGCTCTCGATTCTTTTTTTTCTTATCGGGGACCGCGGCCTCCAAAGTGGCTATGGTCCAGAGCCTACTAACACCCGAGGTTCGCTCCGTACTATCGGCTCGGGGAATAACCTCCAAGCTATCGGAGGGAATTTCGCACGCTTATACGGTAAGTCTCCGTATCTTATATTGTGAATGGTTTTGGCCCCCTCGTTCCTTGATTGTTTGCAATTTTTTGGTGTAGGGTTTGTGTATGCTAACCAATGCCCTAGATGAGGCTAATTCCAGCCTTATCAGGGAGAGTGAGAGGAACAGATCTTTCGAAGAGCACACTACTCAGCTTCGTCTGCAGGCGGTCTGTCTGCAAGAGGCTCACGAGGCAGAAATCCAGTCTCTACAAGGGGCTTTGGAAATCTCTCGGGCAGATGTGGCTCGGATGCAAGAGAGTTGGAAACAAAAGCTAATCGAGGCTCAAGATCATCGCTCGAGCGAAATTCAAGCCTTCCAGGCCCAGGTGGATAGGGTAACGGGCGAGCTTCATCAGGTTCAATTGCAAAAAGATTGGGCCCTGGAAGAAACGAGGAGAGTTAGAGCTTCGGCCGAGAAAATGCAGGACAAACTGATCATTGCCCGGGCAAAAGCGGACTTGCATCATTCTCTTGTCGCTGATGCTATCTCTTCCTTGGAGGAGCGGGCTAAATCCAAAGCTGGATGGAAAGAGTCCTTCCTGTCCTTGAAGGAATTCGAAAAGATAGTAATAGACAAGTATTTCGATTTCTTTCCTCAAGGCTTCAAACTTTGCTCCGCACAATACACCGAGGCGGGACTGGTCCGAGAAGGGGTTCCAAATCTTCATCAAGCCGTTGCTTCCCTACCCACCGAATCTCCGAATGAGGAAGGGGCTTCCTCTGGGGCAGAGCTATTGAAATTTAGATCATAAGCCTTCTTTTTGTGTTTTTAGGTGATGATCATCGGTGTAAACATTTATTATTGTTTCAAAAAGATTTCTTTTTCTCTGTTTTTCCTGATGTTTTTGCACCCTTTAAAGGATATTGAATTATGACTGTTCCTCCCTTTGTTAAAATGCCATCTTTTTATTCTTGCTCACGGTAGATTACTGTTTATTTTCGAAGTACCGGGGTGATGGCTTGCTCGGGGTTTAAGTGCTTTGCAAATTACCACGGGCCTTGAATACCAGGGTGGTGGATCGCCTGGGTTTTCAATGGTGCAAGGGTGGTAGATCGCCTGGACTTTGATGGTGCCAGAGTGGTAGATCACCTAGGCTTCGATGGTGCCAAGGTGGTAGATCGCCTGGACTTCGATGGTGTCAGGGTGGTAGATCACCTGGGCTTTAAGTGCTCGTGAATTACCACGGACCTTGAATACCAGGGTGGTGGATCACCTGGGTTTTCAATGGTGTCAGGGTGGTAGATCACCTGGGCTTTAAGTGCTCGTGAATTACCACGGACCTTGAATACCAGGGTGGTGGATCGCCTAAGTTTTCAATTGTGCCAGGGTGGTAGATTACCTGGGCTTTAAGTGCTCGTGAATTACCACGGGCCTTGAATACCAGGGTGGTGGATCGCCTGGGTTTTCAATGGTTCCAGGGTGGTGGATCACCTGGCTTTAAGTGCTCGTGAATTACCACGGGCCTTGAATACCAGGGTGGTGAATCGCCTGGGTTTTCAATGGTGCCATGGTGGTAGATCACCTGGGCTTTAAGTGCTCGTGAATTACCATGGGCCTTGAATACCAGGGTGGTGGATTGCCCGGGTTTTAAGTGGTACCAGCATGGTGGCTCGCCTGGGTTTTCTTCTCGATTTATAATGAAACAAAACATATTTTCATTCATACGACAGTAGAAAATACAATATACAAGGGAACTTGTGTTTAAGAATAATAAGACTTAAGATGCACTGTGTTCCAAGGCCTCTTCAGGGCCTTACCTTGATTGTCTTCTAAATACCAAGCGTTCCTTCCAATCATCCGAATGGCTTTGTACGGTCCTTCCCATTTTGCCTCCAACTTCTTCACCTCTCCTACTGGGCTAACCTTTTTTAATACCAGGTCAGCTATCTGGAATTCCCGGGGCCTGACCCCTTGATTGAAAGCTTTCATCACCCTTCCTTGATAGGCTTCCATTCTTATGGCAGCCCTCTCCCGTCTTTCTTCGATCAAGTCCAACTCTTGGGCTCGGCTACTGGTCCCCTTATCTGATAAGATAACACTCGGGGAGATGATTGGCCAATCTCCACTGGTAATACTGCCTCGGATCCATACACCAGGCCGAAGGGTGTCTCTCTTGTAGCGGACTTTGGGGTAGTGCGGTAGGCCCACAATACTCCTGAAACTTCGTTCACCCAATCTTTACCAACGCCGTAGAGTCTAGCATGCAGGGATCGTATTATCGTCCGGTTAGTTACTATGGTTTGTCCATTACTTTGCGCTACTAAAGTGAATGCTTGCTTTATCTTCATCTCAACGCACCAGTCTCTTATTTTTTTTCCCCTGGAACTGTCTTCCGTTGTCTGAAACTAGCTTCCGAGGCACACCAAATCGGCAAACAATGTTCTTCCTTATGAAATTTAGCACAACCCTTTCAGTGATTCTGGCTAAAGGCTCGGCCTCCACCCACTTAGAAAATAAATCCACTGCAACCAAGAGGAATTTCTTTTGTACAGGACCTAAAGGGAAAGGCCCCACAATGTCTAAACCCCATTGATCAAACGGACAGGATGCACACACCGCCTGTAACTCCAACGCTGGCTTGTGAGAAAAGTTTCCGAATCTCTGACATCCTTCGCAAACACTGACTACCCGTCGGGCATCTTGCTGTAGGGTAGGCCACCAATATCCAGCCAATAGAGTATGCTGGGATAGACTCAACGCCCTTCCATGATCTCCACAACATCCTTCATGTATTTTTTGAAGTACATAATTTACCTCATTTTTGGCTAGGCATCTTAACAGTGGGCCCTGGAAAGATCTCTGATACAACTTTCCATTCAATAAAGTAAAATGGGGTACATGTCTTCTGACTTTTCGGGCTAATGCCTCTTCCATAGGAAGGGCTCCTGTCTGTAGGTAGTCGAGGAGATGGGTCATCCAAGATTCCTTCACGCCCTTCCCCCCTCCTTCTTCCACAATCATTACCAACTCGGCTTGTTGTATTACCTCCCTGCTATCACTTCCACTCAAGTAGGTAGCCATTTTAGCCAATGCATCTGCTTTGGAGTTATGCTCCCAGGGAATTTGCTCTATGCTCCAGCTAGAAAAACCGCTTCCGTGCTGTTTGACCACTTCTAAATATCCCTACAACTTTTCTTCCCTAACATTGAAGGTTCCTTGCACTTGTTGCACCACCACCTGGGAGTCAGAATAGATGATTACATGCTCCGCCTCTACTTCCCGGACTAAATTCAGCCCCGCGATGACTGCTTCGTACTCTGCTTCATTGTTGGATTTAGAAAGATGCAATTTCATGGCTACCCGGGTCTTTTCTTGAGTAGGAGAGATCAGAACCACCCCCACGCCACTCCCTTCCAAACTACTGGCTCCATCTACAAACACCCTCCATATTTTTTCTTGGCCGAAAGTAAGGACCTCTGTCAAGAAGTCAGACAGATCTTGTGCCTTGATAGCAACCCTAGTCTGATATTCAACATTGTACTCCCCTAGATCCACTGCCCATTTGACCAATCTACCCAAAGTATCTGGGTGAGTCATCACCCAGCTAAGTAAGCTGTTAGTTAAGATCGTGACCGGGTGAGATATGAAGTATGGTCTAAGCTTCCGGGCAGTAAGGACGAGCGCGAGAGCCGTCTTTTCCACATCACTATATCGAGCCTCCGGCCCTCTCAAAGCATGACTCACATAATATACAGGCTTCTGGTCCCTGGCTTCCTCTTTTATCAGCACAGAGCTCACAGAATGCTCGGTTGTGGAGAGATACAACCACAACCTTTCACCGGGTTCTGCTTTGACCAGGACTGGCAAATTAGCCAGGTGCTCCTTCAACTCCTGAAAAGCTCTCTCGCATTCCTGAGTCCATCCAAATTTTTGGGTCTTCTCGGACAAATTAACCCAGCCAGTCGTTGTACTTCTCGGACAGATGTAGGTGAGGGCATTTCTCTCAATATTTTCACCTTCTCGGGATTCACCTCTATCCCTCTCTCTATCACCACGAAGCTCAAGAATTTTACACTCTTGACTCGGAATACACATTTGGCTGGGTTAAGTTTTACCCCATATTTCCGCAGAGTGACGAAGGTTTCCTCTAAGTCGGGAATAAAATCCCGCCGAGTCCGGGATTTTATTAAGATATCATCCACATATACCTCCACATTCCGGCCGAGCTGGCCCAGGAAAACCCTGTCCATCATTCTCTGATATGTAGCCCCTGCATTTTTCAATTCGAAAGGCATAACGACGTAAAAAATGGTTCCTCCTCAAGTGATAAAACTAACCTTGTCTTGATCCTCCTGTGCCAGGGGAATCTGGTGGTGTAGTAGCCCGATTTCATTTTACAAGATTTAGTGATTTTAAACATGTTAGAAAATGACATATAATTTTAAAATTGTCAAAACATGTTTAAGGAGTCTTATTTGGTAAAAATAAGTGGAAAATCAGATCTGGAACGTCTGAAAATGGTGGGGTAGGTCCAGGGGGGTCCAAAAATGACTTCGAAAGGACCAAAATAGTTCGGAGCACACGGACAAGTTCGGGCCTTTCGAACCAGTTCGGGCCCTCCGAACTCAGCAGAATCCATGTGTCAAAAGTGGCTCGGACAAGTGGCAGTTCGGAGCCTCCGAACCCAGTTCGGGCCGTCCGAACTCCCACCAGACTGAGTTGTCAAAATGCACTCTACACGTGGAAATCATGCCCGGTTCGGAGCCTCCGAACCCAGGCCTATAAAAAGGGGTCCGAGGCTCTCAAAAGGGGGTCCGAACCCGGATATGTCCTGCCTCCCTCAATTCCTGGACCTGATCAGCGATAACTTTGTCCTTCTCCGTCCCAAAATGCCGCTTCTTCTGCTTGATAATCCAGGCTCCCGAGATGATACTGAGTTTATGTTCTGCCACATGGCACGGAATCCCAGTTAATTCCTTGGAGGACCAGGCGAATACGTCCGTATTTTTATCCAGGCATACTTTTAATTGATCCGCTAGGACGGATTCCAAATCCTGGGATATCTTGACAACTTTCTCAGGTTGTTCAGGGAACAACTCCACTATCTCGTACTCCTCCTTAATCTCCCCTACTGTGCACACCTCTTCTTTGTCAGGACCGCTCTTCCCCTGCTCATTCCGAGCCTTCTTGTTGTCTACTCGTACAGTATCGGCATAACATCTTCGGGAAGAAGGCTGGTCTCCTCTTACCTCTCCCACCTGGTCACCTACCATGAATTTGATCTTTTGATGATATGCAGAGGCAACGACCATGAAGGCATTCAGAGCCGGTCTTCCTAAGATGACGTTATAGTAGGATGGATCCCCTACAATGGAAAAGAGAGCGGTTTTCACCGGGTTAGGCCACCTGTTCCAGGGTAATCGGCAACCATACTTCTCCTCGGGGTAGGACAGTGTGTCCGGCGAACTCGTAGAGAGCGATTTTCACCGGGTTGACTTCACACCCCTGTAGGTCCATTTTCTCAAAAGCTTCTTGGAAGACGACGTTTACTGAGCTCCCTGAATCGACAAACACTCGATTTACGTCATAGTTGGCCACTCGAGCTTGGATGAGTAAGGCATCGTTATGAGGAATAGAAACGCCCTCTAAGTCTCTTGGTTCGAAGGTAATAATCGGACAGGGAGTTGACTTTCGAACCTCCAGCCCCAAGACTTCTCTCTTACTCCAAGATTTCCGGGCTGTATTCGAATCTCCGTCCGTGGATCCTCCCGATATCATGTTGATCTCTCCTCTCGAGGGTCCGTCTCGGGCCCCCGGATCCAATCGTTCGGGCGGAACCTCCCGGGATTTTTTTGGGAGGGTCCTGTTAGGCCTGGGTGCTGGAAATCCCGGTACCCGAGAAGGTCCCCGATGCCTTTTGTCCATCCGTCTCACCTCTCCTGGTACAGGCTTCTCTGTCTCAGAGGTGAGTCTCCTACACTCGTTGGTGTCATGAGTACTGACCCCGTGGATCGAGCAATTTTTCCCAGGTCTCTTTTGAGAAGCTTGCCGGACATCTTCCTCACACATGTGCACCCCTTGGTCTCTGGTCATTTTTTGCGGGGCATTAGCCATTAACCTCCCAGGGTGGTCATTCTTCCCTCCTCCTTGGTTACTCCGACTTCCTTTCTCTTTGTTTCCCTTTCTTCTATCCTTTTCCCTCTTTTGCATCTGGGCTCTTCCATGTTGATGTATTTTTCAGCCCGATCCAAGAGGTCCTCAAAGTTTCAAGGAGTTTTCTTTACCAACGACCGAAAGAACTCTCCCTCTTTGAGCCCTTGCATGAAGGCTGTAATCCTGGTTTCAGGGGCACATGCTGGTATTTCTAGGGCTATTTTGTTAAACTTCTTGATGTACGCCCTTAGAGATTCCTCCTCGATTTGTTTTACCTCAAAGAGGCTGAGGGTAGTCTTTCGATATTGCTTGCTACAACTGAAATGTTGCAAAAAGACTTCCCGAAATTTCTTAAAAACGCGGATGCTTCCGTCTTCCAAGTTTTCAAACCACCTTTGGGCAGAATCTTCCAAAGTAGTTAGGAATACTTTACATTTGATTGATCATTATAACAGTGCAACATGGCCATATTTTCAAACTATTCCATGTGCTCTTCTGGGTCACCACTGTCATTGTACCCCTTGATCTTTGCTGATTTGAGTTGTGCCGGCAACGGTTCTTTAATGATTTCTGGTGAGAAGGGGCATCCCAGGCTCCTGACCCGCGAAGATTCCCGCGATTCAGTGTTCTCTAGCTTCAGAATTTTTTTCTCCAACAGCTTCAATTATCCTACCATAGTGATATTGGCACACTCAGCGTGCGATTCTTCTTCTTGTTCCACATGTATGCTCCCTTGCCCTCCTTTTCTTTTCTCCTTCTCTTTTCCTGACTCCCACGCCTTATCTACTGTTTTCTCCTGCTCCTTCCCTTGCTCGTCCTCCTGATCTTTCTCCTGCTCCTTTTCTTGCTCGTCCTCCTGATTTTTTTCGAGATCATCTCCCTTTTTATCCTATTGTAGAACCAGGATCCTTTGCACTGCTGCATCTACCATAGCGTTCATTTGCTCCTGAATAACTGTCATCGCCCATTGGGAGCTTTCAGGATCCTCAATAATCGTCATATCTACGTCTTAAAGCTCACTTTCTCACAGACGACGCCAATGATGCGAATATCATAAAATGAGTTTCCGAGTGGTGGGTAAAAACCCGGGTGATAGAGAACAGATCTCCTTACCCTCCCAGAAAGTTCGAGGGAGTATGGAGTGGGCTTTTTCCTAGTATTTTGAAAAAGTGAGTGCGTATTCAATCATAATGTCTTTCTTTTGTCTTTTTCCTAATATTTATACCCGAAAATCAGGGTTATTAATGATTGCATGGTATGGGCTGAACTGACACCATTTAATGTGATGGGATAGTCGTCATACGTGATTGGACACCCCGCAATCTATGAAATGAACCATACTTTTGAATTATTATTAGCAATGACTTAGCTAGTAACGATAGCCTGATACACGCAACATGGGTATGGCCTTCCTTTTATAAGGTAGAGGCTAGTGTCCACATGTTCTTTTCAATTCGGGGCCCGGGTGGTTAACACTACCCGGGTCCTTGAAAAAACTCCGGGTTATCTTATCAGGATAACACCAATATATAGTATTGGAATATATATATATATATATATATATATATATATATATATATATATTTGGTAGGCAAATGATAGTATTGGAATTAATGTGTGATTAAGATATGATTGCTAAGACGGGGGAAGACATGCGTTTATACTTTATATTCTTTAATTTAGTAGCATATAGTCCTTTGAGGTTTGAACATGAGATTGAGTGGATTTACTTCTTCTTTTTTAAGAAAAAAATAAAAATAAACAGTGGTTTGTGTTAAAAAAAAAAAAAAAAAAAACCAAGTACAATCCACTCTAAAATACTATAATGTTTATTTTCATTAAATTTAGTATATTTTGAAATTTTAAAATAGCCCACTTTTAATTATCCTGATCGAATATTATTTGCCTAGGTCGATTAAATTTACTGTATTTTAATTTTTAAAATATAAACGAACTCAGGTATGAGGTAACTATTCAATATGATGGGCTTCTGTGGAAAGAAAGCCCACTTTTGAAAGTAATTCCACCCAAAATTTGAACTGGGCCCGAGAAATAATCAATTATTACTCGTCAATTATATCATTGAAAAGTTGAGCCATTATTGTTTACTGCTGACTAGGGTGATATTTTATGCATATCTTCTCTCATGTGATTTGTAATACCAAGGCAGCCAAGATAAACCAAATTGAAAAACATGAGATATACAGTATATCCACAACAAACATATATATACAAGCTTTATGTCATGACAATTTACAATTTTATTGTCCGACATCACATATCTTCGACCACAACCATATATAATGCTGTCGATATATTACTCTAAATTTACCAATCTTATGTATCATCAAGTCGGATTATCGACACCATCTGTATATAATGTTGTCGATCAATTACCCTAAATTACCAATTATATGTACCACAACTACGATGATGACGCGATAGGTAACGCAAATCGGCGTCGGGAATAGGAACATTATAATTTGGACGGGAAATTTAGGAACAGAAACTGCGAAACTCAGTCCTGGTGGTAAACACAAACAGGTCCTAAGAAGAAGTCCTGAACCCCGATAGTCGTATAGAATAATGCGTTGGCTTTTCCTTTTGATTATAATATATATATAATTAAATGTCCAATTAATCCAATCAGGTTTCGTGGTGTAGTTGGTTATCACGTCAGTCTAACACACTGAAGGTCTCCGGTTCGAGTCCGGGCGAAGCCATTTTTCTTTTATTATTATTCGTCACATTTTTTTTGTCTACGTTTTCTGATTTATCGTCTCATTAAAGATCCCAGACTTCTTTTTTTTTTTTTTTAATAACTTAATTAATAAATAATAAGATAAGTTAATAATAATTGAGTTACATATATTTTTGTTCTTCATTAAAAAAAATCAACTCCATGTTAATTCACACAAGTGTTTATTGCATGTATTGGATGTTGGAAAAATGAGTAGTGTACTCATTTAAAGTCGATAAATAATTCGAACAAATAGCGTAACGAAGAAATTCTATATCACGACAAGAAATTATTTCTGGATTACCAAATAGAGTGAATGAGACCGTGTGATTCATGGACTAATGTGGCGCTTTCTTGAAGCAGCATAGACTTGTTAAAACGGGTCAAGCCCGTTGAGCCAGCCCGCCCGCCCCGCCCTGAAAAAATGGAGGGTTGGGTTTGGATTTTAGTGACTCGTTTGGATGCGGGCCTAAACGGGCCAACCCAAATGAGCCACGGGTTGAGGCGGCAGCACAGCAAAACTATATATATGTATATATATATGTATGTATGTATATATATATGTATGTATGTATGGTTTTCACTTCCCCAATTTGTTAGAATGAAGGTGGCATGCATCATTTATTAAAATGAAGATGACTTGAAAGCATAATCACCAATTGGAAACCCCATCCAGATGCTAACTATCAAGGTCGTCCTGATAAAATGTTGGACCATTTTACGCATAGAAAAGTCTTCTATGGTTTCTTCGATGGGGAAAGCAAATATTCATCAAAAATGCCACAAGGAATGCTTAATTTCTAGATGTCCTAATTGGTTCAAATAACGTCTATAAAACGTGCAGATAGATGTTCAATCAGATATATAAAGTGGTGATATCTATTCTATATATTAGTGATAGATGCACATTCGATACATGTCCAAAATAATAATAAAAACTATGTAAGTAAAAAATTGAGAAAGATACAATATAAATTAAAAAACATATGAAGTGGAAAGAAGTTGATAATCTAGCATATCAATTTTCAAACTGAAGATGATGACAAATTATATCAGATTATATACGGAGAGAGTATAATTTTGACGTTGATGTCACACTGACGGACCAAATCAGTTATATATATATAATCTAATCTAATCTAACGTACATATAAATATACTACTTTGAATTGTAAATTTTATTTTATAGTACTCTTCATTGTTTACTTTATTATCCCACCATTAATTAATCATATTGTGTCTTAATTGATATTATTAATCAAATATCTCTTATTAGATATTAATAAAAATATATTAATTATAATTATAAATTTTTCACATTTATCAAACGTGCTCTTTTCTAGTATTATATATATATATATATATATATATATATATATAGAGTTTTTTTATGGTGTCCAACAACTATGCCCAACTTTATGCCCACCATGTACAATAAGTGAGTTGACCAGCACAATTGATGAGTTGACTTATACATGGTGGACACAGAATTGGGCATAGTTATTGGGCACCATAAAAGAACTATATAGCCCACAGGGGCATAGGTGAGTTGGTAAGGCCTGAGGTGACGTGGGAAGAAAGTCCCTAGCGTTGCGGGTTCGATCCTCATGTGGAGCATATTCCTCATTGAAATATTTGGGGGTATGCTCTGGGGGTTGGACCATGTTGTTCCCTCCCTCAGGTCCCTGCCTACTCGTGCACATCCCTCGATTTAACCCCCGCATGAGCCAATGGACCTCTGACTCATGAGGGATGGGGTCCCCTTCGGATCAACCCTTTTAAATAAAAGAAATATATATATATATATATATATATATATATATATATATATATATATTGTTTCATCTTTTCACTATGATTTTGATCAATAGGGTGACATGATGGGGAATTTCCAATTGAATTTACTTCGAACTTTGATTAGGATCTCGAAAAAAAATTGGACTGAAGGGACTCATGATGATGACAGTCTAAACTAATCATGTCGTTTCGCATTTGCAAGTTTATTACACTGGATAGTCCAAACAATTGTGACCTTTTGAGGCTTTGTAGTCCAAAAGGAGTTTGATATTTGTAACATAATCAAAATGCTTTGCAAATTGCAGTGAGCGTCAAAATTTACCAAGTACATGATGATGGAGAAGTTCGTGAGTGGAGAAATCAACGCTTCTTTCATTCAAACTTATATGTTAATGTACATCTCTATAACAAGTTAGTAGTATACATATGTAAAATAATAATAATTAAATAAAAAAAAAAAAACCACATCATCATGCTCAGTATACAAAAATGCCCTACATTTGAAAAATCTTGGGCTTTTTCAAAAGGCGAATCGATCGCTTGGCCATCTGCATTCTCATGTCTCAGTGAACTGCTAGATGATCCGCAGGGGTGGTGCTCGCGAGTAGCGTCGGTTCAATCCAGCGAAGAACGTTGCGAAAAAGACCCTTTCGATCCATCAAAAAGTTGAAATGCATCGTCTATGAGTTGGGACTTTGAGCTTTTTCTTGTTCAAGTCATCTTTCCAAGCATTGGTTATATCTTGTGCTATTTTTTGAGCATCAGCAGAGGCACCAGAGATCCCTCTTCTGGTAAATCCAACAGCATATAGTCCAGCTTTTCCTTTCCAACCATTTGGGAATGTCTCCCTTGGAAAACCATTTTTCGAGAAGAATTCGGATTCCTGTAAATAACCAAATCAAGAAACATTAATTAGCTTGCAATTCAAGAAAAATATCCAAAATGGATTTCATTTCTTGCCAAGAAACGAGAAATTTTTCCTCACCTGTAGCCAAAAAGGGACATTGCTGCAGTATCCAGTAGCCAAAACAACCGTGTCGAATTCGAGTTTTTCGCCATCGACGAACTCTGCAGTACCGCCACAAGAAAATCGCTTGATTTCTGGCACTACTTGGATTTCTCCTGACCTGATTTTCGCCAGAGCACCAATGTCTAGAACTGGAGTTTTTCCTCGAGTGTTCTTCAGCTTCAACGGGCCCACACTCGGCCTTTTAAGCCCGAATTTCTCGATATTTCCCAGAATCATCCATGCCAGAACCAGCAAAATCTTGTCCACAAACCATAGAGGCAACCATCGCAGCATAAACATAGCCAATTCAAATGTGGATTTGCCAAACATCTCTCTTGGCAATATATGAACCTGAAAGTGAAACAGACATCACACATAAATCCCATTAACAACAAATCATCTGCCGAATTTCTGCATGTTTGATCAATACAAAAAGAAACACTCACCGAGCTTCGAACAACCATAGAAGGCTTGGCATCATGGTTACAAAGATCAAGCGAAATTTCCATGCCCGAATTCCCACACCCCACAACAACAACTTTCTTCCCCCTAAAGCTTTCCCCAGATTTGTAATCACAGGCGTGGATCACTTCTCCGCCGAACTCCTTCAACCCCTCCATCTCCGGCACCAGACGCTCCGCATTCTCTCCGGTCGCCACCACCAGCCATTGGCAAATGTACTCAACCTCATCTCCTCCGGCAGAAACAGTCTTAACCCTCCACAAACGGCACGATTCATCGTACTTGGCCGACTCCACGCTCTCATTAAACCGTGGGTTGATTTCAAAACGCCTCGCGTATGATTCCAGGTAATCGACGAACTGTTTCTTGGTGGGATACTCCGGGTAATGTTCGGGAAAGGGGAATTTCGGCAGCTGGCAGAATTGCTTCGGGAGATGAAGCTTCAATCGATCGTATGTACGCTTCTGCCATAGAGATGCAATGCAATCCGCTCTGTCGAGAATCACAAACGGCACGCCTTCGTCTTTCAGCCCGGCGGCGACAGCCAGGCCGGAAGGCCCCGCCCCCACAATCACTGGCCCGTTCACCCAAACACATCTGCGAGTAAACATATCTGAATCGTCTGAAAAACTCAACATTTCTTGTGGGTTTAAATTTCAGGATTGATTCAGAACTTGGGGTTTATGTATTCAATTCACAGTTGAAAGAAAATGTTTTGTAGGCTTAAAGATTTGAATTTTGTTTGCAATGAAGAATGAGGAGGATGATGGAGTACTGGCTTAAATAGAAGGGATATGCATGTGTCAAGGCTGGGAATTAATAGAATTTTAGAATGGGGTCATTCTCAAATCATAAGCTAAAGTCCACCTTGTATTATTTTAATTTGGTGTTTGTTTGTTTATTTCTTCTTTTTACTTAATTAATGGTGTTTGTTTAATGGATGGAAGTGAATAAAGTAACACAAAAAGTTTGTGTGAGAAGGAATCACGGTTCAATTTGTTTTTATGATTTGGGAGTTGGGGTTTTTCGATGTACACGGAGAAATTAATTATGTATTGTTGTTCATTTATTTATATTTGATTCAAATTCTAAGAAATATTAACACGGTAAATTATTGATTTATCTGCTTCGTATCGAAAGGTTATGAAGTAAATTTATTCTGATAAACTTATTATTTGATTTGATTTAATAAATATATGTGAAAGTGGGTAGAATGAAAATTACTGGTGATGGAGAAACAAGAATTAGGAGTATTAGGAAGGAATGAATGTGATATGTCATCTCCATCTGATTCTGATGGGCCCGCACAAGCCAAAAATATAAACAATTTTAGAAAGGGGGAAAAAAATCTGATTTTCACGCAAATTGATGCCTATCTGGCAATAGTGAAAGCTGAGTAGGATAATAAATTCTGAGACCACGTGGAGTGGAACCACTAATTTTAGCTTGGATGACTGACTTCACCCACTCCTTATTGGACCCCCACATCTGCGGTTGTGGCCCTTTCGGCCCACGAAGCCCATTCCTGCCAACCCATCTTTACATTACGTGGTGTCATTTGCGGACCCTACCCTAATGATCATCCCAGTCCGATTAGACGGTTTTTTTTTAAGAAATTTAAATCGAATTATCAATTGTGGTTCGTTTATATTTTATTTTTTTTTAGTTGCGATTTTATATGTAAAATTGTTTTTGCGATTTTCGACGGTTTTAAATGGTTGCGGTCGATTCGCGATTTTTTTTAATGATAAATAAAATAAAAAATAAAAATATTCAAATTATTTAGAACAATGAATAAAACTATAATAATCAAAATAAAACTAGATAAAATCAGTGTTTTCATAATCGGATCGGTGATCGGGACCGATTTACCTAAAAAAAAGGTCCAACCGATCGGACCGTTTTAACCGGACGGTCGAACCGAAAAACCGTTTATATAATATAATATAATAAATTATATATTTTGAATTTTAAAAACTCAAAAATATATATAAATATACAAAAATATATATATTTGTCATAGTTTGAAAACTAAATAAATATGTAAATATATTCAAAATATCAATTATAATTATAAATTATTTAATAATAAATTATTTAATTTTAAAAAAACCAATAATTATTAAAATAATTTTGTTAATGAAGTACAAATTTCAAATAATCATATATATATATATATAATATATATATATATATATTAAATTTAAAGTTTTAAAAATAAAAAATTTAAATTTTCAAAAAAAATTAAAAAAATTCGAAAAACCGGTTCAACCGATTTTTCGGTTCTTGGAGGAGTTTCGGACCAGATATCGGTTCCCGGTCGAACCGGTCGGTTCGGTCCGATTTTAAAAAAACTGGATAAAATAACAATCAAGTGACAAAATTAATTTGATCAACTATAATATATTTATAAAACATAACAAAACACCCAGAAACAATCCAGCATATGGTTTTTCTGTTTAACCACACAACCATAACAATTGAACATTGAACATAATATTTTCTTGAAAAAATCACAAAGGTAATTTGCAATATCCCATCATTTATCACTTTCAAACTTTATGTACTAGATGTTTGATCTTGCTCTAAAACACTAGAGTGGAGGCGGCACGACTCACGAGTAGAAATCTATTGTGTATATACCGTGTGCTTATTAATAAATATAACCCTAGCTAAATAAAACTATACACGGCGATGCGGGACGGTGCGGTTTTGATCAAATATTATAACCGCACCGTGGGGGCGGTGCTGTTCCCTTTTGTTTTAAAACCGCGATTATTTTAAAAAAAATGAGATACAGCGGTGCTGTGCGGGACGAAGCGTCTGGTTCTGGCGGCTACCCCACACATTATTCTAATAAAATTTTTCAATATATATTCGCACGAGCTTAGAGGGAAAAAAATCGGACATGTTTTTGCATTAAAAGGCATATCTTTGTTGAGATCTTCCTAAACCTCCAAGTGGTTTCTTATAGTAGAATACATAACTCGAGTTACCATTGTACGTCATTAATTTTCACGACTAATGAATCAATGATATTGTTGTAGCTTTAATAGCATAGTCCTGCAATATAACTCATTTTCGAACACCAAAACGACAAGTTTTTTGTTGCATTGCGGATAATTTTCATATTCATAGATGCACGTTAAAGCCATATATCGATTGTTTTGCTATTCATTGATTGAGATTGGGACGCATGGATGATGGATATAAGTTAATGGTATGGATTAAAGATGTGATTTTAATAATTCTAGTAACTACATCCCTTAGCTAGTCCCATGGACTTTTTGAGGTGTAATTTCTTCTGAGAAGAAGAGAGGGGAGCATGTGAATGAAAACCTTAGTTATTTCATGGGGTCTCACCTTTCCATGAAATAAATAATATGTATGCTTTGAACTTTGGCAATTTGTAAGGTTAATGCTTTTATTTTATTGAACAAAAGGCATTGGAATGAGTAATATCATCCTCGCGACTTTTTGCTGCCACTGACCATCCCAATAAAATATTTTTTTTTTCTAAAAAGGAAAAAAAAATCAAGTATCTTGGAGAAAAAAATCTAAAAGTACTATCCGTGTAATAATCAATGCATAAATATTTAATTATAAATTATAAAAAAAAAATAAGTAAAGCCCGTAGGACCTCGCCATGACTAGACGTATTACCTATAGGACCTCCGTGACTAGACGGGACTCAATATATAATACTCAAAATTATCGAAATTTCAGTCGATAATTCATCTGATATCAAAGTTTTAAGTTTTGGACTTTTCAGGTTTAAAGTCCAATTATAATTGATGACAATCTTCTCCCCACCCAAAAATTTTTTTTATCTAAATTTTATGTTAAAAGAAAAACATTATCAAATTTTTATAAACAATTTTATTACACCCAAAAATTTAAATCTTACACCAAAATAACTTCCACTAGCTAGAACATGCTTTATTGCAATATCATAATATTCAGAGTTCACACCAGGACAAAAGTATGTACAGTATTGGAACTCCATCCGGCTGCATGAAATTTTGAGCCATTTTCTTCATTCAGAAGCTCATTTATCGACAGACTTTAGAGTCCAAGGAATGCCAAGATCATGCTAATTTAAAAGATGCAATTTCATATCCCCGAATAGTTTCATAGGCTCAAAATTCATGGTTTTCGTTGTATATATGTTGTCTAGTGTATTTGTTTTTGTCTGATTTTGAATGCTAACGTGAAAGTATAATAAACAAATAAAATATTAAGACCTATTAATACTTTCTTGAAAGTACACATTCGTGTGTGTTTTTAATTTCTTTCGTATTTGGTGCACGATTGGATAGGGATATATGTATGGTGTGTGTGGTATATATTCTTTGAAAAAATTAATTTATACCTAGTTTTTTGCAGCTCATTACCTTTTAGAGTATGCTCCACCGCCAGTCTGTGAACTCTTCAGAGACCATTCACTACTTTTGGATATGGGGATTTCTTTTATGAATTATATTTTATTAATAAAATATATAATATTAGTTAGTTAATTAGTGATTTCCCATTCTTTTTTGGCAATATCTATGGACCCCATGCAAGACTTTCGCCGCGTACTTACTAATTCTAAAAATTACTCTGGCATATGTATACATTATATATTTTTAGGGAAGTAGTGTACGTGATTGCAATGTGAATGAAACATACATCCTCCATATGTTAGCTTCCTCTTCACATATGCATTTATCGATCAAAACAAATTCGAGTTTTTATAAGTTTAAAAATAGTTTTTTTTACCCTTGATTCGCCTCGAAAATTTGTTACGACTCGATTGCAACGCCGACTTAACTATATGGACGGCTCTAGCTAGAATGTTGCCTGGTGGTGTGTGGTTCGCAAAAAGATTGGGAAAGGTATGAGTTATAGCATTAGTTTATAATCACGCGTGAAAGAAGAAACAATATATAATTTGGGATGAATATATTATAATAAGTTATTATTAGAATTGTTGGTTCGAGGAAGCTTAGTATTGGTGAGTGTATTGATTGGGCAGCAGAAAGTTTAAGCTGTAATATTCAGTAATCTAATGTAAATGTTATGACAGCGGCGGTGCCTTTTTTCCTAATGAATTATTACGAGGATGAAGTTGGGGTTATTTAAATTTATTTATCTTTTAAATCCTCTGTCTAGTTTTAGTTCACGTCTAAAATCTCGGAAGTTTATGTTAGATGTTTCGTATGGATTGAATTAAGTTTTTTTTAATGTATATTGTTGGGTTAAATTAAGTGTACATGATTGAGAGTAGTATTAAAATGTGTGATCTTTTGGGAAGTGCGTCAAATTACTGACTGACGTTGCGCTGGTGGATCGTAATTAACTAAGGACACCAGATCTTAATGTATAATATTGTTTCTGCTGAGGACAAGATTAGGAATAAGAAAGTGATAAGACTGGTTTCGAAAGGGATATGACTTGAGACAGCACCAGCAGTGCATGCCCCTCCCTAGACGTATGAGATTAACAACCCGATCCATCTACGCTGCCACACGTATAAGGAAATAAAGTTGTGTCATGACTAACAGTTGTAGCTTTTGGCCTAATGGTAAGCGTTTGATCCTAACCACTGGTATCAGAGTCAAGATCATGAGTTTGAATCTCCCAAGCAGCATCTAAATATACTTCTTTAGTTGGGAACCCCCTATCTCGCAAGACTCATGAGCTCAATAACCCGACTCATGTGTGCTGCCACAAATATAAAGAAATAAAGTTGTACTTTGGCTAATAGTTATAGCTTTGGCCTAGTGGTAAGCGCTCACACACACACACACACACACACATATATATATATATATATATATATATATATATATATATATATATAAATTTAGAAAATCATTTTCTGTGAGTTAACTTTAGAGGTCTTAAATCAATTAACATTTTGTGACATTGGAAAAACAAAATTACAATTTTCTCAAAATGTGGAGGATTGGAATTTGGAGGCAACAAATCTAAAGAAATTATTAATCTTTTAGCCTTCAATACTCTTGTTACTGTATATAATTATTTTCATTTGTACGTAGCATCATCATCATCATCATCATCATCATCATAATATATGCTCATGTTTAATCTGAAGCAAACTCTTGAATTAAAATAAATTACATAGAGAATATATTTGGTGTATATTTTTTATGGATGTCATATGTCATTGAATATAATAGAATAGTTACTTTTAAAATTGAATTATTTTTCTTGCATTAGAGCAGTACAGTGGCATTCTGTGATGGTTATATATTTTAAAATTTTGCCTACAAAAATTTGAATAATATTTCAACTCTAAATTTCGAGCTTATTCCACTATAAGAAATGTGGAACCTTCCATTTTGAAAATTGGACAAAACTAGTATCAAAATTTTACTTAAAAAATTTCTAAATCCAATATAATTGAGTTTTGTTTACTAATTATTTTAGGTTAATATAAAATTATCAACATAATATATGATAAATAATTTTAAAAACTAATTATTCTAATTATGTGGTCTGGTCGAAACAGTTTTTCATTAAATTTGTCAGTGAATCATATCATGCCGTGCGATTTGAATTTTATTTTAAAATCATGAATTTGATAAAAATCTCGAACATGACGACGTTATGCGGTTCGATTGGATCAGTTTGAGCAATTTTCGATAAATTTTGATCAACTCCTGTATACGTACGCAGCTCGTATATATATGAGCTAGATAAGACACAAAGGTGAGGTGGATGGATATCAAAAAAAGAAAAGAAAAGAAAGAAACTTTACTCTTATCATTGAGAAACCTGCAATATTTATAACAGATTTCTGTCATTTATGAATTAGGACGGCGATGACAACCATATAACACTATTATGAGATGGTTTTATTCATAAGACGGATCAATTTTATCTATATTTATAATAATAATTAATACTTTTGGCATAAAATATTATATTTTTTAATAGATAACCTATATAAGAGACCCGTATAAAAAAAATGACTCTTGAGACCGTCTCATAGAAGTTTTTGTCAATGTTTTATGGGTTAATTTGTGAGACGGAGTTCTGACCCAATGTAACTCATTTAAAATTTGATGCTTTCAAAAATTTCGCATTAAATAAATTACCTCGAATCGATAATCAACGAACCAATTTCTTCAATAAACCGAGACAAATGATCCCAAAATATTTTTGTGTATCAAAGAAAACATATGAGATGACGTCGCTCGAAAAAGAAGTCACTCCAACGCTCAAGTCATTATAGAATTCAATAGAAAAAGTATTGAAACTGCAAGCTAAAGGTATGAAAAGGACATATATGTGAGATGTGTAAGATACATATAGAAAGTGTGTAAAGGCGGGTAAAAGGTGTGTAAAAGCGCGCCTAAGAGCACGTAGAAGGCACGCATGAGCGTGTAAAAACATACCGGTTAGAGAACCCTTATTTATAGGAAGAGAATCTCAGTCCATATAAAATTTTAATGTATAAAGAAACTAGATCCATGCATATTCATGCAATATTCTGATATATCTCTAAAATATAAATAAAGATATGATAGGATTTTTATCATATCATCAAATTACTATTTTTTATGTTAAAAATATTACTTTTCGGTGCATGATATAAATTAAGTCGATTCATCTAAAAAACACAAATTTGTAAGATCGTGTTATGAGAGAACTACTCAAATATATATATATATATATATATATATATATATATATAGACACACATCATTTTCTTGAGAGTACAAACTTCAAATGATAACTCTCGGATTTGTTGATAATTTATACATGCTATAATGTCTTCAACTTTTTTTTTAATATATAGCAGAAAATCGTAATGGTTTAACTATTGTTTTTTACATTACTTGGCCACATATCAAGCGACTAGATTTATCTGCTTCTTTCTTTTTCTTTTTTCTTTTTCTTTTTTCTCTTTTTTTTTTGTTGGATTCAAAATGCTACAAACATATAATGTCATCCAACGTGGCATGTGTAATTATAATTTATAACTCTATAGTCAACTTGATGGAAGGGGGATGAATCTTCCCCAAATTTGTAAAAATATATTTAATTAGTTTTCATAAAATCGAAAAGAATCTCTTGCAATGATCCTATAGGTCCACTATTTTCATTTTTCAATCATAATTTTTATTTTTGGATATATATATATATATATATAATATATGAGTGCTTGATGATAATGGCACATGGCATAGGAGTTAAGAACAAATTAACCTTTAATTTATCAATAAAAAGCAATAAAATATTTGAAATGTATATATAGTCTCACATTCGAATTTTAGAAAGATTTTGGTAAATCTTAGTGAAAATATTCTCCATCACTATCTAGATTCTAGTGTCTCATTAAATCTATTAATATCACATTAATTTAGTTAGCTTTCAATGATGCAAGCATTTTATAGAATTAATTGAATTTTTGTATAGGTGTTTTATTGTATCAGTAGTTGAAAACTTGTAATGTGTTGGGGTGCAATGCAATATTGACACTGCTAGGAACAAAGTCGACACATAATATTTGAGTTGTTATACAATTTAATTTTTTTTTTGAATTACATCGTTCTATGACTTTTGGTAAAAAGAAAAATATTTGTTATTGTATAATGACCCTTAATTAAATAAAATTATTAATATAATTAAACAATAAGGAAGTAAATTAATTTTTTATTTTTTAAAAGAAAATGAATGTAATCAAACTTATTTTTTTATTCTTTAGATGAATTTTGGGTTTCATGAAGAACAAAATAAATTAGCTAGCTAGAGATTTTATTCTTGATTCCGATCAGGGATCACAAGTTCCAGTCAACTAAACCACATGGAAGTGAAGATGAACTATTTTTTTCTTTTTTAAGAACACGAATCAGTGGAATAAGGATGTTTGTCCGATGATAAATGGAATTTTAGTTTAATTAATTTATTCAAATTTATTTTTTAGTGTCATTTTTCCTTTACGATATATATCGATAAAATTACTCACATTCCAATATACGACTGTGTGTGTGTGTGTTTGTACACGCTGTTCTGAAATTTGATCGTATTGACTATGATTATTAAGTGAGGCATATCTCATTTCAAGATACTTGACTGGGATTTTATTTCAATTTTGATGATGTTGGAATTTTATCTCGGGTTCGGTCTGGTAGAATGAATCTTCCAAATCTTCGATGAATCAGGTCGGGTCGGGTACCACCAAGTTCTGCATAGGCAATAACTAGGTCAAGGGGCGCCGAAAGTGTTTTCGGCGTGACCCCTCCGATGCCTAAGTCAGTGTCTTGAAGGCAGAGGGTATGATTAATGCGAAAACTAAGAGATATGATTAAGTGAATGTAAAAGTGAGAGTGAATATGTGATGAATGATGAATAGTGAGTAATGAATAATGAATAGTGAGTAATGAATGAACACAACCATAACAGTACCTGTATTTATAGGAGAAAAAATAATAAGTTACCTAGTCGAATTATAATATGTCCTGTACTAGGACTCTTCATTCATTGGTCCCTTTGTAAGCTTTATCTCCATCTCGTGAATATTTGAAAAGATCCAGGCTTATCTCATATATATCAGAGTCCTACTTCAACTCGAAAAGCTACCAAGCCCACTGGGCCCCAGCTCGGGTCGGCCCATTAACAGCAGTTCAGGTCTTGACGTGCCCTAACAGGTGAAAAACTGGGCTGGACCTTATATCTAATAATAATCCTATAATTGGGCCAACCCTCTTAAACCTATATTGAACGGGTTCGGGTTAAAATAATTTTCCGGGGTATCAATAGTACCTCCCTAACTGGTCTAAAAGAAGAATGAATTTAGACCAAGAAATGCAGTCCGGACCCCATACTACCCATACTTCAGTCAGACAGTCCAAAATTGAATCCGATGGATGTGTTTCTTTGAACGGTCCAGATCAGGATCCGCGTGATGTGCTTTTTACGAACGGCCCAGATGCTTCTTGATGGTTCGCCTCCCGAGGCTTTGGAGGCCTTGACCTGTCTCGTCCCGAGCCGTAGATCGAGATGATAATCAATGGTCTAGATCAATTCATTACCTCTATAAATATGTCAGTAAAATTTCATTTTTTACTTTTCACTCTTGTACTGTTACGCTGTCAAAATTTCGAAAGCTCGCCCGACCCGGACTGCTACTTCCGTCTTGTTTGTGTCAGTCCCGAGCTACAGCTCTTTTACCTGTAAGTCCTACCGTCCTTACACTAGGTTGATTAATATGTCTTCCCCAAATGAAACATCTGTTAGGGAAATAGTAGCATTTGTTGAAGCACCCAATTCTCCCTCTAATAACCCCGAGCCCTCCGATTCCGATAATCCAAGCTCAGAGCTGGATTTATCGGAGACTCGAGAGGAAAAATTAAAGCGACTGCACCGACTCAGGTCGGATGAGGCTCGATTATCTGCCAAAGGAAAACAATGGTATGAAGTATTGGCCTCCCATATAAGTCCAGACCTGGGTCCCCTCCTTAGGGAGAGATCGGGCATGCCCGATACATATGATCTTATAATTTCGAGCCGTAAAGACCGAGCTCACAGACCTCCCCCTAACTTCTTGAGCTTCAGCCTAGACCAAATCAAGATGGGTCTAAGATTTCCCGTCCCGAGCTGCGTATCCTATCTCTGTCAATATTTTTGTGTGTGTCCAAGTCAGTTATTCCCGAACTCTTTTAGTTCAATTCTATCATTAGGTGTCCTTTTTTGTTTCTTTCGAATTCCATTAGACATAGGAAATTTCATTTATTTCCTGCAAATTAAGAAAACTGCCCCGAGACGCTTCTATATTTCCATGCGACCCGAATACCCCTTTTTGAAGGGTAAGCCTAGCATACACAAGGGATGGACAAACAGATATTTTTTTGTTAAACCCAATCAGCCCTGGGAATGTAGGTCCAACTGGGCTATGAATTTCACCACCCCTGAACCCCCCCAGCACTCCCCACTCATGACTTCACCAACTTTATCAACACAATGTCCGCGCAAACCTTTGATATTGAGAGCCTGATTGAGGAGGATCTGCTCTGTCATTATGGCTTCAGTGGGAAGGGAGTAGAGATCCAAGAGGATGTAGGTAGTACCCCTGTATCCGTACTATCTTTATTTACCCTTTTGCCAATATATTTATTTATTGTGCTTCTCCTTTAGACGACAGGATCAGATCTGCCACCATGCCTGCTAACTTCAGAGCTGCTTTGAAAAATTTAAAACGGAAGAAATCTGAAGATGTAGAGGCCAGCTCTAATCCCGAACCAGAGACCACTGCTCCCTCCAAGAAGAAATCCTCCAAATACAAGGAGCAATGGCATACTGTGGCTCCCGAGCTTCCGCCGCAGCCTTCCCCTTTACCAGTCCGAGCTCATGGAAAAGGCCCGGTAGAGGAGTTTGAATCTCAATCGGACCCCGTGCCTCGAGGCATGGCTTTCCAGACCGGGACTCCCGAGATGTCCTTCTTTTCATAGCCCGACCCCCAAGGGAGCCTGGGCATAATGCAAAACCTGATCTCCCAGTCTGGCGTAAAGATCCTACAAGCTGTGCCCCACCTGGAGGCTGAGCAAAACTTTGCTCTGGCTTTCCTGCAGGTATATTATTTTTTAACT
This sequence comes from Henckelia pumila, assembly GCF_033568475.1. Classification (NCBI taxonomy): domain Eukaryota; kingdom Viridiplantae; phylum Streptophyta; class Magnoliopsida; order Lamiales; family Gesneriaceae; genus Henckelia; species Henckelia pumila. Next base: position 144,693,359 of record NC_133121.1, read on the forward strand.
TCATAACTTTTATCCCGAGCTGGTATTTATCCTTGTATATTATCACAGGACTTAGCTTGGGGAGGGGAGATTACTAGCCGAGCTTTCAAAACCCGAGAGGAGCATGCCATGAACCAGGAGGCTTTTGTGACTCGGATTTCTGAACTCATGCGGAGGACCCGTGAGATGAAAAAAGAATATGAAGAAGAACAGGCCGGGATGAGGGCTGAGATTGAGTCCTATCGTACTGCCCTGGAAACTGCCAATATTTTAAAATTGTCGAGCTGGAGGTGGAAAAAGTCGAGTCAGAGAGCCAAGTACGGGCCCTGACCAAAGAATTAGAGATTGCCAAGGAGGTCGGGAAGAAGGAGTTCTTGAATTCCGCTGATTTTGCTAATGCCGTGGCTGAGATAGCGGTTACCTTCTTTGACGAGGGTTTCAAGGAGTGCTTAAACCAGTTTAGGGCTAATGGGTACTCAGAGGCCGAGCACCCCGCCCTTTTCCTAGACTGTACCAAGGCTCTCGATGACATGCCTGATGAGGACTCGGAGGAGGCCGAGCCGGAGCAGCCAGAAAATCCCGCCCAGAGCTCAAAGCCCCAAGATGCCTCCGCTCCTTGATTATTTTTGTTCCTGTTGTATTTGTTTAAAAACATAATTTTAATGGTAGACCCTACGCGGTCAGTGATTTTGGTTGTTTCCCAGGTCGGGCTAATACATTGTTTACTGTTCCGTGCATGAATGTTTTTGCCCAATTCGGGCTTCTTTAAGAATTATCATATTCTAACATGGTTTTACTGTTATAAATGTGCATACAAGTCCAGCCACAGAATTTATTAAGTATAGATCATTTAAGGGCCCGACCTACACATACCCGGACTGGCTGAATTCCAGTTGAGTCGAAGTTTTACCGAGTAAATTACTGAGATCCCAGGCTACCTATACCCGGACTGGATAAACAATAAATGTTGTCATTAAAGCCCGACCTACATTTTACCGAACTGATTGAATCAAGCCAATTTAAATATTTGAGAGTCCGACCTACATGTACCCGGACTGGCTAAAAGTTTAATCAAGGATTTATTAAGTGCAACTCATTGAAGGCCCGACCTACATATACCAGGACTGGCCAAAAGCTTAGTCTTTTTGATCGTGCAACACATTGAAAACATATTAATAAATATGTATGCAAAATTTGAACCCGATCCAACGGTTCAATTAATTCTTATGATTTTTGCAAGTTTCTGATGCGCAAGCCATGCGAAAATATATAGAAGCTGTGCGAGCGAGCAGCGTATGTTTCGCGGTACAGATCTGGTTGTACAAATCACCAATCACAATCTCCACGGTTCATATCCTTGAAAACATATTAATAAATATGTCTGCAAAATTTGAACCCGATCCGAAAGTTCAATTAATTCTTATGATTTTTGCAAGTTTTTGATGCGCAAGCCATGCGAAAATATATATAAGTTGTGCGAGCGAGCAGCGTCTGTTCGGCGGTCCAAATCTGATTCTACAAGATACCAATCACGATCTTCACCGTTCAGATCCTAGAAAACATATTAATGAATACGCATACAAAGATTGAACCCGATCCAACGGTTCAATTAATTTCAATGATTTTCGCAAGTTTGTGATATGCAAGCCATGCGAGAATCCGAAATTTGTTTCTTCTCTTGTACTCATCATCTTAACCCTTTATTTTCAAATTCCCACAGACGGCGCCAATTGATGATGTCGAAATTTTACCTCGGGTTCGGTCTAGTAGAATGGATCCTCCAAATCTTTGATGAATCAGGTCGGGTCGGGTACCACCAAGTTCTGCACAGGCAATAACTAGGTCAAGGGGCGTCGAAAGTGTTTTCGGTGTGACCCCTCCGATGCCTAAGTCAGTGTTTTGAAGGCAGAGGATATGATTAATGCGAAAACTGAGAGATATGATTGAGTGAATGTAAAAGTGAGAGTGAATATGTGATGAATGATGAATAGTGAGTAATGAATAATGAATAATGAGTAATGAATAATGAATAATCACAACCATAACAATACCTATATTTATAGAGAAAAAATAGTAAGTTACCTAGTCGAATTATAACATGTCCTGGACTAGGACTCGTCATCCATTGGTCCCTTTGTAAGCTTATCTCTATCTCGTGAATATATGAAAAGATCCAGGCTTATCTCATATATGTCAGAGTTCTACTTGAACTCGAAAACCTACCAAGCCCACTGGGCCCCAGCTCGGGTCGGCCCAGTAACAACAGTTCAGGTCTTGACGTGCCCTAACAGGTGAAAAACTGGGCTGGACCTTATATCTAATAATAATCCTATAATTGGGCCAATCCTCTTAAACCTATATTGAACGGGTTCGGGTTAAAATAATTTCCCAGGGTATCAAATTCTATTTTTTTTTTCGGTTTTCTTTAATTTCTTTAGTTAGTAACTTGTAATATATATATATATATATATAAAAACCGTGTGCATTTAGTTTTTCCCTTAGCTATCCATAACTCCTCTGGTTTAATTAATTAATTAATAATATTTTATACTCCTCTTTTAGTAGTTTTTTATCATTATTTTTTGCTACTAATATATCACTCTTAATTAATTCTTAAAAACACATGTAATTATTATGTATTCATTTTTATACAATGAGGATACATGATTTACATAAGGAAAAATTTCGGTTCAATCCTAAATATTTGGACACATTCTCGGTTCAGTCCTAACTGTTTCAATGTTCTCGGTTTGGTCCCAAATGTTTTCCAAAAATTTTCGGTTCAGTCCTAAATGTTTTTATGTTCCCGATTTGGTCCCAAATATTTTAAAAAGTTTCCAGTTCAGTCCTAAATGTTTTACGTTCAAGATTTCGTCCTAAATATTTTCCAAAAGTTCTCGATTTGGTCCTTCCATCTACAAACAAAGTGTAATAAAAAAATACTTACAAACAAAAGATAAAGTTAAATAAAATAGAAGCTAATAATAATAATAATAATAATAATAATAATAATAATAATAATAATAATAATAATAATAATAAATAAACAAAAATTTCTTTCAAATGAAAATATAATATAAATTATACAAAATAAAATTATAGAATAAAAAAATAATTGAACCGTGCAATCTTATAGTTAAAAACATTATCAATCACAAACAAATAAACAAATATTTTAGCAAATAACTAGTATTACTTATTTCACAAAATATTTGAAAATTTAAACAAATTTTTCAATAGAAGAATATTTATGCTTAACAATTGAGAAAATATAATAAATTATTTGACCACCGTTGAAGTAGTGATATGAAATTAAGTTTTATTTAATAGTAAATTTTTCTCAAATACTAATTTTTTAAATTATAAAAAGAGTTTTAAAAAAATGTATATCTTTTTCCAACCTCCAATTTTTTTTTTAAATGTGCAACCATCATGAAGAGAATATAACAAAATTAATAAAAATGTGAAATAACATCATTAAATTTTAATTTCTCAAGTTTTGTTTATTTTATTTAAGTTTTTATTTTTTAGCATCATGAATTTAATATTTTTATTTTGAACATTGTGTAAAATTGATTTAAATTTGGATAAAAACTCTAATAAATTTGTATTTTATTTACAACTTGTTTAATGTTAAATATATAATGAATAATATAAAACTCAATCATAAATTATATAACACTACGCGGTGTTAGTTTTAACACACAAGTAGATTGAATGATCAAACCGGGAACTTTTGAGAAATATTTGGCATGAAATCGGCAATGTAAAAATTTTTAGGACTGAACCGAGAACTTTTGGAAAATATTTAGGATCAAACCGGGAACGTATAAATATTTAGGACTGAATCGGGAACTTTTGAAAAACATTTAGGACCAAACCGAAAACGTCCAAACATTTAGAATTGAACCGAAATTTTGCCCGATTTACATATATCTAACTTAACTAATTAAACATTTCATGCAGTCAGTGAGATTTGAACTCAAAATTTCTAAGACTTGTTTTTGTCATTAAGAAAAAAAATAGTTGACGATAATTTTTTGAATCAAATATAAAAAAATAAGAAATTTTTTTATAAACTTCGCTATTTCAATTATTTCCTTCATCTATATATGTTAAAACAAACAAACAAATTTATATATTTGAGACATACGAATTATTCAACTATCTAATCGGGCCTTTTAAGCTATTAAACTTGTCTTAAAATTTTAATTTATTGCTCAACATGCCTCATAACAAGAATATTGAGATGTCGGCGGGGTTACCACGTCATTAGGGAAAATACATGAGGCCCATGGACCACGGTTGACGCTATGAATTCTTTTTTTCTTTTTTTTTTTTTAAATGTAAGCTAACGGTGGTATTAGATTTAGATCAATATATACCCTCTCGGAACCAAGATATAACTAACGGGAGAACTATATATATTTTATTTGTACTTTTTTTATTTTTTATTCTATTAACAATGAATTTGTTTTTTTAGGTTTGTAACTTTTATGTTTTTTTTTTTTGATCTCGTTATATATAGAAAATTTTCAGTTTTAGTCATGTAATTTGTGTATTGCATGGTTTCATTTTTTAATCTTTAACTTGTATCATCAAAAATAAAAAAAGTTCAAATAAGAGGACTAAAAATGTAGTTCTTCCGATATATTACTTCCTATAGTATAAAATTCTGAAATTTGGCATCCATGGCTCCATGAGAGTCCTAGTTAGTAAAGTAGGTGAGTGATTGATAAATGGTCACGAGTTCGGTTCTCTCAATGAACATCTTTTCGGACGAACATGTCACACATGGCTTGTCTTTTGTAATTTTTCTTACGTGTGTGGTTTGTGGATTATTGCATTAATTAGTTTAGAGATTTACCCAATATATTCTAAAATATAACGACAACAGATTTTTACAATATAAAAAAATAAAATAAAATAAAAACAAAAACAAAAACTGAAATTTGATTCACTATGTCGTGAAAGTTTGCTTTTGTATCTTACACCATTTCATTCATCCATGAGGCAACGTTTTTCAGAAAACGCAAATTTTGGCCATCATGTATCATTCACTAATTTTTATTATATTGACCCTGCAGGATCTTACCTAAATTTTAAATGAAGATGAAGGAAAATATTAAATTAAAGCATGAAAAATCTAAGTGTTCTAATTAAATAATATCCATTATGTTAATACTTTGTCTTCTAACTACTACGGAATGCTAATTTATATGTATCAATAAGTAATTAATATAATATTAGTTTCAAAATTAACCAACTACATATCAATAATTGTGCAAAATAATAATTAATAAGCTACGAAAATGTGGAAACACATGAGACCACATGGATTAGCCGTTTTCAGATCGATTTGATACGTTGAATACGATATTTAGACTTCAATTAGACGACCTTAACAAGAAATTAGTCAAACTAATTTGTTGACTAAATTATCTTAATGATTCAAAAGGTTTTGGTTAATGTATTTGAAACAAAATTAAATATCCTCATGCATAAAAGAATCAAACTTATAATAATTATATAAAACTCACATATTTTTTTTGTAATTTTAATTAATAGTGCAAATTCTATATAAAAATAATGGTTCTTTTAATTTTATATGTGTATTTTGGTCCTAACATGTGGAAGGAATAATTATTATTAAGGATAAAATTTATTATGCTCTTGATCACCAACTTGTAATCGAATATTAATGCCATTAACTATTCTCATGTTTATAGCATTAATTAATTCATTTGCTAAATATTACATAGTTTTGACCGAAGATGAAGGTTTGAACTGTGGCTAATTATTAGACTCTCAGATTAAATCTCCATAAATATGTCATCAATCATTGATTTTTCAACCATACTAGTACTTTTGACCTAAACTTGCTGCTTATTTTTTATGATTTCGGTTGATTCAGCTTAATGCATTTTCATTTAATTTTCAAGGAAAAAATAATGATAATAAATCATTCAAAATAAGAATATTTTTTTAAATTTTATATCTACCTTTTAGAATACTAGTAAAAGTCATGTACAATGTACGTGAAAACATCTTTTGTTGTCGATAAACGTTGTTAAATAAATTAATTGAGATGAAAAAATCTTAACACTCAGTTAATAAATGATTTTCATGATAATAATATATATTTTTTGAAAAAAAAAACCTATTACATGTCTTAGTGATGTAATCAATATAATTTTCGACATTGCAACTAATAAAAATATTTGCAACATTTTCGAACAATGTAACACTTGCAGTTTCAATGTTTGTATTATTTACGATCATGATTATTTTACGTCCACATTAACAGTTTAGAATAAGACATTATCAATAATTCATGTAAGCTTATACATATAAGTATTAAGTGTATTGTAGTATTACATTAACACAATATTGATATTGAAACTTATGTAATTATTACAAATCGATCGAGTTTTCTATTTTTTTTTATTAATCTTGAGAAATTATGACATGCTTCGTACCATGAATTCGTCTTATTTTTTATCTCATGTATATATAATTTATTCTTTATTTGTTAATAAGTGAGATATGTTAATCAAATTATATTAAATATATTTTTTTAATTTTCTATGTTATATGTTGATCACTATTGATTTATGGAAAAAAAATGGTATAGATAATGCATTATATACTTTAATTTAAATTATTGCGTCAAATAATTTTTTTTTATATTTGGGATTTTTTTCTCTTTAACGATTTTTCATATCATGTGTTTTTTTATTCTACATGACAGAATCATTATTATCATCATATTTAATAACAATTCTTGTAATACTATCTTCATCAATCATTTGCATTTTTCTATCGTTATTATTTAATCAGACGGTCTCTTTTTTATGCTAAAAATATTTACTTGCAAAAAATAACAATAATTTCATCATTCTAATCTGCATTCTGGTATGTTATCGTCTTCCATTACTTGTATGTCAGTATCGTTAACGATCAATGTATTTGTTGGACATCATCTTTTCTTTTTGATTTTTTGTTTTTCGAAATTCACTAATATTTTTTTGCTTACAATGCTCTCATTGCTGAAATTTTTGATTGAATTTTGAATGTCTTTAATTATAAATGTTAACATTCCATATTTTATATCAACCGTTTTGTTGCATATCTTTCTTTATTTATTCATCTGATTGAAAATTTGCATCAACGTAATTTTTACAGGATCTTTAATTTAATGTGAGACGTGTCATCCATAATTTTTTTAGACTTCTTTTTTTGATTTATTAACTAACCCGTAGTAGATTGATTAACATAAATATATTTACAGACTTCAATAATATTTAAATAATATCAATCTTATAGTTTTGCTAAAAATAATTGAAGATATTCATTTCCAACTCTTGTAAAAATATTCTTTCGTTAATTGTAACATCATCTCATAAAATAATTGTTATAGTTTTTAGATTTAGATTTTTTGAGAAGGAAAAATAGTTAATTTTTTAAATTTTAACTTTTACATATATGATATTTGTGTGTTGGTTTATTTGTTATTTATTATTTTGGATTAAAACTTAACTACACATGAATTGATTTATTTCAACACCGATGTATAATTTAATATATATATATATATATATATATAATAACGTTTAAAAATCTGATATTTTGTTATATTTATGAACTCTTGATATAATTATTTAGTTCAATAGGTCCTTACGCAAATTAAAATACATAAGATTTTTTGTTGAAAAAATATGTCATTTCATCTACAAACAAATAAAAAATAAAGTATTTTGGTGTTTCAATCTTTTAGAAAACTGGATAAGTATTTAATTTAATTAAAATTTTTGTGGAAAAAATATGTTCACTTTATCTACAAGAAAATAAAAACTAAAGTATTTTGGTATTTCAATATTTTTGAAAACTGGAACCTTTTTAATATGCACACATTGTTAATTTTGACCTTATCACAATAATTGATTTTATAAATGTATCCTCATAGAATTTATCAATTGTGTACTAATCAAGGACAAATTTGAAAATACACAATGAAAAATTTTGACCTTGATTCACATATTTATAATTGATTGATGATGATGATTGATTGATGATGATGATGATTGATATAGATAAGTAATATAATATATTACTTTTATGTCATAACCAATATTTAACTTTTACATTTATATTCTTATACGTATTTATTTTTACATAAATTTGTGTTGAGTGAAAGAGCAAAGTTATAGATTCACAATTGTAAAACTTTACCTTTTTATTCATACTTTTATATAGATAATATAATATAATATAATAATAATAATAATAATAATAATAATAATAATAATAATAATAATAATAATAATAATAATAATAATAATAATAATAATAATTCATACTTTTATATAATAATAATAATAATAATAATAATAATAATAATAATAATAATAGATAGATAGATAGATAGATAAATTAAGTTCCAAAAAAAATTGCAAAGTATATATCTGAAACAGCTCCTAGGGTATATGCAGATATATATTGTGGCCGTGTGATTAAAGAGTTCATCGGCGTGGGAAAAAAACAATCTATAACACACGTTAACATATTTTACGTAATATTTTTGTAGAAGTAAAAATATTGTTTGAGCTAGTAAATAAAAATTATTGTTCAGAATCATTAAAAGTTGAAAAATAAGTGGATATATAAATGTAATAAATTCGTGATTTTGTTGGGTGTAACAATTATCTCTATTAAGAGAGTGATCAAACCGTGATGCTCGAGTTATTGTGCAATTTGAAATATTTAAATTTCATATATTATTATCATCAACTTGTAAATTTTGGTAAAATGACAAACACTCAGTCCTAAAATTTAAATCAAGAACTTGATTTGCATCGAACCAAGGGATCTCACATGCACATGTTGAATTTAGCGGATGGGATCGATATTATTGCTCAATAAGTTATATATTCATTCCATCATGCATTAACTCAATTACAGTAGCTTTATTTCATTTAATTGAATCTAAAATTTTAGGGAGTGTACAATGATGTAACTTGTAAGATGCATGATTAGTGAAAGAGTACCGGTGATGGAAGGATTTAAATTAATGTATTTTAAATATATTTTGTTTTAAAAAATAAGAGCGTAAATTTTAAATCCACTTATTTTATATTATATAGCATTCATATTAATCATGAATTCGCAAAACAATGGTGTCATTTGAATTCATTATACTCTTTTTTTTTACGGAAATTCATTATACTTTATATAGCTATATATATATATATAATTTGATACTATTTTATTATTATTAACAATAAAATTATAATTGAAATCCATGAATTTAAAATTATTTCATCCGAACATAATATTAGCTCATTCGACACCGGAGTTTTAATTAAATTTAAGATGAGTTATCAAGTTAAAATGGTGAATTCAGCTGTCTCTTTCTGAGAAAACTAATAACGTGATTAACAGAATCATGCATATATGCCAAATTTAGGGTTCGAGTGTTGATATACTATTAAAAGTCAAAGAGTAATAAAGTGACAACTGTGTCCTATAGCGACGTTTTAATTTGAAGGTTTCAAAAGTAGCTCGATCAATCAAAAGATCGCAAGAATATGCCAAAATTTAATACAAGCTAAGTTGTTATGTATTTAATTTTGATTGGAAATCAGTCACGTAATTTGACAAAAATTGACCACAATTCTTCACTACCAAAGCGCTCCCACCCCACCGACAACCATATATTATATATAACTTGATTTTCTAAGAAGAAGTTTTAAAAAATATGTGTGAGTACATGAACGTTTGGTTAGTATTCAGAAGTTCGATTTTTTATACAAACATTTTCTCGGGTGAGTCTATCATCATTTGATTTGTATAGTGTGGTTTACCTAATTAATATTGTTTTTAGGTTATTTCGTTATTTCCGTGAGTTTATTCAGTACACACAGAGTGATAGCGATTGTGAGTTCTTACATCATATAAAAAAATGTATGCAGAAAAAGTTATATTGATTTTCTTCGAGAAGCATTTCCGGCTTCAAAATATAATTTTAAAAAAGTGTGAATTATTATAGATATTACTACTTATCGAATTAAATGCAATTTTAATAATGATTTTACAAAAATAAAAGAACGTAATTTGTTTTATACATATCACGATTCTTATCTTTATGAGTTCGTCCCTGTCCCATGGATAAGATGGTCTTGCTCACAATTTGGTATGGACCATAAATTAATTACTCAAATTACTAAGATATATAGACTGCCACATATATGTATTTATTATATATACATATATATTTTAAAAAAATTAAAATTAAAATTTGGTGATTGGTGAGAGTAACATACACTCACCTCACGAATATGCACCATTTGCATTTGAATTGACCAACTTCAATTTCTCCAAAATTGTCACCATCATTTAATTTACTTAAAAAAAATAAAAACAAATTGTCACCCATCATGTTCATTTTTCATGACCCGCCAAATTAATAAGACAAATTGCAAAGTATAGTTATTTTTTGGAAATGGACAATTTTAAGCACACCATCGTTTTATTACCATAACAATCATCATAAATTATGGATTTTAGAACTACTTATCAGAAATATCAATCACGTATGTCTAGCCGGAGAAAACCATATATGTGCAATCGGAGACAACCTATGGGCACCAGAAAAAAATTTCACGAAAATTTGTATGAGAAGTTTCATGATTTAATTTTATGAAATGAATATTCCATTCAACTTGACACATAAAAAGTATTACTTATGTACTTACCACTCTATACATGGATCAAATTGACACTCTCATATATAGATTCATAAGATTATCTAAAAGACAACCAATCCTAAAAATTTTGGGAGGTTGTACGGATCAATAAAATCTCCAACACTTCTATAAACGTTGCTATATTATAAAATTAAAAATAGGATTACTGGTGGGTGGATAAAATCTACATTTGGTCTCTAATGTTGTTCATGAAGATAGAACTCGCGGTCGTTATTATTTCGTGTGTATTGGTTAAATTCTCGACTAATGTAATAGTCTACAAATCATGATAGTCAGGTTAATCATATTAGATAAAACTTGTACGCGACAAGCTCGCTTAAAAAGTTATTGATAAGAGAAATCGTACTCTTCAGCACCTACACAACCAATTCAGATAACACTGCAGGGGCTGGTCGATAATTTTTATTTGGATGCAAAACTTTGATTTGGAGAAATATTTGAACGATGGATTTCAAATAATACCAATATAGAATGTAATTGAAATATATCATAATATTAATTACTATGGAAAATACTTAATTTGATATATCGTGAAACTTGAATTTTTTTAAATCTAAATGAGTCAAAAAAATATAAAATCATGGTTTTGAATTCCATTATTTCTAATCTATCAATGAAAAAACGCGATTTAAAGACTTCCCCAATTCTTTCGTGATAATGCCCTCTTCAAAACCAAGAAACTCATCGCTCCTACAAACAATGGGAAAAGGAAATTTGTCTCTAATACTGTGTCTAAGTTGGTAAAATAGGTGAGCACTTGACTCGTTGTCAAATGTTCGATTTCTCTTACCAACAATTTCTTGTATTAGTTTGTCACACTGGATTTGCCCAGTTCAGTTTACCTGACTAATGTGGTTTGCAGACTTGGCCAGTTCAGTTTACCTGAATAATGTGGTTTGCAGACTATTGCGTTAGTTCGAGGGTTTACTCAGTACAACCGAAAAATAGTGGTTGTGGGTTCTCACGTCATGAAAAAATGAAGAAAAAAAAGCACACACACACAAGACAAACAAAAAAATAAACTTAATAAAACAAATCAAATACTGTGCAAAAATTTGTTGCATGCTCTTCATGTATACGTAGCGATTTATGGATGAAAATGACTTTAATCTGGAATTAATATTAGTTTGGTGTGCCGACAGGCCCAAGTACCATGGAAAGCCCATAGTACTTAAAATTATTAAAGGTGATTTACAAGGCCCATTTTTTGGGCCCAACAGCGCCAGGTGTCTTTGTAGGTTATTTAAATCGCCAACGAGAGAAAGAGGTCAATTCCAATTCCAGGGGGACCTTAATTCATAATATTGCCCATGGACCAATTACAGCATGTTAAAGTGAAAAAGAAAGAAGAAGAAACAAAAAAAAATTGATTGAATTAACAAAAAAAATTAAGCCACCCTTTTGTGTGTTCAATAGGATTCCACATGATTTACGCGCTCGATTCGCACGATTCTACGATGTTAGATCAAGAAACGATACGTTTTGCTCGGGTAATTTCGAGTATGATCTTCTGGAAAATGGAAATCAGTTGGCACTTTTCATATAGGTCTTAAATTGTTCTTGAAATGCTTATTGGCTATTGCATTAACTTCGAGGCCGAAGATGGATGGACCAAATTGTAAAATTAGCGCAGTGGGGACTCTGAAAAATTTGGTCCAATTTGGCTATAAATTACGATGATAAATGGTCCAATGAAAATTATGATGATTCATGTGAATTGGTCCATTTCATTTCATGCAAGCATTGAGTATTCGTTGATTCTAGAATAAATTTGAAAATTATATGATATGGTCTCATTTTTTTTTATTGATTGCGTGCCAAAGTCAACATTTGCCAATGAAGAGAAAACTATCGTAAGGGAATTTTCCAGTATATTTGAGAAAATAAATTGATGAAATAAGTTGGGAAATATAGAGGAAGATTAATCGCAAAGCCATTTCTAAAGCTCGACTCATTCTTGTACAAAACTTTCAGGCACATGTACTTGTTCACTTCCAACAACCCATATTAATTTGTAGTTTGATATTTTCACTTTATCATATGATAAAATGTCAATTCACGCCGTATAGTTAGTATTGAGTTTCAATATTTACATCCTGGGTTGACACCATTACAATAAGTGTCAATAACTAGAGTTGTCAAACACAGCGTCCATCTTGAGTGACTCACCCCCAAACAAAGCGGAGTGGGTTGACTTCACTAACCACGGTTTGCAAGACAGTCTAACCCGCCAAAATTTTTTAAAAAAAGTTACCATTTTTGTAAAAAATCGTACATAAATTATATAAATCTTTCAAAAATAATCATCTGATAACCACACTTAAATCATTATAAACTAGCAAAATATGACACACGCAATATATGTGTTTCTTAAAAAAAGTATAAGGTGTTATAGTATTATATGTGTAATATATATGAGTATAATTTATGTTAGCACATGAACTATTATGATAAAATGTCAAATGAATACATTAATTATTAAAAAAGATGCGTGTAAAATGAACGTCATTTGCAACTTATTTTCTTTAAATAACAAATATAGATGTTCATGTATCTGAAAAAAAAATATATATTTAAATTTAAAAAAAGAAAACAAAAACAAACAAGTTGGTGTCTCTAGTGTGGGGATGACAAAACTGCTATATTAAAGTAGTGTCTTTTAAAAATTTCAAAAAAAATTATTAAATAAATATTACTTTTTTTATGTTTTTATGAGTATTCTTAATAATTCTCGCCAAAAAGAGTATTCTTGTAATAATTGTGTTGTCACAGAGTCGGACAAATCAAGATCTCAACATTTATACATGATCAAGATAATATCTGAAAGGAATTTTATTTCTGGAATATTTCGGCCCTAATTAATTGGAAATTATAAGATTTTGCTTTCTAGACAAGATAGGATATTTGGTAAATATTGAGTGTATATTTTCAAATATGTTAATGATATATTTGCCAAAGTTTAAATTGGATCTTGATAAGGTGATTATTTGACATAATATAATTCGATATTATCAAGATTTGATTTACAAGATTTGATAGAGTTTATTTTCTACTAAAACTAGTTTCCTTATTTATGTAGGACTCTATCTAAGGCAATTTTCAAGATTTGGATGCTTATCTATAAAAGGAGATTTCCACGCACAAGAAAAGTGAGAGCTTCAGACGTATAATTCACAGCGCATACTCTGAAGAATTCTGTTGAAGAATTTGAAGAATTCTGAAGCAAGGTTTGCAACCTTCGTTGTTGCATGTCCCCGTGTTGCCGTTCGTGTTGAAGACATCAGAGACAACACTGTGGGAATAGTGTTGTTCGAACATATTTTGCGTCTTTTCAAATTTAGGCCACGGGAGTTGCATCTATTGTTTTTACTCTGATTTATTTAGGATGCAAGTTTGATTTATCAACTTGTTGAAAAATTTAGGATTTAATGATTTTTCGTAAAATTACTAGGATTGCTTTGTAAGACTGATCTTACGTTTACTAGTAATATTTAGCCCTAAGGCACCCGCACGAGTTTTTATACTCGTGCAAAATTATTTACTTGTGTTTTATTTTCGCTTTAAATTTCCGCTGCACTGTGTTGTCTTTAATGTTACGACACGAAGTACAACACTGCCTTATTTTACATAACAACCACGTACATCGTTTCTTTCACGTGGTATCAGAGCCACCACTTGACTTTACTAAGTGAGTTCCTGGTTTGTGTTACAGGTTAGTTATGGACACTCCGTACACAAGTGCAATATGTCCACCTATTTTGGATGGGACAAACTACGGCCCTTGGAAATTGAAGATGAGCATGTATATTCAATCCATTGAGTCCAAGGCTTGGCAGTGTGTTCTTGACGGTTGGACACCACCCATGAGAGATGATGATGTACCAGGACCAAAGCCAAGATCACAATGGACAGCCGATGAGAATACAACGGCTATTTATAATGCTAAAGCTCTTAATGCTATGTTCACTTCAGTTGATATGAACATGTTTAATCTAATTGGTACTTGTACTTGTGCTAGGGATGCTTGGGAAAAACTACAAACCCACTGTTAAGGCTCGGCTAGTGTCAAGAAGACAAGGATGCGTCTCATAACTTCAAATTTTGAGAAAATGAGAATGGAGGAATCAGAGACCATCATGGAATATAATGGAAGGTTGAAGAGCCTTGCGAATGAAGCATCTATTCTTGGTGATCCTATTTCGAACGAGAGACTTGTATCGAAAGTGCTTCGTTCTGTTCCCAAAAAATTTCACACCAAGGTTTGTGCTATAGATGAATCAAAAGATACATCTATAATGGGTTTGGATGAGTTAATTAGTTCTCTTCGCACCTATGAGATGGAGTTGGAAGCCGAAGATGACTCGAAAGGTAAGTTTATTGCTTTTCAAGTATCTAATGAAGTTTACAATGATTTTGCTGAAGTTCAACAGGAAGTAAAGGATTCTGATCTTGAGAAAAATTCTATTGCCTTGATCTCGAAGAAATTTACTGATTATCTCAAGGTAATGAAAGAAAAGAAGGATGTGAAAAGTGCAAAACCCTCAAAGTTTCCTAGACTGCCTACGTCGGAGAAACCTCAAAAACCTACTGCTACTCGAGGACCTCGTCAAAGGTATGAAGGTAAGAATCAGTCCTCAAGCAAAAATTTTGATAATGTTCAATGCAGGGAATGTAAGGGATATGACCACTATGCTTATGAATGCGCAAATCGCCTTCGAAAAGGTATGAATGTTTCTCTGAGTGATGATGATTCTGAAGAAGAACAAGAAAAGTTTGAACAGGCAGATCTCATATCTTTTACTGCTTTACTGGAGAGTAAGAAAAATTTTCAGATTAATCTTCTCGGTGTTGGCTCCGGTGTTGCAACACCTGGACGTAACACTGTTCAAAAATCTGTTTGTTTTGTTGCTTCTAACCTTGACAATTCCAGCAATCATGAAGAACAGGTAGCTGATCCTTATACTCTGGAAGGTATTCAAAAACTCTATGAAGAGTTATACAGTGATTGGAACAAGAGGAATCAGTTGAACACAACTCTTACAAAAGAGAATACTGAATTGAAAGCTGCTGTGGCTAGACTGGAAATTCTCATGAGTAAGAAAGATCTGAAATTAGGGTTGCTGAATTCTGAACTTGAAAGAGAAAAAACTACACTTGATAAATTTAATTCCAGTTCGAGCAAACTTGATTCCATTTTGACTATGGGTAAGAATGATAAGTTTGGACTTGGTTTTAAAGAAAGTGTTTTTGAAACTGGTGAATGTTCCAAAACACCAGTGTTTGTGAAGGAAGGTAATGATTCCTTGAACCATCCTTCAACTGCTTCGAAAGGTAAGAAACTCATTATTGAAAAGGATGTTTTTATTCCTAAGCCAAAACAATAGAAGCGTCCTTTTGTATGTCACTATTGTCTCAAATCTGGTCATATCAGGCTTTTTTGTCGTAAGCTTAAAAATGACTATGTTTTGTGGGAATCTAAGCAAGTGTTACCCTCCGTGTTGTCCAACACCAAGAGCAACACTGACAGAAAGAGGCCCACTGTGAAGAAAGTTTGGATACAAAAGCCTGATGTTAGATGTTTTGTTATTTATACTTCCTTGAAAGCTAACACAGCAGATAATTGGTATTTTGATAGTGGAAGCTCTTGGCACATGACAGGTTTGAAAGATCACCTCACGGACTACCTTGAACAAAATGGTGGTAAAGTGACCTACGAAGGTGGTGCAAAGGAAAGAATTGTTGGCAAAGGAACAATCAATGTGGAAGGGTTTTCAAAGCTTCATAACATCTTACACGTTGAAGGACTTAATGCAAATTTAATTTCAATTAGTCAACTGTGTGATGATGACTTGCATGTGAAGTTTGATAAGAATACTTGTGAAGTTTTTGATAATGCTAATCGTTGTGTTATCACAGGTACAAGATCAGTTGATAACTGCTACCAACTCGGTGAAGAATTGGCATGTAGACACTCAAAGGTTGATGAGTTTAGTCTATGGCACCAAAAACTTGGACATGTGAATTTCAAGACCTTAAAAAATCTGAGTAAGTATGAAGCTGTCAGAGGTCTTCCAAATCTAAAGACTGGTGTTCCATATGTTTGTGGTGCATGCCAAAAAGGTAAGCAAACTCGTGTTGGGCATCCCATGTTACAACACTGTGGGACAACACGGTGTCTTGAACTTTTGCACATGGATTTGATGGGTCCCATGGAAGTCGAAAGTTATGGAAGTAAAAAGTATTCTTTGGTATGTGTTGATGATTTTTCTCGTTTTACATGGATAAGATTTCTTAGAGAAAAATCAGACACTTTTGGTGTTTTTAAGAAGTTGTTTACCAAGATTACTAACCTACATATTTTGACTGTAGCAAGGATCAGAACTGATCATGGAAAAGAATTTGAGAACTCATTGTTTTCTTCTTTGTGTGATAAGAAGGGCATCTCACAAGAGTTCTCTGCCCCAAAAACTCCTCAACAGAATGGAATTGCCGAAAGGAAGAATAGAACGTTGCAGGAGATGGCTAGGGTGATGATGAGCTCAAAAAATATCTCCAAAAGATTTTGGACAGAAGCATTGAACACAGCGTGCCATATTTCCAATCGTGTTTATTTGAGAAGTGGATCTTCGATGACTTCCTATGAAATCCTCATGGGAAAGAGACCAAATCTTAATTATTTTCATATATTTGGCTGTGTGTGTTATGTTTTGAACGATAGAAATCACCTAACAAAATTTGATTCCAAGAGTGATAAGTGTTTGTTCCTTGGTTATTCTACTAATGGTCATGCATATAGGATGTATAACCTTAGAACCAGAACAATGATGGAATCTATTAATGTTGTTTTTGATGATGGTGCAGATCTCAAGGGAAAAACTGCTGAAGATGATACTGAAAGCTTGCTGGAAATTTCCTCCGAAGAACACAGTGTTGTTCCTGATGTTGCAACACCAAACACAACACTGGTTCCTCCAGAAACTGTTCATGAGAAAAATTCGCAAGAAAATGAGAAAATTGAGATGATTACTGTAAAGGACATTCCAAGCAAGATACAGAAGAATCATCCTTCATCTCAGATTATTGGAGATGTTCATGGAACAAGGAAAACCCGTGCTAAGGACAAAGTTGACTACCGCAAGATGGTTGGGTTAGTATGCATGAGTTCCGTATACTCACAGGTAATGCATTCCTGTTTTGTTTCTAATATTGAACCCAATAATGTCAATGATGCTTTGAATGATGAATTTTGGGTAAATGTCATGCATAAGAACTTGAGCAATTTGTCCGAAATGATGTTTGGTTTTTAGTTCCACCACCTGATCATGGTAATGTCATTGGTACAAAATGGATTTTCAAAAATAAAACCGATGAATCAGGAAACATCATAAGGAACAAAGCAAGGTTGGTTGCTCAAGGGTATACTCAGGTTGAGGGAGTTGATTTTGATGAGACCTTCGCTCTTGTTGCCCGCATTGAGTCTGTCCGACTATTGCTAGCAGTTGCATGTCATATGGGTATAAAACTTTATCAAATGGATGTAAAGAGTGCATTTTTGAATGGTATTTTGAATGAGGAAGTGTATGTGAAGCAACCCAAAGGCTTTGAGGATCCACATCACTTGGATCATGTTTACAAGTTGAAGAAGACACTCTATGGTTTGAAGCAAGCTCCACGAGCATGGTATGGTAGGTTGACCGAGTATTTACTCGAAATTGGCTTCAAACGAGGTAAGGTTGACAAAACCCTTTTTATTCAAAATGCCAAAGGTGAAATTCTTATTTGTCAAGTCTATGTGGATGACATTATCTTTGGTGCTTCGTCTCAAAAGCATGTTGATAGTTTTGTTGAATGCATGTCTTCTACTTTTGAAATGAGCATGGTAGGAGAGTTAACCTTTTTCCTTGGATTGCAAGTTAAGCAAACAAATGATGGGATTTTTCTCTGTCAAAGTAAGTATGCAAAGAATTTGATAAAAAAGTTTTGCAAAGAAAATGTTAAGAACATGAAAACTCCTATGGGCTCAAGTGAAAAATTAGGAAAAGACAGTGTTGCGGCTGGTGTTGACAACATCATGTATCGCATGATAGGGAGTCTTTTGTATTTGACAGCTAGTCATCCTGATATCATGTTCAGTGTGTGTTTATGTGCTAGGTACCAATCTGATCCAAAGGTTACCCATTTAAAAGCTGTTATGAGAATTTTGAAATATGTTTTGGGTACATTGGATTTGGGATTGTGGTATACGAGGGAAACCAACACTAACCTTGTAGGTTTTAGTGATGCTGACTGGGCTGGTGATGTGAATGATAGAAAGAGCACTACGGGTGGGTGTTTTTACCTTGGCAATAATTTGGTTTCATGGTATAGTCGTAAGCAAAATTGTGTGTCACTTTCGACTGCTGAATCTGAATATGTGGCAGCCGAAAGTTGTTGTTCACAACTTCTTTGGATGAACCAAATGATTGAAGACTATGGTTTTAAGAGTGAACTCCCCATTGTTTATTGTGATAGTTCGATTGCTATTGATATATCAAAGAATCCAGTTCAACACTCACGCACAAAACACATTGACATTCGTCATCACTTTATTCGAGATTTGGTAGAAAAATGTATGATTCGAATGGAGTTTGTTGGAACCAATAACCAATTGGCAGACATCTTTACTAAAGCATTAGATCATGAGAGATTTTCAACTCTTCGGAGGTCTCTCAGCATGTGTGCATTATAATCCTTTGCACGTGTTGTCTGCGGTGTTACCACACTACCGACAATACTGTTGTTTTTCTTGTCATGTATTTTTAGGATTTTAGGCATTCTGCACTCATTTTGTTTTGTGTAGTGCTTGAATTTCTGTTACAATGATTCAATTGATGCCAAGTTTTTCTGCAAAAATATTTTTGGCACACTGACCCTTTTTGGCTTAGAACTCTAATCAAACTACCGAGTAGTTGAGGAATGTACGTGTATTCCATGTTCTTGTTCCATGTGAAAGGTGGTCTCGCACTTTCAGTGTTAAAATCTTTTATGAAGTTTGGTGACCAATGTCATAAAAACAAACTTTGTCAAATCGGAAGAAAATGAAAAAAGCTACCTAGTTGAGTCCAATGAAGACCGTTCGATTAGTGTGAAAGCTACCACTTCTGAAATTATGTCTGTTAAGGGTAATCAAGTGTGCAAAATTCAAATTCTTTTGAAAAACTTTGGTGTTGTTGATGATGTTGGCAACACGAGAGGCAACACTACACTTGTCAACATATTGTTTCGTTTGTGATTGCATTTTTATTTTATGTTACACTCTGTTTAGGCATAAAATAGGCCATGCATATGCATTTTTGCTAATAGGGTTCTGTTTTTGGGTAAGGTTCTAAATAGACGAATTTTGATGATTTACCCTATTTACTAAAAATTGAATGTTTGTGATTGATTTTTGGTTCAGTGGAGTTACGCTGATGTGGAGGTAATACTGGAAGATTTGGGCTGAAATATTTATCTCGGATTATTTCCTTGTTTATGGGATTTATCACTTTAAATCTCGGTTTTTAATTCGTGTCCGTTAGGAAAGTTACCGTTGGAACATGAGGGAGATCAGGGATCAGGGTAATTATGGGTTTGTTAGGATTTTATTACCGTTTGTAATAATGGTTCTATATATATGATTTTTCGTGATTATCGGGCTTTATCATCTTCTCAAAATTCCTTGTTCCCGATTAAGTTTTCTGCTAACCCTACCCTTCTCTCACTTTCAATTTAATCTTCAATGGCAGACTTTGATCCACAAGACATCCGAAGTGAGATGGGTCATAAATAACCCGATGTTGCTGCTGGTGTTACAACACCGGAAATTCCATCCACGGTGTCTTCTCTGCCGATTGTTCCAGTTCCCATGGAACCCGTTTCTCTCGCTGTTCTCATGCCTGGAGAACCTGGGAAAGCGATTGATTTGGAGAATCCTCCTGATTTCTCCGTCTTGAATAGGGTTAATCCTCCTCCACCGATGGCACGCCGATCAAAAAGGCAGGCAGGTTACAACCCTGATTTCACCCAGTCTAAAAGGTTTTACAAGGGTCCTCGCATCTCCATGGCTGAAGAAGATCACAGCTCTGGTGACGATTATGATGATGCCAACTTCGAATTTGTGGCGAGGAAGAAACCCTCTGGTTCTGCTGCTGCCTCTGTCTCCGCTCCTATTGTTGAGTCTGCATCAGAGAGTGATGATTCAAGCACCTCTGGTGATGCTGATCCTCCTAAGGACTTTCCCGCAGCTACTGTACCTCCAGAACTTGTTGTTTCCAATGAAGATGCCACCTTGGCACAAATTTTGGAAAGCCTTAAGCAAGGCAAGACTTCTTTATTTGTTCCTTCCACTGCTCATCTCTCCGATGATGAGCCTGATGCTGAGATGATGGAGGAGTTTGCTGCAAATAAAGCCCATCAAGCTAATGATTCTTCCTCCTCTTCTTCCTCTACTGATTTTGCTGCTGACTCTTCTGATAAGAGTGCTGATATTGGAGAAGAAGAAGACTCTGAAGATATTCCCAGCATGGATGCTGATGAAGAAGCTTTAGAGACTGAGGAAGTTTCTGCTCCTGCTGCCAGTGTTGTTGTTGGTGTCGTCAACACCACGGACAACATTGTTGATGGGGACTATGACATGGATGCTGCTCATTCCCTCATATTTTATTCTGGTGATGCTGCTGCTGTCTGGCCTCTTTCATTCATAGAGGTCTTCTGGATGAGAGGAACATAGATGTTCGCTCCTATGATAGGTACAATTTAATTGACTTTTTGAAGCTTCGACAGCTATATTCTACTGTTGTTGCTGTGATACCCTACTGTAAGAGGGTGATTCTGGAGTTCTACGCCAACTTGACTGCAAGCATTGAAGATCCAGAATCTGCAAAGTATGGATTGGTGTACCTTCGGGGTAGGCTGTTCGAGTTCACTCCAGCCGTGATCAACTCTTTTTATTCCACCTCAGACGTTGATGAAGGAAATCCTCCAGAGATCAACGAAGTGATTACTGTTCTCACTGGTGGTATGGTCAAAAAGTTCTCTGACCACTTTTCTGCAGCTAAGCTCGCCTCCTTTTATTCTGTGCTGCATAAGATAGCTGTCAGGAATTGGACTCCTTCATCCAATTCAACAGTTATCACCAGACCGCAGGCGGTCATTTTATATGCCATTGGGACTGGGAGTCCTTTTAATTTTGGAAAGATGATATTCAAGACTGTGCTCCAATTTGCTGATGGAGGACTCAAGTCTGCAAAGCTCCCATTTCCCTCTTTGATCTACGGCATATTGGAATCTCAGACTTTCATCCGCAATATTACAGAAGATCTCACTGATCAACCTGAGATTTTAAAGTTAGCAGCTGGTCTTCTAAAGGGAAATCGTGTACTGGATTTACCCTGGACTGCCACTCCTACTCCTGCTGCTGACATTGCTGGTGTTGCCCCCGATGTTGCCAACACGGGAGACAACACTGAAGAAACTGTGCATACTCCTACCTCCCCGGAATTCACCATTGCCACTATTCAGCTGCTGATGACTCGTGCTGAAGAGAAAATTGCATAAGCACAGGAAGATATTGCCTTCTACAGCATGGTCTTGGCTGACTGTCGGAAACATCTTGACATTTCTGGCCAAACAGGGGGAGATAGTGCACAAGCTGAAGCTGGTCCATCTGGGACTAGATATGATGAGGATGAAGCTACTGATCAAGAGGGATCCGATAGTGATCACATTTAGAATTTGCTTCTTCTCTCATCTTTAATTATTTGTTAATTTTGATTTCAATATAAGTGATTTTGTTCGTTCTAGTTACGTGCCTTAATTGCTCATATATGTTAACTAGACTAACATCTTCTACCCCACTTATAATCTGTTATATGAATTAAAGAATCCCATGGGTTATTGTCCATGTTATCCACCGTGTTACGACACGAAGGACAACACTTCAGGGGGAGACTTTAAAATTCAGGGGGAGAAGATTTTTAAACTCAGAGGGAGTTTATGATTATCTCACACTTTGCAATGTGTTGTCCAGAAAGCAAAAAGGGGAAGATTGAAAGGAATTTTATTCCTTGAATATTTCGGCCCTAATTAATTGGAAATTATAAGATTTTGCTTTCTAGACAAGATATGATATTTGGTAAATATTGAGTGTATATTTTCAAATATGTTAATGATATATTTGCCAAAGTTTAAATTGGATCTTGATAAGGTGATTATTTGACATAATATAATTCGATATTATCAAGATTTTATTTACAAGATTTGATAGAGTTTATTTCCTACTAAAACTAGTTTCCTTATTTATGTAGGACTCTATCTAAGGCAATCTTCAAGATTTGGATGCTTATCTATAAAAGGAGATTTTCACGCACAAAAAAAGTGAGAGCTTCAGACGTATAATTCACAGCGCATACTCTGAAGAATTCTGTTGAAGAATTTGAAGAACTCTGAAGCAAGGTTTGCAACCTTCGTTGTTGCATGTCCCCGTGTTGCCGTTCGTGTTGAAGACATCAGAGACAACACTGTGGGAATAGTGTTGTTCGAAGATATTTTGTGTATCTTCAAATTTAGGCCACAGGAGTTGCATCTATTGTTTTTACTCTGATTTATTTAGGATGCAAGTTTGATTTCTCAACTTGTTGAGAAATTTAGGATTTAATGACTTTTCGTAAAATTACTAGGATTACTTTGTAAGACTGATCTTACGTTTACTAGTAATATTTAGCCCTAAAGCACCCGCACGAGTTTTTATACTCGTGCAAAATTATTTACTTGTGTTTTATTTTCACTTTAAATTTCCGCTGCACTGTGTTGTCTTTGGTGTTACGACACGAAGTACAACACTGCCTTATTTTACATAACAACCACGTACACCGTTTCTTTCAGTATCAATCTCTCAATATATGCTACTCAAAATCATTCCAAATTCATTTATAAATCATTTCAAAGATCATCAAGATATCATCCATACCTCGTTTTTTTGGAGACAGATATAATCCATACAATAAATCATTAGAATAATGTAATTAAAAAAAATTCTAAGAAAACACTGATGGGCAGACCCTTGTCCATGCCCCAAACGCACTAGGCAATGGCAAGTTTACTTTCAACAAGCCACTAAAATAGTAACTAGCCCGCATATAATTTCCATGATAAGATGAGTTGGTTCGATGGAACTAAACCATTTTGACGACTCTAATAATAGCTTGATATTTTTAACGAAGACGAATTAATGCATCTAACAACATTCACTTGCGACAATAAATTATGAACAGAAAAAATAAACAATTGAGACGTAACACACCATTAAACTCCATTAAAACAAATCACCATTTATGTGCACATATATATATTTCAACGTTCAGACATCACTTTCATGGCTTGTATAATAATACATGAAAATGTGGGGTGCTATTCTCAAACCACCTCAAACAAAAGGGGAAAAAGTTTGTATTCTAACCCCTAACTCCCTAAAAAGAATGCTAACCTTTTTCATCACAGACAAAAACATTAGGCGTTTGCCCTTCTAAAGAAATTTTTAACAAATCCCAAACCCCCAAAATGCTGATAATCTCAAGAAATACAGCATATAATGAATAAATTTTACAGCAAGCTAGATATTAATAATAATAACAAATGAAGAAGATAAAAATGGGTGGGGTGGATTTACAGTGTACGCTGGACAGAACCGTGTCGGCCATGAACATGCTGCATTTTTGTACCCCAAACAAAAAAAGAGGTACTACGGTGGTTCCTTGGCCTCATTCATGTAAAAAATGGAAGGCCGGATTTTGGAGAAGGTCCTCGGCAGGCTTCACGTCTAAGAAATCCTTCACTTGGAGTGTGTTCGAAAAATCATCGATGGAGAAGGGGATGCTGCATTAACACATATAAGTAAGTCGATCTTTTGTGGATACGAGATCTTTTCTGATACACGACCTATCTTTTGTGTGTGGGGGTGTGTGTGTGTGTGTGTGTGTGTGTTGGGGGTGGGGGGGGGGGGGGGGGGGTTGTTGGGGGAATCACATCTTTCAGTAGATTGCAAATCATTTTCAAAATTTTTCATTTTGCAAATGATTCACTCGGGCTGGGTCTGCCTCTGCTTGTCAGGCAGCGCTCTAGAGGTGATGATTTACATGCACGGTTCTTTCATAGGAACACATGATTTTTTGAAATGTAGCCTAGCCCCAAAGTAACAATTGTCATTGATCTAAAAGTAAATAGTTCAGTACCTCGAATTATCATCCAGCAGAAACGAGTTGCTCGACGCATTATAGGAGTCCTCTGTCATTAGCATCCTCATGCTGGATATCACCTGTCATCAAGATTGAACGATAAATATTCCTCAAAACACATGTGCTTATATAGGATGGCCATTAACTCATAATTTTGTCATGAAGAGTACTTACTTCGGGGGACACACTTCGAGTGTTGTAGTTATCGTCCCAGTATATAGTACATATTCTGTACAGCTGCTGAACGCTAAGAATCTGAGGATACAAAAAATTCCAATTTGAGAAACGAATTAACGTCGATTTTGTACATAGGTTCTTTTTTCTTCCTATTTATTCATTGTGTTCATATCTGGAGGTAACTGACTTACAGGACACAAATCATTGGTGATCTCATCATATGATATTCTGTACTTCTGATGTATAACCTGCGGGGAGGATCAACAAATAAGCTAATATAAATTTGCAGCCATGGTATAAGACATGTGCAGATGCATAAAGGATACAAATTATGAAGGGGGGAAAAAAAAAGACATGCCAAATCATCGTACAATTGACTTCAAATGAGGTCATGAGCAGTAGATGAAATAAGGAATATGAATTTTAGTTGGAAGTGAAGACTGGCAGGATTGCATTAAAAAAATCCAATGAATGGTGTGACTCATAAAATTTATTTTCCAAAACAAATAAAGGCACGCGAAAAAGTAGCACATCAAAACAGGAACCCACCAGGAACCCAACAGATTGTCTTATGTGTTTGAGTTCATCCCAAGCTGAGCCTGCATACTGTGATCAGGGGAAAAAACTTAATTGACAAGCCACAAATACATAAGAGAAACATAAAGAGTTGCTCTAAGTTACATCATGCGAAATACCTCCTCTTTTGCTTGGCAGCACCACAATTCTAACTCAGCCAATCCAGCTTTGACATACTCCCCGTTGCTAAATGTACAACACTCACGGCGTAGAAGAAGACTAAAAAATTAAAATTAGGTGGGAGGGGAAATTAGCAATCTGATTTTCTGATGACCCCACTGAATGATTGAAAGCACAGAATAATAAAATTCTTATTTCACCTGTTGAATAGTTGCACATTAACATATGAAAATGTTTGAGTATATATCTTCTGAACAAGAACAGGGGGAACCTGGAAATTCAACAAGTATTAGCACTTTTTGAAGGTATGAATGAGTATAAATTGTTCAGAATGAAAAAGGTACATACAAAATTTTCTTTCAAGGTACTGAGAAGGGAATTTAGGCAATCAATAATGCCCTGCCAGTGATTAGTAGGAGCATCTTTCCCAAAAGACCGCCCAGATCTTAGCGCATTTCCTTTAGACGTCCGTGGTGCCTATAATTAATTAAAGTACATCATGAAACAGATAAAGTTTGTCTTTGCATGCATTAGACAAAACTAATGAACTGGCCTTGCAAAGAGTTGCACAAAAAATCAGAAGCTTATACAGAAATGTTTGCCCAAAATCAAAATCCCGTGAGTGGAAGATACTCGTACGGAGAATCATATAGAAATTCAAATTACCTGAATACATAATGCAAGCAGTGATCCCAACTCCTTTTTCAAGTTGTCTCGAATAATGCCATAGATTTTCTCAACATAGGCTGTAAGCTGCTGTTTAAAAAGTAGAGCTGGGTATTTAGCCTCAACTTGGCGCACTGCTTCAATTGCTGCTGCAGCTGCCGCAAGGTTGACAGAAGAAGGGGATGACCGAAAGCCCTGTTCAAAATTTAGTTACATCACCTGTTTCACTCAGGTAAATGCTACTTAAGAGAAGAGCCATGAAAGACTCTGAATACCATTGTCATCCTCCCAAATAGGGAGGTTGGTGCTTGTTTACGAACTGGAGTTGCACCAGCTGGTCTGAGACTTTTTTGAAGTAAGAACAGCAGAGTCGAGGTATTTGACAGCCAATAAGCCATATGATCATTGCTTTCTTGATTCTGCAATTGGGCAATCTCAGTCATTTGTCAAATCTTTTTAAATGAAGCGGGCAACTTCGCCTGAGTATCGTTAATGTCAAGAGACCTAACATCGCCATCCCCCATCCCGTTGTATTATAGAAAATGGAAACAAAAAGGTTCAAAATAAGAACGATAAGGGTCAAATGTTCACACACGAAGCAGCAAACACATTTTAAAATTTGTCATCGATAATTAGGTTAAAAGGACAGGCTTTTCTCTAAATCAAGTAGGATAAATATCCAGTGCCTATGAAGACACCCTCACTACACATCTGAAAGCTAACTCAACTAACATTTCTATGACACGTGATAATGTGACAGCAAGCAGTTTAATACCTCAATAGCTGAGCCAATCATCTGAATGAGGCGGTCGAACACACTTGTCCGTTCAGCTTCAAAGGATTTCCAGTGCAAAAGACATTTGTATATTGTGAAAGCAGCAACGGGCTTGCCTTGACTAAAGCCCACATCTTTCATCACACATTCCATGAGAGCATCAACATCCTCCTGCAGCAAGTTCTACATTTAGTTTCATCCAGTCAACCAAACCTTTAACCATAACAAATGAAGCAAGTATCATTTTCTAGAAGCACACACATGTTGACGATCTGTTGGGGGTCTCCTCGGTTTGTTATCAGGAGTCTCATAAACTTTTGATGGAGTGTGCAACAAATCCTGTAGAGAATAGTTTTGATGTTAACAGAGAAACTATGGCAAACTGAGGTAAAAACGAAAAAGGAAAAAGAAGAAAACAGTACATTGTTTCTGATTGATTCATCAACATTGTGACCATTTTCCAGCATCTGCACTTAAGTTGCAAAGAATTAACCAGAGATAAATAAACATGCGATAAAAACACTGGACTTTCTTGACGAAAACCCCACCTTGGTTGCATAAGCTGGTGGTTGCGTCGATGGCCCTTTAGAAGTCGTAAGCAAAGTCTGCTGCCGTAGAATTTTGTTCTCAGATTCCATGTCGGTAATTTTTTCTTCAAGCCTGCATACACGGAAGAAATATATTACAACAAAAAATTACATGGATTAGAGTATAAAAAACATCAGCAGAGGAAAAAATTCCTGATTCATTTAATTTTTGACAAACAAAAATTTCAGCTACACGTTAATAAAACCAACCTATGCATTGTGCTCTTCAACTTAACAATCAGAGACTCGGCCTCCATGGCTTGTTTCAACCTCTGCTCACTAAGCTTATTCGTCTCTTCAAACTTCTTCTCTGTTTCATCTATTTTTGTCTCTAAAGAGCTTACTAAAGCCTGTCATATACCGTGATATTAAAGCAAGTTAACGAAATATTAAATCTGCACAATGAAATTAACTTAGTAACACAAGCCCCAGAGATTCAACCCATCTTACCTTTAGAGTACTGTTTTCATCATTGAGCTTCTTCATCAGTTCATGATCAATAACTGGAACCTCCTGTATTACAGGAATTTTCTCAGCCACAAGTTTTGCCTGTTCCCTTTCCTTGTATAGCACATATTTGGTTTCTTTGAACTGAACTTGAAGCTCTTGCAAAGCTGTTTGCAGTTTTGTGTTTTCCTGTGCTTTTGCTTCTTCAAGATCAGCCTGTATAAAAACAACAAATGCTCGTTGTGTATAGTTTGTAAGAAGAGGATAAAAGTTATGGTCTAATAGCATTTGTAGCAAGTCCCATTTGCAATGTAAGGTGAGAATTCTTCAAAATTTTCTACTGTCAATCCCATGTAAGCTGTCGATGTATTGAGTCAAATAATTTCAGCAGTACACCTCGTCTTACATTGCAAGAATTACTTTCCATTTAGTGTGTCTGACAAACTTTGATGCCTTTGAACATACAAATAAAGCATTGCAAAATGAAACTCTCAATATTGTGAGTATTGTCAATTCTTTTTCAGGGACGGGTCTGCCATTTTCAGTCATTTGCCAAAACAATTAGGTATTTTTGCAAGTTAAAATAACAAAAAGTAGGGATAGAAGTAAATTTACCCTCATTCGTTTCTCCAGTTGTAATCTCCAGGTCAACTCTTCAACTTGCTTCTCTAATTTATTCTTGGCAGCTTGCAGCGCACCAGTTTCTCTGGCAGCCTGTTGGGATAGATATTCCCAGTTCATAATAAGAACATCATAGCATGAAGAGATGAAATAACATCACAGAAGTTCTATGATAAAAATAGTAACTGGGAGAGAATATATTTCTATATATATAGAGAGAGAGAAAGAGGAAGAAAGATTACCATCTTCAGTGTTCGCAATTCTTTCCGTGCAACTCTTCCCCTCCAGGCACATTGTGTGGTTAGTACAGCTTTCTGTAGATTCTTATATTCAGATTGAGCCAAGAATTTACGGCAGTGACTCTGCAATCATTTCAGCCACCAATATTTCAGTTTAAAAAGGAGAGTAGTCAAGTTTACTCATTAAATAAAAAATAATAAAGAAAAGGTAAGTCTTATTCGAACAGCACACAAAGAGCTCATGTACCTGGATCACAATCGCTGCTCTCGTCTGCCGTCTAAAGCGAAGCTCATTACGAGCAGACATCCCACGCATTCCTGACTGAATTGAAACAGCAGAGAAACATAGTTCTTTGTATGCTTTCCTGGCAAGATGCATCCGTAAATCTTTCTGAATCCTAATAGAAGAAGCTTCTCTCCGCATGTTCTCATAAACATTGCGAGTAAGTTCACCTGCAAACCAGCAAACCGAATTTCTCAACTGACATCCTGATTAGCACAATTTCCCGCATCTCTATACATAGTACCACCATAGTACCACCAATTCAATCAAAGCAGGTACCTCTGCACACAGATTGCAGAAGTATAGCAGACCGACGCAATAATGTGAAACTTTTTCGAGCCACATATGAACGAATTTTCCTCTGGATAATGCTCGCTGATCTTCCCAACACCTCAGTCCTGCGAGCATCCAGCTCCGCCAACTGACCGGCCCTCAAAAACACTTTTGTTTTACCAATCTGCAAAATCAAAGTGCGTCAGATGGTGTTGGTGGTGTAGAAGCTTATGCGAGAATATAATTTCATATATATTCAGAAAAGAATGATACAGCATATAGTTATATACAACCTAAAACGATAAAGATAAAAACGAAACAAATATACAAAAGATACAATAGATATGCACAATAGAAATAAATATATCTAAAGATATCTAAACATATATTTCCAATAGGTGGCCCATTCACATTTCCGAATTGTATTGACTTTTAGGGAAATTTGGAAGTACACCAGGAAATGAGGTATCATTTGTTGTTGCACCACATTTTTTGGGGAACAATTTTAAAAATGAGAGGAAGAAACATGAGAAACAAGTTTCAGACGACTATTACACCCTCCAGAATATATAAAAGATAAAGAAGATGACAGTTCAAAAATCCGACTCCAGGGCATCAGAATATAAAAGTTCGAGGATGGGTCATTGGGGATCTCTAGAAAGTCCTTTTATGAAATTTCGGAGAGATCACCGGAAACTTCATGAAATGGAACTTTTCATAAATCCATATTTCGATGCATTCCATGTCATCCATAAATTCAAATCATAAATTAAGAACCCCGACATGGACAATCTATCAACTAGGTCCTTAAACTCGCGTTTTGATCAATTTGATGCCGGCGCGCACGCTAGCTTCATTCCTCGGCATATACCATCAACAATAATAAACAGCTATGATCTCATTTTTATTTCTTTTCTAAAATCTCATTCTTACATCTCCAACCTCTTATCACTTTGAATTCAGTTTCACATATTCTCAATTCTTATTTATATTTTACAATAAAGCATTTAAAAATCAATCACCAGACAAAAATTACACGATTTAATTGCTATAGTAATTCTTGTCTTCTTACAAAAGCAAAACCAAAATTGCATTTCACCCCCAATACATTTTCAAACTACTCATTTTTTTTTCAAAACAAACACCCAAAAGAATGAACAAAACCAAACATACCTAAAGTTTTACACTTCACTTAGAAACATAAATCAATAAAATTGAATATCGCTCAAAGAACTTATCTCGGGCAACAGTAGAAAAAGAATAAAATGAAGTCTCAACTAGAATACGACAATAATATTTTACTATCTTGCATGCATAAGTCACAGTTGAATTTCTGGACTAAAATTGGAAAATAAACAGAGAGCTATGTCAGAAACTAATCATGTAACAATCAGTGGATATCAAAATTTTATTATAAACTGCATAAGCATATGCAATAGCACAATAACAGGTTTCATTATGTCCTTATTGGATGATACAAATATGAGAGGTAAACAATATGATAATTGATGTTCAAAAAAAAAAACAATATGATAATTGCAATATATATATATGAAAAACAACTATCCATCTGACAAAGCTCCTGACCTGATAACCATCAAGACCCACTCTTTCCAGAAGCCTCTTGCAGACAGCAACCTCATCCGTGCTATCATAAATCCATAGTAAGCGAAAAGAGCAATGACACCAGTATGATGTGGAATAGTATTGGGGCAACAATGATCATACCTTCCATCTAAAACTTCAGGAGCAAGAATACCAAATCGATCTACAAACTCATAGAAGGGTCTTTTGGTAGGATAACCAGCACAACTTATCCTAATTGCTTCCATGACTCCCTGGATAGATGACAAACAAGTATAACAACTGCATTCAACCAAACTTCTAAACAGATCAAGATTTAACCAATATAAAGAAGTTATGATTACCCCACATCGCAACTGTTGCAAGACATTATGATTCTCAAAGATAGCTGGTTTAAGGAGATTATTAGGCTTCACGCAGCGTATATAATGAGGTTCCGTGGCACTGAGAGTTTCAAGCAGGCTTTGTAATTGTTGCTGCAAAAGTATCACATGAAAGGTTCGTGTCTACATGTGGCAAAGAGTAAAGGTAACGGCACATTCAAATGACATTCTAAAGCAACTTCATACCTTAAACCTTGAGCCAATTGAAGAAAATTTTGATTGTTTAGAGGACTCCTCATTTGAAACTGGAAACAGACCCGAAACAAAAGAACATTTGGAAGCGCTCAAGAGAGCTTGATGTTCAGCAATCACGTAATCCTTGTTTTTGTCCAGAAACAACTCAGTTTGATAAGTTACCTGACACGTACAACTCATTCTATAATCCAGCTACGAAATGGTTGTTGCTATCTGGTTTATGCAAAATATCTTTTAAACTAAAAATTAATACAGAAATGCACAATGAAAACTTACATCACCGGCATAGTGGGAAATGGTGAAGTCAGAACGGGCTAATTTGGGCTTGCTGAAGCGCTTGTGGTTCTTGAAAGTCTGATACAACTTCTGGGCAAATGTCTCATGAGTTGACCGTGGAAACATACTACAAGACGAATTCATACCAATGAGGCAGCAAAAACCATCAAATGTCATAACCACTATCATAAAACAAGCCAACAATTTTTAACAGATTACCCTCAACTTACCAAGCTTCATCAAGAAGTGCTATGATTCCACCTGGCTTCTGAGGAATTTCATAAACAAATATGTTAGATAATTTATACATGAGCAATAACCGCGTTCATAACAAATCTGTAAGCTCAAACATACAATCAAGAAAACACGATTTCATTAGGTAGAGCACAATAATGATAGCTTCCCACATGCACATCTTGGAAGATGTTGCTACAGAGATAGCCAAGAAAAAAGAACTTATGCATTTTAATTGGAATCACTTAATGCTATGACAAACATAAAACTGATAAAAGAAAACGAGTGAATCGAGTAAATAAATTTCCTGCATATTCTTTACTTTTATTAGAAAAACCTCATTGCTGAATGAGGGGGTGTTAATTTTTTAGATCTAACCACATTGTTGAATGAAAGGAATTAATTTTTTTAGATAAAACATGATGACTTAATGAACGATGTTATATGGGGCTGCTACATATTTAAACCATTGCCAGTGTCACATATACAGCGTCAAACAACATTTACATGGAAAACAAAAAAGAACATTAGTGATTGCTTATAGTCACAAATGAATACAAGAAAATAACAGCTGAAAAAAATAGCACAACCTTTTCAATTAGATCTAAAATATCTTGATTGTCAATGAACTCTATGTAGCTCCAATTGATTTCTTCTTTTGTATACTCTTCTTGCTCCATTTTAAACACGTGCTGCCAAACAAAGACTTCAGTGTCGTACAATTGCAATAACAGAATACAAAAGAACGCCAAAACAACAAAAATCAGGAAGGTACCTGATTAAAATGCTGCTGAAGCTTCTCATTGGTCAAGTTGATACAAAATTGTTCAAAACTGTCAAGATATACGACATTGAAATTGTGAGTGTTCTGCTGACAAAACAGCTATTTTTTTTCACCTCAAGGTCATCAAACAAACAGGTAATGCAAGAGCATGGATTGTTCAAAAATACAAAGTAAGCATCTTTCATTAAATTATGCTGTTATAACTCATACTAGTCCGTCTCCTTTAAATTCATAAATGTAGGTACTCTGATTCTTCTGATTCCACTAATGAATATAGACTAAACTTTGTAGAACAAAGAGGTAATTTCAACAGAATACCCAAGCTGTCCAAAAGACTGTAAGAAATCTTTTTATGAAACAACTGATAAACCGCTGGCCCAAACACACCAGTCCGACGACTAGTGAAGAATAATGAAAATTATAACTTTTTGCTTATATTTATGAAAGTATATTCAGAATATGCAGTGATAGGCTAATGTTTGGACAAAGAAGCCCGAGGGAGCAAAGGCAGGAGAAACTTGTTCTGCTTGGTTTGTAAAAAAAGTCGGCATAACTGACCATAACAGAACAGATCACATCAACAATCAAGAAACAGCATACCAGTTAAGCACCTGTTAGTCTTGAAACTCTCAAATCCATAGATATCCAGTACCCCGATCAAGCATTTTGAGTTAGGATCTTGACCGATTGAGTTATTGATCTTGTCCACGAGCCTGGAATTAATGACAATGAATAAAATGTGCGATTTTCAACACAACCCAGATAAGTAATAACAAAGCAACTAAAAAAATACAAAATAAGCTAATTTACAAAATAAAGTTCATAAAAAAATACAAAATTTACCAGTCAAACAATCTGGAGTAAACAATTTTGGCCAAAGCATCTCTACTGCCCGCAGCAGACTCAGGATCCAATTCTTTGGTAATGGTTTCATCACGAGTCACAATCACACGACGGCAGAGGGAATCCTCCAAAGCCTTTTCATCACACCTATAAAATGCTTAAGCTATAAAAGCAGAATATCAATGAATCCTAGCAAAGAATAAAGCGAGCCAATGGCATGGTACAAAAGTTCTCCTCGATTAGTATTGCTCGAATAGAATCAATTACATGAAGATCTCCGCTGCCGTTCTCAAATGAAACCAAGATTTTTCATCTTTAGGCATGGATGAATCAATTTCCTTTCCCTTCACAAATTCAATGTTCCCAAGGTGGAGGATTGCAGCAATAACTCGAAATATTCCCTCCTGAGTAATCAAATATGCAAAATGAGCAGGCAAATGTATATTAAGTCTTTATGGATGATTTTGGATGCTGAATAGCAGTTAATACCTGTTCCTTGGAACTGATACCGACAGTATCCATGGCCTTCCTGGTCAATAAATATTCTTTGGAATCATCAACCCCCTCTAGTTCATAGCAATTCGTCTGGTTCAAATAATGAAATGTTCTTGGATTCCCCAACTTGTATTTTTTAATCTCCTGAGGAAAAGAAAGAATCAAATTCATGTATAAGCAAATCCAATCGGTTTGTTCAGATAATGATTTTTTATTTCTATTACCAATACAAGTTAATCACACGATGATTTAGAAACTTCCTGCTCAAAGGTGACATTTATATTTTTTATACTTTAATTAATTTAAATTAATATGCCCTCTCATAAAACCATGATCAGGAGGAAGTATGCATAGAAATTATGTTTCAAGATATATACATGCATTTGGTTGGTTATTAGACAACAAAAAACCCAAGAACACCTGATTGAAATACAAGGGGGATTGGGTTTGTGGGATCTGAACTTGTGATTTTATCCGCACAAAATTTCTTTTATTATTTTGTCGCAGCACATGATTATCAAGCAAACCAAACAAAATTTGATCAACATGTTCTAACATAAAATACGGAGGTAATATTAAAAAACACATTTCAAGATGAGTAATCACTAATCATCATAATCAAGTAAATAAGTAATTTAAATATCAAATGCCAAAATCATGCTTGATATTTTTCACATACATGAAGAACGCAAGACATATAGTTCACACTATGAGGTAACTGAATTTGCGCAAACACGACAAGCTCAAACAACTTTATCAGCTTCACTTAGCCGAAAGAAAAGAAAAGAAAATGGAGAAACCAGATAATATCTATCCCAACGAGGTTAAAAAAAATTTATGTGTTAGGTAACGGCAACATGCAAAACCAAAAGGTTAACCTGTTGGACAAAAACACCTTAATTTTAAATTCTTCACCTGACAAGGGAATGGATATTTCATTTGCCCGCTTTTGTTTTTCTGTTTTCTAGGACACGGTAAATTTGGGACAAACATCGTAGAATACTTTCAAATTATCAACCAGGTAAAATTTCAATCACAAAAATAATAAAAAATAGGTATGGGATATCATTACCTCCTGGGGTGCAGCACAAAGCATGTAGAAACAATGGTAGTTTCTCTCAGGATCAGACACTTGACAAACACGAGATCTTTCCAGCAAGTATGTTCTGATGGCAGCACCAGAGATCCTACCCCTTTGATCAAACTGAATCTCTACGAACTTACCAAAACGACTACACATGACATAGGATGGGAATTAGTTGAATCGATACATGACATAAATTTCAGAAAAAAAAAAAGAATGTAAACCATATGAAGTCATAATTGAGTAGAATCTTCTATACCTCGAATTATTATTTCTTACTGTTTTAGCATTACCAAATGCCTCGAGAACAGGATTTGACTGCGAGAAAAAAACATAACATGTACAATGTGATCAATAAGTTGTGATGCAAAACACTTGATGCCCACACCCAAATCACAACCACTAACTCATATCCGTATTCTAACTCTCAATGAAACAGTAATTACCTCAAGAACCTGCTGTTCAACTGTCCTTCCCTCAGCTGCTGATCGTCCCCCCATGTAAGCAAGATACCGCATGAGCAATTTTGTGCTTTCTGTCTTACCTGCTCCACTCTCACCGCTGACCAAGATTGCCTGACTTACTCCTTCATTCATCATGAGCCTGCGTCACGGAATACTGGTTTACTTACTAGAAGCATACATACTACTGATGCCATCAACAAAAAGGAATGCATGCCTGTATGCGGAATCTGCAATAGCAAATGGGTGCGGACTTAGTTCACCAAAGGCTGCTCCTTTATACTGTGCCATCATATGACTATCATATAGATGTGGCAATCTTTGAAAAGGATTCACTGCAATTAATATATTTCCGGTGTAGGTCTGAAAAACAAAAGGGGGAAAGCTTCAATAACATTAGACAAGATGTACAGGTAAGAACAAGTTACTAATGTGATGAACCACTATTAGGAACTCACGTATATTTCATTGATGTCATATCTAGATCTTAAATTATCTAGAACTCCAGGCTCATGCAAGTATGCCAACTTGGTCATATCATCCACACCACAAGGTGGGGCTTCAGAATCTTTGGGGTAGACATTACTTGACTTGACCACAACCTGTAGAAAACATGTAACAGACTGCATTACTTAGCAAATCTTTAAATCACCCAGTTAAGGAGTGGAACAAAAAACAGCAAATAAAATTGACATCAGGAATAAATAGAAAACTTCATCTTCAACATTGAATAAAATAAGCTGGAAGGTCCTAAGTGACTAAAATAGAAACATTGAATGCAAGCAAGGTAAAATAACTTCCATAGATACATTTTTGGGGAAGGTACGTGGTAAACTGTCTTTTATGATGTGACAAAGGCACCCACCGTCTTC
The DNA here is from genome assembly GCF_033568475.1 of Henckelia pumila. Classification (NCBI taxonomy): domain Eukaryota; kingdom Viridiplantae; phylum Streptophyta; class Magnoliopsida; order Lamiales; family Gesneriaceae; genus Henckelia; species Henckelia pumila. The sequence continues at coordinate 144,730,328 of NC_133121.1, forward strand.
CCAGATGTACAGAGCACCTTTACGTCTTCGCCATTGACGGCTACTACCTCTCCGTCTATCCAGGCTGCATCGGGATCCTCCACCCAAATAAGTGATCCAACACCTAAACTGGCTGAAGCAACCTATAAAATTCGACAATAATTTAGCCACCTATGATATGACCAAGTGAAGACTGTCAATAGCTGGAACAAGAAGGCAATTCATGGTTTTTATGTAAGCCATCTTCCTATAATGGAATCCAAGCTACATGAGCACTTCATATCAAATGCAATGAAAGCATGTTCCCAAATGGCAGTTGCAATTTCAACTAAAAATCAAAAGAGTAAATGGCACTAGACAAAAATGTGGCATCAAATGGATAAAGCTGCAGCCCGTCCTCCAGATTCGTCAGTTAAGATCTAAAATGTCGAATAGTTAACTCAATGGAAATATAAAATTTTCAAAAAATCAAAACTCTGAACAACTAAACGGACAAATTTCGATCCACGTACAAATTAACAGCTCGATAAACAGACAGCATTTCAATATTTCATCAATTAATCAAAGAAAAACAAGATTAGCATTGCCACATGCACTTCAAGAAATAGAAAATAAAACAATGAAAAATCATACAACCAAAATCAATAAAAAAAAATTCAGTACCATTTCACAATAACTTCAAGCAGATCGAGAAACTCTAGCGCAGACTTGGTCAGCTTCCAGTCCTCAACAAAACAAAGACTCGACAACGAAAAAATCTACAACACTTGAAAGCAGATCAAAGAACCACTGCTTCCACCACTAAAACAAAGGGAAACTCCAACACAAGAATCACTGAATCAATCCAATCACAAAAAATCGCCTAATCTTACACACAACTCCCTGAATCCCTCCAAGTATTCTATACAAACAAGAGATCTGCAGGGGGAAAAAACTGGTCGCCGTATACACACCAGCACAATTTTTCCTCAAACGAAAAAGGAAAAAAAACGAAGGGAAATCGGAAGAAAATAATAAGAGAGAAATGATGGGTATAATATTATTATTAATTAAGATTAATATTAATATTAAAAACTTAAATAAACCCTTCGCTTATCGCTAAGTTAAGCTAGCGAGGATTTCTTTTTCCCTTTTCTTTTTCTTTTTTTTTCTTTTTCTAGTCTTTACTTATTCTGTCCCACGTTGTTCGAAGATTTGGTCTCTGTCCGAAAATAAAAAAAATTCAGAGCGAAGTAATCGCCGATTAATTAATTAAAAAGAGTTAAAACGTTTGTTTAATGAAGTGAATTCCATAAATGCCCTTCCTAGATACACGTTATTGCAAACCCAAAGGATTTCGGGCTTCCCGACAGATGCGTTACGCGCACAAACGGGTTGGAGTGGGCCCCGCTCTTTTCAAATGCCCAAGCGGTTAGATAAATAAATATTTTTTTTATTTCATACGTAATACCTTTTTAAAAATTTAAATAATAAATAAATAAAGAGAGTCGAAAATAATTTTTTTTTTGTAAAAAAACCCCATAAATTCAAATAGGTGGGCCGTTTCTTTTTGGAAAGATTATTTTATTTTCAGAATGTTTTCTTTTAAATTCAGATTTGTTTCATACATAGAGTTTGGACTTTGGTACTTTTTCTATGTCCATAACACCATAACATACGTTAGAATGAGCAAAGACCACTTAAACAAATTTCATTTTATCTTTAAAATTAGAGTTGGTATCTTATAAGACGTTTCAGAAATCTTTTTTCGTGAAATAGGTCAAAGTCAAACCCACTTATATTTATGATAAAGAGTTACACTTTTGGTATAAAAAGTAATATATTATCAGGATGACTCAACTAAAAAATTCGTCTCACAAAATTTACATAAATTTACATGTGAAATTGTCTCACAAGAGTTTTGTGTTAAAATTTATATCTTCTAACATGTTTTAAAGTTAACATCTGATTAAGTTTATGTTGATCGAACAAAATTTAAATCTTATTCTAGTTTTGAGAAGATAAAAACGATCTTGAGCTCAAAAAAAAAAAAAAAATACCTATCTTTCAACCAGTTAACTTGTAAACAACTAAAATTTTCTATGGTCATGTACATCATTCAAGAAAGGTAAAAGCCACCAAGCTAGAGAACAGACTAAATAAGCCAAAAATAAGAGGGTAACTTAAACATAAAAATTTACTAATATAAGTAAACCTTAAATTGCTGACAAAAATTTTAAGATGTGGACCATTCATGCAATTTAGACCAGCCATCACCGCCGCAACTGACTGATAATAAGTTCGCTCGAATAACATATTGGTGGGCCTTACATATTAGAACTTTGGGCCTATTCCAATAAATTATAAAATCACAAAATAGCAATGCATCGCAGCCCAGATGATAGGCATTTCTTGAGCAACTAAAGTTACATTTTCGCATCTTTGACCATAAAATACAATTCAAATCAAGAGAAGGAAGCTCAGCTATTGAAATTAATTAATTATGCATATACAACACCGAAACTCCAAATTACACCCTCCGAGTCACTACGTTAATGAATTCCAAGATCGACAAAATGAGTAGCCATTGGCCACCGTGTCTATCTCTCCTCTCCCCAAGGAAATTGAGCCAATTTCAGACACCTAAAACTACATCGGAAAACCAGTTATCTTTAACACCCACGGTGGCGTCCCCCTTCTGTACATCTTACAACACACTAAAACGAACCTTCATATCCGGTGCTGGTACCACCGTTCCAACCACGTTTCGGGAGCAACCCGTGTTCACTCATGCTCCCTTGTAACCTGTAGAATGCTCGTTTACTCCTTATGGTCCTAAGAGGACCTGATCGGTTGCCGTGCTTTATTGGCAAGGCAACCCCGCCCTCGACTAAACCTGAAGCTGAAAACGGTCTGTTTTCCATTTCTTCCAGAGGGCCGGAACTGTATTCCATTGTGATGAAAGAGGAAGCTTGGCCATATGTTAGACGAGGGGTTATGCCACCAGCATTCCACCAACTGCTATCCGAGTGGGTAAAGTCACCTCTGAAGTCTGAATCACGAGCAGAGGATTCTTTCTGGCTAAAAGCATCCCCACAAGTCTCATCCATGTCATTGTAGATAAGTTTTAGTGCCTGGACTACTTCTCCCATAAATGGCCGATTAGTAACCTCTGGGTGAACACACATGGAAGCAATGGCTGCTACCTTTGCCATGTCGTCAAAATCATAGCTCCCAGCCAAGGAAGGATCCACCAATTGCTCTAAGCCTTCTCGATTGGTTAGCAGAGGTCGTGCCCAAGTCACAAGGTTTTCTTGTCCAGGAGGTTGAGACATGTCAACAGGTTTCCTACCAGAGAGTAACTCCAAAAGCACAACCCCATAACTATAAACATCACTTTTGACCAGCAAATGTCCCGTCATTGCATATTCAGGAGCCACGTAACTGCAAATAAAATTTCAAGACCAAATGAGTGGCAACAAGTAAATAAATATGTGCATAATAAAAAAGAAAGTGGGAGAAAGAATGAGGATATACTTCTGATAGTAAATTCTCTTTTTTCGTTTTTGTATGTTAAAAAAGAAATGTATAGAACTGCCGACAGTCGAACTCCGCCATAATGCTAGTAACTTTTGAAACCGGAGCTCATACACTTTTAGCATAATCTAGAGAATATTGGTTAACTCATTTTACAGCTATTTTCTTGACAAAAACTTGGTTTCTATTCTGGCTTTGGATGTTAGATGTTAATCTTTTGAAACCCTTTATGTAGCATATGTTGCTTATCGTTAAATATCAATCAAATAAGGTTTCAGCTTTTGTCTGGTTTGAAATTTGATGGTTCTAAACCTTGTTTTGGACAACATAAAGAGAACTCTGAACTAAACACTTTGCCAAAGGAACTTACCCAAAAGTTCCCATGACCCGAGTAGAAATGTGATGACTTCCCTCTGTTGCTTCCCGTGCCAAACCAAAATCTGACACCTTGGGTGTAAAGTCATCCTCTAGTAGAACATTACTAGCTTTAAAGTCTCTATGAATAACACGAGGATTTGAGTCTTCGTGAAGGTAGGCCAGCCCTCTTGCAGCACCAAGAGCAATCTTCAACCGTGCATCCCAATCGAGAGGTCCCTTGTTAGTGTCAGAAGCTGAAACAACAGGCACGTGATTGAGTCTAAAAGGTTGCTGGATACTGCTATGCTTCTCTACCAAGGCACTAATAGCACAGCAAAGAATAGCTTACCCATTTTCCACTTCTTCTCCTAATCGCTATGACAAGAGAAAATGTTGAATCAAAGGAAGAAAGAAAAAAGTATACCATGTAAGTGAGACTCCACGCTGCCATTTGGAATTAACTCATACACCAAACAGCGTGTGCGTCCTTCAATGCAGATACCAATTAATTTCACAAGGTTGCGGTGATGCAACCTGCTTAGCATTTCGATTTCAGCAATGAATTCACGGTCTCCATTTTGATTGTCCCTTGTCAGTAATTTCACAGCAACTTGAGTTCCATCTTCCATGATCCCATGATACACACGCCCAAATCCTCCTTCACCCAACACCTTTTTCGGGCTGAACTTTTCTGTTGCTTTCTCAAGCTCTGCTAGAGTAAATGTTTTGACGGAAAGGACAGCTGTGGGCATGGCAGAAGCCAAAGAAGCTGAAGTTGAACTGGCCGGACTACTTGATAGCATGGATCCTATTCCTGCAACATGGAAAATGAGCATAATTGATTATATTAAAAACCTCAAACAGCCTGACAATCGTCGTATTCCAACACCGCATAACCATCAACCATCAACCATCAAATAAATGCATCCCAGTCCAGTGGGAAATCAAAATTAGTCAAAAACCCCAATATTGGTCATACATTATCATAGGTGTGACGAAAATAAGGGATTGCTTGGCTTTGTTTTGGGAGTTGTTAGAGGAGAGTCTTGGAGAAATTTTTTTGAGAATACATTTTGGGGAAATAGAATTGTCGCTGAAGATAAAAAATCATGCCAGAAATTGATTGACAACATAACTTTAAAATGTTAAATATTACATTTTTGTTTAATACATTTAGTATATGCAGTGATATCGTATTTTAGGGAAGAGATACAGTTCGAATTAAAATAAAAATATGGTGGCGATATGAAAAAATACATTTGTTCGAAAATGAAAAAGGATGGGATTGTATCTGCTATGGGGGAAGGATTTAATGAGATTGTTTTTGTTCTGGGGGATGGAAAATCCTTTCCCAAGAGTAAAAACAAACAAGGCGTAGATTCTCCCCATATAGCTAGTCAACCTCCAATTATTACTCCAAAAACTGTGTCCCACGCAGGTATGTTTTTTTAGACAAGTCAAACCACATATATAGCATGCATGCTTACCAGATCGTTTGTTTATAGATGGTGCAAATCCTGGACCAACAGCATTGGATGGTCTTCTGGCCTTCTTGCACTTAAAAAGAACAGCAACTGCAGCACAACAAACCACGAGAAGTACAAACGCAGACAGACCAATAACAAAGATTATTGGAGGACTCATTTTCTGATTTTTGCTGGCAAAATCAGCGGAAATAGGGTATTGCTGATTTCCAACACTTCCAGTGGGACCGTCACCAGATAAAATGCCAGATGCTGAAGAAGGGAGACCTGCATAAAGTATCTTTAGTATTAATTAAAGAAATTAATTTAGTGCTCGACTGAAATGGAATAAGCTCCAAATTACCTGGATAAGAAACGTTCAGTACATCATAATCACCAAAAAGTGTCCTATTTAGAGGCACTTTCTTGTGCAGGAATCTCTGATAAGTCAGGATGGCAGTTGTATTATCAAACTTCTCTCCTAGCGGAACTAAATTAATATCAACCACCGTTCTTTCTTGATTTTGAGTATCAGCGCTGGCACCAATTATGGTGACTTGACTTTGTTTAAGGTAAGTACCTGCTGCAACCTCTATCTCTAGCTCCGTTACCTCCGGAAAGATAGCGTAGAGGGATACACTAAGAAGAAGTCTAACTTTCATTGGAAATACACAAGCACATGGTGAGCCAAATGGAGCCGAAGCAAGTGGCTCTGCGCAAGTTTGACCGCAACCTGCTAGACGAAATCATCGAATGCATCAAGTCATAAGCCATTACAACACCAGAGAAAATCATTACAATAAAAAAAGGGGGAAAATAGCAGCAAATTTGCGCATTGAGTATGCCAACAATCTCTACGGAAAGAGACCATGGCATGTAATGGCGCAACGCAGTGAAGCATCAACATCTGTAAATTGAGGCAAATACTGACCAGACCAAAAAAATTTTACGCAAAGTATCCATTAACAAACTTGTTCAGAGATAATAAATAAGAAGTGCATTTCCGAACGATCAACGAGAAGAAAGTCGACAAAATTAAATTCGCTAAGCCCTTGGATATATTTATATATATACAATTAAAAGTACAAACACAACATTTGTTGGGGTTTCACACTCTTAAGTCGAATCTTATGTGACAAACCCACTATTCACAAGTTGTGTTCCAGTTCTTTTATATTGATTGGACTGATATATGATTAAAGCTTCTGTCAGTCTGTGACAAATGAGATCCCAAGGATACTGAGCCTGTGTCAGCCCTTTGAGACACGTGGTTCACTAGATTTCTACTGAGTTGCTATTTCTTTCAACATTTTCACGCTTGAACAATCTAGTAGAAACGGTAGAACGTTTTTCAACGCTTCTACATATTAGGTAAGTTGGTCAGCATTTAGTTTAGTACTAAAAGGTTTACTACTTATAGAACGAAAAGCATAACATCATACATGATGAGTGAAGTTAGAATCATCAATTGAGATCTGCGAGTAGGACAGTTGGTTGCTAACAGTACTCAGAACTACTATTTCAACCAGCAAATCATAACAAGAAAAACAAGTTTTCACTATTTGAGTTGTGAGTTTTTTTTTTTTAAACATGAGTTGTGAGAGTATTTACAACAACTAAATGTGTCATGCTCTTACATAGGAATGTGAATGAACCAAGCTGCTATTCGAAGCTTGATTCGACAAAAATTCATTGAAGTTCGTTTAATGAGTCAACTTTTAGATTAAAAATAATTTTGATAACAAATATAGAAAAATCAATTAAATTTATTTGTTAGAATAGAATTACAAATTTTAATAAAAATATTATATTTTTCTCTAAATATATAAATTTTAGTTTTTAATGAATATTTAATTATTTAAATATTTACTCAACATTTATTATGCTCTCTTAGGCTATATAAAAGCTTGAATAAGCTAGTAGGCCATGAATATAAACGATCCAAACTCAAGTATTCAAGAGTTTGGATCGGCTTGCTTACATCCCTACAGTCACACAACTAGATCGTTTTTCCTTTCCCTCTCGAAAATAGGTTCAAGGAACCTCAAAAGCCAAGTATTCATGTAAGTATATTAATAAGAGAGAGCTGAAAAGATTACCTGGGGAAGTTGAAGGAGAGGGAGAAACGGTACGACTTTTAGCTCCATGATGATGGTGGTGATGTCCCGGCAAAGTACCAGCAGGACTTGTGCGTGGACCTAAAACAGAATTTTTACATCAAAAATATCTCAAAAAATTATACAAAATCAAGATGTGAAGAATCATCATTACCATGAGACACAGGAGATGAGGCTGGTGCAGCTGCCGGATGCCTAAAATGGCGCCTTCGGACAGCAATAAATGGAGCAAATGATGCACTTAATGACGCTGCAGTCACTACAAATAAAGAATGGCTAAAACTCGTTATTAAAAAGAAACTATCCCAAAAAAGGGAACAAAATTAGAAGTGGCATGTTTCTTTACATTCTACCAGACACAGTTCATTAACTTACCGTGTTCTGGAAGATTCTTCCCCACAAACGATGGTAAGGCTGGCAGTATTGAAGGAGACAAGTAGATGGGCTGTGAAGGAATCCCTAAATAACAGAAAAAGTTTCAATCGAAAATTCTTACAAGAAAAATGAAACAAATTAAAACAGAAGATGAATTGCGGCACATTGCAAAATTCTCATCTTTGAAGTTTGTGGTAGCGAAAAGTTTACATTTTATGTTATTTAATATATATAGTTATCATTTAGAGCAAATATACAGTGACTGTGTGCACGATTGCTTTTATGAGCAAGCCTCGGTTCTTCGGAAGAATCCAAATTAGCAGCAAAATCCTTCGAAAGTAGAACAATAAATTGTTGTCCAGACAAGAAAAGCATTCACTACATGCGAATTATCCAACCCAGCCAGAAGCAACAAACAAAATAAGTGGTAGAAATAAAATGGTCAGAGGAGTACTTAAGAGGATACACAGACAACGGGTAACCATGCTCGAGAGCCTTTCGCATAAATTTGCGCCGCAAAAAGTGGAAAGAATACCGCCTCACAACGCTTTACCAAACAATTAACTCCAACTGGATAAAATTACGAGAAGCAAGCAGAAATTACCGAAACTAGTACGAAGCAGAGCAAGCAAGAGCAGCAGAAAGAGGAGCATCTTCTATTTCCAAAATGCAACTGACGAGCATTGTTCTCATACACCACCTAGCACTCGCCTGAGCTTTCCCGCGGCACAGTAAACCCCTCCCCACCGACAAACACTTGCACTCACTTCCCCCCTGAAATTCAAACCCCGCATATCGAAAACAACTCAGTACTCGATTAACTAAAGTATGGTCCAAAACCCTAGCTCAAAACAGCAATGCAGGTAGTTTCAGCGAATAATTCGCAGATCCACGAGCTCCAGCGAAGATCTAAGCAAAGTTTCGAGCATTGGAAGCGGGGGGGGCTTGAGAATGCGAGAAATGGATCTTGGAAAAAAGAAGGGAAGGGAAAGGGAACAAAAAAGCGAAGATCTTGAGGTGAGGCTTTTGAGAAAGACAGAGAGAAGCGGAGTTTGGAGTGAAAGGGAGGGAAGAGAGAGATACAAGGGGGGTGGTGGGGAGCTTTTAATGCCGGTGGAGCCACCAGCAAGTCTGTCTTACGGGTGAAATCTGAGTGTCTGTAGCACGCCCCAACGCTGCGCGTGACGGCTACGGACCAATTGGGATAAACCAATGCTGATTCCCAGTTTTTCTTTGGTTATTATTTTCTGGCGGGATTAGAAATATAATTTAGGGGTTAAAAAAAAAAGGAACAAAATTACCATGATGGTTTATTAATGTGTTATAATTTTGTAATAGGTTGGGGATTATTTATTTTAAGGAGAACTTAGATTCAATCCCAAAGTTCAAGAATCAGTTAAGATTCGGTCCTCATGTTAGAAAAAGAATCAGTTAAGATTCGGTCCTCATGTTAGAAAATCTTCCTCGTGTTAGAAAATTTTGTTTGAATCATTGTCTTATACTTTTTCATGTATGAAAATTGGTATATAAGTTTAAATATATGATACTAATATATGATATTTGAGTATTAACAGTTTCAAATTGATACAAAAATTAAGATTTTGAATATAACATTGAAACAATTTTTTTAACATCAAAAGCTTAATGTGTTGGGATCTAAACCAAGCGGAAAATACTCGAAATAATTTTTCGTAGAAACCGATTAAACATTTTGTAAATCATTTGAAAAAGATGCAAGTTAAAATACTCAAAACAGTTTGGTTGAAGCATTTTATCAAACACTTTATATGCACATAAAATGCTTCAACAATGCATCTTAAAAACAGTAGCAAAAGTAAAGTAAATGTAATAAACAAATAGACACAAATTTGTTTATAAATGTTCGGAGATTTCAAAGACTCCTACGTCACCCCTTCTTCCTCCTCAAAAGGATATCACTAGAAGGCTTTGATTTATACAACTCATTTGTACAAACCCACTCCAAAACTAAGACTTACCCACTGTCTATCTTAGAACTTTTAGTCACACTCGATTGTAGGTTGCAACCTCACAATCCACATAATGTTTAACGTTTTTATGTCAAGACCACAAACACAATCTTTAACGTCTTTGTGTTAAGACTCTCACTCAACTAATATATGAAATACATTTATCTTGTATATGTGAGTGAGTTGGATGTGAAGAACTATACTGTTAAAGCTCAAGAAATATGTTGATGTGTTCTTCACACCTAGGGCTTGCTCTCAACTAGATGGTAAATCTTGTTTAGACGCCTATGCTTTGAATCCCCGTTCAAAAGCTTGTATTTGATCTTCAAGATGTTGTATTTATAAGCTCTAAGAGTGATATAGCCGTTAGACATTGAAATAAAGTCGTTGGGCACTTTCTTGTACTGTTGGAACTAAACTGAATCTTGGAGATCAACTAATCGTTGGTGCAAAACTGATCTTGGAGTAGTTTTGGTACTGTAGCAGTTGAGCAATATCAGTTTGGTAGCAGTTGAGCAAACTCAGTTTGGTAGCAGTTGAGAAAACTTCAGATCCTTTGATATATAGGCAAAGTGATGAAAATAAAAGTTGTGGATCTTTGTCTTTCCTTTCCAACGCATCAAGAAACACTCAATTCGGAGTTCATATGCGAAAGTTATTCTTGAAATACTAGACCTGCTACAAAATAGTTAAGCACATAAACAGTTGAGTGAATGTGGTTCAGTCGAGTATTATATCTCTTGATTCATTGATTTCTGAGCAAAATGATAAACATAAAAGTTGTAGCCTTTTTTTAGCTTTCCATTGAATTAAGAATCACTCCATTTCAAGTTTATATGAGAGAGATATGTTCGAAATACTATACTGTGCTATAAATTATGCTCTGTAGAATTTCAGTTCCAAACCAGCAAGTTCAATGCAGTTTAGCAACTTCTTATGCTTCGATTCAGACATAGACTTGTGAATATGGTTTTTATATCATTTTCTTAGCTTTCTAACGCATGCTTAATTGTTTTATTTGGATAACCGAGTTGCAAGATATGGCCAAAATACCAGAACTGCTAGAGATAAACTGATTCTGTTTTTGCTCAACTGATCCAGTTCAGTTTGGTATTACGACGTCAGTTTGATCTAGATACATCCGTTTTTGCTCAACTAGCGTGAAATACAATATGTTCTTAATTTAATTTTCTATGCATTAGTCTTGACGGCTATTCATTTTCATCATTGAGCTGTGATATATCATCAAAACACCGGAGCTCGGTATATATCCAGTTTGGCTTCCATCTTGAGTTTAGCAACTTCATACCAGAGTAAATATAATAGAAACACAATAACAAGTTTTGTTATCATTAAAATCAAGATTGTTTGTGTTTCACAACCCAACATAATGTACATAAGTGTCTATGTACAAAATATTTATATTAAAGCACTTATTCATTTTTAATAAGTACATACATTAGTATTTTGAAAATCACGATAATTAACAATTTGTGTGCACTAATTTAAGAAATTTGAGTACAAAAATATTTATTTTATGAATTGATTTATATATTTATGCCATCAATTTTCTCAAATTGAATACAAAATCATGATTTATATTTTCAGTTTTAGATATATAAAATATAACAAAAAAAAATTTATACCAAGTAAACTTGTTTTTATACCATTTGAAATAGCTAGTACTAAAATTTCATATATTTGTACCTGATTTTCAAATAATTATACATATTTTTCACATCAAAAATTATTTGTGGACGCAGAGAGTATAGACAAACTTTTTATGAATTAAGGAGTACAGAAAAAATAAATTTCTGACAGGGTCTGAATCATAAACAAGCATATGGCATGGGGATTTTTTTTACCAATAAACACCCTTAGTCAGACGTTTCCAAATCTCTTTAAAAGATTTTCACATTTAGAATACCAAGCAAAAGGAACATCCTTGCAGGTAAGTTGTGTCAAAGGTCTGGCAATTTGGGCAAAATTCTCAATGAACCTACGGTAATATCCAGCTAGACCCAGAAAACTGCGAATCTCAGCTACCATCGTAGGTCGTGCCCAATTCAGTACTGCCTCAACCTTAATTGGATCCACCGATATTCTTTTTGTGGATATAACGTGACCAAGAAACACGGCCCATTCCATCCAAAACTCGCATTTGATTAGTTTCACATACAATTGCTTTTCTCGCAACGTCTGCAAAACATTTCTCAAGTGTTGTGCGTGCTCATCTCTATCGTCTGAATATACCAAGATATCATCAATGAAGACAATCACAAATTTATCCAGGTAATCTCAAAACACACGATTCATTATATCCATAAAAACTTCATGTGCATTCTTCAGACCGAATGACATCACCAATAATTCATAATGCCCAAACCTGGTACGAAAAGCAGTCTTAGGAATATTTGAGTCCCAAACAATCAACTGGTGGTATCTCGATATCATATCAATCTTAGTGTATACATAAGTACATGTCATCAATGTGTGGCAATGTGTACTTGTTCTTGATCGTGACACGATTTGTGAGACCTCGTTTCTAATCAACTAATATCAGACAACAATCGATAAGTAAACAAGAAACCAATAATATATTATTTTTTTTAAAAAGAAAGCTTGCGCGCCCGCGCTGATGCTGCGCAAAAACTAGCGCGCCAGTGCTCTAAGCAAGAGCGCCCGCGCCCATACCTCGCAAAGAGGCCGCGCGCCCGCGCCGTCCTCTCGCCCAGAAGAGTTAAGGCACTGAAATAAACTCAATCAAAACCTAAACGCTTGCATTAAAAGTATATGACATGCCAATAACAATACAAATAAGGTTTAGGGAAGAGAAACATTCAATACGGTAGTACCTACATCGATTCTTGCTTACAAAACAAATACGAGAAGTTCGAATGACTAAACATGTTCGCAAAACATAACTAGGTTGACATGCTGATTCGACTTCTAAACGAGTCTCACTTCTATCTCTTGCTCTGGACGCTAACCAGGTCTATGCTGACTTGATCCTGCCCTTCCTGTTGCCAAGTACACATACAAAACAAAGCAACAGCCAGATAAACCGGTGAGAATGATAATCCCAGTAAAAGCAACATATCAAGTAATACAACAATAAACATGCTTTCAAGACAACAACACAATCAATAACAACGTAATGAAATGCATGTCTTTAAACCGGGATATCAAATCTGATAAACGAAGGATTACTACTGTGCTTTTGGGATCCCAAGGATGAGATCATGTGACGACTCACCGACTCTCCCAATCGAGGTGGTGCCACATATCTCACTCCTCTAGACTTTGAGCAACCATAATAAGTATGCTAGCACTAGGAGATACGACTACGACCTAGGCCACTCAATCATAGTTCCCAAACGTCCAAACAAAAAGGGCGGTTCTGCCCGCTGAATCAACGTAGGCTCAAGATGAATGCATAACAAAAACATAAAACATAAGCCACATAGTCAAAAGCAAAATCAATCAACAAGACACAAGTTCCTCATGCTAGAACAAGTGTAGATGCAATATGTGATTTGAAAAGGGAAACTCGAGAACCAACTGTCCCGAGTATGCTATCCCGCTACGATGACTGCTTTTACCTTTCAATGTCATAGATCCAACTCCAGTCAAGCTACAACAAAAGATTGTATCAACAACTATACAACCTAAACAACAAACAATGGTTCAAGGAAATCTCTTTACCGTTCTTCGTCCAACTCTCGACGAACAATGCTGCTAACACAGGGCTCGACAAACTCCAACGAATCTGTACGAATACAAGAATTGATCAACAACCATGATCACTCACAAGCCAAGGCTTCAATCAATACAAAAACGATTCGAAAACCCCAAAACTCAAACCGACGGCATAACAGCTATACACTGAACAAACCGGAAACGCAGACAGCAGTTCAATACCGATATAACCTCATATCAATGCCCAAAACAACAATAACAAAGCAAACCCATCAATCTCAAAATTCACATTTTCAAAAATGGCTTCCAAAAATCATAACAAATCCGAACGTCGCTCTAATTCAAAACCGACAGATAATAAACGATCAGAACTCTGTCTAGAACAACATACTCGAATCTAGAACGATTCTAACAACATCCAAAAACTAGAATGTATCCGATCGTAGAAAAACTTATGATATAACGGAGCTCTCGCTGCAGTGATCGCTAATCTGCCTTCAGAAATAAATTCCAACGGCCGGATCGAGCTCGGACTGAAATCTGGAAGCTTAGGAAAAGCTTGGAGGCGTTCTAATGGAGCTCACGGTTTGGAGGAGGAAGAAGAAGACTTCTCAACAATAAATCTAAGTGTAGATAATATATAAAATCCATAATTTGCGTTTTAGTCCCTGAAAAATCCAATTTTTGCAAAAAAGACCCTGATCAAAATCAAGTCGGCTCGTGAACTCTGTAATCTCCGATTAACTCAAATAAACTCATTTAAGATAAAACGGGACGTTACAATTCTCCCTCACTAAGAAGAGATTTCGTTCTCGAAATCAACAAGAACCACAACTCATAAGATAGAATAAAGAACTAAAGACAGTAAGAAGAACTCACGTCATCCGAATAACTCCAGAAATCGTTGTCTCATGTCAGATTGTGTCTCCCAAGTCGCTTCCTCGACTTCGTGACGGCTCCACTGCACTTTCACCAACGGAATCAACTTGGTTCTGAGCTGTTTCTCCTTCCGATCAAGGATCTGAAGCGGTCGCTCAAAGTAGCTCAGAGTCTAGTCTAACTCGGCTTCGTCAGGCTGAAGAATATGAGAAGGATCTGGATGATACTTTCGCAGCATAGAGACGTGAAAAACGTCGTGAATACCAGATAAAGATGGAGGAAGTGCAAGTCTATAGGCAAGATCGCCTATCTTCTCGAGAATCTCGTACGGCCCGATGAATCTCGGAGATAACTTCCCTCTCTTACAGAATCTGACAGTGCCTCTAAATGGAGAAATCTTCAGAAAGACTCGGTCTCCCTGATCAAAACTCAGAGGTCTATGCCTGACATTCGCATACTTCGCCTGCCTATCTTGAGCTGACTTCATTCTAGTCTGAATGATCTTAACCTGCTCTCTAAGCATCTCCGGTCCCAAATCTGGTGACTCGGACAAATCATCCCAAAACAACGGATATCGACACTTCTTACCATACAAAGCCTCAAAAGGTGCCATACCGATACTCGCTTGGAAGCTGTTGTTGTAAGAAAACTCGACAAGAGGCAAAGAATCCTGCCAACTAGTGCCAAAGTCTAGCACTACCGCTCGCAGCATATCCTCTAACGTCTGGATAGCCCGCTCTGACTATCCATCAGTCTGAGGATGATAAGCTTTACTCAGATGCAATCGAGTACCAAGTGCCCCCTGAAGACTGTGCCAGAAGTGAGAAGTGAATCTAGGATCTCTGTCTGAAACGATCGACTTCGGCACACCATGCAATCTCACAACATTGCTAACATACAACTCAGCCATCTGATCATGACGATACGTCATCCTGTGCGGAATAAAACACGCAGACTTCATCAATCGATCGATCACTACCCAAATGGCATCGCATCCTCGAACGTATCGTGGTAGCTTCGTGACGAAATCCATGGAAATGTGATCCCACTTCCATTCATTAACAGATAGACTGTGCAACAGACCTCCTGGTCACTTTCGTTTTGCTTTTACTTGCTGACAGTTCAAACACCGAGATACAAATCTCGCAACATCGCTCTTCATTCTCTTCCACCAGAACTGGTTCTTCAGGTCGTTGTACATCTTACGACCTCCAGGATGAATACTAAACCGACTGCAATGAGCCTCTCGAAGAATACGCTGCCTCAACTCCGAAATATCAGGCACAACAATATGGTTATTCACAAACAAAACATCATCTCTAGCCTGGAATTCAGACTGATGCCCAGATCTGACTTTCTCTACTGAAACCTGAATGCTCGGCTCAGACTTCTGTTCTTCTCTGATTGCAACAAACAACTCCGGTTCGGCTTGAATAGCAAACACTCTGATAGTCTCCCTATCTGTTTCAAACTCTAAACCAGAAGTGCAACAATCATCGATCAACTGAAAAACACCAATAGTAGAAAGAGATAAAGAACAAAGCTTTCGGCTCAAGGCATCTGCAACTGCATTCGACTTTCCCGGATAATACTTGATTTCACAGTCGAAATCCTTCAACAGATCTAACCATCTTCTCTGTCTCATATTCAGCTCGGCCTGCGAAAACAAGTACTTAAAACTCTTATGGTCAGAAAAGATCTCGAAAGACTCACCATACAGATAGTGACGCCAAATCTTCAGAGCAAAGACGATCGCGGCTAGTTCAAGATCATGAATCGGATAACGAGTCTCGTGCGGTTTCAGCTGTCTCGATGCATACGCCACCGTATGCTTATGCTGCATAAGAACACAACCCAAGCCTCGGTTAGAAGCATCACAATAGACTGTGAAACCTCCAGTACCCTTCGAAATAGAAAGAATCGGAGCACTGGTCAGTCTCCTCTTCAGATCAACAAAGCTAGCCTCACAATCTGCAGTCCAGACAAAAGGCGCATTCTTCTGAGTCAGCTGGGTAATAGGCTTGGCAATAGACGAGAAACCCTCGATGAATCAGCGATAATAACCAGCTAAACCCATGAAGCTTCGGATCTCAGGTACTGATATCGGTCTAGGCCAATTCATAGCCGCTTCAGTCTTGCTGGGATCGACAGAAATCCCATCTCCAAAAATGATATGACCGAGAAAGACAACTCGATCCAACCAGAATTCACACTTAGACAACTTGGCAAACAACTGCTCAACTCGCAAAATCTGCAGTACGGTCCTCAAGTGCTCTGCATGGTCAGTACGGTTCTTCGAGTATATAAAAATATCATCGATAAAGATAATGACGAACTCATCTAAATAACGCTGAAAGATACGGTTCATCAAACCCATAAAAACCACTGGAGCGTTAGTCAAACCGAACGGCATGACTATAAACTCAAAGTGACCATACCTCGTTCTGAATGCGGTCTTAGGTGTAAGAGTGGGTGCCCAGTGAGCCAACTGTGTGGCTATGGGCTTTGTTGACTCTTTGTATAAACAATCTTTTGTTTAATATTATTTACACTTTTATGGCAATGACTTTATATTACTTCATATTGTTATATTGCGATATACTATTGTTGTTTTGATAAAGACCTTGAATATACTATAGTGTATGTAAGATGTGGTAGAACATGGAGATGTCTATCATGAAATACATCTTATAGTCACTGTATATTCTAAAACCGTTCCTAGTCGATTGAGCCGTCCGATAATAAGGATAAGGATCGCTCGAGTTTGAGACTAGCATTTGCGATGCGGAGTACCACGTTTCATTGGTAGGGAACATGGAGATGTTCGAAGCATGCAAATGGATATTCATAGGATGAATAGTCGAACTACCCTATCCGGACTTTCCAAGTGGTTATCACTTATCGAGTGGATAAAGTCCGCGGTTTTGGTTGTACACCATTAGTCCTTACGACTTGAAACATCATGGAGACTCTATATGCTAGTACTGTGCTTTGACTCGTTTACCGACTCTGAGGGGGTCATCAGGTGTCGAGATTGGGTACAGTTACGACACATATAGGAGTCAATGCATTGTTGTCAAGGATTCACCACATACTTGCGAGTGTGGATATCCTATGCGATCTGAGGAGATATTAGTGTGACAAATCTCTGGCCAGAGTACTTGATGTGATTTAAGAAATGGTTTCTTAGTAGCACATGCGATGTCACTAATTTGATCTTCAAGATGCATTGCATAGTTATCGAATCTTGAGCGACTCTCGATATACCAATGGTTGTTGATTCGATCGGGATATTTGGATGAAGGGACCGTACTGTACGTTAACCAAAATCTACTGGTTCTTGTAAGCACTATCAGTGATACCTAGGGAATCATGGGGCGATGTTGCTAGGCGCTTTACCATGATTCGTTGGGCAAGTCGGAAAGTGTTGTTCCGAGTCACAAGGAGTTGTGAGCCCACGGCTAGCTGTATCCCTGAACCATTGAGGGTCACACAGTGTAATGGAGTTTTAATCCCCGTTGAGATAGTTAAATTTAAAGAGTTAAATTTAATGAACTAAGGAGTTGGACTTCTTAAATAAGAGTAAGGGAGTAGGATTTCCTAAAATGACATAGGGATGGACATTTTTGGAAACCACTGAATTCGGATTCAGGAAAATTTATTTTGACTTTAAAACGTGCAGAAATGGTTTCTGTGCACATTGGTGAAATCGTTTCATCAATCGGAGTCACGATAAATTTTATATTAATTTCTGAACGAGTGGGCTTTGCTTGTCGGGCCCCAGCTTATGACTAATGGGCCCTAAGGTGTTAGTGGCCTGCATTATAAATAAGTTATTTCAGTACAGAAATTACACACAACAGGTCATTATTTTGAGAGCAATAATTTCGAAACCCTAGCCCCTATTCTCTCTCAATTCGGCCGATCACCCTCCCACTCTGTCAGAGAAATTCCGGTCTGTGATTTTGAATCGCAGTAAGGAATAACGAATCAAATTCGTGTATTCTCTTCGCAGAAAACTTCTGATAGATTTTCTAGTGCAATCTATCAGAGGGATTAAACCTCTGTTCGTGGACCTGATTGAAGGCGTTCATCGGTTCCAGGGAGAGACAACAAGAGCAGAATTGTTCTGTTGGTGTCCATTAATCTCGTTGCGAGATTTGAGGTAAAATTTATTTAATTGTTATTTAAATTTTACACACACGTAATTCAATCGATGAACGGTTGATACCCATACCATGGAAACGTTCCATGAAAAATTTTTAAACTTCCGCTGCACCGGGTATCAATCGTAATTGGTCTGGGAACTCGCCAGTTTTCCAACAGTGGTATCAGAGCCAGGTTGCTCAGATCAATCGATTGAATAATCAATTGTACAAAATTTTTGAGTCTCGGTTTATGAAACAAAATAAATATTTTTAATAAAAAAATTTTTTTTCGGGGCAAAACCCGGGCAGCGATTGGATCGCTGCCCGGTGGGGCAGCAATTGTTGCTGCCCCGGGCGGCGCACGGCGCCGCCCAAAGGGGGCGCACAGCGCCGCCCAAGGCGGCGACCGTCGCCGCCCAGGGCGGCGCACGGCGCCGCCCAGGGCAGCGCTGTGCGCTGCCCAGCGCAGCGCTGGGCGCTGCGCAGGGCAGCGCTCGGCGCTGCCCAGGGGCGGCGCTCGGCGCCGCCCAGCGCAGCGCCCAGCGCTGCGCAGGGCGGCGCTCGGCGCCGCCCAGGGCAGCGCACGGCGCTGCCCTAAGGGGGCAGCCGGGCTGCCCCCGGCCCGCGCCCCGGGTGCGGGCCGGCCCGGGAGTGTCCCGGGCGGCCCGCGGGAAAAATTATATTTTAATTTTTTAATATTTAAAATTTTATTTTTGGTCCGGTCAAAAATTGTTTTTGATTGGTTCACGAGATTTCGGATCGAATTGTTCGAGTCCGTAAATTTTAAAATTGATTTTGGATAAATTTGAATTTTTGGAAAATTTTAATATTTTATCCGTAAATTGAATTTTGAAATCGATTATTTTGGTACAATTGATGATAAGATATGATCTTATGATATATTAGATAAAATATGATTTTATTTGTAAAATTGGATTTTATAGATAAAATATGATTTTATTTGATATGGAGATAAAATATGATTTTATATGTGAAATGTGATTTTATATATAAAATATGATTTTATCTTGTTTAAATTTGAATTGCCACAGCATGTTATCCAATAAATTAATTTTGAATTAAATGTTATTGGATAAGGATGATCGATTGCCATGACCAATTTTGTAGGTGTATGTTAGGAATTTACATTTTGTCTTTATTGTTGTTGGTTTTATTAATGGGCCTGGTTTATGGCCCGATATGAATGTCATATGTAATAAAAGTGGGCTTGGTTTATAGCCCGTTCCCACCCCCTAAAAATGTATCCCCTACTTGTCATTGTTATTTATTGTAAATACATTAGATTTAGTGGGAGATCAAGATTTGAAGATGGTGGGCCCAGCAGACAATGAAGACTGAAGAAATGTAAATTGGAAGCATATGTAATAGGATTGCATTTGCATACTGCATATTACCTAGGATTGGACTAAGACCCGTGATTGGCAACCACGGGTCAATTAGAAATGGAATCGATCATCCTATATAATATGTGATATTATGATTGTATGCATGTTTAGACATAAATTGCGTGAATCCGGCAATGCATGCAATAAATTAAATATGATGAGACAAATATTTTTATAAATAAAATCCCTCATTTTAAATATGATTTAAAATTTATATCAAGATAAATAAAGGAAATTTAAATATTGTTTAAATGTTCCTACCTTCCATCAACGGTCAATGTATGTGATGCTACCCGCGGATACGGTCCGGCTCATATTATTGGGGGGGCCCGTCCGTCGGAAAGCTGTACATTGGATCGACAAATGTTGTAAGTTGGGTGGAACTCCCATGGGATCGGCTCATATTATTGGGGGATCCACATGGCGACCGTCCATCACAACTTAATATTGATGGGTCATCTTGACATGTCACTTTAAACGGCGTCATATTATTGGGCCCTTATTGGACATGAGGTAAATACATGGGGGTTGCTTTGGAAGCAATTGGGCTCTACCTTTTGAGAATTATGGTTGGCTGATATTATTCGGGACCATAAGTTTGTCAATTGGACTCCATGTTCTCACTAAGGAAAAAGTTTCCCGTTTTCACTAGAGGGTGGTGAAATCGTTAAAATAGTGGGAGTGAGATTCATAAAATTAAATTCGCCTATTTTATGTCTTAGTAAATTGTTAAACAATCATTGATATATGTCTGTTTTTCCTTTTCAGTATTTCATACAATGAATTCGCGAAATCCTTTATTCTCGATCCTCGAACAAAACAAGCTGACTGGCGCCAACTATACGGAATGGTTCCGGAAGTTGAAGATTGTCTTAACTTCGGAGAAAATGCTCTACGTGTTAGAGAAAGCACCTCCGAAGGAAGCACCAGCTGACATAAGTCCGGAGGAATTGGCCAAACTTGATGCATGGTGCGACCATGACATCAAGACCAAATGCTATATGCAAGCCTCGATGTCTGATGAACTCCAGAGGCGATTTGAGGACACGGTGAATGCTGCTGACATTCACACGCAACTCAAGGAACTTTTTGGGGCTCAGTCGAGGGCTGAAAGGTTCTCTACTGTTAAGGAGTTGATGACGTGCCGCATGCGTGAAGGGACTTCGGTCCGTGATCATGGGGTACGAGTGATTTGGCTCATACAGAAGTTAGCGACCCTTGATTTGGTGTTGGAGCATGAACTCAATGTGGACTTGCTGCTTCTATCTCTTCCTTCTTCATTTGATGGATTCGTGATAAATTTTAATATGAACAAGATAGAGGCCACCCTTGAAGAGATGGTCAATATGCTCGTTACATATGAATCCACACTTAAGAAGGATAAGCCAGCTTTCTTGGTGGGCTCCTCATCTTCTGCTAAGAAGGGGCCAAGTATGAAGGGCAAGAAACGTTCTGCCCCACCCAAGAAAGTGGAACCCGAGAAGAAGCAAAAGACAAAGGCTTCAAACGATGGAAAATCCAAGGATGTTTGCCATTACTGCAAGAAGCCGGGTCATTGGAAGCGCAACTGCAAGGAGTATCTTGAGCAGTTGGGAACTGCAAAGGGTATGTTCTATATCGAAATAAACATGTCACTTAATACAACTTCTTGGGTATTGGATACCGGATGTGGATCTCACATTTGCAATGATTTGCAGGTGATGACAAGAAGTCGCAGGCTTAGAATGGGTGAGACCCAGCTGAGGCTCGGGAATGGTTCCAGAGTTGAAGCTACGGCCATTGGAGATGTTTGTTTGATTTTGCAGAATGGTTTTAAATTATTGTTGAGAGATGTTTTATTTGTGCCAGATTTAATTAAAAACATTATTTCTATTTCTATGCTTGATAGAGATGGTTATTCTTGTAATTTTGTGAATGGGATTTGCAGTATTTACAAGAATGAATGTTTAATTGGAAATGGACAACTTGAAAACGATCTATACAATTTAAAACTAAAAGACGTTCCAGTAAATTGTATTGACAAACCGGCGACAACAAACAAAAGGAAAATCGATAGTCAAAACTCGGCAAACCTTTGGCACGCTAGACTAGGTCATATTTCCTCAAGGAGGATGAACAAGCTAGTGGGAGAGGGCATGTTTGATATGTCTGATATTAACTCTCTACCTACTTGTGAATCCTGCCTAAAAGGGAAAATGACTAAATCTCCTTTTAAGGGGAAGCCTGAACGTAGTCAAAATCTGTTGGATTTGATCCATACAGATGTTTGTGGTCCATTTAGAGTAGGGACTCAACATGGCCACACCTACTTCATTACCTTTACTGATGATTATTCTAGGTATGGGTATTTATATTTAATGAAATATAAGTCTGAAGCATTTGAAAAGTTCAAAGAATTCAAGGCTGAAGTAGAAAACAAGCTAGGTAAAAGTATTAAAGCACTTCGATCGGATCGAGGTGGAGAATACTTGAGTACCGAGTTTTTGGACTATCTGAAAGAGAATGGGATTCTCTCTCAGTGGACTCCTCCTATGACACCACAGCTTAATGGTGTATCGGAGCGTCGTAATCGAACTTTGTTGGACATGGTTCGATCTATGATGAGCTTCACTGAGCTTCCACCTTCGTTTTGGGGCTATGCGCTTGAAACGGCGGTATTGTTGTTGAATAACGTCCACACTAAAGCAGTGGAAAAAACACCATACGAGTTATGGAATGGCAAAGCTCCTAAGTATTCGTACTTGAGGATTTGGGGATGTCCTGCTTACGTGAAGCGGACAGTGGGAGATAAGTTGGATAGTCGATCCAGCTTGTGTTATTTTGTGGGGTATCCGAAGAATTCAATCGGATATTATTTCTATTATCCTGCTGAAACAAAGGTGTTTGTTTCACGGAATGCCACCTTCTTGGAGAAGGAGTTCTTATTGGATAAGAAAGGCGAGATGATGGAACTCGAAGAAGTTCGAGAAGAACCCGAAATACAAAATAACGATCCCACACCTCAGGAACCATTGCTGGACACGCCTGCAACTAGAAGATCCGAGAGGACTTCTAGACCTCCAGTTCGATATGGTCTTCTTCTTGAAGAGGGTCAAGATGAACCCGACATTGGATGTGATCCAAGAAGCTTCAAGGAAGCAATTTCTGATGCGGATTCGAATTTATGGCTTGAAGCTATGCAATCAGAATTGGATTCGATGCATACTAACCAAGTCTGGACTTTAGTGGATCCTCCCGATGGAATTGTTCCAATAGGGTGTAAATGGATCTACAAAAGAAAGCTTGGGCCTGATGGTAAGGTATTGACCTACAAGGCGCGATTGGTGGCTAAAGGTTATACTCAAAGGCAAGGAGTTGACTATGACGAAACCTTTTCACCAGTTGCAATGTTCAAGTCCATAAGAATCCTTATTGCCATAGCTGCATGGTATGACTATGAGATATGGCAGATGGATGTGAAGACTGCTTTTCTTAATGGAGACATTAAGGAAGAAATCTATATGAAGCAGCCTGAGGGGTACACATCCATGGGAAGCGAGCATAAGGTATGCAAGCTTCAGAGATCAATTTATGGTCTAAAACAAGCATCAAGAAGTTGGAACCAGAAATTTGATGAAACAATTAAAGACTTTGGTTTCATCAAGAACCCGGAGGAACCTTGCGTGTACAAGAAAGTAGTTAAGGATGCGGTGACATTCTTAGTACTTTATGTTGATGACATCCTACTCATTGGAATGATGTAGGGATGTTGCAGTCAACAAAGATATGGTTATCAGGTAGATTTTCGATGAAGGATTTGGGTGAGGCATCCTACATTCTTGGGATACAGATCTATAGGGATAGATCTAAGAGAATGATAGGACTCACTCAATCAACCTACATCGATACCATATTGAAACGGTTTTCAATGGATGGGTCCAAGAGAGGACATCTACCCATGTGTCATGGAGTTTCTCTATCCAAGTCTATGTGTCCCAAGACTGATGCAGAGATAGAGAATATGACACATGTACCATATGCGTCAGCTATAGGTAGTATCATGTATGGGATGATATCTACCAGACCGGATGTAGCATTTGCTCTGAGTGTCACGAGCAGATATCAGTCTAATCCTGGTCAGATGCATTGGAAAGCCGTGAAGGACATTCTTAAGTACTTGCGAAGGACTAAGAATATGTTCATGGTTTATGGAGGACGAGAACTCAAACTGGAAGGCTATACCGACTCTAGCTTCCAAAGTGATGTGGATGACTCGAAGTCAACCTCTGGATTTGTGTTCATGCTCAATGGTGGTGCTGTCTCTTGGAAGAGTTCCAAGCAGGACACCACAGCGGATTCCACCACTGAGGCTGAATACATTGCAGCATCAGCTGCTGCTAAAGAGGCCGTTTGGATGAGGAATTTCGTCCAAGAGTTGGGCGTCATTCCTGAATTTGTTGGTCCAGTCCCGGTGTACTGCGACAACACGGGTGCCGTTGCTCAAGCAAAGGAACCAAGGTCTCATCAAAGATCCAAACACGTACTGAGGAAATACCACATAATCCGGGAGATTGTGGAAAGAGGAGACATCAGTGTCGAACGAGTGGCCTCTGCAGACAATATCGCTGATCCACTTACTAAGCCTTTGCCAGGACCATTGTTTGACAAACATCGCGAAGCAATGGGTCTACGTAGTATGACTAGTTGGCTATAGGGCAAGTGGGAGATTGTAAGAGTGGGTGCCCAGTGAGCCAACTGTGTGGCTATGGGCTTTGTTGACTCTTTGTATAAACAATCTTTTGTTTAATATTATTTACACTTTTATGGCAATGACTTTATATTACTTCATATTGTTATATTGCGATATACTATTGTTGTTTTGATAAAGACCTTGAATATACTATAGTGTATGTAAGATGTGGTAGAACATGGAGATGTCTATCATGAAATACATCTTATAGTCACTGTATATTCTAAAACCGTTCCTAGTCGATTGAGCCGTCCGATAATAAGGATAAGGATCGCTCGAGTTTGAGACTAGCATTTGCGATGCGGAGTACCACGTTTCATTGGTAGGGAACATGGAGATGTTCGAAGCATGCAAATGGATATTCATAGGATGAATAGTCGAACTACCCTATCCGGACTTTCCAAGTGGTTATCACTTATCGAGTGGATAAAGTCCGCGGTTTTGGTTGTACACCATTAGTCCTTACGACTTGAAACATCATGGAGACTCTATATGCTAGTACTGTGCTTTGACTCGTTTACCGACTCTGAGGGGGTC
Organism: Henckelia pumila; assembly: GCF_033568475.1. NCBI lineage: Eukaryota > Viridiplantae > Streptophyta > Magnoliopsida > Lamiales > Gesneriaceae > Henckelia > Henckelia pumila. Next base: position 144,755,521 of record NC_133121.1, read on the forward strand.
ATCAGGTGTCGAGATTGGGTACAGTTACGACACATATAGGAGTCAATGCATTGTTGTCAAGGATTCACCACATACTTGCGAGTGTGGATATCCTATGCGATCTGAGGAGATATTAGTGTGACAAATCTCTGGCCAGAGTACTTGATGTGATTTAAGAAATGGTTTCTTAGTAGCACATGCGATGTCACTAATTTGATCTTCAAGATGCATTGCATAGTTATCGAATCTTGAGCGACTCTCGATATACCAATGGTTGTTGATTCGATCGGGATATTTGGATGAAGGGACCGTACTGTACGTTAACCAAAATCTACTGGTTCTTGTAGGCACTATCAGTGATACCTAGGGAATCATGGGGCGATGTTGCTAGGCGCTTTACCATGATTCGTTGGGCAAGTCGGAAAGTGTTGTTCCGAGTCACAAGGAGTTGTGAGCCCACGGCTAGCTGTATCCCTGAACCATTGAGGGTCACACAGTGTAATGGAGTTTTAATCCCCGTTGAGATAGTTAAATTTAAAGAGTTAAATTTAATGAACTAAGGAGTTGGACTTCTTAAATAAGAGTAAGGGAGTAGGATTTCCTAAAATGACATAGGGATGGACATTTTTGGAAACCACTGAATTCGGATTCAGGAAAATTTATTTTGACTTTAAAACGTGCAGAAATGGTTTCTGTGCACATTGGTGAAATCGTTTCATCAATCGGAGTCACGATAAATTTTATATTAATTTCTGAACGAGTGGGCTTTGCTTGTCGGGCCCCAGCTTATGACTAATGGGCCCTAAGGTGTTAGTGGCCTGCATTATAAATAAGTTATTTCAGTACAGAAATTACACACAACAGGTCATTATTTTGAGAGCAATAATTTCGAAACCCTAGCCCCTATTCTCTCTCAATTCGGCCGATCACCCTCCCACTCTGTCAGAGAAATTCCGGTCTGTGATTTTGAATCGCAGTAAGGAATAACGAATCAAATTCGTGTATTCTCTTCGCAGAAAACTTCTGATAGATTTTCTAGTGCAATCTATCAGAGGGATTAAACCTCTGTTCGTGGACCTGATTGAAGGCGTTCATCGGTTCCAGGGAGAGACAACAAGAGCAGAATTGTTCTGTTGGTGTCCATTAATCTCGTTGCGAGATTTGAGGTAAAATTTATTTAATTGTTATTTAAATTTTACACACACGTAATTCAATCGATGAACGGTTGATACCCATACCATGGAAACGTTCCATGAAAAATTTTTAAACTTCCGCTGCACCGGGTATCAATCGTAATTGGTCTGGGAACTCGCCAGTTTTCCAACATTAGGAACATCTTCCTCTCGCACTCTCAGCTGGTGATAGCCTGACCTCAGATCAATCTTAGAATAGACATAAGAACCCTGCAGCTGATCAAAAAGGTCATCTATTCGGGGTAAAGGATACCTGTTCTTAACTGTAGCCTGATTCAACTGACGGTAGTCGATACAAAGCCGCATAGAACCATCCTTCTTCCGAACAAACAGCACAGGAGCACCCCAAGGCGATACACTAGGTCTGATGTATCCCTTGACAATCAAATCTTCAAGTTGCTCCTTCAACTCTCTCAGTTCAATAGGTGCCATACGATAAGGAGCTTTGGAAATAGGTTGAGTACCTGGCACCAAATCGATGCTGAATTCGATCTCTTGAATAGGTGGCAATCCAGGAACATCTTCCGGAAACACATCAGCAAAATCTCTAACCACTGGTAAATCTACCAAAGCTGGGCTAGATTTCAGTACATCAACTGCATAAACCAAAAATTCTTCTGCACCTCTCTGTAACAAACGAGTCATAGATAACACTGAAATCAAAGGAATTCTAGATCGAGAACCCTTACCAAAGAATTTCCACTCGTCTGCCATTTCAGGTCTGAACCTGACAACCTTCAGAAAACAATCAACCGTTGCCCTGTACTTGGTCAAAGCATCTATACCGACAATACAATCAAAATCTGACAGTCCAAGCACAATACAGTCGAATTCTAACAAATTCCCCTCAAAACAAAGTTCACAGTTCCTGACTAGTCTGACAGAAACAATTCCTCCACCCAACGGTGAAGTAACAGCTACTAAAGTAGGCAACAACTCAGTAGCCAAGGCATGCAATAACACAAATTTCTCAGAGATAAAGGAATGGGAAGCACCTGTATCTATAAAAACATGAGCAGAATAACCAAAAATCGAACAGTTACCTGCTATAACATCGTCAGGTGCAGCCTGAGCCTGATCCTCTATCAAAGCAAAGACTCGTGCCTGCTGTCTTGGAGGCTGGTTTGCACTAGAGTTATCTCCCTGTCTGTTCTGTTGCTGGGGCTGGAAAGAGTGCACTGCAGAAGACTGCCTCTCGGGTTGAGCTGCAGGTCGAGATGAACTTCCGCTCTGAGCTCTATCTCTGTTACGCTGAGGGCACACCTTAGAAAAGTGTCCCGGTTGCTGACAGGAGTTACAATTACCAAAGACTCCCACACACTGATTCGGTGAGTGTCTTCCCCCACACTTGCTGCAGTACATGGCAGAAGATCCAGAACTCTGTCCTGAACCGAATTGCTTGGAAACACTGGAACTAGAAGAACTGTTCCCCTGCCTCTTGAACTGTTTACCTCTTGCTTTGTACTGATCTTTTCTGTTTCCCCCATTGTTTCCACCTTCATACCTCTGCTGCTGGTTCTGATGCTGAGGTGGCTGATTCTGATACTGAGATGGTGGGTTCTGATACTGCCTCTGTTGCTGAGGTGCTACCTGGTTACCTCTTTGCCTCCACAAGCCTGCTTCTGCTCCCTTTGCGTGACTCATGGCATCCGCAAAGTTGTTAGGCCTGTTGGTTTTTACCAACGTGAAGACGTCGGGGTTCAAACCATTGATGAATTGATCTGCCTTAGCTTCTTCATCTCCGGCAATTAGCGGTGCAAAACGCAACAGACTATCAAACTTAGCCATGTACTCTTCAATGTTCAGATTCCCTTGCCTCAGATTGGCAAACTCTGCTCCCTTATCTTTGCGATACGAGATAGGGAAAAATCGCTTATAAAATTCAGATTTAAAAAGAGTCCAAGTAACTTCCGTACCTCTACTCTCCATTGCTTTCTTTGTCATGATCCACCAACTCTTAGCAACCCCACGTAGCTGATGAATGACTAACCTGATTCTGCGGTCATCGGTGTAGTCAATGGAATCGAACAACTGATCGATATCATCCAACCAACTCTCGCAGTCAACTGGATTTTCTGAACCCATCAATAACGGCGGATTGAACGATTGAAACCTCTTCAGCAAGGTTTCCATAGGCGTTGCTGAAGCATCCAACTGATCAACTTCAGTGCTAGCTTGCTCAGTCGCAGGGATAACTGGCGGTGTGTTTCTGTTTATCACTCGACGAGGACCCATCTAAATAACAAAGGTTAGGGCACAAGATATCTCAATCGCTACAACCGGTGCCCCTTTACAACCGCTCAGAAAAACCGGATACCAGTCGATAACATAAGCAGTTATATCTCAAGTAGATCATGCTTTATAAAAGTAAATCACATAACCATGTAATTCAAATAATTCTCAACAATAAAGAATGCTCGCATGGAATTAATTATACAGCTAAAATGATTCAAACACATGCGAGGAGCCAATACACGCAGACTCGATCTACCCGCTTACTCTAGTTCAACCAAGAATCTTATCGCTCTGATACCACTTAATGTGAGACTTCGTTCTAACCAACTAATATCATACAACAATCGATAAGTAAACAAGAAACCAATAATATTTTTTTTTAAAAAAAAAAGCTCGCGCGGCCGCGCTGACATCAGCGCGCCCGCGCCTAAGCTCCGCTAACACCAGTGCGCCTGCGCCTAAGGTACGCTAAAACTAGCGCGCCCACGCTGATGCTGCGCAAAAACTAGCGCGCCCGCGCTCTAAGCAAGAGCGCCCGCGCCCATACCTCGCAAAGAGGCCGCGCGCCCGCGCCGTCCTCTCGCCCAGAAGAGTTAAGGCACTGAAATAAACTCAATCAAAACCTAAACGCTTGCATTAAAAGTATATGACATGCCAATAACAATACAAATAAGGTTTAGGGAAGAGAAACATTCAATACGGTAGTACCTATATCGATTCTTGCTTACAAAACAAATACGAGAAGTTCGAATGACTAAACATGTTCGCAAAACATAACTAGGTTGACATGCTGATTCGAATTCTAAACGGGTCTCACTTCTATCTCTTGCTCTGGACGCTAACCAGGTCTATGCTAACTTGATCCTGCCCTTCCTGTTGCCAAGTACACATAAAAAACAAAGCAACAGCCGGATAAACCGGTGAGAATGATAATCCCAGTAAAAGCAACACATCAAGTAATACAACAATAAACATGCTTTCAAGACAACAACACAATCAATAACAACGTAATGAAATGCATGTCTTTAAACCGGGATATCAAATCTGATAAACAAAGGATTACTACTGTGATTTTGGGATCTCGAGGATGAGATCATGTGACGACTCACCGACTCTCCCAATCAAGGTGGTGCCACATATCTCACTCCTCTAGACTTTGAGCAACCATAATGAGTATGCTAGCACTAGGCGATATGACTACGACCTAGGCCACTCAATCATAGTTCCCAAACGTCCAAACAAAAAGGGCGGTTCTGCCCGCTGAATCAACGTAGGCTCAAGATGAATGCATAACAGAAACATAAAACATAAGCCACATAGTCAAAAGCAAAATCAATCAACAAGACACAAGTTCCTCATGCTAGAACAAGTGTAGATGCAATATGTGATTTGAAAAGGGAAACTCGAGAACCAACTGTCCCGAGTATGCTATCCCGCTACGATGACTGCTTTTTATCTTTCAATGTCGTAGATCCAACTCCGGTCAAGCTACAACAAAAGATTGTATCAACAACTATACAACCTAAACAACAAACAATGGTTCAAGAAAATCTCTTTACCGTTCTTCGTCCAACTCTCGACGAACAATGCTGCTAACACAGGGCTCGACAAACTCCAACGAATCTGTACGAATACAAGAATTGATCAACAACCATGATCACTCACAAGCCAAGGCTTCAATCAATACAAAAACGATTCGAAAACCCCAAAACTCAAACCGACGGCATAACGACTATAAACTGAACAAACCGAAAATGCAGACAACAGTTCAATACCGATATAACCTCATATCAATGCCCAAAACAACAATAACAAAGCAAACCCATCAATCTCAAAATCCACATTTTCGAAAATGGCTTCCAAAAATCATAACAAATCCGAACGTCGCTCTAATTCAAAACCGACAGATAATAAACTATCAGAACTCTGTCTAGAACAACATACTCGAATCTAGAACGATTCTAACAACATCCAAAAACTAGAATGTATCCGATCGTAGAAAAACTTACGATATAACGGAGCTCTCGCTGCAGTGATCGCTAATCTGCCTTCAGAAATAAATTCCAACGGCTGGATCGAGCTCGGACTGAAATCTGGAAGCTTGGGAAAAGATTGGAGGCGTTCTAATAGAGCTCACGGTTTGGAGGAGGAAGAAGAAGACTTCTCAACAATAAATCTAAGTGTAGATAATATATAAAATCCACAATTTGCATTTTAGTCCCTGAAAAATCCAATTTTTGCAAAAAGGACCCTGATCAAAATCAAGTCGGCTCGTGAACTCTGTAATCTCCGATTAACTCAAATAAACTTATTTAAGATAAAAAACGGGGCGTTACACGATTCAACTGTCGGTAATCGATACACAGCCGCATCGACCCATCTCTTTTTCACAAACAGAACTGATTCTCCCCAAGGAAAAACACTCGGACGAATATATCCCTTGTCCAGAAAATCCTGTAATTGTTGTTTCAGCTCCCGTATCTTGATGGAGATAGATGATGCGGTGCTTGGGATATCGGAGATGTTCCTAGCAATAAATCTATGTCAAATTCTACCTCTCGTACCGAAGAAAAACCAAGAATCTCATCCGAAAAAACATCAGGGAATTTGCTGACTACTGGAACATGCTAAATACCATGAATACCCTTGGTGGTATCAACATCATAGATGAGATAGCCGTCCCCACCAAACTCTAAGGCACGACAGGCCTTCAGAGCTGACACAAGTGGCAATGAAGGTCATGCTCCCTCACCATAAAAATACCAACTGTCACTCTCATCTGGATGAAACTAAATCAGACTTTGGTAACAGTACACAATAGCATGGTATAATGTCAGCATATCAATTCCCAAGATACAATCAAAATCTGGCATCGCTAATATCATCAGATTCACAGTCAAAAAATGACCCTCAGATTCTAACACACATCCCATCACTAAACACTTAGTTATCATCTCCCAACCCATAGGAGTAGATACAACTAAGTCAAGGTCTAGGGACACATAGGGCAATTGGTATTTATTGACAAAACGGCTAGATACGAATGAAAGAGATGAACCAGTATCAATTAAGACAAGCGCATGTATGCCACATAATAAGAAAGTAGCCATCATATGGTCGCTTCCAGAATTAGCCTGGTCCTGACTGAGAGTAAACGCCTGCCCCTAAATCCAGGGTCGCAGGGTAGAAGTACTCGGAGATACTGGCAGATGATATGGCTGAACATAATCCTGAGATCCCCTAGCACCACCAGCACTAGTGTCTCATGTCTGACGAGGAAAATCTCGATGCAGATGCCCTTTCTCGCTGCAAATAAAACAAGCTCCAGATGCCCTCCAGAATTCCTCAGTCGGATGTCTTTTGCCACAGTGATCACAACATCCTTCATTCTTATTCTTTCCAAACTAAAAAAATCCTCAAGATCCAGAAGAAGTCGAAGTAGAACTCTGCTTCTTGAATGACTGTGAACGGGGTCCAAGTGATTCACTGGGTTGGGAAGTTCACCACTGACGACAGAGATTAACCAGAGTCTAATAGGATTTCGGATAATCACAGATCACGACCTTAGCAAAGATCTCCTGATTTAGACCTTGCAAGAACAGATCGTATTTGGATTCATCACTGGCATTAATATGAGGATAGAACGATAATAGATCTATGAACCGCTGCTGGTACTCGTCGATAGTCATCGACCCTTGTTTCAGAGTCAATAATTCCATATATCGTGTCTGACGAACAGCTGGATGAAAGTAAAATTTTTGAAATTGCTGGCGAAAGTCTTCTCATGTTACCCGGCCTTTCTCTATACGCACCTGGGTAGACTTCACTTTCCAACATTTCCGTGCTCGCCCTTCCAACACAAATTCCAGCACTTCCATTCTTTGCTCCTCCGTGCAATCAAAAGCTCGAAAACTACTTTTGGTCCGATCCAGCCATCCTTTAGCGACCTCAGGGTTATCACCTCCCACCAATGGTTTCAGCCCAACCTGTAAGAACTTGTTTATGGTGTAACAACATCGAACCTCATGGTGATGATGTCCATGGTGATGTCCCTGTGCATTTCCCACTTCCGCAGACCTATTGCATGAGGTTTCTCTCCTTGTCCAGCCATTATGCTGCAAGGATTATCGGTGATTAATCCCAATTCATTATAATAAATCCCAAAAGACCCAATTTACATGCTCTGATATCATAAATGTAGTGACTCGCCAGATGTATTTAAAATAGTAAAACATATATAGTGGCACATAAAATATAACACATAAGCATGCATACTTAGCTGGCAATCTCAGTCAGTACTTATGTACCTCTAGTAGTAGATCAAGCCTAGCAGAGTTTAGGTTCCAAGCCTACAGTCAAGATTTCATCGTATCACTACACATGTTCTACAAGCTTTAACTAAGCTAACATATACTCTTACGATTTAAATAGGATTCTCGGAACATACATTTGTCCGTCGTTAGCCCACTGATGTCGAAAACCTAATTTCTACTCTCAACTGGATGTTATTACCAAAGCACCTCATTTATATCGTGGGGCTCTCACTTATAAACTGATGGTTCAAAAATCACTCTGAATTTGTACTTAAAACTGAGGTTTGGAGCATTTTGATATCTGGTTCCCGGCTGAGTTTGGTAGTTCCGAACTGGTTCGGAAGTTCCGAACTGCTTCACTCTGGTTCGGAAGTTCCGAACTCGTTTGGCTGCTTTCGAACTGTCCGAGACCTCTGGGACCTTTCCTACCATTTTATGAAGTTACGAAGCTGATTTTTCACTTATTTTTACCAAATAATGACTCTTTAATCATGTTTTGCCACTTTTAAAATTATATGTCATGTTCTAAATGTAACGTGGAACTTGGGTTACTGCACGGTAGTGAGGAACGTGGGGTGAAAGAAACTGCATAACAAGTGGGTATAATTTCGTCATATAAAAAACTATACAAAATTTTATCCTTATCACACAAATCAAACCAAACGAAGAGAGTGTTTGACCGAGTTTATAAGCTCCACAAAACAACGTATAAGCTATTTTAAAAGCTTATAAGTATTCCAATTTATTTAGCAATAATTTGGTCAAATTTATTTTGTGTGGTTGACATTTGAATATGTCTCAGGACTGTTGTTTTCCTGATTATTGACTTGTGTAGACTTTTCTCGATTGAAGTTACACTTATTGCTCTTGATTGTGCTTTGATTGTTTGGGCATGATGTCGTTGTCTATGGATGAGTGATCACCAGATTTGTTATCTTGTTGGCTCATATTCATTGTTCTTGGAGCCTCCATTATTATTCACTCACCTCTTGAATTGAAATATGAGTGAGTTGTTTTCACTTATCTAGATTTTATCTCCAACTCGTTTGTTTGTAATGCTTGCACAATTTAATTTCGTATTGAGCAACATTCTTGTATGTTTGTTTCCTTTCATAATCGATCATGATGAGGATTTGGGTGTGTTACGCCTTAAATGCATACAAATCTCAGGTTGTGAGATTAATGTTTTTAATGCATTAACAAGTCTCAAAATATTATGTTTTGATGATTACAAAACTAGTTTAAACATTACTAATGTTTATAGTGAGCAATTTGCAGTGTTAAAAATTTTAATTGAACTGGAGCTCAAATTATCAAAGATCAAATTGCAATTAAGTTCAAAATCTAATTTTGAAGCAATGGACTGCTACCGAATCGAAAGCTCTGATGGGAGATCGGAACCACCGATCTAGTTCGAAAGAGACTTCGGAACCAATGATGGGATCAGAATCTCCGATCCAGGAATTTTATATACTTCGGAAGCCATTTCGAAAGCTACAAAGACCATCGATCGGAAGCTTTGATGTCAGATCGGAAGTTCCGATATCCGACGGCTGTGACAGGATCTTGTCTGGAAGACTTTGGCCGAGAGTGTATTTAATGCGCTGAACGGAAGCTCCGATGTCAGGATCAGAAGTTCCGATCTCACCTAACTTTCAGAAATTCAAATTTGAAATTGATGAAGATCGGAAGCTCCGTTCGTGGATCGAAAGTTCCGATCCTACCCGAATTTGCAACTACAAATAGAGTCATTCCGAGGCCATTTTAAGAATCAACTCATCCAACGATTCTCTCATCTATTCAAGCATATATTGAGCGATCCATCAAATCTTTTTAAGCATATTTCAAGTGTCTCAAATACATTTGTATTATCGAGTTGTATATGGCTTGAGAAAAATCATTGTTGAATACTCGAGTGTGAAGCCAAGTCCATCGAGTTGTAGTGAGTCTATCCTTGGAGCCCTAAAGGCCAAGTTGTATCGAGTTGTAAAGTTGTCGACATCGTGATCGTGTTGTTGTTGTAAGGCTATTATTGGAGCCATCAAGGCCAAGACATTGCGGTGCCAGTGGATCCTTGGTTAATCGACCTTAACCAAGAAGGGGAGACGTAGACAATTTATCGGTGAACTTCCATAAACATATCATATCTCTTTACTGTTTTATTTACTTACCACATTTATTTATCGCATTTAATTTGATTGCTTTATAGTCTTCTGCTTGCGTACTTGCATAATCGCTTTAAATTGCTAAAGTTGTCAATAGAATCTAAATCCCCCCATTAGGTTCTAACAAGTGGTATGAGAGACACACTTTTGATAATATTTTCTAAAGGTTCTAATGGCCAATCTAGCAAGTGATTATGCACAAGGGCAATCAACCAATCGTCCTTTTTTCAACGGCATAAACTACGGGTATTGAAAAAATAGAATGTCTTTATATATCCAATCCGTAGATTATGATATTTGGTAAGTGATGGTGAAAGGTCCCTATACACTATGAAAATAGTTGATGGGGTTGAAATTCATAAGGGAATGGATGACTATTCGAAAGAGGACATGCGATTAATTTCTCAAAATTCTAAAGCTATGAATAATTTGCATTGTTCTTTATATATGAACGAGTACAACCGGATCTCGATATGCTCCTCTGCAAAAGAAATAAGAGACAAATTGGAGATATTCCATGATGGAACCAATCAAGTCAAAGAAACAAAGATTGATCTACTACAACTCAAATACGTAACATTTGAGATGGATTCCAAAGAAGATGTAGATACTATGTTCCGAAAGCTCACCCAAATCATCAACGAGCTAGCCCAACTTGGAGAGCAATATCCTCCCAAGAAAGTTTGGAGGAGAGCGCTTCGAACATTACCTAAGGAGTGGGACGCAAAGAGAACGACCATCGTTGAGTCCAACAAAGGCGACACCGTATCTTACGATCTTGACCAACTTCATGGAACCCTAAAAACCCATGAGTTAGAGCTATCTACAAGAAAAGAAATGAAGAAGGAGGATGACAAAACCAAGGCAAAGGGAATCTGCCTTATCCAACCAAGTATAAGAAGATGATGATGATGACATGGCGCTCTTCGCAAGGAAATTCAAAATATTTATGCAATGAAACAAATTCAAAAAGGAAAAGAAGCCGGAGAAAGAAGTGACATGCTACAACTGCCAACAACAAGGGCACTATGCAAATGAATACCCTCTCAAGTAGAAGGTTGACAAAGGGAAGAAGAAAGCTTTCATAGCAATGTGGAGAGACAGTGATGATGATGAGGAGGAAGCCAACATCTGCTTCATGGCTAAAGATGATGACATCTTCTCTGACGACGATGATGAGGTACCTTCTCACGATGAGCTACTACATGCATATAAACTCATGTTTGACATTGCTAAATCACTTAAAAATGAAAATAAAAATCTCAAAAATGAATTAGAATAAGGAGCATGAAAACTTAAGATTAAAGAATGATGTAGCTCACTTAGAAAAATCATTTCATAAATTTAACGTTACTACTAATAAATTAAACAATCTACTAAGCATGCAAAAATGTAGCTTTGATAAAGGAGGAATATGGTATGGTAAGAAATCAATAGACTTCACTAGCCTTATTGCTAAAGCTAAAATGAGATCACCCCCTACATGCTCTTATTGTTGTAAAATTGGCCATGGTAGAAATAAATGTAGATCTCTTAAATTTCAATATGATAAAAATAGCTATATGAAATGGAGGCTTAAGAGTTCTAAACAACTCATCAGTTGGCAATATGGGAAGATCTAAGAGAGTTCTTCATAGATCGGTTTAAACTGCCTTGACTTGCGACTGGTCTCCCTAATGAACGCTGCTCTGTCTAAATAAATAGGTTTTAAAGAGGCCTTAACCCTACCTACTACTGGGAGCACTCTTGGAAAGTGTCGATGATGTTGCTATAAGAGACTGAACTCTTAAAAATCTATTTTATCTTTCTCTTTTCTAACATCCGTGGACCCAAAAGAACTAAAGGGTACCAAAAATAATTTTTGCAGGGAATAGGAAAAATGTTCCCCCTAGTATTTGGTATCTAGACAGTGGATGTTCTAGACATATGACGGGGAACAAGGAGCTACTCCAATCAGTCAAACCAAAGGAGAAGTGAACTGTCACCTTTGGAGACAACAACAAATGAGTAATTGAAGGAATAATCTCAATAGGTATATGTAAATCCTGCTTGATTGATGATGTACTCCTAGTCATAGGACTTAAGCATAATCTACTAAGCATAAGCCAATTGTGCGATAGAGGTTATGAAGTCAAATTCACTCTCCAACACTGCACTATATCACTCACATCTGAAAAATCCATAAATTTCAAAGGATAAGTGAAAATATTTACAAGGTTTCTTTAAATAATTTATCTTTATCAAAAATAAAAAGTCTTGTATCCTTGAATGTTGATGACAACTTCTTTAGCATAGACGATTAGGTCATGTTGGTCCTAGTACCATTGAAAAACTTTTTAAACTTGATCTAGTTTTGGTATGTCAAAGCTTAATTTAAAATTAGATTCTATTTGTGATGCGTGCCAGCTTGGAAAACACACAAAATAATCTTTTAAAAGCAAAAATTTTGTATCAACTTCTATGTCCCTTGAACTTCTCCACCTAGATCTATGTGGTCCCTCAAGGAACGCTAGCCTAGGAGGAAAGCTTTATGCATTTATCATTGTGGATGATTTCACGTTTCACGTGGACATTGTTTTTAGCCCACAAAAATGATGTCTTTGATTATTTTAAAACTTTTGTCAAACGTGTTGAAAATGAGAAAAACCTTTTAATAAAACAGATCCGTAGTGACCACAGAACTGAATTTCAAAATGAAAATTTTACAAATGTTTGTGAAGAAAAAGGTATCGTCCACAATTTTTCTTGTCCTAGGACTCCTCAACAAAACGGTGTCATTGAGAGGGAAAATAGGACACTTGTAGAGATTTCAAGGACCATGATATGTGAGCATTATCTGCCAAAATATTTTTGGGCTGAAGCAATGAACACTGCCTGTTATATCATCAATCGCGTATCAATAAGGCTCATTTTCAAGAAAACTCCATATGAATTATGGAGAGGAAGAAAGCCTAAAATTTCATATTTTCAAGCTTTCGGATCTAAATGTTACATCCACAACAATGGTAAGGACAACCTTGGTAAATTTTATGTCAAGTCTGATAAAGGTATTTTTCTTGGGTATTCTACTTTTAGTAAAGCCTATCGAGTTTTTAACAAACGTACACTATTAGTAGAAGAATCCATGCATGTAAATTTTGATGAATCTATGTCTACTATTTCTTGCACTATCATTGATGATGTAGACCTACTTGAAGAAGAGATGACTTCCTCTAGTTGAAATGAAAAAGATGATATAGTTGAGGAAACTCCACTACCGAAGGATTGGACGCTTTACAAAGATCATCTGATGGATCTTATCATTGGAAGTCCTTCAAATGGAGTATCTACTCGTTCATCTCTCAATAATATTTGCAATCATCTTGCCTTCGTTTTTCATGTTGAACCTAAATGTGTTGATGATGCATTGTTAGATGATTCTTGGATTATTGCCATGAAAGATGAATTGAATGAGTTTAAACGTAATGATGTATGGTATTTTTTTCCTAAACCTAATGATAGATCTATTATTGGTACTAAATGAGTTTTTAGGAATAAACTTGATGAGCATGGAACTATAATTAGAAATAAATCTAGGCCCGTAGCTAAAGGATATAGTCAAGAAGAAGACATATATTATGAGGAAAATTATGCGGCTGTTGCTAGACTAGAATCCATTCGCATGCTAATTGCTTTTGCTTGATCTAGAAATTTTAAGTTATTTCAAATGGATGTTAAAAGTGTCTTCTTAAATGGTGAATTAAAAGAAGAAGTTTATATTGAGCAACCATCTGACTTTATTGATCCTTATTTGCCTGATCATGTTTATAGACTTAATAAAGCTTTGTATGGATTGAAACAAGCTCATAGAGCTTGGTATGATAAATTGTCCGCATTTATTCTTTCACATGGTTTTTCTAGAGCTAATATTGATATTACTTTGTTTACCAAATGTGAAAAATATGATCTGTTAATTGTGCAAATCTATTTGGATGATATTATTTTCGGTTCTACTAACGAAACTCTCTGCCAAAAATTCTCCAAGCTCATGCAGGATCATTTTGAGATGAGCATGATGAGGGAACTTAATTATTTCCTCGGATTGCAAATCAAACAATGCAAAGATTGTTTCTTTATAAACCAAGGAAAATACATCAAGGAGATTCTCAAGAAGTTTGGAATGGAGAACTCAGAATCATCATCCACACCAATGAGCACATCAACCAGACTCGACAAAGACGAAAGTGGTAAAACAGTAGATCAATCTTATTTTCGTAGTATGATTGACTCCTTACTTTATGCAACTGCTAGTAGACTTGACATTATGTTTAGTGTTTGCTTGTGTGCACGATTTCAATCATGTCCAAAGGAATCACATCTATTCGCCTTAAAACGCATTTTTAAATATCTTTCAAGTACCCCAAATTTCGGCTTATGGTATTCCAAAAATTCTTTCTTTGATTTAAAAGCTTACTGTGATGCCGACTTTGGTGGATATAAGGTGGATCGAAAAAGCACTAGTGGAACATGTTTCTTTTTAGAAAACTGTTTAGTTTATTGGTTTTCAAAGAAGCAAAATTGTGTTGCGTAATCAACGACCAAAACCGAATATATAGCTGCCGATAGTTGTTGTGCGCAAATTCTTTGGATGAAGTATCAATTGCTTGACTATGACGTTTTTTTTTTCAAAAATTCCTATTTTATGTGACAATACTAACGCCATGTGTCTAACAAAGAATTCGATTCAACACTCTCGCACCAAACATATTGACATTTATCATCATTTTATTCGTGACCACATCGAACAAAATGAAGTTGAACTTCAATACGTTGCCACGAAAAATCAAATTGCCGATATTTTTACAAAATCACTAGATAAAAATACTTTTATTCGTTTGCGTGGTGAACTTGGCATGATTGAGTTGTAATCACACTCAGACATATTTCAAAATTAATGTCATATTAAAGGGGAGTTTAATATTAAATTCGAACAATTTAATTTTGGATAATACAAATCAATTTTATTTAATCAAATTTATAAAGCTCACATTTTATGTGCATTATTTTCTTAAATACTTAATTGCAAAAATTAAAAATTTAAGAGTCATTTCGGCTATTTCTGCCTTAGAGCAGATCGGAACGTCCGATCATAGTTCAGAGCTTCCGATCTGACTCCCGCCCTTTCTTTTTAAACGTGGTCAAAATTCCCTCCAAAAGCCAGATCGGAACCTCCGATCGGGATCAGAGCTTCCGATATCAAGCCTTGTCCAATCTTTCAAAATTATTTCACCGCCATAGGTATTAATTACCGCCTTGAGTTTGGAACCTCCGCACAAGTTCGGAGCTTCCGATCCGACACGTGGCTCAATCCTAGTGGTTGTCTCGATCGAAACTTCCATTCCAGGATCGAAGCTTCCGATCAATCGCACGCCTATAAATAAAGGTTCGATCATTCCGTTTTTCACACTTCAAAAATCCTTTCTTTTCTTCTCCCTTAGCCAAAAAACACCAACCAAATGGCTCCTAAACGTCGCCGAAACCAAGCCGATCCAAGCCAAGCCCAAAGTCATTATCCTACCCAACCAGCCATCTCAAGGCCCATACCTAACGACTATCCGGATCGACCTATTCATCCGGTTTGTACTTTGGATACCGCCTATATTGCTCAGGCACATCTTCTCCTGTTGAATTTAATCACTTTTCAACAGTGGGGATCTTTCTTCCAGCCTTCTGTCCCTGATCTTATTTTCCCACTTATTATTCACGAGTTCTATGCCAACCTTGAACTCGAATTGGGCAGTGATGATATTACTATTGCCATAATTGTTCAAGGGAGGCATATCCCGTTTTTTTTCTACTGATTTGGCCGCCTGGTTTGATCTTCCCAAGAATGGACCCAGCGAGTTTTTCTCTCAGTCTTGGCCTCAAAATGATCCAAACTTTGATCGTGACAAAGCCTTTTCTTCTATTCTCGGTCGTCCCGCAACTGGTGGCGATGATCATGTTCATCTCAAGAGTCTTTGTCCTGATTTCCAAATCATCCAAAAACTCATTACTACTTCGATCGTTCCTCACAGTGGAGACCTCTCCACTTGCAAATATCTTAACTTGTATATTCTTTTTCACATTGTGTCTTCTCGACCTTTTAACCTTTCGCGCTTTGTTATGCAAGTTATGCATCACACAACAAAGATGGCTAAAAAGGTTTCTTTTCCCTTTGCTCGTTTCATTAACCATATTTTGAGTCACTTTGATGGATCATATTCATATCCTAAAAAGTCATATCATTGATCATGTGTCTATCACCAGGATAGATTTATCCTGGAATCCTGTCTACTCTCGTTGGGTAGAAGACCCAAGTCAAGTATTTTCTAAATATTCTCAAGTTGAACATTATTTTAAAGAATACTCTACTCTTCCTCATTTTGTTCAAATAAAAGGTTTTCCAAATGGTCCTCCTACCGAAAAAGTTCCTTCTTCTTTTGATTTTCAGTCTTTTCCACCCAACATTGCCGATCTTCCTTTTCAGATTCCTGAGGTTCCTCATACTCCAATTAATCAATTTCCCATGGATTGACTTTTTGAAGTCTTACATCGGATGAAGAATACGATGACCAGCAATCATGCTGCAACTACTGCGTCCATCGATGCTTTGACTATTCGAGTTGCCTCTTTTGAGACGAGCTTCAATCTTTTTATTTCTCGCTACCCGCCGCCGCAGGATGACTCTTAGATTTTTCTTTTTGAATTTAAGTTGTAATATTTTATTTTATGCACTTTTATGTAATATTTATTATCGTTTAAATTGTTGTCTTTATATTCCCTTTACTTTTTGTACTTTTTTTTATTATCACAAAAAGGAAGAGAATTAATTTGGTTAAATGTTTAACTAATTTGGTTAAATGTTTCACTATTAAAAAGGGATAATAATGAAAATAGTTAAATACTTTAACTAAAGGGGATAAAATTTGGTTATTTGACAAATAATTTGTTATATCAAATTTGTTGCATTGGTTACTTATTTCAAGGGGAGTTTTCATGCGCTTTTATTAATTGTTATAATTATTGCATATTTTATTTATCCTATTTTAACCAAGTTTGTGATCATAAAAAAAGGGGAGATTGTTACGCCTTAAACGCATACAAATTTCGGGTTGTGAGATTAATGTTTTTAATGCATTAACAAGTCTCAAAATATTATGTTTTAATGATTACAAAACTAGGTTAAATGTTACTAATGTTTACAGTGAGCAATTTGCAGTGTTAAAAATTTAAATTGAACTGGAGTTCAAATTATCATAGATCAAATTGCAATTAAGTTCAGAATCTAATTTCGAAACAATGGACTACTACCGGATCGGAAGCTCCGATGGGAGATCGGAACCACCTATCCAGTTCGGAAGAGACTTCGGAACCAGCGATGGGATCGGAATCTCCGATCAAGGGATCGGACGTTACGATCCATTTTCCAGGAATTTTATATACTTCGGAAGCCACTTCGGAAGCTGCGAATACCATCGATCAGAAGCTCCGATGTCAGATCGGAAGTTCCGATCTCCGGTGACTGTGACAGGATCTTGTCCGGAAGACTTTGGCCGACAGTGTATTTAATGCGCAGAACAGAAGCTCCGATGTCAGGATCGGAAGTTCCGATCTCACCTAACCGCTAGAAATTCAAATTTGAAATTGATGAAGATTGGAAGCTTCGTTCGTGGATCGAAAGTTCCGATCCTACCCGAATTTGCAACTATAAATAGAGTCATTCCGAGGCCATTTCAAGAATCAACTCATACAATGATTCTCTTATCTATTCAAGCATATATTGAGCAATCCATCAAGGATTTTTAATCATATTTCAAGTTTCTCAAATACATTTGTATTATCGAGTTGTATAGTGCTTGAGAAAAATAATTGTTGAATACTCGAGAGTGAAGCCGAGTTCATCGAGTTGTAGTGAGGCTATCATTGGAGCCCTAAAGGCCAAGTTATATTGAGTTGTAAAGTTGTCGACGCCGTGATCATGTTGTTGTTGTAAGGCTATCCTTGGAGCCATCAAGGCCAAGACATTGCGGTGCTAGTTGATCCTTGGTTAATCGACCTTAACCAAGAAAGAGAGACGTAGACGATTTATCGTCGAACTTCCATAAACATATTCTATCTTTTTACTGCTTTATTTACTTACTGCATTTATTTATCGCATTTATTTTGATTGCTTTATAGTCTTTCGCTTGCGTACTTGCATAATCGCTTTAAATTGCTAAAGTTTCCAATAGAACCTAACCCTCACCCCCCCCTAAGTTCTAATAGAGCACTTTTGGGTACTTTACATTTGCATTCCCAAATTTTGTGAATGTCAACCGGTAAGACTAATGCACCAACTATGAGTACAGAATGATGGATAGAATATTCAGGTAGTTTTCTGGGTAAGCTGTAGATTTATTTATTGGTGAAATACTAATGCACTGGAGGAACAATGAGGAAGAATTTACGATCGGGTTATATTCTTGAAATATGAATCCATGTTGTACCATATAATAATTTTGGGATTTTTGGATTTTCAGACCTACTGTCGAGTTGAACTAGAGGTTTGAGATATGTCTTCATGCGATATGTAAGAATTATTTGGTACTTAGAGACAATTTAATCCATAAATGGAAAATAGATCAAGGTATATTTTGACTTCAAAAGTAAATATGAATTACTTAGTCGTTGCGTCTGAGATAAAAAAAGGTGGTTAAATTCGTTGAAAAATTTTAACTAAGAATTGAACTTTTGGTAGAATCGAGAATGCCCAAGGGGCGAAAGTATAAATTGGTGAATGGATGAATGAGATCTGTTTAGTTACCCATTTGGATTCTTTATATTATCAGACAAGATATCTTGGAACTGAACAACAATGGATTTTATGGTTATGTTTTCTTTTCAAGGATTAGATTTAGTTATTTATAGAAACGGGTCAATCAATCCTAATTTGAGTAGAACCATTTGTATCACTTGAAGATTAGCTGAACTAGATTCGTTGCTTAAGAAAATTTTTAATTTTTCTTAGAAGCATTGTGGGTTGTAGTAACTAAAAAGGGGATGAGCACGGTCCATGATCATTAAGCAAAGCCTTGCTAATGAGTGGCGTAGGCCTTTAGAACTTTAAATTGGTTGTTATGTTTTTCTTGAAGGTATCATCGTTCTGTAATATTATTGATTTGGGTATAAAGAGAAATTAACTCATTTTGTCGGACCATATGCGATTGTCGAGGAGTTTGGTAATTTGGTTTGTCGTTTGGGCATGCCGCGGAGTTTGTTTGCGGTACATGATGTGTTTCGTGTGTCTAGGTTGTGGAAGTATGAGCCAAATCCATAGCATATCTTGAGGACCGATGAGGTAGAATTGTATAATTCCCTTAGCTACCTTAGTTAGAAAAGTTAAGTGTTTGGTTGCTAAGTATTTTGACTTCTCAAGAGTTCGAGTTCTATATTATATGTGTTAAGCTTAATCGGTAAATGGACATTAAGCGTAGTCTATTTGTTAGAAAGCTTTTAATTTATGATTAAGATCGAAATAAATTCTTTATTGGTTATACAGACCCTTATTGCATGATTGTGACATGGACTTAAAGATATTGAACTAAGGAAAGTATCTGATATTTTAGGAGTTTAGGTGGAGAATTAAAAACTCTTAAAGTCACATTGAAACAATGATTAGAAATTTCTCTTAGGACACCTTCACTTGGGAACAAATAAGAATTTGCGAATTTACTTTTGCAGTGGGAGTTAGTCAGCTCCTTGCTTTGTAGGTGTCGATTAGTATCAAAGTACGCAGCGAAAGCTGATTAAAACCGATTTGACCCGGTTTTTTGAATCTGGACCTAGTTAGTAAGTTTTAAATTTTGAGCACGAAATTTCATTTAAGGGGGAAAGGAATTGTAATACCTAAAATCCAATCTACCAAATCACATGCATTAAATTAAATAAATATCATGATTATTATTTTTAAGTTTAATCGATTTAAATTTTTTATTTGGATTATGTGTTAATAAAATATTAATTATTTATTCAAATGATTTTAAAATTAAGGCTTTTATTTGTTTAAGTTTATTTATTTGAATAATTTTATTGTGCAACTTAATCTTTTTAAAGATTTTAAAGGTATAAGCTTGTTTATTCAAATAATTTTAATTGTTCAACTTATTTATTTAAAATAAATTAAGTTTAACGATTAGTTATTTAAATTATTTTAAATGTCTAGCCTATTTATTTAAATGCTTTTAATTGTCCAATCGGATTTAAAGGTTTTATTTCACTTGTGTATTTATTTAAATGACTTTTTTAAACGTTCATCTAGTTTGTTTAAATTATTTTAATATCTATGTTTATTATTTAAATATTTTATTTATCTTGGTGACATCAAAATGTTTAATCATTGAGTTAAATAAAATTCTTGAGATTCTCGAGTTCAGTGGCTTCCGGTTCCGGCATGAGGTGATGGAGGATTTTGGCGATAAAACCCTTAGATTTTCCAAGATATGAGATTTGTGAGGAATTGAGGAGAATAAATCAAGTTTTTATTTTTAAGATTTTTTCCGGGTGATCAAAATCGCTTTTATGTAATTTTTGAGTTTATTTTAAAATTTTCCAAAATGTTAGCATTTTAAAACCCGGATTAGTGAAATTCAATTAAATATTTCAATTCTTGAATTTTAAAACATTGAGATTTTAAAAGGTAAGGTTGTGTAGTGCTAAAAGTTGAAAAACTTTAAGTAGAACTTTGATTAGTTGTGTGAGTAGTACTTTCAAACCCCCCATACACACATAATTATACATACATACACATATACATATACACTAATATATCCATGCACAATTAAATAAAAATATCAAACCCTATCCCCCCAAGAAGCTCAAGCCGCCACCCCCTTCTCTTCACTCCCCAAACCCATCGGCCTCCACCCTCTCCACCTCCAGCCGCCGCCGCCAACCACTCTTCACGGCCGGAGCTCGCCAAGGAAGCCATAGCTGCTAAAATTTTGAGATTTCAGCTCCATTCCCACCCTTTCTCTTGTGTGTTTTGTGGCTTAAGGCAATTTTAAACTATACTTTGGCCACCAAGTGAAGCTACTAAGTTTTGTGATAGTTTTTTTGTGTTAATTTCGAAATTTGCATGTTGTATAGCTAGTGTTTCGGTTTTTCTCTTAAAAATCAGTAGGCTCACATGTGCATTTCAAAATTCCCCTTTTGCATTTGTTGCTAAATGAATTGTACGTGTTGTTGGAGTTGAGACTTGACATGCTTATGCATAATTAGAAAATTTCAGTGTATGTTTTCTATGGCCCATGCTTTATTTCGAGTTCTTGATGATGTTTTGGAGTTGTAATGAGTATTGTATCATGTATTGGTCGATTCTTGTTGATGCTTGAGCATTTAAAAAAAATTCAGTCCATGAATGTGTGTTGTTTGTGCTCATTTTTTGAAATTTGATTGTATGGTGTTAGCGACTGCCTAAGTGAGTTGAAAGGAAGCTTAAATGGTGTTTTGGAAGTGGGTTTGTGGGCTGGAAATCGGGAATTTCAGTCGGTGAAGGGTTCGTAAGGGGATCAGATGATGTTAGTTTTGAGCATAATTTTGTTGTCCCTTGGATTGGCCTCAAGAGTTTGGTTCTGGTTGGTTAGGTTAAGGGGTCTGGACAGGGGATTATCTTGATCCTAGGCCAAGCCTAGGATGTGAGGGTTGTTTCAGTTCAATTTGGAGTCATTTCGGATAGGGCATGGTCGAGTTAAGGGCAAATTAATTAGCATCTAGTAGCAGGTGCTGGAATTTTACGGGTTTGCAAGGGCTGTCCTAGTGCCGTGAGTTAGGGACTGGTTCAATTGGTCTGGGTAGGGAGTGGATTTTTCATATTTCAAGTGTAGGATGTCTTAGTCGTGTATGTACAATTTGGGCTCAATTCGGTTAAGTTTAGGATAGGATATGGGCGATTTAAATTAAGGTGGTTGGTGCAGATTTTTCGAAAGGTTTTGGGGCTTCCCGGAAATTTATCTTGATTGGGTTGCTCGGGTTGGATTCGGAGGTTATAACCTGGTTCTTGGGTTATTTTAGGATGTATAGAGGGTTTCGGTTCAAGCGAAAGTCAATTCGGTTAAGGAATGGTCAAGTTATAGATTTTACGGTTTGAACGCTCGATGTGGGACTTGGGTGATTAGTTTAGCTTAGGGGCAGCCACTTAATCATCATGGTTTCCTTGTTTTAAAATCATGTTTTCATACTTTGAATTTGTGTTTTTAAGGGCGATGTTCCATCTTTTGAGTTGAGTAAAGTTTTGCAAAAGTGAGGGCATGTGTAGCGACCCAAACCGGATCCACTACTAATCAGATTTTAGAGCTTAATTAAACATGCAATTAAAATTAATCAGAGACTAGCTGCGGAAGCTTAAATAAATTCTAACCGGCAGAATATAACCGGTTAAATAAATATTAATAATACAACCCAATCGAATTAAAATACGACTACTTAACAGCTAACTCTGCTGTCCTCTCTGGTCGCCGACTCCTACAGGTCACTGGGTGTAATACATGCACCTGCAACTTCCCCCTCGAATGGGGTGTCCAGACATACAGAAAATACTGAACGTGAGCGATGACGCTTAATACGGAAGAAATGATATATAAACATATATGCAGCATACAAATGACTTTAAAATCGTGGTAAAATGGTCTGCTCAGGGGCGCCAATGAATACGCAGTACCGTGCCAGATAGCTAGTCCGCGGGGTACTCGTATATTCCCCTATCACTGTAGCGTCTATCCCACCGTCGCGGCGTCTTCCAGTGATAGACAAAACATGGGGCTGAGCCTCCCCTCACCTGAACCGAATCCATAGGGAGGAATCACCCTCGTATGGAAATTGTCACGACTCACCTCTCACGAGATGCAGTCCCATATATAAAACATGAATCTGCTAAGACAGTAAACATGGTAAAACACAAAGCACATACAAATGCAACACATATATCATATGTCATGTTGGCCATCTCAGTCAGTACTTACGTACCTTACTAAAGGCAGTCCTAGAAGTGTCACTCTAGGTTCCAAGCTTATATCAGCTCTACAATGCAAAGTACTCATGCATAATTATTTATGCTCTAAAAGCCTTAACTAAGCTATTCATACTCCTAAATATTTTTAGGAAGCCAAATCTATATCTGCGTCCGTCGTAAGCCCGCTGATGGCGATTGCCTCCAAAACTTAGGCACAGCTCCACTACTAGCCCCGTAGCACCTTGCCACTTCCGGCTCTTCAGTAGGACACCTAGAATGCTTCTAAAATAGCTAGGAGACTAACTTAAAGAAGAGAGAAAAGGAATTGGTGCACTTTGAAATGATCTCGGCACCCCCTTATATAGACAACGATCGGAATGCCCGATCTCATGTTCGGAGCCTTCGATCCCTACGTCCGAACTCCCTTAGTCAACCACGTGTCTAGCTTTTAGAGGACGCCGACAGCTGTTTGGAGCCCCCGATCTCCCTTTGGAGCGTCCGAACTCTGACATCATGGCTGACATAATACTTCGGATAGTTGACCCTGTAACTGATAGGAGCCTCCGATCTGATTTTGGAGCCTCCAAACTTAACATGCTTCCGATCTTGAGATATTGGCTCCGATCCGTTCGGACCTTCCGATCTTTGTTCGAAGCCTCCGATCCCTCCGAGGACTTGGAGTCCTTTTCGACTATTTCAAATGCTCTGAATCTATTTTTGAACTCCTTAAAATCGTTTGAAAATCCTTTAATCATTTTTTACTTAATCTAAACATGATCACTTGATTAATTATTACTTAATCAATAATTCGGGATACGTGTCACTACAACATGATCTCTGTATCTGCAAGTCAAGCGAAAGTTTGAGTTTAGGTTGAGTAAAGTAAAAGTTTGAAGTTATTAAAAGTAAAAGTTTTGAATGAAGTGAGTTGATTGTGATAGGACGTGCAATGTTGGGTCAGGGGATGCCTTGGCTCACTTGCCATTTCAGACGTGTATTATGGGGTCGGGAGACATATCGACTCTCCTACCAAATTAGACGTGTAGTATGGGGTCGGGAGACATACCGACTCCCCTACCAAATCAGACGTGTAGTGTGGGGTTGGGAGGAATCTCGGCTCCCCTACCAAATCAGAGGAGAGGGGCAATGTGACGTCGGGAAAGATCTCGGCGTCCTTGCAGACATAGTACTGTAGTCATTGATCGATCAAAACAGAGGGTCACAATCGAGGATCTAAATTCACAGAGAAAAGTTAAAGTTTATGAAAGTTACTGAGGAAAGTTCCAAGTTACAGTTTAAAGGTGTGAGTAAAGTTAAAGTTCAAGTGTGAGTAAAGTTAATGTTTAAAAGCGTGAGTTTGAGTAAAGTTGCGTGAGTTCTTTGTATGTGATTTCTTTATAGTTCCAAGTCTCATTTCTCGTTAAAGTTATGAAATTTTACGTTTAAAGGCGTGAGTTCATTGCATGCGACTTTCCTTTTTAGTTTCACTCTCATATCCTTTTATATTTAAGATTTTTTTCTAGTAAGTTTGGAGGTATTATAAGTAGAGATGGCAATGGGTCGGGTCTAAACCCGGCCCCGCATCGAACTCGACCCAGTGAGATGGGTCTAGACCCGGCCAAGCAGGTCCACATGCGGGTTCGGGGCAGGTCTCGAGTTTGGCCGGACCCGCCCAAGACCCGCCCCGCCAAAAATATATATTAATATATAAATATAAAATATATATGTATATATATATATTAATAATATATAATTATATTTTTATATTAAATAATCAATACTTTATCCATAATTTTAATTTATAATATTTTTGGGTTGAAATGATTTTAATATATCATGATATTTTTAATATGAAAATATATTATTATAAAATTTCTTTAGTTATTAATTATTAATTAAATAAAAAATTATATATTTTAACTTGTGAGAATATTTTTTGTCCTAAATATTGTTAATATAATTTGAAAAATAAATTTAATGATTTTTTGTAAATTTTTTTACTTATTTAAATTTTTTATTTAATAAAATTTAAATTATATAAATTTGGCAGGTCCAACGGGTCTAACCCGGATTGGACCTGCCGGGTTCACGGGGCAGGGCGGGGTGGGTCCAAGGGGAGGCGGGGCGGGTCTCAGGTTTGCCCGAACCCGCTTCGCTGCCATTCCTAATTATAAGTACTAGTATTTTAAGTATCGTGCATGTATTTTCACCCCTTCGCTACTTCAACTTTTATACTTGTTGAGTTTTTAGGCTCACTACTTTGCTTGTGCAGGTTAGACTCTCGTTGAGATCGAAGGGCAAGAATCTCGAGTGGACTGCGATGCAGACACGGCACGTCCCTCCGACCTATGCTAGTATTCTGCAGAAGTTATTTAAACTTAAATGCTTTGAAGTTTTTTTTATTGGGTAAATGTAAATGTAAGAATTTATATATTTTAAATTATGGCATGTAAACTATTTAACTAATTCACACTATCATTTGGGATTGCACTGTTTTGTTAATCTCATGATTTTCTCGTACTAGTTTCCTGTCTTGTGTTAGTTTATTTAAATGATGTGATTGAGATAGGTGGGTTTTAATAGGTATAGATAGGTCATGCCGAAAAATTTTGAAAAATTCGCGTTTTCTATTTAAGTCTTATTTAAAGTAGAGGTTAGGGTCGTTTCAATATGACATTACATGACAAACACTAATGATGATGTTTGGATAAACTGGATGCCCGGGTTATCAGGGTAGCGAGGTGGGCCTGACAATATGGCCGGGATGGAAAAGATGATGTGCAACTTGCCCTTCCCTGACCGAGATGATCTGCACACGAGGAAAGGAAAATAAAGCACGTTAGTGGGGCGCCGGAAGGTTTTCCGGTGGGGCCACTCCGATGCTTAAGTCAGACTTAGAAATAGAGTGGGCTTTTTAAAGGAAAATGAGTATAGTGATTTTAAGATTTTAGATGAACATACCCTCTACGGATACCTGTGGCAAGGTATTTATAGAGCTTGGAGTGAGAGAGTCACTCCGCATTTCCAGGGTAGTGGCCACGATCTGGGTCGTGGGTGTAGGAGTTGCTCACGTTTACCTGTCATGCACGATGAAACCAAAAGGCTCGGGATTATGGCAATCGTGGAGATCATGACCTTGTGAAATGGGTCTTGCCCAAGTCATGAAGACTTGGTCTTCTCGGCCTCACGCCTCCATCCGGGATGAGCTACTCCCTTGTATCTGGGCTATTAGTCCGACTTTATCCTGCCCTGCTATTCCTGCCTTTCCATAGCCCTAATGCCCCTGACTTCCCGGGGTACCACCACTCCCCCTTAAAATAGTTGGGCTAGATCCCTGCTCGCTGTCCTGACTAGCATCCCTATTGCCTCTGCCTTTTCATAGCCCTGATACCCCTGACTTCTCGAGGTATCACCACTCCTTCATAAAATAGTCGGACTAGAGCCCTGCTCGATGTTCCGAAGAATAGTCATGATGCATTTATCTCCATGGGCGGGAGAAATATACTTTCAAATTTCAAAAATGTGGTAGGGCTGACGTCAACCCTAGAAGTTGAAATGACGGGCAAGGGTCAGCACATGCTACCTGTATTTTCAGCTGCCCGTATCATCATTACCCTGCCCAGTCCATCTTCTTAGGCTTACTCCCACCATCCGATTATCTGTAAATCCACGTCCTGGATTTAATTCTTACTCATATATATAATCCCTTCCACATTCCTCGATTCACTTTCTTCCTCTCCGGCACCCTTATTTCCTCTACAATTCTCCAGTATTCCTTCTCCGGCGATTCTGCAAAACTGGCTAGCCTCTCCTGTGTTTTCTCGCATCCACTCCCTTTCCTGTAAGTTTTCCCCTTCTCCTCTACTATATTTCCCCTCCATTTATCTGTTCTCATTTAACAAAATGTCGGAATCCACCTCCTCGACTTCTGGTGCCAATGCCCATGGCTCTGCCAGTGTAGAGTCGGCGGCCTTGCGCCATGATTCCCCTCCTCCTGTTACTTCGGCTGCTCAGCCAAGACTAGCCCCCTCTTCATCGCTTCCCAAGAAGGCCCAGACCCGGACTTCTAAGGACAAAGGCAAGGCTAAAGCTTCTGACTATGTTCCTCTCCTATCTTCCCACAAACCAAACCCTGAGGGTCCCTGGTTCTCCCAATTCACCAGTACCCTACGCCCAGAGTCCATAGAGGAGCTTCGGGCCATGGGTAACATTCCCCCCGCCTACTCCATTATTATCCCTGGCCCCCTAGGCAGGGATGACCAAACCCCCGAGGGATTTTATACTTTTTTTCCGGGAGCAGCTTCGAAATGGGCTTCGCTTCCCAATCCATCCTTTTTATTATAAGGTTTTTGCTTTTTATAAGATACCTTTGAATCAATTCCATCCCAATGCTTTCCGGATGATGGCCACCACCTACGTTCTTTTCAAAACACACAACTTGGCCATCACCCCTCTTATTTTCCACTACTATTATGCTTGTCTTTTTACCGAGATGGCCTTCACGTTGAATGCTCGGCAAAACTCTCATTTTTTAGATGACACCCCTCCTCCTGGAAGGGCTGGAAAGAGACGTTTTTCTACATTCAGAACCATATTTTCGCTCCCAAGAACTGGTGGAAAACCAGAAGTTTCCTTCAGCCCCCTCCTGGAGGAAAAGAGCTTGATTGCCTATGGGCTGGGCGCCCGGGTAGTCGATCCGGTGGACCGGATAATTGATGAGTACGAGGCCCCGGGCCCAGCCTCTGGTATGCTCTGTCGCCCCTACGTAACTGCTTTTATTTATCTATCCTTGTTAATGTACAATCCTCATTTCCTTTTATGAAGAAGAACCGGCCCCGAGGAAGAAGAAAAAATCCAGACTAATGAAGCAAGCTTTTGCTCAGAAACGAGCAACGGAGAAGGCAGCTGCCCAAGAGAAAGAAGAAGCTCGGGCTACGGAGGCGGCCAGGAAAGCGAGAGTCCTCCAACTGACAGAGGAACGCAGGGCCCAGGAAGCCCAAGGCCGGGAGATTTCTTCTGCTACCACCATCCCCATGACCTCCGCCCCTTCACCCCATGTTGCTCCCCCTATGCTCCCATCTTTGGAGGTCAAAATGGCGGATGAGCCGGCCTCCCCTATTGTGGATCCCTCATCTCTTTTGACACGGAAGAGGAAGGCTGTGGAGGAACCTGAGATGGTCGTGCTAAGTGACCAGGAGGAGGTGGCCCCCTTTTCTCCTTCTTTCCAACCCCTGGCCCCCTTTTTACCAGGCTGCACCGGGCTCGATCCCTCCTGGTGCCAAGGAGAGTATATTCCAAGCCGGGGCCTTTGGTCGAGGAGTGCAGCTATTAAAAGACCTCCTGACCCCTGCAGAACAAAACCACCTCTATCACCAGGTCCCGAATGTCAAATAATTCGAGGGCACCAACCATATTCTATTCGTAAGTCTAATTTGTCCCTGCTTTAAGGATATTCCCCCTTCCTTTTCTAACACCTGTGTTTTTAGGGGCTGCATATGCTAGTGGATAGCTACGAGGATGACACCCAGTTTGGTCAAATCGAGACGAACCGGGCACATATGGAGGCAGAGAGGTCCCGGGCTATCGTGGAGCTGAACAAGAAGTTGGAGCAAGAGCTGGAAATGATGAGGCAGACTCATGACCAGGTGGTTTCCAGCCTTTGTTCTTCCCTAGATGCGGCTGATAAAGCCCTGCAATCTGTGCAGGAGGATCTCGCCCAAGCTCATGCTGTCGCGGGGCAGAGCCAAGATCGTCTTACAGCGGTCATGACTCAAATGGAGGTGGCCCAACGTGAAGCTGCTGAAGCCCGGGCGGAGGTGGTGGCGGCCAAGGATAAGGCCAAAAAAGAGGTGTCAGCCCTAGAAACCCGCTTGAAATCTGAAGAGGAACTCAAGGCCGCTGTCCTGACCTCGGCGGAATTCCAGGAGGCTGTGGTGGACAAATCCTAAGCCTTCTTCCAGACTGGTTTTTACAAGTGCCGAGATCAATTCGAGGAGGCTGGCCTGTGGTCCTCTGATAAAAAAGATTTCCCAGATTTGGACAAGGCCATTGACTCCCTCCCTGGTTCGAAAGGACCTAATGGAGCAGAAACCTCTCAGCCCGGTGGAACTCCAGCTATTGAAGGCGAGGATGCCCTGACGCACCCAGTAGTTTAAACATATTTTTTTGTAATTGGGTCGTGGAAGCCCTACCTCTTGTAATTGTTTATCATCAATGTTATTCACGGTTTCTAATTATCCCTTGTGTGATGTCTTGAATATTTGAGTCCTCCCTATAAATAAAGAGTAAACATCAAGGCTTAGAATGCCTCGGATTTAAATGGGTGCCGCGACATGGAACCTCCCGGGCTTATATAATTCCAAGGGCTTATATATGCCTTGGGCTTAAATGGGTGTCGGGTCATGGAACCTCCCAAGCTTATATAATGCCAAGGGATTATATATGTCTTGGGCTTAAATGGGTGTCGGGGCATGGAACCTCCCGGGCTTATATAATGACAAGGGCTTATATATGCCTTGGGCGTAAATGGGTGCCGGGGCATGGACCCTCCCGGGCTTATATAATGCCAAGGGCTTATATATGCCTTGGGCTTAAATGGGTGTCGGGGCATGAAACCTCCCGGGCTTATATAATTCCAAGGGCTTATATATGCCTTGGGCATAAATGGGTGCCGGGGCATTGAACCTCCTGGGCTTATATAATGCCAAGGGCTTATATATGCCTTGGGCTTAAATGGGTACCGGTGCATGAAACCTCCCGGACTTATATAATGCCAAGGGCTTATATATGCCTTGGGCTTAAATGGGTGCCGGGGCATGGAACCTCCCGGGCTTATATAATGCCAAGTGCTTATATATGCCTTGGGCTTAAATAGGTGTCGGGGCATGGAACCTCCCGAGCTTATATAATGCCAAGGGCTTATATATGCCTTGGGCTTAAATGGGTGCCGAGGCATGGAACCTTCCGGGCTTATATAACGCCAAGGGCTTATATATGCCTTGGGCTTAAATGGGTGCCGAGGCATGGAACCTCCCGGGCTTATATATGCCTTGGGCTTAAATGGGTGCCGGGGCATGGAACCTCCCGAGCTTATATAATGTCAAGAGCTTATATATGCCTTGGGCTTAAATAGGTGCCGGGGCATGGAACCTCCCGGGCTTATATAATGCCAAGGGATTATATATGCCTTGGGCTTAAATGGGTGTCGGGACATGCAACCTCCTGGGCTTATATAATGCCAAGGGCTTTTATATGCCTTGGGCTTAAATGGGTGCCGGGGCATGGAACCTCCCGGGCTTATATAATGCCAAGGGCTTATATATGCCTTGGGTTTAAATGGGTGCCGGGGCATGGAACCTCCCGGGCTTATATAATGCCAAGGGCTTATATATGACTTGGGCTTAAATGGGTGCCGGGGCATGAAACCTCCCGGGCTTATATAATGAAAAACTTTCTTGCATGAATGAATACCTTCATTAATAAACATTAATTACAACATTATCACAAAATATTTCTTCAAATGTAATGCATTCCAAGGTCGTTTGAGTAGCCGTCCCTGATTATCTTCCAGGTACCATGTATTGGCACCCACCTTTCTGACAAGTTTGTAAGGCCCCTCCCATCGGGCATCTAACTTCCCTACTTCCCCTGCTGGATTAACCCTCTTCAACACTAACTCTTCTTCTTGAAATTCCCGGGGCTTGACTTTTCTATTATAAGCTCTCATCATCCGAGCTCTATAGGCCTCCATTCTGCGAGCTGCCCTCTCCCTTCGTTCTTCAATCAGATCCAATTCTTGTGCCCGGGCCCCTTCTTCTGTATCCTCATATGCCATAACCCGAGCTGAGGGTTGTCCAATCTCTACTGGCAGAATAGCCTCGGAGCCATATACCAGGCTAAAAGGTGATTCTTGCGTGGCAGTATGAGGAGTGGTGCGATAGGCCCACAACACACTCGGGATCTCCTCTACCCAGTTTTTCCCCATTCCATGCAACCGAGCCTGCAAAGATCGAACAATAGTACGATTGGTTACCTCCGTGTGCCCATTACTTTGAGGGTAGGCGACCGAGGTGAAGGTCTGCCTAATGCCCATCTCTGCACACCAATCTGCAAATTTCTGCCCCTGAAATTGTCTGTCATTATCCGAGACCAACTTCCTTGGGAGCCCAAACCGGCATATTATATTTTTCCACAAAAACTTCATCACCTCTCCTTCTGTTATTTTTGCCAAAGGCTCCGCCTCCATCCACTTAGAAAAATAATCCACAGCTACCAGCAAGAATTTCTTCTGTGCCCGGGCTTGTGGAAAAGGTCCCACTATGTCCAGACCACATTGATCAAAGGGGCACGAGGCCCATACCAGATGAAGATTACTTGCCGGGCTATGCTGCATATTGCCAAACCTTTGACATCCTTCGCAAGACCAAGCCATTTTAGATGCGTCAACCTGTAAAGTGGGCCACCAGAATCCTGACAGCAGTACCCTTCGAGCCAGGCTCATAGACCCTCCATGGTTCCCACAACATCCTTCGTGTACTTCCCGTAAGACATACTCTGTTTACCCCTCCCTCAAGCATTTGAGCAAAGAGCCCTGATAGGAACGCCTGTATAGCATACCACCAATGAGAGCAACGCATTACCTGGGCTCGTCCTTTGTCTGCTGGAAGATCCCCACTGGTAAGGTACTTTACTATCGGGTCCATCCATGTATCTTCTTCGAGGACCGGCTCCAAGGCTTCTATGGCAGCCACCAATTCCCTTTGCACCAGAGACTCCGTATCATCCTTTTCCCCAGCTACTGCTCTCTTAGCCAAAGCATCTGCTTCCATATTCCCCTACCGAGGTATCTGCTCAATGCTCCAAGTAAGAAAACCTGCCCCGAGCTCCTCAATTACTTTTAAGTATTTCATCAATTTTTCCTCTCGGGTACAAAAGGTTTTCCTTACCTGCTGGACAACCAATTGTGAGTCATAGTATACTATGATATGACTTGCCCCGACTTCCCGAGCATGTTTCATCCCGGCTATCACGGCTTCATATTCAGCCTCATTGTTGGAGGCCTGAAAATCTAACTTCACAGCTATTTTGATTTTTTCCTGGGTGGGTGAAACCAGGATGACCCCACACCACTGCCTCCGACACTACTGGCTCCATCTACAAATACTCTCCATATTTCTTCTTGACCAAAAGTGGCCACCTCTGTCAAAAAACCGGATAAGGCCTGGGCTTTGATGGCCTTACGAGGCTAGTATTCAATATCATATTCTCCTAATTCCACTGTCCATTTCACAAGCCTCCCCGAGGAATCTGGATGAGTCATGACTCGCCATAGGAGGCTGTTAGTAAGGACAGTTACCGGGTGAGACAAGAAATAAGGTCTCAATTGTCGGGCTGTTATTACCAAAGCCAGGGCCATCTTCTCAATTTCCGAATATCTTACTTCCGCCCCCTTCAAAGAATGACTAACATAGTATACATGCCTCTGATCTCCCTTTTCCTCTTTTATTAAAACAGTGCTGACCTGTAGTGACCCGCACCGTGATCACCTACTAATCAGAACTTAAGCATGCAATTAATCAATAAAATAATCTTAGTCAGAGTAACTGCGGAATTAAAGTAAGTCAAATACCAGGTAAGCAAAACCTAGTGGTCAACCCTGCTATCCAGCCTTGGTCATCAGCTAACCTCCCTTTTTTCGGGAGAACTACCTACATCTGCCCCATGAAATAGGGCATCCAGCCAACAGAAAAATAACCGGAAGTGAGCCTAACATGCTCAGTACGAGAGTATGAGTATACACTATTATATGCGCATGAATGCAAATGAACTGGGTATCAAGACACGAGGTCAAGAATATCTGATAGAGAATAACTTGGGCCTTGGTATGTACCACGCTGAGCTATCGCTACAGGAGGTGACAGACATACCTAGATGCCCTGATGGTGACCTAACACAAGTCCACGTGTCCAACCAAATATCAGTGACCTGACACGAGCTCATGTGTCCAACTAATATTGGTTACCTAACACGAGCCTATGTGTCCAACCATCTACTGACAAGGTAAATATCCCAATACAGGATATCACAAGGATACATGCTCAATATGCTCATGTATGCAACATACAGTCATGACATGCTGTATATAAAGGCATATAAAACATGCAATCACATAATCCATGCAAACACATAATACATGCATACTCAATCTGGATATCTCGAATAATACTTTCGTACCTTACTAAGGCAGATCCTAGAAGCTCCCATCTAGATGCAAGCCTACCATGCAACACTACAACATAAATACCCATGCATTACCTAGCATGCCAAACATCACCTACTAGGCTCTAAAAGCCTTAAATAAACTATAGCATACTCCCTATTTACTATAGGGAACCAAAGTCATACCTTCGTCCGTCATCAGCCCGCTGATGTCGCATGCCCCAGAGCCTGGGCATAGCCTAGCTACGACCCCTGGACGCCTCGCCAGAGCTCTGCCGCCTGGCTGCTACTGCGGACACTGTCCGCTATAAAAATATACTATTTCCTACTCCAATTCTTAAAGAAAGAGTCCCAAAGCCCTTAAATAGAGCAATTATCGAGAGAGGAGAGGAAAATTGTGTCTTCAAAATGAGGAATTCGGACCTCTATTTATAGGCGAAGTTCGGACGGTCCGAACTGGGTTCGGACGGCCCGAACTACCACTTGTTCGAGACTTTTAGACACCTGGGCTCTGTTGAGTTCGGATGGTCCGAACTCGGGTTTGGAGGGCCCAAACTGTTCGGAGGGCCCGAACTATTTTGGTCCTTCCGAAGACATTTTTGGACCCCCGGGACCTACCCCACCATTTTCGGACGTTCCAGATCTGATTTTCCACTTATTTTCACCAAATAAGGACTCCTTAAACATATTTTGACACTTTTAAAATTATGTGTCATTTTTTAGCATGTTTAAAATCACTTAATCTTGTAAAATGGAACCGGGCTACTACATGACCGCCCGCTCTGTAGTAGACAGATAGATCCACAGCCTTTCCCCCGGCTCTGGCTTAACCAAGACATGCAAGCTAGCAAGATGCTCCTTCAATTCCTGAAAGGCCTGCTCACACTGCTCAGTCCAGCCAAACCTCTGGGCCTTGTGCAACACTTGGAAAAAATGATAACTACGATGAGCTGACCGATCTATAAACCGGGCCAGGGCTGTAATTCGCTCGGTCAATCGCTGAACCTCATTGATTGACGTTGGCGAAGGCATATCCTGCAACAGTTTCACCTTTTTTGGGTTTACCTATATCCCTTGTTCGGTCACTATGAACCCTAGAAATTTGTCACTTTTCACTCCAAACATACACTTGGTTGGGTTCAACTTGATCCCATGCTGCCGAACTGTGGCAAAAGTTTCTTCCAAGTTGGGTATAAAACAATCCCGGGTCCTGGATTTCACCAGTATGTCATCCACATATACCTCCACATTCCGACCCATTTGCTTCCGAAATACTTTGTCCATCATCTTTTGATACGTGACACCTGCATTTTTTAATCCAAATGGCATAACCACGTAACAAAAAGTATCTCCCGACGTGACGAAGTTGACTTTGTCTTGATCCTCTAAAGCTAAAGGAATTTGATGATAGCCCCGGTATGCATCCATGAAGCAGAGCAGTTCGCATCCGTATGTGGAATCCACCAACTGGTCAATCCAAGGTAAAGGATAACAATACTTAGGGCAAGCTTTATTTAGATCCCTAGATCCATGCACATCCGCCACTTCCCTGCAGCCTTCGGCACCATCACTACATTGGACAGCCATGTAGGAAATTGCACCTCCTTGATGTGCCCAGCCCGTAATAGTTCCTGAACCTGTTCAGCAATCACTCTATCCTTCTCAGGCCCAAAATTTCTTTTCTTTTGTAGCACAAGCCTGGACCCAAGGGTGATGTTAAGTTTATGCTCTGCGACATGAGATGGAACTCCCATCAAATCATCTTGAGACCAGGCGAACACATCCCTGTTCCTAATGAGGCAGCTTTTCAATTGCTCGGCCAAATTTGTTTCCAAGTCCCGGGCAATCTTGACAGATTTCCCTTCTTTCCCGGGCACCAGCTTCACCTTTTCATACTCGCCCTTAGATTCTTCCACGGAACAAACTTCTCTTCCTCCCTGGCCTCCCTCCTTCCCGATCTACCTCGCCCTCTTGTAATCCACTTTAACCGTCTCGGCATAACACTTTTGGGAAGAAGGCTGATCTCCTCGGACTTCTCCTACCTTATCTCCCACGGGGAATTTGATCTTTTGATGGTAAGCTGAGGCCACGTCTCTGAAAGCGTTCATAGCCGGCCTTCCCAAGATGACATTATAGGAAGAGGGTGCTTCTACTAGTTTGAATCTTGTCATGACCGTCCTTTTCTCATATCCTAACCCTAAGGTTATGGGCAGCAACATCTCTCCTCGAGGTTGGATGGTGTGCCCGGCAAATCCATACAGGGCTGTTTTTACCGGGCTCAATTCATACCCTTGCAGATCCATCTGCTCGAATGCTTCTTGAAAAATGACATTTACCGAGCTTCCCGAGTCTATGAATACCCTTTGCAAATCATATTTAGCAATCCGGGATTGTATAAGCAGGGCATCATTGTGTGGCAGGTTTACTCCTTCCAGGTCTCGAGGCCCAAATGTGATTACTGGCCCCAAACCTTGCCTTCTTTCCTTCACCCCCAAACTCTCCCTCCGGCTCCAGGACTTTCTAGCTTGATTGGAATCTCCATCAGTAGATCACCCTGATATCATGTTAATAACACCTTTTGCTGGCCCATCTCCTGATTTTCTATCCTCTTTTCGAGGACCTGTCTTCTGTTTCCCCCACTCTCGGGAAACAATACCAGCCCTGGGAGGAGTCAACACCTGCGACCCCTGAATCCAGGGTGGACCCCGGGGCCTTTTTTGAACCGGCCTACCATTTCTGATATAAGGATGTTGATGCCTTTGGTGCAACATCCGACATTCACTGGTGTCATGTGTACCTTCTTGATGAAAATCACAGTATTTCAGAGACTTATCTCTAGAAACAGGGGTCTGGATTTCAACCCCCTCTTCACATACATGCACAGCCCTATCTCGAACCCCTCGGTGCGGTGCATACCGGGACAACCGCCCCATGGGATCCTTGATTTCCTTACTTCTTCCCTGGTCCAGGCCTTCTTCCCTTCGGGATACCTCCTTCTTCTGCCTCTGAGCTTCCTCCATGTTAATGTATTTCTCGGCCCGAGCCAACAAATCCTCAAAATTCCGGGGTGCTTTTTTCACTAAGGACTTGAAAAATTCCCCTTCCCGGAGACCTTGAGTAAAGGCAGTGATCTTGGTCTCCTGGGCGCAGGTCGGGACCTCCAAAGCAGTCTTATTGAACCTTTTGATGTAGGCTCTTAAAGACTCCTCTCCTGCCTGCTTTGCCTCAAATAGGCTATAGGCAGTTTTCCTGTACCTCTTGCTACTGCTAAAGTGCTATAAGAACACTTGCTTGAACTCTGAAAATGATCGAATACTCTGCGGCTCCAATTTCTCAAACCACCTTTGGGCAGAATCCACCAAAGTGGTTAAGAAGACTTTGCACTTAATCTTATCCCCATAGCAATGCAGCATGGCTACATTCTTGAACCGAGCCAGGTGCTCCTCTGGATCAGTACTCCCATCATACTCTCGAATTTTGGCCGACTTGTAATGAGACGGCAAGGGCTCCTCTATCTTTTCTTGTGAAAAAGGACAACCCGGGATCTTGACAGACCAGGCCATTTTGGGGCCCTCTTCTTCCAACTTCTGTATCTTCCTTCTTAGTTCGTGCAGCTCATCCGCCACAGAAGGCTGCACCGAGTGCATCCAGGAACTTTCCTCTTCTTTCCCTTCTCTGGTTCTGGTTATGGGGTCTGGATTACCCTGGTTCCCTTCTTCCTCCATTGTTATTTCCTTTGATTGTGGTTGCCTTGCAGATGCTAACATCTTCTGCATCATGCCCTGGATATATGCCTCAAACTGTTCAGCCTGAATGATAATGTTTTGGCCCTGAGGAAGCCCCTCAGGTAGTGTTTGTTGATGAGAAGCCATATCTACGTTTATAGCACAAGCTTCCCACAGACGGTGCCAATGATGATGTTTGGATAAACTGGATGCCCGGGTTATCAGGGTAGCGAGGTGGGCCTGACAAGATGTCGGGCTGGTAAAGATGATGTGCAACTTGCCCTTACCTGATCGAGATGATCTACACACGAGGAAAGGAAAAGAAATCACATTAGTAGGGTGCCGGAAGATTTTCCGGCGGAGCCACTCCGATGCTTAAGTCAGACTTAGAAATAGAGTGGGTTTTTTTTTAAGGAAAATGAGTATAGTGATTTTAAGATTTTAGATGAACATACCCTCTACGGATACCTGTGACAAGGTATTTATAGAACTTGGAGTAAGAGAGTCACTTCGCATTTCCAGGGTAGTGGCCACGATTTGGGTCGTGGGTGCAGGAGTTGCTCACGTTTACCTCATGCGCTTCTGCGGAACTCAAAATCCCATGTTTCTACCTTATTCTGCTTCTGCTCTCAAATTAGGTGCTTTTGCGCAAATCTTTGAGCCCAGATTTCTGCTATGCTTTGCTGCTACTGTCAAAATTTCACAAAAACCCGAAAATGCTAAAACTCGATACATGATCAAATTATACAATTCGAAAGGAGTTCAATCTCGTTCTTTGCTCGTCAATTCATACCTCAATTCTCGGTTTGGAATGCTCAAATCTTTCAAGCTACAATAATACAAAGCTCATATAAATTTCTCGTTCGATCCAAAAATCGTATTCCAAAGCAACAATCAATCCAAACCCTGATCGAATTTTAAGCAACTCGAATTCTTGTAACTCAAGATCGATAAAATCCAAATCAAATATGAAATGGATAACACACATTCTCAACAACATATCTCAATGCTTAGATCAATCTAAATACCCCATAATTCATCAAAACTCAAACAGACGGCATAACGGTTAATTATCGGGTATTCTAAAATTCTCAACATCTTTTATATATCAATATAAACTCAATATCATCATCAAATCATCCTAAAATTTTTAGAATTCATTACCCATAATTTTTGGAAATTTTTCAAAAATTCTTCCAAAATTGATAAATATGCTCAAACGATGGTATTTTCTCAAACCGTCTTAGATACAACATCTCTATTAACTCAAGAACATGTTTATACAATTAAATCTCAAATCCAACAACACCCAAAAATTAAAACTTGGTAGAATCTTACCAAACTTACGTGAAAACGTAGCTCTTGACGCAAAGATTCCAAATCCGTAATTATTTTTGAAATCCAACGAGCGGATGTCGGCAGATCGGAGCTTGAACGAACGAAAATGGCGCGGGAGTTTTCTGATTTTTCCTTCTCGCTTCCTACGTCTGATTCTCTCAATAATGAAGATACAAGGCATTTATGATTCATTAATGGATTTGTCTTTACAAAATTATAGTTTAGTCCCTGGAATTCTCAAAATTGCAATTCAGTCCCTGCTCAATTTTCAAACTTCAATTCAGTCCTTAAATTTATCGAACACGGAATTTAATTTCAAAATTCCGTAATTTTTCAAATTAGATATTTTTGGGGCATTACATTGTGCATGCACAAAGAATGAGTTTCTCGTTTCCAATTACTGTTATATTGTGTTGTGAATGTCCAATATTGTTCTAAATAAGTTATGGATTATTCCAAATCGAAGACAATTAGAACCAAATTTACTTTCACTAGGAAAACTTGATCTTCAGGGCTAAAATTTTTATCCCGAAAAGTAGAACAATGCATGCGCAATTAGACTACATGTGTACTATTCTTGTGCATGTGTTGTGTCAAACACCAGTATCACATATGCACTTTTAATAGTGGAGTTCAAATAATACGTCATTTTTTTACAAATTGTTATAATTTATGACTAAATATCATATTAAAAAATTATTACAGTTGAGAGTTAACATTATTTACTCAATTGTAGACATTGGGAAATGAATGATATCAACACATGTGATCTCATTGAATAATGAGTAATTTATTTCTCTTCTATATTTGTCAAAATAGTGCATATGACATTACATGACAAACACATGTAATTGGTGAAAAATTATTACGACAATAAAAATTCACCATAATCATCATAATGTGTGTTAAACGCCTAAGGATAACATCTCGGTGCATGCGCAAAGAATGAGTATCTCGTTCTCAATTCTTGTCGGATCATGCAGAAAATGTCAAATCTTTTTCTAAATAAGTTATGGATTATTCCAAATCAGAAACAATTCGAACCGAATTTACTTTCACTAGAAAAATTTGAATATCAGAGCTAAAATTTGTATCATAGAAAGTAGAACATCACATGCTCAATTAGACCACATGTGTACTGTTATTATGCATATGTTGTGCCAGACACCAGTATCACATATGATATTTTAATAGTGGAGTTCAAATACATCTGTTATCTTATAAATTGGTATAATCGATTACTAAATATCATATTCAACGATTGTTACGGTTGAGAGTTAACATTAGTTACTCAATTGTAGACATTGGAAAATGAATGATATCAAGGCATGTGATCTCATTGAATAATGAGTAATGTATTCATTTTCTACAATTTTCAAAGTAGTGCATATGACATTACATGACAAACACTAATGTAATTGGTCGACAATTCTTACGACAATGAAAACTCACCATAATCATCATAATATGTGTTAAACACTTAAGGATAACATCTCGGTGCATGCGCAAAGAATGAGTTTCTCGTTCTCAGTTCATGTCAAATTGCAGCAAATGTCCAAGATTGTTCCAAATAAGTTATGGATTATTTCAAATTAGAGACAATTCGAACCGAATTTAATTTCACTATGTAACTTTGATCTTCAGGCTAAATTTTTTATCCCGAAAATAAAAACAACGCATGCTCAATTAGACCACATGTTTACTATTATTTTGCTTGTATTGTGCCAAAAATTAGTATCACACGTGCTCTTTTAATAGTGGTGTCCAAATACATGCGTTGTCTTACAAATTGGCGTAATCGATAACTAAATATCATATTCAACAAATTTTTAAGTAGAGACTTAAAACTAATTACACAATTATAGAAATTGAACAATTAATGATTGCGCGAGATACTGACATTCAACATATGATCAAGTTCATTATCAAGATCGGCGAAAATCCTTGCCTAGAGAAATTGATATAAAATTAGGAATTATATACAAACATCTTTTCAGATTGAATCATTAAGCTATCTGTAATATTTGCTGATATTGCACATTTAAAATATCAGCCAAGATGACGTTATTGATCATTTATAGTTTTGAAACAATCGGTTTGCTCTATCCTTGTCGATCATCGGGGATGCGCCTCACATAGTATAATAATATCAATAAGCTGAAGTCATAGTAGTTAGTTTCTGATAAATTGTACCACAATTATATCAAATAATGCTGCAATTGAAATAAATTGTACTATCATTGAAACGACCCTAACTCTCTAAATAATAAATAAATATGCGGAATTTTTTTTTTGTTATATATACTTACTAAGTAAAAATATGTACATACATGCCCATACATATATGCACAGAATAAATAGATTTAAAAATAAATAAATTAATAAAAAATGCAACCTTTAATAAATTAAATATCTGAGTCAAACATTTAATAAAATACTGACATAAGCAAAAATAAATAAAATTTGCATGCACTGAAAATATTTAAATAAAATATCCCATACTGTCAACCACTGAAAATAAATAAATAAATGTATAACATGCTAAAATATTCAAAACATGCATAAAGACTCAGACGACTATCACGGTCACGGGGTCACTGCATGTCCGCTCATATGTCCTCGCCGCCGGTGGGTACCACATCCTCCTCTACGTACTCACCTGCACCATACCAGTGTAGTGAGCCTAGAGGCCCAACATGCTAACATAAAAAGGGTTTAAAATAATTTAAATCACTTTAATACTAATACATAACATATACATAAATGAGCATGCTTAAAAATATCATGACATAACATAACTTAAATTAACTTAAATATCATAATCATACATAATACCTAAACATTGTTGAGCAAAGTATTTTCTAACATCGCATGGTTGTATCCATACTATAACCTTAAATCATACATTAAATACTGATCAGCGTGGAAACCAACGTACGTGGCGGTGACGAATCACCTCTTAAATTGGCAGTAAACTGCCCTTCAATAGTTCACATATGGGGACGAATCCCCCTCAAATTGTCACACTACTTCAACTTCCAACATAAAAATTATTTTTCTTTTGCTCAACCTTAAACATTAAATCATGCATAAAAATTATTTCATGAATGCATGTACTTAAATAAAATGTGTGTTCTTCATATATATTTAATTTAATTTCATACTAACATATAAATATTAAAAATAACTTCCATGCATAAAAATAATTAAATATATATTCAGGACACATGCAATTTCTCATGGGTTGTACTGAACTGCTGGCCCTAACACTCAAGCCCATTTTCTTAAATTCTGGCCCATTAACACTGAGACTGGCCCATTAACATACTTAAGCCCAATAATTAATTATTCTAAGCCCACTTAATTAATTCTTAAATGTAGCCCATTAATTTAATTAATCTAATTAGCCCAATAAAACACTTAAACTTAATAATTAACTTAAAATTTAAAATACCCGAGCCCAATTAACTTAACCCGGACCCGGACCCAACTAACTTAACCCATGACCCACAAACTTGACCCGGACCACTAACCCGACCCGGAACCCACTTGGAACCCTAGAACCCGACGCCCCTCCCTAGCTCCTTCTCGGCCACGAGCAGGAGCCACTCCATGGCTGCTGCTGGCCTGCTCCGGCCACCCCTGGCCGGAGCTCCGCCGCCCAGACGTAGCCCATGTCTGGGCGGTCCTAACCTGACCTAGCTCGGCCTCAACCATTCTCCCTAGCCCAAGGCCGAACCCTCCTTCCAGAAACCTTAACCTGCGCCCCCCATGGCTTCTTCTTGCACCAGCTCGTCCAAGCCTCTACCTAGCCCATATCCGACCAAGCCAAGCTAGCCTAAGGACCCCGACGAACCCCTTGACAGCCCTGACTAGCAGCCATGCACGCCCCTTAACAAAAAAAACATGAGCATGATTCCCAAAACGTGAACAATGCATACATTCAAGCCCTCTCGATATTTTTATGAAATTTCTTGAAATAAAAAAAACAATGCACACACACGCACGCATAAGTACTGATATGGTATAAAATTATAGAAAGAATCATGCCTTGCACCAAATTTTGAAGAGAAAAAGGCGCGTGAAACGATTTCGGGACGACGACAACTTGCTTTGGACCTTAAAAAACGTGGCTATGGAGTCTTCCTTGGCTGTTGGATCGACGAAGAAGATGATGGAGATGGGGGTGAGGCGGCTGATGGAGAGTTTGGGCGTAGGGTTGGGTAGTTTTAGGATTAAAAATATTAAATATAATTACAATACATAATTTACTTAATTAATATACCAAAATATATAATTTAAAACTCCACTTAAAAGATTTAAATCTGATACTAAATCATAAATCCCGAAA
Organism: Henckelia pumila; assembly: GCF_033568475.1. Lineage (NCBI taxonomy): Eukaryota > Viridiplantae > Streptophyta > Magnoliopsida > Lamiales > Gesneriaceae > Henckelia > Henckelia pumila. The sequence goes on from NC_133121.1 coordinate 144,798,044, forward strand.
TATATAATTAAGGGAATTTTAAAAATACTAAAAAGTCATTATTTTGGCTTATTTTGAATAAAAACGAACTCCTAAAATTATATAAAATTAAATACTAAAAATATTGAGGTAATAAAACTCAAAATAATATTTTTGGGCTCTTAAAAGGCTCATGAAATAAATTGGATAGAAAGTTGTCATCTCGTCCGTCCACGGTCCCGTCAACGCGATAAAATAATTCAAATACCAATAATTCATAAAAATAACTAATTATGGGTTAAATGCTTAAAAATCAATTAAATCATGCACAAATAATTCACATAAATATTTAACCCATAAATCTAAAATTTTAAATAAATAAATTTCCTAATTATGCATGCGAATTTACGTATTAAAAATACCGGGTGTTACAATTCTCCCCCCCCCCCCCCCCTTAAATTGGATTTCGTCATCGAAATTAAAGTACTTACCCGAACAACTCCGGGAAATGAGTCCTCATCTCTGCCTCGGTCTCCCAAGTAGCTTCCTCCTCCGAGTGATTCAGCCACTGGACTCTGACCATCGGTATGACTCGCGTCCTCAATCTGCGCTCCTCCCTAGCCAAGATCCGTATAGGCCTCTCCTCAAATGCTAACTCCGGTGTCAACTGAAGAGGCTCAAAATCCAACACATGTGACGGGTTCAAGATGTATCTCCGAAGCATGGATACATGGAATACATTGTGCACTGCCGCTAGCCCTGGTGGTAGAGCTAAACGGTAGGCCAACGTGCCAACTATCTCCAAGATCTCGAATGGCCCTATATATCTCGGATTAAGCTTGTCTCTCCGGCCAAATCGCACTACTCCCTTCATAGGTGACACCTTCAGGAATACGTGATCACCTACAGCGAACTCCAAATCTCGTCGTCGAGTATCTGCATAACTCTTCTGACGACTCTGAGCAGTCCTCATGCAATCCCGAATCTGTGTCACAATATCAGCTGTCTGCTGCACAATCTCAGGACCAAGTAAAATCCTCTCTCCGACCTCATCCCAATGCACAGGAGATCTGCACCTCCTCCCGTACAATGCTGCATAAGGAGTCATACCTATAGACGACTGAAAACTGTTGTTATAGTTAAACTCCACTAATGGCAGTCTAGTCTCCCACGAGCCCTGAAAGTCAATGACACAAGCTCTCAGTAGATCCTCGAGAACCTGGATCACTCTCTCAGACTGACCATCTGTCTGGGGATGGAACGCTGTACTGAACAAAAGTCTAGTCCCCAATGCAGTGTGCAAACTCTTCCAAAACGCAGACGTAAATCTCGGATCTCTGTCTGATACTATCGACACTGGTATGCCATGCAGTCTAACAATCTCCTTGATGTAAAGCTCTGCATACTGTGTCAACGAGTAAGTAGTCCTCACCGGTAAGAAATGATCTGACTTGGTGAGTCTATCCACGATCACCCAAATAGCTGTGCATCCTCTGGCACTCCTTGGTAAGCCAACTACAAAGTCCATCTTAATATTCTCCCATTTCCATTCCGGAATAGGAAGAGGTCTAAGAAGTCCTGCTGGACGCTGATGCTCGGCCTTGACCTGCTGACAAGTCAAGCACTCTGCCACAACTCTCCCGATGTCTCTCTTCATCCCAGACCACCAATACAATAGCTGCAAATCTCGGTACATCTTCGTACTTCCGGGGTGAATGGAGTACGGAGATGTGTGAGCCTCTGCTAGAATCTTAGCTCTCAACTGATCGAAGTTCGGTACCCACATCCTACCACGGTACTGAACAATGCCATCCACAACTGTATACAGAAAACCACCCTTGGCCTCATCTCTCTGTCTTCAACACTGCAACTCCTCATCAGTAGGCTGTCCCTCTCTGATCCAATCCCGTAGAATCGGCTGCACCGTCAATACTGACAAGCTCGGTGCATGACCACTCGAGTAAATCTCCAAATCAAACCTCTGAATCTCACTCTGCAGTGGTAACTGCACTGACAAACACGATACCACTGACGACTTCCGATTCAAAACATCGGCCACTACATTAGCTTTACCTGGATGGTAGCTAATGTCACAGTCATAATCCTTCACCAACTCCAACCATCTCCGTTGCCTCATGTTCAACTCCTTCTGAGTGAAGAAGTACTTGAGGCTCTTGTGATCCGTGAAAATCTTGCACTTCTCTCCATACAGATAGTGCCTCCAGATTTTCAAAGCAAAGACCACTGCTGCTAACTCCAAGTCATGTGTCGGGTAGTTCTGCTCATGAATCTTTAACTGCCTCGACGCATAAGAAATAACCTTACCACACTGCATAAGTACTGCGCCTAAACCTAGCTTAGACGCGTCGGTGTACACCACTAACTCCTCGTGTGGTACTGTAACCGCTAACACCGGTGCAGTAGTGAGTGCTTCCTTCAGCTGATCGAAGCTCCTCTGACAGTCTGAACTCCAAATAAACTTCACGTTCTTCTTGGTTAAGGAAGTCAAGAGTATTGCAATAGAGGAAAAACCCTTGATGAACTTCCTATAATCCTGCCAAACCCAAGAAACTGCGAATCTCTGAAGCATTCTTCGGAATACCCCAATTCTGCACTGCCTCAACCTTCGACTGATCCACTGCAATCCTATCTCTCGAAATAACGTGGCCAAGAAACGCCACCTGCTCGAGCCAAAACTCGCACTTGCTGAACTTGGCATACAAACGATGCTCCCTCAAAGTCTGCAAGGCTATCTGTAGATGCTGCCTATGTTCCTCAATGCTCCTAGAGTAGATCAAGATATCATCAATGAAGACTATGATGAACTGATCAAGATACGGCTGAAAGACTCGGTTCATGAGATCCATGAAAACCGCTGGAGCATTGGTCATCCCAAATGGCATCACTAAGAACTCGTAATGCCCATAACGTGTCCTGAAAGCAGTCTTGGACACATCTGCATCTCTAACTCGCAGCTGATGATAACCAGATCGCAGGTCGATCTTGGAGAACACTGAAGCTCCCTGCAACTGATCAAATAAGTCCTCTATCCTCGGCAGTGGGTACTTATTCTTCACTGTGACCCTGTTGAGCTCTCGATAATCGATGCACAATCTCATACTGTCATCCTTCTTCTTCACAAATAACACTGGAGCTCCCCATGAAGAAAAGCTAGGACGAACAAAGCCTTTCTCTAATAACTCCTGAATCTGCTCCTTCAACTCTTTCATCTCAGTAGGAGCAAGTCTGTACGGTGCCTTAGAGATAGGCACGGTGTCTGGCACTAAATCGATGCTGAACTCCACATCTCTCACTGGTGGAATTCCTGCAACATCCTCCGAAAAGACATCCGGAAAGTCACGAACCACCTCTATCTCTGATAATGATCTGCTAGATGGTTCTGAGGCCGTGACAATACTTGCTAGAAAACCTTGGCAACCCCGTCTCAACAACTTCCTCGCCTGAATAAGAGATATCACCTGAGGAATATCACTGCTCTGAGATGCCTGGAAGGTAAACGGGTCACCTTCTGATGGTTTCACTGACACTGTCCTCCGACGAAAATCAATCGAAGCTCCATTGACTGTCAACCAGTCCATACCCAATATCAAATCAAATTCACTCAACGGCAAAACCACCACATCTGCGTGAATAGAGTGCCCCTGAAGCTCCAACTCCAGTTCTCGAATGACACTAGAGGTAGAAATAATCTGTCCTGACGGCATAGTGACATCATAACCACTGTCAACAATCTCGGGTGTGATGCCTATCCGTCTGATAAACTCCAGGGAGATAAACGAATGCGTAGCCCCTGAATCTAGCAACGCAAACGTGGAGTTGCCTCCAACTAAAATTCTCCCTGCACGCAGAAGAATCCCAACAATTTCATACCACTACTAAACTTTTCCCCCAAAGATAAGTCACTAATAATCCTTAATTTTAGTCACAAGTAAAACATGCTTCTTATTCTAACATGCAGATAGAAAAATCCCAAATACAAATTATTTCACAAAGAAAAATCGAAATTCTTAACCAAAGGAAGAAATTATAAAATACTAGGGGTAAGATATACCGGTGATCAAGGAGGTGTCTGGGTCTGCCTCCTCTGCCTGCATAACGAACACTCTACCAGCAGTGTTCTTCTTCCTCGGGCAACTAGCTATCTGGTGCCCCGGCTCTCTACAGTGGAAACAAACTCCTGCTCCCAAAAGACAAGGTCGCGAATGCATCTTCTGACACTTCGGGCAAGTAGGAAAACCTCCAGTATTAGGGGCCCCGCCCCTCGGCTATTGTGGCCTCTGCTGCTGTGGCCTCTGTGGCTGATTCGGGCCCTTAGACGGCCCAGTAAACTGCTTCTTCGCAGGAGGCTGCGAAGATGGTCGCTGATACCCAGACTGAATCTGTCTCGTCCCCTGTTGTTCTCGCTGTATCTCTCTCCTACCCTCCTCTGACCTCAGTGCTCTACTAACTGCCGCCTCATATGTAGCGACGTCCATCATACGTATGTCATGCTTGATATCCGCCCTCAGTCCCTCCACAAACTGCCTTATCTTCTCCGGTGGACTGTCTGAAATCAGAAGCACAAAATGACAGCCCCTCTCGAACTGACTCACATACTCAACCACTGACCTGTCCCCCTGCCGGAGACTCATAAACTCTCGGATCATGCGACTGCGCACATCCTCCGTGAAATATTTGGCGTAGAAGATACGCCTAAACTCCGCCCAAGTCAATGTAGGAAGATGTACTCCCCTGGCAGCACCCTCTCACCAAAGAGCTGCATCTCCCCTCATCATATACGTCGCACAGTTCACCCTGTCGGTGTCAGTAATCCCCATGTATGCAAAGATGGACTCCAAAGAACGAATCCACCCCTCAGCCACCAATGGATCGGTGGTACCAGTGAACTCCTTCGGCCCATTCTTCTGGAACCGCTCAGCTACGTCCTCCTCGTGAGATAGTCTAGGACGTGTAGCCTGCTGCTCCAGCAGAGCAGTAATCCCCGCCATCATATTAGCATTGGCCTGCTCCAATGCTGCAAGTGGGTTCTGCGGAGGTGGAGGTGGAGGTGGAGATTCCCCACATCTGTTCATAGGTCTCGGAGGCATTCTGCACCACCACATATTTCTTTACGTAAATCGCCATGTATAACTAAGTGTTTTAACATTAATGCTAGCTTAAATTCTTAAAAGTAAATCATGCTATAAACACTTAAAACTTACAGACCGGTAGCGTGGATTTCTGAGCTCGCATAGTAGTAATGACCCCTCCAAGGACCGTGCTTTGATACCAACTGAAACGACCCTAATTCTCTAAATAATAAATAAATATGCGAAAATTTATTTTTTTTGTTATATATACTTACTAAGTAAAAATATGTACATACATGCCCATACATATATGCACAGAATAAATAGATTTAAAAATAAATAAACTAAATAAAAAATGCAACCTTTAATAAATTAAATATCTGAGTCAAACATTTAATAAAATACTGACATAAGCAAAAATAAATAAAATTTGCATGCACTGAAAATATTTAAATAAAATATCCCATACTGTCAACCACTGAAAGTAAATAAATAAATGTATAACATGCTAAAATATTCAAAACATGCATAAAGACTCAGACGACTATCACGGTCACGGGGTCACTGCATGTCCGCTCATATGTCCTCGCCGCCGGTGGGTACCACATCCTCCTCTACGTACTCACCTGCACCATACCAGTGTAATGAGCCTAGAGGCCCAACATGCTAACATAACAAGGGTTTAAAATAATTTAAATCACTTTAATACTAATACATAACATATATATGAATGAGCATGCTTAAAAATATCATGACATAACATAACTTAAATTAACTTAAATATCATAATCATACATAATACCTAAACATTGTTGAGCAAAGTATTTTCTAACATCGCATGGTTGTATCCATACTGTAACCTTAAATCATACATTAAATACTGATCAGCGTGGAAACCAACGTACGTGGCGGTGACGAATCACCTCTTAAATTGGCAGTAAACTGCCCTTCAATAGTTCACATATGGGGACGAATCCCCCTCAAATTGTCACACTACTTCAACTTCCAACATAAAAATTATTTTTCTTTTGCTCAACCTTAAACATTAAATCATGCATAAAAATTATTTCATGAATGCATGTACTTAAATAAAATGTGTGTCCTTCATATATATTTAATTTAATTTCATACTAACATATAAATATTAAAAATAACTTCCATGCATAAAAATAATTAAATATATATTCAGGACACATGCAATTTCTCATGGGTTGTACTGAACTGCTGGCCCTAACACTCAAGCCCATTTTCTTAAATTCTGGCCCATTAACACTGAGACTGGCCCATTAACATACTTAAGCCCAATAATTAATTATTCTAAGCCCACTTAATTAATTCTTAAATGTAGCCCATTAATTTAATTAATCTAATTAGCCCAATAAAACACTTAAACTTAATAATTAACTTAAAATTTAAAATACCCGAGCCCAATTAACTTAACCCAGACCCGGACCCAACTAACTTAACCCATGACCCACGGACTTGACCCGGACCACTAACCCGACCCGGAACCCACTTGGAACCCTAGAACCCGACGCCCCTCCCTAGCTCCTTCTCGGCCACGAGCAGCAGCCACTCCATGGCTGCTGCCGGCCTGCTCCGGCCACCCCTGGCCGGAGCTCCGCCGCCCAGACGTAGCCCACGTCTGGGCGGTCCTAACCTGACCTAGCTCGGCCTCAACCATTCTCCCTAGCCCAAGGCCGAACCCTCCTTCCAGAAACCCTAACCTGCGCCCCCCATGGCTTCTTCTTGCACCAGCTCGTCCAGGCCTCTACCTAGCCCATATCCGACCAAGCCAAGCTAGCCTAAGGATCCCGACGAACTCCTTGACAGCCCTGACCAGCAGCCATGCACGCCCCTTAACAAAAAAAACGTGAGCATGATTCCCAAAACGTGAACAATGCATACATTCAAGCCCTCTCGATATTTTTATGAAATTTCTTGAAATAAAAAAACAATGCACACACACGCACGCATAAGTACTGATATGGTACAAAATTATAGAAAGAATCATGCCTTGCACCGAAGTTTGAAGAGAAAAAGGCGCGTGGAACGATTCCAGGACGACGGGGCGACGACAACTTGCTTTGGACCTTCAAAAACGTGGCTATGGAGTCTTCCTTGGCTGTTGGATCGACAAAGAAGATGATGGAGATGGGGGTGAGGCGGCTGATGGAGAGTTTGGGCGTAGGGTTGGGTAGTTTTAGGATTAAAAATATTAAATATAATTACACTACATAATTTACTTAATTAATATACCAAAATATATAATTTAAAACTCCACTTAAAAGATTTAAATCTGATAATAAATCATAAATCCCGAAATATATAATTAAGGGAATTTTAAAAATACTAAAAAATCATTATTTTGGCTTATTTTGAATAAAAACGGACTCCTAAAATTATATAAAATTAAATACTAAAAATATTGAGGTAATAAAACTCAAAATAATATTTTTGGGCTCTTAAAAGGCTCATGAAATAAATTGGATAGAAAGTTGTCATCTCGTCCGTCCACGGTCCCGTCAACGCGATAAAATAATTCAAATACCAATAATTCATAAAAATAACTAATTATGGGTTAAATGCTTAAAAATCAATTAAATCATGCACAAATAATTCACATAAATATTTAATCCATAAATCTAAAATTTTAAATAAATAAATTCCCTAATTATGCATGCGAATTTACGTATTAAAAATACCGGGTGTTACAAGTAGCTCATACATAACCAGTGATTTGAAACAATTCATACTTTATTGTCAAGACTAAGTGGATTTGATACAAAAAAAAATTATCACATGGTTTTTATCACCAAGTCTGATGCTTGTGGAACATTAGGGTTACTCTATACATCATATTGTAGAATAAAAAACTTGAAGGTTTGATACATATTGTAACGTCCTCAGCCCAATTGGGGACGCTACTCCTCATATATACTTTAAATTTTTGTTTTTAAAATAAATGCGGAAGCGTTAAAAACTTAGTATACATACATACATAACCACCAAATACATTGAAAAAGAGTTTTACAACTCAACATCAACATAAATATATACTTTAAATTTTTGTTTTTAAAATAAATGCGGAAGCGTTAAAAACTTAGTATACATACATACATAACCACCAAATACATTGAAAAAGAGTTTTACAACTCAACATCAACATAAATACATATGGTTCCATCAAAACTCAACATACGCAAACATTCATGAAACAACCGCGACAATGTAAAAGGCTTAACAAACTCCAACATTAAGACCTCAACATAAAATTCGTTTCCAATATAAAATACTTTGTTTGATGCTCAACACAATATTAAAACAAACATGACTCTACAAACTCATGAATCTCCCGTCGGTCCGACTGTCAGCTCCTCTTCATGTCCGGCATTAAACTCATCAACATATGCATAAATATCATCGTCATTATCTACACCATTCAAATATAGTGAGTCTAAAGACTCAGCAAGAATATGCAATAAAAATCATGAGATTTCAAATATCATTTAAACATAATATAACATGAACTTATCATTTGGTGACAAATTATGCGAAATTGTCGAAATCGACATAATGGGCACATTCATCTTTTCTTGTTGATCAATAAGCACATGGAATTATGCCTCATACATTCGTTCATTCATTTTCGGAAGCCCCTCCGGAGCTCATCCCAAAGTACCTAACCCGTACATTGAGCCGTATCTGGGAGGGCCCTGTATAGCCACGACAAAGACACATACGACATCAAAATTATTTTTAGGCATCATAACATTCATCGTATCATATCGTATCATCGTCATTTTTTCACTCATCATTCGTAACTCGTAACTTTATCATGTCGTGATCGTAAAATATTTCTTTATAACGTCATGCATGCCGTAGATGATTAAAAATCATGATTATGTATCAAACATAGCTTTCATGAGTACATAATAGCATATAATGCATCACATAATTCAACCAATCCACGTAAATCGTTCTTTCCGTTCTTGACTTCAAAACCAGAAACTTTTTGCATAGGAACTCTTAAACATACTTAAAACACTTAATATATCATAAACATGCATTTAGAACTTAAAAACATGCAAGCAAAGTGTTAGGGGCAGAACCATTCTCGCTCAATCGGAAGAAATTTGCGCTCAAGCGCGTCCTATTCTACCGCAACCTATTGAAAGCACTGCAACTCTATTTTTCCATCGGAATTTGGAAAAGTGGTAAACATGAAAGTTTTATCTCTTTGTATTGTCTTTAAAATTCCGCTGATTTCACCCCAATTGGATTTTTCAGTAAAAATTTATTCCTGATCTACCAAAATGTGTCACTGTAAAAAATACGGTACACTCGATACACTTCGGGGTGATTTTGGCCATACTTCCAAAAGGATTTTGATAAAACTCAAACATGAAATATATGAGCTAGCTTTCGAATAAAATTGGCCTCATATCATTTGGATTAGTACACTAGCTTTTATCCTTAAAATCGTAACGAGTGTCGCTAATCCGAAACAACCCAGCACATGTAACATTTCAAAGCTTTAACTCAGACTAACTCAATACTTTAAAATCATGATATTTTCTACTAATGTTGCTATAAAATTTGAATAAAAAATATCTTAGAACCTCAAGAACTCCTCAAAACTTTAAAAGAAACATGAATCTCTCGAATCATACTCAAGAACTTGACAAGAACGACTTGCGCTTCACGATTTTGTAAGAATCATAACTTTATGCTCTTGAAATTCTTGAAAATCATACATACATATCTAAACATACATCATTTCATATCAAAATAGATATACCTTGAATGGTGGTTTCAAAACCTTTAAAAATACTTGCCTTGATTTGGAGGTGGAGTTGATCCAGAGCCTTGGCAACGAGTTAACCACAACACGAACGAGATTGAAAGTAAATTCCACTAGGAAGTTTGAAGAACCGTGGAGCAAAAGAGAGAAAAAGAAGAATAATTGCAGAAAATGGTGAAGGAATCGTGCAGATGAGGGGAAAGAAAGTGGGAGTCAAGGGAACAAGGAGACATGAGAAATAATGAGGTGGGAAACCAGGTAGATAGATAGGATGACGATCATTTAATACGTATCGTGTGTTGACCTCTAAAAATGCAGTCAGTCTTACTTCCTGACTCGTCTGATACAAATACTATCCCTCGACTTGTACATAATAAACATATCAATATTATACTTAAAACACTCGTATAAAGGTATTCTATCACCTTGTTCATAGGTTAGCCTCGTCCTGTGACTCCATAATCAAACTCAACCTGAAACCATAGCTTAAACAAACCGTTAAACATAAAATAATCATATCATGAAATCTTATCATATAATCATAACTTAAACAATTTAAAGGCATAAAATCTCTAAAATCATTTTAAATAACCGTGAACAAGGTTAGTGGATTTTGGACCTTAAACACATTTTTTTTAAAAAAAATTGATATCATAAAAGCCTCAATTAATACTATAATCGAAATGAATTATACCACAAATATTAATCACCTTCTTCAATTGTTTGAATTATTCTACACTTTTAGACCAAGAATGAACATGTGTGTAAAAATTATTAAATTATATATACTAAATTTTCATCCTAATTATAAATTATCCATGGAGCAAATGCGATACGATACGTATACAATGCATTTTTTTTATTTTAATTAATAAAAGTAGAGATATTTTTGGATGTTCATTTAAATTAGGATTATAAACGTGCAATTTAATTTGAAGCAATTATGTCGGAACAAAACAATTTTTTTTGTAAATGGCTGAGTCATTGAATTTTAAAATTAATAATATGTATTATAACAATTTCGTATTATTGAGATTATCTTTACGTATAGTTACACAACTAAATTATTTTTTGAATGTAATCTTTTAACGTTTTACAAATCACAAGTATCAATACTGATACGTGAAAATGTATTGTATATAGAGTTTGTATTCTCTTTCCTGATATATATATATATAGAGTTTTTTTCAAGTGCCCACCTACCATGCCCATCAATGATGTGGCACTATTCTATGAAAAAGAGATATATAAATTCATAAACAATATATTAATTATTATGTATATTAGAATGATCAAAAAAACAAAAATTAATCCTAAAACATGTGGAGAGAAGAAAGAGAAACAATATCATTTTAAAAACACAAATGACATTTTTTGGTTTTTATAGGTGACAATGGGTATTATGGTATTTTGGTCAGACATAGGGAGTTAGAACAAATAAAAGCTTGACAATAGAGAGTTGTAACATATATAGTCTGACATAGGGACTGACAAACAACTTAGATTTGCCATATATTGTAAACTGCACGGTTTAATTTGCGGCAAATTAAAAACGATTAAAGTTTTGATTAAACAAATGATTAAAGTGTTGTGAAAAAGTAAAAATTTGTGGTAAAAAGTAAAAACTCCAAAACTCAAAATATATCAAACACCACACTTTATAATTCTTCTATCTTCAATTGTATTTTTCATCACAAATTGAGATGTCTATTTATAGAACCTCATTTGAGATTGTTCAAAAATAAATACATAATCACATACATCATCACACAATAATTTTCTAACACACACAATTATTTAATTTTCAACACTCTCCCTTGTGATGATATCGTGATATTACATGTTTTTATACTGCCTCGTTAAAAACCTTACTATGAAAAATTCTTTGGGATAAAAACCATAGTAAGAAAAAAAAATTGCAGTCACGTAAACTCCCCTTCATGTTAACACGAGTGATTCTTCATATATTTTGTAGATTGCGCATCCCAATGTTGTATCTATGCTTTCTGAATATTGCTGTTGGAAGTGTCTTAGTGAAGAGATCTGATGAGTTTTCACTTGATTGAATATAACGAATATCAACGTCTTTATTCTTCTCAAGCTCTTTAGTGAATGCGAAGAACTTGGGGCGAATATGTTTAGTTCTATCGCTTTTGATGTATCCTTCTTTCATTTTAGCAACACATACAGTATTATCTTCGTATAGTGTCATCAGTTTCTAGTCTATTGATAATCGACAAGAAGTTTGGATATGTTGTGTCATTGATTTTAGCCAAACACATTCACGGCTTGCTTCATGTAGCGCAATAATCTCGGCGTGATTTGATGAAGTTGCTACGAGTGTTTGTTTCTATGAACGTCAAGAAATTGCAGTGCCTCCACGAGTAAATACATATCCGGTTTGGGAACGTGCTTTATGTGGACCAAATAAGTATCCAGCATTAGCACAACCAATTATACATTGATTGGTATATTTTGAGTACAAAAGTCCCAAATCTGTCGTTCCTCGTAGATAACAGAATATGTGTTTAATTCCGTTCCAGTGCCTTTTTGTTAGATATGAGCTGAATCTTGCCAATAAATTTACAGCAAAAGATATATCCGGTCTAGTACAATTTGCAAGATACATAAGGGCACCAATGATACTTAGATATGGTACTTTTGGACCAATAATAACTTCACCATCTTCACATGGACAGAATGAATCATTTTCTATATTTAATGATCTAACAACCATTTGAGTACTTAAAGGATTTGATTTATCCATATTAAAACGTTTAAAGATATTTTCTGTATAATTTTATCGATGAACAAAAATTTCACATTCTTTTTGTTTGATTTGTAAACCCAGACAATACTTGGTTTTTTTAAGATCCTTCATTTCGAATTCTTCCTTCAAGTACATCATAACTTCTTCAATTTCTTTATTCGTTCCAATGATGTCTAAATCATCAACATATACAACAATAATTACACATCCGGATGTTGTTTTCTTGATGAAAACACAAGGGTATATTGGATCATTTATATATCTTTTTTTCATCAAGTGCTCACTTAACCGATTATACCACATTCGGCTGGATTGCTTTAACCCATATAATGATTTTTGAAATTTCACAGAATAAAATTCTTTGGGTTTTGAACTTTGTGTTTCAGACATCTTAAATCCTTTAGGGATTTTCATGTATATATTACTATCAAGTGATCCGTATAAGTAAGCTGTAACAACATCCATAAGACGCATTTTCAAATTTTTAGACACTGCCAAATTAATCAAATACCGAAACTTAAATGCATCCATAATGGGAGAATACGTTTTTTCAGAATCAATTCCAGTCTTTGAGAAAAACCTTGTGCAATAAGTCGAGCTTTATATCTTACTACTTCATTTTTCTCATTTTCCTTTCGAACAAAAACCCATTTGTATCCAACAGGTTTTAAATTTTTAGGTGTAAGTACTATAGTTCAAAAAACGTTACGTTTATTTAGTGAATCCAATTGAACCTAGATGACATCTTTCCATTTTACCCAATCTTGCCGATTTTTACATTCACCAAAAGATTTTAGTTCATGATCTTCATTCTCATTTATATGTCACATGCCACATTGTAAGAAAATATCTCATCAATTTCTTCTACATCTTTTCGGTTCCATATTTTTCCACTATTAATATAATTGATAGAGATTTCACGATTCTCGTCAGTTTGTGGTTCTGACATAGCATTTTCATTATCGGGTGTTTCTTCTGAAACATCATTTTCTATTTTGTGATCATCGTGTTTCTCTATAAATTTTATTTTTTGAGGATTTTTATCCTTGGAACCGACTGGCCTTCCACGCTTCAAGCGTTTAATAACATCATGAGTGTCTTCAATTTGTTTCTTTGGAACTTCAATTCGATCAGGGGCATTTACAACATGTATATATGATTTTTTTTTTATCTCTTTTGTGTCTACAAATGCATCTGCATTTGATTTTCTATTCTTTGCAAGTGCACAATTTGTTGTACATTTTTTTAACATTGTTTAGTTATTGGATCCAAATGTAACAATGATGATACATACCATGTAATTTCTTTTTCGTCGTGTTTATTTTCCCCCCTAACATTGAGAATATTTCTTCATTGAAGTGACAATCAGCAAAACGTGCTGTAAAACACATCGCTTGTCTGAGGCTCAAGATATCGAATGATTGATCGGCTATCATAACTGATATAAATACCGATCTTTATTTGAGGACCCATTTTTTATCATTGAGGTGGTGCAATAGGCATATATACCATACTTCCAAAAATTCTCAGATGAGAAATGTCTGGTTCTTTACCAAATAGAAGCTGCAATGGGGAGTATTTATGATATGCGCTTGGTCTGATGTGAATTAATGCAGCAGTATGTAAAATTGCATGTACCCATATAGAAATAGGGAGTTTTGTTTTCATAATAATTGGTCTAGCAATCAGTTATAGACGTTTAATCAATGACTCAGCTAATCCATTTTGTGTATGTACATGAGCAACATGATGTTCAATAGTGATTTCCATTGACATACAATAGTCATTGAAAGTCTGAGAAGTAAATTCTCCAGCATTATCAAGTATTATTTTTTTGATTTTATAATTGGGAAATTGATTCCGCAATTTTATTATTTGAGCCATTAATCTTGAAAATGTCACATTTCGAGTTGACAATAAGCATACATGTGAACATCTGCTAGAGACATCAATCAATATCATAAAATATCGAAATGGTCCACATGGTGGATAAATTGGCCCACAAATATCACCTTGAATACGTTCAAGAAACATGGGTGATTCAGTTTTTATTTTAACTGGTGAAGGTCTTATAATAAGTTTTCCAAGAGAACATGCTTTACATTGAAACTTATTATTCTGAAAGATCTTCTGGTCTTTCAGCGAATGATCATGTATATTTTCTATAATTCTTCTCATCATTATTGAACCATGATGTCCCAATTGATCATGCCAATTGGTTAATATTGAAGAATTATTAACCACCATATTTGATTCAATTGGACTTATATGCGTATAATGCAATCCAGTAGGGAGCATTGATAGTTTTTCAACTACATATTTCTTTCCTGATTGATAAGTGGTAATACACATATATTTCTGATTTTCTTCAGTTATTGTCTCAATATCATACCCATGAGAATATATGTCATTAAAACTTAACAAATTTCTTTTTGATTGTGGTGAATATAAAACATCATTTATCAGAAATTTTGTTCCATTAGGTAACAAAAAATGTGTTTTACCACAACCTTCAATCAAATCTACAGGACCTGATATTGTATTTACCATTGTTTTTGTTGGTTTTAGTTCCAAAAAATATCTTTTATCTCGAAGAATAGTGTGTGTTGTACCACTATCAGGTATGCAAATTTCCATGAGATTATTTTTTTGTTTATCTTTGCTCATAGAATTTTCCATATCTAACTTCAAAAAAAAAAAATATGCAATAAAAAAAATTAAGGACAATACATATGCAAAATATAACATGTTTCATAATAACACAAGACTATATGAAAAATACAATATGTTGCATTCTTGTTCCACCAATATATTAATCAATGTTCTCGAAAGCATTCAAAAAATCAGCAGCATCGAAATGAGTTGAACTACTTAAATGATCACTGTTTTCAACAAAATTGGTCTCTTTTTATTTTCCCTTTATCGATTATATATAGAGCTTACAAAAGTGCTCAAAGACTCAGCAAGTACGTGACCAATGTCTTGGAGTGCCACATCTATAACAAACACTCTCGGATCTTTTTGAGTGATTTTCATTTTCACTCATGTTTTCATGTTGCCTTTTTGGTGGGTGGTTCGTGACGCTCTTTTGAGATGAGTTATTGAAGTAGCTATCTCGATTGTTTTCATATCCACGATCGCGACAACGACCGCGATCATTTCTACGTCCACGCCCACGTCCTCGTCCTCGTCCTCGACCTCGTCCACGACCAAAATCTTGTCTATGACTTTGATTTTGATTTTTATTTTTACTTACGACATTTGATTCTGGAAATGCCATTGATCCAGTGGGTCAAGATTGATGATTTCTCATTAATAATTCGTAGTTCTTTTCTGCCACAAGAAGACATGCGATGAGTTCAGAATATCTCAAAAATCCACGTACTCTATACTGTTGTTTTATAGTTATATTTGATGCATGGGAAGTGGAAATTTTTTTTTCTCAAGAATTTCCATTTCAGTAACCACATGTCCACAAAATTTCAATTGTGAGACTATTCGATACATCGCAGAGTTATAATCACTGACTTTTTTAAAATCTTGGAATTTTAACGTATTCCATTCATCACGGGCGGTCGGAAGTATAACTTCCCTTATATGCTCAAATCTTTCTTTCAATCCTTTCCATAAAACCATTGGGTTTTTTTTTTCTGTGAGATACTCACATTTCAATCATTCATCAAGATGTCTATGTAAGAAAATAACAACCTTTGCTTTTTCTTGCGAGGATGCTATATTATTGTCTTTGATAGTATCATTTAGACCCAATGACTAAGATGCATTTCTACATCGAGAGTCCATGACATAAAATTTTTTCCCGTGATATCGAGCGCAACGAATTCAAGATTTGCCAAATTTGACATGGTGGTACTAGAAAAATAACAATGCATTTTATTAGTTAATTTCCATTAATATGACAATACAAAATATTGGATAAACTATGAGTACAAGCATACTTAAAAATAAAGAAAAAGCGTGAGGGGGATATTCACCAATAAATACAAGGCTCGTGAGTATGATAACCATAATATTTATAAAAAATATCCTTGAAAATGCCATCTTCTTCTTCTTCGAAAAATCGAGGAGAAATAATTTAGAGAGAAATAGTGAATTTTGGTGTGATAAATGTGTTTGAGTGGTCATATTTATAGGGCAAAAACTAGTCGTTTATTACTGTTTGTGACCGTTGAGAGTAAAAAAAATTAATTATGTGTTGAATAAAAATTTACGATAATCATGCGATGCATATAATGATAATCATAATTAAATAATTATGTATATCACATCACATTATTATAATCAGTCTTTTCATAACCGGACCGATGATCGAACCGGTCTATCTAAAAAAATGGTCCAACCGGTCGGACCATTTTAACCGGATGGTCGAACCGAAAAACCGTTTATATAATATAATCTAATAAATAATATATTTTGAATTTTAAAAACTCAAAAATATATATAAATAGACAAAAAATATATATATTTGTCATAGTTTGAAAGCTAAATAAATATGTAAATATATTCAAAATGTCAATTATACTTCTAAATTATTTAAATAATTAATTATTTAATTTTTTAAAAATCAATAATTATTAAAATAATTTTTTAATGAAGTACAAATTCCAAATAATCATGTATATATATAAAAATATATTAAATTTAAAGTTTTTAAAATAAAAAAATTCAAATTTTCAAAAAAAAAATAAAAAAATTGAAAAACCGGTTCTGACCAGTTGGACCGATTTTCCGGTTTCCGGTGAAGTTTCGGACCGGACCGACGACCGGTTCCCGATCGAACCGATCGAACCGACCGGTCCGGTCCGATTTTAATAACATTGATTATAATGAGGTGTCATAGACTCCTTTTATATAATAGTGTGAAATTAGACAAAATATAGTTACTATATATATACACACAATAAAATATATAAACATTCATGTATAATCATATCACGTTATTATAATGTGGAGTAATAGACATTTTTTATATAATAACATGAAATTATACAAATAAAATTAATATATTATAATATATACACAATAATAATTAATAAACATAAAAAATTGCGTTAAGTAAATGTTAGATTAAATCATAATATTTTATTTAGAACAGCCGGCAGAGCCATCGACCACGTCATCGTCTAAACAAAATATATGATTTAATATGTTAGATGTGATAAAGTAAATGTTAAAGTTTAAACTATATATTTCATTTAGAACAACTGGCAGAGCCACACTATTGTCTAAACAAAATTATAATTTAATTATAATTAGATATTAATATATATATATATATAATAAGAATAAATAAACAATAAAAATAAATATTCTTACTTGTTCAATATTTTTGCCTTTCTTTGAGATTTAGAGCTTAAAAATTATAGAGAACCTTTGAGCGATCGTGCTGATAACGTGTTATGAAAAAGTAAAAATTTGTGGTAAAAAATAAAAACTTCAAAACTCAAAATATATCAAACACTACACTTTATAATTTTTCTTTCTTCAATTGTATTTTTCATTACAAATGCAGAGATCTATTTATAGAAACTCATTTGAAAATTGTTCAAAAATAAATACATAATCACATATATCATCACACAATAATTTTCTAAGACAGACAATTATTTAATTTTCAACATAAAGTTCATTATTTATTTATTTATTTATGTTATAAAGAAGGATAATCAAGTTGAAAACTTTCAGCACGTCACCGATTTTAGATTTGCTCATTTGCCGACGTCAGACTCCCCTCTTTCAATTCCACACTCCCCGCGAGTTCCAATCGAACCCTAAATTCTCAATCGCCTGGAAGGCGCGCTAACATAATCATTATCGTGAAAATAGGTGAATTTTTTTACGCTTTTCAGTTTTTTTGGTACTTTTTTGTCCCCAAAAAATGTTGTATTAGAACTGTTCTGGCAATTCTATTGTCCATGTCTCCGCAACTCCTAATTTTGTATATCTACCTCTTATCGATGTTGTTTGTAGTTGTAATTAATTTGTTGAAAAAATATTTTGCAGACATATCCACAGACCACTGTATTTTGATGGCTATGAATGGCTGAGACTGGTCTGACATTACTTAAAGGTGGCAAGTTTATATTGCAGTTGGCTGTAATATTATTGGAGTTGCTGGATGTGTTTAGATAATGGAGAATACTGGAACCATGATCGGCCCAAAGGGGATGATTAAGAAGTATGAGTTTGTAAGAATTATAACTCAATGCTTATATTCGTTGGGCTACAAAAAAACTGCTGCCTCTTTGGAGCTTGAATCTTGTATTTCATGCAAAGCCCCGGAACTTGAATCAATCGAATCACACGTTCTAAATGGGGACTGGGATGGTTGCCTCGAGAGTATTGCTAAAATTGATGGGTTGAGTGATGAAACAAAAGCTTCAGCCATGTTTTTCGTTCTCGAGCAGCATTTATTGGAGAGTTTAAGTGGTGGAGATATTTCTTCTTCATTGGATGTTCTATGGAAACAGATTCCAAGGTTGAAAATTGGTAAAGAAAAGGTTCACAAGCTTTCTTATGAACTTCTCACATTGAATGAGTTCGGTTTGGGTTGCATTGACTGTAACGTGGTTCATGAGTTGCGGAAAAAATTACTTGCACAGCTGGAGAATGTGCTGCCGCAACCTATTACAATACCCGAGAGAAGACTGGAGCATTTGATTGAAATGGCCATATGTGCACAGATTGATGGCTGTATATACCACAGTTCCTCTAATATGACATCCTTGTATAGAGATCACCGTTGTGTTCGAGATCAGTTTCCAACAGAGACCATTCAGGTCTATTTTCAAGCTTTTAACTTTCATCTGTTTTTGTTGTCTTGGATAGGAATCCCAACTTGTTATGATGATAATGTGCCTATGACTTTGATTTCTATGGTGTTTTCAGAGTCTATGTACTCGCTGAACCACGATGATATCTACTCTCTATCTTCTCCGCTGAATTTTTACCAATTACTCCCTCCGTCCCAATTATAATGTCCATGTTTCCTTTTTTATTTGTCCCAAATATATAGTCATATACCATAATTAGTAATATTTTTTTACACTCATTTCCTAACATACCCCTATTAACTACACCTTGAAAATTGTGCAATCATTTTTTAATACATTAAATAGGGATAAAATAGGAAGTTTATATAAAATTTGATTTCCCAATAAATTTTTCTTAATTTGTGTGAAAATTTAAAGAAGACATTATATATGGGACGAAGGGAGTATATAACAAAAAAGTTAATTTTGTCATTTGAACCCAACTAAAACTTAGGTTCTGTGAGATCTTTTATCAATGCGTTTCAACAATCAAATAATGTCGAGGTGTTTCAAATGTCCTTTGCCTAAAAAACTCGTTCCTTATTCCCAATTTCTTGGACAGAGTAAGTGCCTTTGTTGAAATATATAAAACGCCAATGTTTTGATTCATAACAATTTTGAAGCATGCTGAGTGGGAAAAGGAAATTTCAACCATTATTCATCCCCTTATTTTCAGCGTCGTATGTTGTTTGCATACATGAGACCTGAGGGAAAAGGTATAAGAAATATGTCATTCACATTTGTAGTGGTTTTGAGTTGTTTTTCTGCCTTCAAATGTTGAACATCCCCTCACGTGTTATCTCGATGCAGATACTGACTGATCATCAGAATGAAGTTTGGTTTGTCCAGTTTTCTAACAATGGGGAATATTTAGCCTCATCATCAAGTGACTGCACAGCTATCATTTGGAAGGTACAATTCTTTTTTCAACTTCACAATATGTTTAGTTTGAATGTTTCTAGACTCCGTTATTATTTGTACTGAGTCTAACTAGGACAAATGCAAATTTTTTAAATGTAATATATGGATCCTGTCTATGTGAATCTGCGAAGCTTTTGCCAGAAATCCCTGTATTTATTTTGGAACTAGGTAAACTCTGAAAAATCTCTGCATTCATCTGTGCATTAGTAAGTGGTTGAGAAGAAGTAATCTCATTATCCATTATGTTAATTGAACAAAAATGAGGTTTCATTATTGTAATAGCTGCGGTTCGTGCTGTTTGCTTTCTGTAATCATTGTATCCTCTATATACCACGAAGATTAATGGTCAGAAACATTGGAAAACTCTTATCTTGGCATGATCAACTTCGACAATGCATGCTTCCTATTCCAGAGAGTATTAGGATAAAAAGCAAGGATGCGCCTCTTCTCCGTGTCTTTAGATAATTTTTCTCCTCATCTGGTCCTGCGCCCACCCCAAAAGTTTCTAAAGTAATTTAATAGTCCCCACCACTAGCCACTGGTTTTTGCTTAGAGAAAAAACAACCAGACTGGTGATAATGTGGTTTTTTATATTTAATAATTATATGTTCTGATTCTGGGAGTTTGGGGAACTGACTGTTACTCCATCTTGCACACTTCTTTCCCTTGTTCAGGAAGTTAAACCTTGTAATGCATGCTTCCTGGTGAAGTTGGACACTTAATCCCTTAATTGCATGAGTGACTCCAACTGCCAATTCAGGTGAGGCTGGCATACATGTTTAGTTCAATAGCTCCTGAATTATTAATGGATGTAGAAGCATGTTTTAGTAGCTACTCCAGTCCATGTTTGATATTAGATATGTCTTCCTCGAGAGGATTACCATGCTTATTCCCCCAAAAGATATGTTGTATTATGCAACAGACACGAATCCAGTTTAAGCGAAAATGCAAACCTGTAAATATCATTAGAGATTTGAGATCAGTGAACTTGATTGAATAATAACTGATTTACCTGCCTGCTGTTCCTTATATTTCTTGCATTTAATTTTTAATATGACATTAAATACATGCTGCATTTGGATCCATCTAAAACGTATTCTTTTTCAGTGTATTAACTAATCGAGTCAAATTATATGACAAATTAATTTAATTTTCTGGTCCAGAGAGCACCATGTTTCATAATTCCCTTAAATACTTTTTTTCCAGGTGCAGGATGATAACAAAGTAACCCTAAAACACACTTTACGGAGCCACCAAAACCCTGTTTCTTTTGTAGCCTGGAGTCCAGATGACACCATGCTGCTCACTTGTGGAAACATGGAAGTCCTTAAACTCTGGGATGTGGAAACAGGCACTTGCAAGCACACATTTGGCGATGATGGTTTCATTGTAAGTTCTTGTGCCTGGTTTCCTGATTCTAAGCGTTTCGTCTGCGGAAGCTCAGATCCTAAGAAAGGCATTTACATGTGGGACTGTAATGGTAGTGAGATTAAGGCGTGGAGAGGGATTCGTATGCCAAAAGTTTTAGATCTTGCCGTGACACCGGATGGAGAGAATCTCATCAGCATTTTTTCAGACAAGGAGATAAGGATATTAAATGTGGCAACTGGTGCCGAGCATGTCATTTCTGAGCAGCACTCTATTACCTCCCTTTCTGTATCAGGAGATAGTAAATTCCTAATTGTCAATCTTAATAGCCAAGAGATTCATATGTGGGACGTAGCTGGGCAATGGTTGAAACCATTGCAATACAATGGCCACAGGCAACAGAAATACGTGATACGATCCTGCTTTGGTGGGTTGAATGGCACGTTTATTGCCAGTGGTAGTGAAGATTCTAAGGTATTGCTCATCCTTACATACCTTAATTAATTGAGACTCTATGGGCCTGATCTATTTTTTTAATCAGAATTCTGCCACTGTCTGGTGATGAGAACCTTGATTAGTTGTTTAATATCAGGTTTACATATGGAATCGTAGAAATTCTAATCCAATCGAAGTATTATCTGGGCACTTGATGACTGTAAATTGCATAAGCTGGAACCCTAGACGGCCCCAAGTTTTGGCTTCAGCTAGTGATGATCACACAGTACGTATATGGGGACCAAGTTGTTCAAAGTAGATGCAAATAAGGTATAGCTTATATATATTCGAATAACGGAGGACAGCCACTTGCATCTACAGCTTTCCCTTGTACATATCAAGCTTGCTTGTGTTCCCTTCTAAATTTTGGCATGTACATTGGTCACTTGTTTTCCCTACTACTCATTTTGGGTTTTTTTACTAAATTAAATCTGTAGAAGTAATTGTTCAGAGCTCGATAGTGCCTGGCTCATTTTTAGTATTGTGAAAGGAATATTAATGGTAATGAATTCCACTGTCTTCCTGGACTCGGGGAGAAAAAAATTATCTAGTCCAAAAGTTTCAAAGTTAAATTTTACTTTTTTTTTTTTTTAATTTTAAAAAGTACTTGGGTGTATGAATGCTCTTGTTAGGGCATCAGGTTAAATATTTGCCTATTTGGGGACATGATCAATGACTAAGGATTGGATGGCAATTAATTTTGAATGATTTTGAGGTGTTTCCATTTTAAAAAGTACTCGGGTATATGAATGCTCTTGTTAGTGCATTCGGTTAAATATTTGCCTATTTGGGGACATAATTAATGACTAACGATTGGATGGCAATTGATTTTGAATGATTCTGAGGAGCCGGCGTAATCAGGTAGTGTTTGAGATTGGTGTAATCTTGTAGTGTTTGAGATTGCATTCAAAAGGTGCTTTCGAGCTTCTCTTTTATTACTGTTTAACAAGAGGAAGGAAACTGACAAACAGGTAATAATTTGCCTAATTATCAAGTACGAGTAAATCAACATTTATGAAAACTCAAATACTGCCGTACTCGACACGGGAGGCAAAAAGTAGGCCAGTGGGAATATGTTACTCTTTAAATAATTTTTTTTTTAACAAAATTCATGGTCCGTACTTGACACTGGAGGTAAAAAGTATACCAGTGGGAATCTGTCACAGTGTCACTCTTTAAATAATTTTTTTTAACAAAATTCATGGTTTGTCATCTCTCGGAAACCATACAACAATTACATCGAGGTATGGCTCCTTGGTGAATACTGTGTGCAGTGATAGATTATATGATGAATGACTGAGTTTGCTGCGTAGCGTAGAAATGCAGACGATGGAATTCATGGAAATATGATCAGACAACATTCATGCTACTCATGTCAATATCTAGACAGGATCAACCTCTTCTGCAAGAGTTCTAGAAGCAATTGAAGCAACATCTTGCCCAAGCCAACAAAATGGATGGGCATCTGCGCGCCTCCATTCGAGAAATCTTGTTCACAATTCTTCAGCATATGGAGTAGAATAATTGGTTTTACACATCTTTTTGGATAGACCTTCAAAGATAAGGAGCCATTTATTTCTCCTCATCCTCCGAATCTGACTTGGCAAAGACTGTTTCAGGCTGTGTCTGTGCATATGCTGGGGCAATAAATTTTGGATCTTTTGCAGCTACATCAGCATACTTTAGGATAGCTTCTCTGGGATCTTCTTCCATCCACGTTTCCTTTATCAGGCCACCTTGCTGAAACAGAAGTAGTTTTTCTAAGTCATTTAACCTGGGATTTTCATTTGAAGAACAGGGTAAGAAGAATTTTACCTTTAAAAGGTACTGGGTAAGCAAACTTCCTTTGGTAGATCCGACTCTTCCTCCATGACCTGGTCCTGTTATGGGCAGTTCAGGTTTGTGAGACTTAAGTGGGTCCTTCAACATCTTCTCACGCTGTCGTTTACGGCTAGGGTTATCTCTGAACAATGGCAGTGCATGAGGATTATGAATAACAGGCTCGGCATGGAAGTCGTCAACAGAATGCTTCCTTGGAGCACGTGCAACACATACAAGTGCTCCTCTCTCACTTATGTTTGGATCGTATAATATATGAGTTCCTCCTTCGTGCTTGTGGCCGGTTGTGGCCAATATCTACAAAGTTGTGAGCGAAATGTTTATATATTGAGTACTACTAGATGGAATAAGTCTCAGAAAACCGTAAAAGACTAAGATCCAAGTGAAACTACCTGATTCAATCTTGGATGCCAAGCACATTGAACAACACTAAATGTAGGTGATATTCCAACTCTGCCAACAAGTTCCAATTTCCTTCTGTCATAGAAACATAGCAGGCCCCCTGTTGTGCTACCCTTTTCAACTGATGTGCCAGTCAACACAAGTTGTTCGTCAGGGCTGAAAGCTATATTTGTCTGTGCATAATTATTCGGAAGACCATCAAACACCTGAAGGGCCTCCTTCATTTTACGCAAATCCCAGACCTAGTACACATGAAAAGTATGAAAATTTAAGTATCAAGTAGCATATGACTAAAAAAAAAGTATTAAGTAGTTCCCAATCCCTAGCCATTAGTGAAAATCAATGGAGGAAGGTTCTTAAAATAGCTAGCAACACCTTGAGTGAACCATCAAAGCTTCTCGACAACAGAATCAATTCATCACTAGAAAACTTAAGCCCAGTGATGTCATCCGTGTGGCCACTTCCAACGTAGATATCTGGCCTGCTTCCCCACCCAGCTTTAATACTCCATATCTGTAAGATGTTGATAAACAAAATACATTTGAAAGGCGAATAATATAACCCTAAAGACTTGATATTTGATAAAAGAAAGATCAAATACCTGTATAGAACCATCTCCTACACCACCTGCAATTATTTTTCCTTCACGATTCCAGGTACAGGTGGTTACAGGAACTCGCCCAGGTCTAGAAAGTTTGGGCTTGATAACCTAGTAAGAGTATGAGGTAATCAGCTTAAATGGACAGCAGATGCAAATCTTACTCACCAACGTTTAAATAATGAAAAATTGAAATAAAAGATGGCACCCAATTAAAAAATAGTAACCATGTGTAAAAGGTATCAAACAACCAGTGACCAATATTTAGTTTTCCCATTTCTCCTTTAAAAGCAACACCATCAATCTCATAAAACAAGTTTACGGTTGTATGTGAGGTTGTATCTCCAGAAGAGACTTCTACTTAAATATAACTGTATTGGCTATTTGTCGGCACTCGGCACCAAAATTTTCTATGCTGGATGATGTCTCACACGTTTAATTCCGTAAGATGTTTGTCAGCATATCCTAAAAGCCTGGGACAACTCATCGATTGTCCTAGCACACATCTGTAATCTGTAATAATAACAAAGCATGTTCTCGCATAAAGAGCACCAAGAAAATAGAAACTGACCTGCTTTTGACTTTTGAAGTCATTTACATCCCATAATCTTACGGAACCATCTTCAGATGATGTTAAAATTGTCTCTTTTGTCTTAGGGTGCCATTCTCCGCAAGTCAATCCAGATATGTGGCCTTTAGTATTCTTAAGGTCCCTTATATACATGTCACCCTTGACAAACTCACCCAAGGTAAGTCCATCACGGTCGTATATCTGAAATACATTGTTAAAAATTATCAGTCAGCCATGAAAACACTTGGCCAGAAGAATAAATAGAACTCGAATTGTAGTCGTAGAAGCACCTTGGCCTGAGCTGAGCCAGTCACACACAAAAACCGATCTGATGTAGGACTCCAACTCAAACCACGAATTTGGTGACCTTCAAATGGTTCAAACTGTCTGAATGACTGCAGCCGAGCATTCATTCCTTGAAAATCATACATTCGTACCGTATAGTCATAGCTGCCTGATAGTACTCTAGATCCAGAGTGATCCACAGCAAGAGCCGAAACTACCTGCAAATGTATTTTACCAATAAGCCAAGTCACCAAGCCCCAAACCATTGTGGATTAAGTATGATATCTTGTGGCACACATAAATCTGTCAAATTTTATACTTGGGGGAAAATTACACAAGAACACCATACGACAAATTGAACATATAACTTTACCTTGGTATGACCCTTTAACACAATCTCGTTGCTCATGGGAATCCGGAACACATCATCCCTGTCTTCTTCATCCACATCATCATCTGAATCCGACTCTATCTGTCCTGAAGGTGGCCTAGGCGGCCCAACCATCGGCTCATCATCATCATCGTCATCCACATCACCATCCTGTGGTGGCCTCGGCGGGCCAATATCCGGACCATCACCATCATCATCATCATCTTCCACAGAACCACCAGGCGGTGGCCTGGGTGGTCCAATCTCTGGTCCCTCCTCCGCATAACTTCCCGGAGGTGGACTATGATGGCCAATCATGGGTCCAGATTCATCCACCGGTGGCCCTATCAGTCTACCCTGATTCCTACCCCTGTCCAAATTTTCCCCAATCTTACCTTTAGGGTTAGGCTTTCTAACGGACTCTAGCCAGGCTTTAGAGGAGCCCGACAGAGAAGGGAAATCATTGTTCTTACCATCAGAATTCGATGTGGATGGCTTCACCCCGGGTTCAGAGTTGGCAACATCGGATGCAGCTGAGACGGTGCTCCGGCGGGTGGCGTTGTGAATGAGTTCGAGTGGGGTTTGGGATTTGGATTGTTTACCGAAAGACAACGGGAACTGAGCTCGAATTCCATCGTATATCTCCGCCTCGTCTTCCATTTCCCAAGCCTATCAAATCACATAGATTTCATGAACAGAGAATCTTTGTGCAGAGATGCTTCTCCCAATGGCGGAGCCAGGATTCTAAATCCACCACCTGGATTAGAAATTTTTAACAAAAGTCAAAATAATACATATACACAACAATTAAAATCGTGAGTAAAAGATACATGTTCATCTCAAAAAGCTCCTCATAAACAAGATCTTCAATAATTTTTGTATGAAACTCATAATATTTGAAAACCTTTGACAAAAATCTCCATCGTCCCGCAAGAAATGAAGTTTAAATAAAATGAATATCTCTAAAATCAATCATTCTATGTTGATGTGTTGATGAATAAATTAAAAATTTCATAACAAACATCATCAAACAAGTAAATTTTTTTATGAAATCAAAAAAACTTAATAGTTCATAACAAATGCATATACCATTCTACCTCAGCCAAAACAAGCCTATGGAAAGAGAAATCAACAAAACTTAAAAACAATGACTCGAAAAATAAATTAAATTTAACGAACTCAAGAGCATCTAATCTAGTACCAAATTTGAAAATTTGAAAATTCATTATTTCTGTTGTTTATGTGGGAAAGAAAAAACTGATTTGATTTTGATCCAACCAACATGAACAGGATAAGAACTGAAATCATCATAGTACACACATATACACACCATCCATCGTGTATCAAACAAAAAAACAATTCAAAAAATCAGAACCATCGTTAATCAAACCAAAAAATCACAATTCATCGATATTGTACACACATATACACAATTCATCGATATTGTACACACATATACATAATCGTGAATCTAATTTATCTAAATCAACTCATCATTTACGATTAAAAGCAGAACCTTTAAAAAAAACTGAAATCAACAATTCAACATACCAGAGAATAAAAGTCGGAAAGCAAGAACCCAGACACGAACGATCCTAAATCTGCAAATAAACATAAAATCGATCAATATGAAAGCAAAAATCGGAATTAGCAGAGCGCATAGGGAATTTAAGGACTGCATACTTACGAGAGATCTTCGCGGCAGACTAAAATCGAAAAGCTCTAAAAGTTTCCTCGGCTTGTGTTCCTTTTCTCGCGAGAGAAAGTGCACAGCCCGCTCTTGGCCTATAAAAGTTGGGCTTTTTAGTTTTTTTAGTGGGCTAGCTGGCCTCAGGAAATAAGTGTATCTCAAATTAGCATATAAATTTTGTTAAAAAATATGCGCTTTCCAATATACAGCCCGTGAAATAATAATAAAGGGCCGGCCCATTGTAGAGCCATGTAAATTTACTTTTCCCCGTAATATATATCAAAATGCTGAAACATTTTTGGGTTGGTAGATCAATACAATGAATGACCCATTTTTTTTTAAAATTTTTTATAGTTAAATAAATATGTAAGTAATTGGAGTGTCCATGTAAAGTCTATGATACTCAAGGGTGGGGTCCATTAATTTTAACCAATCATACTCTGTCATAGACTTTCCCCATGTATCATGTGTGTATTAAATAATTTATTATTAGTAGCGATTTTAGAATCAGAAAAATCAACCATCAATTTACATTTATTAAAATTTTAAACAAAAAATATAATCAAACACATATTTTTGTGGCGAGTGCATCCGGCAACGTGGACCAAGCAAAAATGAGATTCCCTCAAAGTCGCAAATAAATTAAACACGGGCATATCATTTTCAACCAAATTATCAGACAATGAAAACTATGTCCTTTTGTTCAAAAAATTTGAAAATCTATGCTATGTATAAAAGTTTTGTCGGTGAATTTTACAAAAATAAATATCTTAATTTTTAAAAATAGATGTTTTATTAAAATTGTTACACAGTACAATGAAGATTAAACAGTCGAAGGTTATCCCGAGTGTACCTGAAAAAAAAAAAAAAAAGAAGGTTAAACAGACAATTATATGTCATCTTTGAAAATACAAAATAATTTCAATGCACAGGAAAATATCTCATTCTTTACATATATATATATAATATGATTGTAGTTTTTTTTAAAATCCTAATTTTACATGTTATTAATGACTATCGTAGTATTACTTTTCAAAATTAAAAAATTTACGTGTTTTACAAGTATGATTAACAGCTTTAAAAAAAAAATAATAATAAGGTTCAGTTTAGCTGTAACAACTAACAAAGGATCGCCTGCTCACTACCCAGTGTCCCTAAATATGATTGGACCCAAACGATAAAATCATAAAAGGTGTATTGCTTGCTAGGAAACTCAGAAATCGACCATTTTCGTTCATTGTTCTTGCCGCATTCTCAAACTATCAAATATGTATGGCGATTCTTGAGTACTTTTTGTCCTTTTGTGGGTGTCTGCGTTCTTGAATGTGATTACAATGTGTTTGAGGTTGTTCACGTGGGTTTTCGTTTTCACTGTATCAGGGAAGGTGACTTGAAGACGATGGACTCAGAACAGCTGAGGGAGTATGCACACAAGATGGTGGATTTCATCGCTGATTATTACAAGGATATTGAAACATTCCCTGTCCTTAGCCAAGTTCAGGTAGAATTATGCCTTCACTCTTTTCTTCCTTATATGGACTTCTTTCTCTTTGTTTGCGTAAAGTTAATGAAGCACACAACTTGGGTCCATTTAGATGTCTGCTGATGAGAAAAGTGAATAGCTAGGCCAGTCCATTTGAATTCCAAACAGCTGTGATACCTCCAAATTGCTGAACTGAAATGTGGTGTGTTGATTAACTTATTTTCTTGATGCAGCCTGGTTATCTGCGGAAGCTTATTCCAGATTCTGCACCGGCTCGTCCCGACTCATTTCAAGATGTTCTGGATGGTAAAAAGATAAAAATATCTTTTTTATTATTTATTAAACCCAATATGTAACCAGACAGCGGTTTTTACATGGATCCTGCTGCTGAACATAATAGAGAAAGGCAAAGAAAACATAACAATTATGAACAAATAAGAGCACAGTCTTATTTATCTAAATGCAAGCTTGAATCTTGTAGAACTTCTTCAAAAATGCAGCAGAACCTGGATAACTGAATGCCAGATTGGGTAAAACACAGCTTTATTACTCTCCTTGGTAGGGATAGGAGAGAATGATGAAATGAAATCGGAAATTTAAATGTTGTGTATGTCTACAGGTTAATGTTGAATGCCCACAATCTTGTGTTTCATTATCAATGCAGATATTCGAGACAAAATCATACCAGGGGTCACCCATTGGCAAAGCCCAGAATACTTTGCATACTATCCATCAAATAGCAGTATTGCAGGATTTTTAGGGGAAATGCTCAGTGCTGCTGTAAACGTGGTGGGTTTCAGCTGGATAACTTCTCCTGCTGCAACAGAACTCGAAACAATAGTTATGGATTGGCTTGGCAAAGCACTTAAGCTACCTGATGCTTTCCTTTCAACAGGTATCTATATCACTTACTTGTGCTACTAAGACATCTTTGAATGTTAGTGCTTAGAGAAGCTTTTTTACCCCCTAAAAGAAAGCAAGCAAAGCTATCTCATGGAAAAATCCTACCTTTTCAACAAAAATAGTTCAACTAACGTTTTGTACAACCAAATATGTTCGATCTGTTTGCATGGAGAAGAATTTGATCAAACCAAACTTTCCAAAACGATTATTTTGGTTCTTGGTTATGGGAAATATCCAAACAAACCAGCAAGTAAAGTTGGACTTACCTAAAAATATAATTTTGATTCATGGAAAAATGATTTTCTAAACATCATTATTTTTCTCTCTAAAACTTGGTTCTGAAAGCCTCATCTTGTTTTTTTTAAAGCTTAATTTAGTAGAAAAAACCTTTTCTAAAAACATGCACTATCTTTTTACTTATAAAAGATTTTTTATTTGCCTATTTTTTGAAAATTTATTGGACATGCAAAGTTGTTTATGATTGGGAGTCGAGTTCTAGGACATGGTGGTGGCGTGATACAGGGCACTGCAAGTGAAGCGGTTTTGGTTGTGCTTTTGGCTGCTCGAGATAAAATTTTGAGAAAGGTTGGGAAAGACACCATCAGAAAGCTTGTGGTCTATTGCTCTGATCAAACTCATGCTTCTCTGCAGAAAGCCTGCAAGGTGGATTTTGAATACTTAATACATGTTAGCACGTCCTATAGTACATGTGATTATACTAGTCTATATTCCATGTTAATCTTAATGAAGTTGGATAATTGACAGCAGTCTGCATATTAACAATGCTTGATGGTTTCCAATCCTAATACTTGCAAAACGAGTGAGCAATGCATTAATATTTTGGAAATACATAAAACTGGAAATCTTTGCTTAAAACGTTTTGTTTATCAACTCATCATGTAAACTCTGCTCATTTAACTCTTATTGGTGCCAATTCGTTTGTTTTATTTCTCTGACAGATTGGAGGAATTTACCCAGAAAATATCCGGATTCTGGAAACTGATTCTTCCACCGAATATGCTCTTTCTCCTGAATCATTAACCAAAGCAATCTCACAGGACATAGCCTTGGGTTTAATTCCTTTCTTCTTGTGTGCTACTGTAAGGAAACTAAGAAAAAAATTAAAATGGGAACTTCTTGTGTTATTTATTTATTGTTCTCCCCATGTGCTCCATTTGTTCTTCAATTTATTTTAAAGCAATAGTCTTTTCCATTGACCGAGGACTCTGTTATGACTTTTGTATTTTAACTAAAGCAAATTCTTAAACTGCAAATTTGTGGTTTTGATGTGTAAATACGAAGTGAAATATCTTTAAGAACTGTCTCTTTAAGTAATGACTACCTCAGGTTTTTTAAGTGCTATGCACTTTATTCTTCACAATTTTGGGACAAATTTAACTACTGTATTCAAAGATCACAGCCTGTTATGTTCTCTTCTCACTTATGATCGGCTGTGGTGCCCAAGTGATTTTAAGGTATTTGAACTCATGACAGTTGCCCGATGTGATTCTATGAGAAGTGTAAAGTTCTGCTCATAAATTGCACAGTTTTGATATCAAAGAAATTCTTATGTGAGTTTTCTGAGGTTCAGGTGTGTACTTTGTTCAGCATCATGTAAAGTTGGCAATTAGTAAGTTGACTTCACGAGAGATTTGACACATTGTTTGCTTAATTATTCAAGAAACAACCAGTTAGTTTAGAACGAAAAGATCGTTCTTGATCACCATATATGAAAATGAATGTCGCACTCAATTCTTTTTAAAGAATACTGAGAGTTTATTGCGAAGGGAATAACGTATCTTTTCATTGGCAGGTTGGTACTACATCATCAGCAGCTGTAGATCCTCTGCTTGCATTGGGGAAGATTTCACAGGTGAGTTTTGCACAGTACTGAGACGGATTTACTTTTTTATGCTCCTGGAAAACATATATTCCGGTAGTTATGTTATTTTTTCAAGTGGCAGTATCATGAGAGAGGCTGTTATTCGTACGGGCTCAATTTTTTGAAACATTTTGAAGCAAGAGGTCTCATATGTTCATAAACTTCTCCCCTAATGATCAACTAATACCATGTTTGTATTGAACTCAACGGCAAGCTAGCAAGTATCCCTTTAAAGAATTCCCAATTAAGATTAAAATGTTGATGTTCAAATGTTAAATCTTGTTTTAATCTTGCAAGCACGTCTCTCAAGTTCAGAGATAGCCCCTCCACTAAATTCCGCAGTATTCCTATCTGTCAACAATTTATCATTTTGTGGTATCAATCAACCTGTTAAAGCACCCACAGTTTTAATTGAGAAATGGAAAAGGCATCACTCGTTGAGACAGAATTTGGTGTACGTATCTAAGCCAAGCAGGCTTCACTTGGTTTTGTCCATTTTCTTGGTGAGGTTAGCTTAGATAGCAAATCGCTTGTGTTAAAAGTCTGAGAGTGCTCAACTAGAAAAGTTTACAAAAACTCGGACTTACAAGGTAAGAATCTGTCCCGGTCTGATGGTTTTCATTATTACTCATAAAGATGGGTCGTCTTTAATCATAACATTACAAAAAGGATAAAAGCACTTCTACTGCATGCATGACGACATACAGAGTAATGGGCTATGGTTTCATGTGGATGCTGCTTATGCTGGAAGTACTTGTATCTGCCCAGAGTTTCGTCCCTACTTAGATGGAGTTGAGGAAGCTGACTCTTTCAACATGAATGCACACAAGTTTTTTTTGACCAATTTTGATTGCTCGGCTCTTTGGGTGAAGGTATGCTTTCAAATTTATTATTCTTGGAATATTGTAATTCCAGCCATTTCTCACACTGTGGCATGAAGAATAATTCCATCTTTTGGTTTGAAAGGAGGTGTGGAAAAGCAACTACTGAGACATAAAATTATATTAACCAATATTTGAAGCTACCTAACTAGCCGTATCTACATATATGCTTTCTTCTCTCTATGAAATTTCTTAGGAGCTGCTGATCAATGATATCCTTTTCTTTATTTTCGCAGACTTTTATCATTCTATGATGCTAAAACATTCTAAACTAGCGCTTTGTTTTGCAATATCAAATTATCCTTGTTATGCAACAGAGTGCTAGGTGTTCTGATATTTACATGTAACTTGTAAGCTACTTCCGAATCAACCAATTCTTTAAATAAACTCTTTATTATTGCAAAACCAACAATACTTTGGTAAAGAATACCTGAAGTTTAGTGCTTCATGAGCTATCTATTCTCTTCTGTTCCTGGGACTGAACTATATTAAGACTAATCAAATGTTTATAGGAAAGACATGCGCTCATCCAGTCACTCTCAACAAGGGCAGAGTACCTAGAGAACAAAGTAAGCACTTTAACATACTGCCATTATATTTTTGTAATTTGTAGTGATATTATGTTGCAATATGTATGTCTTTATTATGTTCTTCAACATTTGGTAGCCTTGTTAAGGTGAGTTGTTGATATAGCAACACCTGGAATGGCCCGACTGTTAAATTCCTAAGAGGTAAAAACTATTTGGAAAGTTCAGGGTATGTTCGTGTTTTAGCAGTCGCCCACGAATTTCCAGCACCTTGGTGAAGGGGATCAAAACTATATATATATATATATATATAGAAGTTATCAGCTGTCCAACAAATTCCTTCCCACTTCATCCCCGGCCACTAAAACACCACTAAAACCCACCACCGGGTTTTAGTGGTCGGGCATGAAGTGGGGAGGAACTGTTGGACAGCTGAAAACTTCTATATATATATATATATATATATTAACGCAATACAACTATTTTAAAAATTTTATATACTACTAAAGAAATAAAAATGATCGCCAAAGTAAAATTGTAAATTTCTAAAAACAAATCCAAATTACACTATTTTTCAATGCATTTTTCAAAAACCCATTTTCTCAAAACAAAACTCCGGAAGCACTTTAAACAAAAGTCAAAACCAAACATGCCCTCAATTTTTCGTTTACTGTTTGTCTATTACCTTTTGCTTTGATAGAAAATTAATGTTCATACAGTAATGTTCACAAAAATTTATCATCTGCGTAGACATCCTCCCTTGTTCACTTGACAATATTCTTGGTGTTAGTTTGATTTGCAATATATCATGTTTATATGCTGAATGATAGTGGAAATTTGCAGTAAGTTTGAAAGAAATCCGAATTCCTTTGTATTACGGTAAGATGTTGGTCTCATTTGTTGCTTCATTAGGATTATGTAGGTGCATCATAAATATGCATTTAATGTAGTTTGTTTCAATTAATTTTGCTTGGGGGAGTGATTTTTACATGTTGAGAGCTAAAATCTCACACTTTGTGATGTATGGTGTTGCATTGATTCTTGTCAAGTATGCATTGTAATTTATCTGACTGATATTCAGGCTTCTCAAGCAAACATGGTTGTGGATTACAAAGATTGGCAAATTCCTTTAGGACGCAGATTCAGGTATTTGTTACGAAACAAGTCATACACTATCTTGATTTGCCTTTTGGCTACTGTCAATTGTCTATGATGATCTAAACAAATTCTTTAGTTTTCATAATTCATAGGCGGTTTGAATCGTTGGTATGCTGATACATATTTATTGTTGAGGGTTTTGCTGGTGAAAAGTCCTACTCCAAAAAAATACAGGAGGTCATTTGAGGACACAAAAGACCTCGCTTTGGTGTCAGTTTAACAGTTGAACTAATGCTAGATTTAAATATTCTGTACAAGTACAGCAAGAATTCCAATCAATAGTCAAAGGACTGAAACAGACCTCTGCCCAATAGCTCCTGTGCAAGTATGTTAGTATGCAATTTTTAATATCACAAGAGGTAGAAAAGCTTATTCTCATTATGTTAATTCCAAGTAAGGGTAAACCAAGTCTGAGAAATTTTCCTATTATAAAGAATACGAAATATTAGTAATAAGAAGCTGCAGAAAAGATATAATTAAGTTTTTTCAATGTACATGGATTAATGGCGAGCAAAGTTGATAAACAAATGTTACATGATTCTGTTATGTTCATGTCTTGTAATTCATGATTTCATCCTTTGTTTAGGCCTGAAATCTTAATCATCTGTTGCTTGTTCAGATTCATCACATGCATTACGTAAGAAATGACACTATGCTGCTGTATAAGTAGTTTGTTTTGTGGTCCTCGACTAATGCTTTGGCGCAAATCTATGGTTGGATTGTACCTAATATAGAATATTTGTCGCAGATCTCTGAAGCTATGGCTGGTGTTAAGACTTTATGGGTTGGAAAACTTGCAAGTTTACATAAGAACTCGTATTGAACTGGCTATGAAGTTCGAAGAACTTGTTAAAAATGACACAAGATTTGAGGTAAGATGCTGCAAGTGGATTTATTTTTTTTATGTCCAGAGGTGCTAGTTGATATCAACTCAGAGAATACCGGTAGAGGATGGAGAGGGGGACAGTACAGTAAAAATATACGTTAATCGTTCGAAACTTATAGTATTTTAATTTGGTACCCCCTTAGAAAGGTTTTTGACTCTGCAACTGCTGCATGCTGATGAATAATGAGATTGTTGATGCATGGATTTCTATATTATTCCCGGCAAACTTCTTACCAGCTATTAAATATGAAATTGTTCCCAGAAGCCTGATAGGGGGCATCAGATAGGCATCTTTGGTTTATGAAGGAATCTGTCTGCAGTTTGAGTGCCTTAAAACGTTTTCTTCACACCATGTATAATCTGGAAACTAACACCTTGAATTTAGTATGGTTTAGACGTGGAAAAACCCAGCAAAAATTATTTATATGCTACACAAATATGCAGATTTCTGCCTCTCGACTTTTTTCTCTGGTATGCTTTCGCCTGGTTCCTCCACATAACAATGAAGAGCTGGGAAACAAATTGAACAGCGAGCTACTAGATGCAGTTAACTCAACTGGAAAATTATACATCTCTCACACGGTATTCAATGCTATTATGATAACTGTATAAGCATTAATATTATTGTTGGGTCACCTTTCATGAGTACATGGGACAGGGCACAAACCCGTCACGCTTAACTGGTTTTGGGTGATTTTTCTTGATCTTTGTTTGCCAGTACTAAACCACATGCATGTGTACACGTGGGATATTGATTTTTGATATATGTCTCCAGTCTCTAGTGCATTCATAAAAAGCAAGTGGTATAAAACAAACCCCACCCCAGTTGCAAATGAAAGACCAGGTTTTGTTACCTTGTCCTCGGAATATGAATTAATCTGAATTTTACGTTCCCTTGTTTAGGTCCTGTCGAACAAGTACATACTACGGTTTGCAGTGGGAGCTCCGCTGACCGAAGAGAGGCACATTTTTGCCGCTTGGGAGATGTTACAAGAAAAGGCTTCTGCTTTACTGAAGCATTTGTAGAAGATTGTTTTTTGAGATATATTCATTGTTGATGAGTTCCGGGAACGCTATGTGCTGTTGATTGGGTGTCCTTCATTGTTTGTTCTATTTATACATCTTTGGCACTAGCTTTGTGATGCTATTTTGACTGCTACAAGAGAAGCCTTTGTACTTCTCTAACAAGTAAATTGGACTATATTATCGATATCACAAGTTTTTCTCAAGCATGCTATCTACTTAGAACAATGTTAGAATTTGAGAATTCAAATTTCAAATCTAACAGATATTAATCATTTCTTAATATGTTACTACCTTTCTCTTTTATGATTCACGAACACATTGGAGTAACTGAATTTGGTCCAAATTGTGTGTGGACTAAAATGCTATTATTTTGATTTTTTTTCTTAACTAAGAAAGGACAACTTTGATGTTTTAAGTTTTAACATAAAAAATCCTCCACGTTCCAAAACTTCCATTTATCTTCCAACACTGTCTTCCCTTGCAACTTCAACATTTATCTTTCTTAACCCCAATTTTGAAGATCACTTCTAATCGTGACTTTTCCTTAGCAGTTACAAATTTTTTTTTTTTAATGTTGGTTACTAAATAGAATCCAAAACCTTTTTTTAAAAAAAAATTTATTTTGGTATTTTTGCGTTTTAATATTTTGCATTTTTATCGTGTTTTTTCAGATCTAAATTAATTTAGAGCTGCATAATTCGCAATGGATAACCCTGAACCTATAAATAAAAAATCACGGGTCAAAAAATTTTTCTCGGCATGAATGATCGAGGTAAACAGCTTGATTAATAAGAAGAACATTGAATAAATTTGTATGAGAGAACGCCGAAGTATTTGGAAACTAGATTTATTTTTTAAAAAGAATTTTAAAACTAAGTTTTAATAAATCTCAATTGAATAAATATTGAGTAATTTTGGTAACACTTGGAAAAATTAATAGCGCTCTTGTACTGATTTTTCATTGACATTCGCCTTTGCTCTCGTGACTTCTCTCTCTAAAATCCCATCCTTTATTACTTAAAAAACTTTTTTTAGAAAGAAGCAAGACACAGTTTTGACTTTTGAGTTTTTACTGGGGAAATATTTGAAAGATAATGTAAAAAAAAAAAAACAAAGGACTTTAGCGCTTTTATTGCAAAAAAAGTAGAGGAAAATGCGATTTCAATCTGAGTACATCACTCGGCATTGTATGAAGCAGCCCGAGTTCTCTCGGCAAAAATGCAAGCAATTTCCAGGCGATTGGGGCACCAATACATACAGCAGTCTCCTGCTTCAGTTTCCTCTTTCAGATCTCTCTACCCGCTTCCCGATCAATGTAATCGCTCTCTCACCGCTTACACAAAGCTACAAACGCTTGAGCGCAGGTTATAGACGAAAATGCTTTGTTTTTAAGTAGTAATTGCGTTAAATTTGATTCATGGGATTCAGATTATGGAGTGGAGAATCCAAGGTTTGCTTCATCTCTTACCACCAAAGGCGTGGGACATCTGGTTCGCAAGGGCACTGGAGGCAGATCATCAGTCAGGTGATTTTCATTTTCAGAGCCCTAGTTTGTTTGAAAATTTTTCTGTTGTTTCGAGTTTATGGAATTAGTTATTCTCATTTCATTCACTTGCTAATCGGTGCGCTGTTGTGCTTGTTATACCAAGCTTTAGTTATAACTCTTATTTATTTCAGCTCTTTGCATCTACCATTTATTCTTCTGGCATCGAGTTTTGGATTATTTCATTTTTTATTGTTTTATTTTATTATGTTTTCTCAATTGCTATAAGCATGCTAGCTACTGAATCTAATGTCTACGACGGTAATTGTGTTTTTAAGTCATATTATTGCTGGTTGAAGTTGGGAATTTTGTTGCCTGGCAGTGGTATAGTTGCGACTGTATTTGGAGCCACAGGGTTTCTTGGACGATATGTGGTGCAACGGCTTGGTGAGTTGCCTGTTTCTGCACAGTGGTTTTTCAGCTGAAATTCTGTAAATTCGAGCAAAAGTTCGTTCCTTTACAACCAAGCTCAACTTTTATGTTGTTTTATCCATGTTTCACCTACTCCTCTCCTTTAGCAAAGATGGGGTCTCAAGTATTGGTACCATTTCGAGGTTCTGAGGACTCCCATCGCCACCTCAAATTGATGGGTGATTTGGGTCAGGTAATTCATGCATGGACTTTACCCTGTGCATTTAGTTGTGGTCGTTTTCACTTGCAAAACATATGACTTGGCGTTCTTCACATTCTTAACG
Organism: Henckelia pumila; assembly: GCF_033568475.1. NCBI lineage: Eukaryota > Viridiplantae > Streptophyta > Magnoliopsida > Lamiales > Gesneriaceae > Henckelia > Henckelia pumila. Next base: position 144,837,019 of record NC_133121.1, read on the forward strand.
TGCAGATTGTTCCTATGCAATACAATCCCAGAGATGAAAGTTCCATTAAGGCAGTGATGGCAAAGGCTAATGTTGTTATCAATCTTATTGGTAAGATGTTACTGCCACACAGATATTGTGAAAAAATGTTGCCTGCAATTGCTTTATTTTGTAAATGGCCTGCAAACAGGAAGGGAGTATGAGACCAGAAATTATAGTTTTGAGGAAGTGAACCATCATATGGCTGAACAGCTTGCTGTGGTGTGTTTCTTTTACCTTTTATGTTTTCTCCTTTGATATTTCTGCCTTCAATTCACGAATCATGGTTGTTCAAAGGTGCAAACATCATAGTCTCTCATATATCTTTGTCTGATTGGTAATATGATGTACCGATAGATTCATCTTGTATGCAGATTGCCAAGGAACATGGTGGCATATTGAGATTTATTCAAGTTTCTTGCTTGGGGGCATCTCCGTCATCCCCTTCTAGGATGCTTAGAGCTAAAGCAGCTGCTGAAGAAGCTATTTTACGAGAACTGCCAGAGGTGGTTTATATGTGTACTTATTTTTTTCATGCTCCACATGGTGCTTAATTTTCTATTATTAATACTTTACAGTGAGTGCTTTGCTGCTGCACTGTATTCATTCATATCTTCACGGTATCCATTAATCATTTGTCCCATCTGTATGTTCTGGTTTCAAAAACATTCGGCGGCTGACCAAAAGTCATTCTATCTATATTAACTTTGTTTTCTGATTAATATTTACTTAATACCTTCCGGATCTGATTTTCAGAGAAACTCGACAATCTGTCTGGTTTTCTTTCATTTTATGAGCAACTTTGACCGCCATGACATTTGTCGAATTTTGGACAGTGAGATGTGCTCTAATATACCTGGATGCCGGATGTCTACATGGTTTCTTTTCATATATTTATTTCATAAAAAACCGAGCTGGCTTTTGACCATCTCATAACTCATTAAGTTCAAACTATTTTATTGTGATGATATTTAAGCTACAAAGTAGTAAATCTTCAAATGGCAACCTTGGTTCTTCCAATACGTACTATCTGGAAGTCTCTAAGTTTGACTAACTGTTGCTTTTCTAAATTAAGTCATGATTCTCTGTCGAATTGTGAAGAACTACGTGTGCTAACAATGAGCTAGATGATTAGATTTTTCATCACGAGCTAGTGCTAATCCTATTTGGGGTTAGATTTTTAGCTCGGAATTGGACATTTTGATTGATTTAATCTTATTTGCTTTGATAAATCCATGTATCTATTCTCAGGCCACAGTACTGAAACCCGCTGTAATGATTGGCACAGAGGACCGGATCTTAAATCCGTGGGCGCATTTTGCTAAAAAATATGGCTTTCTCCCCCTGATGGGAGATGGATCAACTAAGTATGACTTCTGATTGTTAAATTATTGCATGTTATTCAGTTGTTGTGGAACAGGACGTATTTCTTACTATCATGCATATTCAGAATTCAGCCTGTATATGTTATTGATGTCGCGTCCGCAATTGTTGCTGCCTTAAAAGATGATGGTGCCAGCATGGGAAAAGTTTATGAACTTGGAGGACCAGAGATTTTTACCACACATCAACTAGTAAATCCTTTAGCTACTCTCTCTCTCTTCCCCCCTCCTCCCTCCCTATCTCTCGCTCTCTTCTCATCTCCATTCATATCTCTCTTGCTCACCCTCCAAAACTATTTAGTGCTTTCAATCCCCTTTCCATTATTTTTTTTATTTTTATGTTTTTTAAGTTGTGAGAATTTATTCTGACTTTTGTGTAGGCAGAACTTATGTTTGAAGTAATTCGTGAGTATTCTCGCTATGTGAAGATTCCTTTCTCTATTGCCAAGGCAAGTTGTGCAAACATCTATTTGTGTGTAATCTTTAATCCCTATCTTCTGCTAATGCAAAGCACATTTTTTGTGGTCATCAAAGTGTTCATTTTCATGTTTAAGTGGACATGCTTTTCTGGCTGCTGCTATGATAGTTAAGAAATTTCATGATCATGTCTGCTCTTCATGGTTTCAGGCTATGGCAACACCTCGAGAAGTTTTACTCAAGAAAGTTCCAGTCCCAATGCCCACACCCTCTATATTCAATTTGGACCTGATTGAAGCCTTTTCTGTTGATACTGTTGTGTCTGAAAATGGTATGTCACATTATTCAAGGATCCTAGACCTTCATTGGTTTTCTTTTTCATTGGAGAAGTTTGATTTCTATGATTTCATCCCTCTTTTTCTGTGCATGCATTTACCTTCTCAATTTTATGGTTTTCCAGCTTTAACATTTGAGGATCTTGGTCTTACACCTTGTAAACTGAAGGGGTATCCAATTGAGTTTCTTATATCTTATCGTAAAGGTGGCCCACAATATGGTTCAACAGTTAGCGAGAAAGTTACACCACAACCATGGTCTTGATTCCATCAGTTCTTTAATTAATTTGAACTCTTTTGACTCTGCTTGGGAGATTAGAGGTGAGCTCTGTGATAACGCGAGTACCTGTTATGGTGCCTTGATGGATAATATGGATTGTTCGTAGATTTAACTTTTCATTGTTGATGTTATTGTCGTTTAAGTCAGTCTGTTCGACCTTCAAAACAAGGTTGAAATTGTCTGTTTTCTCTAAGACAGACTTGGTGTAATAAACACATGAAGAACTCTTCATGATTCTGTCATTGTATAATGTCGAAAATTGACCTCACTTCTAGCAAAAAAGAGTGAAAAAATTTTTGGCCAAGTTTTTTATATCAAGCGAATGCATTGTGTTTCCAGTGCAGAGGCTATTTTTCTTCAAAACTTTTCTTGAATGATCAAATGTGGAATGAGTAGTCCTATTGCCTCAATTTTATGTTGTAGATACTGAACTGAAAATAAGCATAGATCCGAGATTCTCGAATAGGGCAATCTTTCGAACTACATGGACAGGCAAGAGAGAAACTGGCGAACTGAAACATACATCTTAGTAGACAGAGGAAAAGAAAGCAAAAGTGATTCCCCTAGTAGCAGCGAACGAAATGAGAGCAGCCTAAACCGTGAAAACGGGGCTGTGGGAGAAGCAATACAAGCGTCGTACTGCTAGGCGAAGCGGCCAAAATGCTGCACCCTAGATGGCGAAACTATAAAATAGATAACAAACACCTCTCTGTCTGACGGGCATTGAAGTGCAATCCCAGAAATTTTTTGAAGTATGCCGGTCAAGTAATGATCAATGCCATAGCATGACGTATTGAATTCCTCTAATGTGAGGGCCTTTGCGAGGGAGGGGAAAAAAAGCTTAGTGTATTTTGAACGTCGAGTGATTTAGACAAACGTGTGGAGCAGCGAAGCTGAATTCAACATGTTTACATGCACACATACATTATTAATTTATATATGTGACGGAGATATGAGTACAATTGTATTCGTGCGGTTCTAGAGGTGTTTCGTCTCTCTCCGCTCAAGATTCTTGGAATATATTTTCGTCTGCCTCCCGAACCTATCCCGAGATCTTGGAGCTGCAACCAGAAATTAGGGCAAACATTAAGAAAACGTTTGGTAACTGTTGGGGCAAATATTCACCAGAAACCACCATTTACATACCGAGTCCCTTAGCCTCGTCTGTCTTCATGATTCGCAGTCTCCTCACTGCACTCAGAAACATCCTGACGCAACATAATGAGATATATGAGACTATTTGCAACTCAACCCACATCTAAAATAGGCCACAAACTCCTCAAAGCCTACTAATTCTTAACAAATAATGAAGATGATCTTCGTATAACATAAGAGTAAATATACAAAAGCAAGCTGAAAGGCACGTACTCCCAAGGGACATCCCCGACTAGCATCCAGTCTCCATCTTTGTCCTCGTACGTGAGCACAAAATCAGACACACCGCCCAACAATCTTGTCGGCATTCCAACTTGCTCCTCCATATTGGACCCTAATAGCACAGCATCACAGGTTGCCAATTAATTAAGCAAGAGAATATCCCTAGATTAATCGACATATAATAACTTAATCAAGTGGGTTCATAAAAACATATCAAGAAGTGTTCATCATGACAGAAGCTGGAAACATAGAAAATTACTTTTAGCACCATCTGTAACACCAGGTCTAAACATGTCATCCAGTGTATAAGCTAAGGTCTCGTAGCAGCTATGAGCGTTCAGATCCACCTTTCTTCCGATTGGGAATCCGTCGATGTTCACCTTAACAAACAAAGAAGCTTTGACATGTCCATTCTCGGTTGCAACTTTCTGATACTCTCTGGTCTTATCCACAACATTATTTTTACTACTACATCTGTCAAGAGTTGAGGTTAGTTCTTCGGCGGCTGGTGATTTTAAATGGTTGTTCATCCTGTGTGTTGGTATCGGAGGCCATCCAACAGCCTGACTGCTCCAACCATTGCATTAAAAAAAATACGTAAATCAATGAGTAAAATATCCGAGCCAATGTTTAATTAGCAAATGGTAGTTTGTTTAAACAACAAAAATAGAGAAAACCCCCGTTTGGCGGCACAGAAGAAGACATACAGTAATGAGTCATAGAGCTTTATAGATAACTTATCGTTGATGATGCATCATCTCGCAAACAGAGTATTGGTTCCTAAGCTTCAAGTTTTATTTTATATGGCAAGGTTTAGCTGAAAGCATCGTATGAGCTTCACAACTTGGAAAATCGAGTTCCCTTCAAACTAATAATATATCTTTGACATGAGCATTCGACGATATGAACCAACAATACATGAACCTTGAATTGATTTCTTAATAATTTAGTCTTATGCTTTATAAAGTCGTGCTTTATAGTTGGTCAATTAGTATCATACGTAGATATAAATACCCTGTTTCCTTATTGGAGAGTTTTTCCTCTATGTCTATTTCATAACATGGCAGCAGAGACGACGGTTGTGTGTTGAGCTGCAATTATGGTCACCTGCTAATGTCTTGTAAAACATCAAGCCCCAGTTGTTCATTTCTACGCGTAAGAGGTGCATGAAACGCACCAAATCAGATGGATTAATTATTTGACCACGTGGATTATTTGACCAAATCAACATAAATCCCCGATCTTTAAAATTGATTATTGACCGCATCGATCTAGTAATACAGGTTTCTATCCTTTTTGGGTATAGAGAGTAATCAAAGAAAAAAAGAGACAAATGATTTTAAGGATTGTTTGCAATTCATTTTAATGCAAAGAATCATTTACTATTCATGAAAGTAAAGGAAAACAGTACCGAGAAAGGAAGAAAGACACTTTATTTCAGGTGAAAGATTCCCAAAGAATCATGGATAAAACCAATCAAACCATTAAGTTGCCAACAACTTCAGCATATCACATTAATACTCGAAGAACAAATTAGGAGAAAAAATAGTAAAGAATCAATGAATTCCAACTTTCAAACAGAAATATCATAAAAACCCAACACATAACACAACAGAAACACTAAACACAAAAGATAAAGCCCTTTTCTAGAAAACCGATAATTTTAATTGCATCTCATCAAGATCAAGAATTTTACCCACACAAGTAAAGAAGTTCGACAAAGTTTAGATAAAGACCGGAAGAAAAAATAGAATTTGCCCATATTTACCTAACTGCAGAACGGCCGGGAAGGGAAGAGGGCTCTGCAGTTCTTTTTGTGCCGCAGCTGCCATTATTTTTAGCTTTAGTCACAGAAGCAGAGGAAGATGATGAAGAATCTTTAGTAGAACCCAGCAAAAGAAAATCTTTAGGCGTCAAGATTCTTGCATACCGATCCCTAGAACTCCCAACCTCCGCCGCCGTATGCGGCGGCTTAATCTTATCCTTTCCACCACCGATACTGAGGCCGAGGTCCAACTCCAACTCAGACTCTGCAGACTCATCCGGGTAAGAAGAAGATTCCTCGGAGGACACCACCTCCATTGACATGGTCGACATTGGCTCACAGAGAATCACAGCACCACGGCGCAGCGGAGATAAGAAAAGATTGAATCTTTTTTGTCCCAAATTATAGGAATTTCAACTGGGATTGAAGTGAGGGATCAGGGGAGGTTCGCGGGTTTTCGGTTTTCTTTGGGGAAAAGTGAGCAAAAATGTAAGGAAATACGAGTGTTTGATGGGAGGAGTGGGGCCTTCGTGCCGGCATTTTTCCACTCAAATTTATATTTGATGAATTTTTTAGAATAATTTTATTGAGGGAAAAAAATTATTATATATTAAGTAATAGTAATTGTTTTCAAGTCTTTTTTCAATATTTCCAAATTATCTTCCGTTTGCTTCTTTTTTTTATTACACTTCATTTTATTTGCTTATTTTTTAATTACACTTCATTTTATTTTTTCCCAATTTTTCTCATTTTTTTTCTTGTCACGATACATATATCATTCAACTCAATAACAAAATCAAACTTCTTCTCATACGAAATCATCCCATTAGAATTTTTTTTTAATCAAAAATTACAATTTTTAGTTGTATAAAACTTTATTGAATTTTCTTTTTTATATTTCGGGAACATAAATAATGTGTGTGTCACGGTTATTAGCAAAGATATATTTAAAGCGACGATAGTGTTGACTTGGGCCCAAGCTTCCAGTGAGATTCCTTGCGTGAAGTAGAAGATTTTAGGGACAAAAATGACTTTATCAAAAAAGACAAGCCGACAACTTGTGGGGTTTCGACCCGATGGGTCAATAGTCTCTCGTCAAATGTGGACCCCGTATCTTACAATACCTAAACCCAATTAAAATTGGGAACCTAAAATCATGAATTTTGCTTAGTTTTATTTTTTTAAGCATTTAATTAGGTCACAAAAAAATCATGTGAGACAATATCACATGTTAATTATATGAGATGAATCTTCTATTTGATTTACCAATGAAAAAATGTTATTTTTATTATAAATATTTATGTACATGTTTAACAAGGAGTTGTTTATTTCTAAAATTATGACCCATCAAAGTTCTGATTTTTTTTCTCTCCTACTTCTATATATGACTTATTATATATCTTTTTGGTTGAAAAATGAGATTTGTTATAATTGAATTTCGAATTCTTATTGTTTAAAACTAAAGACCTTATGGTTAGTGTGTTGTGTTATAGACAATTACTTCAATATTTGAGTACACGTGTTCATTAATTATAAAAAAGATACCTAAGATATTTTCTTATAACATTATATATTTTTCGACATGATCATATTGGTTTAGAATCTTTCGTTATGTTATTAGGTTAGGAAATAAACATGTCAAATCTCAACAAAATTTTGAAAACCGACAAACAACATAAAGATTGTTTGCAATAAATTATGATTTTGTAGAAATTATCAAATTAATATGTTAAAAGTATGCTTCTATCAGATTGAACAATAATAGAGAAGAGATCGGATCGAATAGTACAGATCAGATGAGCTCGGTGATCAGATGAGTTCATGGTGCAGATCGAATACTGGGATCAGATCGATGTGATGGTCAGATGAGTTTTCGAATGAGTTCATGCAGATAGATTGCTCGAGTACTGTGACTTGGTTAGAATTCATATGAAGTTTTCGAAGAGCTGGAAGCTTGAAGGCAGATCAAAGCAGATCGAATTACGAGGGCAGATCAGACTGATGAATGAAGGCTTATTCGGATGAACCATGTTGACTTTGTAATTGGGCCGTAAGTTACTGTTAACCTAAAGCCCAAGATGAAAGTCGGTTTAATTCTCTATATATACAGATGGAAGCTTGCCGCAACGAGAAGAACAGAAAAAACAAATTCTTCAGAATATATTGAGAGAAGAAAATAGAGATTTCGGAGGAGAGAAACAAGCAAAGATTGTGACGGGAAGAATTCAAGGCTGCAAAGCTTGAATTGAGTCTGTATCTAGCTTGAGAGTTTTCGTTGTCCATCTCTGTAATAAGCTCTGGTTTTTGAGCTTGGTTGTTTTTGTTGGTGATTAATAAAAGTGTTGTGTTGCTCTCCCGTGGACGTAGGCAAATCTTTGCCGAACCACGTAAACAATTGTGTTGTTTATTGCTTTCGCATGAGTTGGTTGATTGATTTGTGTGCGTTAGGTTCATCTGATTTCTGGGATTATTGTTCTTATCTGTGTGTGATCGTCTGCGTGGTGAATTCTTGATTATTAAATTTTGGATTGATTCCTAACAAGTGGCGCCGTCTGTGGAAAACCAAGCAAAGATGGTGGGATCAATGAAGTTTGATATTGAGAAGTTTACGGGCATGAACGATTTCTCGCTCTGGAGGATTAAGATGTGTGCAATCCTGATACAACAAGGATTGGTGGAGGCTCTTAAGAAGAAGGAGGATATGTCCGATGAGATAAAGAACAAGGATAAATTGCTCGAGAAAGCACACAGTGCAATTATTCTCTGTCTGGGAGATAGACCTCTTCGGGAGGTAGCCAGAGAAGAATCTGCTGCGGCTGTGTGGCTTAAACTTGAGAATCTATACATTACGAAATCCCTGGCTAACCGTCTATACATGAAACAGAGGTTGTATTCCTTTGTGATTAAGGATGAGAAGAACCTTGGAGACCAAATCGAAGAATTCACAAAAATATTGGATGACTTGGAGAATATTGAAGTAAAGCTTGAGGATGAAGATCGGGCTTTGATACTTCTGAATGCTCTTTCAAAAGCATATGAAAATTTCAGAGATGCTTTTCTATATGGAAGAGAACAGATGATAACATTGGAAGAAGTTATGTCTGCTATTCAATCCAAGGAACTTCAGAGAAAATCGAACACAAACACTGAATCACATGGAGAAGGTCTTACGGCAAGGGGCAGAAGTGACAAGAGGACATCCAGTGGGAAATACAGGCCAAAGTCCAGATCGAAGAGTCAAGGAAGATACCAGAACATAAACTTGGGTAATATGAAGTGCTATGCTTGTCAGAAGGTTGGACATCTGCGAAGAGATTGTCCTGAAAGGAAAGGGAAGCAACAGGAAAAACCCAAGGATGATGGTACTCTGGCCATAGCTACAGATGGATATGACTCAGCAGAAGTATTGGTGGTTTCTAAAGGTGATCAAAACCACGAATGGATATTGGATTCAGGATGCTCCTTTCACATGTGTCCTATAAGATCTTGGTTTGAAAAATTGGAGGAATTGGATAAGGGCATGGTACTGTTGGAAAATAATCAATCATGCAGGATAAAGGGCTCTGGAAATATCATAATAAGGATGCATGATGGGATCGACAGAGTACTCACCAAGGTGAGGTATGTGCCCGAGTTGAAGAGAAACTTGATATCATTGGGAATGCTTGATGCTCAAGGATATTCATTCAAATCAGGAGCAGGCAGTATCTCAGTGTCAAAAGGATCTCTTGTTGTGATGAAGGCTGTCAAAAGGAACCTCCTATATGTACTACAAGGTGAAACGATTATTGGAAGTACAGCAAGTATTCAGGAACAGCAAGACAGAACCAAGCTATGGCATCTGAGGCTTGGACATGTAAGTGAGAAGGGATTACATGAGCTGTCTAAACAGGGTCTGTTAGGTGGAGATAAGATTGAATCACTGGAGTTATGCGATAGTTGTGCTCTTGGGAAATCAAAAGAGTATAGTTTGGTCAAGGAAGTCACACAACTGAGCAACCATTGGCCTACATTCATGCAGATCTATGGGGTCCTTCTCGGACAGAAACTCATGGTGAAGGCAGATATTTATGTCTTTGATAGATGATTACTCGAGAAGAGTATGGATATTCATCTTAAAGACTAAGGATGAAGCATATGACAAGTTCAGAGAATGACTGCTGGCAGTTGAGAACAAGAGTGATCGGAGAGTAAAACACCTGAGAACAGATAATGGGCTGGAATACTTATCAGATAAGTTCGTGAAGTTATGTAAGGAAAAAGGCATTACCAGACACAGAACAGTGACAGGAATACCACAACAGAATGGCCTGGCAGAGAGAATGAACAGAACTCTTCTGGAAAGGGTCAGATATATGTTGATCAATGCTTCTCTACCTAAGTCCTTTTGGGGAGAAGCATTATCTACTGCGTGCTATTTGGTCAATAGGTGTCCATCCAATGCGATTGGTTTCAAGAAACCAATGGAGAAGTGGAGTGGAACACCTGCAGACTACTCAAACTTGAGGGTATTCGGATGTCTTGCATATGCTCATCTGAAACAGGACAAGTTGGAAGCAAGGGCAGTCAGATGTATATTCATTGGATATCCGGATGGTGTGAAGGGTTATAAGGTTTGGAACCTGGAGTCAAGAGGTCCAAAGTGCTTCAACACCAGGAATGTGAAGTTTGATGAATCCAAACTTGGATATAAAATGAATACAGATGGAAAGGACAGTCAGATCAGTGTGAATAATAAACTACCGATTGAGGTGGAGTCTTCTGTGCCAGATAAAGAGTCAGAAGAGATGCAAGATGAAGATGTGACAGCGATTGATCAAACAGAGGATTTGAGTACTTATAATCTTGCAAGAGACAGAACTAGAAGGGAGATTAGAGCTCCGAAGAGGTTTGGTGAAGCTGATTTGGCTTGGTATGCACTTACAGTAGCAGAGTAGGTGGAGTATTCAGAGCCGAATACATATGATGAAGCTATGGCGAGTAAACATAAAAACAAGTGGATTGAAGCTATGAATGAAGAGATGAACTCACTTGAGAAGAATCAAACCTGGAAGCTAGTAGACAGACCGAAGCATCAGAAGACATTGGGATGCAAGTGGATCTATAAACAGAAGGAAGGAACTCCTGGTACAGATCAGATCAAGTATAAAGCGAGATTGGTTGCAAAGGGTTTTGGTCAAGTAGAAGGGATAGATTTTAATGAAGTCTATTCACCAGTGATCAAACATTGTTCCATCCGGATTTTGTTAGCACTGGTGAACCAGCTCGACTTGGAGCTTGAGCAGATGGATGTCAAAACTGCGTTTCTACACGGTGACCTAGAAGAAACCATTTATATGGAACAACCAAAGGGCTTCATAAATCAGAAAACCCAGAACAAGGTCTGCTTACTGAGAAAATCATTGTATGGGCTAAAGTAGAGTCCAAGGCAGTGGAACAAGAGGTTTGATGAGTTCATGATTGGTAGTGGTTTTGTGAGAAGCCAATATGACAGATGTGTCTATCTGAAGAAGGATGGTGGGCAGGTTATCTTGTATCTATTGATTTACGTTGATGACATATTGATTGCAAGTAAAAGTAGGACAGAGATATCATTCTTGAAACAACAGCTCAACACAGAGTTTGAGATGAAAGATCTGGGTGAAGCGAAGAGAATTCTGGGCATGGACATAGTGAGAAACAGAAAAAGACAGGAGATTCATCTGAGTCAGAAGAACTATTTGAAGAAGGTTGTTCTGCGGTATAACATGAATCAAGCAAAATTTGTCTTGACCCCTCTGGGACAACATTTGAAGCTATCTGCGAATCAGTCACCTGAAAGTGAGGAAGACAAGATGAAGATGGCTGGTATTCCATATGCTAGTGGAGTGGGGAGTCTCATATATGGAATGGTGTGTAGTAGGCCTGATCTGGCATACGCAATCAGTGTGGTGTCAAGATTTATGGCTAATCCGGGAACATATCATTGGGAAGCTCTGAAGTGGATTCTCCGATATCTCATAAACACAACTGGGCTGGGATTAAAGTTTGAGAAACAACAAGATGGGATTGATCCGATAGTTGGATATGTGGATTCAGATTTTGCTGGGAACTTAGACACAAGAAAGTCGTTGACTGCATATGTGTTCACCTTTTATGGTACAACGATCACCTGAAAGTCAAATCTACAGTCAGTAGTTTCCCTTTCTACCATTGAGGCGAAATTCATAGCTGTTACTGAGGCCATAAAGGAAGGATTATGGTAAAAGGAATGATAGCAGAGTTGGGTGTAAAACAAGATCAAGTTTTGGTGCACTGTGACAATCAAAGTGCAATACACTTGACGAAACACCAAGTCTATCATGAACGATCGAAACACATAGATGTAAAGATGCATTTCGTCAGATATGTAATTGAAAAAGGAGATATGATCCTTATGAAGATAGCATCATAAGAAAACCCTGCAGATGCTATGACAAAGTCACTGCTGTATGCTAAGTTCAAGAAATGTTTGGACTTAGTTAATGCGGTGATTAAAAATTAGCCAAGGAGGCTAGGATGGAGAGCAGCATTCCTTCTGAAAGAATCAAGGTGGAGATTGTTAAAAGTATGCTTCTATCAGATTGAATAATAATAGAGAAGAGATCGGATCAAATAGTACAGATCAGATGAGCTCGGTGATCAGATGAGTTCATGGTGCAGATCGAATACTGGGATCAGATCGATGTGATGATCAGATGAGTCTTCGGATGAGTTCATGCAGATAGATTGCTCGAGTACTGTGACTTGGTTAGAAGTCATATGAAGTTTCCGAAGAGCTGGAAGCTTGAAGGCAGATCAAAGCAGATCGAAGTACGAGGGCAGATCAGACTGATGAATGAAGGCTTATTCGGATGAACCATGTTGACTTTGTAATTGGGCCGAAAGTTACTGTTAACCTAAAGCCCAAGATGAAAGTCGGTTTAATTCTCTATATATACAGATGGAAGCTTGCTGCAACGAGAAGAACAGAAAAAACAAATTCTTCAGAATATATTGAGAGAAGAAAAGAGAGATTTCGGAGGAGAGAACAAGCAAAGATTGTGACGGGAAGAATTCAAGGCTGCAAAGCTTGAATTGAGTCTGTATCTAGCTTGAGAGTTTTCGTTGTCCATCTCTGTAATAAGCTCTGGTTTTTGAGCTTGGTTGTTTCTGTTGGTGATTAATAAAAATGTTGTGTTGCTCTCCCGTGGACGTAGGCAAATCTTTGTCGAATCACGTAAACACTTGTGTTGTTTATTGCTTTCGCGTGAGTTGGTTGATTGATTTGTGTGCGTTAGATTCATCTGATTTCTGGGATTATTGTTCTTATATGTGTGTGATCGTCTGCGTGGTGAATTCTTGATTATTAAATTTCGGATTGATTCCTAACATAATATTAATAGACTATGAAAATGTAGGAATAATCATAAGTAGCTAGTGTTTGAAAATAAAATTAAAAGCTGAAATTTTTTAACATAGAGTGTTTGCTAAATAAATGATTCTCATACTAACTTTATAATAAATAACAAAAATAACCTTATTGTATAACCCCATCTCATTCTTCTCATTTGAATTAATGTGAAGGGTAATTTTGGATTTAAAAAAAAACTATTGAGGGTAAGAGTGCTTAGAAGAATTTTCATTTAATTTATTTATCAAAATATAATAACGACTTTTAAGAAATCATAATCCACATTAGGTAAGCTTTGTGATTTTATGTAAATTGAGCCGAAGCAGAAGTAAAAGATGAGATATAGAAATACCAAAAACAAAGAATAATTTTTTTTAAAAAAAAGCATAAACACTCTCTTAAAATAAAAGAATATGGTTCTTTTGGACAAGTACTTTAAATTTTTTTTAGTGTTTTATATATAAAAATAACTTAGAGTATGTGTTGGATAAGATTTTGTGAAATATTTTTCAAAATATTTTTTAAAATATGTCCTTCATGTATAATTTTTATAGAAAAATTAAGTTTTGTTTTTTGTTTTTATATAATAACCAAAGATCTCATCAACTCTAAAAATATTTTATGGAGTAGTCTGTAGTTACCCATATACATATTTACAACATTAAAAACGTTGTATAAAAAGTTTTTAAAAATAAATTTTGTAAAAATATTTTATTAGATTTTCCTAAACGACACCTAATATACTTGACGAGATGTTGATCATCATAGTTTGATATTTCATAATTACTTGAAGAATTTTTCTCACTAGTTGATGTTGGGTTAAGCATGAATGAGTAAAAATAGTACTAAGATGAGTGACATCCTGGAAAACTCTAGTGAGTCAAGATGTTGACTGTAATGTCCCAAAATCCGAAAACTCTACTATCATACATATTTAAAAGTTTGGAAAAATTTTTGCGGAAAATAAAAGCTTTATTCGAAAGAATTAATTGTGCACCAACAATCAAATGAATTATTAGAACATTGTTGTCAACAAAATAACAATTGAAACATCAATAAAACGTGTTTTTATGCCATCAAAATAAAATACTGTGCACAATAATATCATTCAAAAACATGGCGCTCATGCATCGCCCGCCTGCCCGACACCGTGTTTTTTCTCATATCCGACACCATATTCATCAATAAAGTCATCAATAGCATCATCGTTATCTGCACCATTCAAGTATAGTGAGTCTAAAGACTCAACAAGAACATGCAAAAACTTTAAACATAACAAACATATCGTGAAATTAAACAGGAGTTATAAAATCCTTTCATTCTTGGGGATGCATTATGTGTAAATGTGGCAACCATTAGAGCTCTTGGTTCTCGTGATCACGGCCGGTGTACAACAAGCTTAACATTTGGTACAGCTCATGTAGTGACCCGAATCTATTATTTAGGATTAATTGATAATTAATCATATGATCATGTTCAGATTGGATAAAACATGATTAAGAAATGTCCAGATGGGTACAAGGAGTCCATAAATGGATCCAAAACACTCGAAAATGGTCCAAAGGATTTATGCTATCAAGTAGGATTGGATGATCTGATCTAGGTTCGGACCATCCGAACTTGTGAAGTTCGGAAGCTACGTTGATGTTCGGAAGCTGTGAAGATCGGACACTCCGATGATGCTTTGGACGTTCCGATCAGATGCAGACAACAGTCATTAGGTGATGTCAGCGTGATGAATTAAGCGATGACATCATCAAGACATATCGGAAGCTCCGAAGTCCCGATCGGACGTTTCGATGTGCTGGCAGGACGCATGGCTTGCATGCAGCGATTGGACGCTCTGATGGGCAGATCGAATGCTCCGATCACAGTCTATAAATATGGGGTCCAAGAGCCTCATTTGTTGCTCATTTCCAACTTGGAGTATTGCGGAGTTGCGCCCAAGTTGTGAGGCTATCGCCATCAGCGGGTTGACGACGGATGCAGATTTGTTCCGAGTTCCATAAAAATATTAAGGAGTGTCTATTAGCTTAGTTAAGGTTTTTAAGCATGTTTAGTGATGCATGAGTATTTTGCATTGTAGACTTGTAGTACTGGATGGTAGGCTTGGAACCTAGTTGAATGCTTATAGGACTGCCTTAGTGAGGTATATAAGTACTGACTGAGATATCCTGAATGATATATGCTATTATATGTTGCATTTGTATGTGCTCTGTTTATACCATGTTTTATGACTTTAGCACATGAATGATTTATGCCCGACTGCATCTCGTGAGAGGTGGGTCAGGATGGGAGACTCAGCCCCGTATGGTTTTGTCTATCACAAGGAGATGCCGCGACGGCGGAGAATGACACTACGGTGATAGGGAGTATACGAGTACCCCGCAGAGTCGCTCTCCAGCACGGTACTGTATATTCATTGGCGCCTTTGAAAAGACTGATTTTATCGGGTTTTAAATTCATCTGTATGCATCATATTTGTTTATATATAATTGCTTCCGTATTGAGCGTAGTCGCTTACGTCCAGTGTTTTTTGGATACCCCATTCAACGGGGCAGTTGTAGGTAGTTCTTTCAGAGATTGGGAGTGGTGACCAGAACGTGACATCAAGAATAGATGTTAGGTTTTATTTTATTCAGTCTCATTCGATTGGGTTGTATTTATTGAATTTATTTAGTCGGTTGTATTATGTCGGTCCAGTATATATTTGGGTTTTTGTAGTATATCTTTGATTATGTTAAATTACATGCTTAATTAATCTTTAATCTCTAATCAGTAGTGGATCCGGGTTGGGTCGCTACAGCTCATATCAGCCTCGTGCCAATATGTGAATCGTCTCATACCGATCGTCGCCGATATGCACATTACTTTAGAGATATTGGAAAGGCCCTCTCCAGAGCTTATCCCGGGGTGCCAATCCAATACTGCCACTACAAGTCCACACAAGAAACCAAAATATTTTCATGCATACATTCATAATCATTCATAAACTTCATCATAACTTTTCTTCGTATACTTTCTCATAACGTAAAACTTCCTCTTCGTGACATCATGCATCTTAAAATCTTTCGTGCTAGAGTTTTATGCATGCTAAAAGATAAAAACTTCATACTATACATAGCTTTTATGAGGAAAAAGTAACATGTAGAAATATTACATAGCTTATTTGATCTACGTGAGTCGTTCTGTCCGTTCCGGACATTCAAATTTGTGAATTTTTTCGATAAAACATCTTAAAACACTTAAAATAGCTTAAAAGATCATAAAAATAAATTTTGGACTTCAAATGCAACTTTTAAAAATTTGGACATAACTTCCTGTGCTTGAGCAGACAAAAAGTCATGCTCGAGCGCGAGCTACACACCACATACGGCACGGGTGCGCCCTGTCCTGGCGCAGGTGCGGTGTTTGGGCGCGGGTGCGCCTACCCTTGGGTGCATCTGCACCCGACGGCTGTGCAGATTGCGAACTCGAGATTCCTTCACCCTTTTTTCGGTTTTTTCGCCTTCAAAACAACACCACACACCTATGCATAAACACATGAAAAACATCAAAAGATCCATGTCAAAAGACCCAACTTTCAAAGAGTTGAATGAAACTTGACAACCAACATCAACTCACACCAAATTTCTGAATTTTAAACATTTAACCCTAAATCTCTTTAAACTTTAACTACATCGTACTCATGAGAACTTAGAAAATCATGCATCATATTGACATAAACATCAGTTTTCATACCAAAATATTTATATTCTTTAATGGCGATTTCAAAAGCCTTAAAAACTTTCCTGGATTTGATGCTTGAAATTAACCTAGATTGTGGAACGATCAAACCTCGAGAAAAATTGAAGAACTCTTGCCCTAGCTTGATGCAGTGTTGAACGTGGAACGTGAAAGGGGTTTGGGGAGAGAATAGGCGGAGTTCAAAAGTGAGAAAATAAAGAAAACTAAAAAACTTTGAACGCTAAATCGGTTTGTGACTAATGGGCTCAGTAGTCAGCCCATTAGTTGCAAACAAAACTTTTAAAATTTAATTCACCTAACTACTAAAATACACTGCATCAACTTTAACTTGAATTAAAAATAAAACATTTTCTTAACTTGCATCGATGGATAGTCTCGTCCCTTCGGTTCAGAATTAAATTTTAAATATGAAAATATTAAAATATTTGCAACACATTTAATAGGGGTGTATATATATATATATATATATATATATATATATATAAATATATATATATATAAGCTACATATTAAAAAAATACAAAATAATTAAAAGATCAAATTTTATATAATAAATAATGAATTAATCATAAAAAATAATTATTTTTATTTTCAATTTATGATCAATAAAATATTATAATTTTTTGTCGTGTAGTATAATAAGTTTTTATTTAAAAATTTAATCAATATGATTTTAAATATCGTGAGATTTTGTAATTAAAATTCAAAAAATTATGAATGATAAATTTTTTTATTTTATTTTAGGGAGGTGTATTGGTCTTAGAAATAGAAAAAATATGTTTGTATATATATATTATTTTTAATATAACTATTATTTATGAGGCTAGCGTATAGACTATTTTAATGGAAATAAAAAAAGTATGAAAATGTCCATTCAAATCTTTAGGTAGAACCAAAGACAAGTATTGACATTTATATTGGTGTACCTTAAGTTTTAATTATTGTACTTAATAAAATTCCATGAAGTTTTTAAATGTTTATTGACATTTTGAATATTTCTAGACTTTTGTAGAGTTTTTAAAAGTAAAGTTTGAATACCATATGACTTTTTAAAATTCTACGAATGTTCATCTTGAATACCACTAAACTTTTATGAAGTATATAAAAATCTAAATTGAATATACCTCTAGGCTTTTAAACTCTACAAAATTCATTAAAAGTATAGAACCAATACACCCCCTAAATATCAGGCATATTGTATCATCATTTAAAAATATTAATCTAACAATTAAACATCATGCATAAAATCACATAAATTATAAAAAAAAATATTATCGAGATCGAGCTTGTGAACTTTTTGACCTTATATTGACGTTGCGCTGCTTGATCTGGTTAGCTAGATAAGCCGTAAAATAATAACATCAGATCTTAACGTGTTATACTGTCTTTGCTGGATATATGAGCGACGTTAGGAAAATGATAATACTGATCTCGAACGGATATGAGACAGTACCAGCTGTAAGAAACTCCCCTCGTTGGACTCGTGACCTCAACAACTCGACTCATATGCATGCGTTGCCGCAAATATAATGAAATAAAGTTGTGTCTTGGCTAACAGCTAAACCTTTTGGCCTAATGGTAATTAGTACTTGATCATAACAAATAGATTGTCAAAGACTCAAATTGCATATCTTATTCTACATATTTGTTTTAGGGGCATCAATTCGGCTAGGTCGGATGGGTTCGGGTAGGGTTGACAAAAATAATTTCCAAAAATTCGTCAACCCGAACCCGACCCAACCCAAAAATGCCCAACCCGAACCCGAACCCGGCTAACCCGATCAATCCAAATCAACCCTCGATTTTATTTTTATATTTTTTTAAAAAATAATTAAATAAAAATTCAAAACACACAATAATAATATTAATATTTAATTTAATCACATAATAACAAAATCTAAGCTTATATATAATTTAAATTTGAACTTTTAGTTGTAGAAAATTTGGGCACATTTCCGGTTCAGTCCTAAATGTTTGGACATATTTCCGGTTCAGTCCTAAATGTTTGGACATTCCCGGTTTGGTCCTAAATGTTTCTCAAAAATTCACGGTTCAGTCCTAAATATTTATACGTTCCTGGTTTGATCCTAAATGTTTCACAAAATTTTCCGGTTCAGTCCTAAATATTTTTACATTGCCTATTTCATGCCAAATATTTCTCAAAAGTTCCCGGTTTGATCATTTCATCTACTTGTGTGTTAAAACTAACACCGCGTAGTGTTATATAATTTATGATTGAGTTTTATATTATTTATTATATATTTAACATTAAACAAGTTGTAAATAAAATACAAATTTATTAGAGTTTTTATCCAATTAAATCAATTTTACACAATGTTCAAAATAAAAATATTAAATTCATGATACTAAAAAATAAAAACTTAAATAAAGTAAATAAAACTTGAGGAATTAAAATTTAATGATGTTATTTCACATTTTTATTAATTTTGTTATATTCTCTTCATGATGGTTGCACATTTAAAAAAAAAAATTGGAGGTTGGAAAAAGATATATATCTTTTTAAAACTCTTTTTATAATTTAAAAAATTAGTATTTGAGAAAAATTTACTATTAAATAAAACTTAATTTCATATCACTACTTCAACGGTGGTCAAATAATTCATTTTATTTTTTCAATTGTTAAGCATAAATATTATTCTCTTGAAAAATTTGTTGAAATTTTCAAATATTTTGTGAAATAAGTAATACTAGTTATTTGCTAAAACATTTGTTTATTTGTTTGTGATTGATAATGTTTTTAACTATAAGATTGCACGGTTCAATTATTTTTTTATTCTATAATTTTATTTTGTATAATTTATATTATATTTTCATTTGAAATTTTTTTTGTTCATTTATTATTATTATTATTATTATTATTATTATTATTATTATTAGCTTCTATTTTATTTAACTTTGTCTTTTGTTTGTAAGTTTTTTTTATTACGCTTTGTTTGTAGATGGAAGGACCAAATCGAGAACTTTTGGAAAATATTTAGGACGAAATCTTGAACGTAAAATATTTAGGACTGAACTGAAAACTTTTTAAAATATTTGGGACCAAATCAGGAACATAAAAACATTTAAGACTGAACCGAGAATTTTTGGAAAATATTTGGGACCAAACCGAGAACATTGAAACATTTAGGACTGAACCGGAAATGTGTCCAAACATTTAGGACTGAACCGAGATTTTTCCCCTAGAAAATTTATAGTATACTTAATAAAATTAAAAATTATTTTTAAAAATAAAAATGTACAAAATAAACATGAAATGACGAAAATCTATTATGTAAATATACAATAATTTTTTTTCAAACATACAACGTATAAAAATGTAGTATCTATCTTAATTTTATATAAAAATTATAATAATTAAAAGTTTCAGGTCATTCGGGTCAACCCGAGTTGACCAAAAACCAACCCGAACCCGATTAATTTTTTCGGGTTAGATTTCGGGTCAATCCGATTCGACCCAAACCCAAAAAATCCACAACCCGAACTCGATATTTTTCGGATCGACTCGTGTTGGGTTGGCGGGTTAGATTGAGTTTTGGCACCCCTAATTTTTTTCTAATTAATTAATTATAAATATAAAATAAATAAATTATAAATTTATTATTAAAAAAATACACAAATAAAATGTTATTTCATAATTCTGTAGTGTTATTCGATCATTCAAACAATAAACAATTATGCGAATTAAGTCCACAATTAATTGTTTTATTGGTTTAAGCTCCATAATAATTAGCTCAATCTTTAGGGGTATCTAAACTCAACCCAACCCGCCAACCTAAAATAAGTAGATTAGGGTTGAGACTTTTTGGGTTTGGGTCGAATCAGGTTGACTTGAAAGATAACCCGAAAAAATTAATCGAATTCGGGTTAGGCAACCCGGGGTAAACCGAAATGACCTAAAACTTTTTTATTATTATTATTATTATTATTATTATTATTATTATTTATATAAATTAAGAAAGATTTGCTACAATACGTTGCATGTTTTAAAAAAAAATTAATTGTATATTGATATAATAGATTTTTATCATTTAATGCTTATTTTGTACAATTTTTATTTTTTAAAATAATTTTTTATTTTTTTGCAATAAATATGCTTTAAATTTTCTACAACTATACTTTCGAATTTGAATTATATATAAGCTTAGATTTTGTTATTATGTTATTAAATTAAATATTACTATTATTATTGTGTATTTTGAATTTTTATTTAATTATTTTGTTAAAAAATAAAAAATAATATCGGATTGGTTCGAGTTAGTCGGGTTAGTCGAGTTCGGGTTGGGTCGGGTTGAGAAATTTTTAACAAATATTTCGCCCTCTAAAATTGACACCCCTACTCAATCTATTGATAAAATATATGATAATATTATTTCGGGACGGATCGAGAATCCCGTCAAAATAAGGTTTTATTCCCGATCCCTCCACCGATATTAGTCGGGACGAGAAAATCCTCAAAAATTCGGGTCGGGAAAATGTTGGGCTGAGATTTTTTCGGGACCTGAATGAGATGAGATTCGAGAATGGTCGGGATTTCGGAAATTTTTGCCAGCCCTATCTTTAATTTCGATTCTAAAATCTAATTCCTAACGTCCATACTTTTTAAATTAAATATTTATGAATCATGAAGTTCTAAACTTTTATAATATCCGTAAATTTTATTTTTAAATCAAATTTTCAATTATCAATCTTATTACTACTTTTATAATGATCTCTTATTAAATAATAATATTTTAGCTTTCGTTTGGACGTGTACTTTAAAAACCTTTTTAGTGTTTTATAACTGAAAAAAAAACATAAAGTATGTGTTTGTGTAAAATTTTTGTAAAATATTTTTGAAATATTTTTTTTAAAAATTATTCTCCAAGTATTGTTTTGAAAGAATACTTGATATGTGTTTTTAGATATTTTTAGAATGAAACTATGAAAAACAAACATAAATACCATTACTTTTGAAATCTAAAAGTAATTTTATAGAATAGTTGTCCAAGACATATGTATTTTTAAAAAAACTTTTAAAATTTTTTATAAATTTTTTTTAAAAAAATATTTTTATAAAAATATTTTATAAATACATGTACGACAAAACCTTCAATTTCATCATAAATTTCAAGTTATCCAAAAAATCCGAACTGATACGAAGTAATGGCGGAGACAAAGAAGGCGAAAAACTCAGTAGAATATAAAGAAAAGGAACCGACGACCGACGAAGAAGGCATAACAGTAGAAAAACAAGTTGTTATTTAAAAGGGTTTCTAATAGTGAATCAACAATTATTTGATTTAAAATGGAGTACCAAATCTTAATTGGGCTAAATAAAAAAATTTAGCCGAGACTATAATTAAATATGTTTATACTATAATATTTTTTTTAAAAAAATTAGGGCTAGACCTTACCCCAGTCTTTGAGGCGGCTCCACTCCTATCCTTAGCTATATACAATACAAATATCACTAAAATTCGTATTAGACGATCTCACAAGTCAATTTTGTGATACAATTCTCAAATTCGATTCGACTAATGAAAAATATTATTTTTTATGTAAAAAATATTATTTTTTACGGTGGATATAGATCGGATCGATCCATGTAGATTTGTGATAACATCTCATAAGAGATCATTTTACAACATAAACACACAAAAAAAGACCAAAAGGATATAGAAAATCAGAGCGACCCTAAGGTAGGGCGAGCCGGGCGACCGCCCAGAACCCCACATTAAGACGAGCCCCAATTATTTTTTTAAAAATAGTATTTAAATTAATATCCAAGTAGTTTTAATTAATAAAAAATGATATATCAAAATAAAGAAATTGTGAATAGGTTTTATGACAAAAATATTGCTCCAAATGAGATAAATCACCACAAACCCTAATGGTTCACTAACTATGTTCAATTTCTATCTCATTTTCTCATACGCCCTTGCAACCAATTTAATCAAAGCACGAAAGTTTCTCGTAGACCTCCATTGCATCATAGGTAGACATATCGTCAAATTTTTTTACTTGTTATGCAATTAAACCATGTTGATTACGTTAGAGTGTAGGTTATAAAATTGAGCAATTTTACAAAAGGTAGCATTTTTCTTTTCAATTTTTTTTTATTTTCTAATAGATTGTTGCATCATTATTTTATTAATTTATATTATATTACACTATTTTATTATTTATATCTCCTATATATATGAATATTTTTTATTCTTTTTTGAGTTCATATTCAACACTATTTTGCATTGTTTATGAATTTAGTTAAATCATTCTGGCAAATTATTCATCATAAAATGTGAAAAAATGATGAACTTGTTTTAAAAAAAATGCTACAAGAGTGAATTTAAATAATACTGGTTTTCGAATATGTTATTTTGAGAAATTATATGTAAAATTATTTCTAATGTGTAAGTTCTTTAATTTTATGTATATATATATATATATATACATACATAATTAATTAAAGTGATCATATTTTTAACTTCGTCCTGGATCTCATTTTTTTCAAGACTGTACCTGTAGAAAAGTTCAATCAAAATCCAGGAGAATTTAGTATTATGATAAGAGTTCAAATAAGAAAAGAAAGATTCGTTGGTATCTAAGAACATTCCATATGGGAATGGCAAAACTCGATCCTCTATTAAATTCGTTTAGGCCAGATAAGTTTAAACACAGTAAAATAGGTTCACAGTGTTAGGTGGTAGATAGGTGGGGGTTATTGGTTGGGGAAAGGAATTAAATGCACAACATTTAATTTCACGCGGAAAGGAGCTCTATAAATTGAGCTCCTCTCCCCTCCAATTCAATCATCCAATTCCAAAGCGAGAGAAAAAAAAGAAAAAGAAAGAAGAAAAGAGTTTCTTGGTTTTTTTAGTTTTTCTCTTGTGTGAGTTAGAGAAGTATTTCTCGGTAATACTCAGGGTTTGGTTTTGGTGAGATATAGTGTAACGCCCCGATTTTATCTTAATTGACTTTATTTGAGATAATCAGAGATTATAGAGTTCAAGAGCCGACTTGATTTTGATCAGAGTTCTTTTTGCAATTTCGGAATTTTCAGGTACTAAAATGCAATTTTGGAGTTTATTAGATATTTAAGCAAGCAATTGACTTTCTCTTCACTCCATCTTCCTCCTCCAAGCCGTTTCCTCCATTGTTGAAGAGAGAAACGTGAGTTCAAGCTTCTAGATTTCAGTCCGAGCTCGTTTCGTCCGTTGGAAATTAATTCTGAAGGCAGATTAGCGATCACTGCAGCGAGAGCTCCGTTTTATCATTGATTTGAGGCCAGTGGAGTTGCGAAATTACAGCTTTGTGCAGCTTGAAGATTGTAGCCGGTATAGTATCGATTTCTTATTATCGATTGAGGAAGTTTGATTGAATTTTGATTGAGAAATCGTTGTTGTTTCCAGGTTTGGAGCCTCGACGTTTGAGAAGAGGTATAAGATGACTTAGACTGGAATGGAACGAGTGACTCGAATCCAACTCGATTCGAATGTTCCGGAAAAATCACATACTTGCATGTTATTTGATTTACTTGAATGAGTTATGATTTGCATTGCATTCATATTGAGCCAATGGATTTATTTCATTTTGAGTTAGACGTTCTGAGAACTATAGTAGGGGGCATTGACAGGCGATTTACTGCAATGACACCGACTTAACTCTATATAGTTGCTTCAGAGTCTAGAGGATTGAATTATACACTATCCACCCCGAGTGGAGGGTCGGTGCGATTTTGTGTGATAGTTCATCCTCGGGATCCCAATAGAGGAAGATAAGAGCTGATTACCTTGATTATCCGGACTTGATAATCCCAGAGTTTTAAAGACATGCATTTCATTTTGAATTGTCTTGGAATTGCATGATTGATATTTGAATATCTGGAAGTTGATGTATTTTGTTTTGAGATGCTTAGCTGATATTGCATGTTTGTATCTTTTACTGGGAATATTATTCTCACCGGATTATCCGGCTGTTGTCTTGTCTTTGTATGTGTGCTTGGCAACAGGTGGAGCAGGACCGAGTCAGAGATCGCATGGATAGGTGGTCGAGTTGATAGAGTGAGGCCTTGGCGTTTTTAGAAGTTGATTTTGTAATCGAACTTAGATTGGATTCGTACTCGTTATGTTTTGTATTGAATAAGCTAGACGAAAGTATGTTCTACTAGTTGGAGATTGTATAACTCTAGAACTACTTGTATTGGATTATGCATATGATTTTTGCATGTTGAATGGGTTTAGTTTTGAAGATTTGGAGTTGAATGGAGTCGAGCAATCTGTTTTCTTTTCTGCTGATTTGTGCCCGCTCGATCGATTGAATCTTACCGATCGAGCGAGCACCCCTGAACTGAGGCAGAATGTCGGGCATTTTGTGTCCGCTCGATCGGTAAGATTTTACCGATCGAGCGGGGAACTTTGTTAAGTCTTGGCAGAGACTTGGTTAAGATGGCCCGCTCGATCGGTAATGTTTTATCGATCGAGCGAGAACCCTTTTAAAAAAAAATTCCTTTGCTTTTAATCTTGGATCTTGTATGTTTAATTATTGTGTATCCCGAGATTAGATGTTTAGAACCGAGGTCTCACATTAAGTGGTATCAGAGCGATAAGATCTTGGACTGAATTTAGAAGTGAGCGGGATAGATCAAGTCCGCATGAATTGAATTCTCGCATGTGATTGAGTTATTTAAATTGATTTATTTAAATACCATACGAGCATGCTTCATTGTTGAGAATTATTTGAGTTACATGATTATGTGATTTAAATTATAAAGCATGATCTACGTGAGATATAAATGTTTCTGTTATCGACCTGTTTCCGGAATTCTGAGAGGTTGCAAGGACACCAGAATTGCAGAAATTGAGATATCATGTGTTCTAACCTTTGATTATTAGATGGGTCCTCGACGAGTTATTAACAGGAACCCACCGCCAGTTACTCCTGCGACTGAGCAAGCTAGTACTGAAGTTGATCAGTTGGATGCTACAGCGACGCCGATGGAAACCTTGATGAAGAGGTTTCAGTCATTTAACCCTCATTTGTTGCTGGGTACAGAAAATCCAGTTGACTGTGAGAGTTGGTTGGATGACGTTGATCAGTTGTCCGATTCCCTTGACTATTCTGATGACCGCAGAACCAGGTTGGTCATTCATTAGCTTCGTGGTGTTGCAAAGAACTGGTGGATTACGACGAAGAGATCCATGGAGAACCGAGGTACAACTATTAACTGGAATCTGTTTAAGTCTGAGTTTTATAAGCGGTTTTTCCCAGTGTCGTACCGAAAGGACAAAGGAGCGGAGTTTGCCAATCTGAGACAAGGGAACTTGAACATTGAGAAATACGTAGCCAAGTTTGATAGTCTGTTGCGATTCGCACCGCACATTGCCGACAACGAAGAAGCAAAAGCCGACCAATTCATTAATGGTCTGAACCCTAACATCTTCACGCACTCTAGTAAACACTGCTAGGCCAGATAATTTTGCGGATGCCATGAATCATGCAAAAAGAGCGGAAGCAAGTTTGTGGAGACAGAAAGGAGGTCAGTTTGTGCCTCATCAGCAGCAAGGACAGTTCCAGGCACAACCTTCTCAATACCAGAACCAACCATCGTATTACCAGAATCAGTCCTTTCAATTTCAGAATCAACCACCGAGTTCTGAAGGTGGTAGCAGTGGAAACAATAAGAAGGATTACTAACATCCGAAGGGGAAATAGTTTAAGAAGCACGGAACCAGTTCTTCGAGCTCTAGTGGCTCGAGATAGTTTGGATCGGGACAGAGTTTGGGTCAGTCAGGCATGTCTTGTGCCAACTGTGGAGGACGTCACTACAGTGACCAGTGTAGAGGTATTTTTGGAAGCTGCTATATCTGTAACCAGGCAGGACACTTTGCCAGAGTGTGTCCTCAGCGTGTCCTTGAGCAAGCTCAGAGTGGAAATTTCTTGAGACAGTCAGCTCAGCCTCAACAGCAACCACCTACTGTCCACTCTTTCCAACCTCAGCAACAGAATAGGCAGGAAGGTAATCAATATGCAAGCCAGCCTCCCAGACAGCAGGCCCGAGTTTTTGCTCTGTCTGAGGATCCGCAGACTCAGGCTGCACCTAATAATGACAGATCAGGTAACGTTCTATTTTGGGTTTTCTATTCTTATTGGACTGTTAGATACTAGTGAGTCTCTTGCCTTCTTATTGAAGAATCTGTTTTATGTTTAACGTGCCTCTAAACTTTTGTTGAATCGTTCGAATTGATGAATACTCCAGTAGTGCTGTTAATTTTTCTATTAACCGGATCTTTCAGAAGAATTAATGGAGACTAGGAATTCTTATCGTTGATATCTTATCTTTTTGGAATGAGAGTGGTACCGATCTTTCAGAGCTTTTGAGAATCGTATAGCAGATTGTGGTGCAGAGCAGTTGTATGCTATTCTTCGATGCCTGAATTCTATTTGGATCGAGTTGTCTTCCTCGATTTCATGATCTGGTGATGAAATTTTGTTGATCAGCGCTCCAGTATACTGATTTTCGGTACTGATGATCTTTCAGTACTTGGTTTTCTTCTTATCGAGATTTTGGGATGTATTCTTATTCAGAGGAATCACGCTCTAGTCTAGACATCGAGACAGTTGAAGACGCTCGAGACTCAATGTCTGAATCTGGACTTGAGCTCACGGAGATCTTATTGATTAGAAGATCTGTTTTCTATTGTCTTATGAGGAAATATACGTGATCTCTTCTAATCTTAAGAGTTGGAGTAATTGTTTTCGCGGACGGAACTGAGTTGGAGGCATAGAAGAGGATTAGATTGTATGAGATTTCCGACTGCGAAATCTTTATCGGAGGAATTGTATGCAACAACTAATGTTTTGAGATGTTCTTATTTTATCTATTATCTGATTTCGATTGACCGATTCTTGGAACCTGCTACTGTATTCCGTACAAGAATGACTATCAGTCAAGACTAGAGGATTGATATCTTGTCAGAGGTCGTCAGATGTCATGTTTTTGTCGAAGTCTGTCAGTTTAGATAGAGATCCTTGATGCACTCATTCTTTCGGCAAGGACTTTGATGAGATTTTGTTGTCTGATTTCAACTTATTCAGTTCTATATCCTCAGAACGACGGACAGCCAGATTATATGAGTCGACTTTTGATGGACGGACTTGAAGGAGTAAATTGAGAGACAGAGTTCGTGTTGAAACCGTGTTTGATTTCGAGGACGAAATCTTTTCTTAGAGGGGGAGAATTGTAACGCCCCGATTTTATCTTAATTGACTTTATTTGAGATAATCAGAGATTACAGAGTTCAAGAGCCGACTTGATTTTGATCAGGGTCGTTTTTGAAATTTCGGAATTTTCAGGGACTAAAATGCAATTTTGGAGTTTATTAGATATTTAAGCAAGCAATTGACTTTCTCTTCACTCCATCTTCCTCCTCCAAGCTGTTTCCTCCATTGTTGAAGAGAGAAACGTGAGTTCAAGCTTCCAGATTTCAGTCCGAGCTCGATCCGTCCGTTGGAAATTAATTCTGAAGACAGATTAGCGATCACTGCAGCGAGAGCTCCGTTTTATCATTGATTTGAGGCCAGTGGAGTTGCGAGATTGCAGCTTTGTGCAGCTTGAAGATTGTAGCCGATATAGTATCGATTTCTTATTATCGATTGAGGAAGTTTGATTGAATCTTGATTGAGGAATCGTTGTTGTTTTAAGGTTTGGAGCCTCGACGTTTGAGAAGAGGTATAAGACGACTTAGACTGGAATGGAACGAGTGACTCGAATCCGACTCGATTCGAGTGTTCCGAAAAAATCACATACTTGCATGTTATTTGATTTACTTGAATGAGTTATGATTTGCATTGCATTCATATTGAGCCAATGGATTTATTTCATTTTGAGTTAGACGTTCTGAGAACTATAGTAGGGGGCATTGACAGACGATTTACTGAAATGACCGACTTAACTCTATATAGTTGCTTCAGAGTCTAGAGGATTGAATTATACACTATCCACCCCGAGTGGAGGGTCGGTGCGATTTTGTGTGATAGTTCATCCTCGGGATCCCAATAGAGGAAGAGAAGAGCTGATTACCTTGATTATCCGGACTTGATAATCTCAGAGTTTTAAAGACATGCATTACATATTGAATTGTCTTGGAATTGCATGATTGATATTTGAATATCTGGAAGTTGATGTATTTTGTTTTGAGATGCTTAGCTGATATTGCATGTTTGTCTCTTTTACTAGGAATATTATTCTCACCGGATTATCCGGCTGTTGTCTTGTCTTTGTATGTGTGCTTGGCAACAGGTGGG
The DNA here is from genome assembly GCF_033568475.1 of Henckelia pumila. NCBI lineage: Eukaryota > Viridiplantae > Streptophyta > Magnoliopsida > Lamiales > Gesneriaceae > Henckelia > Henckelia pumila. The sequence continues at coordinate 144,866,054 of NC_133121.1, forward strand.
GTAGGACCGAGTCAAAGATCGCATGGATAGGTGGTCGAGTTGATAGAGTGAGGCCTTGGCATTTTTAGAAGTTGATTTTGTAATCGAACTTAGATTGGATTCGTACTCGTTATGTTTTGTATTGAATAAGCTAGACGAAAGCATGTTCTACTAGTTGGAGATTGTATAACTCTAGAACTACCTTGTATTGGATTATGCATGATATTTGGATGATTTTTTCATGTTGAATGGGTTTAGTTTTGAAGATTTGGAGTTGAATGGAGTCGATCAATCTGTTTTCTTTTGTGCCCGCTCGATCGGTTGAATCTTACCGATCGAGCGAGCACCCCTGAACTGAGGCAGAATGTCGGGCATTTTGTGTCCGATCGATCGGTAAGATTTTACCGATCGAGCGGGGGCCTTTGTTAAGTCTCGGCAGAGACTTGGTTAAGATGGCCCGCTCGATCGGTAATATTTTACCGATCAAGCGAAAACCCTTTTAAAAAAAAATTCCTTTGCTTTTAATCTTGGATCTTGTATGTTTAATTATTGTGTATCCCAAGATTAGATGTTTAGAACCGAGGTCTCACATATAGTGTTTTGTATACACTTGTAATATTTCTCCGGTTATAAATATTGTAGTAGCTCCGTGAACGTAGCCTATATTGGGTGAACCACGTAAATTTTTGGTGTTCTTATTGATTATTTTATTCCGCAATTATTATCGTCATGATCGCTTCGGCATAATCCATAACAACTGGTATCAGAGCTGTTACGATGTCCGGGAGCCTTGGTGAAAAATTTCTTAAAATTCTGAGTATGCTCTGTGGTTGCAGGTTTGTCTGATTTTCCACATCAGAAAATATATTTTGAAATTTTATTAAGGTAGGTGAAGCGATGACCGGAAATGACGGATCGGGACCAGGAATCAATAAGTTCGACGGTACAGATTTTACGTTCTGGAGGTTACAGATTAAATATTATATGTATAGTAAGAAGCTACATCAACCTCTATTCGGGGTAAAGCCAGAAAAGATGGAGGATGATGAGTGGGAGCTGCTTGACCGATAAGTGTTATGGGTAATACAATTGACCCTAACAAATAACGTGGAACACAACGTTGCGAAGGCAAAAACCACGGAGGAGATGATGTCCATTTTGTCGGACATGCACGAGAAGCCATCAGCAAAGAATAAAGTGTTCCTCATGAAAAAGTTATTCAACTTGAAGATGGAGGAAGGTGCTTCGGTGGCAGCACACATCAATGAATTCAACACGATTGTTTTCCAGCTAACATCGGTTGAAATCAAGTTTGACGATGAGATTCGAGCACTTATTCTTTTGGCGTCTTTACCAAATGCTTGGGAGCCTATGCAGGCAGCGGTTAGAAATTCTGCTGGAAAAGAAAAGTTACAATTCAATGATGTCAGATATCGAATCCTGGGTGAAGAAGTTCGCAGGATGGATTCGAGAGAAGCAACATCATCGAGATCTGCCCTAAATCTCGAAAACAGAAGTTGGGGCAGGAGTAGCGAAAAAGGTTCTAACCGATGGCGTGGCAGATCCAAATCAAGGAGTGGAAAAGACAAAAATACATTCGAAAAGAAATTAAAGTGCTGGAGCTGTGGTGAAACTGGTCACAAGAAAAAGGACTGCAGATCACACAATAATAATGCAAATGCTGTTACTGAGGATTAACATGATGCCTTAGTATTATCCATGGAAGGCCCGGTTGATTCTTGGGTTATGGATTCGGGAGCTTCATTTCATACCATCGGTGATCGTGAGGTATTCAGTAATTACATTGTTGGTAAGTACGAAAAAGTTTTCCTGGCTGATGGAAAACCTCTGGAAATAGCTGGTATGGGTGATGTCCAATTGAAAATGTCAAATGGATCTATCTGGAAACTCAGCAAAGTGAGGCATGTACCAAAGTTGACCCGAAATCTGATTTCAATGGGACAGCTCGATGACGAAGGACATAAAGTGATTTTTGGCGATGACTCTTGGAAAGTAAGTAAAGGAGCCATGATTGTTGCCCGAGGACAGAAAAATGGAACCCTCTACATGACTTCCAGTTGCAGAGAAATGTTAGCAGCTGTGGATGCTGGAGCTAACTCAAGTCTATGGCACTGTAGACTTGATATGAGTGAGAAAAAAATGATGATGCTGATGTCAAAAGGGAAACTACCGGAGTTAAAAACTGTCGAACACAAACTGTATGAAAGTTGTGTTCTTGGAAAGCAGAAAAGAGTGAACTTTTTGAAAGGCGGTAGAGAACCGAAAGCAGCAAAGTTGGAGCTGGTTCATACTGACGTGTGGGGGTCATCTCCTGTGACATCCCTTGGGGGCTCACGATATTATGTAACATTTATCGATGATTCAAGCAGGAAAATTTGGGTTTATTTTTTAAAAAATAAATCTGATGTTTACGAAACCTTTAAGAGGTGGAAAGTCATGGTGGAGAATGAGACTAACTTGAAGGTGAAGTGTTTACGGTCTGATAACGGAAGAGAATATGAAGATTTTGAGTTTAAGAAGTATTGTGCACAGAACGGGATCAAGATGGAGAAAACCATTCCTGGTACACCTCAACAGAATGGTGTAGCTGAGAGGATGAACAGGACCCTGAATGAACGTGCCAGGAGCATGAGATTGCACGCTGGACTGCCAAAATTATTCTGGGCTGATGCAGTTAACACTGCAGCATATCTGATCAACAGAGGACCTTCGGTACCACTTGATTGTAGAATACCAGAGGAGGTCTAGAGCGGCAAATGAGTAAACCTTTCGTTCTTGAAATTATTTGGTTGTCTCTCATATGTTCATATTGATTCATCCAGCAGAACGAAACTTGATCCGAAATCAAAGAAGTGTTTCTTTATTAGTTATGGAGAAAATGAGTTTGGTTATCGGTTCTGGGATGACCAAAATCGAAAGATCATTCGGAGCAGAGATGTCATTTTCAATGAACAAGTTTTGTACAAGGACAAATCTGACATTCCAGCTGGAGATAAATGTCCTGAAGTCAAGAAGACGGTTGAAGTACCATTGATGGATATTCCTGTGAATGAGTCGGAAACTAGTAACCTGAAGGATAAAGAAACTGTTGCATAAGATAATGACCCACAAAGTTCGGAAATTTAACTCATGAGATCTTCGAGAACAATCAGACCACCTCAGAAATACTCCCCTGCACTTCACTATATTTTGCTGACAGATAAAGGTTAACCGGATACCTATGAAGAAGCGATGCAAAATGATGTTTCAATCAAGTGGGAGTTAGCCATGAAAGACGAGATGGATTCACTGTCATCCAATCAGAATTTGGAGATGACAAAACTTCCGAAAGGCAAAAAGACATTACACAACAAGTGGGTGTACCGGATCAAAGAAGAAGTTGATGGGATCAAGCGGTACAAAGCAAGACTTGTTGTTAAATGCTTTCAAGAAAGAGAAGACATTGATTACACCGAGATTTTCTCTCCAGTGGTTAAGTTAACCACTATCATAACAGTACTTGGACTAGTGGCGAAGGAAGACTTACATCTGGAGCAGTTGGATGTAAAGACGGCGTTTTTTCATGGTGACTTGGATGAAAAAATTTATATGAAGCAGCCACATGGATTTGAAGTACGAGGAAAAGAGAAAATGGTATGCAAACTTCAGAAGAGCTTGTACGATCTCAAACAAGCTCGAAGACAGTGATACAAGAAGTTTGATGGATTCATGAATAACAACGGTTTCCTGAGGTGCCAGGCGGATCACTGTTGTTATGTGAAAAAGATTGATGGTTCTTATATCATTATACTGCTATATGTGGATGACATGTTGATAGCAGGATCTTGTTTGGAGGAGATTGATAAACTCAAGAGAGAGTTATCAAAAGAATTTGGAATGAAGGATTTGGGAGCTGCAAAACAAATCCTTGGAATGAGGATCTTAAGAGATCGGGTGAACGGAGTCTTGAAGATATCTCAGGTAGAGTACGTGAAAAAGGTGCTTAGCAGATTCAACATGGATGAATCTAAACCGGTTAGTACTCCTTTGGCTAGTCATTTCAAACTAACCAAAGCTCAATCACCATCGATGGAGCAGGAACATGCTTATATGAATAAGGTTCCTTATGCCTCTGCTTTCGGAAGCCTCATGTATGCAATGGTGTGCACCAGACCAGATATAACACATGCAGTGGGAGTTTTGAGCAGGTTTATGAGCAATCCATGGAAACAACACCGGGAAGCAGTGAAGTGGATTCTCAGATATTTGAAAGGTGCTGTTAGTTCATCTTTGTGCTTCAGAAAGACAAATTCAAGCTTACAAGATTTTGTAGATACCGACTTGGGTGGTGACCTAGACGGCAGGAAGAGTAATACTGGATATGTGTTCACATTGGGTGGTACGACAGAAGTTGGGTGTCCAAGTTGCAAAAGATTATTGCACTTTCGACTACTGAAGCTGAGTATCTTGCAGTGACAGAAGCTAGCAAGGAAATGATATGGTTGAGATCATTCCTTGAGGAGTTGGGCCAGAAACTTGAGGATAACACATTACACTGTGACAGACAGAGTACTATTCATTTGGCAAAGAATCCTGTTTATCATGCTAGGACAAAGCATATACAGGTTCGGTACCATTTCATCAGATCGGTTCTGGAAGATGGAATATTGATGCTTGATAAGATTCCTGAAAGTAAAAATCCAGCTGATATGTTCACAAAGGCGGTGACCACTGACAAACTGAAATTGTGTTCAACTTCAGTCGAACTGCAAGTATGAAAGAGGAGACATGAGTTGCTGCATTGACTGTGTGAAGCCATGATTGAAATCAAGTCTTCAAGTGGGAGAATTGTTAGGTGGTAGATAGGTAGGGGTTATTGGTTGGGGAAAGGAATTAAATGCACAACATTTAATTTCACGCGGAAAGGAGCTCTCTCCCTAATTCAATCATCTCATTCCAAAGCGAAAGAAAAAAAAAAGAAAGAAGAAAAGAGTTTCTTGGTTTTTTTTTAGTGTTTCTCTTGTGTGAGTTAGATAATACTCGGGGTTTGGTTTTGGCGAGATATATTATTTTTTATACACTTTTAATATTTCTCCGGTTATAAATATTGCAGTAGCTCCGTGGACGTAACCTATATTGGGTGAACCACGTAAATTCTTAGTGTTCTTATTGATTATTTTATTCCAAAATTATTATCACCATGATCGCTTCGGCATAATCCATAACACGAAGGAGTCCTGAAATTCGATGGAACCTGTCTTATTATTATTATTATTTTGATAAAAACTCTTATGAGATGATTTCAAAAGTCATTTTTTGAGACGAGTTTTTTATATAGTTTATTCATTAAAAAGTATTATATTTTATGTCAAAAGTATTACTTATTATTATAAATATGGGTAGGGTCAATGGCGAATCCAGGATTTCAGCTCCGCCCGGGCTAAAAAATTTTAGCGAGAAATCCAAAAATCATAGAAGCTGAAAACACCGATTTTGTAGAAAAAACAGTAAATTTTTTTATTAAAAAAAACCAAAAAAATCGCCTCAAAATTAATTACAAAAATATTAAATATTTCTCAGCGAATATACAAATTCCATAATTGTTTGGTCGATATATACTTTATAAAAGTGAAAGCATGGTAATGTCAGAGAACTTTAGAAGATAGAGAGTGAAAAATATGACACTAAGACAAGGATAGACATGAAAAACAACCCATTTTTTGGTTCATTTTTTTTGGACTAGTTTTGAGAACTAAAAAGTGGGCTATTTCATTTTTTTAATTGAATTACCCGGGCTAGTATAACATTGGCCCCAAAAATAACACTTAAAATTCATTTTTAAAATTTTTTGTCAATATAAAAATTTTAAACAAAAATTGGGCCACCTGGGCTGAAGCTCGGGTGGCCTAACACCTACCTCCGCCCTTGGGTAAGATTAATCTATCTTACGGATAAGACCATCTCACATGAATGTTACTGTTTTTTTTTTAAAAAAAAACACTTGTCCCATTATTCTATCAGGGCAACTCATTTTATTTATTAATCTATAATTTATTTATTTATTTATTATTATTATTATTATTATTATTATTATTTATACGTGATATTCGGCACATTGTGTTTTTTGCTTTTTAAGGATTAGGTGACATCCAAGATGTATAACAATTACTATATATATAAATATTGATTCTCCACGTCATTAATATCCGCCGCCTCGTCATCTTTTTCCGAAAAAATTATTTAATCCGGCACAAATCGAACTAAAATAACAAAAGATGCAAATATACATACATGATGTTGATCTAATTTGACAAATTACATGACTAAATCACAAAATTGATAAAAAAAAATAATAAACCAAAGTAGTTATTCCTCCTAATGAAATAACAAATCTTTCATAATTTTCAGGGAAATGTCGATGTCATCCATGTGGCTAGTACCCATGGATGGCGTGTTATTTTTTTATTGGCTAATTTTGTGGGCCCCACAATGGTTTTCCTATAAAATAATTGTTATTTGGATAATGTTATACTTGAAAAACAATATATTAACATTCAATTATCAAGTTTGAAGAAATCATACGTATTTGTGGTAGTTTTAAAAATGTACTCTGTAAACGTCGTTATTAGAAATTTATTGTATCGTGAGGAACATTTACTTGGTTCAAATACATCAATGTAAATTTTCTTGGGAAAATCAAGTGTACGCACAAGCTTTGGATTCTTTCTCTGATTTATTGAAATATTTGCATCCTTTACTGCAGATTCCTAGAGAAATAGATTCAAAGAAGACACACATTCCGCCAACATTAAGTTAACAGTCAAAGGCATGAATGAATGATAAAAAAAATTAAATAAATTACCCCATCTCTATAGACTACAGATTCATATCTAACATGAAGTATTATTATAATGATTATGTTTCCAAAATTAAAAAAAAATCAACTTTAACTACTGATGTTATAACATTTACTCTCAAGAATCAGGTTTCAAAAAAAAACAAAGTATCAGGTGTGCCAACAAGTTGGTGTGAAAATATTATTAATAAATAAAAATATTGGTGATATATCGATGAAGTTTCTCGGGTATCACCAAATCCGAGTGAATATCAAGAGTTTGGGTAGGAGGCTAATCCCGGGCAAGAGTGAGAAGACTTATTGACAGGTGACGAGGATTTTTGACGTTGGGGTATGGAGCCCAGCCAAGAGCAATGCCCAGATCAGGAAAGATCAAACTCGGCTCTTCGAAAGGCCGGGCTCATATACTGCTAACGGTTGAGAGGAAGACCGCCATTTATATGTGGTTTGACTTTCTCCTCAAGAAAGCAATTCTGAGACATATTATCAGGGCATGACCGCCCCCCGAAATCATGGAAGTCATCACTTCACATTAAATGTTGTTAGAAAACTCATACCGTGCAATCATGAGAGATCTACCCAAGAATTCCTATAAATATCAGGTTTTCGGGTCTGGTTATGGTATGTTTTTACGATTTACAAACACTCAATTTCTCAAAAATATACATCCTTTCCTTAGAATGGTCTTAAGCTGACTTAAGCATCGGAGTGACGACTTCGAAAGCTCCTCCGGTGCTCCACTTACGATTTTTCTTGTTTTTTATATGTAGATATCACTTGCAAAGACGAGAAACTCCATCATTTGAATTACCCGAGCTCTCATCCATGCAGTACCCGAGAATTCATTTTATGATCTTCACATCATTGACGTCGTCTGTGGGAAATTGAGTTCTTAGGCGTTGATATGGTTTCACAACAATTGTGTTGCTTGGAAAGCTCTCAGCAGAATCCTATTTGTTGAGCTTGTTACGAGTTTCGAATATTGAACCCACGAGAAGATAAGTATTAATACTTTATCATGTTAATACAATCCAATATTATGTGTACTTATCAATTATGCTCTGTCATAATTTTTTCCGGAATGTGAGTCACTATTGCTAGATTATATTGGAGCAATCTGTCAAATAGATTGGACTGACATGATTATGCTAAATTGCTCAAAAGCATGAAATTTGATTTGGGGGTAACATTTTATCCGAGAGCATTGCAAATGATTGAGATTTTATCGATACGAGGGGAATGATATTTGATGATTGGTTTTTTATTTATTGAGTGGTGCATTTACAGTATCATCGTATATTCCAGTTGTTTTTTGGGGTTTTAATATTTCTACAGCTCAGGTGTGTCATCCAGCAGTAAGCCCCGTCCTGATTTATTTCTCGGGCGTACCATTTAGCAGTAAGCCCCGTCTTGATTTATTTCTCGGGCGTGCCATCTAGCTGCAGTAAGCTCCGTCTCGATTTATTTCTCGAGCATGCCATCTAGCAATAAGCTCCGCCAGGATTTATTTTTCGGACGTGCCATCTAGAAATAAGTCCCGCCAGGATTTATTTCTCGGGCATGCGATCTAGCAATAAGCCCCGCCAAGATTTATTTCTTGACGTGCAATCTAGCAGTAACTCAGTAAGCCCCGCCATAATCTACAGCTCGGACATGCAATCTAGTAGTAAGACCCCTATATACGACCCGACACCTCTCAAAGCCCAGGAGACATGAGGCCATGGAACACTCTCTAAGCCACGAAGACATGAGACCCCGACACCTCTCAAAGCCCAGGAGATATGAGGCCTTGGCACACTCTCTAAGTCTGGGAGACGTTGTTGGAAAACGTGTTCAGATCAATCAAGAATTGATACCCGGTGCAGCGGAAGTTTAAAAATTTTATTTTATCATATGGAACGATTTCATATCAAGGGTATCAAATCTTTTACGATTAAATATGTGTAAGTAAAATAAATAATCACAATTAAATATTTTACCTTAAAATCTCGAAGCGAGATTATGGACACCAACAGAACTTAATCTGCTCTTCTTGTAAATCCCGAAAACCGATGATGTCACAATCAATCACCGGAATTAGGTCCACGAACGAAAAACAGAAACCCTCTGATTGACTGCACTAGAAATCAATAAGAAGTTTTACGTAGAGAATAAACAGATTTGATCTGTTAATTCAAATTGTAATTTTTCACAAAAATCACAGTCCGAATTTTCTCAAAAGGGACAGAGGAATTTTCGAAAAACCTCTTGAATAATATAGACTGATTTTCGAAAATTGCTAGACTAAAAGCTTGTGTAATTTTTGAACACAGTACATATATTTATAGATAATTTTTAGACTAGATTAAGTTATAATTGCATTAGGACTCTAACTCCTTAGGGCCCACAATCCATAACTTAAGCCCAACAAGCCAAGCCCGTTGTTCTAGAAATTAATATAAAATTCATCGTGATTCCGATTGATAAACTGATTTTACCAATGTACACAGAAATCATTTCTGCATCTTTTAAAGTCAAGATAATTTTTCTGAATCCGAATTCAGTGATTTTCAAAAATGTCAATCCCTATGTCATTTTAGGAAATCCCACTCCCTTTAGTTAAGAAGTCCAACTTCTCTTTCATTAAATTTAACTCTTTAAATTTAACTATCTCTACGGGGTTTTAGTAATCCATTACTTGTGTAACCCTCAATGGTTCAGGAATACAGCTAGCCGTGGGCTCACAACTCCTTGTGACTCGGAACAACAATTTCCGACTTATCCATCGAATCATGGTAAGAGCGCCTAGCAACATCGCCCCATGATTCCCTAGGTATTACTGATAGTGCCTGCAAGAACCAGTAGATTTTGGTTAGCGTACAGTACGGTCCCTTCATCCATATATCCCGATCGAATCAACAACCATTGGTATATCGAGAGTCGTTCGAGATTCGATAACTATGCATTACATCTTGGAGATCAAATAGTGACATCGCATGTGTTACTAGGAAAACCCATTAACCTAAAACACATCATGTACTCTGGCCAGAGATTCGTCATACTAATATCTCCTCAGATCGCATAGGATATCCACACTCGTAAGTATGTGGTGAATCCTTGACAACAAAGCATCGACTCCTATATATGTCGTAACTGTACCCAATCCCGACACCTGATGACCCCAATAGAGTCGGTAAACGAGTCAAAGTACAGTACTAGCATATAGAGTCTCAATGATGTTTCAAGTAATAAGGACTAATGGTGTACAACCAAAACCACGGATTTTTTCCACTCGATAAGTGATAACCACTTGGAAAGTTCGAATAAGGTAGTTCGATCATTCATCATATGAATATCCATTTGTATGCTTTGAACATCTCTATGTTCCATACCAATGAAACGTGGTACTCGGCATCGCAAATGCTAGTCTCAATCTCGAGTGATCCTTATCCTTATTTGCGGACGGCTCAATTGACTAGGAACAGTTTAGAATATACAGTGACTATAAGATGTGTTTCATGATAGCCATCCCCATGTGCTACCACATCTTACATACACTATAGTATATTCAAGGTCTTTATCAAAACAACAATAGTATATCATAATATAACAATATGAAGAAAGATAAAGTCAATGTCATTATAAAAGTGTAAATTATATTAAACAAAAGATTGTTTTACATAGAGTCATAAAAGCCCTTAGCCACAAGTTGGCTAACCGGGCACCCACTCTTTCAGACGTGAGGCCCCGGTACCTCATAAAGCCTAGGAGACATGAGGCCCATACACGCTCTCTAAACCCGGGAGACATGAGGTCCTGACACCTCTCAAATCCCAGGATACATGAGACCCTGGCACACTCTCTAAGCCCGGGAGACATGAGGCCCTGACACCTCTCAAAGCCCAGGAGACATGAGGCACCGTCACACTCTTTAAGCCTCGGAGGTTTGAGGCCCGGGCACCTATTTTTAAGCCCCGAATTTTGAGGCCCGAGCACCTATCTTAAAGCCCAGGAGACATGAGGCCATGACACACTCTTTAAGCCCCGGAGGTTTAAGGCCTGAACACCTATCTTAAAGCCCCAGAGGTTTGAGACCCGAGCATCTATCTTAAAATCCAAGAGGTACGAGGCCCTGACACATATTATAATCCCAACCAGCTCATTGGCACTTATTAAATCCCGACGCGTTCGGCACAACCAGTCTATCGACTCGGTAGAAGAGATCATTCGATTACTCACTCAGTATCCACTAACTATATATCGATCCAACGTCAAGGATTATTATGTTTTCGACAGTTATTTTATTCAACCTCTCATCAAACGCAAGTCCATGGCCATTCTCTTGGCCTTGCATGAAGGTAATCTTCTGACACCCGCAGTTCGAAGAAGCAGTTATGGCTAACGTTGGGCTCACGACAGCCCTACTCCCGTTAGCCGGTATGTTGAGGAAAGGCCGATGTCACTCGGGTTTGGAGATCAAATTTCTCGGGACAACGAAGCAAGTTCTAGCTTGACTATTTTTGGGATGTGTGGTGATATCCCGGTGAAGTTTCTCGGGTATCACCAAATCCGAGTGGATATCAAGAGCCCAGGTAGGAGGCTAATCCCGGACAAGAGTGAGAAGACTTATTGATAGGTAACGGGGATTTTCGGCATCAGGATATAGAGCCCGAGCAGGAGCAATATTGCTCGGACAAGAAAGATCAACTCGGCTCTTCAAAAGGTCGGGCTCATATACTGCTAACGATTGAGAAGAAGACACATCATTTATACGTGGTTTGACTTTCTCCTCAAGAAAGAAATTCTTAGACACTTTATCAGGGCATGGTCGCCTCCCAAAATCACGGAAGTCATTACTTCACATTAAATGTTGTCAGAAGACCCATGTCGTGCAATCATGAGGGATCTACCCAAGACTTCCTATAAATATCAGGTCTCCGGGCCTGGTCATGGTATGTTTTTACGACTTACAAACACTCAATTATATTTCTCAAAAATATACATCCTTTCCTTATAAGCCCACTCCTCACATCTTAAACTGACTTAAGCATCGGAGCGGCGACACCGAAAACCCCTTCGGCGCTCCACTTACAAGTTTTTTTTTTTTTTGGGTGTAGATATCACTTGCAAAGACGAAGAATTCCTTCATTTAAATTACTCGAGCTCTCATCCACGCAGTACCCAATGATCTATGTTATGATCTCCACATCAAATATTATACTACTAGAACTAATTTATTTTAGGCATATTCACCGTATATATTGCATCCCACCGCGTGAAATAATAATTTTAAAGACGACATAGCCAAAATCCAAATGCTGCCATACTATTTTGAAGGAATTTAGAATTTTGACCCCATGGGTTTCAAAGTTTGACTTGTGGCCCTAGATTTCTTGTGTGCCATGCAAAAGAAAATACATCTTTATTTCCATTGAAAACACAAATTTATGCATGAAAATTTAGATCTTTTCCATGTAAAATTTTTTAGGTTGAATCCAAACACGTTATTTTTATAGATTTATTTTTTCCTAAACTCAACATGATGACTGATTTATAATCTTAAAAATAATTTTTGTAAACATTTTCCAAATGATCGATGATATATAAATGCATTTTTTTAGGTTGTGTTGGGAGTGATAGATTTGAAATTCATGAATTATAAATATATTCAAATGTATTTTTGTTATTTAAAGAATTTATATAATATTTCATGTTAATTAGGATGTATTTCAAGCTCATCTAATATTGATACATTTGAATATTATTCTATTTTATATTATTAATGTGTTAATTTATTAATAAGTAAGATGTGGATTTAAATTTGATAAATTGTTTTATTTTAAACTATTATTATATAAATAAAATTATATTTAAAATTCATGGATACAAACACAAACATCTCCTCGAGGACACGTGTACAGACATGACTTCAACAAGGGAAAAAAACAATAATAATTAGTTCAACATGGAAAACGTGTTTTTTCATACTTGCATTGTCCTACGTATATACGTTCCATGAAGTTATGCACAACCATTCACATCCTAAATAGTAAATACCAAAACTCGTCTGCTCAATTCATTATTCACATGCGCAATAATTTGTTTATAATTTAATGATAAATATTCGACGTCTTTGTACATAAATGTAAATGCCAAACCATGATCAATAGGAAGACTCATAGGTATCTAACTCGTACTCGACCTATTTAGGCGAGTAGGATGAAAGGTTTTATAAGATCCGATCAATTAAAATTTTAATATTAATATAATATTTAGCCAATATTTTTGTAAAGTCCAGTACGATCCAAATGATAAATGTTGGGTTCAAAGTTTGACGAGTGAAAGTAGTAATAAGATGAATGATCTTATTAAAAATTTTAGTGTGTTAAATTGCTGATATTACGTTGTTGGATTTGGTTGGTTAGGAGGGCCATAAAATAAGGACATCATATCTTAATGGGTAATACTATCTTTGTTGGGGACAGGACCGATGGTAGAAAAATGATAAGACTGATCTCGAAAAGATATGAGACAACATCAAGAGTAAGGAACGCCCTCCCCGAACTCAAGGGCTTAACAGCCCGACTCATCTGCGCTGTCACAATTATAAGAAAATAAAATTGAACCTTGGCTAACAATTAATATAGCTTTTAGCCTAATGATAAGTGTTTGATCCTAACAATAAATATACTTTTGATTATAAGAATATAGATCAAACTATATCATTTAACAAGTGTTATATCATTTCGTTTCTTATTTATAGTTAAAGATTCAAGCGTAAAAATTATATCAGCATATTCTAAAATGTTTGATGATAAAGAACTTCAAGACGAAAGTGTAGACTAATTAGTTTGACCTAACTAATTTGGCAATAAAAACCTTAACTTCAACTACTATGTTTATTCTTTCGTTGGTATTGCATTAATACAAAATTAGAGATGTCAAAATATATCATAAATATAATTGTCAGACAAGTTTACGTAGAGTGATCAAACATTTTTAAAAATCGTCCGAACCGATAGTATCACACCGCACCATTTTATTTTATTTTTTTTAAAATAACCGCGGTTAAGAAAAAAATGAAAAACCCCCGCCCCATGTTGCGGTTATAATATTTGGTCAAAACCGCACCGCCGTGTACAATCTTATTTAGCATAGTTGTATTTAATAACGAGCACATATACACGTACAATAGATTTTCTACTTTTGCCACCTCCACTATCTCAACTCTCCTTCAATTTTTTTCCTCTTTCTCTATTGTTATTTGTCGCTTGATTGTTATTTTATACTACCTCCGTCCCAATTATAATGTCCATGTTTCCTTTTTTATTTGTCCCAAATATATAGTCATATACCATAATTAGTAATATTTTTTTACACTCATTTCCTAACATACCCCTATTAACTACATCTTGAAAATTGTGCAATCATTTTTTAATACATTAAATAGGGATAAAATAGAAAGTTTATATAAAATTTGATTTTCCAATAAATTTTTCTTAATCTGTGTGAAAATCCAAAGAAGACATTATATATGGGACGGAGGGAGTATATTTTTATTTTGTTTATTATAGTTTTCATTCATTATTTTAAATAATTTGAATGGTTCTATTTTTTTCTATTTTACTTATCATAAAAAAAAACCGCGAACCGACCGCCACCGCTTAAAATCGTCCAAAACCGCGAAATCGATTTTACATGCAAAACCGCAATTTAAAAAAAAATATATAACCAAACCGCAAGTGACAATTCGGTTTAAATTTATTCGAAAAAACCGCAAACCGCACCGTGATCACCCCTAAGTTTAAGTGTTTAACATGTTAAACTTGAGTCGAATATTTATTTAAGATTTAACCGATCGAAATGTAAATGAAAATTCAAGATTTTAAAGGGTCGGATTAGAACCTTGGGTCCTAGGGACCCGATCCATTAATCATGAATCATCCCTAGGGGCTAGGAGCACATGACTCTCTTTAATGCATCAAAATTGACCTTTCCAACAAACTGATATTTTTTCCTCAACAGCTAGATTGTGCATTCTCCACCATTCATTATTTCACCACTTTGTCTATTTGCACATGAATTGTATGTAGCAGGAAATTTCACTTTAAATTTTCTTCTTTTTATTTTCCTTTTTTCTCCACAGTTTTCTGTTCTATATATAGTAAAAAGGGAATCGATCTTTCTGCAACATCAAAGCGATAAATTAAATAAATAAAATAAAATCTTTCAACAGCGAAGCCAAAGAGATGATGTTAAGGAGCTCATCTACACCAATTCTTGGATCCCTTCTCTCATCTTTCACCGAAAGCCCCAATAATCACCATCATCAATCTGAATATCACAGCGCCACCGTGAAACACACCACGCTTCCGCGTGGCGGATCTCAGAATTTCAGCAAATTTTCGCTACATTCTCCTTCCGTCGGTGAAATAAAAACCACCCCAGATTCAAGTTCGAACAAAGGATTTCGAAGGGTTCAATCCGAAGGGAACCTGGAAGAATTGGTTGATGCTTCATACAAAGTTGACGAGTTCAGTTTCTCCAGCCAGTGTTTCAAGAAAGTTGCTCGAAAACCTGTCCGAAGTCATTTAGAGGCAATCCCATCTATCTCGTATCGAAAGATGAGGACTCATGATGAGTGTGAAGATAGCGATGGGGAGTACGCTGAAGAAGATGATGATTTTGAAGTGGAAGAAAGTGGGAATCTTTTCAAGGTGGAAAATTTGGTTTTGAAAGAGAAAAGAACCGATATGATTGGCTATGGTAGCTTGAAAACCGAAGGTGATCAAGGGAAGATGTATCTAGCAGCAGGCCTTGGTGTTTCTGATGCCACTTTTCTTGATGGTGGTGGATATGGCCCAGGCGGCGGTAGTGGCGGAAGTTATAGGCCTGTTACCTTCGACAGAGACGGTGGCGACAGCCAGGGTGTGAGCATGGAAGAATATTACAAGCGAGTGTTGGAACAAAATCCAGGAAATCCGTTGTTCCTCAGAAATTATGCTCAATTCTTGTACCAGGTGAGTCCTTTTTCTGTCTCGCCGAATGCTTTACGTATCAATGACTTTGTTTCATTTAAGCCAAAACAGTTTTAACAATAGACTTTATTGCATAAAAGAAACTTACCTTCCAACACTTCGGTCTTGTGCAGAGAAAGGGAGAGGGAGACCTTCGGGTAGCGGAAGAATACTATTCCAGAGCAATCTTGGCTGATCCTGAAGATGGTGAAGTTCTGTCACAATATGCAATATTAATATGGGAATCTCAACATGACAAAGAGCGAGCCACGAACTATTTTGAAAGAGCAATTCAAGCATCATCAGAAAACAGGTATGGAAAAGCAAGTAATCTGAAGCTATAACACATTCATCAGACATGTAGGACCTCAGTAACAATAAAGCTTGGCCAAATATATGTTTATATTTTTCGTGCCTAAGCTTCCATCTTTTCTGTGTTTTACCAGTCACGTACAAGCAGCCTACGCTAGTTTTCTCTGGGATGTAGAAGATGAGGAAGAAAACAATGCTGCAGAGAATACCCATGTCAGGCCTCTACTCTTTCCACAGGGATCCATGGCTTCCGCAAGTGCTTGGTGAAAGATGAGCTCGCATTACAATCCCAAGTAGGAACACAAGATGCTCTTAGTTTGAAGTGGAACAGGAGAGATGGGTATAACTTGCTATAAAATTTTATCGCTTGTCGTTCAATGTGTAGTAACACAAGTTTCCATGTTAGCATGAATTCTGTATAATTACCGGAGCTAGATGCCAGGAATTGGAATTTTGGAATAGGTACCTTATCAAGCATGTAATCACCTAAGTTGTAACAATCTCATCTAAGTTGTAACAATCAATATGATTCTTTCTAGTTATCAAAGGCCAATGAAACGCTGGCATCATATGAAATATAGAACAAGTCAAAAACAGGGCAAATACCACATGCACCTATCAATTAAGAGCCAATATCCATTTAACATGAAGAAAACAATCGTGCGGTGATTTCTGCAAACATTCACCAAATAGCCAATTATAGGTATAGAAAACACAATTTGTTCAGCTTTAAATTCTGAAAATTAGGCAAACAAAATACATCACAGATACTGTCTATACATGGAGAAATTGGATCTTATTGCATAAGATATGTCATCTCCTCAAACCCTTTTGGCGGGTATAGCTGACTAATGACAACGCTGTAGTGTCTACCAAACAAAAAACATAGAACAAAAAACATAGATCAAAGTTAATTATTAGTCCACCACGCTTCTTCACAACCACGGCATGGATCCATTGATTGAGACGATTGAACACTTGTACTTTCGCATTCTGGGATGAATAGCCAGCTGCAAGTTTACAATTCCGCTCTGGAGGCCTCATCTTTAGTAGGTTCAACATAAGTTGTGTAGGCTTTAATCACAGATTCATAAATTGTAATGCCTTTCAAATACTCATCCTTGTTCAGAAACTGCAAAAGAGGAGTAAGAAAATTGAGATTGTCTGCTTTCATTTGTAAGATCAGGACATACCACGCATGTATATCAAAGGTAGATATCATCAATTGCCAGATGAAAAATAAAAGATGAAGAAAATGGGAGAACACGGAAATAGCTACTTAGGTGTTTACTGGCATAATAAACTGAATGGCGGATCTAGAAAATGATGATATGTGCTGGATTTAAAAGATATCGACAAATGAACAATTATGATGACAAAACATTCATCAACTGAAAAGATTTAAACTGATCTTGAATGGTCATACAAATGCAACATCCAAATTATTATTCATATTGAAAAACCATATGAAAAATTCTCAGACCCCTCAAACTAAAAGAAAATAAAAGGTCACCTCATTATGGTCGTGAAGCAGAATAGGAGTCCTTGCCATTGGAGAAAAGCCAATTGCCGGAATGCCTCGATCTCTGAAATAGCGAGCATCTGTTGAAGCCGGAAATATCTCGGGCTCTCCAAATTTCCCATTAGCTTTTTCTATCGCTTCTTCTAGCAGCATCCACCAAGGATTGGAACTGTCAAAGGCTGTGAGAATTGGCTTCCCAAACTTGTCATACAAAGTTGCCCTCTGCTTGAACTGTCCCAGCTACAAATTAGTTAAAAGAGTGCCCTCTCATCTGAATATAAATTACCTAAATCACTAGACCCACACAAATTAACAGGTAGAAATTAAATAAATGAGACAAAGAAGGTCAGCCACACTAGCAACCTCTAACGTTTTGCAACAGCAATAGCTAGTCATTTACAAGCCATTTTATTTTCTTGCTGATCTATTAAGTTCTTCACGGTTTAATTCAACCTACCTTAAGGATATTATTACCCTAACAAGAGATCTAACGACCCATGATTTGCCATGTCAGCACTATAATATTAATTACAAATATGTGCTGAGATGTAAATAATTGGATGCATGATTAATTTAAGATATTACCCTAAGGGTAGGATCTCATTAACCGTTTTTCACAATATGATTGTTCCTCATAAAATTGCTTCAATAGTAGGACAAAACTACCAAGAGTGGCCCATACACACCCATTAACAAGTGGATGGAATTTAACATCTCAAAATTTACTGAGTACGCATATTGAAGCTCAAAAGTGTCAATCTACTTCAAAATTAGATTAATACAATTCGACTCATATATAGGATTTAAGAAGGCTAAAACTACAGAATAATGAGACAAACAGAGGTATTTGAATCCTTTTAAATTTAAGGAATATCTGCATGACTGACCTAGCCATAACTTTCAAGGCATGGTTTTATACAACCAAAAAGATATGCCACACTACTGAATTATATTTTTCTTACCTCAAATGTCATATTACGCGTAACAGGAGCCCATTCCTCAGCAATTCGTCTTTCCAAGGATGCTGCATCTGCAGTTGGTGGAACTCGGATATCAAAACCTGCTTGAGCTTCAGATGGTTGCAAATTCATGACAAAACCCTGACAAAAAACACCAGTTAAACATATTCCACGTACCATTGAACCAGAGAAGCATAGGAATGGTGATGGTCAGTCGATCTTTGTGTCCAACTCATATAGAATAAAATACAGGAAGTCCAATCATTTGTATCTCATATCGTGCAAAATGAGTAAAGGTTGTCCAAAATTCGATCGGTAAATGAAAGTATAAGCAAGACTCTGATCTTGTCGAAGCACATTAAAACCGACATAGGCAGTATCAGCTGTATTAGAAAAGGAATGACAGCAAAACAAGGCATGAAAGAAATAAGAGACTCACGTTCGGAGATGGGGTTCCGGCTTTTAAGAAGACCATATTAACAGAAGTAACCTCTCCTTCAGCCCTCAGTCCAGCTTTGATCAAATCAAATTGAGCGGCCCTGAATCTTCTAATACTCTCAATGCTCTTCAGTAGATTCTCCATGGCAGTGTTATCATAGAGCTTAGCCCCGTGACCAGGTGCTCCAGTGGCCGTGATTACTAGCCACCAGGGGCACCTCTCCCCATAAAACAAGCGGTAATGTTCAGTCGGGGATGCCAACCCCTCATCCAGCACAACACCCACATTCATTTTCCTGAAAACGTCAGAGTCTGCAAACTTCTCTGCCCCATCATGGCCACCTATTTCCTCATCCGGAACGAATGAAAGATAAACTGTGCGCAATGGGTGGAAGCCAGATTCCTGGAGCTTACGAATGGCTTCCAGGTACTGAAGACCTACACACTTCATGTCCTGAGAGCCACGAGCATAGATGTGGCCGGAGGATGGGTCGAGGTGGGCATCAAAAGGGGGGTGTTCCCATTTGTGGTGCTCAGCAGGCACCACGTCTGTATGGGAATTCAGGAGGATGGAGGGGAGCTCAGGCTTTCGGCCTGCCCACTTGAGGAGAACCATGGGTTTCCCCTTTGCGAATTCATGGATTTTGGATTCTAGGGACAATGACTTTGCTTGGGAGACAATGAACTGCACTGCATCGTGGTAGTTGGGTGAGGGATGGGCGGTGTTGATTTGGAGGTATTGTTGGAATCGTGAAATGATTTCTGAGGTATCTTGATCTTCACTTCCTACAGTGACACTCACCTTTGATAGTAATAACATTGCCGATACCAAAACAGCAAAGAGCAAGGGGCTGTATATGAGCCGAAAGTGACAGCAGGTGTGTACTCTCCGCATCTCTCCAACCATTTTGAGTGCCTACAGCATCAATCAAACCTGCGGATTAGCAAAACAAAAATAAAAAATTCAAAAACTCACAGAATATTTCACATTAAACATATAAAATCCTCGTTCACATACATATCCACCGATCAAGATATGACTCAGCCACCCGTTTCATTGTCAGTGGCGCACAAAATTAGAAGAACATACGCTTGCAAGCACACAGTGAATCGCAGAAATAGGTTACCACAGCTCAATAACATCATCAAAACGACCCCTTCCCAGTACATGATTAATCTTATCCCAACCTCAGGAACAAAGACGTGAAAAACAATACCTCGGCTCGAACTGGAATTTCCAAATCCAAAAACTTCAATCTCACCCTTTTACAACTCACTACCACGGAAAAGACCTCCGAATAATCCAAAGTCGGATTAGGTTTCCGATTATATGTATTGTGTATGGATAAAGAGGATTAAACATTAAACAAATAAAAATAACTAATGATGATGTTTTTTTTTTTTCATCAAATTTAATTTTCTTATTATTTTTACATTAATTTAATTTGATTAGTCGATAAGACGTAGAGTTGTTCAAACTTCGGATAAAACCGAAAAAATTGTAAATTTAAACTGAAAAAATTAAACATCGAACCGAACCGAAAACCGAAATTTGAAATTCGGATATAAATGTTAAAACCGAAATTCATTTTGTTCGGTTTCGAATTATATATCTCAAAACCGAACCGACCGAAAAAATCAAAATTTTATTAAATTAATAATTTTTTATATTATTATATTTTATGAGATGATATTTATTCAAATAAAGAATTATTTTTAATAATTTTTAGTTGATTGTTGTGTATTTAAGTTATTTAGACTTTGAATTTAAAGGTTTTACATAGAAATTATTTAAAAAGATAGCATATTATATTTTAAAATATATTTATAATACTAATTAAAATAATTATGTCAAACCGAAATAATCGAACCGATTTAGTAGAAAATCGAACCGAACCGAACCAAACCGAATGAAAACGGTTCGGATATCGGATTATATATTTCTAAAACCGAAATAAAAAAACTGAAAATCGAACTGAACCGGCCGATGAACACCCCTAATAAAATGAGTATTATTTATAAAGTCGTAAATTTGGTTTAGGCCCGCCACACAATTTAAGTGGGTTGGGTTGAAATTTTTTCAACCCAACAAAAGGTGGGCTTAGATGGGCCAATCCGCCTAGGCCCGCGACCCGCGGTTGGCCCGCGGGGCTGGAGAATTAATAATTTATTTTTATTTTTATTGTGATATATGTATTTTTTAATAAAAGTTGTGAATTTTTTTTGTATTAATTACTTTATATAAAATTTACACACATAAAATCAATAATTAAAATTTTTATTAATATGTTTCTATTAATATTTATTTATGAAATGATATTTATAATTAATTATAATAATTTTTATTTATTTTTATTTGTCGTAAACCAACCCGCGGGCCGGCCCGCCTAACCCGCAACCCACCTTGGGTTGGGTTGAGGATTTTCAGCCTGCCAGGATGGTGGGTCGGCCCTCCATCGACCCGCCAAAAGGTGGGTTTTTGGTGGGCCGGCCCGCCCCGCCATGGATTGGCCCGTTTGACAGCTCTAATTATTTAGCTTATAACAATCATTAAAAACTGTGAATATAATTTATACATATTAAATGAACTTTTTAAAATTATAAATTATTAATTTATCTACTAATTAATATCTATATAAATTAATAAAATTCAATGGTCCAAATATTATTGATTTATACAATTTGCTTCTAATAATAACTTGCATGAAAGTTAATTGAAACTTAGGGAACATTATCTTAGTGATAATTTGCATGAAAGTTTGTTGAAACTTAAGAAACATTATCGATAAGTAAATTATCGAATTGACAAATGGAGTTATTGATTTTTTTTTAACTCTTTTTTATGTGCACCATGTAAATAAATTTTCAATTGCAAAATGACACCACAAAAAAAAATTTGTTAATCTTCAACATGGCCAATTATTCATTCTCCTAAATATTTCATCATTAACATCTCAATTTGCTTATTAAGTAAATTGGAAGATGATATCAATATTCAATAGTCTATACAAAAAATAAGGATCCGAAATAACAAACAACCAACCAACCAACACCACAACCTCAGATGCCCAACACTACATTGAAGAGGATTTATGCTACACAACCATAAGCAAATGGACATATTAATGCTTAAATTCATTGGTTGTTAATGCTGCCATTATGCAAATGATTCCTTCCTAAACTCCGGCCAAAGTGTTCTGCCCTTCCTGCAATATCCATGTCAAAGACAAATTTGTTAGCAAACTTTTCTACACTTAGAAGATTTAAGGGGGAAAAAAAACGAAATAGATGCGGATTGAATTAAGCACATACTTCCACCACCAGAAGCACCAGATTTCGATCTTTTATGCTCTATGTAAACTCGCCTTCCACCCATTTGAATCGGAGACGCCTACAAGAGAACAAAAGTAGAATTGTAACATGAATATATAAATCAGGTACATGTACATGTCCTTTGAATTGGTATATATGATTCATACCTTTACAGCATCAGCAGCAGCTCGGGCGTCTTGGAACTCGACAAAGGCGAAGGAGGCACTACTACTTCCCTGTCCATGTGCAAATTTAGTAAATCCTTCAAACATCCGTCAAATACAATATTCAAGCATATAGTATCAGAATTAAGAATATATACCTGATGGTTTCTCAGGAAAACTCTGTCGGGTTTTATTTTCCCAAACCTCTTCAACTCATATAATACGTCAAGACTTGTTAGAGTTGGCGATAAGTTCTTCACGTAAACTGTGTTTGATTCCCCTAAAATTAATGAATCCACACAATCAAGCCCATGTGCAAATAATAAATCATTAACCAAGTGAAAAACGACATATACAAAGTGTTACCCGAACGTGGTTCCTTAGCATCCAAATCAAACTTGGGTAAAGTTGGGGTCACCTCTTTCATAGATGCCACACCATTTCTGATAGATGGTTGAGATTTTCCATTAACCTGCAACTTTCAATTTTCAAAGAATTGAAAAACAAAAACAAAAAGGCATGCAACAGGAAGAAAATCGATCATAAGTAACATAAATTTATACCAGGCAAGCGTAAGTGTGTGTCTCAACAGTTTGTTCGGAAGAAGACTGAACTAATTTGTTGTCAATGGCATGATTCAACTTGTCACGTACTGGTCTTGCAACAGCGTAAAGTTCTTGCAAGGTAGGAAAATCCGACATTTCGAATATCATGGAACAATCGGTCGATTTTGTTTCCTTTGAAGGAGATTTGGGCTCATCCGATTCATCCGAGCTAGTCTTCTGATCAAGTTGCGGAGATTTCAGCTCATCCGATTCATCCGCACAAGTCTTCTTCTCAAGTTGCGGAGATTTCAACTCATCCGATTCATCCGCAGAAGTCTTCTCAAGTTGCTGCTCTGATTCATCCCCAGAAGTAAGGTCATCTGATTCATCCAAAGAATCAGACGATGCTTGAAGAAGTTGATCTGATTCTTCAACCAAGCACACATGACTTTCCATCGATAACACGGCTTCGTCGACCGACTCAACTAAGCTCACACTTTCCACCGAATTCTCTTTTGATGCATTGTCACATTCTGGTATATATATATTAACACACACAAATTTTTAGATTGAGATGAGATATATATATATATATATAAAACATTAATGCATAAAACATATATAGTAAAATTTACCCGGTGTACTTTCATGGAAAATGCAATTAGGCATAAAGTGAAACACATCGTTGAGAACAAAATATCCACCCTTTTGTTCCTGTGGAGCAAGAAAAAAGGTCTGCACAAATTTCCTGGAGCCTGTGAAGTCACTCGAGTGAAGAGAACCGGACACCACCACGAGGACCCCTCCATTAAGTGATTCAAGGGAGTTTGTTGTATCGATCTCCACTTCCATGAATTTGGATGACATGATTTGCTCATGTATTTTCTGGGAAATTAGAAAAGATCATAGAACATGAAATATTATATATTTGTAATTTCGAAACATTATTTTTTTTTTGAACATAAAATAATTAAATCCCTTATTGCTAGATGAACTATAACTCATAAACAATTAATATGTAATTTTATCCGACTAATCTATTTAAATATTTATATTGTAATACATCGTTAAAAACAAAACAAAACAAAACAAAACATTATTACTTAGATGGTTAGATAATAATTGATTCAATGAAAAATATATGACTAAAAATAGCAAACACCAATACAGAGCCCTAAAATGGTTGATGTTATTTTTTAAAAAGACAAATTAAAACTAAATTTGGCTACGCAATTTGTTGAAGTTTTCAGTCTACTGATTAAACCGAAATCGAATCACATGCCTCGTTAATTTGAGGTTAATTTAAATCAGAAAATTAAAACACGACTCGAAATTCAACCAGCACGGATCAAAGCCAAAAATCACAAAGCCAAGCCACAATTTGATGGGTCGGTCTAGTTTGATTCGGTTTACGAATTAATGAATTGCACATATATAATAGGCCCCAATTTTTTTTTTTTGTTTCTTTCAAATAATAGTATCCCCTACATCTAATATATCAGTGGCATGCCGCATGCATAATGCGTATATCGCACATCAAGGAGTCCAATTGTCCTAAAAACATCTCGCTTTTGTAAATCATTAATATCATATTCTTTTTCCAAAAAAAAAAAACAAAACGATGGAAAAAAAAAAATTTAGATCAATTACCTCTATTTTGGAGACGGATCTCTTGATATCCCCATCAATTACGAGTATACAACTCTCATCCGTGTAAAATTTATGTGCATGATCCCTTTTCCCGTTGAAAACTTTATAATATTGATCCACGAAGTAAGAACCAACCTGAAATATAGAAAAATCTAAATTAATATCTATCTTTTAAAAAAAGAAAACTAAGCTAAAAAAACGTTAAATCTACTACGTAGCAGTTCTCATATGTCGAACAGACATGAAAGATCGTATTGTATCAAACCTGAGTAGCTGTGTATTGATTCATTGTCTTCTCTATCAAATTAATCACCCGTGATCGAATTTAATTATTTGAGAGCAATATTTAGTATTCAGAGTCTTGAGTTTATGAATGAATTTCTTGGAAGATGGAATATATATATATATATATAGAGAGAGAGATAACGTCTGATGGAGTTTGAATTTCGTAGGGATCCTATCTGAATTTGGATGGAATTGTTAAATTCGATCGTATATTATAAATTGAATTGATACTTATATGATCACATATCCAAATTGTGAGTTTTAATATAATATCGATCGGTGTATCTTCGAATGTATTTATCACTTAAAAAAGCTTTCTTACACTAATTTAAAAGGTTAGATTATATTTTGATTTAATTTTAAAAATTAGAAAAATAATCAAATCTCCTAGAGTTCGCGCGAATTAAATGGATACATATAAAAAGGTCAACAGTCTTGTGAGACGGTCTCATTCATAGACGGATCAATCCTACCCATATTTATAATAATAAGTAATACTTTTGGCATAAAATGTAATATTTTTTAATGGATAATCCATATAAGATACTATTTTCATAAAAATGACCCTTGGGATAGTCTCATAGGAGTTTTTGTGGAGTACTAAATATATTAATTGTTGAAAAGATGGTAACAATGGAAATTTTTTAGATTTATTATTATCTTTTAATATCTAAAATATCCAAAAACAATGTTGTTGTACAAAAATATAAACTCTAGAACATTTCCTTTCTCCATATCTCATAAACTATTCTCGAAACTAATCTTCATACGATTAAATAGATTTTCATCTTTTATCCTTAAATTGAGTAGTATAAATTGACTTAAAACTTTGTTCATAAATCCCCAAGTTTTTTCAAGTTAAAATGGAAAGTCAAAATAATACAATAAATAAAATTAATCTTTAAGGTATATATAGGCTTTTTATTATCAAAATAATAACAATAAGCCTTTGCAAAACTTAAATTTATCATAAATATACAGGTCTAATGTTTGAATTTTGAAAATTGTGTTTTATATACTCATAAATATAACATGAAACATTGAAACTTACGGAAAATCGTCAGAAGTAGAAAGAGTTTCTAATTTTACCAATATTTTTATGTGCATCGTGGATATTATTTTTCAATTATAAAAAGACAAAATGACCTCCATAAAAAAATTTTTGTTCATTTCCAACATAAAGAGATTAATGAATTATAAAATTTAGATTATAGTTTGAAATAATTGTACACTTTTTTTTTTTTTTTTGACGTGAGAACCCACAACCGCTACATTTCGGGGCGCTCTGGGTAAACCTCCGGATTAACGCAATAGCCTGCAAATTATGCTAGTCAGGTAAACCACACTAGACAAGCCTTGTGTGACAGGTTAGGCTAGTCCAAGAAGGTGTTGGCGGGAGGAATCGAACTCCTGACCTATGGCCAAGAGTTCACCTACTCCACCAACTTGGACACCCCTTAGGCGCAAAAATAATTGTACACTTGATTGAATCTAATGTGTAATCACAATTATCATCATAATTATAACATTATCATGGTTTATAAATTCTCTTGAATGTTTCATCCGAAAAGTTACTTTTTGATCTCATCAATCTTTCGAGTTTCTTTGGTCATGTTGCATATACACACCAAAATATAAATATAACTCAAATTTATGTTCAAGTACTTGTAATCATTAGTACTCTATTTTATTTTATTTTTTAAAAAAAGTAGCATCTTGTTAGAGAGATTAATTATACTTATTTTTATAACAAAAAATTAGATTTTTTTAATGGTTATTCCGATAAAAATTCTATATCACAAAATTGACATGTGAAACTGTTTTACATAAATTTTTGTGTTCTTTTTATTAGTAATATTTTCAATTTTGTGTTCTTTTTATTAGTAATATTTTCATTGGTCATATCTCAATTTGCTAAAAAAGTAATTAAAAGATCCCACTGCATTAATACTACAAGAAAAACGCAAAACTTTATCCATTGTTGTAAGGGGTATAAAACCGTTGTAATTGTAGGTATTGTAAAAAGCATGTCCTACGACAACGGTTTATATCTGTTGTCTTTGGTTTCATATCACAACGGTTTTGCAACAGTTTATATCCGTTGTCTTTGAAGACATAAGGCAATGGTTCTACAACAGTTTAAATCCGTTGTCTTTTGAGACTTACGACAACGGATTTGCAACAATTTAAATCCGTTATCGTTTTGCAAAGACAACTGTTTTATTGGGCAAAGACAACGGTGAAAAACCATTGTCTTTTTTAAGATGTAAAACAAAAAAAAAATTAAAATTCAAAAACACAAATTTTTAATATTATAATCACTCAAAATTAAAAATTTCGAAAATAAAATTAATATACAATTTTTCAACATTATAAATCATTCAAAATTCAAAATAATCGAATTTTAAATCAATGAACGCTATAAAATAAAGTTAGTTTCACAACTAAACTTTCTTGACTCGGAGATGCCAAGCAGGGCGGCAGCGGAAGCGCAGGGGGAGTAACAACACTAGAATTATTCGCATTCATGACATCTAGCATCCCCTTGAGCAGATTCTAAACCCGAAACTTCTCCTGTTCCAAACAGCCTTGTTCTTGATCCACCCATACTTTCTGCTCCTTCAACGTAATATACTCGTCCAAAATCCCAACCAAACTCAACAAGCTCTTCGAAGCCTTCAACATTAAATCATAAAATCAATAAGCAAACAAGACCCATCACAGATTTTGGCATAAAAAACACAGAAAACCAAGAACAATGATTGCCTAGTGAATGATTTATCAGTTTATATAAATGTACGTATCGTTTATCTAGTAAACAATGTTCCAAAAATAACATTGTCAACTCTTGTTCTTTCAATCTGAAGCAGTTCAAATGGCCCTTCATGAATTTACTCCATTATATGAAAGAACAAAAACATAAAATTATTAATAAACTCAAACCATAACTTGATCCATAAAATCAACATATCTTATAAAAATAATCACAAAAATGAAAAAAAAACAAAAAATTTTTTACTTTATGTTGTTAAATACTTGTGTTCTCAGCCATCAAACTCAAATACTTGTTTATCTGTTCATCATCCTTAAAAACTCTAACTGTCCACAAAATCTTGTCCAAATTGAATTTTAAAAGTTTGAATGTTTCAAGAGAAGTCGAAGCCAAATAACTTTTACATAACCCCAGTCATCACACAAACAAATCATGATGTCTTCAATCAACAGGGAAAAAGGAGAGAAAAAGAACATGACATCAAATTATAGGGGTAGTTTAACGATTTAGAATCATGATGCCTTTTACTGTCACTTGTGAGCTCTTTAGGTTCGGTTTTGCACTTTCCACTCCTACATGTGTGGAGAAAATTGAATGTGTTAGTTATAAGATGCGATTCACGATTCTTAATTCATGGTGGAACTAAGGTTGCCCATGATTCCACACAAGTCAAGAATTTTAAAAAGAAATAAATGGAAGATTCTGTGTTAGGCGAAAAAGAGAGACGATATTATCTTTAATTGTTTGACCCCTAATTTTCTCTTCAGAACAGAGAAATCCACACATTCTGTACAGAGAGATCCAGCAGCTTCATGAGGGGACAGAAATTTGACAAAAGAGTCGTTAATAACAAGTCATAACAAAAGTAAATTATAATAGATATCAAAGCTGTTAGCTCAATAAATTAAATTGTTTGCAGCGGAGTCAAACAAACACTAACAATGTGTGAAGTCAAGTCAATCTGCACCAAACACAGAATCTCATCACTTAAATTATGAGAAAAACACAAAACTGATAAGTGAATTTTATGCACTAAATTTGGTTATGATTTAAATTGAACTTTGTGTTGTTTCGAGCGGATTTATGCGGTTTTGTTGTTGTTTATGTGTATGTAGGAGGATTTGTGAGTTGGTGAAGTTATGGATAAAAAGAAGAGGAAATTGAAGAAGAAAAGTGATGCATACGCATGAGAAAGTCACGCAGAAGCGGCAACAGGCAGAGATTTGAGATTTGAGAACAAGGATTAGGCGCATATGCGGTAAAAAGAGTGCATATGCGGCATTATCCAGAAATCTGGAAGAGGAATAAGCGCATAAGCGGCTTAATTCGTGCATCTGCGGAAAGAGGCAGAGATTCCAGGAATTTGAAGAAGACAAAACAGGCGCATCTGCGGCCTTATTTCATGCATCTGCGTGAAATTCCAGCAACTGAAGAACGAAGAGAAGCGCATCTGCGCTCTTTCAACGTGCATCTGCGGGGACTTGGAATATTTTGCTTATCTACGTATTTTTGGGAATTAGATCAGATTTTTTTGGAAAATCTTTACGTTCAAGATTGATGGGCTTTTATGGGCTTGGAAGCAAGATATAAAAGAAGAAATGAATGAGAGACGCCGACATTCAGAAATTCTGCAGGGAACGAGTCGGCGTTGGAATTTTTGAAGAACAGGAGCTCGAGAACCCGGTACGAAGACGGAAGAGGGCGGCATCCGGCGACGGAGAAGCCTAATCTTACTTCGTTCTAATTTCTTTGTGAATTCTGTTTTTCTAATTTTATGGAGTATTTGAAAAACATATTTTGTTTAATCTTCAAATTTATTATGAACTAATTTCTTAGTCTAGAGGTAGACGGATCTTGACTGGAAACCATGATTGAGATATTTTGATTTATATATTTGAATTCTTCGCACAGTTTATTTGTGTTTTCCTGATTTTAATGCTTTCAATTTACTGACCATAGATTGAATGATATTTTGTTTAGAATCTATCATTCGAGAGAGGAGATTTTGAATACGACATATGAAAATACATCTTTGGTGTTTATATTGTTCGAGAGACATATAACTCCATAGAAGTCATTAGAAGAATTCTTGTGCTATTTACCGGATTTAATAATTGAACTTTATAGAGATATTGAGTTTATTATTGAATACGAATTTCTGCTTGACACTCGAGAGAGGTAGTAGAAAATAATAGTGATTTTTGGCTAATAAATTAGAAGATTTTATAATTGAACAATCATTAGAAGTAAATTGTGGTGTACAGTCAAGTGAAGTCGAACCTCTAGCATTCATCGTTTATTGAATTTTCATCTCGTGAACTCGTGGTTATTTAGTTTTGTTTCTTGCAAATTTTAGTTTTATAAAAATCAAATCAATTTCGTAGCTCTACATAGGATTAGGATTTTATTAGTTGCAAATATTTGATATAATATCATTTATTCATTCTCCGTGGGATCGACCTGGACTTAAATTTCTATATTATAACTTGACATCGTGCGCTTGCGAGCGAAACACACGCAACAAAAACAAATGTGGGAATAAACATATCAGGTAAAGTAGAGAGTAGTAGCCACATGGATTCAAGAAAAATGTATATCTGTTACAGAAAACGTACCGAAGATCGTTTCTGCTTTAATTAATCTAAAGACAGTATGATAACATGTCTCTTGAAACAATAGGAAATTAATCAATATCATGGAACATAAATAGCCAGATTACACCTATTTTAGATTGACCGATTACAGAGTTATGGCCCCCTTTAGATTGACTGATTACAGGATCACCTCCCAACATTTGGATAATTACAAGAGTTGGAATTTCAAACAAGCATTTAGAACTCTAAAGAATGCTTCATAAATTAGTCCTTGGTCATATACTTTAATTTCGGAATAACTCCCTTCAATAACTTTAAAAAGACAACTAAAAACTAAAGGAGAAAGAAGAATGCAAGCAATACTTCAAATGACAACAATAATCCATCTTAATCATGATTATACCAGCAAACTGACAACAAAAACCAAATAACGCAATGAAAGACAAAATATGATTATGTTTCATTTCTGTCCCCACTTCCTTAGTCCAATAAGAATTAAATAGTAATTCCCAGTTCTCTTCACATGACAACAATAAATAGTTAGGGAGTGGATAATTCAAATTCAAGTACCTAAGAAACTGTAAGAACATTTATCAAATTTTTTCATCTTTAAAGAAGTGGTTGACTAGGTAACTAGTCAATTTCAGGCCAATTGATCTAGCCAATCAATTTAGATCAGCATAACTCTCATTTCAAAATTATTGCAATGATAATGATGTATGTCATATTGTCATTACACTCAACGGAAGAGGCAAATAACAATCGGTAGAATAATCAACCATATTTATAATAAACAAAAGCAGATTGGAAATCCATTTCCAACAAAAGGAACACTGATTCATAACTATTGGGTCTTCAACAACAAAAAACTCTGTTCAGAAACAATGGTGTTAATGACAAAGGTCCAAACAGTAATATATCGCAGGCATAATTCAAAATGTGTAACTAGAATGCTCAGGAGTCAGGACTTGAGAAAAATGCTAATAAGACATTAATTCTAGCCTCAGAGGTTACCACAAATAGGCAAGTGGCGAAGTAAAATTCTATCATTAATTAAGTTGTGGATGAGCACAACTGGCTCTTAGTAGAAATTCCAAGAATAGAAGCTTTTCACATTGATATTAAATATTAACAGTCATCAATCTCTATGTAATAACAAAACTAATCGATTGAGCTGACTACTATTTAGAATGATTTTTCAGGAAATGAAATGTGATTATATACCACATGACAGGTATACAAATGACAAACCAAAGCATACCGGACTACAACCATACAAATGCCAAGAACAACAAATCGATTCATCAAATATTGAAGCCCTTGTCGTGTAAACAGCATATTCTAAAACTCTCTTTCGGTCTGAAGACTGATGAGATGAACGAGTAATTTGGCAGTGAAATTCAAATGTGATCTCGATGATGAACAATAGACCCAAGAGCCAACCCAAAATTACCACATAAAAAGCACAGTAGAGTCAAAATGATTTTTTAATTTTCAGATCCAACTGAAATGTGGCAAAATTCAGTGCATGTATGTAAAAAAATGAAAAAACAAAAACATAAAATCCACCAATTGCGTCAAAATACAATAGTTTATGATAGGTTCATACAAACATAGATTAAATTTAAAAGAAAATAAAATGTCATCATATATAGGCATGCCCATAACAAGCAACTAAATCAGGAAGGTGATTCACATCAAATAATAAAATAAATGCTAGTGTCAATAAACTAATAGTTCATGAAGTGGATTCGAATAATAACAGAATCATAGGAAAAACCCGTTAAATACAAATCCATCAGGGCACAAACCTGAAACCTCGTGAACTAAAACGAGTCATCCGTAGCAGCAACTCCTCTTTTGCGCAACGCAGATGTTGCATCAGCATCCATGGCTATAATACCACCAGCTTGCTGTTAATTTATACAAAAGAACCCTCCAAGAGTTATTATAGATCGTATTCACAAATAATACCCTACCAATTTCGAACGGAACTTATTATCGACAATTTTTCATCCGTCAATATAAAAATTTCAATT
Organism: Henckelia pumila; assembly: GCF_033568475.1. NCBI lineage: Eukaryota > Viridiplantae > Streptophyta > Magnoliopsida > Lamiales > Gesneriaceae > Henckelia > Henckelia pumila. The sequence goes on from NC_133121.1 coordinate 144,898,478, forward strand.
TTAACAAACAATAAATTAACGACATTTAATGTCATGTATCTATGGAGTTATGAACAAGTAGAACCACAAATCGTACACCTTATTCTGAGCATTCCTTGACCTTTCTCTTGCCTTATCCATAGCCACATCGAAACCTGCAATGTCAACATTCAGGCCTCTTTCTTCTGCCATCAACTGTGAGACATGAGACGTTAGTATTATTCACAAGAAATTTATTTTTTCAACCTTTTCCCTGTCGAACACATAATAAATTCAATATACATAGAACAAGTCCACGTCAAGAATCAAAGTATCAAACATGAAATCCGGGACTGTTACACTTTAGGCAGGGTAGGCTTCTGTTCTTTCTTCACCGGAGCTTTTGGTGCAAACTTCACCTATATAAAACAACGCAAGATTGAAATTATCACAAAAGATCTGAAAAAGAGTTAATTCAAATAATCAAACCTTGATCAGGAATTCAGTATTATATCACTAAAATCAGTATAAACCCTTTTTACCTCACTCTCCTCTTCTTCTTCCGACTGAGTACTCGAATCCAGACTCGTTCTTCGCCCTGGAACTAGAAATGCTACTTAGTTTTGCCGAACAAATTGGACTTCAGAGGAAATAAAAAAGGGCTTCTGAGTTTTGGGCTTCCCGCAGTCAGCCCCACGTTTCCAATTAAACTCATTTCCACCGATAAATTTATCGTAACAACAAGAAAAAATTAAATACAGAGTGGTCGGATACCTGATGAGCATCCTGGGTAATATAAACGTCGATTTTGCAGACAAAGATTCCATGGATAAGGCTCTCGATGTTGTTTATCACGAAATTGAGCTCTAATCCATCAATTTAGGGCACGATTGATAGCATAAATGCTTGGGTATAAACCCACGGTGGTAACCGACTAATTTACAGCTGTGAGCGAGCTGCTACGACATGAAATCAGGAGTGGCAAGGTAGATGGTTTGGAGGTTGAAATCGAGAGTTTGGGGAATGGAACGAGCGTTAAATAAGATACGCAGGAGATATGGGTTTAAAAAATACGTTGTCTTTAAATTTAATATCGTGAATATAATTATATAGCTATAATTTATTAAATAAAATATATATAGAGTAAAAATGTCAAACACCAATATATATAAAATTTAAAATTGATATTTTGGTTGTTTTCCTCACCAAATGTCAAAACCCATGTTTTCAAAATTGTGCTTTGACCAGAAATCGGTCACTGATACGAAACATTCTTAAAAATCATTTTTACGGTTAAACCGGTCTTGAACCGAAAAATCGGTTCAATCAGTTTTTCGATTTTTTTTTAAATTAGTTTTTTTTATTTTAAAAGCTTAATTTAATATTTTATTTTATTATATATACATGATTATTTAGAATTTATACCCGTTTAATATTATTTTAATAATATTAGAGTTTTTAATAATCAATTTATTTTTAAAAATATATAATTATAATTAATATTTTGAATATATTTATATAGTTATTTAGTTTTCAAACTATGGTAAATATATTTTTTTTTGTCTATTTATATACAACTTTTAGATTTTTAAAATTTTAAATATATTATTAATTTTTTTTTTGCCATGAAATATATTAAGTGTGAGATAAAATCAAGTTGCTATGTTGGTGTGACCTTTTTATTTTTAATTTTTTTTCAATGATTTAATTTTTTTTTTTACAAATATTTAATAAAAAACAGACTGTATATGAACGCAAATGTGTACGCAAAGACAAACCGTACAAGCATGTAACACGTGTACGCTAAAATGTATTGTATAAGTACGCAACGCGTGCAATTCGATACTAGTATTATATTATATAAACGATTTTTCGATCCGATCGTCCGGTTAAAACGGTCTGAATGGTTATCGTTTTTTTAAAGTAGACCGGTTTGATCACCGATCCGATTATGAAAATATTTTTGTCAAATATCACATGTACGGAAATATAATTGGCTTCGCAATTTGAAGTTTTCAGTCACTTATTAAACCGAAATCGAATCACATCACTCCTTTGATCCGTGCTTGTTGAATTTCAAATTATGTTTTATTTTTCCGACTTAAAACACAAAAGATTTTTTCCCAGACATAAATTACAAAGCCAAGCCACCCATGATGAACATATGTTCTGAAATTAGAAAAATCAATAACTATATAATATATCTTCTCAAACGTTTGAAAATTATATTTTAACATTCACAAATAAATTACCATTGAGATTTGAATTTAATTATTATAAAGAATTTTATTCCAAACTATGGAATCATACTGACTTAAAGAAAATGTTTTTATTAGATTAACAAAAACATTTTATTCAATCGAACAAAGATAGTTCTTGTAGAAGATATTTAGATTTATGAATCTTTTAACATTTGATGCTTTATTAATTAAATATGAAAAATATGAACAGAGAGATTTCAAATCAAACCTGTAAAATAGATAAGCCAGGTTGAGAGAGCAAATAATGTAGTATTTACAGACACATCTTCTACACAGAAAACACCTTTACATCTTCTTGAATCAATGGCGATAGCGATTCTCTGTTGTGAGGTTGATTGAGCATATCATGTTCACAATCGGATGGGATCACGGGTTGAATACTGCCTGGATTCAAAGGGAAAAGGATCTTGTAATATCCATCCATGATTGCTTCTAAATTGCAAGTTTCTGCAACTTTTGGGATCTGGTCAACAAGAAGATCAAACAATTCAAGATCCCATATACTTTGAGATTTAAAAGTCATGGCAATTTTTAAAAAAATTGGGTGTCACCGAAACAAATTCACCCCAGGTTCTACGAGCATCCAGAAACCGGATTGATGTTCTTGGCCAAAAATAAGGTAGATTGCATTCAAACCAATGGTGTGAAAAACAAAATAATCTAAAGAACCCTGTCAAGAAATTATTGGAATCCTTGTCCGAAATTGGTTTCATTTCTAGTGTAACTTTCAAGTATGTGGTCAGATTGTGTTCAAACTAAAACAGACATCCATTTTCCAGCATGGTTGACAGACGCAAGAGTGATGCATTCATCTACACATACTAATTGCTTCTATTTTCATTATCACTATATTTCAATCATATCGAAATACCTACCGAAATGCAATTTACCTCAACAATATAGTGGCAAAATGTGAAAAGACAAACTATTTTTAACCTGATATATGTCACGCAAGTATCCGTGGAGATTTGGATACTCAATCAGCTTCTTTTTGGTGCACTTGAACAGAACATTGTACACACTATCAAACCTTATCAAAGTCGTGAACAAACACACATCTGAAAGTGTAATGGCATCACCACACAAGTATCTTGAGGTCCCCAAATGCTCATCCACCATGTTCAAAGTACTAAACAACTCGTTCACCGCGGTATCGTAAGCTTCTTGACTCTGCGCAAATCCACACCTATTGTGCAGACAAATCACATCACACAAATCAAGGCTCGTAACCAAATCACACAAAAAGTTAAGAAATTTATGCATTTGCCACGCCCAAATCCACAGCCCGTTGGATGTAAAGTCTGGATGTGCTCCTAACATCTAGTGTTTCAGATTTTATAAATTACAGAGAGATTTTCGATGGCTATGATCAACAACCTGTAGACACCATTGTTAATAGTGGGGTAGATAATTTGGTTCCATTCTTCGATCTTCTTCTTCAATGGAGGAGGAGCTAGGTCTAGTCCCGGATTAGACGACAACTCGTTCAATCCAGAATTGAATAGCTCAATGATATCATAGCTCTCGTTGCAAGCAACGTCCTTTTTGTCCAAATCCCAAAGCATCGGAACAGTGGACCTGCCGCTATATCCGCCGCGCCGCAGATTGTAAACCTCCTTCAATGTTTTACAACCATTTGCCTTATCGGTACCAGGAACAAGCATGCCATTGTTCGTGGCGGAAATGGAGTTGCCCCTGAATTCCCAGGAGCCATCGGCGCCTGGGGAGGCTATGGAGACGGGGATGGAACCTTCGAGGCCTTTGAGTGCGCGTACGATAAGGGTGCGGTGTGCCCACGGGCATGGGAGGCCGACGTAGAGGTGGAGGTTTGGGCGGGGTTGGATGGAGGGGCTGCGGAATTGGGACGCGGGGCGGGTGTATCGGCCGGTTGGGTCTGAGGGGGCGAGCTGGGACATCATGAGGTGCCAGACGGTGGACCAGGCGGCGCGGGCGGTGGAGACGAGGAGCTGGGGTGGGAGGGAAGGGCCCCAGAGGATTTTGGTGAGGGTGGTGATGGGACTTGTGTTGTTGGACATTTTGATGGTGGGTCGGATGTGGCGGCGGTTGGCGGTGGCGGAGGGCGGCGGGAGGAGGAGGCGGTCGCCGAGAAATGAAGTGCTCGCCATTGAGGAGACAGATACCAACTGCTGACGGGTGCAACGGTCAATAGACTGAAAAGTCAGAAATGACCCTAGAACATGGGCTGTTGCGACTAAGCCCAACTAAGAGAAGTACAATAGCCCATGTCACTCAAATGTAATGGCTAATTGCGTATATCAAATGACGAAAATACTCGATCCACAATTATTATTGAAATTGTATAATTTGATACGTTGTTGATTTAAAATTCACTTTATTTTAGCTTTATGGATGCAATAAAGTTTGCAAACTTAAATTCTCTTCATTTTAGATTTACTCCATATCCAAAATAGTTGTACTCAAATATCATATATTAATTATAATATATTTTCTATGTTATGTACCCATATTCACTCGTGAGCAGATACATAGTTAAGAGAATGCATAATTTTTTTATGAATTGGAGAATGCAAACACATTTCACATTCTTTTGACTATAATATATTTTCTATGTTATGTACCCATATTCACTCGTGAGCAGATACATAGTTAAGAGAATGCATAATTTTTTTATGAATTGGAGAATGCAAACACATTTCACATTCTTTTGACAGAGGCCGAAAACAAATTTAATTTTGACTACACGGATTTTAAAACACATTTCCCTTATTCCATTTTCCATTCAAATATTTTAATAATAATAATATCATAAAAATTTGACAACTTATTAATATAAAAAATATTAAATTTTATGTGAAATTTATTATTTTTTATTACAAATATGAGTCTGATCAATCCTTTTTGTGAAAATCAATTTTTTTTTTTAAAAAAAAAAACAATGCTTGTAATTTTATTAATCGCTGTTACAAAATTTATCAATAAAAAAAAATTCTCATGCTACTAGAGAATCAAGTTCCTATCACAAATGACTGGTGAATGATATCATCATATTTATTATATATATACAATTGTCGGAGAGAGTGGCACGCTCCAAAAGGCGCGTGATTTAAACTGAGAATGAAAAACATTAATGAAGAGAAGCCAAAGAGAAGAGTGACAAGGAAAGGCGCACTGGTCACCGTTCATTTTTTTGGCCACTTGCCGGCGACGGAATGCCCTAAACGACGCCAGCACGTGCCAATTCCTGACACACGTGTGTGCGCAACTGCATATCGGGTTTGTTATGCTTAGCCGTCGCAGGCCTGTCGCGTAGATTGTTTTTTTTTGGCCAGATAATTCGAGATGGGGCTTTGAATTGCTAATTTCTTGTACTTTGGGTAAGAGCATAGCTAAATTGTGATTGATTCCGTAATTGGCAGTGAGTTTTTCAATTTGTACTTGATGGGCTTAAATTTCTAGCATGACCCGCGTCGATTACGAAACTTTTGTGTTTTTTCCGTAACGGGGTTCATCGAGCTCGGAATTCGAAGATAAAAAAGTTTTTAAATGTAATTAAGATGAGATGAGCACGGTATGACATATGGGTATTTTATTGTCTGGTGTTTCATTTCTATTTTAGGAATTTATGTATTTCTTTGTTGCCGTTTATTTAGATTTGGTTATTGTATTCAGAAAATAGTATGGGCGTTGGTTTGAATTAATACATCATTCTAATCAACTTTGGTGCATTTTTAGTTTCTGATATTTGTCGTCTTTTCAGATAGCTTGAGCTGGCTGATTCAGTTATATTGACCAATGATTGTTTGTTTTTAAGCTGATTGTTGAGTCAATCACCGGACTGCTCTATGAGTTCTCTCATTCAAAGAAACAAATCTTAGTTTTATTCATAAATTTCTATAAAGGTAGATTCTTGGCACACAAATAAATTAAATTGCCCTGTCGGCTTCTCGATTACGGTGCCTCCGATATTTCCCTTAGAAAGGTAGCAAAAAATGGTGGCTTCAAGCCTTCAACAGCCTAGAATAATATCATCTTGATAATTAAGATTTTGTTATTTTCTTTTTGAAAGCGTGCTATAAATAGAAGCACAGAACAGACATTGTGCTGGAACTTGGAAGTTTGTTTTGTTTTTCCTGGCAACAATATAACATTAATGATAGCATTACTGTGGAATGGTTTAACAAAGTGGCAGGTTTTTGTCCTTACCTTGCATGGTAAATTTTGTGTGCTGTAGTAGTGTTTTTTTCTTCGGATGTATTGACCACTAATTATGAATTGAAGAGTTACATTAGTTTTAAAGCTTGATTAAAATGAATTTGTAGGGCTAACTGTTGAAAATTTGAAGCATTAGCAATTATGTGTTTCCATGAAGAAGCTGTGTTTTATTAGTCTCAATAGGAATGTTCAGTGTCATCGCGTGAGAAGAGACTGTTATGTTATGTGAAACTGTACATAGTTCATGGTGCATGAAACTCCTATATTGTATTTAAATAACTTAATTGAGTTTCTATTTGATTGATGATGGCATTGTTTACTTAATCTGAAAATTACACTTTGAGAAGGGAGTTTGAGGAAATCTTCCCTGTAGTTTAGCCAGAGGGGCACCAACAGTGTTCATTCTTCTTCTTAATTGTTCTGCATACAAAAAAATTAATTCACTCCCCTAAATTTTTTGAATGTTGGTTTTGCTTTCTTCTATGCAAAATTTGTGCATCTGCCACTGATTATCTTCCTGTGATATTGCTGCGAGTTAAATAGGCGACCAAAAAAACTGAGCTGGTTTTGGTGACTTCATTGAAATTGTTGTGTATGCCAAAATTGTCAATGGAAGCAAAACCAGCTTTGTCCATTCAGAGATCAAGTGCAAGCCAACTGGGTACTTTTGGGACGTCAGGTGCTGTGCCGCCTTCATTTCCTTTTCTTCCAACCTCTTTAGAAGGGACATATCCTAAATGTTCCGACTCCCTGCGGGTATCCCTGGAGAGGGAATCCATGCAACATCCTTCATCTGTAGTTTCACCATCGTCTTCCAGTAGTGGAGCAGTTGGTCATATTTTTTCTTCATCCTTGGGATTTTCTACAGATCTCCAATTTTCATCTCAACAACTAGAAGGAAGGCATCCAAGACAACCCCCTTTCATTTCTCAGTCAACCAGTAGTGGGAAATCAGTTATTTTGCCATATTCTGTTGGTTCTGAAGCTCTTCAATCTTCTGCATCAAGTGACTGTAACAATCAAAATAATGAATCCTGGTGTACAGATTCACTGCCTGAGTTTCTTGATTTTCCAGCCACAGTGCAAAGTTGTCCTCTCGATGGTAGTGATAGTGGGATAATTTCTATCCAATCTGAGGATTTCAGCAAGCAAAATGATTGGCAGGATTGGGCTGATCAGATTATCATTGATAATGAAGATTTGACTTCTGATTTGAATGAGCTTCTTGCCGATGCAAATGTTGCAGAGCCAGAGCAAAAGGTGGAGATGATTTCTCTGTCCTTGGTCTCCTAGCATTCTCTTTAGCTTTTAATTTTGTGTTAATGTAGGTTTTGACTCAGATGTCCCAAGATTTGATAAATTACTCAATTCATCAGCCCCATGCATCCCAACAGCTCTCAGTAACACCTGGAGAAACTTGTGCCACTGCTGGTCAATCTCCCTCTTCAAATGCTGCTCCAGCGAAACAGCGAATGCGTTGGACTCCAGAACTTCATGAGGCTTTTGTAGAGGCGGTCAACAAGCTTGGTGGAAGTGAAAGTAGATTTATTCTTCACCCTTTTTGAGTTAAATAATTGCCTAATTGGCCTTGTACTCAAACTAGTCGTGTTATTTTTTATTTTTAATCACAGGAGCTACTCCCAAGGGTGTCCTAAAGCTAATGAGAGTTGAAGGTTTGACCATTTATCATGTAAAAAGCCACCTGCAGGTAGCAATTTATAATTTAGTACCCGTTTGTGGTACCTGTATTTAGTATGATGGTCACTCTTCTTGACATTAATCTGTATTTTGAATTGCAGAAATACAGAACAGCCAGATATAAACCAGAGTCGGGGGAAGGTGTGCCACAAGTTCTTCCTAGCCTTTTCCTAAAAGTTTTTTTCTTTAATTTATGTCTTTAGTTTATTTCCTTCATCATGAAGAAAAGGTTTGGCTATGTGACAGCTGGCCAGAATAAATATAATGAAAAAGAAATATTATTTTTCACTTGTTTGATCACCCTATTCACTTGCATGGTACATAAAAGATGAAGTTTGACAGCCGGTTGGAATAAATATAATGACAAAATAGCTATTATTTTTCACTTGTTTGATCAGCCTATTCACTAACACATTCATAAAAAACAAAGTTTGACCTATAATTTATGCCTGCATTTTCCAAAGGAACAATAATTGCTGTAAGGAACTATTTTATCATGGATGGTTGGGCAGAAAGACAATTCTTCGACATCATCTATGATATGTTTTCTTCTTTAAAGTACCACAGTCGACAACTTCTATGGTTTTCCCAATTATCTCCGCTGGTGGTCCGTCTTGAGTTATTCGGAATTTATTTCTTTTTCATTTTCTTCTCTGGTTTGGTGATGGGTTGGGCTAATTTACTACTAGTTCTCTCTTTCTTGGGTTTCATGAGTGCTAAGTCTTTTCCATTAATTTTAGGTCAGATTAAGTTTTCCACACTCTTTCTTCTTTCTTTCTTTCCTTTCTTTCTTTCTTTCTTCCTTCCTTCCTTCCTTCCTTCCTTCCTTCCTTCCTTCCTTCCTTCCTTCCTAATAAATGTGCATACGCTTGATGATATTTTGTCTACGAAAATGTTTGTGTTCGAACTGCATTAATCATGTTTATTTTTCATGAAACATAACAGTATGAAGTCATGATGAAGTTTTATGAACTTTTTCATATTGAAGTCATCCTTTTGCTATCAGTAACGGCCATGAGTTTATACATACCTCTTGGAGTTTTTTTGAAAGAAACTAGTAGACCTCGTATACATGTATTTTGTAATATCTGTGTTGGTTTTTTTTTTTTTAATTATTCTCTCTCTAATGCATTCCAAAACTTCTTTACTTTTTTTCATCATTATGTGATAGATATAGACTTGTTACTTTAAAATGGTTGTACATGAAGGAGACCAATATTGCCGGCATCACACACTCAATGTTTTCTTTTGCAGAATCTTCAGAGAAGAAACTTGCCACCATTGAAGAACTGCCCTCTTTGGACTTAAAAACGTGAGTTTGACAGTTTGTTGAATCTATGTTACTGCAGTAGGAAATCGTTATTTATTCTTGCTTTCATTATGTTAAGGATTAAAGATTTTTTTATGTTGGAATTTCTTGATTGGGTCAATCATCGTCATTATACAACAAGGCCATGTCTATTATCTTTCTTTTTCTTTTTTTTTTTTTTTTTCTAATGAATGAAGAATTCATTAAAAGGTAAATAGAACAAGTACTACTACGCCGGGCATTCCCGGGATATTTACAACCGGAAATAAAGCGAAGCACCAAAGGCCATGTCTATTATCGCTGCCATTGGACATGGATTGTGTTAATATTACTCTTGAGATTCTGTAATGGTTGCTTGTATGTCAATGATTATTGCAAAATACTACATAGATACACTGTGATGCAATAATCAGGCTATATCCAACTAATACCACGTGGTTTCAATCCGAGGGGAAATTTCTGTACTTTTTAAAACTCGAAATATGCTTGATATTTTTTTTTGTCCACAATGCTACTTTATGTGCTTATATTGATTGCTAGTTGCTACACAATTTTGAAATAGAGGGATTGAGATCACTGAAGCTTTGCGACTGCAGATGGAAGTTCAAAAACGGCTTCATGAACAACTTGAGGTATGATTTTGTGCTTCACGAAATTGTATGGTAAAATTAACTTTGTACCAGACCTCTTATTGTAGTTTGGAATGAAGCATCTTTTGATATGGTTCTAGGCAACTCTGGTAAACATGGGGGGTTACACTGGTTTTCTTCTCTTGATGCTGATGCTAATTATGCCTGCAGATTCAGAGAAATTTACAGCTACGAATAGAAGAACAGGGGCGATACCTACAGATGATGATCGAGAAGCAGTACAAGCCTGGCACGGACTTGCTCAAGGGGGTTTCATCAACAAATGATAGACCGTCTAAAGAGTTGACAGATGCACCGCCAAATTCTCCTCCCCATGAAGCTTTAACTCTAGAAGCCAATAACAGCAAAGCAAGAGGTGACTCGACTAATTTAGCTGCAACATCCTCAGAAACTTCGCGACCTGTTGCTGAAAATCCCGATTCCAATGATGCTGGCATGGCTGAGTCTCCACCTTCGAAGCGCACAAAGGTGGATGAGTGAGGCCTCGGAAGTGTTCCAGGCAATATGTTGTCTTTCAAGTTAGACCCCCCAGGCGATGTGTTGTCTGTGACACTGTCGAGTTGGAGTTTGTTTCATTGATTTCAGAGGATACAGTTTGTGAATTGTGAGAATTATTTTAGCCCCATGATTAATTTTCATGGGATCTGTGAATATGATTTTAAAAAAATGGTAGAATAATTTTCGATTTTGATTTAAAAAAAATCATGGAATACTTTCTATAATAATTTTCAAAATGTAAATTGCAAGCCTGAACAATATTTCTGAGCATACTTCAGTTATTGATTTATCGTGTAGATCATGATTTGCAGCCATACGGAAAGTGATAAATTTAAATATAGTAATGTCATGCAAATTCTTATTAAGTATTTTGCAATAAAAATAATAGAACGAAAATTTCATTCCAATAGATTCGAAATTTTAAGAAAAAATTGAAAAACACGTAACAGAGGAGAGTAAAACGAAAGTCATGAATTTAGAGAAGAGAGTTTGGTAGAATCCAATTAATATACATCTGCATATATATATATCCACTGATTGAACACCTAATTTGAGTTGAAGCTAGCTACACATGCACTGCAGACGTACATGTTAATTTGGTGTTAATTTTAAGAGTAATGCTAGATGTACACTTCGGTGTACACCTTGGTTTACACCTTTTCTTATTAATTATAAAACTTTTCTTGATCAACTAGATATTTATTTCTTATCATGGGTATTTTGCAATTAATGAGGAAAATTAGGAAAATTTTAAATAAGGGTGTAAACCAAGGTGTACATTACAAGATGTACATCTAGCATTTTTCTAATTTTAATATTAATTAGACCTATATATGTACAACATACAATAAATTAAGATTTGTTTACCATAATATTCTCTTTTAAATTTCAGTACTATATAAAAATATATATGAATATTCCCATTTAAAGCGTATTTATGTCCTTGTCACATGGAGCTAGGGAAAAAGAAGAAGCAAGCTAGCAAGATGTTACCAATCTTGCTTGTTTTCGAATCAAACGTACCCTCAATGCAGACACCTCACCTATCATCTGGTAGCCTCAACTTCATCTTCCCAATCAAAATCTTCATAAAAACCCATATATCTTCAATCCCACTAGCTAGGAAAAACTATAATCTCCGACCATGAAGTCGTCCACCTCCACGTCCGGCCTCTTCGCCCGAAACGAAGTACTGCATGGCACCGATCAAGATCAGGTATATATATACCAACATCTCACTTATTATAAGGATTGTATTTGTATGTACATTCTGTGTATGTTTAAATAATATTGTTGGGCATGCATGCAGCACAATCGGGATTCATCATCGACTACCGTGAAAACGTGCCGGGTATGCGGAGATGAGATCGGATCGAAGGAAAACGGAGATAGATTCGTGGCGTGTGGCGAGTGCGGGTTTCCGGTCTGCCGGCCTTGCTATGAGTATGAGAGGAGCGACGGGAACCAGAGCTGTCCCCAGTGCCATACTCGCTACAAGCGCCACAAAGGTATCTATCTTATATTTCATTCCTCATTATCATATATGATACGTACATATATATTTTTCAATCTTTGGTGATTATATATATATGAAATATTTTGCATGTTTGATATATAATTAGGTTGTCCGAGGGTGGAGGGAGACGATGAAGATAATTTCGATGATGATTTTGAAGACGAATTTCGACTCAAAAATCACCATGATCATTCGGTAATTCTACAAGTTACGTACTGATCAGATATATATGCATGTTAGGACTCCATATATATATATATATATATATATATATATATATATATTAATTAATATTATTAGTAGAGGTTGATCATGAATCATGATAGAGCCTGATAGATGCGTATTAGGTGATTATATTTATATCAACCCTACGATCGCTAAAATATATTTTACTATTGCATGATCAGATGCATGCATTTAATTAAACAAATTCTATTATGAAAACCACATTTAAATTTATTAACTAATTAAGTTAATTGTAATAACGCTTTGATACTTATGTTGTCCGGTACTATTAATTTAAGGAAAATTAAATTGTATTCATATTATAATAATAATTGTAATATATTTAATTTACTTTCAAAAAAAATAATTGTAATATATTTCTACATTTATATGGATTAAAAGTACGTTGATTTTTTTTTTTTAAATATTGAATAAGTAGAATAATTCACACTTTAAGTTAGTGGTACGTCCAATATAAAGGCTGTCAAACGGGTCTACAGTTCACGGCATAAAAATGATGCAATTAACAATTCGATTTGGTTAAGTGGATATAATTCCTATAAATCAAGGGGTCAAAATGAAATCTAGCCGATTTATATTAATATATATATATATATATATATGTTTATTTATATTTCACAAATTATAATATTGACGATAATTATTAATTTTCATTAAATGAATATAGATATGTGTACATACTTAACTACAACATGATTACGTCTGAGATCCTATAATTAGTACTAGCACTTTTAAATTAGTCTTTGTATTGTAATACGTCAATTTCTTTCAAAAGTATTATATTCCATAATAACCTTGTTTTCATTAAAAATTAATACACAGCAAGATTGCAAAATTAAGCATTTAATTTATTTGATAAAAATTATTCCAAAATAATCATATTTTATACCAAAATGAGAACACTCCTGTGAGACGGTCTTATCCTGTGAGACGGTCTCATCCGTGAGACGGGTCAACCCTACCCATATTTATAATAATAAACTAGTATTCATGCACACGCTTTGCGTGTGATATAATATATAGTATTGTATTTACATATATATATATATTATCATGATTTATTTTTTATTATTACAAAATAGATGGTTAAAAAAATAACATGGAGATGAATGTGAGAAAGTGGGTAGTTATAGGTTGATAGGAGTAATTTGGTACAAACATTAAAATGACCAAAAACGATTACTCTATCACCCTTATGCATTATAACATAGATAGATAGATAATACTTTTATCATAAAATATTCGTCTCAAAAAAATGATTTTTGAGACCGTCTTATAAAGTTTTTGTCATATGCCTACTAATTAAGCTTCGAGTCATCGATTGTGTTGAGACTAAGCTCATCTAGAAATGGGCCTACAAGTGTAATGGGCTGAATGAAAAGGCCGTTGGTTTCGATTTCCCACATTTCCGGAAACCGTTGCCATCACTGTCAGTTAATTTTTAGCTCTCATATATTCTTTAAAAAAAAAAAGGGGGAAACAATTCTTATCTTGAATGTATTACGGCCTAGGGGATGATTTGATTTGCAAATTGCAATTCGTTGAATTAAATTCCTTCCTCTGCAGGAGCATGGAGATTACAATCAGAATCAGAATCAGAATCAGAATCAGAATCATCCCATTGGAGTCCCCGTTACTTCTGTTGCAGGAAGCGGTAATCAATTTTAAGAAAGTTTTTATTAATTTCAAGAATGACCCATTCGACTGCCTGTTCTATTAATTTTTTTTGTTTGATGCAGTTGCAGGAAAGGATTTTGATGGTGAAAAGGAAGCTTATAACAATGAGGAGTGGAAGGAAAGAGTGGAGAAGTGGAAAACCAGACAAGAAAAGAGAGGCCTCTTTACAAAAGCAGATGATGGGAAAAATGATCGAAATGATGACGAGGACTTCCTGTAATATATCTGGATCCTTTGATGCTTTCTTGATTTTGCTGATGTGATTGCATCTGTTTTCTTGATAGATTGTTCGTTGTTACCACTGAACCCGTGTTTTTTTGTTTTCTCGATTCATTTGATTAACGGCTTTCTTGATTTATTTTGTTACAAACTAATATGTGTTTTCTCGATTTCTCTTGTTATGATCGAAACTGTTTCGTGTGCTGATGATGCTACTCTTATTCCTCAGTATCGCTGAAGCCCGGCAACCGCTCTGGCGAAAAGTCCCAATTTCTTCCAGTCTGATCAACCCCTATCGCATTGTCATCGTCATTCGATTTGTAGTTTTATGTTTCTTTTTCCATTTTAGAATCTTGAGCCCAGCCTATGACGCTTATCCCTTGTGGATTATCTCTGTGATATGTGAGATATGGTTTGGTTTATCCTGGATTCTTGATCAGTTTCCCAAATGGTTGCCCATTAACCGTGAAACCTATCTTGATCGCCTAACTTTGAGGTTTGAGCGAGAGGGGGACCTTAACCAGCTTTGCCCAGTTGATTTCTTTGTGAGCACAGTGGACCCTCTTAAGGAACCTCCCATTATTACAGCTAATACTGTCCTTTCAATCTTGTCTGTTGATTATCCGGTGGAGAAGGTGTGTTGTTATGTCTCTGATGATGGTGCCTCCATGCTTCTCTTCGACTCTTTGTCTGAAACGGCCGAGTTTGCTAGGAGGTGGGTGCCATTTTGCAAGAAGTATAGTGTTGAGCCCAGGGCACCGGAATTCTACTTCTCTGAAAAAATAGACTACTTGAAAGACAAGGTTCAACCTACTTTCGTGAAAGATCGTAGGGCCATGAAGGTAAATAATATAAACCTCTTCCTCACCTGACCTCAGTTTAATTTTATATAACTCGTGGAAAATTTTTACATTGTGCAGAGAGAATACGAAGAGTTTAAAGTAAGAATTAATGCATTAGTGGCCAAGGCTCAGAAGAAGCCAGAAGAAGGATGGGTTATGCATGATGGGACTCTATGGCCAGGGAACAATACTCGTGATCATCCTGGCATGATTCAGGTGAAGAGACCTTAACATAAATTCTTTTTTAGGCCTAACAGTGGTTTAGTTCTTGGATTTTTGGCTGAATGTGATTGCTGATATAAATTACTTATATATTACAGCAAGTGAGCATCTACTCACGAATGAAATTAATTAGCTGAAAAGTTCTTGTGATGCAGGTGTATTTGGGAAGTGAAGGTGCACTCGATATTGAAGGTAAGGAGCTACCACGGCTGGTGTATGTCTCACGTGAGAAACGACCAGGTTATCAACACCATAAGAAAGCTGGTGCAATGAATGCTCTGGTATGTATCCGGTTTTTGTCTAAACCGCTGTGGTTTTTCGTTGGAAAAGTAATATTCAGTTAAATTTGCTGATGATTGGGACCTGATTTGCAACGACCAACAGGTGCGAGTATCTGCCGTGCTTACTAATGCACCATTTATGTTGAACTTGGACTGTGACCATTACCTCAACAACAGCAAGGCTGTCAGGGAAGCCATGTGCTTTTTGATGGATCCCCAAATTGGGAAGAAGCTCTGCTACGTCCAATTTCCACAGAGATTCGATGGTATCGACCGCCACGACAGATATGCTAATCGCAATATTGTATTCTTTGATGTAAGTCATTAACATTTCTATCTATGTTGCCTGGGAATTCAACTATTAGGCACTCGTTGTATTTTCTTCCATGGGATAATCTTAATGAACATGTTCTTAAAATAGTATTTCCGAAGGAAAATATGAATAATAATATTATATCATTTCCAAACCTTAGCCTAGTTCAAAAGTGAATTTATCACAGATTAAGTTTCCTCCAATCTCTATTATTATAGAGGATAGACTTGAGAGTGATTTGAACCTTGCCTTTTATTGCAATCTTTTTAACACTGCCAACTGTTTATCTACCAGATTAACATGAAAGGTTTAGATGGCATTCAAGGGCCTGTATATGTTGGCACCGGGTGCGTCTTTAACAGGCAGGCATTGTATGGCTATGATCCAGCTGCATCTGAAAAACGGCCAGCAATGACTTGTGACTGCTGGCCCAACTGGTGCTGCTGTTGCTGTGATGGATCAAGGAAGTCAAAGGCTAAGAAGAAAGGGCTGAAGGCTTTGCTTGGGCTTGGGGGACTCTATAGCAAGAAGAAGAAAATGATGGGAAAGCAGTACACTAGGAAATCATCTGGACAAGCTTTTGATCTAGAGGAAATAGAAGAAGGGCTCGAAGGATACGAGGAGTTGGAAAAATCATCTCTCATGTCTCAAAAGAATTTCGAAAAACGGTTTGGTATGTCACCAGTTTTCATTACTTCCACTCTCATGGAAAATGGTGGTGTTCCTGAGGGTACTAACCCAACGTCACTTATCAAAGAAGCTATTCATGTTATTAGTTGTGGCTATGAAGAGAAGACTGAATGGGGCAAGGAGGTCAGTAGAAGCACAAGACTGTTAACATCTTGGTCCAATAATATCATTTTTATTTTTCATTCTAGTAGTCAGTACATTTACTTTTGTAGATTATTTTAGCTAACCAATAGCCTGAAGCCCGAATACCCAGTTCATATTGAATTTTTTACCAGGTTGTTAACTTCTCAATTTTATTTGTCCTCAGATTGGGTGGATTTATGGTTCAGTTACAGAAGATATTTTGACTGGCTTCAAGATGCACTGTAGAGGATGGAGGTCTGTCTACTGCTCACCGGCGAGACCTGCTTTCAAAGGGTCGGCGCCAATCAATCTGTCTGATAGGTTGCACCAAGTCCTGAGATGGGCTCTAGGTTCTATTGAAATCTTCTTTAGTCGCCATTGTCCACTTTGGTATGGCTATGGAGGAAAGCTAAAATGGCTCGAGAGACTAGCTTATATCAACACCACTGTTTACCCTTTCACCTCTATTGCTCTGCTAGCCTATTGCACGCTTCCAGCTGTGTGTCTTCTTACTGGAAAATTCATCGTCCCAACTGTGAGTATGATAGACCCTAATTGCTGGTGAAATTAAAATATTAAAAACATTTGGAATTAGCTGGTTGACCATATGGAAATGAAATTTCTAATTTTTATATTAGAAACCAATGCCTGCTGATTAGCTGGCTACTAAACAACCTTCAGTTTGTGCTGGCCGATCAATTCACTTAACCAATCAATTGTATTTAGAGAGTTGCAAATATGCTCTTCATAAGACTGGTTATGACTTTTCTGATATGACTCTTTTTATGCAGCTGAACAACCTAGCAAGCATATGGTTTCTCGCGCTTTTTCTCTCCATTATAGTGACTGGTGTGCTTGAGCTTCGATGGAGTGGAGTCAGCATTGAAGATTGGTGGCGAAATGAGCAATTCTGGGTCATCGGAGGTGTCTCAGCACATCTTTTTGCAGTTTTCCAAGGTCTTCTCAAGGTCCTTGGGGGAGTTGACACAAACTTTACCGTGACGGCAAAAGCAGCCGATGATTCTGAGTTTGGGGAGCTCTACCTCTTCAAATGGACTACCCTACTGATTCCACCGACCACATTGATAATCCTGAATATGGTGGGCGTGGTGGCAGGAGTTGCTGATGCCATAAACAATGGGTATGGTTCATGGGGTCCTCTCTTTGGAAAATTATTCTTTGCCTTCTGGGTTATCGTGCATCTTTATCCATTCCTGAAAGGTTTGATGGGAAGGCAAAATAGGACTCCTACAATTGTTGTTCTTTGGTCAATTCTTCTAGCTTCAATCTTTTCTCTAGTTTGGGTTCGGATTGATCCGTTTTTGCCCAAACAAACTGGTCCCATACTTAAACAATGTGGAGTGGAATGCTGATATCCTTCCATACCTTGTGTGATCTTGTCATTCTAAATCTCTGCCATTTTCTCCTTTTGTAATTCATGTTATTCAGGGTGCTGTATTGTACCTGGTCAACCGACTGAAGCCTTAAATTTTGTCACTATTTCAATTGCAATTATTGATAAGTTCATATTTTGATGTATATGGTAAAAAAAACTCAACCCTTAAATTGTCATAATTTCAATAGCAATAATCAAAGAGCTATAGCAATCCCAAAATTTCTGTAATTATGTACATGAAATTATCACATGAACGTATGGTTGATAGATTAGATATAAGATATCTAATTTCTATTTGAATGCGCTGGATAGTTAGTAAAATCGCCTTGACGTCATAACATCACTTTTCTTGATTTGTTAGTAAACCATTTTTCCGGCCTCATTTCTCGAATCAGTACTATGCAAAAACTTGGTCAAGCTCGAATATCTAGACCTCCCTTCCCCATTTCAAGATAGTACCAATATCTGACTGACAATAAAAAATTTGAAGTCGTTATAGTTAGCAATTGACTTCCGAGTAGCTGTTGAAAACCATGTTCATTTTTACTTTGTCTTATTTTGTATTGCCGTCATAGTGGACCAAAAGTTCAAGTCTTTGTTAACTTGATGCAGGATCTGTATCTCATAACTACCACCATTCTTGGTTCTTGAATTTTGAGTCAAATAAACAAAGCAAAAACTGGGAATTTGTAGTATTACAGCTTGTGGCCTGTGGGAATATCCATGACAGTCTTATTGCTTTATTTTCTTCTTCTCTTTTTACTTTCACCCAGGTCTGCCTTTTCTGCAAAAAATGAAGCTGAGGCTCTTGTTACTTGGAAGAGAAGCTTGTCACCGTCTTCTGTTACCAATTCATGGTCCCTTTATAACATCAGCAACCTTTGTAGTAACTGGACAGGGATTACCTGCAATGAAGGGGGCTCCATTTCTGGAGTAAATTTATCGAATGCACATCTTTCCGGCAGAATCGACGGACTCGATTTCGGTTCATTCCCAAATCTCACCAGTTTCAACATCAATGGAAACAACCTTAGTGGGTTTATACCGCCTACAATTGGATATGTATCCAAGATCATTTTCTTGGACCTCAGCAACAATATCTTGGAGGGCATCATTCCACCTGAGATTGGGAACTTGACAGAGATTCGGTACATTAGTTTCTATAATAACAATCTCAACGGGAAAGTTCCATATCAAATTGGCAATTTTCAAAAGGTAAGATACATGGATTTCGGCTCCAATTACTTGAAGACAAGTGACTGGTCTAAAATCCCGGCCCTCCCTTTTTTGACACATCTCAGCTTTTATTACAATGAACTCACCTTGGAATTTCCAAATTTTATAACCAGGTGTCACAACATTACTTTTCTTGATTTGTCTCAAAACCACTTTTCCGGCCGAATTCCCGAATCAGTATACAAAACCTTGGTCAAGCTCGAATATTTAAACCTCACTTCTAATTCATTTCAAGGCCCTCTGTCTGCAAATATTACCAATCTGTCCAACTTGAAAGAAGTTCGTTTAGCAAACAACCTACTCTCTGGCTCAATACATGATTCCATAAGCCTCATATCCAGTCTCCAGATTCTTGATATATCTAGCAACTTATTTCAGGGAAATATACCGTCTTCTTTAGGCCAACTCAAGAATCTTAGACAATTGGATCTCAGGATGAATAACCTCAATTCAACAATTCCTCCTGAGCTCGGCCGATGCACTGACCTTACCCTCTTGGCCTTAGGCTTTAATTCGCTTGCAGGACCTCTGCCTCAGTCATTCTCAAACTTAACCAAATTATCTGAGTTGGGACTATTTGACAACAATCTTTCTGGCGAAATCTCTCCTTTTTTAAGCAATTGGACCAAGCTAACGTCATTGCAGCTTCAAAACAATCGGTTCGAGGGGGTGGTTTCATCTGAAATAAGCCGGCTAACAAATTTAAATTACCTCTTTCTGTATGATAACGCATTTTCAGGCTCCATTCCACTGGAAATCGGGAACCTCCAAAATTTGTTGATGTTAGACCTTTCAGGTAATATGTTCTCAGGTGCAATACCACCATCAATCACAAACCTCACAAAGCTCTCTTTCCTAAGCCTTTATTATAACAATCTCTATGGAACTATTCCACCTGCTATTGGGAATTTAACATCACTCCAAGTTTTTGATGTCAATTCAAACCAATTGAGTGGGCAGTTGCCTGAGTCTGTCTCCAATCTCCATGCTTTGGAGGTTCTTTATTTGTTTGACAATGAGTTTTCGGGCATCATTCCCATGGATTTCGGAAAAAATATTCCCGGATTGACCAATGTTAGCTTTTCTAATAACAACTTCTCAGGACAACTCCCACCAGGATTATGTAGTGGATTTTCTTTGGTTCAGTTCACAGCCAACAACAACAATTTTTTCGGGCCGTTGCCTGACTGTCTGAAAAATTGTTCTAGCCTTCAGAGACTAAGGATTGAATTCAACCATTTTTCCGGAGACATCTCGGAGGCATTTGGAATCCACACGCACCTGCGTTATCTACTATTAGATTCAAATGAATTCACAGGTGAACTTCCCACTACACTAGGAATTATGTGCCATTAACTATTATTTTTGGTGCTACAACATTCACAGGTGAACTTCCATTCTTTTTTTCCCCTAACAAGTAAATTGACAGGGGAGATTCCATCATCCATTTGCGCCACGAGCGTCCTTCAGATTCTCCATCTGTCAAATAATAGATTGGAAGGAACAGTTCCACAGTGCATAGGAAATGGAAGTGCTTTAATATCTCTCAACTTGAATGACAACAATTTGGAAGGAAAATTGCCTCAGTCCTTGGCCAACTGTCTACAGCTTCAGGTTCTTAACCTCGGAAGCAACAAAATGCACGATTTTTTCCCCTCTTGGATGGAAAATCTTTTGGAGCTTCGAGTTCTTGTGTTGAGATCTAACAGGTTCCATGGTATGATGCCTGCTTTGAGGACTAATCTTTCGTATTCTATGTTGCAAGTTTTTGACATTTCGGACAATCAATTCAATGGTGCTTTGCCGAATCAATATTTCAAGAATTTCAAATCCATGATTGATGCAAAGGACACTGGAACTGTCAGCTCAAGGTTACCTACTTATCAGGAGTCAATTACAATAGTTATGAAAGGGAAGGAGCTTCAATATCAGAGAATTCTGAAAACACTTACCACCATTGATCTATCAAACAACATGTTCCATGGAAATATTTCAGATTCAATAGGAATGCTCAACTCGTTAAGAAATTTGAATTTGTCCCATAACATGCTCACAAGTCATATTCCCGCAGATATTGCATATATTTCGGCACTAGAATCGTTGGATTTATCTTCAAATCAACTGGTAGGAGAAATTCCCCAACAATTAACAAGGTTAACATTTCTGTCATGGTTGAATCTGTCAAATAATCATCTTGTTGGGCCGATACTCTCTGGTGGTCAGTTTCTCACATTTGACAACAGCTCATACATAGGAAACTCTGGATTATGTGGATTTTCTTTGACTAAGAAATGCACATATGATGAAGAAAAACCACGGGAACAACAAGGCGATGATGATGATGATTTCAGTATTTTGGATGGATTTAAGTGGCAAGTAATTCTCATGGGATTTGCATTTGGAACATTATTTGGAATCATTGTAGGTAATTTCATTTTCTAATTCTAAATCCAGCACAGAATAAAGTATGGTTGTGTATACATAGTATTATTCCATAGTTTTGAGCTGTTGGTTGAGAAAAGGCGTGGTTGCTTAGTTATGGGGGCATTATGCAACGATTTTCTTGCATGAACAAGTGATATTTCACCCCAAATTAAAAGTAACCATTTCATCTGAATAACACCACCACTATGTCAAAACATTTGTTGCATGCATGGCTTATCACTGATCTAGAATCACCTGGTGGCATTTGATGCAAAGTTATGGTAAACTTAGGTAGTGTTTGCAACCTCTAAAAATAAGTGATTATGGAGATTCTCTTCACAAATAATCACTTATTTTTAGAGGTTTCAAACACTATCTTAATGTGTCAGTTGATTAGAATCGACAAATTGTGACGTAAAAATTATTCATCAGGCATCATCACATACATCAATCCATGGTCTAATAATTTCGACTTTCGACTATTTAATCATTAATAATTGTTATCACTCCATCGGACAAGTACTTTAAAAATGAAAAAAAAAAATTAGATTATGTTTTTACTGTAAAATTTTATGATTTTTTTTTGAAATTTTTTTATTCAAGTATAATTTTTACAAACTAATTGAGATATATCCTTTGATATTTTTAAAATTAAAAAAAAAAACATCTTAATTATTTGTAACTATAAAAATATTTTATAAAAAAATTGTTCAAACAAATATTTATTTAAAATAACTTTTAAAACCTTTCATAAATTTTTTTTTTTTAAAATTTTTAAAAGAATTATGAAGATACTCGGTATTAAGTACATAACATGGACTTAACTATTAGGATCGTACATAAAACTTGTGGTGGTTATCAAGTGACAAATGGAGTTTCGCTGGATTCTTTGAAGTGCATAATATAGTCAAATAGAAGACAGAGATATTGCAAATTTATAAGTAAAAAAATTGCACTTAAGTGACAAATGGAGTGTAGTTAGTTGTTCAAGAATTGGCCTCCTAACAACGTCGTCAATCTTGCGTTTAGTTTACTAGTTCTTCCAATCAACAAGGCTTGTACATAAATGAAGCTAGATTCAAATATCTTTGTTGATTTGATGAATCTACCACCATTCTTGGTTCTTGCTGCAAAATTTGGAAAATGACAGGAGCAAAAATAGCCATGATACCATCCCAAAGATGTTCATTCTCATTGCTTTGTCTTCTTCTTTTTATCTCCTTACTTTCACTCAAATCTGGTTTTTCTGCAAAAACGGAAGCCGAAGCTCTTGTGAAGTGGAAAAGAAGCTTGTCACCATCTTCTGCTACCGATTCGTGGTCTCTCGATAACCTCAGTAACCTTTGCAACTGGACAGGGATTACCTGCAACGACGAGGGCTCTATTTCCGAAATATATTTATCCAATGCAGATCTTTCCGGCAGAATCGACGGATTCAATTTCCATTCATTCCAGAATCTAACCAGCTTCAACATCAGTGGAAACAACTTCAGTGGGGTGATACCGCCGAGTATCGGCTATCTATCCAAGATCACTTTCTTGGACCTAAGCAACAACAACTTGCATGGAATCATTCCACGGGAGGTTGGAAACTTGACAGAGATTCAGTACATTAGTTTCTATCGCAACCATCTCGAGGGAGAAGTTCCATATCAAATTGGAAATCTTCAAAATGTGAGATTCTTGGATTTTGGTTCAAATGACTTGGAGGCAACTGATTGGTATAGAATCTCGAGCCTCCCTCTTTTAACGCACCTCAGCTTAGATCACAACAACCTCAGCTTGGAATTTCCAGATTTTATAACCAGATGTCTCAATCTTACTTTTCTTGATCTGTCACATAACAATTTGACAGGCCGAATTCCCGAATCAGTATTCAAGAATTTAGTAAAACTTGAGTATCTATACCTCACCTCCAATTCATTTCAAGGGCCCCTGTCTGCAAACGTTAGCAATCTATCCATGTTGCGAGATCTTCGATTGGCAGACAACCTGTTCTCTGGCTCTATACCTGATTCCATTGGTCATATACCAAATCTCCAAATTCTTAAACTTTCTCTCAATGCATTCCAAGGAAACATTCCGGCTTCTTTAGGTCAACTAGGAAATCTCGAGCAACTAGATCTTCGGATGAACGAGCTGAATTCCACTATTCCTCCTGAGCTATGCTTGCTCAAAAATCTCAATCATCTTATTCTGTCTGGCAATATATTTTCGGGATCCATCCCGCAGGAGATTGGAAACCTCCAAAATTTGTTTACATTAGACCTTTCAACTAATCTGTTCTCTGGTGCATTGCCAGCAACAATCACAAACCTCACAAATCTCTCTGTTCTAAATCTTTTTCACAACAATTTCAATGGAAATATCCCACCTGCTATTGGAAATCTAACATCACTTCGAGTTTTTAATGCCAGCATTAACAAATTGAGTGGGAAATTACCAAAATCCATCTCTAATCTCAGTAGGTTGGAGACCCTTTCTCTGTTTCATAATGAGCTTTCAGGCATCATTCCAGAGGACCTGGGAAGATATAGCCTTGTATTGGCCAAAGTTAGATTTTCATTTAACTTCTTCTGGGGTCGACTTCCCCCTTACCTGTGCAATGGCTTTGCTCTTACTGATCTTAGAGTGAACAAAAACCAGTTTTTGGGGCCCTTGCCTGATTGCTTGAAAAATTGTTCTCACCTTCATCTAGTAAGGCTTGATGACAACATATTTACGGGCGATATCTCAGAGTCATTCGGAATTCACACACAGCTTAAATTGATCAATATCAGACTAAATAAATTTACTGGCCAACTTAAGCCAAAGTGGGGACAATACAAACAGCTCTCATGCATTCAAATGGGTAGCAACGACATATCTGGAGCGATCCCCACCGAGCTAGGCAATTTGACACAGCTGCATTTTCTACTCTTGGACTCAAATAAACTCACAGGTGAACCTGCCACTTAACTAGGAATAATGGGTCGTTTGATTTCTTTCTTGATGCTTGAACAATGATAGGCTAGTGGTTTAATTCCTTAATCACGAAGACATAAGAAAAGTAACAATTGCTACGGGCACACAGAGAGATTCGTTTTTTCATTTATTTACTTTATTTTATTTTCTACCAAGTTCCATATTTATCCCCTAACCTCCAACTTAACAGGAGAGATTCCGTCATTTCTTTGCGCTATGAGAGCCCTCGAGGTTCTTCATCTGTCAAATAACAGTTTGGAAGGAACAGTTCCACAGTGTTTAGGAAATGGTAGTGCTCTGATATCTCTTAACTTGAACGGCAACCATTTGAAAGGAACACTCCCTCAGTCCTTGGCCAACTGTCGACAGCTTCAGGTTCTTGACCTCGGAAACAATAAAATGCAAGATCGTTTTCCCTCTTGGATGGAAAATCTTTTAGAGCTTCGAGTTCTTGTGTTGAGATCTAATAGGTTTCATGGCACGATGCCCGCGCCAAGGAATCATGTTTCCTATTCTATGATGCAAATCTTTGACATGTCTGACAATCGATTCAATGGCTCTTTCCCTGATCAATATTTCAAGAATTTCAAAGCCATGATTGATGATATGAAAAATGGAACTCAGACAATTACGTCATTGTCTCCTGCTTATGCAGAGTTTGTGACAATCATTGTGAAAGGAAATGAGCTTTATTATAAGAGAATTTTTGAAGCTCTAACTACCATTGATATGTCAAACAACATGTTTCATGGAAATATGTCAGATTCAATTGGAAGACTCAACTCATTACGGTATTTGAACATGTCTCATAACGTCCTCACCGGTCATATTCCTGCAAGTATAGGACATCTACCGGCACTAGAATCATTGGATTTATCTTCAAATCAATTGGTAGGGGAAATTCCCCAGCAGTTAACAATGTTAACGTTTCTATCACACTTGAATCTGTCAGAAAATCATCTTGTCGGGTCGATACCTCAATCTCTGCAGTTTCTTACATTTGACAACAGCTCTTACTTAGGAAACCCGGGATTATGCGGATCGCCTTTGACCGAGAAATGCAAAGCACCAGCAGTTACAATGTTGCCACAACAAGGTGACTATGATTCTAGTATTTTGGATGGATTTAAGTGGCAAGTGATTCTTATGGGATATGGATTTGGTACATTATTTGGAATCATTTTAGGTCATTTCTTTTTTTAACATCAAATCTCCAACTCCAACACCATGATTTACATGAGATTCGCGCTCTAAATTCAGAATAAGTGGTTTTTCACTGCAACCACAAAATGATAAATTACTGAGACATTTTTTTGTTTGTTTGTTGCATACAAATTTTAGTTTTACCTAAACAGTAGTAGTGTAGTACTACTTCATATGTTAATATACACAGTTATGCCCAATAACTGTTAGAGAAAGTGTGCGGAAGAGACGGAGTGAGAGGGAGAACAAACGAATGAATTTGAGTTTGTTAGAGAAAGTGAGCGGAAGAGACGGAGTGAGAGGGAGAAAAAATAAATAAATAAATCACTTGCATGAAATATGAGTCCATGGCATTATTTATCAATGATTGTTTCTCATTCTATCATAGCACACCCATAATTGCAGGGCAGAATTATCAATTTATAATCCTGCCAGGTCAACAAAGTTCAACCTCAATGTTCATTTACAAGTGCGCTTGCCACCCCCCCAACAGAGAAGACTCCTCTTTGAGGCACATTGTATTCTCTGTCTATTTGCTCTTTCTTTTCGAGTTCAATCTCTTATGCATCATCTAGAAAGAATTTGCGCCCTGAGAGGTACACCTACAGCTACTCAATGCAATGCTACCTATATCGTTGAAAACATTACAGTACTCTTGAGAGCTTGTTATCCCGTCTAGAATTTGTTCATATTTTCTTACAATACGATGTGTAGAATATAAAGTATATAAAAACAAAACTAAAGAGAATAGTTAGATTGGGGGAGCACCTAGATCCTCTTCTACCTTGTTATCATTGCATCGCTTCAGCATAAGTAGCTGACCTCTCAAGTGAATAATCTGCAACATGAAAAGGGACAAAAAAAAAACTAGTACTTTTTTTCCAAAAGAAGCCATCCTCTCAGAAGATTTGGCCACGAGGAGTGTAGAAAAAACAAGAGGTGAAATTCACAAAATACCTCTCCTTGAAGTAGTGGAGGAAGGCTATCTGTTGAAACTAAGCCAAATATTTCCTGTGAAACCGTCTCGTCTTTGATACCAGACCATGTTTCAGGGGGTAATGCAAGTAAAAGGGCCGTCAAGACATCATTACTTGCTGGATGCATACCAGAGTAACCACACGAGCCAGAAGGGCAGCTGCTAGCCTCAGTTTGAGATGATGGCACCAGCATATCAACTCCATGCTCTCCATTGCCATTGACCACTGTACCAGACACTACTGTAACAGGCTTGACGCCATTAGTAGCCCTGTAACATCTTACACACGTTTCCCGACAGCAAAACCTATTTGACGAACCAGATATCCCAGCAAATATTCCAGCCCCTTGGCAGCAAACAGTAGCAGCAATATTTGGCAAACTATCCCACGGATCTGAAGTTTGGTTAAACTGGCAGACAAGTTTTTCTGTAGATAAAAGATCCGTCACCATCTTATAAAGGCCAGTTTCTTGCACTTGTTTCAACACCTCTCCCTGAAAAAAAAATTGTATGGGTAGTAGAAAATTAAAACACCATACATACATTAAATACTGAGCACAACTCTCTGTGAGCAAAGGGTTCCTTTGGTTTCACCTTGATAGCAAGCCTTCCTTTTTCCTCTTGACTTAAACCTTGATCACCATCCTCTCTTCTGCGAACCTCAGCAACCCACTTAATAAACTCAGAAAAATTTGAAGGGAGAGACGTGACAACTGTGGAGAGAACATTCTTGACATCCTTCTCAGTATTTGCACTTAACAGCATTGGAACATCATCCATCAAATATTTTGCAGTCCTGGTCCAACTCTCATCCTTGCAGCTCTGCAAGGCAGTTATCCAACTGTAAACACAATCGGGAAGCTAAAGGAACCAAGGTAGGATGTGACCAAACAATATAGACTATTAAAGTCCTATAAGTGAAAACATTCATTTTTCACCCACAGCAATAGTAGATTGGAGCAACAACTATGTGAAACTTGATGTGTCGGTGGATTAAAATTGACAAAAATATTGACGCAAAAATTATTCATCAGGCATCATCACATCAATTCATGTTTGGTCAGTTTGAAACCCATGAAGCAAACACACCAAGCAACCAATGGTGCAACCACAAATGAATTAGTTAACCGGAGATTTGCAGAGTTCTTTTTATCCAAATCATTTCACCCATGTGACTACCTTTTCTGAAATACAAAAGAAAATAAATAATCATAATTCTGCTTATGAGGGTTGTTAGTAATAGCGTTATTTGGATCATACCAGGGTATACAGCAAAGCCGGTTCTCTCTGATGCCTCGACACGAGCATGAACCTGAAACCATATGCCAAGTCAATGGGGACATGCAGAGAGACAAAGGCATCTAATCAAATACGTAAGTGAGTGCATGCCAAACTGCAACCTATTGCCAATTGTCTGAAAGCCGAAGGCTTCCAGCAGATACATTAACTGCTTTCATATATGGCTTCATGGGAGGTTAAGTTTGCCAGCTTTAGTTTCTATGCAGCCATCCATCACTAAGGTGGCGAATGATATCAATAAATGACCAAAAACACGAGATGAAATTTTTCTAGAGGTAACTGTATATAGTCCATAACAAAATGCTCAACGAAATGCAAGTAGACATACCCACGTTGTTGTCCAGTTGTTTCGTCAATAGTATTCATGGCATCCCAAAGAAGCTTAAGTGGGACCCAGTGAGGAGGATATTTAAACCGCGCAACATCTAGAATCAAGGCCATATCGCGTTCAGCATGATATCCCCCAATTGGTGAAAAATGACCTGTCCCAGTCTACAAAAACTCTCATTCAGATTACAATGATATGAAGCTTGAAACCAGCAAGAAAAAAACATTATAATTTATAACAGAACCTAACTGAACTAAGAGGAATTCACTGAACTCATAACCAACACAACAGTTACCCAAAAATCTGACAAAGCCTGTCTATAACACAGGGAAACTAAATTTTCCCAAGCATACAGTCTTGAAAACATCATTATATATGCCCAAAAATAAACTTCCACCAAATGTAGCAGTACGGAAGCGGCAGCAACAAATATGGTAATTGTAACAAAATGAATGAGACTCAAATTCAGATTGCAGGAGCCAACTCAAGAGGAAAAGGCCAAAATGAAGAAATCGAAAAATTAAACATGAAAGTCTTAGCAAAAACTACGGCTTTATATGGATTATTATGATTAAATAAAAAGATCGAACAAGAAAATATCCACCTGGTTAAATGTTTCTCTGTTATAAGATGAAATCAGATGGCAATCATCTGAACTTGAACACTCCATCACATACTTCCGAAATTCATCAAAAGTGCTCTGATTTGTGCGAAAAGCTTTGACGTCAGCTCCAGCACAATGGGCCAAGCAAACAACCTTCCCAAATGGAATACCTTTGTCCTTGACCTTTTCTAGAGGCTCGCAGCAATCCAACATCGATTCATCGAACCATCTCCAAGGCCCTGTGATTAAATCTCAACAGGCTTGTGATACAAAACTTTATTTCAGGGAGGAGAAGTTAATTTCACATTATTAGAATAGTTTACGAAAGGAGAATGATAAAACAGAGTTAAAACAATTTTATAATGTTCCCAGCAATTACAGAACTCTTCTGTATGCAAAATGTGCCAATCTCTCTAATTTGTCCCCCAAATTCTCCCAGGAGAAGTGAAATTTTCAACCGCGACAAGGGTGTTCGGTGTGTGCATCTTTCAAGTAACAAAGTAATAATTTAAGAAAACTGCACGTAAATGGAAGCAAGAAACAGAGAAAAGAAGTGTTTCCAAAGATTAAGACATTTCCAACACCACAAAGGTTATTTAAATAGAAGGGTAAAGGTTGCACTTTGATCCAAATAGGCTAATAGCAATCGTTTTCCAATCTATGGCATTCTTTCCTAAAACCCATGTCAAACACCTCGTATTATATACATCCGCTATTCCGCTAGTGTTTCAACTGTCAAAAACCTTGAGACACTAAACCACCATCTTAAAAGCCCACATCAGTATGTAGCTAAGACAATAGATAAGATCATGTACCTCCCAATCTTTTCAAGGTCATTAAATTTGAAAGTGGGCATATTGGTTAAAAAAAACCGAAGTATATAACCATGAAATGAAAGAACTTTGCAGGATGCTAATTTAAGTAAGTTTGACATAGTGAAACATGATGATTGAATTAGCATGAAACCTGCCCACCGTCTTATATGAGTTACCTTTCCATCTTCTACCTGGATCAATAGCAAGGGCATTCAAGACCATTGAAAGGCTAGCCAAACCACAATAGGCAGGTTCAGATTGCGTCTGAAAATAAGAAATCAGCTTGAAAAATCCTTCCATAGTACCATTGTGAATGGCCTCTGTGAAGAGTTTCTGCAGTGCAGGCCATGAAAAAGATCCATCACTAGAAATGTGGAATATAGAAGACCATTTGTAGGCATCATCATACATACATGCTTATGTCTTAGAAACGCAACCATGGAGTCTGGAGATAATTCCCAGAACTTCCACCTCAGTTAATAGATAATATGTTAAATAATTCCAGATTTTGTCCAGAAAATGTTGAGCGAAACCTTTAAAACTACACAACTCTAAAAAATATTAATTTTACAAGCTAAAAGATAATATCATAACATGTTAAATCGAATCCATCACTGCCCAATATGTGATCATGTCATTCTAAATAAACTGAGTGTCCCTAGCTTTGATCACAAACTGCTGACACATTGTCATAGTATGATTATCATCAACAGCCCTAGATTCCTAAAAATTCAAGTTTTAAACATCAATTTCTCCACTTTACATAATCCGTTCCCATCCCATACTCATAACCTACAGATTAATTCATCAAACTTATTCCCAGAAATCTATCAGCCTCTCAAATGGAATCTCAATCCTTGCACTGAAAACTGAATTTTTCTTTCCCTAATCTTTTGTCGCTCCCAGTACAGATTTCCGGAAAAAAAAAAAAAACAAATTCTTGGCTACTACATATGTAATTACATCTTAATCTTCCTCACACTGTACGCATAATTTCAAATCACGTAGCATTTAATGTCTAATCAATAAAGCCCTGATTTATACAATAACAACAAAAAATTGAAAAGCAAAGACAAGACGTGGCATCATTTCACTTTTTCCCCAATAAATAGAGAGTAAAAAAAACCCAATCGTATTAACAAAAAAAACCACCACAGAAATACCTTGCCTTCAAAAGAAGCAAAATCAATGGCAGGAGGAGAAGGGAGTACACGCCTGTACAAGCCTGCCATCGCCATTTTTCTTCAAGCTCGGACTAGGGTTCTGCAAGTAACTGTCCCTGGATCTTTTTTTTTTAGCTTTTCTTTTTTGGGGTGGCAGAATAATATATACCCAATAATATCTTCCAAAACCCGCGTAAACAAACCGTTTTCAAAAAAGGCAGCTGAAATGAACTTTCCTTCAATAGTAACCTTTTACAACTACTCATTTAGTTAGTGATAAGTGATTTATTATTTTATACTAGCAATTATGAACACGCGATGTATGTGTTATCATATAGTATACAAATATCAATATCAAAATATAAATGAATGTAATTTAGATGAGTTATTTTGAATTTATAATATACATAGAAAAAGTTAGCTTAGAATAAAATGAGGTAAGAATAATTTTAAAAATGATAATAAGATTTATTATATAAAATGATGAGAAATGGGAGATGATTGGAAAAAAGGTTGAGAAATTGCAAGCGATTTCAAATTCAACGTGGATTTGTGGATTAAGATAAGAAGTGGATTAGTGAGATGTAGACTGAGAAGTTGGAGGTTAATAAACCAATTGAAAAGTGATAAATCAAATAGTAGAGAAATGACAAAAAAGGAAATAATAAAGTTGGTGTTCTCAAAAACAGTTTTTATAAGCCCCTAAACTATTATAAAATAGTAGAGATATATTAACTATTTGATTTTTTTTACAAGATGAAATAAAATAATTAACCGAATTCTTAGTTATTTTTGATAGATTTATATGTCATTTTAACATGAGTAACACTCATGTGAGATGGATCAACCCTACTCATATATTTAATAATAAGTAATACTTTTTTTTGCATAAAATGTAATATTTTTAATGGATAACTCATATAAGAGACTCGTCTCAAAAAAATGACTCTTGAAACTGTCTCATAGGAGTTTTTGTTGTTTTTATCTTTTAACATTGTATCGATATCATACAACGAAAAAACAAAAACAAAGATAGTTGATTAAAATTTGAAATATTTTAACAGTATGCACATATATAACTAAAATTATAGTTTCAGTCGGAAAAATATATTGTGCATAGACATTAGTATTACACAAATTTTGTCACTTACAAAAATA
Organism: Henckelia pumila; assembly: GCF_033568475.1. Taxonomy (NCBI): domain Eukaryota; kingdom Viridiplantae; phylum Streptophyta; class Magnoliopsida; order Lamiales; family Gesneriaceae; genus Henckelia; species Henckelia pumila. The sequence goes on from NC_133121.1 coordinate 144,930,741, forward strand.
ATTATAGACGTCATACATTTAATTTTGGGCATCTATTATCCTAAGTCCTAAGCCACCACCCAAAAAGGAATCTCATTCATTGTCATGAATCATGATAGTGAGTGCTTCGTCAACACCATTTGAGGAACAAGATGAGATATATTGTAATAATTTTTTTGCATTATAAATGGCATTTTCTTTTTGGAATGTATAAATGGCATTTTCATAATAAAATAAAGAAGTGTAAATTGGTTTTAAATCCTTAAACTTATGTGTTCAGTTTCTGTCAGAAAAATATATATCTTTACACTCTCTGATCCAAAAAAATAAAATTTATGCGCTCTCTGGCTCACATGTTTTTTCTCGGATAAAAATCGGTATAAAACATTTAAAATATGGTACGAATACATGATATTTGAGTATCAACTATTTCAAATATGATACTAATTAATGATTTTTGAGTACTCAAACATGTAAGTAAGTATTGATATTAGTGCACATTTTAATTCTTTGGACAAAAATCGGTACAAAACATTGAAAATATGGTTATAATATATGATATTGGAGTACCAAATATGTTACATCTTTTACAAATATATGATTTTGAGTACTTAAACATATGTTGCAAGTTCTCATATTAGTAAATATAGATTTTATACTCAAAATCTTATCTTTTGTACCAGATAAACCAATTAGTGCTCAAATATCATATAATAGTACATATTTTCAATGTTTTGTACTAAGTTCACTCGTGAAAAGACATGTGGAGCCAAAAAATGCATAAACATATTTTTGTAGATTAGGGAATGTAAACAATTTTTTTTTTTGACATGGACGGAACTCAAACTTTAATTTAAGTTTAGGGATTTAAAGTCAATTTACCCATAAAGAATCATTATTAATGTTTTTTTAGGTATCATTATTAATGTTTCTAGCATATTTATCTTGTTTTTTAGGCTCAGTTTGGTACGGGTGATGAGATAAATAATATATAAATAAGTAATGTAATGTAATAAAAAATAAATAAAAAAGGATAGTGGATATTTGATTTGATTGATATATTATAGTTTATTTGATTTGATTGATTAAGTTTTATATAAAAATGGTAAATTATCATATTATCTTTTTAATAATAATAAAAAAATATAAATAATATTATTTATAAGGGGTAATATAGTAATTTCAATTCAATGATTTGATTGATGTAAGATAAATAATTAATGATTTGATTGATGTAAAATTATAATTAATAGATGGATAAATAATATGATGAGAAGAACGTGTGATTAGATAGGATAATTTTATACATAGATTATTAATAACGGTACCAAACGGAGCTTTAACGTGCTATTTAATTTGTTTATATATTCAATTTAAATCAATCGAACAAAATATTCAAATTAATTAAATTGTAAAGGTGGATAATTTTTTTTTATCGAATTCGTTCTCCCGTATCACCAAAAACCTCGTATATTAAACATGGAACTTTGGATACCAATTTGTAGATGTGATAAATATACTATGAACAATCTACTGATCGATATAAATTTCAAGGGAACTTGGATATTGATATGTTATGCAGCGATGACCAATTTATTTCAATATCTGTCACAGAAAATGAGGCATTTCTTTGCCAAAAATGCCATATTCATGGCAATAATAACATTAGAAACGACAGTAGTACTACATATTCTACTACGTATTCTGAATTCTATTCCATCGCACACCTATGGAAGCAGATCCTCTCGATGATAGCAGAATTTGAACAAACAGAGAGTTCATAGTTGGTTTATAGAGAGACCATCAATCTGAAAAAAAAAATAAATTTCTTGAATGTGAACATGTTGCTAGCTACCTAGGCCAAAAAAACTTCAGTTCGAGACGAGCAAAATCAAGGGAAATCCCCCAGAAACATCAATGCCCACTAGACTTTAATCTACTCTCATCCTCTTCTTCTTGTATACTCGGAATAGGACTCGGTCCAAAGCTGGTGTTTCCTAACGTGGAGCCAGCAGCATCAGGTCCATTGGAGTTGGAGCCTTTGGATCTTGATTTGGATGATCCACCGCTGCTGACAGACTCCTTGGACTTCTTTCTACGCGATTTCTTGGGGATGTCGGGGAGGTCTCGTGAGGGCGAACTGGTTCCTTGGCTCGATTCTTGTAGCTGGCGAGTGGACTTGACGCTGCCACCTTCTGATGAATCCTTGGAATGATTCCTTCTTGAATGTCTTGATTTGGTTGATGAGTCTTTCTTTCTCGGGGAGTCGGTTGTGTTGTTGTCTGCTGAGGCATGGCGCCTGGAAGATTTTGGTAACTCAGGGAGATCCTTGCGTGGAGAATTTGCTGATTTGATGCCTCTCCCTGAATCTACAATTCACCATATTTTATGCAAACAAAATATCAGTTGTTATATATATGGTTTTATAATTTCTTTTGAGCAAATCAATATGAAAAGAATTTGAACCTGCTGAAACCCATTTGATTTCAGGGTTATCTGCAAGTTCTTCTGGAGGAGGGCCCAACGGCGCGGACTGGAATCCTGTTTGAGATGAAAAATCTTTCATCTGCACCAATTTCGCGGTAAACGACCCAATTTAGTTAGCATATGAAAAGACTGGCTGCAACATTTTCTCAAGGCATCAAAATGCTTGCTTTTGATCAAAAAAAGGAGATGAATACCCAGCTTGGTGAATCAATGGATGGTCCATCCCATCCTATGTGAGCTACATGCTTTACATCTGTGGGTAAGCCAATCTGCATTTCTGGCTCTTTTTCATCCTCTGCATAAAAAAAAAGGTTCTCCTTTTTGTTAACATCTATTTCATAACAGTATATCTGTCGTCCCTGCAAAAGTATGGTATTCAACGGGTTCGTCTATACTGCACCGGGTGCAATCACTACCATTAAATTCCAACTCTTGAGTTGGAAAAAAAAAAAGGTTCATTCGGTGTGGTCGCCATACATGGTTTGCATCGCGAATTAGATGCAAAGAAACAAACACTAGTGTAACACATTGTACAAGGAAAAAGATAAAACGCTCACCGAATATCTGGGAAATGTATCTTAGGCCTTTCAAAAGGCCCTTCACCTTAGTCGACATCTTTATATCTTCTTCTTCTCTGCAATTCAAGGGAACATGCATGGACTAAGTGGAGAAAACCAACCCTTTACAAGGAAAGACAGTGACTTTATATCTCATATACTTGAAATCGATCCATGCGACCGAAACAACATGGATTCTTGAGGTTCAAGATGGAGGGTTATCGGAGATAATATTGATATGTATCTGATTTCCTTGGGGGTGGTTGACTCTGTTTTGCGAAAACGTAAAGATGTTCAAAACAGAAAGACTCAACAATCCAAAAGCAAATGCTGTCAAACCGAAACCTTTCATCTATTCAATGGCAATGAAATCTTTGGTCCACATTGCCCGTTAAGACAGACAGAGCATGCCCACCATAGAAACTTTTGGTTGGAATTAATGTATTCCAAGAAAACTGTAAATTCATGCTAAATTTAGAACAGCTGTAACGAAGACTTGGGGTTCCTGGGATGGCGGGTAATCTGCCACTTTTTTATTTTTCCATTGTTGAAACCGTAAGTATAGCTTCACTTGAATTTCATGATCATTTTACTTAGTGGTACAATTTTGGATTTTTTCACTGTACACCGTGCATCTCACAACTAATTACAACAAAAAATTTAGTATTTAACATAATAATAAGTATACCTTTATTTGAAGATTGAGATCAAATTTACCCGCAAAAACACAATCTGAATTTATACGATGAAGACTTTGTAAAATTTGATGTGTCTTGTGTGGATTTTGTTGGAGATGAGCATGCAATATAGTGTACAAAGTTTTTTTTTTTTTTTTTTTCTGGTGCTCTTCTTCTATATATTGCATGCTCATCTCCAATAAAATTTGATGTGTCTGACTGTTTTTTTATGGTCATGAACAAATTTCAAGTGGCATGACTTCAAATTGTTTTTTATTTATGGTCATGAACAAATTTCAAGTGGCATGACTTCAAATTGTTTTTTATATCACGCAACCTTTTAGGGCGTGACTACATTTTTATCACACCAATTTAGAACCCAATTTTAGAGTGCATTAATGTCTTTTTTGATCGAAGCATAACGTTTTCTTTATCTTTGAATTCATTTCTTCCACGAAAGGACTCTTTAAGAAGCCTTCCACTACTAAGTGCCAAAATTTTTGGAACCCAAATGGTGTACAACGAAAAATTCGTTAATGACCGATGATCCAACTGTATACATAATTTTAAATTTGGATTTGGGTAGAACTTATCTTGTGTATAACAAGTCTCCCCCAACATCATTGTTTTTGGCTAAAATCTAGCATTTTCCATGATGTCCTGTATGTATATCAGCAATCCATTGCTAAGACTTGACGAATTGTGCACTATTCCAGGCTTCCGGTGTAAAAACAAAATCGTCCCATGGCTCGATTCGCATACTTCGATTGTGGAAAAGGAGATTTAGACTCGAGTGTTGTTATGTTGTCATGAACTTGAACACAGGCTTGAAGAAAATTCCAATCTCATGAAGTTCGAAAAAACTTAGTATAACTATGATTAAAGAAAACAAAAACTTGGTATAACTTGATAGATGCCGAAGAAGACCCGTGTGTACTGTCAATAATCATGTCAAAGCACACTTTTGAACACAAGATACTTATTGAATCAGATGTTACATGCTGGGCGGTGCACCACCAAAAATATAAATATAACCGGATTAAATTATTGAAAGGGAGTATTCGGGTCTCCCATTAATCTTTTTAAGATGCCTTGAGATCATCCATCCCGACGCTAGCCTGCCAAAAGGGGAGGATATACATTATTTCAACCACAAGTATCGCTGACCAAAGGCTTTTTACTAATGGATCTTTCTTAGTCAGAGCTCTTACCAAGAACTTGTGGTTCTCTTCAAGAAGTGGAGAGAAAGTAGTGCAAAATTTTTCGATATCACCATTTATGTCACCAGAGCCACCTACGACATCCAAGAATTTTTTCCTATCAGGAGCGAGCTTCATGGCAATCTGTGTGGTTTTAATTCAGAATGCGTGTTAGAAGGGCTAATTCGAAACTTAGACGAAGGCAAATCCTATTAGCAATACTACCTAATTTATCATGATGGCCAAATTTTTGTTTATATCTTTGTTAAAACGTCCATAAACAACCAATTGTAGGTGACAAATAATCCCAACGAAAAGCATCAGGAAAGACTGATTTGAATGTACATACCGTAAAGCTTGAACTGGCCAGCCATCCATGCCACTTTTTCAGGGTTTTGGTGTAGGAATCAGAACAAGCTAGAGACATGGCCCAATCTTGATGCTCCAGTAAATTCCGAAACAATTCCACCAAGAAATCCATGGCCCTGATAATATAGAACAATTTAGATCTGCTCTCAAATAACACAGGTGCTCATGGTGAGAATTTAGCTCTTTGCAGGTGTTAGAATACGTGCCTCAATGGATTTAAACACCAGATAGGAGGAACAAAAAGCTAATTGCAGAGCAAATAGAAAGAGATGGTACCTGGTCAACCACAACAGACCATTGGTGCAACTGGATGAGCCTTTAGCAGTCTTAGCGTCAACTTCTTCCTGTATCATGCTATACAGGTGATTATATTTTGTTGGGTTGGATGTATACTTGTCCTCTAGCCTCTGCAGTAATGGGAAAACGTGAATGCCAAATGATAAGTGATACACACAAAAAGATCTTTGAGAATAAAGCAAATCGACCAATAGAAAGATTATCATGTCCTCAATTAGTATATATTAACTATGGAGGGAAAATCTCTCACAGTTATATTGCCTCCAACATCAGATTTGACAAGTGCCATGGCAGCTCCAAACTTTTCTGAGCAAATAAACATGAATCAAGATTCAAAACCAAAATTTTAAATGCTGCTGGGTGTTCCAGAAGACACTTTGCAAGATAATTCTTCACAATGGTTGAATGAGGTAAGAATTATCCTACAAAATGATTTGAAGACAATATATTTGCATAATCTAACAACGCAAAATGTGCAAAAGAACTGCCCCAAGAGTCGACATAGTTTACCTATGACAGGTATAATTAGCTTGCAAACATCCAAGAATTGCTTTGTCAGCATTACTCCTTCCTCTGTCTTCACGTGCTTCATTCCTTCCAATGCAGGTGAGAACACCGTGCCTTCCATCTCTCTTGCTTAAATGCACTAGTGAATATCACACATTTTAGAAAGATGAATACATAAAATGTGCAGAAGGGGGGTAAACAAAATAGATCCAGATGTCCGTGAAAATGGAAAGGACCTAAATATACCATTTCTAAATAATACCATAAAAAGCAAACTACGAAACACAGCGAATACATAAAATGTGCAGAAGGGGGGTAAACAAAATAGATCCAGATGTCCGTGAAAATGGAAAGGACCTAAATATACCATTTCTAAATAATACCATAAAAAGCAAACTACGAAACACAGCTTGCAAGGCAATACTTCAGAGAAAAATACATCATAAATCAACCCACAGCTTGCAAGGCAATACTTCAGATAAAAATACACCATAAATCAACCCTCTGCATCAGGAGTAGTCCCTCTTTAACATTATTCTGTCCTTAGTATGCACTCATAATGACAAGGTACCCTAGCACACATTCAGATCAAACCAGCCTAACGGACCATCTAAAACTATTGTCGCAGTCATCCAAAATCAGCCATTAGATTGTTGAATCCTTTATTGAAAAACTCAAAAAACTTTTTCTATTGTTTTGTCTAAATGAAAATTCGAGAAAATCCTAGCGCGAACCCATAAAAGAAAACACCTTTACTGATTAAAAATATAAAATATTAATACAAAATTGTAGCAGATAAATCATCAAAAGGTGGCAAAAGATAAAATCTTGCACTATGCAACCAAGAAAAAAGTAGTCAGAGCAAAAGCTAGTGATGCTTGCAGCCCGGAAGAGGGTGTGCAAGAGAAGACGAATACTCTTTTATTTAGTTCCCCTCCCTTGCAGCCTCTCGTTTTCCATGGATAGTTTCTATTTATCGTTGAATTATCTCCAGAACCATCAGGCCAGAGGCAATTCGGACAAGCCACGCTCATCTTTCTGCAGCCAGAGATAACCCAAAAGAAATAGAAACCGTGGAAAATGTGGGCATTCAACAAGGGGAACCAGCAGTTTTGTCTCATTTTTCCTGAAAAGTAAACTCAAATAGAAACTTTCAAAATCGTTCAGCCATCACACAGAAATCTGAAACGCAGTTAAGCATCAAGAAAAAACTTTAACCACCATTCAATCACAAACCCAAACAAGGGGGAAAAAACAAAAATAGAATCAGATTGGCAATCACATCAGCAAACTTCACAATTGAATTGATCAACAAAAAGCTTTACGGGATAGAGATCTGAACTTACCTGAAGGTTTTAGCTTTCAAATTTCAATAGTGGAAGGCAGAAAAAAGCCAGACTAGACAGGTCTGGGAAAGTTTTTGTTTCATTTATTTTTCTTATATTTATATTTAATTTAAATTTAATATTTCTGTTTGCCTTCATGTGAACAGAAAGAGAAATGAATTGAAAGGCCAGAGCTTTATTTTGGGTCGGACTTAAGAAAACGGAAAGATAAAAGAAATGGGGACTCTAAAACAAAGCCCACCTCAAAATCCAATGAAAAGCCAAATTTTTGTTTGGGCCGGCCCGAATAAAACCCTATCCGTATAAATCTTCAGCGGCGCACTTCCCTGGGAGGAAGACTGCATCCTCTACTCCTTCAGCAGTCCGTTCACGCGCCGCCGAAGATGGTGAGCAAGCACCGGAGAACTACTCGTTTTCTTTGTCTGTGAATTTTTGTACGAATTCATGTTGTTTGTTACAGTATCGGAAATTGATGATTTTGAGTCATTTGTGTTTAGCCGTTCAAGAGGTACGTGGAGATCGGAAGGGTTGCCCTTGTCAATTACGGGAAGGACTACGGGCAGCTTGTCGTCATCGTTGACGTCATCGACCAGAACCGGGTATGACTATTCGGTTCGTATTTTGTACTGCCATTTGCTGATTTGCAGCTTGTCTTTCATTTGCTTCTGGTTTTTTTTTATATTAATGTATTTTTCGGTTCATGCTTTTTTCACAGCATTTGTTAGTTGTTATGTGTTCTTGCAGTTAGGGGACTTTACTCTTTGTGATGTGCTGTTTGCCTCACTTGCTTGGCTGTAGATCTTGTGATTTATATGCTTACTGTGATGATACGAATTTGCGCAGTATTTTTGCTAAGGGGGTATTTTAGTTTGTGATGGGGTGATAATCATAGAAATGTCGTTTGGTGTTCTGTGGATAGCAAAAGGATGCTTCTGGAATCTGATTGTCGACAATTCACATGGAGAGAGATGACCAAATGGTTTTTAATTTTCTGCATGCACTTGACATGCTCAATGGCTGAGAAAATTGTTAGCCCTTGAGGCTTTTAGTGTATCTTCTCTTGGTAGGAGAATCTATGTCCTATCCATGTTGATCAATGATTCAAATGAAAAGCCTTTTTACGGATTTTATCTTAACAGTCTGTGGAATGTTAGTCCTGGTGGAGTAAAAAGAACAAGTGTTTTGTAGGATGGCTCTTTAAGTGTGATTTGGCTTGACAGTCAAGTGCACTTATGAAATCATTGACAACCATCTTGAAATACTGTTTTATGTTAACGCCATAGTTGAATTTTTCTTAGTTTGCATATTTTAGTTTCCAATCTCTTAATCTCTATCTGGATGTGCTCTTTGCCGGTTGAATGAAAATACGGTACTAAGTTGTTTAGCCATTTGCGCAAATGACAGGCTCTTGTGGATGCTCCTGGCATTGTCCGGAGCCAGATGAACTTCAAGAGGCTTTCCCTCACAGACATAAAAATCGATATTAAAAGGGTTCCCAAGAAGAAGACCCTTATAGCTGCCATGGAAGCTGCCGGTGGGTTTATAGATTTAGAAAACCTCATTGCACATTGACTACTGCATGTATAGGCAAATAAAAATGGATGCCCTTTCTGACTCATCTTGCAGATGTCAAGAACAAGTGGGAGAGCAGCTCATGGGGTCGGAAGTTGATTGTACAAAAGAGAAGAGCTGCTCTTAATGATTTTGATAGGTTCAAGTTAATGCTGGCCAAAATCAAGGTGTGTTATACGATCCTATATTTTTTATTTACTTCATATCAGGTTAGGCAGTTATTATCTCATCGTGTACCTCTAGCATCGCCATCTTCTGCATGATTGCATAATATATGTTGATTTTCATCATATACTAGTACTTTGCTTTCAAAGTTTGATAGCCTGTTTGAAACTGCAGAGGGCTGGTGTTGTCAGGCAGGAACTTGCCAAGCTTAAGAAAGAGAGTGCAGCCTGAAGTTCATTTTTGGATTTTCCGATTTCTCCCAAGATTTTGGAAGATGCATCAGTTTATTGTGCAGGTTTCTGTGTTGTTGAACTACAGAAAAGCTTGCAGTTACTTATTTTCCTTTGAGCTATTTGGAACAAATTTTGTATGGGATATCATAAAATTCTGGCCATATGATATTAGTTGTTTTTTTGTTATTTACTATTAACTTTGCTTATACGTTTGTCTCAACTGAGTGTAGTATTAAATTTTATTTATACGGTCCAACAAGCCAACCATATCTTAAACATATGATAATAATACAAAAATATTCGGGTTAAATTAAAATTAGTTCTGAGCTTATTTTGAGTTAATAATGACTCAGAATTTTGTGAATCTGACTTGTTTCATTTGCATCTCAATGGATAAACTCGTAGATTAGTCTGGGTTTAAAAGAATGTAATTGATTTTGTAAAATGGGTATAAAATTGGATATTTTAATTTATATCAAAGATAAGTTCTCCTTTAATTATATATCAATGCAATCATTATTATTTTAATGAAAGTTTTCATCATGTGTTAAATTCTTGTTTTGAAACATTTACCCAAAAAATCAACGCTCAAATAAACTAAATATTGCATAAGATTATCGGTTTGTTAATAAAGCTGTTCCTTCATACAGAAACAATATATTGTCTTGCACAAATATTGAAGTGCCGCATAGAACTCATCAATTCCTTGGAAGGGTAGTACACCGTAAGCATTACAACATATAAGATTCTACAACAAAAACCTGATCAAGAAAATACAATTGAAAGTGTGATGTATACATGTGTCGATGCAAGCATTTTACATTTACACAGAGAATGCGCTCCACATTTACTTATCTTACCAAATATAACGCACTCACAGGTTTTACTTCCTGATCGAGAGGAACTCGAAGCTTCGAAGAGGGTCGTCCCGAGTGGCTTTAGAAGTTACTGCAGCTGCTGAGCGAGAGAAAGATGACGGCTTGAGTTCCATGCCGGTTCCAGACTGAAGTCTTTGTGTTGTAGATATACGACCATTGCCCGAAACCAGCCTGCTTGATTGCCAGTTACTGAGATCACCAGAGGAACCTGGTCTCGTGGTCGAAACAACTGCCTTCTTAGAAGAGTTGCCATTTCGCGAACTACGAACTTTTTCTGAGTCGGGTTGCTGCAGAAAATGATAGACCAGAAAAAAAGATCCAAAATATCAAATGGAGCCACAATTTATAGCATATTAACCATCTGCTACAAATATCAAGAAGCAGAAGCAGTTCTCTCAAATCTTGATGATCGATTCTTAATGGGAAAGGGTAAAGAGCAAATACCACATCCTTGGATGAAGGCACGCCTTCTGATGTTCTGTTTCTTGAATGTTCACCATGTCGTCCGGATCCTGAAACATTTCTTCTAGAGAAAGCTTCAACCGCGCCTGAAACTCTATCTCGAATATCTTGCCCAACTGAACAAAACATAAAAATATCGATCAAGCTCTAAATTCAACATTTAAAAATTTAATATGGTTCAATGATTCAGGATATATTTTTAAGTTGCTTAGTCTTAGCACTCGATGCGTACATATATATTAAATATTTTTGGCATTAAGAATTTGTGTAAAAGGTATAAAGATTATTTCAAAATGAATTTTTTTTAAAAAAAATAGCTTTTGATAATAATTTCTATGTTATGGATTATGTGATCATTTAAAAATTTGTAAGAAACATTGATAAAGAAATACTTTATTAGGATATGATAGTTATTTATTAGATACAAGTTTATTAAGATAGTTTAAACTATGAGATAAAATACGGAGAAATTATTTAAAAAATTGGAAGAAGTTGGAAAGAGGTACGAAAATCACTAATACGCCCCACAAGTTACGTAACAGATATTATGCAAGGTCAAAATTGTAAAGAAACTTTGGTATCGTATTGACACATCAAATTGGTTAGTATAAGGTGCTCGACAATTATAATATAGTAAAGATAAAGATATATGTGAGAAAAAATAATCAAGAAATTTACATGCTAGGGAGCTCATTTTGGTGAAAGTGAGATACCTGAAGTTCTTACTAGTCTTTCACCAGACGTTTCAGCAACTGCATTGCCAGTGGGATTCTGCAGAAGAATGGAAGATTACACCATTTACTAAAATTATTACAACCGGAAAAAAAAAAGGTACAACCAGCTTAAAAATAATCAAGCACTCACTCTTGCTCTGGAACTGACACCAATGTGAGGATATTTCAAGACGGTCCAATCAAATACATAGTCGAATTGGTAACCTACACAAAAATTGCTAACTGTAATTGCCAAAAACTGGAAATCCTTAACAAATGACAGCTAAAACTTTCAGTACCTTCACGAATAAATAAGTCCCGGAAGAGCCTTTTCAAGTAAGAATAATCCGGTTTGTCTTCAAATCTTAAGGATCGGCAATAATGAAAATATGATATGAACTCTGATGGATATGATTTGCACAACACCTGTAGTAAATGCAACTCGAATGAACTTGCAGCAACTGTTATAATGAAGAAAACCAAAGAATCCAGGAGGGACACTGGCCAAAATGATATAATCAGGTAACAGGTTATGCAAATAAAACTAGCAAGGTTTCTGCTGTTTTCAAGTCAAATCTTAACCCTAGAACATATGTTTCAAACATGACACCACCATGGAAAAGAATACAAATTATACATAAATTTTTTAACCTCGATAGGAGTCAACATTTTCTTTTCACTAATCTTGTCGTATTTCTGCTTTTTGGTGCCAGCTTTGAGTCCCTGCCAGGGAAGACTAGAAAACATTTCCTAGTGAGTACAGGATAAAAAGATTCGTGATAATGTCAGAGATATATAAAACTATACATGGCCAAAATCCCACATGTTCAACCAACCTTCCTCTAAGAAAATACATTAGGACATAACCAAGGGATTCCAAATCATCTCTTCGGCTTTGTTCTGCAATCATAATTAAATCAAAAACAGATAAAGGAAAATAAATCGTATAACCCGCTAAGAAAACCTACTTTCTGGATAGGGAACACTCATATGATGCATCACTTACCAACACCAAGATGTGTATTGACACTAGCATAGCGAGCAGTGCCAGTTAGGTTCTTGTTTTCCCTAAAATAAGAGGTGAAGAAATTCATCAATTATTATATCCAAGTTAGCTAAATTGCAAGAAACTCTCAGATGAACGTGACCACATTATAAGAGCAAACCATCACCGTCTGACATAGTTAACACTCATGAAACTCCATGGGATCATAACCGCAAAATTCATAAACTCACCAAGGAAGTAGTCTAATGGCTACAAAGAAGTGTGTTCAACTCATGCTTTTGTCACATCTCGAGTATGATGGAACCATGGCATGAAAGTGAATGATGTTAAACTATCCTTGTAAGCCTTAAAACCAAAAACCAAGCGGAATTACCAGACTAGGCACCAATGCACCATTTAGGTCTTAAAAAGTTCAGAATATACTCTCAGTCAGAGTCGTCGAATAAACAAAGGGTTAATTGACAATCAACAACACATGATAGCTTGACAAAAATCGACATAAGATATCACAAATTACGAAAAAGAAAATCGATGAACACTTTTCATATTCAAAATTCATTGGAAAGGCACCTGTAGGGTATGTGCTTATGGGTCTGTAGATCCCTATATTTTTTGGCAAGACCAAAATCAATGATGTAGACCTGCAACAATTACCTCAAGCATCAATAAAAATGATATCAACACCATGCCAAAAGCAATGAGGTGAACACATCAATTGTACTGCATCATTAGTATTTAACATCCACAAAAGCAAAAGTGAAGATAGCCACTAGTTTGGAATGACAGGAAAGACATTTTCTTGTCAATTATTCAAAGAATAAGCTAAACAAAAAAATCCTAGCAAAGAAACCAAATGCAATGGATCTTATAGCTTCACAATTTACACCTCAACTTAAAACTGAAATTGATCCATTGCAGTAGTTAGTGTGTTTGGATGCCTAAAAATTGGAATTTGGAATCGGATTTGGAATTAGAATTGGAATTGGATTTTAAATCCATGGAATTGGAATCCCATTTTGGTGTTTGGTAAAAATTTTAAATATAACAACGTTTATTGATAATATAAATTTTTTAATAAATGGTATTTTGTAAAATTTGTAAAGAAGACTTGAAATTTATGAGTAAGTAATGTAATATAATTTTTTGGAAAAAAAAAAACTATTTTTTAAACCCAAATCCTATGAAATCCCACGAAATCCGATCAATTTCATAAGAACTTCATTAAGTTAAATGAAATACCATGAAATTCCATCTAATACCAATCCCATTTCGAAATCTCATTTTACCAAACACCAAAAAGGTATTTATAATTCCAAATCCCACCAAATCATGTGCAAATCCTCGACTCCAAACACAGTTAAGAGTGTATTCAATGTTCTTTATCCATCATTCATTGTTGTGTGTGGAAAATGGTCGATTATATCCATTTTTTAACAATTCTAATGTTCCATATTCGAAGGGGAACAGATGGAGCAGCAGAACTACCAGCGGAAGCCCATCAAAACACTTTCAAGACTGACAGTGATAGAAAAACATACCTGATTTGCTTTGCGCCCTAATCCCATCAAAAAATTGTCAGGCTTTATATCACGGTGAAGAAAACCTCTAGAATGCATGTACTCAACTCTATTAATCTGAAAGTAATTTACAATATTACATAAACTAGAAAGTTCATAGATACATTAGTAACCTAAAGAAAAGACTTTCAACTTTTCCAATTACTTACTAGTTGATCTGCGAGCATTAATACTGTTTTCAAGGAGAACTTCCTATTACAATAATTAAAGAGATCTTCCAGACTTGGTCCCAGAAGATCTATGACCATGACATTGTATTCACCCTCGACTCCAAACCATTTCAGGTTGGGAACACCAGCTACATGACAACAGAAAGTGTCATAAAATTAGATTCACTAGATACAAGTGAATTCAATAGCATTCATACTTCATACGAGAATCATTTCAATAAAATGATCATCGTATTAATATGCAATCTGCATGAGGTTAAGATGCATACTTCCAAGTCCCAAACCCAGAGAAAAACAAAGGATGAAGAAGGGTCGAAGTTTCAATCCTCTTGAGAACCAAAAAGTGCAGTGATTTCAATATATAATCACACGCATCCCACTTCACCTCCTTAGCCCTTTAAAACCCCACTAGAGAAAACCTAACACGAAAATCGACTTTTGTGCATTGAAAGTAGATTATACTTAAGAAGTGCCTGCTTCAGATTATACGACCAAAAAACAGGTTAAGCACTCGTAACAATATCTCAAAATGATAATTCACTGAGACATGAGTAAAACGATAAAAGTACATAATAATGTTAACAATACTTAGTCTACAGTGATCAAATCATGGTTATTTCAAAATGTATCTCCAGAACTTGATATCTTACAAGAATCTATCTATTTACGTGAATTTGTACTAGTGATAGAGCAACTTACTTCCTCCTTGGAGAAGCATATAAATTTTTGATTCGTAATGAAGTTGAGGGTGTTTGGTTTTCACTGATTCCTGGAAAGCATGGTAATATGATAAAGATCAAAGTGGCAACTATATCTTACTTATGAAAGTAGCATCAACACACATCGTGTCAACTTTTTGCCGACAAACACCAAGCTTATTGAAAAAAATCTTAAAAATAAAATAAGTTGTAGAGGAGCTAATGCAAAGCAGGTAAAATAGCTAATTAAAATGAGCTGCATAAGATTGTGACTCTTCAACATCAGATAATACATGGCCGCTAGTTTTTCCTTGATAAAATACTAACTGGTTTTTTTATGTCAGCACGGTAAAGTTTGCTGAGCTACATTAGTTCAAATTTGGTGTGGTGGTACGGACATCAATATGTTTTTAATCCAGTTTCCACAAGGAAAAAAAAAATTTATCGACAAACTCTCCTTGGAAATAAAGGTTGATTCCATAGATTTGGTGGTTCAAACGTCCGGACTTCCTATATACAGCTTCTAAACTAACAAGAGATCATGGGGTAGAGAAAAACATAGATCCAAGATTTCAAAGGTAATCATTAAAAATTTCATCTTTGATATTAATCAATCTATGTGATTCCCTTGCTCCAAACTTCATTACAACAAAGAGGATGGTCAAAAGGAAGACACTGTAATAAACAAGGAAGCTTACCAACTTCACGGCTACTTCTTCTCCATTCGGTATATTCACTCCTACAATTTATTAAGGAAAAATACTCTTTTAAGACACCAAAGAGATCAACCATAGACAAGATTCCAAAATGTTCATTACCGAAACTAGAATTAAGTACCTAAATAAAGTTCACCGAATGAACCACTCCCAATTTTTCTCCCAAGCTTAAATTTTCCACCCACGACATGATCCATGGCAATCGATTCAAATAATTAAGTCCCCAATTCCAACAGTTCCACTTTAAAACCGCTCCAATTTACAATCTTGATCGATATTATTAAACCCGAAATCTCAACCAACAGCAGAGATGAAATATTCGCAGAAAGCCAAGACAATTCGAGAAACAGGAGGACTAAGGGTGGGTTCAATATTGGATCCCAGAAATCAAACAAAAGAACATCAATCAAGAGACAATACTGCTCCTTTTCCCCGAACTACATCCCAGACAAGAATACAAACCCTGAGCTAGATATCCACAATTCACAGAGTCATCAATAATCCTAGATGAATTTGCTCGAAACAAGATCGATCAACATAAGGTGTAAATTTCATTTCATTCTTTTTGCAAGGAGAAATTTGAGGGATGCGAGAGAGAGCGAGAGATTAATAACAGATTATTACTTATATGGAATAAGCTGTGGGGATATCAGAGGTTGATGATATATAATACTCCACATATACGGTCTCTTGTTTTAATTTTCACAAGAATTAACAAAAATTTATTGGGAAATTTCTATTTTATTCCTATTTAATGTATTAAAAAATAATTATACAATTTTCAAGATGTAGTTAATAGAGGTATATTAATAAAGAAATGTAAAAAAATATTACTAAATATAGTATATGACTATATATTTGGGACAAAAAAAAAACGTGGACAATATAATTGGAACAGAGGAAGTATAAGATATAATATAAGATCACACTGTAATAAATAATAATCATGATTCGATGGTTAAACGAATATTAATTTTATTGTCGAAAGTTTAACGAGATACTACGGTTTTGTTTGGAGGTGTATTTTAAATTTTTTTTTGTGTTTTTGCAAGTGAAAAAAACTTAAACTACATGTTTGGAAAAGATTTTTATAAAAGATTTTTTAGAAAGTGTTTTACAAGTATAGTTTTTAAAGAATAATTGATAAATATTTTTAGATATTTTTAAAATGGAACTATAGAAGTTAAGAATTAACATTACTTTGAAATGTTAAAATATTTATATAGAATAATTGTTCAAATACATATTTATTCTAAAAAACAACTTTTGAAACATTTCATAAATATTTTTTAAAAAACACTTTTATAAAAACGTTTTATAAGTACTTGTCCATACGGAGCGGAGCCTAAGTACTTTTGGCATGCGATACTCACATATACATAATTAAAATTTTGTGTTTGATAGTTTTTTTTAAATATATATTGTTTTGTTAGCATATGATAATTATATATTTAATACGATTTTATTGAGATGGTTTGAACATTAATGAGATATAATCTGGCCCGCGACCATATTCATGGTCTTCTCCCACCTGGAAGAGAGTTTTTGCCCTCCACAGGGATAGAACCTTGGACCACCAGACATATATACAAGTTTTTATCATCTCTGGGAGGACAAAAACTCCCTTTTCTAGGTGGAGAGAAGACCATGATTATGGTCGCGGACCCCAGAGCTGTGGCCAGATTGCCAATATATTACACCAAGAAACTCAGATAACAAATATCACAAAAACTTCTATAAGTAATAAGACGATCTCGCATGTCAATTTTGTGAGAGAAATCTCTTATTTGGGTCACCAATGAAAAAAGTATTACCTTCTGTTGGGGGTGCAATAATTGTCCCTACAGGGTAGAGCCATCGAACCATGACATTTAGGCTGCTGTGTGGTTTACAAGATTTAAGTTGCACCATTACCACCAGGTATAACTTTTGTTAAAACAGCATGTGCTCGGTTCTACAATTGGTATCAGATCCAAGGTCATGGGTTCGATTTTTATTTATTTCAAGGAGTGCAATTATTGAGAAGAAGATTGTTGGAGTGCAATAATTGTTCATGTTGGTAGAGCGATTTAACCATGTCGCTTGATAAAAGTATTAGTTTTTATTGTAAATATGATCATGATTGATCCATCTCATGGATAAAGATTCGTGAAACTGTCTCACAAAAGAACTACTCAACAAATATTATGAATGACGAAACTATAAAATTATTGATATTATGATTTTTAATGTAAATTATTATTAATCCACGTGTAAATTATTTTAATTGAATAAAATTATTGAGTATAAATATTATTTATTTTTAAAACAAAAATTAATAAATTTAGTTAAAAAAAAAATTCCTATAAATAAGGATAAAATCTAATGAAATGTATTAATCATATATTAAATTATTAAAATTTTTTTATTTTTATAATTTTTAAATGGAACTTCGTATATTTAAATCAAATGAATTGTATTAATATATCTTAAAGTATTTGAAATTTATATCCATGTTATATAATTTTTTTAAAAGAGATTTTCATATATTATATTTTTGGGAAGTAAAGGATATTAGAGTAATTTTGTTTAATTAAAAATTTAATGATTATTTATCACACCATTTATTTGTGATAAATCATCAAGGTTTAAAGTTTAAATTAGGTAACTATAGATGTGCTTTATGAGTTAATATAAGCCCTAAAAAAACAAGTAAACATGTGATTGCATATGATTATTAATATAATCATATACTTATCATAACAAGTAAACACAACCTTACTATTTCATAAAAGTTGAGGTCATGATAGAAACTAATTTTGGTGTGTCAATCACACCAAAATATATTTTTCCAATTTCACCCTAAACCTTCTATTATGAAAAATTAAGTTTGTGGGTTTAGTGATAATTTAACTTTAATTTGGTTACTTATTTTGCGTCTAAAAATGCTCAACTGTGTAGTGATTAGTGGATTAATTGATTTAAAACTTAAACTTTAAATAGCTGTCCAACTATGTTGTGATTAGTGAATTGATTTAAAACCTTAAATTTAGATAACCGTCCAACTGTAGTGATTAGTGGATTGATTTAAAATTTAAAATTTAAATAACCGTCAAACTATGTAGTTATTAGTGGATTAATTTAAAATTTCACACACGCAATGCGTATGTCACGGTCGCTAGTAATATTAATAAATGCATGCTCATGTTTTATAATATGTGCATCATTAGCATAAATAAAACTTAGTCGCATTGTTTGAACAAATACATATGCACGTATATGGTACGTCAAAAAAAAATATGCACGTATATGGTGAGATTTCTAGACAAGAAATGTATGTCGCAGTTAGCGAAAACTGATTAATCATCAGCCAGAACTCTGTAATTTTCAATTGGCATATATAATATAAAATAAATGGAGTGCTCATCACCATAAACATTGAAATTCGTGGTTTCAGTATTTAATATTCTCCAAAAATCATAAAATAAGAGCTACATATTAATATTCATAAAATATGACGACTCGATCCATATTTGCGATAAAAATTAATATTTTTGATATATTTTTATGAGTCGAATTGGATTCATGATCCATCACATAAAAATAATTTGTGAGACGATCTCATGTGAGTTTTTGTAAAAGAAAAAAAAATCAAACACAAGTGCACGTTAAATTTAGATGAATATGAATTGGATAAATTCATTTGCTAAATATTATTCTTAAATGAAAAAACGAGATTAAAAAAAATGTAGAGTGCACATTTCAACTTGTTCTTGTGTAAAGTTTAATTTGTCTTATATTACTTTTGTTAAAAAATTGTTTTATAATGAAAATTTTTATTATTGCTACCGGAAATGAATTAAGTGTGGAAATAGACCCTAAACCCTAATAATGATTAATTTAATACAATGCTATTAAAACCATGTACGTGGGTGGCCAATAATGCCTTTTGATTAAATTTAAAATATCTCCCAGGCGTTAGGTGGCCCATCTTTTTAGGCTAATGTTTCAATAAATTGTACCCTTTCTTTTTCCTTCTTTAATTATATTTTTATCCAAACTTTCAATCACTAACTCATTGCTAGGAAAAAAAAAAACTCATTACTAGAAAATGGGTTTTGAGTTAAATAGTCCAAGCAAATAGATTTTAAAAAATTCAAAAAATATATATATATAATAGGTATTTTAATTTTTATCCACAAAAATAGCACGTCAAGATAATTTTAATGCGCAAGTTTTAAAATAAAATCACGCTGATATCACTTTATAAATATCGATATTAAACCGATGAAAACGCCAAATTATGTTAGAAGAATCTTGAAAAATACATGTTTTAAAAGAGAAAATAAACATAAAGGGTCCACAAAATTAAAATGGAGCTTATCATGAAAAGATTTTCAAAGCAAGTCCGTGAAAAATCTTGAGACAATTTGAAATTGTACCCTCCAACAAGTCGCTTTTCTTGCCTAATTGAGAGCGTCTGCTCATGGCCCTCTTCTCCATCATTCACTGCATTTTTTTTTTTTTTATTAAAAAAAAGGCAATGGATTTAATCATACATATGATCAAAAAGAATTGAGAATAAAGTATCTCAAATGGAGCTGAACTCATATATTACACACAAGTGAGATTGATCTGTTTAACATCTGATGCGTTCAAAAATTTCGCATCAAATAAATTATTTCGAACTGGTAATCAATGAACCAATTTCTTCAATAAACTGAGTCGAATGATCTCAAAATATTTCTGTGTATCAAAAAAAATATGTGAGATAGCTCTTCCGGAGGCAAAGCCACTCCGACACTCAAGTTAGTGTATGATTCAATAGAAAGGGTATGAAAAGCGTATAGAAAATACATATATGAGATGTGTAAGAGCGTGTAAAATATAAAAAGCGTGTAGAAGTGTTTAATAGCATGTAGAAGGCGTATAAAAGCATATAAAAAATATACTGTAATAAGGGTTAAAGACCCCTTACTTATAGAAAGAGAGTCTCAGTCCATATAGAATTTTTAATGTATAAGGCAACTAGATTCATGCATATACATGAAATATTCTGATATATCTCTAAAATATAAATAAATATATTATAGGATTTTTATCATATAATCAATGCTATCTCCCGAAAAAAAGTGACGACGAGTGAAATGAGGAGGAACTTTGAAGTAGTTGACTTTATATTTTAGACCATGTAAGAAAATATTCTGGTTGCTAGTAATTTCCTTTGAACGTTCGTGATAGAGTGAGCTTACATGGTGCCGAGAATGTCGGGCTTTAAAGGTGGCCACGAGTGACGTGAGCTTACACATTGCCGAACTGGTTGGGCTTTTGAGGAAGGCCACGAGTGCCATGGGATTACATCGTGTCGAGTTGATCGGGCTTTTGAGATAACCACGAGTTGCATGTAATTACATCGTGCCGAGCTGATCGGGCTTTGTGGTTTGCCAGGCTGTGTTGGGCCTTATAAAGCATCAAGTCGTAGATTGGGCCTTATTGTTAGATTGCATGCCCGATATAGTATAATTGAGTCTTACTGCAAGATTGCATGTCCGATATAATAGAATAAGACTTTACTGCGAGATTGCACGTCCGATATTGTAGAATGGGGCCTTACAGCGAGATTACACGTTCGATACTGTAGAATGGGCCTTACAGCTAGATCGCACGCCCGATATAATAGAATTGAGCCTTTACTGCAAGATTTCATGTCCGATATCCGTAAAATAACCCAAACAAAATACAAAACAATAGAAGTCCAACAAATCTGATCACAAGATCCGTAATCGTTTTTTCAAAAAGGCTGCACAGAATTCATGTGAGAAGAACAATGGACTATGTTTGACCGTAAATACTTACATCTACAAACATTCAATAAAGATCTCCACTTTTCAAAAGTTATATCATGATGTTCCAAACACGCGGTGAAAATTTTGCATAATTCCAACGGTTAGATTTTCCACAATTGCTTGTGAAATCAGAACGTGCAGAAACTATGTGAGCTGTGCAGCTTGTGTCCGACATTCAGAATATGGTCCTACAAGTTACCAATCACGATCTTCACCGTCCAAAATTTAGATCACACAACTATCAACGTCCATAGCAAATTTCAACTCAATCCAACGGTTCAAATAGTCCCAGTCGTTTTCGCACATTGGCTGATGAGTAAGATTATGCTAAAATCCAAAAATTCTTCCTTCTCTTTTTCGTTCTTGAGTCAACCGTGAAGAGTAATCGTGGGTTTAGTTTTTGTTCCACAGACGGCGCCATTTGGAAGATGTGATTATAAATATTAAATTAAAAACATCAATTGATATTATATAAAGCTTCATTTGGGAGATGTGATTTTTGGAAGGAAAAGAAGGGAAAGGAAAACTTTCCTTGATCAACTAGATATTTATTTTTATCATGAGTATTTTTGCAATTAATAAGGGAAATGAGAAAAATTTTAAGTAAAGATGTAAACCAAGGTGTACACTACAAGGTATACATCTAGTATTTTTCAGAAAATAAAATTTAAAAAAGAGAAAAAAAATTTCTCCATCTCAATCAAAAATTATCTTTCCAAAAGCGGAAGGAAATGGGAGGAAAGGAAACACAAAAAAAAATAAAATTAATTTAACTCATTTCCTTTCTTTTCTTTCTTCAACTCTCAAACAAAAAAAATACATCATTTATCCTCTCTCTTTCCCTCACCTTCTTTTCCTTTCCTTTCTTTTTTCTTCCCTTCTTTTCCCTTTCTAACTTCCAAACTAAATGAAATTATAAAAAAAAAAATTAATAAATTGACGCCGTGGAATTGATGAAAAAGTTGTTGAGGAGGCTTATAACTGCAAATGGTTAGTCGTTCATTCATTCTAAAAATCTTATTGGCCTTCTACGTAATTGCATGCCCAATAAAATCCAACCTATTTTTTAATGTCAAATTGAGAAAAAAAACACCACGGCGAAATTAGTTTATCATATTTTAAAACATGTATTCGAGAAGATTAGTTTTTCTCAAAATATGATAAACATTATATAATTATATATTTGTGTTTAAAAAGAAAAAAATTTACCTTAACAATTAAATAATTTAAGTTTTTTTTAGCAATTATTTTTTAAATAATATGTGGATATTCAATTATTGAATTATATCAAGTGTTTGTGTAATCTAGTGTATAACTCTGACGTATATGTAACATTTTCCTTGAAACTAAAAACTTGGCTCAAAAAAAAAAATCTTGAACTAAAAATAAACTTTCCCTTTGGTTCTTGGCACAACAAGAAGCTAGTTAATGTGTATAAAACTGAAACAAAGAAATGAATCAATCTATGTTAGAGGATGTATAGAAGTCCAAGCAGAAGCAGTATACAGGCTAGTTCCCTTCCATCCCAGCCTTAATGTTCCATCTCTCTGCTCAAGGCTATAGCCATGTGCTGGTGGAAACATGTTCAGCATCAGTTGTGCTTGAGCCATTGAGTTTGTGCTCATCGGTATCGGGACGAATCCGTTCCTCGAAAGCTCGTTCCTCCAGTGCCTGAACTTGTCCTCCCCAGTCCTGGCAGGGCCCCCAATCGCCAGCACGTTGTTGATCTCCCTATGTAAGAGGCTGTGCTCCACTCTGTGTCGGGCTGGATTGTCGCGAGCCAAGAAATTTCCCAGAGAGTCGAAAATGGTCGAGTAATAGTGTAGGGAGCTAACAAACCTGTCTAAAAATGAGCCCTCGAATGCAATCTCTTGCTCCACCAGTGTGATCACTCGGGGGCTGATCCCCTGGAGGAGTCTCAGTGTCTTCCAGTCCGGCCCGGTTGCGTCGTATAAAGAGTGCTGCAGCCAGTGCACTGCTAATGCTTCACCTCTTCTCATATGAAGCTTAGAGATATCTGTTATTTCCCCACATTTCTTGTCTACTGGATGGAACTCAAAGTACATTCCAAGGCGCCTGGCGAAATTGGAGAGCTGAGTCCCAGTCTCCACCAGTAGCTCCATCGAGCTCCCCAGACCGGTCATTCGCACTTGCGGTGGCCCCTCAGCCCGAGTGGCCAGGATATGAAACAAGGCCGGCCATTGCAAGCCTTGCATAATATCAAGATCAAGAATATGAACCTTGTCGTGGCGATGCAACGCCTCCAAGATTGCCTGGTTCGACGTAAAATGAGCAAACTTCACGAATGGGGAAATATGGTTGTATGCTTGGAAGGCATCATGCAGAGATTTGCGATTGATCAGAGGTGAGGACACCCCCAGCCAAGAGCTGATCACCCTGCTAGACATAGCCATTGCGAAATAAGCGACGACTCTTTCTGCACAAGAAGAACTATAAGGGGAAGCAACTTGCTTAAGCTCAAGCAACATTCTGTGGGCTTCACCAAGATTATCCAGAGATACAGCAGCAGCACATTCCAACAAAAGACCAAGTAACTTCAACCCGGTTTCATCGGCTGATCTAGCATTGATCATAAGCCCTTTACCCCTCTCAAAACTCAAACTATTTTCATCTTCCTCAATCTGATGATCAGTGCACCATTGATGAGAATGGTGCTGCACAAATCCCAGGCTCCCAACAGAATCCTTTCTTGTCACGTTTTTCGGCCGTAACTCATCAAACAGCACTGAAGCCACACCCGCGCCATCCTTTGCTTGGAAATTGATGGCGTCGTTTTCGTCTTCAGTGAAGTCTTCAATGAGCTGCTTAGTAACATGTTCCACCCATTGAGACAATTCGTTTCTCTCCGAAACGTTATGAGAATCAATCCCTGAAATGCCATTACTGGGGGAGTTCATCTGCTCCTGATGTGAGCCTCCTCCAATTAAGCACCACAAAGAAGTGAAAAATGCTGGAGGGTGCAAATGGATGTGCAGGCAAGTATTTGAAGAGTGTGAAAACAATATAAAAATGAGCAAGAAATTGTCCCCGTTGAGCTAGTAAGTTAAGATATTCCCATAGCTTCGCCGGCATAGTAAAGACGGATATATGGTGGTGAATAGCTAATTGCCAAGAACACGTCAGTTTAATAGTGATTTTAACTATTTAATCTTGCAATGTTTTTTTTTATTATTATAAATAACTCAAATTAACTAGCATATAAGTTTTAAGAGTGGGTGTCTTATGAAACCGTCTTATGGAAGATCGACTCGATCTATATTTGAGGTGAGCATTAATACTTTTGACATAAAAAATAATATTGAATCGGCCTCATATATAAGAGTTTTTGTGTTATCAAAAATATATTTTAATTGTAAACCACATAAATAAGAGGATACATTTGCAACCATAAACCATCTGTGATTGCTCGGTTGCTGCAGGTGCCAACTAAATACATGCCATATACCAACTGACTTGTATAGACTCCATCTATGTTCAGTTTTTAGTACACTGTTGTTTGAGAACTAGATTAAAAAAATAAAAAATAAAAAAGAACGAACTTACAAGTAAACATGTAATTCTCACCCCTAAGTCATGGCTAAGAAGATAGAAGACTGGATAGGACTATAATTTAAATACAAGAAAATTAAGATGAGTTTTTCATATCCAAGCCACGCATTTCTTCCACAGACGACCTGGATCAGGCTCCATTTGTTCAAATTCTGCTACCCATTTACCATCAAAACACAGTCACATCTTTGCGGAAGTGGATCACCACAATAAAACCAGCTAAATTACTCGGCGTTTTCACTTCGTTTCTCTAAAACATCATGCTGCGGCGAAAGAGATCTACAAAGCTTCTAGGACTTGCTGACTTGCTGTCTCTCACGATTCTGACTCTTCCTCTGGGGCAAAGATTGAGATGATAATATAAGTCAAGCTTGACAATCTCAGAAAAGTTGATTTATAAATGGACTATCGTGTTTGGTCCATTTGGATGCCATATTGAACGTGCAAAAATTAAGTAGATAAAAACACATATATACCAAATAAGGACATGATTGTTGGCCTCTTTGACTTGGTATTTTTTTTCTTTAGTTCCGCTGGGGGAAAAACACAAAACCAACAAGAACCATCATAACTCATGATAAGATTTATACATAATAATGAGAAAACAATTGAAGGTAAACTGAAAACAAAAATACAATGAGCTCCATCAGAGCCCTGCGAAAAAAATGACATCCAAACACTATATTAGGCAGATGCTTGAGCAAGAATATAGAGAGAGAGATACCCATTCCAGGTGTTTGATAGTCATTCACTATTTCAAAGTTCTTGTAAGTGTAGCCAACAAAATTGACGTCTTTGGAAGAAAGCATCTGGAAGTTGGAAAAGAAATAAGCCTCAGGGCCAACTCAAAAATGCGTTCAACAAAAGCCATGTCAAATAAGAGACGAAGCCCTAATTAAAAAATTTGGAGAAGAGTATCAGAAGCAGACATGTGACGAATAACCATGGAATTTGCCAGATAATTTTGCAGGATGCAAATACTCCGAACATGTTTCAAGCAAAAAAAATAATACCAAAAAACCCAAAAACAATCATTGTTAAAGCTGTGCCAGTTTGATTTCCATATCCACTTAGGTTTAACTTCTACGTGAAACCAGCCTATACATTTGTGAAGTGGAATTAAAACTAGAAACTCAAAATCAAACCCGTGGTTGATAAACAAACAGATACTTTGAGGATTAATCATTGTAAGCATAAATTTCCAACAGCCTTAAACTTCCACAAATGATGGCGCACTCCTCACATCTCAAAGAAAGCCAGGTTTCTTTCATGCCAATTATAACTGCATTTTGACTGCCAAATTTTTTTGCTGAACTTAGCTTCAGTGGCATTTAAAATAAAACAACAGACTAATTTTCCGCAATAAAAAAGAATAAGCTCAAAATATTTCAGTGACTTTCACTCTTCAGCACCACATCTGGCGCAAACCTTGTTCAGAGAACTTTCAACACATGATTCATGTATCAAATATAAACTCCCATTCAGATCTGACAGGCTCTAAGACCAAGCCAACAGAAATGACAGTACTTACAAGTCTTTCAGTAGGCAAAAGAAAAAAAATCTGCAACTCAATTCCCATGTATTTTTATGATGGTTTCAAAAATATTGTATTTTATTACGTTATAGACTCCCCAGCACAATTACCTTTCTCCATGGACCAGATTTTGATGATGCTTGAGAATGGTGCTCAGACTGCAGCCCACAAAAAATCAAAGATCAACTAGGCATATATTTCACAAAAAATCAATAATTTAAAAATACCACAGTGAAAAAAAATCAATACCTCCTCAAACTTCTCAAAATTTTGGGTGTCCAACTCATCCTTGACTTCAGGAAGGAATGCAGCTTCGATATGATATATGTTGTCCCAATTAACGCCCTTGAACCAAGGATGGACCTAAATTGGCACACGATTATCATGATGTTCCATGGAATCAAGTCAGTGATCAGAAAACATGGTATAGAACACTCAGCACAGCACCTTGATTTCACCCGCACCATTTGAACCAAGCCTTTGATTGACATTGCAAAGTAGTCTACTTATCAAGTCTCTTGCTTCTGAAGAAAGTTTAGCTTCCTCCGGAAATTTTAAATGTGTTCTCCAGTTTACTATCTGCACATACAATCAAGACGTTCAAATTAACTTCGAAAGTGTTACGAGCCCAGAGGGGATATGGGATTACAAAACAATGATAGCTCATATAATGATAAGCCCATTATCCCTTCCTGGGCTCGTAACAGCACGTGCCAATAATATAATCTTACTATATCATAATGGCTCCACCTCTTAGAATAACTACTTTTGATCATAAATGTGTGAAGCCATAAATGCCCTTGATATTAAGTAAATTATTAATTGATCTTTAGATATTAATATTCTATTTTACCCTTCCTAAAAACCAACATTGTCACTTCTTAACTTCCAAACACACGTTCAATGACATAAACCCACAAAATCAACTTCTATTTTTTCTAATTCATAGCATTTGTTTCTTTGATATCTTGAAATTATCTACCTCATTTTCAAAATGAATTTTATCGAAAAAAGTGCATAATCGATTAAATTTTTTTTCAACACGTTAAAATTTTTAAAAAAAGTATATAGCTTAACTAAAAAATAAAAACTTTATATACACGCAACGCGTGTGCACCAATGACTAGTATGAATAAAGTATAACAATCAGGAAATCACAATGCAACCCAAAAAGGCAAACATGTAAGACTAACAAGTAACTTTGATCAAATTTTATGAGCGAGAAATCGGATATGAAGGAAAATAACCAACTCAAGGTAACACCGGGTTGCCAGTCTGCCACAATTATGCAACAAACAGGAGCACCAATTACCAGAGAAAAAATAAATTCCAAGTGAACACGAAAGTATCAGAGAACAGAATACAAAGCAAAATTTACTAATCCAGATGTTCTGGAAAAAACAAATGAGCAGTCAAGTTTTCATGCTACACCCCAAATAGTTGGATGACCTCTCACGCTTGACACATTAAAAACTGAAACCAGAATCTACCTTTCGACAAGTTGTCATAGGGTCGTCAGAATAGAACGGTGGGAACCCCACAAGCATTTCAAACATGATAGCACCAAGGGACCACCTGCACATCGTGGACAAACCTCATTTTCCAACAACTGATGGCTTGAAATCAACTTCTCACTCTCTTCACTAAAAAGCCAGGGAGAAAGGGGGCCTATTATGATATCTAGCAAAGATTAAAAAAGGGAGAACGATGGTTGCATCAAGGGAAACAAGCAAGCTCGGAAACTTATTTTCTTTAAAAAAAACAAAAATAAAACAACAAAAGCAGGAGCATAGAACTTCCTACTTTGTTAGTTTTTAAAAATTTAGTGCAAACTCAGGTCAAGCAAATGAAATCATTTTATACTTAACAACATGCAGATTTAAAAGATCATTATTCTCTGAAAGGGGGAACACAAGAAAAATCAATGCAAAATCTCGCTACTGCTAGCAAAAAGAGAGCTAACCAATCACATTCGAGTCCATAACCCTTCTTCAAAAGAACTTCTGGAGCAATATAATCAGGTGTACCAACAGTAGAATAAGCCTGAAAGAAAAAATGATACGATTAAAAGGAAACATGGCTCCAACCTCCAACCTCCAACCAGTCAATAATCAAGAGAAAAACACACTGACAACTGAAAAGGTCAACATGCCGGATGGTTGCATAGAGCACATGCTATTCAAACAAAAGTGTTGCTATCAAGCAACATTGATATATAGTTGAAAAAAGGAAAACCTACAATTGCCTTTTGCAAAAATGAATCTTACAAGCATTCTCCTATTTTTCTGCCAATGTTGTAATTGCTCTTGTTGTGTGCGTTTTGGAGCTGCAGGGCGTTCATCACTTCTTGAAGTTCCACCAAACCTGTCTCCAACTGAAAAGTCTTCTTGAAGAATACTACAGTCTAAAGGCTTGCAGAGTCCAAAATCAGATAATCTTAAATGACCATATCTATCGAGTAGTAAGTTATCTGGCTTGATATCTCTGTAACAGATCAGATGTTTTAAAAAATTCAGACGAACCGGAATAGGTCAACAAGAATTGCGAAAAAAACATTATGCTCCATAAAAACTATAATTTAAATAAAATATATACAACCTATGTATATAATTGTGTTTGTGGATAGACTCAATGGCTAAAATTGTCTCTGCTACATAAAATCTGGCTTCGTCTTCAGTCAAGATATCTTTCCTCATCAGTAATGTCATCATATCTCCACCAGGCAAATACTCCATGATAAGATACAAGTATTCTTCATCTTGAAAAGAGCAATATAGCTTAACAATGCAATTACTGTCCACCTCCGCAAGCAGATTCCTTTCAGCTTTCACATGTTCAACCTAAAAATATACTATCTAAGAACCTGTGATATGGTAAACATTACAGCAAAAAATCATTATAAAACAACGAGCAAGTACCTGGCCTCTACGAAGCATTTCTGATTTCTTAAGCTTTTTCATCGCATATACATGCCCTGTAGTCTTTTCCCTACAGACTCTAACCTGTACAAAAAGATCAAAGAATGTAACTCATTGGATTCACTTTGTGACTAAACGAAGTCTAGATCTCCCAGAACATCTGATTCATCAAATCAGTTTACATCGATCAATGCTTAGATTGGAGAATCGGGATAAAATCAAGACCCCAGTTTGGCTTCCATACCATATAAAACTAATCATAAACAGTGAATCAATAAATTAAAGCAAATTAAGATGACTATGATAAAACTATTTTATTACAAATCTTACCTCCCCAAAAGCCCCCTTTCCAATCATTGTCAGTAATTCAAAGTCATCAGCACCCATTTTGTGTCTCTGAAGGCGCATATATACAGTTTCCTTCTTCTCTAAAAACTTAAGCTGGTTACTTTGATCTTCCTCAGATACATCAGCATCAGCTAACTTTTTTTCAAGTAAATTACGCCTAATACACGAAGAAAAAGGAAACAAACTTGAATCCAGAAACGGAAAAGTGGAACTATCTACCAGCAAGTAATAGGAACAAACTATAACCACAAAAATTATCATGGCACATATAAAGTCCAAAGAGAATTCTTCTAATTCATGGTACTTCAACTAGCAGCAACAAAAAATATCAAGGCAAACAGCTTTTTGGAATAAAATACAACCTGAATCTTTTTTCTACTTTTTTTGAGCTGAATACAACCTTAATCTTAAAATCAATTTTCTTGTTCCAAAAATTAGAGGCTAGACATGTAAATATACTGTTACAAGTGGCCCTCTGTGATGGGCACGACTAGCATCATTTCTCCATGACCTAAGCATACACAATATTCAACAGCTATAGACATGTTTTGGTGTTAGCATCCAAACCTGCACGATACCTAGTACGGAAAATAGTTTATGTCTCCAGGTGGCGCCCTTAATCTCATTGCGAGTAGTAAAAGGATTCACTCATGTAATCAGACAATAAGATAGTAAGATATATATATAAAAAAGAAGCATCTCACTGCTATTTGCGATTTACTTTTCCAGAACTTTTTGTCATTTGTTGACCATTTAACTTTTTATTTGTCCTTGATTTATTTAAACTTTTCCAGATTGTCATTCTGATACGAGCTCAAAAGCCAAAAACAATAGATTGGAGTTTTTTATGAGCCCATTAGTATGCCATTCCAGTAACAACTTTAGTATATATATTTTATAATGAAGTTTGATCCATTGCATAGAACTTATACAAAAGGAAAACCGAACAGAATGCAAACGAAAACTTTTAATCACTTCATGTGTTCTAAATGGCGGCCGCCTAGGTGCCTAGGGGGGAGGCAGCCATTGAGCTCACCGACTTTGCCCTAGGCGGTTATGTAGGTGGCCGAAGGTGAGATGGGGCGGGTTTACGCGGTCAAAAAGTCAAGAAAATTTTAAAAAACCTAGCTTATTAATACATCATACACTCTCTCTTCAAAAAATATAGCCAACTCAGTCACCGACAAGTGTCACAAGCCCTACCTCCTTCCGTCAAAAACTGCCGCCAGCCAACCTACTAGGTGAGAACTATTTACACATTAGTTACTATTAACACATTAGTTAGTACGTTACGTTTTTAATACTAATATTGTGATGAATCTTTATTAATTATCCTGTTAGTTGCATTCATATATTTATTTGAAAATTTATAAATTGTTTATATTGTATGAAAATTATTTATGCATATTATATATAATTAGGTATAAAAAATAATATAAAAAAAATCAACCGCCTATGCGGCCGAGGCAGTAGGCGGTTACTGACCGCGCTGCCACTACCTCATGTCATTTACAACAATAATCACATGTCACCATTCGAGACAGTAATGGACATAAATCAAATGAAGAAATGCATAATAATGGTCCGTCAACAAATGCATCCTGATTTCATAATTGCACACGTGCACATCTGCATGCATTTTAGATGCCATAACTGTAAACAAATTTAATAATCATGATATTATTGCAGAAGTAACGACGCCAGCCAGTAAAGGAAACTATTAAGATGCATGACCTTACAATAAAATAAATAGTACAGTTATGGTATCGTACCGCTCTCTTCTTTCCTGAAGATTTTTCTTCTGCTCCTTGTAATGGTTTTCAATATATTGCTTCGCTGCAGCAACCCTCTGTTTCGTGAGATTTGAGGCTTCCTCAGCTGAAAGGGGCGCTCGATCTTCTCTTGCACTACCCATTGACTCCTTTTTAATGGATGACTTTGAGCGATCTCTTGGCTGAAACTTCTGGAACCAACTCTTCGCTGAATCCATTTATTTCCTCCCTCAGCTTAATAGGAAATTCAAACACAGTTCTTTGGCCAAGTCCCCCATACTAAGCATCCACCATGCTTATCCATCAAATGCGAAACCTACCAACGACCAAACCCCAATTACAGCGCTATGACATGCACAAAGAAGTTCATACAAAACAATAACAAATATTATGACACCATGCTAGAAATGTAGAAACCTAGTTCTGACAAGGAATCGTTTTTGTACCATGTTACATAGATAACAAATATTGAAACAACACTAGTTACACCGGACATTTAAATCTCTAACTTTCCCGCCACATATATTTAAAAAATAACCTTCTTTTGCTAAAAACACGTGATGCAACCCGTTGCATTATGATGTTTTAACAAACAAAGGTCATTTTTTAAAATACATGTGGAGAGTAGGTCACTATTCGAAATTCCCCCTAGTTACACACTAATGCCTCATCCGACCAAAAATTCAAAGCCATACCTATTCAGAACACCATTTATATTTAAGATCTATTACAATTGTAAAAGGTACGAATGTTTGGCAAGTATGAACCATTTTATTTGTGTCCATACTACGAAGAAATAATACTCCCTATATACTATATACAACAGGATGTAAATTTTGTTTATGGTCGATGTATGAACTAATGCATCCTATGGATCAAACTAGTCTATGATACATCAGGAAACACACCAAATATAGCACATATTGTCGGAAATATATCAACCCGTGCATCTAAAGATATTAAAAAAGATATAGAATAGCATAATAAAATCATAAGGTGCATATGCTCGTAGCATGGTCAACACCCATTTAACAATTTTTGCATAGCGCCCCTGCGATTTTGAGACAAACACACAACAAATTCCATACTTGTAATATCTCTAATTAAAAAAGAATTTGTAAATAAAACTTGTTCTACTTTTCATCTCCTCCACGCTGGGTATCGTAGAGTTTTTGTTCCTAAAAGTTAAAACTTTCACTCTTTAATCTGTGATAGTTTTCTTCAGAGCTAATTACGCACGCAGATCCTGCATGCATCAATTACTAACATAGATTGCTCAGTATTTCAGAAGAGAGAAGAAACTAAAACGAGAAAGTACTAACACAAGATATAAACCACAGAGGGTAGGGTCCTATCGACACCTAGAACTCGAAAATCAGCAGTCTTCGACAACCCTGCTGAAAACCCACGTAAAGTCAACGGATTAAAATCCACACTGTCCGAAATTCTTAAGATAGCCCCCAACAAAATCGAGGATACATGATTCGTGTTCCATAAGACAACTTGCAGGGGAATCAGATAACAAAATCAGAGGAAAAAAAGAAGAAAAAAAAGTGCGACATACAACAAATTCTGAAAAAAATAGGCAGAGCAAACAGGCGGAAAGATCGGTGTACCTCCAAATCCAAATTGACGTGAGAGAGAATCGATCGGCTAAATACAACCTCGCACGTATAGAGACAAAATATTAATTTATTAAATCTCAAAAAATAAAAAGGAAAACCTTATGATTATGAACGGATAATCATTTTGATTGAATGAATCAATGTAGGGAATTTTTATTATTGTTATTATTATTACAATTTACAAAGTCAAACGTGGGGATGATATAATAATACTAGGCTAATTAATTAACCTTGAACTTATATATTTTTGAGTAATTTTTCGTGAATGCATGGTATAAGAAGTTAATACACTACTAACAAATGAAAAGTAGAAGACGGATTTAATTTCTAGAACACATTTAGAGATGTATCATGTTTTTCAATTAACCAGACTTTTCATTTTGTAGTTCTATAATGGTACATGACGTTTAAAATAAGTTGATTGAGTTGATAATTTTTCTGCATGCTAAATTGATGAGATATGAGTTAGAGAAAATCGATTAGACTCGTCTCGCCATATTGAAATGGATATATTGGTTAGCAATTTCTTAATATATTATATCTGATAATGAATTGTGCGTGAGCTCGCCTTACTAACTTATTTTGACGATAATACTTTATTATGAAAGCAAGTCAACCGATGATACACCTCTAAATGAGTAGTCAATTAGTGATCTTAATTTAAAATTTTTCATTTTTTGCCCTTGAAATTTTATTATGAAAGCAAGTCAACCGCTCTCTCTCTCTCATTTTTATCACAATCAATATGGAAACCGATGCGTGCACCTCACCGCACGATTAGGGGATATTTTTATTTTACACGGTGACGATTGTATATCATTTTCCAAACATTCGTTTGTGAAATTTTTTTGATATCGAAGAATTTAATTATTATATATTTATATTTAATAATGATAATGAGTAGTACACCGAGCATATGTCACACACGCATGTTCATAAAATATGTTTTTGTAAACGTGAATTCATTCATAATTTTTTTTCCTATATTAGGATAATGAAACAGTGATAATTATAACTAGGATAATGAGACAATGAGAGAGAATGTGACATCTCTCATTTGATTAAATCTCAAGAATGGACATGATATTTTATTTTAACTAGTCGCATCCACACACGTAATACGCGTGTTGTTAAAATATGAATATATATTGTTGTCATTGTTGTCATCGTTATATTTTAATTTCTAATATATTTAAATTTAAAATTGAAATAGAGACATGAAAAATACAAAAAATCATGGTCCCATGAAGTTTAAAATAGAGAAAATCATGATCGTATGAAGGGTAATTAACTACTATCTTTGACTTTTAGCGCACACTGGTAAACCTTCGAGTTAATGCATAAACCACACTAACAAATCATATCCACGGATCGTCCAAGAAAGTGTTGATCGAATAATCGAATTCATGACCATTGATCAAACAATATTAATATTAATTAATTGATTAATAGTAGGTGACCACTGAGTTGCTTTCATGAGCAAGGAGAAATGTAGCCATCAATCAACTTGATCTTTACGTTGTTGATTTTCCAAGTAAAACGATCACCTGCAACACACTTTACCCACCACCTTAAATTAATCAGATTTCAGTACTTTCTTAAAACAGGAAACTAAAATATATGATTCTGTGGTTTGGTGGGAGACAGTGTTTGGTTGGCATTTAAAATTCACATTTAGCACCATATTTTACACTGATTTGCTGAGTGAAATACGCGACGTGAGTCGGGCATATACTCAATGCAATATGTTAAATAGTACAAAGTGCAGCAAAATAGGATCGAAAGATGAGGTAAATTTTTAGTATTCCAGGTAAATAAAATCACAACAATCAAGTATATACGTTAGCGAGCAAGTGTTATTTCCCCGATTTCGACATTTTGCTTCAGATTTCCTCGTGTATATACTTTAATACAACAGTAACAAAGAAATTGCTGTGTCATGATGCCAAAATTGTCAAAATGCTGCCCAGCTGGTTGCAGAAGTTTTAGTAGACCCCGGATCAGCCGCGGAAGGGAGGCTATTCTGCAGATTTGAGTAAGAAACTTAGATATAAGCTAAGCCATAGGATCAAAAGAACATGTATTCGAAACATGAAGTACATACAGAAAAAAAAAGACTAAGAACGATTAACGACGTGAAATGCCTTGGCGAGCAGATTCAGTAAGTTTAAGCAATAATAAAAAAAAGCAACAGATACTGCAAGATCTTGACAATATTGCACCAGGGGAAAACAAAAGGAAAAAGCTCATAATTCAGAGAAATCAACATTTATATCTCACACACATTCATTACACATTGTATGTGCAATTCTGGTGTAGATGGGAGGAAATTTAGCTTGGAATATTATGTGCTTGTGACATCGTAAAATAGCTTATAGAGAAAAATTAATATAGAAACCATGCCAACTCGAGCAATAAATCAGACGACTGAAAATAATTACCTCAAGATTAGAGAAATCGGATAGAGGATCATTTGAATCCCATGCATTGTCGTTGGTTCCCTTCAGAGCAGACATGTGACTGGCGGATGCCATCCTAGCAGCAGCAACAACAGGATCATTAGGTGGTGGAGGAAGAGGAGACCTAAGTTTCCCGGCTCCACTGGGCGGGGGAGCAAGACCAAGAGTTTTAGATTTTCCAGTTCCAGTAACAGCTCCGGACAATCCTGCGGCAGAAAGCATGCCCGTTCCATCGGATGCCT
Organism: Henckelia pumila; assembly: GCF_033568475.1. NCBI lineage: Eukaryota > Viridiplantae > Streptophyta > Magnoliopsida > Lamiales > Gesneriaceae > Henckelia > Henckelia pumila. The sequence goes on from NC_133121.1 coordinate 144,966,642, forward strand.
TATTCTTCACATTTATTCGAATTGTTTCACCTTCCTAAAGACCAAAGAACACACAATTTGGCCCATTTCAATTGAGAACAGGGAGACAAGATGATCGATTACAAATGTGATGGAATTCAATAAAAAGAAAGAATTACAGAAACAAGAATCATGATAGGAGATTGATAAAAGAGAGACATTCAGAAAAACACACGCAAACTGCTATATTTGATCACTCCTGCGACAATATAGAAGCCAGCAAACACACGCAAATGCCGGGAACTCAGAGATACTAGCAAAAGATCTGCCGAGACACAAAAGTTAATCTTGCAAAAATGCAGAATCCGGCCCTTATATTCGATTGACAGTTGACTCGGTAACAAGCTAAAACATGCAAGGAACGACTTGAATGTCCAGAAAATTAATACTTATAATTGTGATTGTGAGAGTCTAGTCATGCATTCTGAGTTTTTATCACACAATCAACTTATTCAAAAATGTCAAATTCAAGAATTCGATAATTAATAAACAGTATTTCGCCAGTTAAATTTTCCATTTTGCAAGAAAATAAAAGTACAGCAAAAAAACGCAACAGTGAGCTTCAGTAGTAAGTATACCGCAAAATGAAATCACCTTCAATCTGTGATTAACGGCGGGATGTATATCAATATGCCCCTCCTCGGCCCGTTCCCCACCACCACCAACGCTCCCAGCCTCATCCCCTTCCCTCTTCACGTACTTGTCATGATCCGACAACGCGACATTGAAATCAAACGCTTCGTTCCTCTCATTAAACCCTAAACCTATGAAGGCATGCTTCCCACTCCCATCCTCGATCATCAAAACGAAATATCGGGACGAATCCAGCACCGATTCAACCGCTTTCTCCCTCTGCCCCGGGTTAACGAAGCAGGCAGCGAATAACTCGCCGGAATTGGGGTCCTCGAGCCGGATCTCACATCGAGTTTTACAGGAAACGACGCGGAGACGACCCGACCAGATCTTGTCGGACTGCAGCCACTCGCCGCACTTGTAGCCGCCACTGGAGGGGCGGGGAGGGATCTTGAAGACGGAGACTTCGCGGACAACGAGGAGGGTGTGCTCCAAGGTCTCTTCATCGTCATCCTCGTACGACATGATAGTAATAGTTACAGCTCAGTTCAATCCAGTGGCATTTAGCTGAGTTCAGTCCACACTCCAGAGGTTCTCGGCAGTCGGGCCATTGGCTTATATTATTTTTAAATCGAGGGATGTACAGTGAATGATGAACATATTTCACAATATTTTAGCATCGAGGTTCTGTTTGGTTGTAAGGAAAAAAAAAAACATTTTTTTTATTAACAAGGTTTTTGGTTGATCAAAAAAATGATTAAATAAGCATTTTTTAAGTCAAAATTAGTGCTTTTTTAAAAGCAAAAAATTGTAGCATTTAAAAACACTTATTTTAAAAAATCTCTACAAAATCCAAACGGGCTCTAAATATGCTCTACACGATAATCGAACTCGCAACTATGTCACCACATATTGTGGGTCGATGTTTTTATTTTAACTTTTGACTTTGGTGGCCCATCTTGGTCTTGCTTTTGGTTGGTCAATGGTGACTCATGGATATGTTTTGTTTTAACACAAATTTTTTTTAAAAACGATCTTATATCATTTTTTTGTTACGGATTTTCGATTTGATTTATAGTAAAAATATATTATTTTTTATGTTAAAAATATTATTTATTATTTTAAATATTAAATTATATCGTTTCGACGGACTATTTTACCCTCGCAAACTCTATTATATACCAACATTGCACACAAGGGCTTTTTGGTTCATAAACCTAATTGGCTTGCTGGAGTCTCGCTCGCATCAGGGTTCTTAGTAAAAAGGGGTGGCTTGGAATCAGGTAAGAGACCTCTGAAGTTTTAATCTTTACTTCCATCCGTAATCGAATAATCGAAATCACGCTTGGTTCACTGTGAAAGTCTCGAGCTTTGTTGGTTGGGTTTTTAGGGTTTAGGGTTTATGGTCGTTTGTTTTTTGTAAACAAAAAAAAAGAGAAGAAAATATGGTACTGATTTGCAGATTGCAGGCGATTTTTGGTGAAGATGTATCTCCAATTTTACATCAATGATAACGGCGACAAAGTTTACACCACAAAGGTTTGTTTCAAATCGATTCAGTGTTCTGCTTGGTTTCTGTTCTTCATCTTTCGTACTAGTTAAGAAGCCTAATGGACTGTCTGTTGTGCAACTCTACTCTGTGCAGAAGGAGTCGCCTTTAGGTTTGGCCACACAATCTGCTCATCCCGGTAATGTTGCTGAATCCATTTTAGGCTTTGCTTCAGGGATATCATACCATAATGGAGTGCTTTGAGTTATTTTTGGTTAAACAATAGATTCAACTGCATCATACATTTATTTGACTTTGCATTTTCTCCCTTCATCTTAGTGTCATGAAAAACTGTGTCTTGCGTTCTTGTCTTTGGCGAAATGGTTCAGCGGTTCCTGCTGGTATTCTGACTTTGTTGAATGAGGCATTCATGCTTATTGTAAAAAGGATTTTCTTTTTGTATATATATATTCAATACACGAGCAAGAAGCATGTCAACATAAGCTGAGCTAAAAGGTATAGATTTAAGGAAACAAGACAGGACTTCACATTCCCATTTATATGCAATTCGTCTTCGTTAATCATTATGTCGAACAAGTAGAAATCATTATGTCGAACAAGTAGAAATCTTCACATTCCCATTTATATGCAATTCAATATGGGATGCAGCTCGTTTCTCTCCTGATGACAAATACGCACGACAGAGGGTTCTTCTGAAGAAACGCTTTGGTTTGCTACCAACACAACAGCCACCTCCTAAATACTGAGTTTTCTGTTTGGAAATGAAAACATTTTGGTATTTTATGTATTAGAATTAGATTAGATGTGTGTACTAAGGCCTCCTCTGATAAAGGGTCATTCTGGTTCAATTAATGGATTATTTTGCATGTTTTTGACCCAGTAAATTTTATGTTCTTTAATACAGTGGTATTCAGTATGCACAATGAGTGTGTATTGACACATTTGGTCCAAATCTGCTTTGTATTGCTTGACGTGATTTTAATTTTGATTTGGTGATATGCTTCTACATAAATTGCATCAAATTTTTTTCTTTTGGTTTTGGAATAACATTTGTTCCCCTTTTTCTAAATTACTAACATCAAAATGCGATATTTATTAAGAATTAAAGTAGCCTAAAACTCAGGATGACATGATGGATAAGTGAGATCTTATCTATACCTGCACTGCTCTGTTTCAAAGCGGATAAATCTCAACTCTTAAATACATCATTAGAGAAATGTATGTAAAAGTAGGATGAAATTATCCAATCTCTAGGAACTTTGTTATCTAGTGTTGGAAAGCCACATTTAATTAGAGATAATGGACTCGGACAAATATATACATGTTTATAGTATATGCAATAATGTGATAAATATTCACTGATAAAATACAATCACCATTACTTTTCGGCATAATAACCAATTTAGTCCCACAATTTATGTAACGTTCCCGATTTAATGAAGAGATATAGACGGACAAATGGAGACTTACAGCGCTACGAAGGAGAGGAGAACTGACAATGGGTGGGTGGCCTTGACCGGTTGAACATGTTAACATTATGGCCAAATAAATAAACAAACAAAAAAATGAAGGATCATTTCGAGATAATTGGAAAACGGGGATTAAATCATGGACATCACATAAAACGAGAGACTAAATTGGATTATATATATATATATATATATATATATATTATAGAAATATAAAATAAATATGACTATTGTGAGATCGTTTTACGTATGAATCGATCCGATTTATATACACAATGAAAAATAATATTTTTAATATAAAAAAAATAATACCTTTGACGAATTTAGTCGGATTGAAAATTCGTTTCATAAAATTAATATGTAAGATATGTTTTTTTTAAACGAAAACATAGGTACAGAAAAATTATACTAAAAAGTTTAAGAATTAAAAAAAATAAAATAAGAATTTGATGATATGGTTAAAAATATATGAAATGGTAGTTATGAGTCCGAAAATTTAATAAAATACATAAATTTTGATGTCAAATTCTATGGAGGGAATGAATAAATGAGTCATACTTTGTGTGTAGATGACTAAAAACAATTTCGAGAAGATTCATGCCTTTGTGACTCAGAATTTTTTTGTGTGCGCGCTCTTAAATGGGCTAGCTGCATTAATTCCTCTAATAGTCAGAAAAATGGGCTCAAAGATTTGGGCATAAAACGAAAAAAATCTGGAGAGTCGAGAAAGATTCGAGCTTGAGAAAAGGTACAAACGGAGGAAGAAAAAAAGGGTTCGATTAAGATTTGAGGCTGCAGAATCAAGAATTATCCAGAAAAGGGATTTTATTTGATTATAGTAATCTGCGTGAGCTAGAATATGGGGGATTTACAGCCGTCCACAAGCAGAAAACGTCGCAGAAATCAAGAATTCGGGGAGGAAACTGATCTGGAAAATGTGGCTGATTGTTCACGTTCTTCCTCCTTAGGTGAAACAATATATTTTCCTTCTTACGTTTATGTCTGATTGTTTTCTTCAGAACTTTCTTGGACTCATTATTATGATATCGTTTGATTTTGCGTACTTTGCTTCACAGAGGAAGATTTCGCATTTAATGATACTCTGGTTGCTCTTCAGATGATGCGCGCTCAATTTCCAGCTATTGAAAAGGTCTTTATTGACTCTCACGTATAATATTGAAGTTTTGGAAGTTTAATATATTTCCTCTTTATAAATCTCTCCGAATCAAATTTTGCTTATCAATTTTATTTGTTTGCAAACCTTCCAATTTTGGAGTTCTATGTGTATTCAGGTGTCAGTTCAACCTTTTGTTTTGCGGTCACAGTTGTACAGCAGCATAATGGATAGGACACAAGTGGACCGAGATTTAGAGGTAAAGTAGCTTGTTTAGCATTTACATTTTCTTATAGATAGTTTTTCTTGTTGGAATGCGATTATTACTTCAATTGTCTACTTGATTCGAGGTATGTTTTAATTATTGAAATCATGCTTCACTAATTCCTCTCCTTATTTATCATTGCTAATGATCATGCGTTTGATAAATATTCTCCTTGAAGGAATTGTATTCCAAGATGGTCTTCTTATGGGGTGATTATGATTTGTTTTCCAATTGCTTTTTTAACACTTTGTAACTATTGTCTTCTAAAGGAACTGTATTCTAAGATGGTCTTCTTATGGGGTGATTATGATTATGATTTTGTTTTCCAACTCCTTTATTATAACTATGTGCATTCATAACAACTGCAGGACTTTGTGTGCGCGTGAGCGCATATACATTACATTGTTGAAGTTCATTATAAGTTTTCACAACGTCGCAATCCAAAAAACTTTAAAGTTCACTTCTGAACTAAATGCTCGTTGTTCACCTTTTTTTCTTTGTTTTACTCTATTCACTAGGTTAGTGATGATGGATGTATGGTCCTTTATGTTTTTCTCAATCCTCTGCAGTCCTTGCGAAGGGATAGAGTGTTGCGTGTATTTAAGTTAAATACCGGACAGGATGATCATGCCATAATGTTTATGGACGACTACGTGAAACAGGTTGGTTTGTCTATTTGGATCCTTCTGTATTCCTTTTTTCTAGTCAGAATTCAACAGTTAATGGTGTGACATGTCCGTGCCTATTTTTTCCTTGAGTTTTTAAATTTTATACGTGGAATTGGTGCTCTTTTGATTCATAGGACAAGATTTAAATATGTATGTTTTCATTCTCAAATAACTGTTGTTCCAGATAAATTGTAACCTAAAAGCATGGGATTGTGCCATGAGTGCGTGCATTTTGGGCCATTCCAGTTTCTTCCTTTCGTGTATCTTTTATTGGCTGAACATCGATCCTGTATCATTATCTCATCATTCCAGAGGAGTTTGTGGAGCTTAGAGGTTCTATGAGTTGTTATTTCTTCATTATTTAATGAATCATGGATTCATGGTACAGAAGTTTGGAAAAAATCGTGCATTGTATCTCGTCTGAGCTTATAAAACAGACTCCATTCAGAAAATAGAAGACCCTGTAGTTTTAAAACTACTCCCTTCTGACTTTATTTTCTTGGGTTTTTGCTTGCCAGTAATTAGTTCCCGCCTGATAATTGTATGAATAGTTGAAATTTCGTGCAACCACTATCACAATCACTATCACAATAGAAGATATGTTGTTGTCTTGCGTATGAAGAATCTTATCCTTAACAATCAAAGATTGACAGGGGTCTTTGAACTATTTTAGATTGAAGGTGTTATGAGAAGGTTGGAAGAAAAGAAGCAAAATGATGTCACTGTTTTTGAGTGGTTTAAAATGCATGTGATACAATCCAAGTTGGATACTAGCATTGGCCATGAAGAGCTTGTGAGTAATGTTTTCCTTGAGTAAATGTTCAAATTTATAGCTGTGCTTAAAGCAGCATCTTGTATATCTTTTGCAGTGCTCGCTTCTGTCATTGGGGGGAGTGGTGAAAGAGGATCACATCACTAAATTAATTAATGCTGGTCTTCTTGTGAGCATTAATACACTTCACTTCTCACGAAAGAATTATTACTTGTGTCCATTATGTTGCATTCTGGTTGAACTTCGAGTCTTATTAAGACGATACATCACCTGTTTCTTCTTTTGCCTTTGCCATATCGAGACAGGGATGTGTACCTGTGTTTTGGGTATTGGATATTTTTGGAAAAACTTGAAATTAAAATGTGTTTCTTTTCTAGGTTTGCCAACTTATTGATCGAAACATGTATTGGTTTTCAATTCCGAACATTGGTTCAGTGCTCAAAGGTCTCTCACAGGTATTGCTACTCATCACATTTTTGGGGTTCATATTTAAGATGCAAAATGATATTTTATCTGTTCATTTAATCATAGCATGTATCCATGAAATAATTAGTTCGAGTTGCACATTGCCAATGCTCTGCACGCTATGAGCTGTTAGAAATGAGGAAATCCATACTAAAGATCGCATTGTTTTGAAGGGAAGGAAGGAGCTTTTGTCTTTACTGAACCGTAAACGATACAAAGAGATGCAGTTGGCTACTTTGGAGAAGAAGCGCCTCCGACTTTCTCCTCTTGATATAAGATTTCATATTCGAGATCTAATTGGTTCGGGCCACCTCAAAACCGTCCAGACACCCAGTGGATTGGTGGTTCGTGTTGCAAAGGATTAAGATGAAGGCATAAAATAAGGGACTACTTCTGTTGCTCTTTCGTTTTCATTTAGGTGCCTTTTATCGAAGACTCTCCATTCAGGAGTGCTTGAGTGCTAAATGTGCGACAGTGCGAGGGCAGAACAATTCCGGGAAGCAGATGTTCGGAGGCCTTGGGACCAGCAAGCTAAATCATACAACTCCCCCACTCGGGCCTATGTAATAACTACAACCTCCGAGGACTCATCGAGCATGTCCACTGTGGGACATTTTAAACTTTCGTTCACGCGTCTCTTCCGGGCCAACCACATAATTCTTGTGGATTCTACAGTGTCATTGGTTCAATTGTCTTGATCTCAACAATGTAGGATGCGTCAAAATAAGGACCAATTAGAGATGTCCATGGGTCGGGTTTGATAGGATTTTATGCCTTCGTTTCCATCTCTATTTATTGTCCCCATTTCCGTTGGTTATTTAACTTCTATCCTCATCTCCGTACTCGTCGGATTACCGGATATTCATGTCCTACGCAAATTTTATTACCACCTACAATTGTCATCCTTAAAACCAATCCCACCCTTAGCATCCGGGAGATATTTTTTTGACAAAGTCAATATACTTGAATGCTTTTTTAAATGAGTTTTTATCTTCTCTTTTTGAGTAATGAATTCCTTTTTATTTTATTTTTATTTTATTTTTGAGTCTGGAAAAATTGTTATAATTGATTGTCGAATTTTAGAAGACAAAGTTGCTTTAAATTCCCAAGTCCAAACATAATTTTGCATTCAGTTTTGAAAAAAAATATGTTTGAACTTCTATCACCACACAAAATATTTTTGTAATCCCTGGGCTCACTTTTTACGGGTGAAAATTAGAACAAAACTTGAATTATGATACTAATATATGATATTTAAACACTAATTAATTTAATCGAGCACAAAAGATAAATTTTTGGGTACAAGATTTGAGCAACTTTATTTATATCAACACTTAAAACACATGTTTCGATACTCAATAATCATATATTAGTACCGAATCTAAAATAAGTAATTAATACAAATACTTGCATACATATTTGAGTACTTAAAAATCATATATTAATATTAAATTTGAAACAATTGATGCTTAAATATCATGTACTAGTATTGTATTTTCAATATTTTGTTCTGATTTTCGTTTGAGAAAAAAATATGTGAACTCAAATGAGTGCAAAAATATTTTCTAATGAATTACGGAGTTAAAACATAATTTTTTTTTTTTTCTGACAATGACTAAATAACAGAGTTATATTTAGATTTAGAGATTCAACCCAAATTTACTATTTTAAGCCGGGTCAAAAATTGAGATCGATGAAGTATCATCAATTCTTGTCATAGATAGGCATCTTTAGGTGGACCCAGGTAAATGGTCTTTTAAAAAGTACTGGTGCTGTTTATTTCCCTATTCAGCATTATTATTAATATGGTGTTCGTATGCATAATTAATACTTGACAAGAATGCATTCAATCTCAATAAATGTTTGTCGGTCCGTATATATATCACTTAAAATGCGAAGGGCATGACTTATCTAAATTTCGAAATTATTGAATTTTATGGGTAATTTTTTTTATTTTTATGATCAATAAAATTTATTGATCAAACTTTTTATGATCAATTTAGGTGTAGTTATATGAATACTTAAAAATGCGTGTATTATTGATTAAGTGAATTATTTAGTGAGAACTAGCCTTAACGATATCACAAAAAAATGATTATGAGATCGTCTAATTAATCTATTTTATGAGACGAATTTTCAATTTGATCTGATCCGTTAAAATAAATTATTATTATTTTTATATCAAAAGTGTTATTTTTCGCTGTATGTAAGGATCAGACAAAACGTATCAGACGTAATCTTAATATATACTCTAAGGTTGTATCCAATAGTTCAATTCATTATCATATACGAGATCTGAATTGTAATAACAATGAGCTTCACATATAATAATAAATACGAATAGTTAGATATAAATTGAGAGAATATCTCGAGGATAGGTTAAACTCAATCGAACACGAAGTGTAAAACAGGGCAAACGAACCCTACAAATTAGATAATTTGAAGTATTGCAATTTACAAGTAATTATATTTATAGGTATAATTTTGATATAAATAAGCAGTATAAATGATAGTTTGAGTGGAGCGGATCCAAAGCAGAAGCGGGTAATGGTCCACTGTACCCGACATAAGTTACAGGTGTGCACGTGAATGGACTTGCGATGCATCGGATTCGGACTTTGATCCGAATTTAAATGGGCCCACTTTGGGTCAAATCAGATTGACCGCAGAAAGCGGGATTCTCGTACTAGCCCTGCTTTTAAATTTTGTGTCTTGCACAGTCTCAAGATTCATGAACTATATCTATAAAAAGAGTAGACTCACTCGATTATTATTTATAATAAAAAATTCATATTTTTGGATTAAAAGTTAATAATTTTTTATTGCTTGAATCGAATAAGATGTATCACAAAATCGGCCGTGAGATAGTTTTTCAGCAGTTTTGTGAAATTTTTGTTATCATTATATTATGGAGTAAAAAGTATTTTGACATGATAAGTAAAATGTATATGAACTATTGTAAATGATTTAATTAATGTATAATTGATTAAAAAAATCGAATTTATTTTTAATCAAAATTGCTTCTTAAGCCTAATTATTATTACTAAATTTATTTAGATGCATATTTTTATTTTCAATATTATTTTATTAATTAATTTTTTAAAAATAATTATTATTTAAAAATATCTTATGATAAATAAGTATCATATTTTTTATATTAAAAAATTAAAACCATTAATTAATAGAAAGGTATTTCAATAGATAAATTATATACCCAATATAATATATTTAAAACATATTTATAAATATACAATAATATATCGTTTGATAATATTATAATTTTATAGTTATATATATTAATTAATAAAAAATGCAAATTAGTAATATATTTTTTTAATATAATAAAAAATAATCAAATAAATATTTATTATTGAAATCCCTTCACTTTTGTCAGAAATCAAAATAAGTGTTTTTATAACCGCAACATCAATTAAATTGATAAATTCTTAAAAAACGATCCAATCGATCTTCGACGGTCGGACCGAGTACTATTATATTATATATATAAAATACGATATAATATAATAATTGATATATTTTAACTTTTTATGACTTTAAATATATATGTATATTTAAAAAATTTAAAATATATACTACAATATATATAATCAAAATATCAAATATATATAAATATAAATAGTTTAAACAAAAAAATAATCAAAAAAACTCAAATACTAATAAAATAATATTTTTAACAAAATTCTAAACTATATATATATATATATATATATATATACACACACACACACACACACACAAGTAAAAATAATTTTTTTTAAATTTTAAATAGAGGAAATAAATTTTTTTTAGGAAGAAATATATGAAATAAATTGATGAAAAAATCTATATATTTTTTTAAAAGTAGCAAATAATTTGGACCGGTATTAAATCAGTTCACCGGTTAAAAGCTGGTTTGACCGATTTTTTATCAGGTTTGACAGGTCAAACAATTTTTTATGTGGTTCAAAATGGACCCACCAGTTCAGTCCGATTTAAAGACATTGATCCAAATAACAATATATCATCAAAAACAGGTATTATTGTTGTAAGAATTTAAAAGTTTTTGTGAAAGTTTTAGGTCATGAGAAAAATAAATCTCATAAAAATCGACTTGCACATAGCTGTCGAAGTTAGCACTGACATGAAAGCATATGAATCTCGCTCATTGTTCCCATTTTTGTGACTCCGACGGCTGAAATTTTCTCCACTTAGTTTAGACATTTCAAGTAACTTTCGTGACTTTTCAAATTGTAATTTAATTTATATAAAAAAATTTATTTATTTGTGTACATGATTTTTTATTGAGTTATAATTTATTAATATATATATATATACCCGTTCACACTTTTTTTGAAAAAATATATATACGTTCGTATTATGTTGTGTCCAAAAACACGAGCAATCTTTATTTTCATGATATTGTGTTTCTAATATATTTATATCTATATCTACTATAAAAATATGAATGTAGGGAAATTTTTTTGCATTGTGTATATAAATGTTTACCCTTTTATTATATAGGAATGATATGGTTTTTTTTTTTTTTTTTTGAATCATGAATGAGATGTTAATAAGAGTTATATAAGTAAAATTACAAAAAAGATAGGGACAAAGATGAAAAAATACACAAGATAATTTATTGGGTGTAATAACTAATTGGGTGTAATAATTCACCACATTTAACTTCAATTTTAATAGAAGTTATTTAATTCTATAACTTCCATTTTACTATTGATTGTTATGTTATTATATGATTTTTTTATTTCATTTATTTATTATGATGATTTATTTCAAAGTTTTATGCATTTAATAATATATTATATACATATATTATTTTTTTCATGATTATGGTATTCGTTTGGTTTTTTTAAAAATTGTTTCTTTATTTCAAAGAAAAACTTTTGTCATATATCTAAATTTATTATTGTATAGCTTATAAACCAATAATTGTCAATATATATTTTTTACGAAAATATACATTCTAATATAAAAATAAAATATCATGTATTTAGATTATCAATTTAATAAATGAAATGTTATGCATATATTTATATCTATGTATATAATATTTATACATATACATGAATTGATATAAAATCAATAGATTAATAAAAACATAGCAATTTATAAAAAAAATTACTTTTAATATATTTAAATAAAATGGTTAGATAAAAATAATTTATCTACTCGGTATTAAAAAATTCAAACGATTGAAAATAAAACCATCAATTATCATTAAATAATACTTAATAAAATGGTTGAGCAAAAATCACTTATTTACAAATAACACTTTTAATATGTAAATTATTATGGCAAGAAGATTAATTTATTATATTTCATACTTTTGTATAAAAATTATTTTGTTAAATATTTTCTCATTTTTTTTATGTTTACATGTATTTTTTTAACATAGTGATACGGTTGAGTCATATGTCAATAATCAAATATTTTCATAAAATAAATAGAATAAATCAAACTATCTATTAATGGAATATTTATAATTAAAAATTTAATATAAAATTATGTTTATTATAATTATAATGTTTAATTTTTAGTTGGTAAAAGAAATAAAATGTTAATTAAATATATATGATAATTTTAGAATGAATATTAAAACAATAATTAAAACTAATAATTAATAATACATAGTGAAACTATTATTTTTATATAATAATGATTAAAAATTTTTATTTAAGATAATCAGATGATATAACTATTAATTAATATAAAATATTATCTCTTAAAATATAATAAACTAAATAACATAGAAAATTTTGATTAATGAGATACTACACTAATTTTAATTATATATAGATAAATAATATTAAGATTATTAAACTAATTTTATAGGATGTCGAATAATGATTGATAAGTAATCACATGTTTACTTTGATGGATCAATTTTGTGATTGATATTATTATTAAGTGACGAGTTATAACTTTTCCTTTTTGCTTATATTATATAATCTTATTTTTAGTTTGTAATTTGTAAAATTAAGATTATGATTTTTATTGAATAATATAAATTATTATTAATCCACATGTAAATTATTTTAATTGTACAAAAATATTGAGTATAAATATTATTTATTTTTTTTAAAACAAAAATTAATAAATTGAGTTAAAAAAATTTTTCCATATAAAATCCAATTAAAATGTATTAATCATATCTTAAATTATTAGAATTTTTATTCATGTTTTATAATTTTTATATAGATTTTTCATATATTAAAATCAAATGAAATGTATTCATATATCTAAAAGTATTTGAAATTTATATTCATGTTTTATAATTTTTTTTAAATGGGGTTTTCGTATATTATTTTTTGGGAAGTAAAGAATATAAATGTAATTTTTTTCAATTGAAAACATAATTTGTTAAAAATGATTACTTATCATATCATTTATTTGTGATAAATTATCAATGTTTAAATTTTAAATTAAGTAAATATGGATGAGCTTTATGAGTTAATACAGGCCCTCAAAAATCAAGTAAACATGTGATTGATGAGATTATTAATATAATTCTATATTTATCATAACACGTAAACACAGTCTAAGGATAATACACAAATCATGCATCAAATAGTTCGTATCTCTACACGTAGACGTAAATATTAATTATATATTTTTGACGTAACTGTTAGGTGATTGGTGGGATGATGGAAGGTGGAGGATGGGAAAGTGAATTAAATACTTCTGCATTTAATTCACGCGTAATGAACGCGTAAAAGAGCTCTATAAATAGAGCTCCTTTCCTTCAATATAGAATATCCCACAGTGCAGAGATCAAAGAAAAAGAAAAAAAAAAAGAGAGAGTTTCTTGAGTTTTCTTGAGTGTTTTCTTGTGTGAGTTAGAGAAATATTTTCTCGGTAATACTCGGGGTTAGGATCGTGTGAGAGATATAGTGTTTTGTATACACTTGTAATATTTTTCCGGTTATAAATATTTGCAGCAGCTCCGTGGAAGTAGCTTATTTTGGGTGAACCACGTAAATATTTGGTGTCCTTATTGATTATTTTTATTCCGCAATTATTACCTTCATGATCGCTTCGGCATAATCCATAACAACTGGTATCAAAGCTGTTACGGTGTCCGGGAGCCTTGGTGAAAAATTTCTTAGAATTTTGAGTATGCTTTGTGGTTGCAGCTTTGTCTGATCTTTCACATCAGAATTTTTTTTTTGAAATTTTATTAAGGCAGTAGAAGCGATTGCCGAAAATGACGGATCGGGACCTGGAATCGATAAGTTCGATGGTACAGATTTCACGTTCTGGCGGTTAAAGATTAAAGATTATCTGAATAGCAAGAAGCTACATCAACATCTACCTGGAGTGAAGCCAGAAAAGATGGAGGATGATGAGTGGGAACTTCTTGATCGACAGGTGTTAGGGGTTATTCGATTAACCTTAACAAAGAACGTGACACATAATGTGGTGGAGGCAAATACCACGGAAGAGATGATGTCCATTTTGTCGGACATGTACGAGAAGCCATCAGAAATGATAAAGTGTTCCTCATGAAAAAGTTATTCAACTTGAAGATGGAGGAAGGTGCTTCGGTGGCGGCACACATAATTGAATTCAACACGATTGTTTCCCAGCTAACATCTGTCGAAATTAAATTTGATGATGAGATTCGTGCACTTATTATTTTGGCATCTTTACCAAATGCTTGGGAGCCGATGCGGGCAGCGGTTAGCAATTCTGCTGGAAAAGGAAAATTACAATTCAATGATGTCCGAGATCGAATTCTTGGCAAAAAAGTTCGAATGAGGGATTCGGGTGAAGGGACATCATCATCTGCCCTAAATCTCGAAAATAGAGGCAGAGGCAGGAGCAACGAAAAAGGTTCTAACCGATGGCATGGCAGATCCAAATCAAGAACTGGAAAAGACAAAAATACATTCGAAAAGAAATTAAAGTTCTGGAGCTGTGGTGAAACTGGTCACCTGAAAAAGAACTGAAAATCACCCAAGAATAATGCAAATGCTGTTACTGAGGATGTACATGATGACTTAGTACTATCCATGGAAAGCCCGGTTGATTCTTGGGTTATGGATTCGGGAGCTTCATTTCATACCACCGGAGATCGTGAGGTATTCAGTAATTACATTGCTGGTAATTACGGAAAAGTTTTCCTGGCTGATGGAAAACCGTTGGAAATAGCTGGTATGGATGATATCAGTTTGAAAATGTCAAACGGATCCATCTGGAAGCTCAGCAAAGTGAGGCATGCACCAAAGTTGACCCGAAATCTGATCTCAGTGGGACAGCTCGATGACGAAGGCCATAAAGTGACCTTTGATGATGGCTCTTGGAAAGTGAGTAAATGAGCCATGATTGTTGCTCGAGGATAGAAAACTGGAACCCTCTACATGACTTCCAGTTGCAGAGACATGTTAGCAGCTATGGATGCTGAAGCTAACACAATTCTATGGCATTGTAGACTTGGACATATGAGTGAGAAGGGAATGAAGATGTTGATATCAAAAGGGAAGCTACCATAGTTAAAAACTATCGAACACAAACTGTGTGAAAGTTGTGTTCTTGGAAAGCAGAAAATTGTGAGCTTTTCGAAAGGCGGTAGAGAACCGAAAGCAGCAAATTTGGAGCTGGTTCATACTAACGTGTGGGGGACATCTTTTGTGGCATCCATTGAGGGCTCACGATATTATGTCACATTTATCGATGATTCAAGCAAGAAGGTCTGAGTTTATTTTTTGAAAAATAAATCTGATGTTTATGAAACCTTTAAGAGGTGGAAAGTCATGGTGGAGAATGAGACCAACTTGAAAGTGAAGTATTTACGGTCTAATAAAGGAGGAGAATATGAAGATGATGAGTTCAAGAAGTATTGTGCACAGAACGGGATCAAGATGGAAAAAACCATTCCTGGTACACCTCAACAGAATGGTGTGGCTGAAAGAATGAACAGGACGCTAATGAGCGAGCCAGGAGCATGAGATTGCACGTTGGGCTGCCGAAATCATTCTGGGCTGATGCAGTTAACACTGCAGCATATCTGATCAACAGAGTACCTTCAGTACCGCTTGGTTACAGAATATCTGAAGAAGTTTGGAGCGGAAAAGAAGTAAAACTTTCTTTCTTGAAAGTGTTTGGATGTTTATCATATGTTCACATTGATTCAGTTAGCAGAACAAAACTTGATCCGAAATCCAAGAAGTGTTTCTTTATTGGTTATGGAGATAATGAGTTTGGTTATCGGTTCTGGGATGACCAAAATCGAAAGATCATTCGAAGCAGAGATGTAATATTCAATTAGTATGTGATGTACAAGGACAGGTCAAGCGTTGGAGCTGGTGATGAATGTCCTGAATTCAAGAAGACGGATGAAATACCATTGATGGATATTCCTGTGAATGAGTCGGAAACCAGTAACCTGAAAGATAAAAAAACTGTTGTACAAGATGTTGATCCACAAACTACGGTGATTGAACTAAGGAGATCGTCGAGAACAATCAGACCACCTCAGAAATACTCCCCTGCACTTCACTATATTTTGCTGACTGATAAAGGTGAATCGGATACCTTTGAAGAAGCGATGCAAAATGATGATTCAATCAAGTGGGAGTTAGCCATGAAAGATGACATGGACTGCAAATATAAGAGAAGAGGCATAAGCTGCTTCATTGACTGTGTGAAGGCATGATTGAAATCAAGTCTTCAAGTGAGAGATTTGTTATGTGATTGGTGGGATGATGGAAGGTGGAGGATGGGAAAGTGAATTAAATGCTTTTACATTTAATTCACGCATAATGAACGCGTAAAGGAGCTCTATAAATAGAGTTTCTTTCCTTCAGTATAGGATATCCCACAGCGCAGAGAGCAAAGAAAAAGAAAAAAAAAAAGAGAGTTTCTTGGGTTTTTTTGAGTGTTCTCTTGTGTGAGTTAGAGAAATATTTTCTCGGTAATACTAGGGGTTGGGATCGTGTGAGAGATATAGTGTTTTGTATACACTTGTAATATTTCTTCGGTTTTAAATATTTACAGCAGCTCTGTGGACGTAACCTATTTTGGGTGAACCACGTAAATCTTTGGTGTCCTTATTGATTATTTTTATTCCGCAATTATTATCGTCATGATTGCTTCGGCATAATCCATAACAGTAACAAATTATGAGACATTAGATTTATTATTAAGGTAAAACTCATAAGATAGGTTGAACTGTACCGAAATTTTTTGTTAAAGATAATATTTTTTGATATTTCTTCCTAATATATCTATATATACTACATGTATGTGATATGGAAATAAGAAATAGATTGATGCATTTGAATGTAATGATATAATAATTAATGTATTGCACTGAAATTAACTACTATTAAAATTATGTTAAGTTATTTAAATTTAAAAATAAGTTATAGTTTAAAATGAATTTTTTTTGTAGGGACGTAAATTGGCATTACATTAAGTACCGAAAATATTGAAATAAATTGGTATATAATAAAAATCAATATAAAACATTAAACTTAGCAGTGTAAATAATACGAAGATAATTATTGAAAAATAAAGCTTAAAACTTAATTAAATAGATGATTTGATTATTACTTATTTTATTCCTATTATAATATGAGTAAATTTAAAGTTATTTTAATTTTATATTATATCTAATATAAAAACTATTTGTTAAAACATTTCTCATTTTTTTTGTTTGCATGTATTTTGTTTAACTATAAAAAAAAATTACAACATTTATTATCAAAATTCAATTTGATATGATTTTGAAGGTTTTTAATGCAAATAAATAGAGTGATCAATTAATATATCAACATATTAAATATTATTTAATTACTTTAACGCTCTAAGTAATTTTTATAGAAACAACGAAGTGATAATATATAATGAGTTTAAAATCACAGTACCTTAAGTTACTATTATATATAATTTTTTTACTTCTTTATGAAAGTTTATTTTAATTGTTATATCTCTATGTTAAATTAATCATATAAGTATTTCAACACTCCAAGTAATTCTTATAGAAGACAATAAAGTGATAATATATAATAAATTTAAAATCACAATACTTGAAGTTATTATTATAATTTTTTATTTGTTTTATGAAAATTTATTTTAATTGTTATATTTCTATGTTAAATTAATCATATTATAATACAATAAATAATTACAAAATTATTATTATTATATCTAAAATACGAATTTGAAAAATTCAAATGAAATATAAAGTAATAAAATATATGACAAAAAATTAGCGGCTTAGAAATTTTAGTTATTATGTTATTTGTTAATTATAAACACTAATTTCATATATTATTATATCTAAATATTATTTATTACAATTATATCATATATTTTATTTTTCATTGTTTTTGGTCATTTAATATTGATTCAACGTTTTAGAATATCTATTTTCAATTCTTTATATTCACGTCTATATATCATTTTGTACCTAAGGTGTTAAATGTTTTTACAAGGTATTTGATTTTTAATTTGGCTTATGATATATATATTCATGTTTCAAGTTATATATAGACTTCGGAGTAGGCATGCTTAAGGGTTCCACCGGACCGGTTCCGGTCCGGTTCCGGGTCCATAATGGTCGGAACCGGTGGGAACCGGTTCTAACCAGTTTCGGTTCCAAGGTTACTTACCTTGGAACCAATTCGAACCTATGTTCGGTTCGACGTCAACCGGACCGGTTCCAGTCCGGTTCCAACCGGTTCCGAAGTTGGAGTAAAGCAGAGAACGGACCCTGGACTAACCTCCGTGCCTAGGTCCGTGTGCCATCGGGTTTGAGCAGATTTCTAAAAAAAAAAAAATTGAAGGCCACGGACCCTATGCACGGGGTCCGTGCCCATTATAACAAAAAAAAAAATTGAAACTTTGGTTGATTATATTCTTGGTTCTTGGTTGTATCAATGTTTGAATGATTTATTTTTTATTAGATAATTATAACCGAGGTCCTTACATAACTTGAAACGTTTAATTTTACAATTGAAATCTAAAATTCATCACGATTAACTAAAATATACTTCGAATACTCCGGTTCTTCGTCGGAGCTTGAACTTTGAAATTCGTCGAATGCTCCAGCGGTCCTATTCTTTTTTTCGGCTGCAAACCAGTCTTGGAGGCATGTCAACATACTAAGTGTTTCTGGCTTTAAATTAGTTCTTTGATCACTAATGATTCTTCCACATATTGAAAATGCCGATTCGGAAGCAACACTAGAACTTTGAACGGCTAGGACGTCTCGTGCAATTGCCGCTAACACTGGATAAAGTTGAGAATTTACTTTCCACCAATTTAGAACATCAAAACTTTCAGTAGTATCAATATATTGGCTCAGATAAATTTGGATCTCATTGTAATTAGTTGTTGTAGCTTTTCCCTTCAACTTTTGTCTTTTCAAACTTTGAAAGAAGTTGATTGCTCCAGTTTTGCCTATCTCCATCGGTCTCTCATCCGACTGTGCACTCGGTTCACCCTGTTCTCTTGCATACAAATCAAACAATTCTTGGAGAGAATGTGTTATTGACTTCTTTTGATCGTCAACATTCTTCCCAAGAAATTTAGCGTAATATTCAAAAAATATGTTTAATCCACCTTGGCTTTGACTAGGATCAAGTAGTGTTGCTAAACCATGCGAAATTGGGATATTCTCCCAATATTTCAAAAATTTATCTTCCATGTTAGAAATAAAATCATGCATAAATGAATCACCACGATGTTCCATAAATTTAAATATCATATTGAAAATCAAAGGCAAAAACATGGGAGAAGTGGGGTAGTGAATGCCAGAAAATTTTTCGGTTGCTTCTTTAAAAATTTCTAACAAAGAAACAACATGACTCAAAATATTCCAATCATCGTCAGTCAAGACTAAAGCATTTGCAGCAATATTATTATAGTATGGAGTAACTAAATCTTTAAAACGTAATAAAGTTTGAAGCAAATGATATAAAGAATTCCATCGAGTGTCAACTGGTGCAGGAAATTTTTTAAATCTAATCCCATTTGATTCTACTAGTTTTTTCCAATCACGTCCATATCTTCTTTCACGTAATAATTTTCCACATGTTTTGAATTTTTCTATTACAGTACACAAGCGATCATCCAATGCACATTTAACACATAAGTTGATAATATGACAAGCACATCTAACATGAAGCAACTTTCCATCTAAAATCGGTTTTAATGAATCCTTTATGTATTTAATTGCAAGAGTATTGACACTCGCATTATCTAATGTAATAGTCATTATTTTATTTTGTATTCCATAAGTCTTAGCAACATTACAAACATATCTAGCTATAGTGTATGCATTGTGTGACGATTCTAAATAATCGTGTGATAAAATTCTTTTTTGCATACACCAAGTTTCATCAATCCAATGGCATGTAACAACAAGATAAGATTCAAATTTAATATTAGTCCAAATATCAGTCGTCAAACTAACTCTACACGAAATATTTGAAAGATGCGATTTTAGTGTTTCCTTATATTCCTTATACATATTGAAACAATATTTTTTAAGTGTATGCCTAGAAATATTATGAAAACCCTGTTGAATAGTACTAGTAAATTCAACAAAACCTTCTTGTTCGGTTAGTAGGAAAGGTTGACAACATTTCGTAACAAATTTAACAATGGCTTTTCGAGAAATATCTTTAGTAATCGTAAAAGCTCTACCACTTGAAGGATTAATTTGTTGTTGAGTTGGTTCTCTACTAAATGGTTGTAGAGTATCTGGGTCAAGTTTATGTACCTTGACTAAATGTTTTTTCAAAGTACCAGTACCACCGGAACCACCACCAGTTTTGTAAGAATATTTGGTTTTACAAATTTTACATACGGCAAAAGAGTTGTTCGTACCTTGTTGTTCGATATCAAAGTGATCCCAAACTTTACTTCGTTTTGCTCGGCTTGTCGTCGTACTCGTTGAAATCGTGTTTCTTTCCCGAGCGAAAGATGGTGTCCCGGCATCTAAATTGGGGATTTGCATTGCTTTTTCCTCCTCGTTCCCAGGTTCGACTTCATCAAAGTCGGGTATATAGGGAAAATCTTGAGCAAGATCGAAGACACGTTCACCACCACGACCACCACCACGGTTTGAAGATGATGCCATTGAATGTAGAGAAAGTAGAATTTAAATAAATATATATTTGAGATATAATTATAGAGAAAGTAAAGTAGATAATTGTGAGAAAATGGTTGTGTCAAAATAATGAAAACTATCTAGTATTTATAGAAATTTTTTGGGTATAAATTATAATTTTTTTTTTAAATTGGCCCCCTAATTTGGGGGCCAATTTGCAATTAAACCATGCAGTAGCCGTTGCATGGTACACAATTGCCAACGGTATCCGTTGGCCAATTGTTTTTTTTATTTTTTTTACCGGTTCCGGATCCGAGCTGGACTTATCCAGATTCGGTCCAGGAACCGGAACCGGAACCGGAACCGGAACCGGATGAACCGGTTCTGAAAACCCTGAACCGGTTCAATCCATTAGTAAATGGATTGGGCTCGGTTCCAGGCCCGGTTCTTCCATACCGGGTCCGGTTCCGGGCTTATTGGGTCGGGTCCGGTTCGGTTCCGGGCCGAACCGGCCCGTTAATCATGCCTACTCCGGAGTCAATACTTTTTCTTAAATTAATTAGAAAGAAAAGTGGATGCATATTGAAATATATATATATGTGACATTATTTACAATATATAAATAACACATGTCATTGTATATTTCATTATTAATTTCATCTTTAATTCAATTATATAATTGGTCATAAATAAGCTCAGTGTGATCTTACATGCGGAGCACGTGCTTTTCACTAGTTTATTCAAATGTGTAGTTGGTAAAACAAAATTTGGAAGTTTTGACAAGATACAATTCAAATTTAGTCAAGCTAGAATTCTAGTGCAGTTGATTGTCTCAAACATATCTCATAACTCGGTGATCCTAATGACCAAAAACCAAGATGCTTGAAAAACCAACTAAAAACGCCACAAGTCTTATTTAAGACCAGATCAGTTAGTTCGAATGTTATCTAGGTGATATGGTGGTTGCAATATCAAGCTGGATGCAATTGATACAACAACCGGATAAAAAATACTAGCTATGATAGTTTTGTTATATCTTTGAGCTCATTTATCCAAATGAAATGATTCAGTATGTGTTATGAAAATAATACAATTATCTACAAGTCATATTCACAAGTTAAAATCTGAACAAGATCTTAAGAAGCTGATAAATCGCGATGAAGTTTCTGGTTTTGCACACGATGAAGAAAGAGTTCAAGTATGTATTCAATCTTGTATTTCAATCACATCTCTCTCGTACGAACTCGAAATTAAGTGATTTTTTTATTTTATAGAAAGTCAAGACAAATGGCTACAACATTTTTATTCATCACCTTTATAGTGACCCGTCTCAAAATCATTAAGAAATCAAAGCTTAAGCATACAAAATAACTTAACATGCAATAATCAAATAAACCAGCGAAAACTTAATCCAACTAAAAACTATCGGCATGAATACAACCGGTCCTAAAACAAATACTGATAATTGTTATACAATCCAATCGAAGAAAATGCTAAACTACATAAAGGGAAACCTAATATAGTACAATCCACCCCGCTGCCGCTCAACGATCGCTACCTCCCGGTCCCTCCAACCTAAGTGCTGCCTCGTAGAATGAGGTGTCCAAAACCAAAACCGAGAACATGAGCTAACAACGTTCAGTACGAAAGTATGAGTATACACATGCTATGAATGCTAAATGAAAATGAACGGGTACCGGAAACCTATCACGATAGAAACTCTTGCTCACAAATGACGTCATGGTATGTAGCACACTGGGCCGTCGAATTAGGAGGTATTCCCATTGTAGTGACCCTAACCCGTATCCACAACTAATCAGAGATTTAAGCTTAATTAAGCATGCAATAAACGATAATCAGAGATAAGCTACGGAAAACCAAATAAATACTGGACCAACATAATACATCCGGTAAAACAAATCCAATGGGGTGTCCAGAAAACACTGGACGTGAGCATTAAAGCTCAGTACGAGAGTACGAATATACATATACCATGCATGCACATGCAATATGAAGGGTACTGGAAAACTTATCCATAAGACAGCTCAGTCAAGGTGCCATGATATGTAGCATACTAAGCCGTCGCATCAGGAGATGGCTCCCATACCATAAAATTGTGGATAGAACCAGACCCAAATCCACGGAATCCATCCACTAAAAATACGGGCTGAGCGACCTTGATACTGCTATGCAAATCAAGGCGTAAAGCTCAACATGTTCATGCATACACCATAATATCAATGCATATACAAATGCCACAGAAAACATGCAAACATAATACATGTATGTTCTATCAGGCTATCTTGGATAATACGTCCGTACCTCAGTAAAATACTCCTATATGCCCCGCATCTACAATCCAACACTACAATGCAAAATACCTATGCATCACTAATTAATCTCTAAAATCCTGTTATAAGCTATTAGATACTCCCTAAATCTACTAGGAATACAAAGTTATACATGCGTCCGTCGTCAGCCTACCGATGACGACTGCCTCAAAATTAAGCATAGCTCCGCTACTATCCCTACAGTGCTCTGCCACTCCCGGCCCTGCAGTAGGATGCCTAAAAATTCCTAAAATCTCGAAAGACTAGCTAGAATGGAGAGAGGAAGGAAAATGGTGCGATTTGGAAACGAGCCTCGGCACATGACATCATCTTGCTGACCTCATTTCTGAACACCTGTCTTTGGGATGTTTGGAACGTCCGATCATAGTTCGGAGCTTCCGATCTGTTCGAAGTTCAAAGATTTACCAGACCATTCTTGATCATTATGAATTCATTTTCAACTCCTTAGACTCATCAGAAATTTTCTTAATCATGTTTTCCTCAATCTAAACATAATTACACCACTAATCAACAATCAGTTATTACTTTAGGATTGGGGTTACTACATTCTCCCTTCCTTCAAATATTTCGTCCCCGAAATCTAGGGCAATCCTGAGAATATAACGCACAATCCAACTTATCACATTCACCGATAGCTCCAGTCTAATCGAACATCTGATCGAATATCTTTCGACCTCACAGACCCCACTAAAACCTGCATGGTTGATTCCTCACTGAATCACATCAAATCTTCAAACAACAATCTTAGAACCTAACCTTGGTTCTAACTCCACGCTACTATCGAGAACCCAAGCTAGCGTTGAAATCAATTTCATGACAACTGCCTACTAACTGAAATTCTATAATCCACTGGAATCTTAAACATCACAATTATCAAAAATTCTAATCATTCGGCAACTTTGAATGACAATCTAACAGATCTGTAACACCCGGTGTTTTTAATACATAAATTCGCATGCATAATTAGGGAATTTATTTATTTAAAATTTTAGATTATGGGTTAAATATTTATGTGAATTATTTGTGCATGATTTAAATGATTTTCAAGCATTTAACCCATAATTAGAGATTTTCATGATTTATGGTAATTGTATTATTTTATCGCGTTGACGGGACCGTGGACGGACGAGATGACAACTTTCTACCCAAATTATTTTATGAGCCTTTTTGGAGCCCGAAAATATTATTTTGAGATTTTATTCCTCAAAATTATCAATATTTGATTTTTAAATAATTTTAGGAGTCCGTTTTATCTAAATTAAGCCATTTTAATGACTTTTTATTATCCTTAAAATTTCCTAAATCCATTATTTCGGGATTTATTTATTTTATTAGTTAGTTAGTATTTTATTAAGTTAGGAAATCTTTTTATATTGGTATTTATCTCCTAATTAATTATTGAGATCATTATCTACCTAATCTACTCCCCAATCCATCGCCACGCTCACTCCCTCATTCTCTCAACCTAGCCGCCTCCACTCTTCTCCCTCACCTTTCCATAGGCGCACGGCAGTAAGGAATCCATAGCCAAGTTTTGAAGCTTCAAAGTTAGTCATCGTCGTCGTCCCGGATTCGTCACCGTCTATCCCTTCTATTATTTTTATCGATGAAAGGCATGTTTTATTCCTATTTTTCGCACTATATCAGTGATTATTATGTGTGTGTTGTGTATGCATCGACTTGTTCATAGATTTTCAGAAAAATGAGACGGTTTTGTTCTTGATGCTCGTTCATGTGCTTTCTTCATTCAAGCTCACGTTTTTCTCCCTCCATGGTAGTATAGCTGCTGGTCAGGGGTCCCTAAGTCATGTGAGGGTGGTCTGGACTCGAGTGGCTTGAGTGGTTCGAGCCAAACGAGCCCAGGTAGGTGCTGGTGCAGGATCGGGCTTGGGGGCGCAGATTTAGGGTTTGATGGAAGGGGGTTCGGTGCTCTGTGCGTGGACTGCATAGGGTCGGGGCCTTGGTCAGGTTAGGACCGCCTAGACGTGGGCCACGTCTGGGCGGCAGAGCTTCGGCCAGGGGCGGCCGGAGCTGGGCGGCAGCAGCCCTAAAAGGGCTGCTGCTCGCGGCCGCATGAAAAGGGAAGTAGGGTTCGGGTTAGGGTTTCAGTGATGGGTTCGGGTCGGGTTTGGTGGTCCGGGTCAAGTCAATGGGTCATGGGTTATGTTAGTTGGGTCCGGGTCCGGGTCAAGTTAGTCGGGCTCGGGTATTTTTATTTTTAAGTTTTAAGTTTAATTAAATGTTAAATGAGCCTAATTAAATCCCAAAAGTTAATTGGGCTCCATTTAATTATTTTGGGTTAAATTTAATCATTTTTGGGCTTAATTAAATTTAATTAAGTTAGTCCGATAATTTTTATGCGCTTGGGAGCCCATGGAAGTTATTGGGCCAGTCTTTGGGCTTTTGGGCCCATTGGGACAGATTAAGTTGTTATTGGGCCAAGTATGTGCTAATGGGCTTTAATTGATTTATTGGGCTTAGAAATATGTTAATGGGCTTAAGTATGTTAATGGGCCAGTCTCAGTGTTAATGGGCCAGAATTTAAGAAAATGGTCTTGAGTGTTAGGGCCAGCAGTTCAGTACAAACCATGAGAAATTGCATGTGTCCTAATTATATATTTAATTATTTTATGCATGAAAGTTATTTTAGTATTTATATGTTAGTATAAAAATTAAATTAAATATATATGAAGGACACACATTTTTATTGAAGTACATGCATTCATGAAATAATTTTATGGCATGATTTAATGTTTAAGGTTGAGCAAGAAAATAATTTTATGTTAGAAGTTGAAGTAGTGTGACAATTTAAGGAGGGCAAGCCCCCACATGTTAAGGGCAGTTTACTGTCAATTTAAGGGTAGTTTACTACCAGCAAGAGGTGATTCGTCACCGCCGCATACGTTGGTTTTAAAAGACTGATCAGTCGAACCATTTAAGTTTAAGGTTACACTATGGATATGACCATGCGATGTTAGAAAAATGTTATGCTCAACAATGTTTATGTATGTATTATATGATTATATTTAAGATCAAGTTTAAGAAAGATTTTAAGTTATGATTCACGATTTTTAAGCATGCTCATTCATGTATATGTTATGTATTAGTACTTCAGTGATTTAAATTATTTTAAATCCTTGTTATGTTAGCATGTTGGGCCTCTAGGTTCACTACACTTATATGGTGCAGGTGAGTACGTAGAGGAAGATGTAGTACCTACCGACGGTGAGGACGTATGAGCAGACATGCGGTGATCCCCTGCAGCCGTCGTTTGATTCATTATGAATATTTTTAAGAATTTTAAACCCTGTTATTCATTTATTTCTTTTAAGTCTTTTCAGTGGCAAATTTTAATACTATTTTTATTTAGTAATTTATTGCATGCAAACTTTTAAGTTAATTGTTTTGACAGTATTTTATTTAAGTTTGACTCAGATATTTAAGTATAAAATGTTGCACTTTATTTAAGTTATTTTTAAATCTGTTTATTGTTGTGCATATATGTATGGGCATGTATGTACATTTATTTCAATTAGGATATAAAAAAAAAAAATTTTCCGCATATGTTATTTTAGAAAATTTGGTCGTTTCAATTGGTATCAGAGACGCGTTCTTGGTGGGGTCATCACTGCTATGCGAGCTCAGAAATCCACGCTACCGGTCTGTAAGTTTTAATTGCTTTTAGTATGATTTAGTAGTAGCATGTTTAAGACTTAAGTATTTATGTTAGCAGAATTTTTTTTTTAAGTACTTAGTTAAGCATGGCGATTTACGTAAAGAAATATGTGGTGGTGCAGAATGCCTCCGAGACCAGTTAACAGGCGTGAGGGATCCCCACTACCGCAGAACCCTCTTTCAGCATTGGAGCAAGCCAATGCAAACATGATGGCTGGGATTACTGCTCTGTTGGAGCAGCAGGCGGCGCGTCCGAGACTTTCCCATGATGAGGACATGGCTGAGAGGTTCCAGAAGAAGGGACCAAAGGAGTTCACAGGTGCCACAGATCCACTCGTTGCTGAGGGGTGGATCCGTTCTTTGGAGAGCATCTTTGCTTATATGGGGTTGACTGATGCGGACAAGGTGAGGTACGCAGTGTACATGCTGAAGGGTGATGCAGACTTATGGTGGGAGAGTGCATCACGAGGAGTGAATCTGACTACTATGCTTTGGGCAGACTTTCGGAGGATGTTTTACTCCAAGTATTTCACTGAGGACGTGCGCAGCCGCATGATCCGAGAGTTCATGAGTCTCCGACAGGGGGACAAGACCGTTGTGGAGTACATCCGACAGTTCGAGAGGGGCTGTCACCTGGTGCCATTGATTGCTGACAGTGCACCTGAGAAGATGAGACAGTTTATTGAGGGGCTCAGGGCAGAAATCAAGCATGACGTTCGCATGGCGGACGTCCCTACTTATTAGGCTGCAGTCAGTAGAGCCTTGCATTCTGAGGAGGGTAGGAGAGAGATCCAGAGGGAGCAGCAGAGTAAGAGGCAGTTTCAGTCTGGGTATCAGTGACCATCTTCGCAGCCTACTGCGAAGAAGAAGTTTACTGGGCCGTCTAAGGGCCCGAACCAGCAGAAGCCACAGCAGCAGTGACATCAGCCTAGGGGCGGGGCCCCTAATACTGGAGGACATCCTACTTGCCCGAAGTGCCAGAAGATGCATCCGGGACCATGCCTTCTAGGAGCAGGCGTCTGTTTTCATTGTAAAGAGCCAGGGCACCAGATGGCCAATTGCCCGAGGAAGAAGAACACTACAGGGAGAGTGTTCGTGATGCAGGCTGAGGAGGCAGACCCAGATACCTCCTTGATCACCGGTATATCTTACCCCTAGAATTTTATGATTTCTTCTTTTGGGTAATATTTTTTCGATTTTTGTTGGGGAATAATTTGTTATTTGGGTTACCTATCTGCATGTTAGAATAAGAAGCATGTTTTACTTGTGATTAGAAATAAGGGTTATTAAGTGACTCATCTTTGGGGAAAATTTTAGTAGTGGTATGAAATTGTTGGGATTCTTCTGCGTGCAGGGAGAATTCTAGTTGGAGGCAACTCCACGTTTGCGTTGCTAGATTCAGGGGCTACGCATTCGTTTATCTCCCTGGAGTTTATCAGACGGATAGGCATTTCCCCTGAGATTGCTGACAATGGTTATGATGTCACTATGCCATCAGGACAGATTATTACTACCTCTAGTGTCATCCGAGAGCTGGAGTTGGAGCTGCAGGGGCACTCCATTCGTGCAGATGTTGTGGTTTTGCCGTTGAGCGGATTTGATTTGATATTGGGTATGGACTGGTTGACAGTCAATGGAGCTTCGATTGATTTTCGTCGAAGAACAGTGTTAGTGAAACCGTCGGAAGGCGAACCGTTTACTTTCCATAAATCTCAGAGTAGTGATATTCCTCAGGTGATATCTTATATTCAGACAAGGAATCTGTTAAGACGGGGTTCCCGAGGTTTTCTAGCGAGTATTGTCACGGCCTCAGAACCATCTAGCAGATCATTATCAGAGATAGAAGTGGTTCGTGACTTTCCGGACGTCTTTACGGAGGATGTTGCAGGAATTCCACCAGTGAGAGATGTGAAGTTCAGTATCGACTTAGTGCCAGACACCGTGCCTATCTCAAAGGCACCGTACCGACTTGCTCCTGCCGAGATGAAAGAGTTGAAGGAACAGATTCAGGAGTTATTAGAGAAAGGCTTTGTTCGTCCTAGCTTTTCTCCATGGGGAGCTCCAGTGTTATTTGTGAAGAAGAAGGATAACAGTATGAGACTGTGCATCGATTATCGAGAGCTCAACAGGGTCACAGTGAAGAATAAGTACCCACTGCCAAGGATAGAGGACTTATTTGATCAGTTGCAGGGAGCTTCGGTGTTCTCCAAGATAGACCTGCGATCTGGATATCATCAGCTTCGATTTAGGGATGCAGATGTGTCCAAGACTGCTTTCCGGACACGTTATGGGCATTACGAGTTCTTAGTAATGCCATTTGGGCTGACCAATGCTCCAGCGGTTTTCATGGATCTCATGAACCGGGTATTTCAGCCGTATCTTGATCAGTTCATCATAGTCTTCATTGATGATATCTTGATCTACTCTAGGAGCATTGAGGAGCATATGCAACATCTACAGACAGCCTTGTAGACTTTGAGGGAGCAGCGTTTGTATGCCAAGTTCAGCAAGTGCGAGTTTTGGCTTGAGCAAGTGGCATTTCTTGGCCACATTATTTCGAGAGATGGGATTGCAGTGGATCAGTCGAAGGTTGAGGCAGTGCAAAAATGGGGTATTCCGAGGAGTGCTTCGAAGATTCGCAGTTTCTTGGGTTTGGCAGGATATTATAGGAAGTTCATCAAGGGTTTTTCCTCTATTGCAGTACCTTTGACTTCCTTAACCAAGAAAAATGCGAAGTTTATTTGGATTTCAGACTGTCAGAGGAGCTTCGATCAGCTGAAGAAAGCACTCACTACCGCACCGGTTTTAGCGATGACAGTACCACACGAGGAGTTAGTGGTATACACCGATGCGTCTAAGCTAGGGTTAGGCGCAGTACTTATGCAGTGTGGTAAGGTTATTGCTTATGCGTCGAGGCAGTTTAAGATTCATGTGTAACGACCCACTGTATCAAGACGGGTCTTTTCAGCGTGCTTATGTCCTCACTCACACGCACCCTGAGAAACTTCCCAGGGGTCACCAATCCTATAATTACCCCAAGTCAAGCACGCTTAACTTTGGAGTTCTTATGTGATGAGCTTCCGAAAAGAAAATGCACCTTCTTGATATGAGCAATACATATGAAATCTTTTAAGCCCTCTTCAACCATGTAGTCCCATACCTACACAGTCTCAGAATCCCTCTCATTTCGGCACGGGATCGGTTCATTCATGTCTCCCTCCGCCTAGAAGCCTACCAGGAGCCGCTCATTGTCCGTGCAACCTCTTGGCACCGACGATCACTCCCTGCCTCTTCAGCCCCGGGCGTCACATGCCCACCAGCTTCCGCTTGGTTCGTCCCCGAACCATACCGTACTAAGAGAGGTCGGCTTTGATACCATTTGTAACAACTCACTGTATCAAGACGGGTCTTTTCAGCGTGCTTATGTCCTCACTCACACGCACGCTGAGAAACTTCCCAGGGGGTCACCCATCCTATAATTATCCCAATTCAAGCACGCTTAACTTTGGAGTTCTTATGTGATGAGCTTCCGAAAAGAAGATGCACCTTCTTGATATGAGCAGTACATATGAAATCTTTTAAGCCCTCCTCAACCATGTAGTCCTATACCTACACAGTCTCAGAATCCCTCTCATTCCGGCACGGATCGGTTCATTCATGTCTCCCTCCGCCTAGAAGCCTACCAGGAGCCGCTCATTGTCCGTGCAACCTCTTGGCACCAGCGATCACTCCCTGCCTCTTCAGCCCCGGGCGTCACAAGATCACCCAGAAATTTATGTCAAACTTTCTGCACAATTATTATAATTATGAAATCCCTTAAACTCCAACAGATCTTCAAGTACTGTTGCTTTTCACAATAGCTGCTAACCGGCTATTAACACGATCCCTCTGATATCTAACCCGAATATCACGAGGTTCATGTAGTCTTATGACTACCCACCGGGTAATAACTCTAACTGAAACAACACGCTGACTGCGAATCTTAGCGATGAAATTTCTTGCTAAGACCGTAACTTATCATCAGCTCCAGATACGCACAATTTCTTCTACTATCATCCGTCCGCATCAACGAGATGACATAATACATGTACACTATATCGCGAACTTGTCTGAAACTGTCATCGCATGGCAACCACATCGCTGCACACCACTTTTTCCTATCTGAAAACTTTAGATTACCTTTCTAGTGGCATGATTACAATCATGCGGTATATTTGAAATGATTACGACCAGTCCTGATCCTAATACCTGAATCTCACTACTGAATATATCATCTAATTGATTCTACTGGTCATCCTGCCACAAATAATAACAAAATACTAACAATTTCCTAGCATCAAAGTACGTACCTTCAATACTTATCCTGCCCGACGCTGTATAACATTCCCAAAAAAGAGACCAACTTATGGAAATGGATGGCAAACTCTTTGTCAACCCCAAAACAAATTGTGACAACGTCGTTGTCCACAACACTCTAACTTACGAAATCCTCAGGTTGTCTCCTTGTAAAATACACTACCATTATGTCGAATGCATAGATAAGTTAACACCATCCTCAGCATTATAGTCTGTATCAAATGATGTCATCTGTCTTGTTACTTGAGATAACATTTAGAACAATACTGGTTATCCTGTCATGGATAACGACAAATCCTTGTCAACTTGACTTATTAACTGGGATGAACAAAACTGGTCCACCTCGTGCCTTCACGTAGTCCTCAATACTTGAGCAAACCAGCTAACTTTCAGATCGAGCCCGATCATTTCTAACACATCAATGACACAGCGCATCAAACACACACTTGGGAGATCAGTGACAATAATCTCGCCAGACCTCGAAAACCATAGGTATCAGCTGTTGTCTCATCCCACGATTACAACAATTGGTGCTAACCTGCTAATGTTCATCGAAATCCAAAATCACTGGCTGGCTCACGGCCCAGCGACAAACTCCTGAGAATACCGCTGGAAACGCCTAAACAAAGTACTCAACTAATAGTCCCCGAAACTGCCGTCCATTAACAACCTAATTGTGAATTGGTAAGAGGTGAACTCAAAAAAAAAAGTTGTTATCCCTATAACTTGTTTGATTATTCCTCGAAGTGAACGATTGTGACTTAGGGATGATTTAGGCGATCTTTGGACCGTTTGAGCCTTTCGATCCTACCTGATGCATCACTTTTATCCCTAGTAATCTCTTCGAGCTTGATCATAAAAATTGAACGGTGTGTGCCAATGACATAGAATTAGACTCAATTCATAATTTCTTCTGTCATACATTGAATACCTTATATTCAGCCTATACACTGCTTTTCTTACCTGAGCTTTGAGAGAAACAAATCCTTTAGTGCTTTTAAATTTACAAAAAACTCCAAGTTGATTCACGAAAAAATATTTGAAGGAGTTGGTAAATTATTCTTGAATGAAATGAGGGATATATTGAATTAAAAAAATGAGTATGACGTAGAAAATACCCAAAAGAATTCAAACGGTATTGAAAAAAAATGAGGAAAAGATAAAAAGGGGGTTGACGTTGATGAATGAAAACAATGTGATGAAATTCAATAATCGATGGAAATCAGGGCTAAGTAATTGCGCTAAATGAGGAACCTGTTTGTTTTCTCTCACTTTTGATTTCCTATATTTTATTGTAACCGTGAGCCGTGGTCTAATGTTATAAGTTTGAAAGACCTTTTAATCGAGTCATAATCGTTCAACATTTAGCAAACAAGAATATGAAATACAAGCGTATGGGGCATTCCACATAAAAAAATGATGGATGAACATGAGATCCTTGAACCGAACAACTATTGAGGATTATAAGTTTTGAATTTCACACTACACATGTCTCATTCCGTTGATATTTTGTGGGTAGTGTTTGAGTTTTGAATTGCAACGAAAACGATGCTTGGGATTTTCGAAGTATGAGCTTTTGAGTGGGTGTGAAGATATTTGCTAGAATGAAAAATTTTGATTGTGCCACTCTGTGTTGTAAATCATTGATATTTTTCATCTCTAATTTCTTTTGATTTGTTCGAGGACGAACAAAAGCTAAGTGTGGGGGGTTTGATAAGCACGAATCCTATAGTGTATTTGGCACTCTATTTTGTAGTATTCGTGCTTATCTGGCCTTTTTGTCTCTATTTTTGTGCATAAATTGTTAAAATTTCATTATTTATAGGTTCAATTGAAATTGGAGGAAATTTGAATATTAAAGAAGAAGTCAAACATTGTGATGCTAAATTAGAACTCGACCGGAAGACAAGGAAAAATCACAAAAAACCAAGAA
The DNA here is from genome assembly GCF_033568475.1 of Henckelia pumila. Taxonomy (NCBI): domain Eukaryota; kingdom Viridiplantae; phylum Streptophyta; class Magnoliopsida; order Lamiales; family Gesneriaceae; genus Henckelia; species Henckelia pumila. Next base: position 144,999,888 of record NC_133121.1, read on the forward strand.
TAAATTGAGAAGATTACATGCACGGACCCTGTAGATGGATGAAAGAGGGTCCATGTAGCGTCGAAGCAAGAATTTTCAAAGATTTATAATGCACGAACCCTGTAGACTGTTTGGAAGGGGGTCCGTTCATCATCGAAGCGAGATGGCAAGGAATTTAAATGCATGGATCCAGGTCCGGACCACCTTCTGGACCTAGCACGGACCACCCTCCAGAAGATGTTCAGGGTTCGTGCATGTCGCAGAAAATAATTCTCACTCCGCCCAGAATTTTGTAATTTAAGGAAAATTCGGATTTTAATTGTTTTGGACACTCTTGGACGCTAATTGAGGAAGAAAATAAGGTTTTTTTGAAGGAATAATATAAAATAAAACCAGGGCTCAACTTGGGAGGACTTTTGCCAATTTTTGGAACGATGGCTAGAGCTTGGGAGAGAGAAGAAGCAAACGACACAAGCAAGATCCCACTTACCATCGCTGAGATTTTCTTATTCTTCACTTATTTTATTCGTCATGAATTCAAACATTAGATTTTTGTCTAGTTTTGATTTTATGAAGTAGTCGTCTTTTGACTGGGGCCATGATAGGACCAAACTATTGATTTTTTAATGTTTTGGATTGATTGATATTTTGATTTATTTTATATTTATTGATTAATATTTACGCATAGTCCTCGCTTTTACTCTGGCCAATTAATTGCATGTTTGTTGTTCGATCTTGACTTGAAAGAGAAGAGATCGAAATTTGCTTCAAAAAAAATATTGATCAACACATGGTTAAACCGACTAGAAATAAAATTCGATTTCAGTTTGCAATTTCAGGCGAAAGCTGGAATTCTATAATTACGAATGCGTTTTTGTTTGATTAAATTCAATTAGAAATAATTGTATTTTTGAATAAAAATAGGATTGTTAATTCTAGAAATATATTAATAATCATGATAGGGAATTTCATCGTGAATGTAGAAAATTCTTGCTTGATTAAATTCAATACGTGACAATAATTGATGTTTGGTATCAATGTGTGCTCCTGGTCATTTTTCTGAAATTTGAATTCGTCTTGAGTTTATTTTGCTCTTTAATTTAATTAAGATCATCGATTTAGAATAATTTTTATTTTATTTTAACCAGTTGAATAATTCATAAAAATCACTTCTTTTATTTAGCCTAAATTATATTGAATAATTTATATCCTAGTAATTAGACAATAGTCTCTCTGGGATCGACTTGAACTCAATCTAAATATATTATAATTTGACCTAGTGCGCTTGCTAGAATTCATAACCAAAATCATCGGTCACCGGGTCTTTGATCCGTTGTTCATTGAGCTCACTTTCTGGGCCGATTCCAGCGGACTCAATTTTCAGATCGAAGACCTTTGTCCAGGGCTCAATTCAATAGTTGTATATAGTTCATTTCTCAAAGATTCCAGGAAGTATGTCAGTAAAATTGGAACAAAATTTGGATTATAATGCATTCCGCATTCGATATGCTAGATGATATGATGTCATGTATATTGAATTGAACATTAATAAATTTTTATTGAATTTTCAGTTGAAATGCCAAATGCTTTAATAAAAGAATGAGTAGTAAATAAATTTCTATTGAATTTTCAGTTGAAATGCCAAATGCTTTAATAAAAGAATGAGTAGTAAATTCCTCACATTGAAACCTATTGTTCAGGCTTAGGTGGTAGTCCAAAATTTTCGTAAATACTTAAAGACTGAAACACATTAAAATTGATATTTCATATATTAGAGCCATACATATAAGTTTGATCATTTTAAAGTCATTTTTTTTTATAGAATTTGGCCACACTGATTTTGTTTGATTTTATAAGAAATTCATAGTAATTAGAATGTATTTTCCGAAATTACGGAAGTTGGTCAAAATTTCGAAAATAACCCCAGCAACCTTCGGAAAGCAGAAATTTTCCGATCCGACAGCGAATGTGGTATATGCGTTGCTTGTGCCGACGCATGACTGGCTTGCTAATGTTTACACACGGCCGAACCTTTTTCCAATGTAACTTTTGAAGTTATGTTTAACACCTTTTCAAATTCTCAATCGATCAATACCGGATTTTGAATTATTGATGTGATAAATACTAGATTTTGGACATCCAAAATAGGTACTTCTGGACACGTTTCTGACCATCGGCCGATATACCTATTCTTTGCTATGGATCATAAACATCTTTTATTAATTCAAGAAAATATCAAACAACATAAGAAACGAAGGGTAGAACTTTTCCAACCTTGCACAAAGTTTCTTCTTAGTCCAGACTATTGAAAATATATTATATTATATTATAATTGAATGTTGAAAATTGAGTTGTATTATTTTGAAAATTAGTGTGTGATGATATAGATGATGATGAATTAATTTTTGAACTAATCTCCAATTGAGATCTATAAATAGGTCTCTTCATTTGTGTAGAAAAACACAATTTGAGAGAAGAAATTTTAAAGTGTTGAGTTTGAGAATATTTTGAGTTTTTGAGTTTTTATAAATTTTTACTTTTTTCACAACACGTTATCAGCACGATCGCTCGAAGGTTTTGTAAAATTTCCAAAGCTCACAAACACAAGAAAAAGGTAACAAGAGTGTGAATATTTATTTTATTGTTTATTTATTTATTGTGTATATATTTAATATATAATATCATGTTATGAAAAAAAATAAGTTTTTTTCAAAAACTTGTTATAAATCCTGGGAGGATGTTAAGACGACATCCCACACTCCCGATAAGGGATACGACAAGTATAAAAGCCTCTAAGGTTCTTAAACAATATAATCATATTTGTATAATTTCATGTTATTATATAAAAGGTTGTTTACGATACCGATCTTATAATAATGTGATATGATATACTATACCTGACTTTATACTAACTATATTGGTATAATTTCACAATATTATATAAAAGGCTGTATACGACACTGATCTTATAATAATGTGATATGATATACATAATTATTTAATTATGATTATCATTATATGCATCACATGATTATCACGAATTTTTATTCATAACATACTCGATTTTTTTTCTTACCCCCAACGGTCACAAACGGTAACAAAATGACTAGTTTTTTGCCTATAAATATGTTCACTCAAACTTATTTTCAATCACACCAAAATTCTTTCTTTCTCTCAAAATAATTTCTCCTCGATTTTTCAAAGATGAAGATGATGACATTTGTAAGGCTATTTTTCATAACAATTATGATCATCATGCTCACGAATCTTGTACTCACCAGCGATTTTCCACCACAAATTTTTTCTCTATTTGTACACGCACTTGTAATCTTCGTTCTTCCATTATTTTGTATTGTCATATTAATGGAAATTGACTAATAAAATGCATTGTTATTTTTCTAGTACCACCATGTCAAACTTGGCAAAGCTTGAATTCGTTGCACTCGATATCACTGAAAAAAATTATATGTCATGGACTCTTGATGTTGAGATGCATCTTGAGTCATTGGGTCTAAGTGAAACCATCAAAAAAAATAATATATCAACCTCACAAGATAAAGCAAAATCTATGATTTTCTTATGCCGACATCTTGATGAAGGGTTGAAATATGAGTATATCACAAAAAAAGATCCAATGATTTTATGGAAAGGGTTGAAAGAAAGATTTGAGCATATAAGAGAAGTTATACTTCCGACCGCCTGAGATGAATGAAATACATTAAGATTTCAAGACTTTAAAAAAGTCAGTGATTATAACTCAGCGATGTATCGAATAGTCTCGCAATTGAAATTTTGTGGGCATGTGATTACTGAAATGGAAATGCTTGAGAAGACATTTTCCACCTTCCATGCATCAAATATAACTCTACAAAAACTGTATAGAGTGCATGGATTTTTGAGATATTCTGAACTCATTGCATGTCTTCTTGTGGCGGAAAAGAACAACGAATTGTTAATGAGAAATCATCAATCCCGAACCACTGGATCAACGGCATTTCCTGATGCAAATGTCGTAATTAAAAATGAAAACCAAAATCAAAGGCATAGACAAGATTTTGGTCGTGTACGAGGTCGAGGACGTGAGCGTGGACGTGGACGTAGAAATGACCGTGGTCGTGGACGCGGTCGTGGATACGAAAATAATCGAGATATTTATTTCAGTAACTCATCTCAAAAGAGCGTCACGTACCACCCACAAAAAAGGCAGCATGAAAACATGAGTGAAAATAAAAATCACTCAAAAAGAACCGAGAGTGTTTGTTATAGATGTGGCACTCCGAGACATTGGTCACGTACTTGTCGAGCCCCTGAGCACCTTTGTAAGCTCTATAAAGAATCGATAAAGGGGAAAGGAAAAGAGACCAATTTTGTTGAAAATAGTGATCATTTAATTGGTTTAACTAGTTTCAATGCTGCAGATTTTATGAATGATTTTGAAGACATTGATTAAAAGATTGGTGATACTAGATTGTAACAAATTTGTATTTTTTTTATGCATTCTTGTATTATAAATGTTATATTTTACATTTGTATTGTACTTATTTTTTTTTTATTGCATTTTTGTGAAGTTTGATATGGAAAATGCTACGAGCAAACATGAAAATAATCTCATGGAAATTTGCATACCAGATAGTGGTACAACGCACACTATTCTTCGAGATGAAAGATATTTCTTGGAATTAAAACCAACAAAAACAATGGTGAATACAATATCAGGTCCTGTAGACTTGATTGAAGGTTTTGGTAAAGCACAATTTTTGTTACCTAATGGTACAAAATTTTTGATAAATGATGCTTTATATTCACCACGATCGAAAAGAAATTTGTTGAGTTTTAATGATATATATTCTCATGGGTATGATACTGAGACAATGACTGATGGAAATCAAAAATATATGTGTCTTACCACATATAAGTCAGGAAAGAAATATGTAGTTGAGAAACTACCAATGCTCCCTACTGGATTGCATTATACACATATAAGTCCAATTGAATTAAATATGGTGATGGATAATTCATCAATATTAACCAATTGGCATAATCGATTGGGACATCCTGGTTCAACAATGATGCGAAGAATTATTGAAAATACACATGGTCATCCACTGAAAGACCAGAAGATCTTTAAGAGTAATAAGTTTCAATGTAAAGCATGTTCACTTGGAAAAATTATTATAAGACATCACCAGCTAAAATCCAAACTGAATCACCCATATTTCTTGAACGTATTCAGGGTGATATTTGTGGGCCAATTCATCCATCATGTGAACCATTTCGATACTTTATGGTATTGATCGATGCCTCTAGCAGATGGTCACATGTATGCTTATTGTCAACTCGGAATGTGGCATTTGCAAGATTGATGGCTCAAATAAAAAATTACGAAATCAATTTCCCGATTATACAATCAAAAAAATAAGACTTGATAATGCTGGAGAATTTACATCCCAGACTTTCAATGATTATTGTATGTCAATGGGAATCACTGTTGAACATCCTGTAGCTCATGTTCATACGCAAAATGGATTAGCTGAATCATTGATTAAACGTCTATAACTGATTGCTAGACCAATGATTATGAAAACAAAACTCCCTGTTTCTATATGGGGACATGCAATATTGCATGCCGCTGCATTAATTCGCATCAGACCAAGTGCTTATCATAAATGCTCACCATTGCAGCTTGCATTTGGTAAAGAACCAAATATTTCTCACTTGAAAATTTTTGGATGTATGGTGTATGTGCCTATTGCACCACCTCAAAGATCAAAAATGGGTCCTCAAAGAAAGACCGGTATCTATATCGGATATGATAGTCCATCGATCATTCGATATCTTGAGCCTCAAACGAGCGATGTGTTTACAGCACGTTTTGCTGATTGTCATTTTGATGAAAATATATTCCCAATGTTAGGGGGAGAAAAGAAACACATCAAAAAAGAAATCACATGGTATGTACCAACATTATTGCATTTGGATCCGAGAACCAAACAATGTGAAAAAGATGTACAGCAAATTGTGCACTTGCAAAGAATAGCAACTCAAATGCCAGATGCATTTGCAGACACAAAATGGGTAACTAAATCATATATATCTGCTATAAATGCCCCTGCTCGAATTGAAATTCCAAAGAAACAGATTGAAGACACTCATGATGTCATTAAACGCCTGAAGCGTGGAAGGGCAGTCGGTTCCAAGGATAAAAATCCTCGGAAAAGAAAAGGCATAGAGAAACATGATGATCATAAAATAGAAAATGGTGTTCCAGAAGAAACACCTGATGATGAAAATGTTATGTCAGAACCACAAACTGACGAGAATCGTGAAATCTCTATCAATTATATTAATATTGGAAAAATATGGAACCGAAAAGATATAGAAGATATTGATGATATATTTTCTTATAATGTGGCATATGACATCATAAATGAAAATGAGGATCATGAACCAAAAATCTTTTGGTGAATGTAAAACTCATCATGATTGGGCCAAATGGAAAGATGTCATCCAGGTTGAATTGGATTCGCTAAATAAACGTAATATTTTTGGACATATAGTCCTCACACCTAAAGGTGTAAAATCTGTTGGATACAAATGAGTTTTTATTCGAAAGAGAAATGAGAAAAATGAAATAGTAAGATATAAAGCTAGACTTGTTGCACAAGGTTTTTCTCAAAGGCTTGGAATTGATTATGAAAAAACGTATTCTCCTGTTATGGATGCAATTACGTTTCGATATTTGATTAGTTTGGCAGTATCTGAAAATTTGAAAATGTGTCTTATGGATGTTATTACAGCTTACTTATACGGATCACTTGATAGTGTTATATACATGAAAATTCCTGAAGGATTTAAGATGTTTGAAACACAAAATTCAAAACCCAGAGAATTTTATTCTGTGAAATTGCAAAGATCATTATATGGGTTGAAGCAATCCGCCCGAATGTGGTATAATCGGCTAAGTGAACACTTGATGAAAAAGGGATATGTAAATGATCCAATATGCCCTTGTGTTTTCATCAAGAAAACAACATCCGGATGTGTAATTATTGCTGTATATGTTGATGATTTAAACATCATTGAACGAATAAGGAAATTCAAGAAGTTATGATGTACTTGAAAGAAGAATTCGAAATGAAGGATCTTGGAAAAACCAAGTATTGTCTGAGTTTGCAAATTGAACAAAAAGAAGGTGGAATTTTTGTTCACCAGACAAATTATATAGAAAAGGTCATTAAACATTTTAATATGGATAAGTCAAATCCATTAAGTACACCAATGGTTGTAAGATCATTAAACATAGAAAAAGATCTATTTCGTCCATGTGAAGGTGATGAAGTTATTCTTGGTCCTGAAGTACCATATCTAAGTGCCATTGGTGCTCTTATGTATCTTGAAAATTGCACTTGACCTGATATATCTTTTGCTGTAAATTTATTGGCAAGATTCAGTTCATATCCAACAAAGAGGCACTGGAACGGAATTAAACATATATTTCGTTATCTACGATAAACGACAGATTTAGGACTTTTGTACTCAAAAAACACCAATCAAAGTATCATTGGTTATGCTGATGCTGGATATTTATCTGATCCACATAAGGCACGTTCTCAAACCGGATATATATTTACTCGTGGAGGCACCGCAATTTCTTGGCGTTCACAGAAACAAACACTCGTAACAACTTCATCAAATCACGCGTAGATTATTGCGCTACATGAAGCAAGCCGTGAATGTGTTTGGCTAAAATCAATGACACAACATATCCAAACTTCTTGTGGATTATCAGTAGACAAGAAGCCTGTGACGTTGTATGAAGATAATGCTGCATGTATTGCTCAAATGAAACAAGGATACATCAAAAGTGACAGAACCAAACATATCCCTCCAAAATTCTTTGCCTACACTCAAGAGCTTGAGAAGAATAAAGATATTAATATCTGTTACATTCAATCAAGTGAGAACTCATCAGATCTCTTCACAAAGACACTTCCTACGTCAATATTCAGAAAGCATATATATAAAATTGGGATGCGCAATCTACGGAATATGTGAAGAATCACTCATGTTAACATGAGGGGGAGTTTACGTGGCTGCACTCTTTTTTCCTGACTATGGTTTTTATCCCACTGGGTTTTTCCTAGTAAGGTTTTTAACGAGGCAGCATAAAACACATAATAAAAATAATCATCGTATGACGATCATCATCACAAGGGGGAGTGTTGAAAATATATTATATTATAATAGAATTGAATGTTGAAAATTGAGTTGTATTATTTTGAAAATTAGTGTGTGATGATGTAGATGATGATGAATTAATTTTTGGACTAATCTCCAATTGAGATCTATAAATAGGTCTCTCCATTTGTGTAGAAAAAAACAATTTGAGAGAAGAAATTTTAAAGTGTGGAGTTTGAGAATATTTTGAGTTTTTATAAATTTTTACTTTTTTCACAGCAAAGACAACAAGTTCTTGTTCGAATTTTTTGCGATTTCTTTTTCCTGATATATTTGAGGTTATTTATAGGTGAAATGACCAATAATATTAGTCCAAATGACCCAATAATTTATCTTTTAATTTTTGTGTTTAAATTTAATTAATTAGGTAACTAAGTTTTATAATGTAATATATTATTTTTATACCATCAAAAAATAATATATTATTTTATTTATTATTTTTATAATTTATTATTTTATCATTATTTTATTGACTTATTTGCACGAAATACCCCTGTAAAATTAATATTGAAAATGCACAGTTTTTCTCTGTGAAATTTTAATAGGCATTTTCAACTCTGACCTTTTATAAAATTAGAATACTCGCCCCTTCAGATGAGTGATTGTAGCGCACGCGACCCTCATGAGACTGGGCAAACATTTTTATATATTTTTTTACACCAAATACCCCTGTGAAATAATTAAAATGCATATTTGACCCCCTGAGAGTATAATTTTTAAATCTATTTAACTCATAATACACAATTTTTATTAACACCCAATTATAAAATATTTAGCAAACACTTTTCGTTTTATTAATTTTTATTTTAAATTTAAATTTATTATGATTAATTAATTTTTTTAAAAAAATATTATTATTTTATCTTGCCATTATTATTTTATTAAACTGACTTAGTGTTTCCAACTTCTCCATTAAACATGCATTCATAAACGAGATTTAAATACCTAAAAGTACCAAAATATTAAACCAAAATAATCATGCATATTACTTTTCAATTTAGGACTATATATTTTTGAACCAAAATCTAAATTTTTTAAAATGCATTGCAGAATTTGCATTAAATAATAATACACAATATTTATTAAGATCCAATTATAAAATATTTTTCAAAAATTTTTAATTTTATGAATTTTTTATTTTTTATTTTAAATTTATAATTCTTAATTAATTTGTTTCAAAAAAAATATTATTACTTTATCTCGTTATCATTATTTTATCAAATCACATCGTGTTTTCAACTTCTCCTTTAAACATGATTCATAAATAAGGATTTAAATATCTAAAAGTACCAATATTGAACCAAAATGATAAGTTCATGAATATTACTTTTTCGATTTAGAATTATATAACCATTTTATTTATTATTATTTATTACAAATTGTGCAATGCATCTTCTCGAAAAATTTAAATTTTGGTTCAATAATATATAGTCCTAAATCGAAAAATCAATATGTTTGAACTTATCAGTTTAGTTCAAAATTTTGGTACTTAAAATTATTTAAATTATTTTTTATGAATGCATTAATGGAGAAGTTGGAAATACAAAGTGAGGTCTCCACAATTATGATATTTGATGAAGATGCCTATTAAAATTTCACATTGAAGAAGTGTGCATTTTCAATATTTCACAGGGGTGTTTGGTGAAAATAACTCTTATTTTATTATGTATATTTTAGGTGTTTGAACATGGAATGAGGTCTTCACAATTATGATATTTGATGAATTTTAAGTGTATTATGATGTAAAATTTGTATCAAAAATAGTGCGATAAAATTTTTAAAATGAAGAATATATAATTTATTTTTATGAATATAATTATGGATTTTAAAATCATGGAAATATAAAGTTATGCACTTTTATGTTTTTAGTGGTCAGGACCAAATATGATGAATGAAAAATTTACTGGTATTAGTTCGAATTTTATCGAGTTGAACGATTGGAGGAAAACATATATATTTGTATATATGTATATAATATAATATATTATGTTATATCAAATTATTATTATTATTGGAGGAAAACATATATATCTGTATATATGTATATAATATAATATATTATGTTATATCAAATTATTATTATTATTTAAAAAAAGGGGGGAAAAAAGGATGAATCACACGGCCATTCGGCCAATCGGCCGTGCGATGTAAAGTTGAATGGTGCAATTTGAGAGGGTTGCACCATATATCAAGAGGAGATGCATGTTTTCATCAAGTCTTTTAACATTTATAAATACGATCTCTTTTAATTTATTTGCACCATATATGCGAATTTTTTTGTTTTTTACGCTTCAAATCTGGATTACAAGATATAAAATCTTACTTTGAATTTTCTAAACTTTTTGTGCTAAATTCTAACTTTAAAATAAAATTCGAGAGTTGTTAATTTTGCATTTTTTAATCAAAACGTCGGTAAGATCCAAATTTTGCGAGAAATAAACTCTTGACTTTGTATTTTTATGTTTAACAGTACTTAAAATTCAAATTGATAGCATTATAAACATTTCAAAGTTCATGTGATTTTAAAATTTGTAGTCCTACTATTTTCAGTTTGTTAGTACGTCGTTGTATCTTGGGAAGCATATTGCCAAAAACCATAAGCACCGGGACGCAACAATAACGTTTTAATGAAAAAAAGTCAAACTCTTGCCTCAATTGTTTTTTCGATAGTCATTTTTGTTCACGGGCATATTGTCCATATTTCACAAGAGCAATATTTGACCCAACACTTTCACCAAATTACAGAGTAAAATTGGGTTTAATTAGCTTCAAAACTTCTAGTGGGACTCAAATTCAAATCTAATTCAAATCAATTTGTACATGCACTGTATGACGTAGTGGTTTAATTGATATTTGATAAACACTTTCTGCATACCATGCGATATACAGAAACAGCTTACAAGGATATATTCAATCTAGAATTTTTAATGATTTTTAATTTTTAAATGGTGGATTTTTTTTGAAGTTGATGAATTTTTAATGACTTTTATAGATTTACAAACAAAATTTCATCGATTCTTTGTAGACTTTTCACATGAATTTTATAGAGATTTGTAAACGTTTTCATACAATATCCTCCATTGAAATACACCCCCTTAATTCCTCAACTAAAACAAATTACAAATAAATATATATGGGAATTTTTTTTTACTCTTTATGTTTTTTTCTTTGTGATTTTTATAATCTACGTTATAAAATTTTAGTTTT